>NC_134315.1:11333757-12533757 GCF_964195595.1 Calonectris borealis
GCGTTGATTTTTTAATGTGATTTTTATGCCTTGAAATATAATCATACATATTAACTGAACTGCGATTACCTGAATTAATCAGAACAACCAATACATAAAAGAAAAAAATCCACGACAAATAGTAAGAAAATGTTCACGTTAAAACAGAGAAACTGTTCTGAAAATTGTATTTACCAACTTCATTTCTTCTGTTCAATGGCAGCTCAAAGGGAATCTAAGAAAGCTCTAGATTATGTAGGTAATGTTTTGGCTCTATCCTCCCCACTTGTTCTCTGCATATAGCTAGAAAATTAGCAATGGGATGCTTTGGAAGACTGTCTATCTACTCATCTTGCTGAGCATGGGGAAATGCTAGCAGCATCTTTTTCACCAGGAAAGCTGAAGCTTTTCCACAGGAGTACACTCATAGGCTTGCCGTGTACTTACAGAAATGAAACATTTCATTGGCTTGGGAAAAAAGACCGAATTAATATGTAACTATAACCGCTTCTGTCTTGGGAGCTCATATTTACTTTCACACAGCTTTTTTTATTGCATTAGGGGAAAAAAGATGCATGTAGCTCCCTTTTTCAAATACAAGAGTTTTCCAGTGACTACAAAGGGCTATGAGAATATTAGCATACTAGCTAATTAAGATTATTTTGCATTCTTAATATTTAGCTATGCATGAGGGAGCTATACAGGGAATTTGAAGAATCAGGTATTTTAAAGGAGATTAGGCCTTAAGAAGATCAGAAATTAAAAGCTTTAAGTCTTTTTACAAGCATGAATATTTCAAGAATATTATGAGAAGCTGTTGTCCTCAAGAGGTAATGATAACCACATATCCTCCTGAGTTTGTGCTGGCATTTGCTGCCTGACTGAAGAAGTTAAAGCTGTAACTCTACATCACTTAATGAACAGCACTGATGGACCTCAGAAGGGAATTTGAATTCCAGCTGGATGTAATCATCGTTATTATTATTAGTTTATGTTCACATGTTCTTCTCAGGTAGGAATCTCGCAGTTTAGCTTGAAATTTTCTTCAGTCCCATTATAAAGCAAATACCAAAGCGATCCAAACAGTCATGCTCTAATTTGGGGTATTTTGCTTTCCTGGTATCTACAGTCGTTGGAAACAAAACTTGCAAAAAAAACAAAAAAGAAAAGAAAGTTGTACATAATATAAGACAGGGGACTCCATCCCACCCCAGCAGCAAATCAAAACATGTTATGCCATTAGGCTCAGCTGCTGTTTCTGTGAAGTTATGCTGTTTAAATTTGCCTTCACCTTAAAATGCAGTGGTGTTCAAACAAAGCAGTCCTCCACGAGCCCAGAAGCACGTTAGTTACTGCTATATCTCTGTCAATGTAAATAAATGCCATTCTTCAGTAAACCCAAATTGCTCTCCTTGTTCCAGGCTCTTTGGTGCACTGTATGGACTCATTTTGTACATTGCAAGTGTAAAAATCTCTAAGCCAGCAGCGGTATGATTGCTCTGTTAATTATGTACAATCAGTCCTACTGTCAATCCACCATAAAAATGTAGATCTCTGCATGCTCCACGGTGGTGTAATTTAAAGGGCTGGAAAGTATTTGCTGTATACGTAGTGTAGATACATGTATTACAGAAAGTAGCTATATAAGGATATATAAATAATTTCTGTTTTTCTGGAACTAATATGACAAAAACTGCAGCAAATCATACCCTGCAGATTTAAATTTCATTCATTTTGTTGTACTGCATGGTATCTCAAATAACTGTGGATTCAGAGGCAATTCATTCTTCCACTTGCAGTGTTACCAGGGAGAGACATCACTCAGGTCCACCTCGTTGCCTAATAAAGTTCCCTGCTTTTAACTATGAGCATGGGCTAGTCTGGACAATCTGTAAAACGAATATTTCCTTTGCAGTTGCCCTACAATATGAAGGACTTCTTCAGGAAATCTGAGAAGGAAATAATTTTCAAACAAAGAATAATTAAAATGCTGATGTTTACCCTGTCTGAAACTGAAGTAAAAAGCTGAAATCTCACAAATAGTTTTCAATCAGAAATCCAAAGGAAAAATAAATTGGTCTCATGAAAACATAAGATTTTAATGTTTAAAAAACTCTGAATTGTGTACTTAGATTTAATTTCATTTAAAAATACTGCTGTCAAGAAGTAATTTAGAAAACTTGAAATAGTGTATTTCCAAAATGTTAAAGTTCGTTGAAACTGATTGTAGTCTACAAGAAGTTCCAGCTTTAAAAACTGATTAGTTAGCAGGGGAAAGATCTCTTTCTTCCTTTAAAGTTACTATTTTGAAAAAAAAACTTCCTGCAAAAAGAAGATCCTAGTTCACAGACTGGGTCTGCTCTGGTAGGTGAATTCAGCACCAGTATGTGACCGGGAATCCCTGCCCCAAACCTGCTCCTGCATCTTCGATGTGGATGACTTTCCTTTTGTTTGGGTTTTTTTAGCACATGTAGAGGAGGAAGAGTCGTGTTGGCAGTCCCAATACCGTCAGGACAGAAAGGAAATGAGACGAAGGTAAGTTGAGATCAGATCCATGTTTTCCAACCCTTCCGTGAATCTCTTGACACAAACAGTGGGAGACGGGCAGGGAGGGGGGCTCTGTGCCTGATGCTGTGCACAGGGCAGAAAGGGAGGTGAAGTTTGTGGGGTCACAGGGAGAAAGTGCCTGGCTGTGTGGCAGCTTTTCATCTCAGAGGACAGAAAAAGCAATCTCGTCTGTCTGGCTCTCCAAAGTCTGCTCATCCTCCCTCCTAGATGGAGTATGCGGTGAACAGTGCATGCTCCAGCCTCTGTGCTTTCTTCCCAGCCCCATAAATAATTCCTGCATTTAAGCTGCTCTCTGCTGACTGTCATAGCAAATAATTACAACAATTTATAACGTGTTTCTTTAGCCCTTGAGCTGTGGCTGCTTATTTCCTCTTATGCACCTATGATATAACTCAATGGTTATCAAAAAATGCCTTTGCCAGGCTGTATGCACTCTGCAGCACGGTCCTCCCAGGTAAGACTCGGTCATCACCATTTTATTGCTCACATCCCAAAGCTAAATGAAGAGGAATCTTCTAATTCCCAGAGAGGTTAATTTCCATCATAACTTTGATACCCTAATGCTACGCTTCACCTAGCAGCCAGCACTTAGCAGGGCACCCTGGGGACAGCGAAGGGAGAGGTGGGGAAAGCAGGCGTGAAGGATTTCAGATTCTGTGACACCACTGTAAGGCTGTTTATCACAATTATTAGCATGAAAATCTTGTTCAACAGCAACCCTGCCCCTCCTCCAAACTGACAATAATTGTATGAGTGCATGGGCGGAGGTAGAGAAAGTAATTTAGAATATGATTTTTAATGCCAATTCTTTTTTATTAATACGTCAAGTGTGGACTCTAGGAAGGGCTTTATGAACACCGTGAGTTAAGGTGTACGTGCTGTATTTCTCATGACAAAAGTATTATATGGTGGCAATCTTAAAAGGACAGTGACCTACGAGAAAACCCCTCATGCTGGGTGAACTCTGTTCAGTAATGGGAATGTGCCTGTGGAAAAGCTCCAGGGGAAGCTGAAGATACAAACCTTTGAGCAGTCCGTTCTCAGCCATATTGTGTGATTGAGCTGCCTCGCTGATGGACAAAAAAAGTAGGAAAAGAGGCTTAGGCAGGAAAAGGTGCAAGGAGCAATGGGCTTCCAAGAAGAATGATCCATCATTACTATAGCAACAGGACTTGTGCTTTCTTCCTTGATGTCTTCTCCTGTTTTCAGTGATTGTGATCAAGAACTAAACCCTGGGTAGAGCTTGAATATAGCTTGTTTGGATTCTAAGCTGACCTAGAGTTTAAGGCTGAAACAGACATATCCAAAGCACGTTACATTTCAAAAGGAACAAATCCAAAAAATAATGCAGACAGACTTTTGTGGTCATTTAAAGTCCAGAGCTAGAAAGACTGAAAAAGGCTCTTGCTGTATTAAAATCATAGAATCGTAGGATAATCTGGGTTGGAAAGGACCTTTAAAGATATCTAGTCCAACCCCCCTGCCGTGGGCAGGACATCTTCAGCTAGATCCGGTTGCTCAGAGCTCCGTCCAACCTGTTGGGTGGTTGAATGTTCCCAGGGATGGGGCAATTACCATCTCTCTGGGCAACCTGTTCCAATGTTTCACCACCCTCATTGTGAAAAATTTCTTCCTTATATCTAATCTAAATCTACCCTCTTTTAGTTTAAAACCATTCCTCTTTGTCCAGTCTCAACAGGCCCTGCTAAAAAGTTTGTCCCCATCTTTCTTATAAGCCCCCTTTAAGTACTGAAAGGCTGCTATAAGGTCTCCCCAGACCCTTCTCTTCTCCAGGCTGAACAACCCCAACTCTCTCAGCCTTTTTCATAGGAGAGGTGTTCCATCCCCTGACCATTTTTGTGGCCCTCCTCTGGACCCGCTCCAAAAGCTCCATGTCTTTCTTGTGCTGAGAGCTCCAGAGCTGGACGCAGTACTGCAGGTGGGGTCTCACCAGAGCAGAATAGAGGGGCAGAATCATCTCCCTTGACCTGCTGGCCACGCTTCTTTTGATGCAGCCCAGGATACAGTTGGCTTTCTGGGCTGCAAGCGTACATTGTCAGCTCATGTCCAGCTTTTCATCCACCAGTACTCCCAAGTCCTTCTCAGCAGGGCTGCTCTCAATCTCTTCATCCTTCAGCCTGTATTGATACTGGGGGTTGGCTCGACCCAGGTGCAGGACCTCATGAGGTTCACACAGGCCCACTTCTTGAGCTTGTCCAGATCTCTCTGGATGACATCCCATCCCTCAGGTGTGTCAGCCGCACCACTCAGCTTGGTGAGGTCAGCAAACTTGCTGAGGGTGCACTCGATCCCACTATGTCACTGATGAAGATATTAAACGGTACTGGTCCCAATATGGACCCCTCATCACCGATCTCCATCAATGGACATTGAGCCATTGACCACTATCCTCTGGATGTGTCCATCCAACCAATTCTTCATCCACTGGACAGTCCACCCATCAAATCCATACCTCTCCAGTTGAGAGAGAAGGATGTGGTGGGGGACTGTGTCAAAGGCCTTACAGAAATCCAGATAGACGACATCTGTAGCCCTTCCCATGTCCACTGATGTAGTCATTCCATCATAGAAGGCCACTAGGTTGGTCAGGCAGGACTTGCCCTTGGTGAAGCCATGCTGGCTGTCTCGAATCACCTCCCTGTCCTCCATGTGCCTTAGCATAGCTTCCAGGAGGATCTGTTCCATGATCTTCCCAGGCACAGAGGTGAGACTGACTGGCCTGTAGTTCCCCAGGTCTTCCTTTTTTCCCTTTTTAAAAATGTTTTCCCTTTTTCAGCCAGCAGGAACTTCACCAGATTGCCACGACTTCTCAAATATGATGGATAGTGGCTTGGCAACTTCATCTGCCAGTTCCTTCAGGACCCACGGACGGATGTCATCGGGTCCCATGGACTTGTACACCTTCAGGTTCCTTAGATGGTCTCGAACCTGATCTTCTCCTGCAGTGGGTAGCTTTTCATTCTCCCAGTCCCCGCCTTTGCTGTCCACGGCTTGGACGGTGAGGCTTGAGCACTTGCCGGTGAAGACCGAGGCAAAAAAGTCATTGAGTACCCCAGCCTTCTCCATATCCCGGGGAACCAGGTCTTCCATTTCATTCCGGAGAGGGATCACATTTTTCCTAGTCTTCCTTTTATTCCCGACATATCTATAGAAGATTTTTTTGTTGCCCTTGATGTCCCTGGCCGCTCAGATAATTTCTCTGTATTCCTCCCAGGCTACCTGTCCTTGCTTCCACCTCTGTAGGCTTCCTTTTTATGTTTGTGTCCAGGAGCTCCTTGTTCATCCATGCAGGCCTCCTGGTGTTTTTGCCCGATTTCTTCTTCGTTGGGACGCATCACTCCTAAGCTTGGAGGAGGTGATCCCTGAATATTAACCAGCTTTCTTGGGCCCCTTTTCCCTCCAGAGCTTTATCCCATGGCACTCTACCAAGCAGATCCCTGAAGAGGCCAAAGTCTGCTCTCCTGAAGTCCAGGGTAGTGAGCTTGCTGTGCGCCCTCCTCGGTGCCCTAAGGATCTTGAACTCCACTATTTCATGGTCACTGCAGCCAAGGCTGCCCTTGAGCTTCACATTCTCCACCAGCCCCTCCTTGTTTCAAGTGGTTCCTTGGGGCTAGTATGGTAAATCACTACATAAGCAGAAAGAGCTTCAAATAATTTTTACTCCATGTCCCGTTATAAGGGACAGGCAAAAGAGAATCAGCTAGAGAATAAACTGTCGTTGATTCCAGATATAAGGAAAATACGTTGAAATACTTGAGTTGGTCTGACATATATTTGAAAAAAATGTTCTTCTAATGATGCAAGAACTTTGCCAGGATTTAAAGAAATTAAGGGAGATGCTGTATAACCATATGTTATTTCATATAACTGTTTATTTTTTATATAGTCATAAAAATATTGTCTTGTCCTTTCTATGTTCATATGTTCCTCTTATAATTTTGAACTCACTCAAATATTTGAACACACCTCAAATAGTTTCTCAGTTATAGTTTATTTGCTTTCTGTGCCAATGTCTTTCTCTGAATGACTCCTTACTGAAGCTTTGGATGAAGCTCCACATGTAGTAAAAAGCCTGATTTCTTCCTAACACCCGCTCATTACTCATCTGAGGAGGTGCTGAATTGTTGAGGTGACAACTATATCTGACCATGACCAAACGGTCTATCTGTGCAGCCAGAAAGGTAATGTACCATGCTCTGGGAGTCGATTACCAACCTGAAAGGGCACGAGCTGATGTCCTTCAAACTTAGTTTTAAAAAAAAAAAAAAAAAGAAAAAAAACCACAAAACAAACCCCAAACGAAAAAGCCCCCCAACCTCCCCTTCCAGCTTGACTTTCCAGTACGACGAGAACTGAGCAAGGAAACATAAAAGTGCCCACTGCAAAAGAAGCATGTAAAATCAGGTTATCTTTATCTGGAGACTGCAGTGCTGGCTGCTGGCGGTATTTAAACAGGATTGTTTCACAGCTGGGTGCAACAGGAGGACTGTTATTTCCTTCTCCTCTAGCCAACCCCAGGTTTTCCCTCTGCTACCCCAGCTGCCGTTGTGCGCTTTCAGATCAGCACATTTATTTATCACAAACTTAAATGACATATCTAACCAGCAAGATCAAACCCCGTCATTACTCCCACTTTCAATTGCCCAGTTTATATTTCAGAGCTGATTTATGATACCTGCCTGCCTCGCTGCCCGAGTGCCCCAAGCAATTTATTCCATAATGCCCTTCTTACAAAGAAATTATGCCCGAATTGCTCACAGCTTAGTTCTTCTATGGCGGCACTCCATGCCCTGGTACTTTTTGGTCATTCACCATTTCAAATAGCTCAAAGGTAAACTGTAATACAGGATTTTGATTATAATGTCCAGACTTACTCAGCACAGTTAAACTGGAGAGGGAAAAAAAGAAGGCTGGAGGTCTCTTGGGCTATTAAATGAATTTCTGCTGTGCGGTACTAGTGTGAGACCCACATAAGTCCAAAGAATTGCCTGGGATTTATGCAGTGTAAAGAGTTGAATTTGATGTCCTGTCTCAAGCTAGGAGGAAAGGGAATTGAAATGCTGCAGACCTTAAAGCACCTTATAGATAGATGGGTTGTTTAAGGCTGCCGCTGTTTGGGGAAAACTAAACCAGTAATGATTTTGTATCAGTTTGTTCATCTTAGTTACTTTTTTTCTAAAATAAAAGCTAGTATCCAGGGCTGGATTTTATTTTTGTTCCTTTACTGTTAATTAGTTCTGTGTTAACTCCTGCATTGTGAATGCCCCTTTAACATTTAGTAGGACTCAGATCTTGAAGGGAGCGACCTAAGTGCAATTCCATAAGGCAAATGTGAGTTTTACACCTAAATGCCACGCATCACAGGCCCATCAAATTACAAAGACTGGGAAGCCGTCCCTATTGTGGATCCTAGAGGAAACAGCAGGAAACCCAAATTCTCTTCCTGCAACTGAATATGTGGAAGATGATACAGGCTGCCATTTTCATTTTTACCTACGTGTCTTAGCCTGTATGACCCATACAGAAATTAAAAGAAAGAACAACTGTGGCCTGGCCTGATTAAAAAAGGGATATATAAAGGAAAAGACCTTGATAACATTAGTCTTAATTTTATCTTATTCCATGAGTAGCCCAAATAAGTTTAACGGTATTGTTAACGGCATTAAAAACGACATAAAGTACATTAGGTGTTTCCTTTATGAGAATTCAGAATTAAAAGAGTTACTGCTCAAACAGTAAAGGATTAAAATAAAATCTATCACTACAGAAAATAAAATAAAAAATTAAAAAATCCTGCATATTTAATGCTGGCAGTTACAGCATTACTTTACTCTTGCACATATGTGCTGCTTTTTATCTGCATCATTATTTTCCTCCTAGTAATATTTCTGTAACAATATTTTTACAGTATTGTAATGCTTGCTGTAAAATCATCCCTAAAGAAAAATGCAGAGCTGTGGGCAAGTCTGACAAATAGGACGTAGAATGGGAAGTGACAGGGAACAGAGCACAAAGTGCAAGTGCGTAAGTGCTGTGTTTCTCTTTCCTGATCTGGGAATTTGTGCACAGTAATACTGATATCCTGAGAAGCAAGAAATCCAGGGCAGGACTTGAAATCTACTCCTCACCATGACAAACCAGGCAGGAAATGCAGCATAGCTCATTCCTGGTGTCCATCTCCATCCAAGCCTCATTCCAGCAAAACTCAAACTGGAATTATGAAATCCTTGTGTTGCGGTCTGGAGGCTTTGCTGACGTTAGAGATGTCAAAGTGTCCGTGCACAGAGAGGGAGGTGTGGCTGGGACCAGCTCTGCGGCTGGACCTCCATGAGGTCCACTTTCCCCAAAACCTCTCCACATGAACCAAAGCATGGGAAATGGGGACACCTGGGAGATTTACTTCATCCTCCTGGTTTGAACTAAAACACAGGTGCACGCTGAAGGACAATCCACCCAGGTAAAGTTGGGCACATACTTGTGTGCCTGCAGTACTCAGACATGAGTTTCTGCGCTGCAAATGCAGGATGTAGTGTTTAGAATAAATTTTTTTACTACCAGGTACTACTGCATAGTATTATGCAGTTCTGGCTGCATCAAAAGTTTTCAAAATATCAGCCTGTGGGATTTCTAAACCACATAACTCATGGAAACACATTAAGTTGCTAATACATGTCCCAAGTGCCTCACTGCAAGGGAAGTAGCAGAAGATGGATTGTCTATTAATACTATAAAGTCTGGATAAAACAGAGGTCTCCAGGGACAGTAGAAAGATCTTTAAAGAGAGAAAAACTAAAAAAAAATGACAGGAAAGAAATTTTCCAGGAAGGTTTTCCAGCCAGGTGGCTCTCTGAATTGCCAAGAAAGCATCATATGTAGGCTCCTATGTGGTGTCTTCTGGGTTTCCTGGGGTTTGAACAGTATTTCTGTACTTTGCTGAAATACAGCTGAAAACACTAAACCAGCACTAAGCATGTGCACATCAGACTATTGCAAAAGTAAAAAAATCACACAGAAAATAAGGGTGAGGAGGGAACAGGAGGCCAGCAGTGCGGTGACACCACTGACACAGCTCCAGGGAGTGGAGACTCCAGCGCAACTACCTCGTTGCTGTGTTAAAAGAGCGCTCCTGGACTGCTTTAATCCTTTCGCCCAGAAGTCCAGGCAGGTTGGGAAGCCAACATAACAGATATGGAGTTTCCAATAGATGTAGGCAAACAGAGGAACAGACGCATTGGTATGGGGTTTGGAAAACACCACTGCCCCTGCTTTGTCTGAGAAGGAGGTCTGTACAAAGAAAGGCCTGCACATATTTATTTTCCTTTCAGTGCTGTCATACTGATTAGGAGCATCCTTTGGGTAGGATTTATGACCCTTTTGGAGGCAGCTCCTGGATCACGTGCACAACCATCTTTCCTGACCTCTGCTTGTCTTCTTTCTTCTTTAGTAAAACCCCTCTGAAGTTTCTTTTCTCATCTTGTACAACGTTTCCTTCCTGCATTTCAGAGGTTCACATCTGTGGTGCCCTTTAAAATTCCCTGGTGCCTTTTTAAATTCCCTCTTTTTCACCTTTGCCTCTCCATCTTCTCTGGGAGATTTCAACTCACTCACCACTCCATCCTTCCCTTCAGACAAATAAGAAAAATACTAGTTCTCTAGGTGTCTGTCAAGCTCTTCAGCATACTACTTGCTGTTTGTCAAAGAACAGTTATTAAAATGCACAGTCACTGCAGAGAAATAACTGTAATGACCTGAGATATAAGTGTTCCCTCTGTCTTTCCTGCTGCCCCGGAGCAGGTGGTTACTGCCCTGCAGTTCGGCAGCAAAGGACGGTGGATTACTCAAAACCTGCTTTAGCGCAAAGCTGGCTGTGTGAGCTTCTTGACTATTGCTTACTTCAGCCCAATATAAGTGACAGTCAAAGTGATGTAAGTTTATAGACTGACTGATCCTCTCCTATCACCTCTTCTTGGGTATATTTAATTTTCTAACCTCCTCCTAAGCCTTGACTTGTTCTGTAATTTTTTTAATTTTCCCTGGAGTGGGTGAAGCTGATCCCTGCTGTGCGGAATTTTTATGGTACCCCCTCGAGGCAAATTAAACACACGTTTCTGCTTAAATACAAAGAAAAAATTAATGAACAATGCATTGGGCAGTCTTAATGAAACACGCGGTTTTACATGGAGCCTGCAAAGATGCGTCCCAAGCAGATTACTTATATACACTTGCACTAGCACCAATCCTGGGGACAACGCTGAGGCTGTTTCTCATCTCGTCACCCAGGGAAACTTCACTCCCTTGCTAGCGGTCGTTCTGTCTCTGGCATTCCTGCTTCCAGCCAGTTCAACCTCTTCTTGCAGTTGGGCCTTCTTGCCCTCCATGCCAGATCATTCCTTGGTCACAGATTACCACTGCTGAGCAGTTACAATTAGAATATCCCCTTCACTGCTTTCCTGGGAAAGTTACCTTTTGTGATGGTAACCTCCAGGTTAATAAGGGCATAAGCAGTCGGGAGAATTCGACAGCTGGATGGGAGTGTGTTGTCCAATATCTCTAGTTTGGAAGTGTGCTGGTTTTGGCTGGGATAGAGTTAATTTTCTTCACAGTAGCTGGTATGTTTTGGATTTGTGCTGGAAACAGTGTTGATAACACAGGGATGTTTTAGTTCCTGCTGAGCAGTGCTGACACAGAGTCAAGGCCTTTTCTGCTTCTCACCCCACCCCACCAGCGAGTAGGCTGGGGGGGCACAAGAAGTTGGGAGGGGACACAGCTGGGACAGCTGACCCCAACTGACCAAAGGGATATTCCATACCATATGACGTCATGCTCAGCATATAAAGCTGGGGGAAGAAGAAGGAAGGGGGGGACATTCAGAGTGATGGCGTTTGTCTTCCCAAGTAACCGTTACGCGTGATGGAGCCCTGCTTTCCTGGAGGTGGCTGAACACCTGCCTGCCGATGGGAAGGAGTGAATGAATTCCTTGTTTTGCTTTGCTTGTGTGCGTGGCTTTTGCTTTACCTCTTAAACTGTCTTTATCTCAGCCCACGAGTTTTCTCACTTTTACCCTTCTGATTCTCTCCCCCATCCCACTGTGAGGGGAGTGAGCGAGCGGCTGTGTGGGGCTTAGTTGCCAGCTGGGATTAAACCATGACAGGAGGTTAGATACACACAGGCTATTCAAAGATAAACAGTTTTCCTGACAAATTTTCATACAAACAAGAACGTTTGAATTGTGCTCAGAAAGTCCATAAATAGCAAGGGCCCCACAGCACTGTCAGAATACAGACCTACTGCATTAAGCGTGTTTTCTGAAAGTAGAAGATTCCTCCATCAAATCAACCTAGGTCTAAGAGATTTCTAGTTTGAACAAATATATGGTACAGAAATGTCTCGCAGTCCTAAACTTATGAAATCTTTGTGGTTCCCTCATCAAAAGTGCTTGGCTGTCACAGAAATACTGAGTTTGATTGTGTTTTCTCTCAAAATTCACCTTCTCTCCATCACGCTGCCTTCCACAAGGTCAGTTATTTACAGCTTAGACATCAGTGGCATAAACAAAGGTCTCACAAGCCAGTTTTGACCCTCAGCAACATCTCACTTATTTCAGTGGTTTTATCTAAGTCTAACTGACTTGAACTTAAAAGGCAATTCTGTCAATGAGGTACAAGAAGAAAAAAAATCAGCTTCTCTTTGCAATCTTTATTTTCTCTCAAGTTTCCGAATAAATAAAAAGATGTAGGAAGATTTATCATAATTTTTACTCCATAGCCGAGGTCTAAGCAAACTCATCCTCACAGATTGCCTGTGCCCAGGTGTGGGAGGGCTTTGAAAGACCTCTAAATATTACATTAAATCTGGCAGAGATAGAGTTGACCCTTATGTAGTAATTTAGCTCCCAGATCATGGAAAAAGTGACACTTTTTGTACACCTATTACAGGGTTATGAGGGCAAAGACTGTGCTGAAGGGCAGGTAGATTAATTTGAGCCTCAGAAAGCAAAATCTGTGAGAAGCCAGGTTTGATCCATTTTGTCTCCTACCAAGACAGTCCTGCAACGCTGACACGATGCAGTGCCTGGGAGTACTGGGCTTGCTCTAACAGCACTGCCTGATCATCCCTCCTGCTGCAACTAACTTTTTCCCTACCTCTTCTCCTTCCCGAGACACCCCAAACTGCATGCAGTGTTTATTAGAGACTTTAGAGTTTGTTTGCTGGACTTGGTAGACCTGAGCTCAACCCAAGAGAGGGAACTATTGTTATTGTTCATTAATGCCCCCAAAATATCCCAGCTGGAATCAGCTTCATTTCTGTAGTGCAGAATATCAAAGATGCAATGCTAGCAATTGTGCTCTAAGGAAGAAAGAGGGGGAAAAGCAGATGGTACAGGGAGAGAGAAGCAAATTGGTTTTGCAGTTATAGTGTAAACTTTAGAAATCTATAGTATTATGCAGCCTGCTGCAATTTTAAGCACCTTTGACTAGACTGCTCAACAGTGGATAATAAAAGGATCAGAAAAACCAGGCAATCAATAAGGCTGTCAGAGCTCTTTCCTCCTACTACAGTGTTTCACATTTACTCTGCGTATCTCTCGACTTCACAGTATTTCAATAAAGCAGGAAAATGGCCAGTCTGAAAGCTGAACTATACAATTTACTCTTCACACATTCTACTGCTTCGGAGATTTAGTACATGTCTAGACAGGGATCCATTTTTAAAATAAAAATTATAATACTGTATTAAAGAGAGTTATTACTGTGTATGCAAATGTTCATAAGGATCAGTATCCCTCTGTTCTCTGAATTTAACTTTAGTGCAATTTCAGGGATTTTACACTGTTGGCTTTTCAGAAACCGGAAAAATGCAGTTCATTAGTATGTATGAATAGTATCCTTTAGGTTTTTATGTTGTTATCTAGGCAATTAAGAAAAAAAACAAACCAAAAAGCTAAACTGAGAGATATCCTTTTCAAATGCTTAAAGGTTTAATTTGGAAGGTACTCTGTGAGCTCCCCATTTTTGAAAATGCTGGTTAGGACAATTTTTATAACGTGACAAATAATCAGATAAAAGTGCTTCATACCTTTTAGTGTGGAGCTAGATAGAGGTGGGAAAGCAGAGGAAAAGTGAGACAAAAGTCCTGAATTCAAATGAATGTTAGTAGGATGTCCCTGCACATATATCAGATGTGGACATTTTTGAGTTGATGATAGCAGGTGCTGAGCAGTAAGCCATCAGCTGTTTCCTTTCTGAATTCATCTTTAGCTCTTCAGTTTCTTCTGACTATTCAAGAAAAGCTGTATCATACTTTTAAAACTGTACCAGAAATCCTGCAGCATACTCACAGCTTACCTCAGTGTTGTCCGTAGCGAAGATAGGCAGACCTCACAAGAGAGAAGTCTTTCACTTTGGCCAAAGAAAGGAATTGAAGAAAAGGAATTGACCCTTCTACAGGTGTTGCCAAAACCCACCCTTTTTTGTTTGCTGTGAAGTTGTACTGAACCGCAGACGTGCACCGGGCTCTCTGACCTCTCTCTTCCTCTGCTCATATGAAATGCCACCCTCCTTTCCTGTTGTTTATTCAGCAGGGAAAGAGCCGGCTCTGCTTTGGCAGGAGGAGTCTCTTTTGGGGTGACACCGACAAGATGACACCTTTCTAGTCTATCTTTCATGGGCTGATAACAAACTAATGATTGTCCAAACTCTATGCGGAGTCCTCTGTTGCTAGGCAAACCAGAAATTCTTCTTAGAAAGTAAGTATGGGGAAAGAGTTCCCACTTTGCTTCAACTGATAGACTTCACAAGAACTCAGTTATAATTGTAGGAAGACTACACAGATTATTTTGGGTTTCTCTCCAAGGCAATCTCTAGCTGAGGGTTCCTGGGACTTTCTGAATTGCTGCAGAGGCAGGGCAGAAAGAGATGTGTATCTTTTCTCTCCTGCCATCTGTAAGCAGCAAGGTTTTTACTTCCCGTACTCAACCAGAAGATTTGTATGTGACTGAAGGAGGGGAGATCTCTTACTTGACAAATACTCTCAGTAGGAAAGTTCTCAGAGAAGCAGCAAACACTCCTGTAAGCAGTGATGAGTGGGAGAGCTAAGTGACTGTAACATGGTTAGAAACAGCTAGCACAGGGGCTAGGAGAATAGGTAACCAAGAGAGACAAGCACAGATCTGATTATATTAGTCCATCTGACCCAGACTACTGCTTAGGTGCATTCAGGGTTTGGAACAGACCTTTTCTACGTCTTTTATGAACTGACCACTGTTATTTGTACTGTTACTCGCACTAACACTGCACTGTTATTTGCGTTAACAAAACTGCTGCACAGTCTAGTGTTTTCACAGGTAGCACAAGTAGAAGCTTTGTTTTGGATGAGCTGTTCATATGTGTCTTGTATACGTAAATATTTGTTTGAGTCTTGAATGAGACCTACAGGCTGAAACTGTATGCTTTGGGCCTTTTTTTAACAGATGAGGGTATGAGGGGGAGAAGCACCACAAGAAATAGGCAAAGAATATTATTTAAAAGGTGGAGAACCATAAGAAAGAAGATATTTTGTTTGTTTGTTCATTTTTAAGCAGGAAATAGGCACTGAAACCCTGGCAAATCTGTATGATGTATACTGTCAGACTTGCATTCACAAATAGAGACAGTAACAACTGATATCTTTACTGATAAATCTACCAATATAGGTCAGGGAAAGAATTACTCAGAAATGAGCCAAGTGAGTAAGATGTTATTCGTAGTGACTTGCCCTCAAGTTTATATAGTTCACCTGTAAACTCACACTAGAGCCAACATTTTTGCTCTAAGTCAAGTTTCTTTTTAAAAGCATAAAAATGAACCATAAAACGAATATTCCAAATAACTCTGGTGTGTCAGCAGTTGAAAGCTTCTTTGGCACGATTGAGCTTTTTAGTGAAATGTGAGGATTTCTTAATTACAAGATTTCTGTTAGTGCTTAGGTTATGAATGGTCCAGCATCCTCTGAGTTTTTGATGGCCTTTAATGGATTAAATTAATGGATTTTAATGTGAATATCTGCTCTGACTAGTGAAGACCAGAGGTGTGTATTGAGAACATGACAGTACCTGTCTTATGCATTGCAAATATCATGCACTTCACTGCAGAACACCAAAGAGCTGAATGTTATAGATTTTCTTTCCTTTTTTACAACATGCTACACAATACTGAACCGCTGTTATCTAATTACCTTATTTTTCATAGTCTTGTTCACTTTGTAAGGAGCCTGAAATGGATTGGTTAGTGAGGCTGTCTGAAGTCTACAGCGTCTCCCAGAATGATACTAGGAGAACTCATTATGGTTCATGAAATGCTCACAGATTATAGTATTCAATACAGAAATATCTAGAAGAGCAAAACCAAAAAAAATTAAGTGTTGCTTTGGAAAGACGAGAAAAAATGACATCTCCCAGTGAATATTGTTTCTTTGCTGAACTATTGAAGTGTTCTGTATTAAATGAATCAGGTATCCAGAGGAGGAGAGGAATGTTATATCATCATTTAAATAAAATGTGCTTTACAAAATGGATGCGCAGAGGGAACGGAGTTCAGGTAGCAGAGTAAGTGATTAGTCACTAGAAGGGAAAAGGCATGGAGAAACTGAAGAAATACTCTTTTACTTTCACAGGAATGTTGCCACACGCTGAGCAGTGTACCTGGAGCTATAAATAAAAGAGGAAAATAGTTTTCTAATCTTAATTAAAAACTTAAGTGGCAACATTTTTGCTAGGTAGCAAAAGGAGTTATTGGGCTCCCGACCAGCAATGCCTCCAATGTCTGCAGCAATTTGCATTGATTCTCTCCTCTTCTTTTTAATTTCAGGTTTTGGTTGGGATGGAGCTGGCACTGTGGTGGCAGTGAATTTGCTATGAATATATATACTTTTGCTCTCAGTTCCCACATTTATCAACAGTTTTGACTTTGGTAGATATACTTGGGATCACCAATTGCAAAGAGGGAAGAGAAATCAGCTACATCTGATTTGAAAATAGTCTCAGGTATAATCTCAGATATAAGCAGTCTCAGACACAACAGTTCTGTTCACTCCTTTTCCTCGCAAATCTTTCTTTTTATTTAATATATTTCTGACGTCCCCCGTGCTGGTACTTATAGATCTTGATATAGGTGGAGGAAAGCTCAGAATTACAGGGATATAATTCTGAAGCTTATCTAAAACATTTAGGCTGGGATAAAAGATCACAAAGAATCTGGAAAAGCAATGATGAGAGAAAAGAAAGCATCTACAAACAATGTGAAATTACTTTCGTTTGTAAACACAAAAGTTGGCCATGAAGAGTTGCAAGAGGATTTAATGAGGCTGAAAGATCTATAAAACACTTGCAGATGAAATTCACTGTTGATTTGTGCCATGTAATGGGAGGAAGAGGGAGAAGGGAGGGAATCAACCCTAACTAAACTACAGAAAAATGGGCTGTAAATTAGCTATTACCATTCAGGAAACGTATCTTGGCATTTTTGTGGATAGTTCAAACAAATGTCAACTCAATGTTCAGCAGCGGTCAAAAAGGTGGACAGTGTATTAAATAGTTAGTAGGACGACTCCAGTGAACAAATCAGAAAATATCACTATGTCACTCTAAAATCCACTGTATATTCATGTTTTGAACACTGTGTATCTTTGGTCTTACTCAGGTATAGAAGATTGTTGAAGATGATAAAAAGCACAGAACAGTTGCTAGATGAAGGGAAGGTGAACAGATAGAAACATATAAAACCATAGATATCATACAGAAAGTAAGGAACAACTGTTTGTTATTTCTCACAGGATGAGACCTGTAGTGCAGCAACTAAATGATCACATACAGTTTTATAGAACATACAAGAAAGAAAACTGTTGCCAGGCAGAAGCATTGCCATTCTTGCATTGCTACAGTATGAAGTGGACCTTGAAAGCTCAAAAAAGCTCAAAGATATATTAATGAAAAAAAAAAAGAATCATTAAAAATAAGGATACAGATACAAGATCTGGTTTAGAAAACAGTGGGGAAAACTTCACAGTGCTATTCCCTGTTCATTTTTGTTTTCTCTAAGCCTCTGCTGTTGGTTCCTCTCAGAAACATGTAACTGGGCGAGAGTTGTGTGAAGAAGTCCTCGCCTGTTGTTCCTGCTTGCTCGGGCACATGCAGGACGCTGACCCATTTCCTTGGGACGGGACTCAGATTATTGGTGACGAGGTCAGCTGCCCTCTTTGGTTTCTGCTCAATGGCCTCTCTTCTGAGTGAAGGCTAAACAACTTAGTACCCCCCTAAACCAGAAACAAGTGGTGTGTTACTGGAGTCCAGATGCCTCCTTCTTCAGATTAAAGTTTTTGCATACTGTGCTGCTCCAGACCAGGTGATGGGTTAGAAGTGGGCAACCAGAGGCAATGACAGTGAAACCTAAAAACTGCAGCAGGGTGGGGATCAGTGGTAGACTGGGAGCTAGCTGGCTCAGAGAGAAGAAATCAGCTTCAGGACAGGAGTGAATATTGCTCTGTGATTGTTGCAGTTACCTTTTATACTTTGCTTTGGAAAAGGCAAGTTTTTAGCTAGGAATGGTTTCAGCTGCAGGAAAGCAATTGGGAATTTTATTTTCTGGTTGAGAGTGGGACAGAGAAGCTAATGGAGTCAGATGAGACATGAGGATGGATTGTATGCAACGCTGTTCTGCCCAGGGGATATCAAAATTGCTGTCTTCAACGCCAATAAGAAAAAAAATTGTTAAGACACGAAAAAGATGAGAGAAGTGTAAGTGTTTCCTGAGAGATGAAGTAGAATACCAGGGATGTTCCAAATGGGGGAATAATAAACCTGAAACTCCTGCTCATGTTAATTAAAAAAAGGTGGTATATGTGGCATCATAATTTCTGTACAAGGAAAAATACTGAGGAGGTATTTAAGGGTAAACTTAAAGATAAGTAGCACCTAAGAACAATAAAATTCACTCATTTTATCTCTTTAAGAACTTAAAACCAAAGGCACTCCTGCCACATTGAGATTTGCTGATATGCAGCACATTTATTTTGCAATTAATGAAAATATTTTCTGTTTCATTTATGAGTTTTTATAATTGAAGTGTAGTTTGGCAGACCCAGTCAGACACACTTAGTGTTCAATTCATAAAAAAATCTGAAATAATTACTTAGACTTGAAGAGATTTTGCTGTGCATATTTGTTTACTATGAAGTCTTGGAACAGCAACACAGATGTTGGAACAAACAGTTCCTATTGCAGCTCCATCTCTTCTCAGATGGAGTTTGAACACATCATTGAATAGATTAGCTCAGCAGTTAAAGTTTGTTGAAATAACCTCTCAGTTCTTTGAATATTAAGATTTCATAATCTGCAGACATCAGCATTAAATGTCCCATTGCTGTCATATTAATATTCCTCATCAAAGAAGAAATATTTCTGTCTAGAGGAACCATAAAGCAAGACTTGCAGGTTTGTTCCCATGAAAAAGTGGCACTCGCTCTGCTTCTTTTGATCTGGACCAATACTATTCGGCCATAAATTATCGCTAGTTTTAAATCCTGAGAGTCACAACTCGAACGCTGAAACCAGCGTATACTGTTTCAAAGATATTTAAATGAAAGAATGAAGACATCCTACTTCTGAATGAAATACATGATGGAAGCATATTTTATATTCTATAGAGATCAAGCTTTCATAAACCATGGGAAAATTGGCCTCATGGTTTGCTATTCTATACTTCTTGCAATTTAGGTAATTTCTACTGTAAGTGGTAAATGCATTCTTTTTTATTCTTTGCAAGTATGTTTCCATCTTTTTTTTTCCATAAAACCACTTCAGAGAGTAGGATCTCCAACTGCAGAGCACTGCAGTCAGTAGCAATGCAGCCTCCACTTTTTTACTATTCTGCACACAGATTTTACAGCATCCCTGATTTTTCAACATGGATAATCTCCAAAGACAGGAGAAGTTGAGGCATCACCTATTTATTCATTCATTTCATTGCTGATGCTGCCAGAGTCATTTGTTATTATCGGCACTATGCTAATCATTTTCAGAATGCATGTGTGTCCACTTGGAGCCACAGTAAGGCCATCAGACGATTTTGCCTTGGCCACTATGTAGCCATAGACATGGTAAGGTTTTGTAAGCATTAAGAGAGCTACAGAGTTAACAAATTACATTCAAGTATGGAGAAAGAAAAAGATAGACATTTCAATGGGAGCCATTTTCATAGATGGCAAGCGACAGTGAAGACAAACAGATCTGAGTTTTGTGTCAGGCAAAGAAACTTGGTGTAGTTCCTATTATTTTGCTAAGATTTAGGCTTAAAGCCTAGCAAGGAATTCTCAGACACCATATATGGAGACAAATTCATTAAAAGCGTGGTATCAAAAAAGATAGATAATCATCACACAGTGATTTCTGAAAATGATCACCATTTAACGAATCAAACAATGTTTTTGATATCACAATGGCTGTCAGCTCTGTTGTTGGCAAAAAGTAACCAATTTCTTGTACAGAGTAGAACAATTGTCACTAAGAGCAGAGGAGGAGCTTCCTTAATCCAAAATAGTATAATGTTAAAGCAACATAATTATATGGGAGTTCTTATGTATAGGGGAAAAGAATGACTAAGAAAGATGCTCTGTACAGAACAAAGGTGATTAAGAAAGCAATCAGGCACTAATGTGCTGTACTATTTTAAATGAGACTTAATACCTGGCTTATGAATTGTCTGATTTGTTCTCACTTTGGAAAGCGAGAGAATCCGGCATTTTCCTGTAGCCGCCAAAGTATACAACTCATACTGATAGGTGAAGTCTACTACCATAATTGTCCTAAATTATTTGAAAGGGGGTAATTATTCAATATATGCTTTCTAGTCTCTATATTTTTAAAGCTACAGGGAACGGCCGCCCTGCTGGTGATTTCTGCTCTGCTAGCAGGTACGAGCGCGCTCAAGGCTCCGGCTGGCGGGGAGCCTCCTCGCAGGGCAGGGCAGTCGTGCCGTTTGGTCCCTACCATGATAAAGGATTACACTGGCTTTGGTTTCTATACTGTTAGTTTTTAGTAACGTGGTAGTGGTGTCACAAAGTGAGGTTGGGGTCTGGAGAGTAATTCTCACTGCACGGTTCACATTTCGTGAACCAATGAAATGGTTTAAATGAATTTAAATGAAAATTACTGTTCTTTTTTGGGTCTGTGTGACTAGATTGAACATAACTTTGAGGTGATTGGCTTTGTACATAATTCATCAAAGCAAAAATTGTTTTAATATTCATTTAATATTTAATTTTGATGTACATTAATAAAAAAATGGGAGCATTTCAGTTGATTTTTACATGTCAAAGCTATTTGCTTTTGCTTTCAGTGTTAAGAGAATCCTCTGGAAGAATAAAAGTTGACGAAATTTTGATTTCTGTACATCTCTCTCTTTTAATATGTTGACATTTCACTGTGTCTCACTTCAGTAATCCCTTAATCAAGGTATATATAATGAATTTAATTGTTTGCATAAATCCATCTTGGTATCCATGGTACTATTTCTCTGCTCTTTTCCAGAACTCCTCCAGCTGGTTTCTGCTTCAGGTGATGTCGTTCCTACAAGTCTGCCCTGTATTTTACCTGCTGCTGCACTGGAAAACTGCTAGCATCCAACTTCATGACGCTTAACTTGTGTGTGAAACCTGAAATTGTATTCTTCTGCTCTAATCTCACACTGCAAACTCAAGCAAAGCACTTTATCTGTGGGCATGATGGCTATCCAGCAGTTTTCTCTTTCCTTTTGATTATTCTCCCACAATATACATGACATGCTAATCAATTTAATCTCATTTCATAATCTTCCATCTGCATTTCTAACTTTAATAGGTCCTCCTACATTATTTAGCTTGTTCTTGCTGGTGTTTGAAGCATTGGCTTGCTTCTCAAGCATAATTTTCTTTCTTTTCACATATATTCACCTGATACAGAATTGATGAGATCCTGAAACATTCATGTTCTTGGCTGTAAGTATTTTGCAAATACTCTGACAGAACACGTAAAAATGTTGTCACCTAGCAACCAATAGCATTTTTTTATATATACATATATAATTTTTTTTTCTTCTGGAATTGCCTAGATGATTTTTCCCCTTAATTTTCACTTGCATTTTTTATGAGAAAATGAGAACTTGTTCTTAAAAAGTTTTTTAAAAATGGAAAAGTCAGCTGGCTGTTAAATTAGAAGGCTAAGAAATATCACGCAAGTTATTACAGTCTATAAATTAGCATTGTATTCTCCTGGTATCTTTGAAACTAATGACTGTGAAAAATTCCTTAGTGAAAACACGCATTTTTCCTATGCAGTATATGGGGCAACGGGGGAGCTGATGTGTCCTTCTTTTGTACTGCACTGTGGGGGGAAACATTTTTTAGGGGCAGGGTGTTGTCCAGTGCAGCATCAGTATGTTTATTCTCGTTCTAGAAACAGCAGGGAATAAAAATCAAGTACAAAAAATTTGCCCAAGATTTTAACAGCTTATATTAATCTCTAAGAAAATCCAGTAGAATATACACTATCTTTCTTCGTCATTAATGTCAGAGAATTTTATGTCAATTCCCAATTAACCAGTTTAGGAGCACAGGCAAAAAGAGCAGACATCACTCCAGGGGAAACCTGTCACTCTGCTCTTGTATTCTGTAAGCAGCCAGATTCTTTAGAGGAAAGCATAAGAAATCCTGTCTGGACAAATTTTAATTAAATACGTATTTTAAAGGTTTTTTTCCAGTCCTAAATGATACCCATGTCTGAAGCTCCAAACCTTTCTTTTGTTTGTTTATTTGTTTGTTGTTTTTAATCTTAAGTAGGCCAATGCTGCCTTTGTTCTCTAAATTCAACTACCTTTTTTGAATTGTAGTAATGAATTGCATAGGATTAGTCTGATTTTAAAACAGATTTCTTCCAAATTTCCAGATTAACTACATTTTCAGTTACTTTTCAGAAAGTTAGTAGGAGACATGAGCTTTAAAAATTGGAAGTATCTGATACACCTCTTCATTGTCTGTAGTATTCATTGCTTCTCTCTGACATGTTTCTTTCTAATGACTTCTATATAGGCTTTTTAAATATATTTTTCACCACTTCCATTGAAACTTTTTTGAAGTAATAAGAGATTAGAACTGAACACGTGATTATGAATAGACCTATATGAAGGACTTAAATAATGTCATAATATAGGAGTGTTATCCATAGGTGTGTGTATATAGGTATATATTACCCACATTACCTAATATCTTGTTAACTTTTTTAACTCCCACTGTCATCTGAGAAGATGTGGTTCACTGACTCTTCACAAGGATGCTTTGGTGTTCTTGATACCATTTTAGTCTGTTTAAACTCATCCTAAGACTTAACATCATTCCTCTCCATATAGATTACCGTGCATTTTCTGTGCATTACATTTCATCATTCTGGGTTGAAGCAGGAGCCCTTCTGCTCCCTCCTTTGGCCCCCGCTGTGCTAAATGATTTTCAGCTGAGTACAAATTTCACACTTCATTATTTTTTCCCTTGTCTTGATCATTAATAAACAGATTAAATGACATTAATTTACTATTGGTGTAACACCCTTACACTACCGTTGTCATTACCATTAGTGTTATATTAATGCACACCACTAAAACCTTCCTCCTGTGATGGGAATCAATGCCTTGTTATTACTGTTTTTTATAGCTTCTAACTGATTTTTAATCTATGGTAGGAGATAGGAGATTTCACTTTTTGATTTGCCTAGTAGGATTTTTTTTTTGTGTAGAGTTTTATCTAAAACTTTTATTTTCTTCTCTAGCATTTCTTTGCTCCAAAAAATTAAGACAAAACCCAACAAGGTGATGGGACCTGCCCCAGCAAAAGTGCTTGAGCTCTCCCTTGTCTTTGGTGTAGACTAGCCTTTTGCAACATTTGAACTCTGAGCTGTGACTGGCTGCATTACCTGGATATTCCTATGACTTACACATGGATCTGCCCAGCTCTGCAAGCAGCACAGGAGCTACAGAGCAGGACTGCGAAGTGCCCTGCTGAACAGAGATGCAAGCATACTGTTCCCCATATACAGAAGGCAGAGAACTGCAATATTTTTTGCAGTCATCAGTAGCAGCAGTATGTAGGTGCTGCTTTTTGCTAGACCCATCTGTAGTCCATTACATTCTTCCTTCTGGAAGAAGAGATATTCACCATTACGTACCTTTCCTAAAATAACATTCAGAGCCCTAAACATGCCACAGTTTCAGGTGTAAAAATCTGTGACATTTTTAAAGAAATTCAGCATACAAATAAATGGCAGGATATGGCTCATTACTAAATGTTTGTGAGGCTAAGTAACAATTTTAACTGTTATAGAGAAAGTGTTGCAAAATACAAATGGGTATTAAAGCAACGTGATAGACCCCTATATAATCCCTGACTAGACAAACGCTTTATGGCTGAACTTGTTTTCGGATGCACTCCGTTAGGCAGTTTAGGTTTCTTGTTCCACTTTTCTCTTTCTAATGTGAGTCAAAGTTAGTCCAAAGTCAAAAACTTACTGTAGTTTGTTCTGTTTGGTTTAACCCCCCACTTGTGCTAGTGCAGACTGTCATGCACCTTCTTAAGATTGTTATTTTAGATTAATCTGCAACTAGCACAGCTTGTCTCTGTAGCTGAACAGATGTGTTTCAACAGGATGGCACTCTGCAGAATTGTCCTGAAATGCTGCATTTTATGTAGCTCTTCTCACTGCTAGTTTTTCACTGTACCATCTGTATTGCTGTCACGCAGAAGCAACGTCAACGGGGCATTAAGAACTTGCTGTTTCTTGTTGGAGCTGAAAAAGATCCGTTACTCTGCTCTGCATTTTGCTGGCTTTGTCACCCTTAATCAAAGTGACAATATGGCCTTCTGGGACAGTTTATGAGGCCAGTAGATGCACAGGGGGCAACTGTGTGTTTGGCCTGTGCACTGATGAAAAGGAGGGATCCCATGCTCAAGGTCTTAGAAATGAGCAATAGCCTTGAGTCTGCTCTGCTCCTTCTGATCCCAATGCCTTTCCTCCTGCAAGGTGGAGCAAGAAACTCTAGCAACACACATCCCTGCTGTGCATCCAACTGCTCTATAGAGCAGGATTTTGCTTTTTTTTTTTTCTTCACATGTCCTAATCTTTAATAACACAAACAGACTTTCCCCTACCCCCAAAAGGCCTCAACCAACCAACAGACAAAAACCCAACCACGATCTAACATTTTTAGGAAAGAAGAGGACCATCTTTTGTGGCATTGCTTTAGTAATCAGCCTCATGAAAGCTAGACTACAGTTTATGTGTTTGCTTATTTATGTGTGCTTGTCTCCTTGACTCTGCAGTGGGGTGGAGGGGATCGTGGTCCTGCTGAGTGGCACAATCCATTAGTCACTGACTGAAATGCTGCTGCCAAGCAGTGATATTTCCTTTTTCCCTGTCTGCCCCATTTAAGTGAGTTAGGAAGCATAATGCAGCCTTGCTGTTTACAGACTGATAGAAAGTGTGTCCTGCCTGAGCCCCACTTCTTTCTCTGCCAGTTAGCTCAAGGCAAAAGTCTACATCCCTCCTGGTTGCCCATGCTGAGACCATTTTGGTCCTCTCTTCAAAGTGGAAAAAAATGAACAGAGCACCAAATTCTGCCCCATTGCTTCAGATGCTTCAAATCACTACCAGAATTATGTAACTGCAAGCCAGTGTAAAATTCAATTAAATGGCTTGGAGAAACTCACTGGAACATTGTTGCCTTTTGCCTGTATTCTGGTTTCATCGTCTTTTGTTCCTCTGCACACATCAGAGTACTGCCTTTATTTCTTTTCATTGCTGCCTGAAACCAATAAAAGAATAACCTTTCCCTGAAGATAATGAAGGATGACTTGGGAGAAAAAGAAAAAAAAAATCTGTTTTGTATGATGCTAATTCCCAGCGGAGTTGCTGATATGCACCATATGAAAATGTGCTAGGTGGAATCACACCCTGGTAACTCAGGGACAACAACACCATGGGCTCAGGTGAGGTCAAGACTTCAAATGCCAGTTGCAACAAAGCCAGCATAGCAAACATCATGGTCCTAATTGTCCCATTTCTAAAACTTGTGGAGTGGTGTCTGGTCTGAGAACATTTTTTTCTCTGGAAGTTCACTGGACAGCTCATAATACCATATACTTGCACAAAACACTCTTGGACCAAGATATCAAAGGTGTAACAAGCAGAACCGGAAGAGTTCAGCAACGCTGGGGATTCCTACCCTGCCCACAGTTGACATGCAGTGTTTACCACAGGATCCTGCAGCCTGACTTTCCCACTGGTGGATCATTTTTGTTTGGGCATCCTCACCACATGCAGAGACCTGCAAGCAGGGGTCTCCACCACCCAACAGCTATGTATTGGGTCATATGCACAGTAGCAGCTAGGGCTAACTTTTACTAAGCCGAGCATTAAAATGCTCACTCCTGTATGGGCACTCAAGGAGTCTGTGTTGGCCGGGCAGCGGGCAGTCAGGTGAGGGGTGTGGATCTCCATTGCCTGTTCAACCTGCTCATCTGGTGGATACCATTTTCTGAAATGTCAATGTTTTCCCAGGGTTTTATGCCGTTTCACGTGATTATTTCTCACTTGAGTTGCTATTATTATCTCAAATTTTTCCCATCTTTCTTGTTTTTTTTTTTTTCTTTTCTTTCTCTGTGTGACTTAGCTTATGTACTCTGTCACAGCCCAGTGACATTTTTCCAACAGAGCTGAGCAAAGGCCACGCAGTTCTGCTTCGCTGAAATGGGCCTTGGGGCTCAGCTGTATTTGACTTGCTCTGGGCTGCGGATGACAACATGCTTCTGCTGCTTTCAGTGTCACATCTTCTTCTCTCTGAGTGATAACAGATGCTTACTGAGATATCTGCAACAGTCTGTTTGTCCTGGAACATTTTTACATTAATAAGTAATATACCAATTTCTTTATGAAAAATATAGAGTACAGAAGGAATAGTTTGCTTTGACCAGGGTTGCAAACAAAAGATCAACATTCTTTATAACATGTTGCTTTGTTTGAAGCAGATACATTTCTGCTAAAATATGTTGTATTATTCCATGTCTAAAAGTACTAGGTGAGTTCTGATTTAAGATATGGCTTAAACTATTCATACATACGAAGATTTCTCCTCTAGAAGGTATCCTTAGATAATGTGTAGGCTGAGCTGAGTTATGTTGTTGGGTTGAATGAACTCCCAGACACCTTGTGAGAGCTGTGAAGGATATAAAGCCCTTAACGTATTTCATTTATTCTTAATCCAAGTCCAGAATGGAAGTGTTAATTTACATAGTTTTTAAATTAAATTCATTTTATAGGTTCTGGAATACAGCACAGTTGGAAGTGGTGTTTTAGTGCATTTTGTGGACAACTGATCAGTACAGCTTGTGGCAAATTGGTCCAGCACAGAATTACCCTTACCTGAAACAGAGATAATCTAGAAATCACAATGAAGGACAAACCCCATTTGTGCTGGATTGGAATTATAGCAACCTCTGGTTGTCTCAGTTTGAGAGGACTCTGCTTAGGTGAGTTGGAGGTGAATAGCGATGTGACCTGCTCATGATATTATTACCTACCCTGACTCTTACCCATGTAATCTAAAATCCCAGGTTTAGAAACTGGGAATATCTCTCAGTATATTTTTATTCCCCTAAAACATCTGAAGAAATAAGTGAATGTAAACACACATACATATTAAATTAACATGCTTTTGTTGCTAAGGTAACAAATTTCAGATCTTCTCTGTGGGGATACTGCTCTACATGTAGCACTTAATTCACAAGTATTAAAGAAGCTGTTTTATGCAGCCGTTTAGTGACATGAACAGTACATGGAGTTGAGATGAGTGAGTGGTTTAGCAGGAAATTCATATTCAGCATGAAGACACTGACGGCTCCGTGACAGCTGGAATTTAAAGGGAATCATATTCATGAGTAGTGCTCTGTACTAACAAGGCAAAACGATAACAGAAAAGACAGCCTCCCTTTATTTGCTCCTCTCTTCTGCCCAGGTTCTCTCACCTTTGACTATATCATTCAACCACTTGTCAGAACTTTATTAGAAGAATAAAAAAGTGTTTAACAAACAAACAGTGCACTTCATTAAATGTGATGTCTTGGCCAGGAGAATGGACTTGGGGAAGATGTTTTGATATTCTTGTAACAACTGTGCAGAGAAAAGTGGCTGGCATTTCAAGGTGTTGCTTTCTTTAAAAGCAGAATTGATGTCACTCTTTGTTTTTTTATACTCTAATTGGACAGAAGTTTACAAAGACCAAATTTCACAACCTTTGGGAAAAAGAAGGAGAAAGAGAATATAGAGGTGGTCTTAATGAGCCAGACCAAAGCAGAACGTGCACATGTGCCTCTGATCAGAGGATGGAGGATTGGCTGGGGATAGTTAATGTGTTTTCTGGAAGTGGACAAGTCTAATGTACCTTTGTCAGGTATATTTTATCTTTTCTTTTTTATAGCTTGGGTGCAGGGATTTAGTGCTTTGTTTCCAGATTCAGGGAGAAACTCTTTGTCAGACTGGTGAGTAAGGGAATGGTAGATGGAGGACAAAAGATCCTGAAAAGCGGATGGTAACATCTGGGCAAGGCAAGTCTCGAACAGTCTCCGTGTTGCTACACCCCAGGTGATGACTGTGGTAGAAATACCATTTTTATTCATTGAACCTTGTATTATAGTGAATATCTGACTCCAGATCAAACTCTTCCCTGAATCATTGCATTTTACCTGAGCCTTTCCTTCCACAAAATCATCTGCGCATTATCAAGTAAAGCCATTATTTTCATTAATGCTTTCATAACTGAAAGTTATATGATTTCTGTGTCTTCTTGACAATTACAAAACTTGACAGGCAGAAAGAGAGGTTGTGGAGAACAGCACTTGAGGAAGAGCCCATTTTAATGGTCTCCTTTTTGGCAGGCTTGCACTATTGTCTGTTACTAGTCAGCAGACATCACTGTTAGATGAATGCTATAATTCAGCCTGACGTGATTCTGAAGCTCAGATTCTGTCTGTCTCTATCTATGAGTGTTTCTTCCCTGCTATTCTCTTTAGCGTAGTAGTTTTTGCTTCTTAAGTTGCAATAAAAATCTGGAACTAACATTGTACAGAAACTTAGCTTTAGGATGCAGGAAAAGCATAGCAGCACAAACTGCTTGCTGCTCGTTAATTTACCATGTTGGAATGACAGTAGGTAGAGCTTGGCTCAGATGTGGTGCAACTGTGGAGAATAAATGAAGTATGAATAGAAGGTAGGGCCTGGTTTTGATCAGATTTGTACTTCTATAAATCCAGAATATTCCCGCTCCTTCAGCTGGCAGAAGACTAAAATCTGCCTGGGACGGTGTTCTTTAAACTGGTATACCAACCAGGTAATTGGAGACTTTCTTGACAGAAACAGTGATCAGGCTTCCTGTTTGCATGCCTGAATTTTTTCAAACACTTTTCTGAATATAACCGTTTATTAACATGAAGAATATTGCAAATAAGTCACTAATGAAGATAAGCACTGGCAAGGCACCTAAAGAGTATGACATTTTTAGATGATATAAGGTGCATTAACAGACAAGAAGTATTTGGAAGAATTGGAACAATTGTTAGAAGACTACATTTTCTACTAGTAGCAATATCACTAGACAAGCAGAAAACTTCTGAAGAAAAAATGGCATTCTGGCTTTTCCTTAAAGGATAACCAGATTGCCTATGTTAGAAATGACAATCTTAAATAACTGTGAGTTCTCAGAATGTACATTCTTGTAAAGTGATTTCATTATGCTGCGGTCTACCAAAATCAAGTCCTTTTATATACCAGTATCTAAAAGAGATGTTGATATACATTGTGAGGGGGAAAGTTTTGAGGAAAACGCATTCAGTTTTTGTCCTTTTACAGATGTCTTTTAAAACACTCATACTATCTCAATTTCCTCTTTACATTTATTAATTAGTGCTCATCACACATAAATAAAGTCTCCTAATTGGGCATTCACTCTATGCCAGAACCAAGTGTCCAGGGACGATCCACCCTGAGAGATTTCTGTATTGCAGGAATAAACCTGTTAGGCTGCTTCTTACTAAATATGACTATCATGCTTAATCCCTCTCAGGAGGTCCAGGATAAAATGGTTCATTCATTTTAAAGGCCTATTTGTTAAGGCTAGTTGGGTAGAGGAGTTCAGTATTATCACTTCAGGAGGGGTTTGGACAAATATATCAGGCAAAGTTGTCTTGATTGCATCTTCTTGTTCTAGGGCCAAGTGTAATGGCTGGTAAACTGGGGAGGCAAATTGATACCTTCAACAGGATAGCAAATCTTTCCTGTTACTCCCTCATTGGTATTGTATCTCTCTCTCCTACTTACACATCTCTCTTCCACCTTGGCCAGATAAGAGCGTGACACTGTGGAAAACATTCACCAGGTCTGGATCAGTAGATATGTACCATGCTTTGGACTTACATTGTACTTTCCAATCACATGAATTTGATTTGCATAGTCTGGGAGTCAGAGTGTGTTTAATCTGTTAATAAGCTGAGTTCAGCACAGTTCATCAAAGTCTGGGTGTGCCCAGCTCAGCCTGGGCTCACACACAGCTGCAGTGTTGTTCTCCACTGTGGGGCTCTGGACATCATACCAGCTTCCCAGTCCTTCCACCATGAAGCAGTAAGGAGCACTTCTAGGGCACAGAGAGGACATAGCCTTCTGATACACCTGGCAAGAGCTTCCCTCGCTGAAAACTTAAGGAATGAAGGGAGCAAATCTGACATTATCTTCATTTGGGGCCTGAGGATTCAGCGAGTTCATCACTCCCACCTTCCTGATTTCGATTAATACATTATCATATCAAATTTGTGTAGCAGAGAGTCTCCTTTGGTGCTGGAGAGCATGCCAGTGTCCAAAGACTGGTAGCCACTTAACAGGTTTTTATAAAAAGTAAGGATTGATCTATGGAGAAGATGTTCTCAGAAGTTTGAATACCAGTTTAGCCAGTGGGTTTCTCAGATTCTGAATCCCTTCTGTAAAGAGAATGCGAGTCGTGTGGGAAATCCTCAGCTGGGAAGATTGTGAGGAGCCTGTCAGCTTGTTAGCTGAACCACCCAAGGCAAGAGATTCCCTTAAACCTGATCTAAATCTTCAGAAACTTATTTCCTTTTGACTCTGTATATCTGTGTCTTTGTAATCCTTTTTGTCTTGAATTTGGGAAGTTGCTTTTTTCATAACCTACCTTGAGTTAAAGATGATTTAAACTAACTTGCCTACCACAGGTTTTACACACCTTAATACCTCAAGACTGGGTAATACTAGCAAGGGCTCAGATCCCCAGATCATTGCAAATATCCGAAATATTGATTCTGTGTAAGTAGCAGGTCTCTGAGAGTCCTCCAGTGGTCACTATTAGTCAGGGAGCTCTTTGATGGACAATAAAGCAGTGGGGCCTGAAACAACTGCTGTTTCTCATGTTTCATTTCAGCAATGGTAGGTCCTGTTCACTGTGGTCTTGAGCTGCCGTTACTGGGAACCAGGGGCTGCAACTGGACTTTGCAAGGATGACCCTGTCCTTTGCAGGTGGCTCCTGCAGGTCCTCCCCACCAACCATGGGTGAATTGTGTCTGCTGGCCCTGACAAATCCTTGTATGCATGACAGCCATCACCGTCACAGAGAAACTGCATGCATACAAGTTTCAAAAGATGAAACTCCTGCTTTTGAAGAGAGGAAGGGATTTCCCAGACAAGGGAGGACTTGAGAAACTGTCTCTATAGATTTTATGTCAGTGGTATTATCATATGAATTTCTGCCGTTGTTTAACATGAAAAAGCAAATTGAGCCATGAAAGGATGGGGGAGAGGGTATTTAAAAACAGCACCAGGAAGGAAAATGTTTCCCTTTCTGTTCGTAGCCTGTCTGTCTAACAAATCTCCTTCCCAAGCAACTCTACATAAAGTGAGTGGCACGTGCTACCAATGGCTCGGCAAGACGCTTCTGCAGCTGTTGGTATTCAGTATGCAGCTGCTTGATTTTATATTTTCCAGCAGCCTGCTTATTCAGAGAGAGTCTCTTGCTGTGGAAAGAGATATGGGAAGCCATTAGCTGGCTTTTATTCTTCGGAGCACAAAACAGAGGACAATGAGTCGTCTGGGATTGTAATGTTAGTGTTTATGTATGTTACAGCCTAGTGTGAAATCAGTTCTAATGGTTAGATATTACATGCTTAATCTCTGGTTTTAAAAAGATAAAATGTAAAGCAATTTTTCTTTTAGGCTTGTATTCTAAAGCTACAGTCATACCTGTGACTTCTCAGAAGAGAGGGTCAGTTATCAGCAACAGGAGTTCTTTGATGCTTTGCTCTTCGCTTGCGTGTTCATATCCCAAATATATATATACTGCAGGCTCTCAAGTGCAGGGGACTGCCTTGCCTATAGGCATGCTTCTACTTTGTCTCTCATGGATTTCATAGGGGGTGTGTCCATCCTAATCAGATTTCCTTCAGCTGTAGGAATTAAAATGCATTAAAATGCAGTGGTACTGAGGGATAAGGACGGTGGACAGCATGCCGTTCTGCTAAGTCCCCTTTTTTAATTGGAGTGCTTGTCTGTAACTGTAACCCTGGGCAATGCCTTCCTTTTTCTCAGTCCCAGAGTTATCAAGTGAATGGGAAATTTAGGGGTGTTTTACTAGAGGTAGCATGATGCCAACCTGCCTATATGGTACTGGTGTGACTAAACATGCAGGTGGCCACCTGGCAGGTACCGTAAACCTAGGCAACACACCCTAGAGCACTCTTCAGTCTGGATGGTGTGTCGCTGGATTTACCTTCGTGCAGTCATAGCATACTTTACCACAAGCAGTCAACCAGACAGTTGCTATATAGAGACTGCTGTGCCTTGGGGTGCTTTGGGGTTTGACAGAAACAACTCCACAGAACATCTAACCAAGTTTGTGATTTCTGAACAAATGTCTCAGGGTGTCTCTCATGTCCAGTGTTTGTGGTGATTTGAGGCACTGGGCTTGAGGAAGCGCATGCGGATCAGGTGAAAGTCGGCTATAATCTTAGGAGGGGAGGGAGGAGACGTAAGTTTTGGATAAGGATTGGTTGTCACTACCAGTTCCCTACTTATCTTCTGATCATATGAAATCTGTCCCCTAAAGAGTCACCTTTCGGGAGAGATTAAATGAGCAGAAATTGTGGTACTTGGCACCTAAGGGACTGTCAGTAATGTTGACTGCAGAAATGGGTTGAAAAAGAACAAATTTTCAAAACCAAAATGCAATGCGTTAACCCCATCTCAACAAGACCGTTACTCATGGAGTGGAGAAGCCAGAACTATTTGAAGTAGAAGAAAGGAGTTTGTGAGTAAAATGGGATCCAAGTAAATCAGAGCTTTGGGAGGAAGATGTGTAACTTCATTCAGCGTTCAGCTGTCTACAGCTGCTCAGAAAGGAAATGCATGTGAACTAATGAGCCTTGTATCACGTCCATCCCCATTGTATTCAGGGTTGCAAGGACCAAGATAATCTGAAATTAGATCCTTTTTGCCTCTTATTTTAAAGAACTTGGTGAGCCTCTGATACTCCTCTGACTGCTCAGAAAGGAACCAATTTTATATCATGATCATTTCTATGGTGGAAATAAACAGTCCTCTTACACAAAGAGGAAACCATCCTTTGACACTAAGTTCAATGCCTTGAGAAGGATAGCTGCAAGAGGGAAGACCCAAATCTACCTCTTTCTCTTCCCAACCTGAGTACTCCAACCATGGATCCTGAGCAAATTCATCCACTTTCCCAAAGGGAAGATTAGAATCTGGAGGAGCTCTTTTAATTTTTCTGTTTATCAGTTGTTTACCTCAACTGAAACTGAAAATAGCTGAGGGGATAATTTTAGATGTCTGAAGTTTCATATCTACAGTTTTATGTAAACGAAGTATTTTTTTTTGTAGCTAACTAATGAAAGAAAAACACATAAAAGCTGTGTAGTGCTTGGATTCTCTAATGCTTAGCTGAACAAAAGAATTAAGAAGTCAATAAATATCAGCATGTCCTATGGCAAATGAGAATGGTGATGGCCGCCTTAGAGTTTTCAATTTACTACCTGTGCTTTATAGTATGATGCAGTGGTAGTGCTTTATGCACTGTGATGTTGTAATTTTACTTTGTCAACACAGAGAAAGGCTTAGGCAAATATCCAGTACAATATCTGATAGATTCTGAATGAACAACACATTGTGGAGATAACTGATATAATTCGATGTAATTATATGATATGTTCTCTTGAACCGTCATAATTAAGGTGCAACAAATAACAGTGGAAAAAGAAGACTAGAGATTATGTGAAGTGGGCAATTTGGCTGTATGAAAGGCTGCTCCAATGTTAAAAATAGCAAGTTACTATTAGAAGCAGAGAGAAGACAGCTAAACAAGATAAACCCAATTAGATGAACAAGGAACACAATATAGTATTGAAATTACAAATTAATGATAGCCTTAGAGGCAAAAGGATACCTGTCAGTATATGAAGAAAGGAGCTAAAATCTGTGATGTTTTAAAAAAAAAGCCAAACCACTATACAGTCTTACTTGCACAGCCATCTACAGGTCTACTGCTGTGTAATAGGGCAGGAGGCTCGACATCCACCCGTGTGGTGTGGGACCCCTAAGAGGGCCACGCACTCCGTATTCACAGGGACAGTTTGAGTGGTTTCAGCAAGACTTAAGCGTGCAGCCAACAGACTCTGCCTTGATGAGGAACATTGACTACAATTTTCAGCCTAATAGATCATGGCAGATTATAGGGCAGCAAAGGAGGGGCAGAGGGAGAAGAGCAAGGATGTGTAATGCAGCTGCTGGGAGTATAGAAAGCAGACATCACTGGCAGCTGCTTAATTACATTTTGCCAGTTTTCACTAAAAAAACTGTAACTTCTCTCTTTTTAAGATGATTGTTAAGGGGCTGAGGGGCCTGAAGGTATTTTGATGAAGAAGTAGAAGACGGGAGGAGATGAGCAGAGGGGAGCAAAGGCAATTAGCACATAGAAAGTTGATTGCTGTGGCATGCGTTAATGCTGTGCCAGAGAGGTTGCGCTGGCTAGGGTGTGACAGGTCTTGCCAGGCAGTGGGGCTCAAGCAGGCTCTGTAGGTACCCATGCGAAGGAAGGAATGGAGATGGGACATATGGGAAACATTAAGGCAGAGGTGGTTTCCTGAGTACCTGGGAAGGAGAGAAAGGCAAGTTTGATGTGGGACTCCAGGTCTTTCCATAGTGGGAAATAGTTCCTGCTCTCTTGAAGGATACTGTACCTTGTTTAGTCTCCCTGGTGAGAACTTGTACCATTGTAGGTCAAAAATGCGAGGGTCTTTCTTTTAAGGCTCTAACTTGGGGGAAGAAAATGTTTATCAAAATGTCTGAATTTTCTTTGGCGGTCTATCTCCTCTTAAGATCTACTAGTCACTGGGTTTGTGTGCTGGGATTGCTGCTCGTAACACAGAACAGGTGGCACCACCTCTCATTTATAACACGTCTGTAATAAGGAGGAAAAAAGCTCAATGGATCAAAGGAAATGCAGAAAAAATCCTCACCCTCACACAGTTTTATATTGTAGCTGTGCTCTCCTCCCCATTACTTAGTTTCCTACTCATCTCTTTCATCGGCTCTGCTCATGGAGCAGGAACCGTGTACTTAGCCTGGTTTCCTAAGGAAATGAGATCTCTGTGTGTGGATATAACTGTCCCCCTATTAATTTTTAGAACTGATGGTGAATATTAGCTGAATATAATAGAAGGGTATAATTTAAATTCCTACGACTTTAATGAAATTTAATATCTGGAGAGAGACCTTCCTATTATCCTAGCTGAAAAGAGTAAACTCACCCTTTATTAGATAATTCGTATTTGCATGCTTGTATTTCTTCTCAGAAAGTAGGCAGAAAAAGATGGCCAAATACTTTTTACTTGAACAGGAGAAGAATGCAAAGCATTATAAAGGAAAATTTGGGAAATTGCTTTGTTTTTTAAAGGAACTAGCTGTAATTCACAAGGACAGCATGTTTTCCCCACAAAAGCCTAGAAAAACAACAGCATCATATACAAGGCAGCTGTATCATGAATTGAGAGAACTTATTAGGGCCAGATTTTTCACAGACTGTCTGAGAACTGATGTTGGTACCTAGCCTGAACTGGATCACGCTGTGCAGACTGCACTTTAGAGGAAATAAAAACAAAGGAAGAGATTGAGGTGCTGAGAGAGAATTAGAGTAATAGAACAGGAATCTCTAAGGATGAAAAGAGCTGAGCAGAGCATACTAAACCACCTTATATTCAAGCATAAGTAACCCTCAGAATTTGTTCAGGGTAGCCAGATGTATGTGCATCACGTGGATAGCCAAACTGGAAGAACTGCATGCTGTAAAAGCAAAACAGAAGGTGTTTTAACTCCCTAAGCCTCACCGAAAAAAAGAAAGATGCTAAGGCATAACACACTGGCAGCGTATCATCCCTCAGAGTCATGTGTTTGCCTAGAGAAGCATGGGGTTGCACCGTGTGGAGCATGCACCTCTGATAGGTGTCAACAAAGACAATAGTGAATTGTTGGATCATGACTCTGTGAAGGTGTTTTTAGAAGCTGTCACAAGTGTGCACTGCCAATAAGCAGCAGTGCATGGCAGTACTGCTTAGGAGTGTTATCACAAGGTGATGATGCCTAGTTGTGCAGTGTTTCAGGGTATGGAGTGATGCTTAGCTATGTTGCACTCAGATTGAGATGTTGAAGGAATCCAAAGTAATGGGACAAATTCTCTGGTTTATGCATTTTTTTAAATTTTCGCTTGCTAAACAACTCTGGGTCTTCTGATAAATGTGAGAAACTGTGCCAAACTATGAAGATCTTCATTTACTGTTGTGTAAGCATCAGGGCAAATGAATCTTACGCTGTAAATGCCAAGGCAAGAGGAAGACTGCAACTCATCATGGCAACAACAGATGGTCCTAAATGAAAGACTATCCCACCTCAGGGCTAAAGGCAACTGGCCTCTATCTCCTGCCTTCTGACTAACTCTGTCACAATCTCAGTGATGTTGACGATGAGACAAAAAAGAGCTAGACTTAACAACAATCCTCCTGTATGCAAAGAGTGACAATTGGTGCTTTGCCTTTGGAGCACTGACTCTAATGCAGCTGACATGGTTGAGTTTTCAGGCACCTGGCTCAGTGCATCTCTATCACAACACTCCCACTACATTTTGTAGTCATTCTCAGTCAAGAGCCAACAATACATACCTCACGCATGATTACTTGTCACATCAGAAAAATTTACCTCTCCAAATTTAGCTCCATCATCATTCATAGCCTCTCTAAGGACAGCCAGCCTCCCACCCAGACTGCCTCAAGCTGACAGGTGTCTCCTCAGTTGCTCATCATTCAGATAAATTCGGTAAATTAGACAGCAGGCTTTTGGGTGGCAGGTTTCTGAGGTCTGCAGGCAGAATTGGCCTGATGGGAAGGAAACTGGTTAATGGTTGATTAGCATATGCTGCAGCTTCGGGGCTTAACTTACTGGTATCTGCTCAGAACCACTTAATAATCACACCTCCTGGTACAAGGGAGAAATCCGTTCTTCTTTGTTACTTAGGAACTGCTGACGGTACTCTTCCTCTTGCAAGAAATGCCTCCGGTAATACCACAGAGGGGAGAAGTGGCCTGTGGTGTTTGTTGCTACAGACCCACTCTTCGCTCTACCTTGGGCTGAGTTGCATGGTTGCACCAAAGGTAAGCTGGCATATATCCACCCAGCTGGTATCCCAGTTTTTAAAAAATGTGGGTTTAGTAGATGAGTGTGTGAAAGCTAGTATATTTAGATGGCAAGAGAAAATATTAATTCAGTTGGAGAAAACAGTGAATATGTCAAGAATTATAAACTGGGCAAAGAACTTGCCAAGGGAAATTCTGTTTTTGAGGATTGTTTTATAATCACATTCATTTCCTGTTGAAAGGTGGGATTAACAATGGCTGTTTCACAGTCTTGCAAGGCGATGAATTCAGAGCCTGACTATCTTTACTATCAGCAATTTATTTAATTATATAATTTTCTTCACAACTTGTCCATAAGAGGCTTAGACAATATTTTTGCTAGAACACTGCTGCGGTGCCCCCCCCCCGCCCCAGTTTTCTCACATCTAAACAACCCCAATGCTGTACAGATTTCTTCAAGGGAAAATTTTTTCCACACTTCTTGTTTCTCATTCCTGTCCTCTGGACTCCCTCCAGTGGGTTCTTACCCACCTGTTGTTTCAGGCTGAGCAGCATGGAAGGATTACTGCCTCTGCCATGAAACTTACTGTCCTAGTTATACATTCACTACCATGTTTCACTGCCATCATTCCGTCTGATGTTGCTGACTTTTATTTATCATGAGCCTATGAACTCTCCATGCACTTGGTGTGATGTGGTTTGGCATGACTATAGTAAACTGGTGATCTAACAGAAGCCACAGGGTTATCAAAACAGGGGCTTCATATGATATATGTAGACTCAAAATATAGGAAAGTTTTCAAAATGTCTGCTAGACCATTTAAGGAAAAGTCCAACTGGCAATCGATCCTTTAAGCAGGGACACAAAGAACTGAGAAGAAAACGCCTTACCTCATTTACATTGTAGAAGAAAGGTAATGACAATGTTTTCTTTCACTTGATAATGTAGAGGTGGAGAAAAAAGTAGAGTGAAAAATCCCTGAAGAAGCTTGGGAGTATTTGCCACATCTTCCTTTTTTATATCAGTTCACTCTAACATTAATATACTGTATTTATTTGGATTAAAGAACCAGAGAATAAAAAGGGTATTTGCAAAGACGGTCCTTTGAAACCGCTTTTGAAGCGAAAGGAAAATGAGATAACTTTCATGCATATATTGTCTCCCTATATCAAGGTCCTACTTGTGTAAAGGGATACCTACATGTAGAGATTTTCTGCTCTAATGGTTGAATAAATATCCCAGAGGTGGTTCTCCAAAGTTCTGGCTCAGAGCTTTTTAAACTGAATATCAAGAAACATCCAGCAGATGGACAATGAAAGAATCATTCAAACAATGCAGTGATCAATCTTGTTTCATTGAAATTTCACCTATGTAAAGAGCAATAATGACCCACGAACCAGAAATATGGGGAACAGTTCCCCAAGTTACAGTACAGACATATATAGCATAAGTGAAGTGGGCAGCCTGGGAAGGGTTTAGATCAGCTTGGTGATAATACTGCTTCATCCCTGATTGTATTAGTACTGTGGCTTCCCAGAACAAAAATATGGATTGGTGTGGGCGAATGTAAATAAAAGTCTGACATAAACTTGGTGGAGCAGCACAAGAACGTTCACAGTGGTAGTTCCTGCCATAGTCCTCTTTCAAAGGGCATAAATCTGGAATAAGTATCTATAGGACAGAAAGGAAGGAAGGAAAGGAATCCAGTGCCTGGCTCCCCCGCCAGCCCTCACTCAACATCAGGCCAATGCAGATCTTTTCTAGGAGGTGTGCTGCACATGATGAATGAGACTGTGTGTTCAAACCTACGGTTCAGTATCAGTAATTAACATTTACTTCCCATTGTGCTTTAGTACCTCTATACACTTCTTTCTATTCCTTAATGCTATTTATAAAGGATCCTTTTAGGTATGAAGTGAAGTTGAAATAGGAGGGTAAGAACATGGGTAGCACAGGACACCTAACCTGGCTAGGCAAAAGCCCCAGCAATGACGAAGGAGAATAGAGCAGCATAACTTCTCTTAAGAATCGAGTTCTTTGGTAGCATCTCTTCTTTTAATCTCAGAATAAAAAAGGGAAATACCTTATACTTGTATGGAGTGAAACACAAACACTAGCTGAAGAACCTGTTGTTATGTGGAGGAGCTGAGTTCATAATGTTAACTCTCCACGTGGTGATATTTCACTAAGTGCCTGCAAATACGTCTAGCTTTTAAGCTCCTTGGATGAAGGATTATCTTTGCTCAAAGATCATCCTTGTCTTTAGTGTAGCCAACCCACATTATGAAGTCAGCATTTAATAAGAAGCAATAACTGAGTTAACATTCAGTTTTGCCTATGATCTCAAAAAATAATATGACTAGGATATTACAACAGCTGTAATGGTGAATTTAAGGGTGATACAGAATAGAATATTTTCTACTCTGACGCCATGGTTATATTGTCGGAAAGTTTCTAATGTACATCCATTGTCACAACAGTGAGGTCCTTTTCAGTGTGGAGATAATTTCCTGTTCTGTTACTTTTATACAGCTCTCTATTGCAATAAGGGTGAAGTTCCTATTATAAGGAAAATATAGAGAGTAGCTAATTATACTGGTCTAGCCAGCCTGCAGGTGTTTTACATTGGTTTCTAGAGTCCAAGTAGCATTTAAAAAATGTATGCATATCTTTTACTTATTTTTCTTCCAGCTGTTTTTAAAGTCAACCTTTCCTTTTGGGGCAGAGAGCACAGTTATTTTTATAGGGTTTCAGTCTGATCTCATCTCGTCTCTTGTTTTTGGCTCTCCTGATGCTCACCCCACATTGGCCACTGACTCTACAAATGTGGAACCAGTACGATCCTTTTACTAAACAGTCTGATGATAAGTTCCCCCCACACAGAATTTCCTCATGATATTGAAGTAAATGTCCAATACAATTCCTTTGTCAAAGACTGGTGACCCTCTGCCATGGCTGCCCTACCAAAAGTCATCCATCCACAGTCTTCACTGTTGTCTCTCTTCTTCTTTGTCCCTCTTGCATTCAACACCCTCCTTCTCACAGCCTTTTTTTCTTTCATGGGACCCTGAATTCTGCCATACCACCAGTTAAAGGTGTGGTTTATTTCACACCTTGTCGTGATTTAACCTGTCAGGCAGCCAAATACCACGCAGCCGCTCACTCACTCCCCCCCTCTCAGTGGGACAGGGAGAGAATTGGAAGGGTAAGAGTGAGAAAAATTCGTGGGTTGAGATAAAGACAGTTTAATAGAACAGAAAAAGGGAAAATAATAATGATAATGATAATGATAAAATATACAAAATGAGTGATGTACAATGCAATTGCTCACCACCCGCGCTGACCGATAACCAAGTAGCGATCGGTACTTCCTGGATCACACCTACCATTCATATCCTGAGCATGATGTCACATGGTATGGAATACCCCATTAGCCAGCTGGGCTGGCTGTCCTGATTATGTTCCCTCCCATCTCGTGTACCTAGCTCAGTCAGTAGGCACGGGAGCTGTCCTTGGACTAGGAGGGCACTTAGCAACAACTGAAAACATCAGTGTGTTATCAACATTCTCCTCATACTAAATCCAAAACACAGCACTAGGAAGAAATTTAACCCTATCCCAGCTGAAACCAGGACACACCTGTAAATAATTTTTCTGTATCAGCCTTCATCTTATAACCATGACATCACACTATCCAACATTCATTTTCATGTGCCAGCATCACTCTGCTCTAGTTGTACACCATCAGATCACATCATGTGCCTACTGAAAATGCTTGATATAGTAAAATGTTTGAACATTCCAATGCATAGTGCAAACAGAACTTGTCAGACAGGTGAACTTGTGAAATTATATTGGGCAAACATTGCATTTTCTTGCTAACTTTTTAAAAAATTAAAATTTTATGCTGAGTTTTAGCAGGAATTTGTTGAAGACTCAATGTCAGTATTTTTTCACAGAGCATAAGCTATAAGGCAATATTGCTTGAATCAAGTATTATAGCTAAGATTAGGAAAAAAAAAATCATCTCTCTGGAGATGTTCTCTCTGGAACACACACTGTTGAGCTGTTGGACAGCTATTGCCCAGTGCTCATCTAAAAAGTTTTAGAGGCTTAAATGGCTTTGTTTGTTGTCATCTTGGGCCTTAACTCTTTCTCTTAATTCTCCATACACATGAAACTGTAACAGAATTATCAAATCAAATGCAAGCATTTCTGTCTGTGATAAAGCAGATTGGTTGGCAATACTGGAAAGCAAAGATGGAAAGTTAAATAGTTGGAATATCTCAGTTCTCAGCTATTTTCTTAAGATAGTACAATAAGAAAATCAAAGAGAGAACTTGAGATGTTTTAGGACAGAGCTAGAGAAGACATATTAGCAGGTTTGCCATTGCTTGACATCAGTCTAGAAAGTACAGTGAGAATTTTTTCATGCTATCAAAAGAGTGATTAGTATTTCATCCCTTTATTGTTTCTCAGTTAATAAAGGGATGACATCAATAACATCAAGTATAAAATTTTATATTTGATATCTGATATATAAAAATGATAGTTTCCAGATGCTGCATAAATCCTGAATTAATGGAATCTCTTATAAAGCAGGAGGCTGTGGTCTTGTGACAAGTTTCCCTCATCAATAATGTTGTTTCTGCTAAGGCAGAAGCACCTTTCGGGAATAATCTGGTTCCTCCTTGGATCAAGGGTCAGACATAGATTATCAAGATGCAAATAACGAGTAGATGACCTCTGAAGATTTTTTCCAGTCCTGTTTTTTTGATTTTATAAGCAATGCCCACACACACGTGCATCGTGGGGATTTGCAATTGCATCTACGTTATTAGACACAAGCTCCCTAATGTTTGCCCATGTAGAAATTAATGTAGGAGCACAATAGAATTTCAGACTGTCATGACTCATTGAATTATGAATAGATTTTAAGAACGTCCAACTACTTACTGTATGATACTTAAGGACTCAAAAATCATTTTATTCAAGATGCAACTTTAAAGATAAATATGCTTTCATCACTCATCTGCGTTTTGCCTCCATGAAGTCTTTTCATTGCTTGTGTGACTCATGGTCATCCTATAGCAACATGGTTGTTCAGTACAAATTCCAAAATATAACGCATTGTAAATGACTCATCCTCAGGCATATGCAACAGAAAGTGAGATTCCAGAGGCTTTTCATTCTGTAATACTGATATGATGGATTCAGTTCTTACATCTCATTAGATACTGGAGCGACCCAGATATTTGTTTTTATGTATAGAATCATAGAATCAGTTAGGTTGGAAAAGACCCTTAAGATCATCAAGTCCAACCGTTAACCTAACACTACCAAGTCCACCACTAAACCATGTCCCTAAGCGCCATGTCTTTTTCTCCAGACTGAACAACCCCAGTTCCCTCAACCACTCCTGGTAAGACTTGTGCTCTAAACCCTTCACCAGCTTCGTTGCCTTTCTTTGAATGTGAATTTACCATCCCATTCTAAACCATTTCCTTACTTAATGTTTCCCTAAACTTAGGCGATGGTCAGGACTTTAACATGACCATAATATTTGTCCTGTGTCATTGTTTTTACTTCATACAGTGCCATAGATACACCAGAACACTTTGCTTGAGTATAAAAACTGTAACATCTTGCACCGAGTACACTTGCAGTCTTAGGAGCCTTTTAAATCTCTGCAGATGCCAAGAGTAGTAGAGCAAGACAACGTTGTTCCCTAAACAGCTCACCCTGAGTAGCAGATATTTTGCAACTATACTTTGTGCTGCATGACAGAAATAGCAGTGAACTGAATGTCCTAAAACTTGGTCCTACATCCCTATTTCTGTCTAAGATTGTTCCTTGTCTAATGCAAGAACAGTTGCCCATCGCTGTGGTTTAGCTAGAGCAGGTGACCTGACCTTCTCTGGGCATGCCAGTACCAGCCCGGGAGGACCTGCCTTGCCTGACTTTTGGTGGTGTTATCTGTTATGTTAGCAGAGTCAGTAACAGTCCATTGGGGAAGTTATGGTGACTCAGTGATGACAGTCAAAAAAGAAAATAAAAAGAGAGAATGATGGCAAGCAGGAAACCGGAATAATATTTAAGAAAAGATTGCTGGTTTGTTTATTTATCCAAATGACTACTTTCTTCTCCTATTTGGACTCTTTTTATATATATATATATTTGTAGTTCACTTAAAAGCTGAAAAAGAATGTATAATCCCTGAAAGCAGATTTTTATGTATGATATTGCTAGCTGTGACAGATTGCCATTCACTCTAGAGATTGAAATTATGCTTCTGTGATATTATGACAATATTAAGGGGAATATTACTGTAATCTCTTTTTTTCTCTGTATGCTGTTTATGTGCAGTGCTTATTCATGTCTTACTCTCACCAGATCTGTGACTGTATAACTGACTCCACTAGTTTGGTCCCAAATTTGCACAGATATGAGTCAGAAGAAATTGAGAGAATCTTTGAGATATAAAACTTAGTTTGAATGAAATGAAGGAGGATCCACACTTTTTTAACATACTGTCATTGATATTATCAATGTTGAGTATGCTTTTACCTTCGAACATCTGTAAAAATGTATCTGGAAAGACAGAAATGGATATATAAAAATACGTTTATATGTTTATTTATAATTATACAAATATAAAAATATTCAGCTCATTTCAGTGGGGTGCTCATATTTTCTCTCTAGCAGCAAATGGAGTCTACGATATAAAAGTGTTTTTCACAAGTACACAAAGATCTTTTTTTCACTTTGCCTATGGTTTATTAAGACTCCTTGACTTTGATTGAAAAGTCACTTGATAAATAATGTAATTAACTTGTCCACCTCTGTATGCCCCATTTACAACATAGCAGATCATTTAGCAGCACTTCATTAGCCAGAGAGCCCTGTGTCTTAAGTGAGCAAAAGAATATATTTTAGAATGTAAATATTAACAGGGACAATTTTTTTATGAGTTCAAATGACACATTAGGCACAGGGTATATGCATGACTTAAAATGTGCAAAAGGAACTTTCTTTGAAATGTCCACTGATAAAGGGGTCATGTCTGACTCAGTGTTAACAGGTGGCGTAAGTCTTATTATTGGCTGCGAATAACACGCATTGCAAATATAGTCTGTCTATGTATCTGCAAAGCCATTTTATGAATTGACCTTGAAAGGTGGGATGATTGAAAAGTACTCACTGTGAAGACTGGAGGAACAATTTTCAGTCTATGCTGTTTCCTGAAGCTGCTTGCTTTTAGTGCAGATTATTTCTGCTGTATTTGAAGTCACTTGAGTCCCATCCTATCATTCTACTGCCTATTTGGATAAAATTATTTTCAACTGGGGAAAAAAAAAAAAGAGAATGCGAGTAATAAGAAAGCAAAAGGAATTACAACGTAATTACAATGTTATGACAACATGTAATAAACCAACTGTCTGTTGCTTGAGTTGGTCTCCTTTTATTTTTAGATGCTAACAGTCTATCCACAAGTATGTATAAAGAAACTGGAAGACTTTGAGAAAGACGAAGAGGACATTTGCTCTTGCAATGGAGTTATTGCATGAAACTTTGTAAAGGTCTTTTTGGCCTTTTATCATCGATAGAGATGCCCAGGCATGCCCTTGCAAAATTGTGACTTCCCTCTGCAACTTATTTTTTTAGAGGTGAGCAGCAGCAGCAGAAGGAAATGCAATCTAAAATTAAAAGTCCCAGCGTGATTGTTTTCAATAACTGAAACCTTGTTTTAGAATTTCCTCAACACAGGATGCAAGGAAATACCTTAATGCTTCTCTGATTACACCTCTGAAACGTTAGCTAGATTTGTGTTCAATGGTGGAGGGGCTAATTTTCTAGGCTCAAGGGAGTCCTTTAGTTTGACCTGAACGTGTTTTGTATTTCATGGATTAACTGCTGCAAATTGTTTGAATTTCTCTGGGGCATGCCTCACTCTACAACATCTTCTTAGAATCATACAATTGTTGGCTGGACAAGATCTCTGGAGGTCTCAGTCCAACCGCCCACTCCAAATGAGAGTATTGCTAGCACTAGAACAAAAGCCAGTCATGGCTTTGTCTAGCTGAATCTTGTAAACCTCCACGGCTGGAGGCTACACTGCTTCTCAGAGTAACCTGTCCCAGTGCTGCACCACTCTCCTGGTGTATCTTCTCCTTCTCTGCTTGAGTTCTTCTACTTGTCGGAATTAGCATTAATTGATTAAACATTGTTCCACAAGCTGATTTTTCTTTCTCCCTGGCTTTTGTAGTTATATGACTAGCACCTTTCAAGGTTCCCTTCAGCAACATTGCCATTGTGGCTTTAAGGTGGAGGGCATGGGTAGATCTGTGGATGTGGTCTAACTGGACTTCAGTAAAGCCTTTGACACTGTCTCCCACGGCATTCTCCTAGAGAAGCTGGTGGCTCACGGCTTAGAGAGGTGCACTCTTCGCTGGGTAAAAAACTGGCTGGACAGCCAAGCCCAGAGAGTTGTGGTGAACGGAGTTAAATCCAGTTGGCGGCCGGTCACGAGCGGTGTTCCCCAGGGCTCAGTTTTGGGGCCGGTCATCTTCAATATCTTTATCAATGATCTGGACGAGGGGATTGAGTGCACCCTTAGTAAGTTTGCAGACGACACCAAGCTGGGCGGGAGTGTTGATCTGCTTGAGGGTAGGAAAGCTCTGCAGAGGGACCTGGACAGGCTGGATCGATGGGCTGAGGCCAACTGTATGAGGTTCAACAAGGCCAAGTGCCGGGTCCTGCACTTCGGCCACAACAACCCCAGGCAACGCTACAGGCTTGGGGAAGAGTGGCTGGAAAGCTGCCCAGAGGAAAAGGACCTGGGGGTGCTGATTGATAGCCGGCTGAACATGAGCTGGCAGTGTGCCCAGGTGGCCAAGAAGGCCAACGGCATCCTGGCCTGTATCAGAAATAGCGTGGCCAGCAGGAGCAGGGAGGTGATCGTGCCCCTGTACTCGGCACTGGTGAGGCCGCACCTCGAATCCTGTGTTCAGTTTTGGGCCCCTCACTACAAGAAGGACATTGAGGTGCTGGAGTGTGTCCAGAGGACGGCAATGAAGCTGGTGAAGGGCCTGGAGCACAAGTCTGATGAGGAGCGGCTGAGGGAACTGGGGTTGTTTAGCCTGGAGAAGAGGAGGCTGAGGGGAGACCTCATCGCGCTCTACAACTACCTGAAAGGAGGTTGTAGCGAGGTGGGTGTTGGTCTCTTCTGCCAAGTAACAAGTGATAGGACGAGAGGAATTGGCCTCAAGTTGCGCCAAGGGAGGTTTAGATTGGACATTAGGAAGAATTTCTTTACTGAAAGAGTGGTCAGGCCTTGGAACAGGCTGCCCAGGGAAGTGGTGGAGTCACCATCCCTGGAAGTATTTAAAAGACGTGTAGATGTGGCTCTTAGGGACATGGTTTAGTGGGCATGGTGGTGTTGGGCTGACGGTTGGACTCGATGATCTTAGAGGTCATTTCCAACCTTAATGATTCTATGATTCTATCTATTGGGTAGGATATCTTGATTATTTTATTTGCAAGCAGAAGTGGATCCTTGATACCTAGATGTCAGTTTTCTGGGTTTGGAAAGACTGAGAAAATTGTTACAAGAAAACACGTGATTTCTAGTCTTTGCCTGGATAAGAGTATAGTTTATCATTGTAAATGACAGGCTGCATTGTACTGAGGACTGATGAGCTCCTTGTAGTAGTGAATAAAGATTATGCATCTCTAATGATAATTCTACCTTTGATACCTTTGATCATCTTATCGAGGAAAGACTGAGATGATCTTATTCACTCTTGTATGTTTCTTCCAGAGAAATCACAATAAGATAGTTACAGGCAATTGCTTTAGTTGTTCAGGAGCTCTGTAACACTACTACTGTGTGTCTTGTCTTTTTTTTATCTGCTAGGCAGAGGGAGGCTGGTGAAGGTGGGGATTTGCACCAATGCTGTTTTCATGTAGCTGAATCTGAGCATTAGCCACTGCTTGAGCTGGTTACAGCTGGGTTCAAAGGAGTTCTGAATTGAGGGGAGAAAAAGCAATCAGTTTGTTATTATCTGAGGATGGAGCAGGAGCACAGCTCTTTAAAGCCTTAACACGATGGGAGTGAGTATTTTCCATCTCTAAATCTCACCATTTCTATAACATCTTAATTTGGAAAAGACTTAGAAGTTAATTGAATGGTTAAAGAGCTAAACAAAGATTTGGGTAACGGAGTTCTGGACAGACATTTAGGCTGATGTTTATTCTTTTCACCTCATAAATATTGGTGGGTGGCAGCTGGCACCGAAACAATGAGATTAGTCATCAGCTTTTTTTTTCCATAACACCTCTGAGTTTTATATTTAGTGATCTCCTTTATACCACATGCTATTTCAAATAGTATCCGTATGAAGAAAAACACATTTTCCTAACTTTACTGAGAATAATCTGAGCATTTTCTGTTCTTGCTGTAACACTAAAGAATAAATTAACATGCCATAAATTTAAACATTTTATATAAATTTTTGAAGGCAGGAGCTCCAGATTAACATGCTTACATTTAGCTGTCTACATGTAAATGTATCTACATGAGCTAGCTGTTTAAACCTACATCATAGTTGATAGAGAGCTACTCAATGCTGTCAATGGAGTCTGAAGAGCTATTCACCTCATCCTAAAGTAGACACCTATGCTGTAGACACCTATGTTCGGTCAGCCTAATAGCCCTCTAGATTCAGACTCTGACTAGATCTCCTTTGAAAATAACAGGAGACAGCTATAATGGGATTCAGCTGTCCATGCATAGGTGTCTGTTTTAGATGTTCTAGGAGATCCTGCCTGACTTGATTCTAAGCAGCAATCAAGACCATCTCCTTTGTATGACTGCCTAGGCCTGTGTGGTGGTGCACTCCTCCCCCGCTTCTTTTCCTCTGGGCTACGGTACGATCTCAGAACCTTCTGTTAAGCTTTAGCCATTGTGTATGAGTTGGGCGGTGGAGCGTCCCTTGGCCGTACCAAGCACTCTTGCATGGCTAAGGTGGGGAACAACGCTGATCGTACCAGGGACACTAGCTACATGATCAAGGTAGGGAACAAAAACAAGAGAGAATTCGTCATCTCTGACAGCTCTGAAGCCTTCCCTACCTGGATCATAGCTCAAGTGGAACAATACCATTGTTACCGTGAAACAATACCATAATTACTATCCTGGACCACCTCGGATAGTAGCCAAAATGGAAATTTACTGATGACTAAAGCCAATCATCTTGCAAACCTATAAACAGCAGTACCAAGTGAGACCCTTTGAGCTCTCCTGGACCGCAGCCGGCTGCATCCAGAAACTCCCTCTGAGTGGGACGCCTCTCAGAGTCCGCAAACTCGAATTTGCGATACTCGGAGGATCCCCAAGATTCTAGGCTGAGACACATCTCGGGGCTCAACTCTTCGCCTGTTGAGAAATGCCTAAGCATTTGACGTGAGTATTTCATGGGACTCGAGGGGAATTTTTAGCAGGTATACCTTTAACTCTAGAACCATATTCATATGCATATATATATATATGTATTGATTGATCTAGATCTTTTGCGCGCTTACAGTTATCTGTAGTTATATATGTATTAATTGATCTAGATCTTTTAATGCACTTATCTATATGGTTACTAACAAGTATAACTTGTAGTTAAGTTGTTTTAATCTTTGTAGTATCTTAACTAATTCTTTGTGTAAGCTATCAAATCGGTCAATGTTTAAGCATTGTAAGACTCTAAGTTGCTGCTAAAAACTCTTAACCCTTTAGTCATAAACCATTGCCCAGGTCTGAGACTAAGGGTAGATCCAGCCAGAAGGGTCTACTCTGAACCTCGTGACCCAACGGGAGGTCCTTCCTATCCCTTTCTGTATTAGACATAAACCGTTGTCCAAGCCTGAGACTAAGATTGGGTCCAGTTGGATCTCTTCTGAACCTCGTGACTCAATGGGAGAGTCCCCCTTTTACTTTTTACCTTTTACTTTTTACCCTTTTTATCCTTTTATCTTTTAACCCTTTTTACTTTTAATCTCTGTACCAATCATTCCAACACAATTCTAATACGATTTTCCCCTGTGTAACTTAATCCATGTAATAAGTAATAGAGTGAACCTTGCCATCAAATTCTGTTAAGTCACATTTCTATAAATTTTTATTAAAATCACCCTTTGCCAATACCTTGCCAGTGATTCTTTACGCGGCCTTAAAACCACCCATTCGTGACAGCCTGTCGACAACTTTTGACTGTCAACAACTAGCTTGGAGGTTCCTTAATTGAATTAGTTTTGTAACCCATCTGTGCAGGGGATCTGGGTATATAAAGCTTACATTCATCTATATTTAGGTGTCTAAATACTCCACCTTGTGATTAGTAGTCTAGAGGTTTGAATATCTACCCACAACACAGGACACCTGAGTTCTAGGCACAATTTCTTCGAAGGAGACTGGAGCACATATGTTGAGAGAGGGCCTGACTACCAGGCTATCAAGTAGATTATAAGGGAGCCTGACCCTGGACTAGAGTATGGTACTTAGGTGGTTGAGGAGCAAAACTTCTCCTAAGACTGTCTTTTTTTTAGATCATAATGGTCTGGTAAAATGTATGTATATTCCAGGGTTTTGCATCTGCAAACTCAGTTCTGCTCCCTCTCAAATTAATGCTGATATTAGTAGCTATAACTCCCATCATATATCTAAATATTTCAGTAATGTGTACATACGTGATGTTCTTAACTTACATTTACTGCTTCATAGATTTCATGTCACTTTCAATCACAATGACACAATGAAATTATCCATTCACTATTATTTATGTTAGTGAAGATGAATATACTCCAGAAAAGATGCAGATGCATTTGCTTACCTTTGAAATGCAAAGAAGAACTGATAGGCACTTGACATAAAGTGTTTTTGTTGGGCATTTTGTCATGTCAATGCAAAAAACCTCCCTTGCTGCTTGTTAAACTTAAGTAGTACTTATGCATTCCTGTCAGCTTATCTTTGGTGACATAGAAAGAAACAAGTCACTATTGGTGAACTTGATTAAAAAAGTCTCCAGACTTCTGTGCTGCACAGAATGAGAACAGAGAGTTCCCAACCCACAGAATAAATTCCGAATTCCAGACACTTCATCTGGAAATATCTGTCTGTAGATGCCTGAGCCTTGACACCTGAATTTGTGAACAGATCTCACCCTCAGGCCATGTATGTATTCTAGCTCCTGTGTTACCTCTGCCAGCCCCATAGGTATATCTCAGCTCTTCTTTAGCATCTCAAACAACAATGGACAGCCAAATTTTTGAATTAATTTAGGACAACTGAACAAGCCAGTCAGTAGCCTATGAAATGATATCATCTTCCTTTTTCAGTGCCCTTTAACAGTCCAACCCATACTTGAATTCAATTTGAGTTGGAAAGTAAATAACAAGAAAATCTAGTTAAGTACCAGGTAACATTTTAAGTCATCTCCTTTCTATGGTTGTCTAAGCCCATAGACATTTCATGATTTGGCCTAGAAGCTCCTTGAATCTCCTTTCAACCAATTGGTAGCATGAGAAGTTTGTTCAGATGATAGAGGAATGACTGACAGAGTGATACTAGATATTCAAACACAGAGTGTGGAGAGATAAGACCTGAACACCTGGCTTGGTTGTTCCTTCTGTAAGGAAACTGTAAACATCAAGATGTAAAAGCTCTCAGTTAAGAATGCTGCTTGCGGTTACCCTGAGGTGTGGCCTAATGAGCACCAGCTGATTCAAGAGCCAAAACAGGTGAAGGGAATTGTAAGCAGACATGTGATCGTTGCCGGAAGGAAGATTTAAGGGAGGCAACAGAGAGTAACAGTGATGAGAAGCTATGGAGAGAGATGGAGGAGTGGAGCAATGGTGAGAGACAGAAGGCGGAGGCAATGGTGAGAGACAGAAGGCGGAGGCAATGGTGAGAGACAGAAGGCGGAGGCAATGGTGAGAGACAGAAGGCGGAGGCAATGGTGAGAGACAGACAGAAGGCGGAGGCAATGGTGAGAGACAGACAGAAGGCGGAGGCAATGGTGAGAGACAGACAGAAGGCGGAGGCAATGGTGAGAGACAGACAGAAGGCTGAGGCAATGGTGAGAGACAGACAGAAGGCTGAGGCAATGGTGAGAGACAGACAGAAGGCTGAGGCAATGGTGAGAGAGACTGTGGGACTGCCCTGCTATGATAGAGGCTCCAGGGGAGCTGTGCTATCTTACACCACAAATGGTGACCCAGATGGGACTGAAAGAGGAAAGGCTCCAGTATAGCTGTGCTTTTATATGTGAGGGTCAGTGATGAGTGCTGGCATGTATTATCTGATGTAGAGTTGATGTGTATCATCACTGTAGCTCCAGAATTACTCTGAGACCCACCTAGGTGAGCCGCCACAGGGAAGTTATATGAACTTTATACATCAGTTATGGGACAGTCGGCGTCTCAGTCACAGAAGCTTCAACCTGAAATGTTACAATGTATTTTTGACAATGTATTTTTGAAGGTAACAAGGTAATGGAGAACAGGAAAGGTCTCTGTATTAGAAGTGTTAAGTTTGTATCTCTGTAGTGTTAAGTTTGTATCTCTGTATTAGAAGTGTTAAGTGTTAAGATAGGTTTAGTTTAGTAAGTTAAGCTTTGTAAAATAGGTTTAGTAGGTTAAGATTTGTATTAGAAGAAATAAGTTAAGCTCTGTATTATATTTTGGAGGATGACTAAGCCCATATTGGGATGCGTCATTACTCTGGGAACGCACTCCCACTCCGACCCCTGAGTCACTCCAATGACAACAGAGCACAACCCATAAAGAATTATAAAATAGGGCATTTAGGTACAGCTCCTCTTTAATCAGTTAGGTTACTTGTGCAAAAGGTTTCTTGTTTCGAGTACAGGAAACACACAGTATAAAATCAGACCCAGATGAATAGGGCCAGCACTGTCTGTGTTTCAAAGGCAGCTGGTAGAAGAGAGCTTAGCGTGAATGGGCAACAGAGACCTGGCAATTACATTGCTCAAGTCAGGTTAATTGCAGTCTCAAAAAGTTGTGTCGCCCTTTGGCTGATCTGTGGGAATAAGACTTCCTAGGCAGCCCTAATGAATTGAGCCAAACTGGATGCCCTAAATGAGTTTTCAACTAAAATTGCCTTTGACAAGACCCTTTTTTTTGTTAACAAACCTCTGTGTTACACATTTAATGGTCTCGCTCTTTTTATGTCTCTTAAAAATTATTTATATGCAACCCTTATGATATCTTCAAGATGACTCAGGAAATTCAATTGTAAATAAATCTTTCAAGTGTGGGTATTACCTTATCAAGATCAGAAACTGAATAGTTATTTCAGTCCTTCATTTTCATAGAAAATAAATATATTGGTTTGTCATTCTGTTTTTTCTCATTATCATATCATAACAATATCTTGTCAACCACACTTTAACATAGCCTTGATATCTTTCATTTATTGGGAACTATAATTTGAACAGTGTTGTACCCACAAAGGCAAATGGCTCCTTTGTACAAGATCTTGTTGCTAATTAAAAGTTTAATCTGATAGTGTAATTTATTTGATCATGCTTGTGAGTACAAGATAAACCTGACCTTAAGTCTCACTTCCCACATGACATAAATTGCACAGCCCATTCATAAATCAGTAAGAATTCAGCAAGAAAAGAAACTGAGAGGAACTAAGGACTAAAGGAAAGAAGACCCATCTAATCTACACAATTTGGACAGTTGTTTTTCTTCCTCTCACCCCTTGTTTCGTTATCCACTCTATCTACTTACACACTATCAATGCCTGAGTCTTTACTTTTGTTCCTTAACACTGCTCACAAACTCTGCATTGAAGTCCACTCTGAGTCATAGGTTGGCATTTGGGTTTATTGGCAACACAGGTTCAGACCTACTCCATGCCATGCAGCGTCTTCTTTACTGAAATTTCACTCCAGGACCTTATTTCTCCTCCTTGTAGTTTGTTTGCTGAAAAACCTAATCTTCTTTCCAAGGCAAGTTGGAGATTAGCAGCATCACTGAATTGGCAGAATTTCAGCTGACTAGGTGGTATTCCGACCAGAAATGTCTTGCTGAACTCAAGCAGGCACCCTAAGTCCAACATGAAATTGGTCCCTATAGTCCAGGAATAGGAGTGTGACAATCAGGTGAACCATTATTACTGTGACTTAAAGATGATAGTGCATATAAGCTGGAGTTAATTCCACTCTGTCTAAAAACGGAATAAAAAAATGACAGACCATAACTAGTAATTTGCTATTTTCTTGAAAAATCTTTTTAAAGCATGGATGGGTTAAGATTATGCTTTTTTCAATGTCCATATCAAAACACTTTAATATCTTAATGAGCTAGTTTCCCCACTACAGAAATCTGCTATAAATAATAGCTACTGTAAACAGAGCTTTGAAATGATGAAAATAGAGATTCTGGAACAGTACAGAGTCATTTAACACTGTTCCTGCTTAGCAAACTCCTGTTCCTACTTTCTTATGCTGGAAATGTCAAAACAAGATATTTCAACACTGTCAAAGAGCTTTTTCCACTGTTTTCAAAACACATTTTTGTCTAAATTGATATCCTGCTTTTTCAAATTTTGATATAATAGTACTCCAATGGTAAATTGCTTTGAGAAAATTTTATCAGTGTACTGTGGAGGTTTTGAGGAGATGTTAAAACTAAATTAATATCAACAACTATACCTCACTTAGCTGTACAAAATTGACATTGCAGTCCTGGATACATGTAATGGGGGCCAAGTGGCACTGTGAATTGCACGTCTTAATCACAAATATAAAATTATTTCAGATATAAAATTATTTCAAACCTCTGGCAGAATGACCTTCATTAAAATAAACATTTCAGTGTGAATGTGGGTTTTGACCTCACATGGAGAAATGATGTAAAATCTTGCACAAACCTCAGTTTAAATGCTTGTTACCCAGCTCAGAATCTACTTTAACAATTATGATATTGTAGAAACCTCTATTCTTTTACAATATGTTAGTCTTTTGGGGAACTGCCTTCTTTCTGGCATAATGAATAAATTAATGGTACTTATACGCAATTGAACAGAAGTTCTTTAGGTTACTTATTCTGCAGTAAACTGTGTTTGCAGTCACAGGAATGTAGCTCTGAGATACTGTAGATGTTTGCTGTTAAAAGCTAAAAGTTTTAAAATTAACATTCTTTATTTGTTGATTGCAAATTGTATACAAACATTTCTTCAGGCTTATTCAATGTTTTGCTGTGAAGATTTTGGAACAGCACATTAATGAAATATCAGATATCAGATATTTGAAAGTCTCAGATATTCAGCATATAAAATTCTGGTTATTCATTGGGGCTGGAGGAGTCAGTTCTGGTTCTCTGCCTTGTACAGTGATTTGCATGTTTACAGCAGGGCCTTATATTTCATCTCAGGTTTGCCTTGTAAGCCTGTGTAAGATATACTGCAAATTCAGTAACGCATCTAAATGCTTGGGCACCAGAAGCAGCCTCTGTTCTGCCTATTTGGGATGTAAATTTAATGGTGAATAATACCTTACTGATAAAAACTGGTGAAAAAGACACTTGTTTGTCCTTCAAATTTCCTAGATATTTTGGGGTGCTTGGATTTTTCCAATCTTACAGTTCTATGTATTCCTCTTGCATCATCTCAGCTTTACGAACATGAATAGATGTATTGACAGCTGGGAAGAAGTGCCTTTCATCCTGCAGCTGAGGCTGGGGACCGACGGTGCTGCAGGTGCTCTGAGAGAAGGAAACGTCTTAATCTTGTTTCTTGTCCTCCTCCTCAACTTCATCTGCTCCTTTTCTCCCTCTGTATGCAGGGTGCTGCTGCTTTCTGCCTCCCATTTGTTATAGTCTTTCAGTAATCTTTTTGCCATTTTTTTTGGCTGTTAAACCTTTGCTTCCACATTTCCCTTTCTATGGTTGCCACAATAGATAACTGGCAGTATGAGTCAAATGTGTATTCTGGAGTGTTAAGTTTTCTTCAAGAATTCCCCGCATGTTTTTACTGTTCCTTACGGTGAAAGAATTTCGGGCACTGACCAGTGGCTCACCCTTTATTCTTATTCAAGCCAAATAATCTTTATACTGGGCTGGAAGTGCATCAGTGCATAGATCCGTGGGAGAGAATGGAAGAATCCTTCAGTCTTATACCCCACATTCTTGTAATTTGAATGCCCCCTAGGTTTCCTCTCATCATTTCTCCTTAGGGAAAAGCTGTAAAGTTTGAGAATTCATAAAGCCTGTGTTCTTTGTCTCTTATTAAAAGATCTGTCAATAGAAAGCAAGGGAGGGCAAAGAAAATCCCATGGTTTTTAAAGTATCCAAAAGTGAGGTCTAAGCATGTTTCTGTTCTGTACATTGTCACAAATCCTGATTTAGGATCCTGCCGATTACACCAATTTGTCACAGATGAGAGATTTAGACGCTTAAAGAATCACCATCACAGGTATTAGCAGAAGTGGTTTTAATATGATGTTGTAAAAGTGCGATTTAACAAAGTTAGATGGCAAGGGTCACTCTATTAATTACTGCATGGAAGAAACATACAAAGGAAAATTGAGTTAGAATCGAGTTAGAGTGACTCACACAGAGACCGGAGACAAAAAGGGTAAGGAAGACCCACCCGTTGAGTCACAAGGTTCAGAGTGGACCTCCTTGCTTTCTAAACTCCTGAGGGAGCTTAGGTGTGGCTAGGTCCAATCTTAGTCTCAGACTTGGACAACAGGTTATGTCTAATGGAATTACCTATACGAAGTTTATAGCAATTAATATTTAATAGCTACATGGATTAGTAATGTTTCATTAGAATTAATTCAGCATGCCATCAGTCACCTACCAAAGAGCTGCCACTGGTAAAAGGTCTCTCTGCCTCGAGGAGCAACCTTGAGAGGTTTCCCAGCTCAAGGGGAGATCACTGCCATTCAGCCACCTACCTCCAGGGAGAGCTCAAAGAAGGCTTACTTAGGCTGTCATATTTATGGAATAAAGTGTTTGGCTCGTAGTCAAATTACATGTGATCAGAAAGGTATGCATGAGGCTCCTTGTACCCACAACTTTGTTCCTTGACAAAGGAGTCTTGGAAAAGCCACTCGCTATTCATGTGTCAATCGCATGATCGGTGTTCCAAGCTCATATGCATCGATGCTCACTGTGTCGCTTGGCTCTTTTGTGGGTTTTCAGAGAACAGACGGGAACCAGAGGAGTTCTTGGCCCAACCTTTACCTCCTTTGGAGCCTGTACCAAACTACTGCTAGTTTGGTTAAGAGGTCGAGGGCATCTGCTGGAGGGTAGGAAGGCTCTGCAGAGGGACCTGGACAGGCTGGATCGATGGGCTGAGGCCAACTCTATGAGGTTTAACAAGGCCAAGTGCCGGGTCCTGCACTTCGGCCACAACAACCCCAGGCAACGCTACAGGCTTGGGGAAGAGTGGCTGGGAAGCTGCCCAGAGGAAAAGGACCTGGGGGTGCTGGCTGACAGCCGGCTGAACATGAGCTGGCAGTGTGCCCAGGTGGCCAAGAAGATCAATGGCATCCTGGCCTGTATTAGAAATAGTGTGGCCAGCAGGAGCAGGGAGGTGATCGTGCCCCTGTACTCGGCACTGGTGAGGCCGCACCTCGAATCCTGTGTTCAGTTTTGGGCCCCTCACTATAAGAAGAACATGGAGGTGCTGGAGCGTGTCCAGAGAAGGGCAACGAAGCTGGTGAAGGGCCTGGAGCACAAGTCTGATGAGGAGCGGCTGAGGGAACTGGGGTTGTTTAGCCTGGAGAAGAGGAGGCTGAGGGGAGACCTCATCGCGCTCTACAACTACCTGAAAGGAGGTTGTAGTGAGGTGGGTGTTGGTCTCTTCTGCCAAGTAACTAGCGATAGGACGAGAGGAAATGGCCTCAAGTTGCGCCAAGGGAGGTTTAGATTGGACATTAGGAAGAATTTCTTTACTGAAAGAGTGGTCAGGCCTTGGAACAGGCTGCCCAGGGAAATGTTTGAGTCACCATCCCTGGAAGTATTTAAAAGATGTGTAGATGAGGCGCTTAGGGACATGGTTGAATGGGCATGGTAATGTTAGGTTGATGGTTGGACTCGAAGATCTTAGAGGTCTTTTCCAACCTTAATGAATCTATGATTCTATCTGTCACACTCCACTCCGTGACTACAGTCAATCCACTTTATCAATTCATAGAATGGTAGTACGGTTACCTTTGCCTCTATATCATAAATATGTGGCATACTGCAGATCAGTGGTAAGAGTCCAATTATTTGATAAGCTGTTTAGTTTAAGTGTCACAATTAATGTTAGTTATATACTATTTCACATACAGAATCAGTTGATTGTATATGTTTTACATGTTGGATTGATGTAATTTGTTTAATCTTTTGCCAAACTTTGATATACAGAATGATTACAAGCAATAAACAGAATGAGGTTAAAACTAACAAAACTACAATTGGACGCAGCATCAAATTCAAAATTCCAGTTGCTGTTGGTGACCATCCAAAAAGGGTTTCCCACCAGTGATGTTCTCCATCTTTCTTCACTCTTTCTAGGACGTGGTGTATCTCTTCTCCATCATGATGGGCGGTAATCAGGTTCTTTGTCCATTGTTTCGAATTTATTTTAGTAATTGACTCAAGTCATCATGTTACAACAGTTTTCTCACCAATGTGAGATTCATTCCAATAGGGGTAGGCAATAAACCTTGATACAATGTATAGTTAGATTGTAACAGTTGTGGGTTGTGACAGGAGCTGAATAGTTAAAGTCACATCCCATAATTTTGGTAAAATTACAAATACAGATATTTGCGTGATTATATGTCTCTACAGTGGTGGTGTCTGTAAATAATGAATCACAAAGAGTTCTCATACAAACACATTCATTTCCAACATAGACAAGTTCAGTTTCAGGGGTTTCATCAGGGTGTATTTCAAAATGAAAAACATTTTGTTCAGTGTCAGAACAAATGTCTTGGGCCTTAATGGTATTACTTTCACAAATAAATCCCGGTTGTTCCTGTACAACACATGCATCAACATCAACAGTTTGCCATTTGTTCCCATTTTGTTGGGCCCATACTCCATGTTCTAACAGACAGAGGACAGCGCCCTGTGATTTAAACCCAGCGCAATGATTGGGTATGTGGTGTATACCGAAGCATTGCGTACTATCAAAACAAAAGCTGTGGCTTTACTGCCGGTGGGGTCATAAGTGAAATTAACTGGATGCCAGCAGGATTGGAGATCCTTTTTGAATTGAGTTGCATTATCCCAAATTACCTTTCGAATCTCAGTGGGCAAGGTGCCCTCATCGCCTTGCCTTATAACTGTTGCTACAGTAGATTGCACCCACAACTGAGAACCATGTATGGTGCAGAATGTACTATAGTTACCGTATTGATTAGCATAAATAAAAGAAGTGAGGGTCTCCACCCTGTGGGTCGAGCTTGTTGACGTGTGAACTGAATTTGGTTCATGTTGGTGATGATTACTCCTGCGAGAAGGATAAGCAATCCTTCGGTGGCTAACCCGATCTCCAGGGGAGGTGTGCTAGTATCAGTCCCGGTATCATTCCTGGAAAGGGAAAAAAATACAAGACTCAGCAGGGTTTTCCGGATGGGTTACCCCTTAGTGGCTCAATTGCTTGGACTAAAGACTGCTCAGGCATTCACCTTCTTTGGAGCCTGTACCAAACTACTGCTAGTTTGGTTAAGGGGTTGAGTGCATCCATCGCATATGTGTAGGTGATATGTGAGTTTGCATCACTCATTAGACAAACAGAAATAAATAGTCTATGAAATGAACACAAGTAGCAAGGAAAACACCATGAACATTGATTCCTCTTTACTGGCTGCTATAAACTGCTTTTTGGGTCAAAAATAATATTAGTGAGTAACAAAGTAACCTGTCAAATATTTGTTAACTACTAAGTTGAAGGGAGAAGTAGCAGAAACATGTTTTCTGCAGAGGATGTAGGCATTGCTAACTAAATATAGCTAAGAAATCCATTATCTTAGTCTTGCTTTCACAAGTAAAGCACGTTTACTGAGTCTTCCTCCAGTGGCTAAGCTCTTAGGGAACTATAGATCTTTGCCGTATTTGAATTATTCTCATTGAAACTGAAACAAACAAAAAATTCAGAACCCCTTGTGGTAACTAACATGATCTCAAATGAGAGAGAAAAGTATACAACTCGTTGTTGAACGAGCTCATGTTCAAGTCTGCAGCTTTAACGGAGATGATAGCTGTCTATGGCAAAAATAGGTGACTGAGATACCTGAAACGAGCTACATATATAAAATGACAGAAGGGATGTGTTTTGATTGCAAGGACCTGCATCCATTTCCTTATTTCATCCTCATGATGCTGGTGACTTTTTCATTGCTCTTAATCTGGTTCAAAAATTATCTACGAAATGACATTTGGCTTGCATCTTTTTCAGTTCAGATGTGCTATGTATCCTTACATAAATTTGCAATTTATGTGTACAAGATTTAACTCTGTATTTTGGAATCCTTTTGTTGACTTTTGTGACTCAGATTTAAGGGCTACAAATGTTTTTCCTTTAAACAATGGAAGTCTCTTACTACATCCACTTGAACGGCACAGGATACTATGGGGACAATACTCCGGGGAACAAGACCTTTGGTAGAAGAGACATATCAAATCTTGTATCTTTATACTGAGAATAACTTTCCTTCTCATAGAAAAACTCAGTTTTCAAACTCAGTGGGTTTTGGAGCCTATGATTTTTTCATGAAATTGCATGAATTCTGGAATAGCAGGATCTGCTCCACTGTTACTCGTGGTGTTGGGGAATCATGGTGTCTTCCACTGACTCAGATTATTCGAATGAAAATTTTGTAACTTTTTGTTGATAAATTTCATTTGATTTTTAAGTGTGATTATCTTATGCATATCCACAGAACACATAACACCATATCTATTCTCCCTGTCCTCTGCTACCTCTTGCACTGTGTATTATAAGCTGGTTTTGCTCACATGCTCAAGCAACATTAATATGGCCATAGCAGATAGCCTCTGCCTATAGTTTTCCATGCTGTAGAGGAACTTCCATATAACTGATGAGCATATGCTTCTAACCTGGTTTTCAGACCTGCACCCTACTTTAATTAGTCGTACAAAAAAGGTCTTGGAAAATATTTTGTCCAGCACATGTACCAGCTGCCCAGATGAAAACATTGAGAACTTTCTTTGACGCCTTAGTACCCAAAAAACTCATTGTTCAGGAATTGCTAACAATAACGACACAACAAGAGAACATTTATATGATTGATGCAGTGATGGTAAATTTTTCAGAGAAGAATAGTGATGACTCTTGCATGGTATGCATTCACTTTATTAGAAGCTGTATGATACAACTTTTCATTCCAGATACAATGCTTTAATATCCCCTGTAGCTGTGCTGGCTTCTGCAATCTTCTATGACTCCACCATCAGTTGCAGTGTCGTGGGGCAGTGTGCTGCTGAGTAGCAGGACTTGGCTACTGCGTTGTCACCAATCTCAACTGGCTCAACATGCTTTCCAGTAAGGAAAGCTGTAGGATTGAATTTATTTTCTTCGTAATCACTTTGAGCGGACTGGCTGTGCTGGTTTTGGCTGGGATAGAGTTAAATTTCTTCACAGTAGCTAGTATGGGGCTATGTTTTGGATTTGTGCTGAAAACAGTGTTGATAATTCAGTGATGTTTTAGTTCCTGCTGAGCAGTGCTTACACACAGTCAAAGCCTTTTCTGCTTCTCACCCCACCCCACCAGCGAGTAGGCTGGGGGTGCACAAGAAGCTGCGAGGGGACACAGCCGGGACAGCTGACCCCAACTGACAAAAGGGATATTCCATGCCATATGATGTCATGCTCAGCATATAAAGCTGGGGGAAGAAGAAGGAAGGGGGGGACATTCAGAGTGATGGCGTTTGTCTTCCCAAGTAACCGTTACACGTGATGGAGCCCTGCTTTCCTGGAGATGACTGAACACCTGCCTGCTAATGGGAAGCAGTGAATGAATTCCTTGGTTTGCTTTGCTTGCGAGCGTGGCTTTTGCTTTGCCTATTAAACTGTCTTTATCTCAATCCACGAGTTTTCTCACTTTTACTCTTCTGATTCTCTCCCCCATCCCACTGTGAGGGGAGTGAGCGAGCGGCTGTGTGGGGCTTAGTTGCCAGCTGGGGTTAAACCACGACACTAGCATTTGGATCTTGTAAGCCTATAACGTGTCGTGCAGTCCAACATGTGTGGGTGAACAATGCATGGTCATCAGTAAAGATGGCTGCTCTACAGCCTTTGATTTCGTATCGAGTCTCTGCATGGTGAAAATACCATCTTGTAATTGAATGTGGATCTTCCATTGTGGCTGCATAAAAACATTGCTTCAGAAGTTATGATGAAAGGGAAGCAGAAGGCAAATACAGCCTTACTTGGTACCACTGAGAGTGAAATGTAGTGGTAGTCTGCTGTCATCAGGAACCCTCATCTCTAGGCCATGAAGCTAGTGAGCAGCATTCATAAAACTGTCTGGACATCAGGATTTTTGCAAAGACTTCCAAAGACAATCATAACTTACAGCCTTAAAGGCTTTCATTTGACACAAACCGTATGCAAGTCTTTGTTTTGCTGCACAGTTCACCTGACTTTACCCAGTTGTAAAAAGAGATTGCAACAGTCAGGTCTCAATCACACTGAAAGCTCAATTACCCTTCAGAAACAGTTTTCCAGCAAGCTCCCTAACTGTGCAGCTGCCTATTGGTCTTCCAAGGATTTTTGCAGAGTTTAAGCACAGTGAAATATGATGGTTTATCAAGGCATGGATGGGCACTTCTCCGGTTTGTAAAGGGGGGGATATTATTTGCATCATTGAACTTCCTGAGAAATGATCCTTACCTGCACCAGTAACGTGACCATCTGCTGACCATCATCCATGTACCACTTTAAAAGGAGTACCCATGATGCCTTTTGTCTCAGCTGGTGACATCCGTTTGGTAGCTTTGAGAGTGCAAATTTTCTAGGGTTGCTTGTTGCTGCTTTGGGGCTTCTTATAGCACTTCATCAAAGATGACAGACCGTTTAATAAACTGCTACAATGTTCACGCCAAGATTTTCTTTTCATCACTCAACTGTATTTGACTCCTATCGCCGAGAAGTGGCTTGACACCCCTACCTTTAAAACTACGAACAGTTTTTAAGCCTTTGTAAAAGAACTGGAATTTTTCCTAATCCACAGCTTGCTGCTGCTCTGCTGGTTTTTTGCCTACCCTTTATCTTTGAAGAGGGAAAGTTTTGCTTGTACTCATATTTGGCTGTTTGGCAAGAAAGTTGCCTTCTGCTAATTTCATGCTGTACATGATACATCTATAGATGTTCATAAGCTAATAGAATATCCATTTTCATCAAAACAGTCTAGATATTTCCACATAGCCAGGCCATCCACCTTTGCTATGACATTGTACAGTGTCTTGTGTCCCTGAATCTTTTCCATTAGATTTCCTCTTTTTTTTTTTTTTTTTAGAACAACAACAGACTGGATTTGGGTTGTCTTTTGGCATATGTGACTATGAATCATTCAATATTTAATCTCTGAGTGGCTTTGACTCACTGGACATCTGAATCCTCACTACTGATGCCTAGATCAACCATCTATATCTTGCATGGGTGATGCAATTCTGACATCATGAACATAACATTGTGGCATAATGATGCATTTAACAACACTGTAGATCTTGGACTGTGCCTGCACCTGCACTGTCTTGTGCTTGCAAGCTTGCTTGCTAGCTGGCCCTCAGAACAATGTTAGAAACAAGATATCATTAAAGTTTCCTATCCAAAATGAGCATACTCTAGGACCTTTCACAAAGTTTCAGTTCCCTGTAGATGAAACCTCTCTAATATGATGATTTTATTGTTTTGTGCAATTAACTTGATGGTACTGTTGAGATCCAAAATTCAATATTCTTTGACCTCAGCATGCATTGTAGCTCATGAATAGGCACTAGCAATGATCATGCAAGACAGCTATTTGTAATACCATCACTTAGTTGGAAACAATTTAGGGGTCCCTGGCTTGGGCAGTGAAGAACACATTCACTCCTAGCTATTAACATTCGTGTTGTCAGCGGACTATCCATTAGACAATGCCTGTTTTTTCCAGTTGCATTTTTACAGATAGGAAAACTTGCTTCTGAGTAAATTCATTGATCGTGTTTTCCCTCTCCCAACATGAAGGTACTTTATTCATTTGAGGAATGAAAGACCCCACTTTTGAGAGGTTTTCATGCTGAAGCACTGTTGTTAGCCTCTGGAGCTACATACGAGGTATATCAGACTCGGAGGCAAAGGCTCAAACAAATACTAGCAAGAGAAGGCAGAGTGGGAACTCTAGTTTCCCAGCAGGAAGACCTTGAAAATTGGGCTACAATTAATTTCTCCATACACGCTGAGACTAGGACAAGAAATAAAGAATTTAATTTATGCGTGTGGCAATTTAAATTAGATAATTTCCTAATATCTATCTCTTCCTTATTATTTTTATTATAGAATCATAGAATCATAGAATAGTTTGGGTTGGAAGGGACCTTTAAAGGTCATCTAGTCCAACCCCCCTGCCATGGGCAGGGACATCTTCAACAAGATCAGGTTGCTCAGAGCCCCGTCCAACCTGACCTTGAATGTTCCCACTGATAAGGCATCTACCACCTCTCTGGGCAACCTGTTCCAGTGTTTCACCACCCTCATTGTGAAAAATTTCTTCCTTATATCGAGTCTAAATCTACCCTCTTTTAGTTTAAAACCATTCCTCCTTGTCCTGTCTCAACAAGCCCTGCTAAAAAGTTTGTCCCCATCTTAGCAATTTGGGGGACAATTGTGGTGTATTTGATTCTGTCTGAGAGCAGCAGGAATTTCTTATACCTTCTTGTACCTTAAATCTTCAGCCATTCATGGGAAGATTCAGAATTGACTATCACAAGTGAGACAGTTTATTCAGATGAGATCTTCCTTGAAGTTGCTGTGTAGCATGGGGATGGTGCCTTACATACTAATAGTAAAAGTCGATATGAGTGCATGAGGGCCAACTACAAGGAAACCACTCTGGTACTAACACATGGAGAAACTGCTGCAGAGTAAGCAGGCAGAAGGCATCCTTGGGCACTGTGCCCAGCAGCACTCTCTCAGCATGGCTTGGGCCACTGAAGTGCCTTATGACTGAACAAAGTACAGTGGTACAAAAGCACATGGATTCAGTGAAATGTATTTTTTGTGCTGAAATTGCACAGGCAGCCAGCTGTGAATGCCTCTGGCAGGCTGGATCAATGCTGAAGTAGAGAGTGTAGGTGTTTATATTCTGCTTATGCGGCTGAGATGGATATTTTTTACCCCAAATGGCTTGGGGCTTTTTCTGCAACACCCAATTTATTAACCTTTTTTCAAAGCATTAGCTGTATTCTCAGTACTGAACAGGCCAAAGATAGAAAGAGTTTCTATTTCAAAGAGCTTACAGGCTCAGAAAAGTCAAGATAAAACTGGCAAGACAGAAGAGAAGACTGAATAAGGTTTCTTTGTAATTTCTTAAGGGTTTATTCTTATCAAATTCAATCCTGTTATGACTGTTTGAACGGAGAGTTCACTCAATATATGTTAGGTGGTGAATGTCATCAAAGAGTCTCTGAAAGCCTACTGACCGTAAGGGCAAGGCAGTATTTTATAGCATGGTGTCACTGTATAAAAACACAGGTATTATTTACTGAGGAAACAAAGAGAGATGCCTCAGCTTTTTTGTTTTTCTCATTGAGACATGCTTTTAGCACCTTTAGCCTGGAATTATGTATTTTATTCAAATGGAGCTCTGTGAAATAAAACAAAAAAAAAATTTTGCTTTCAAATTGGCACCAAATATTATTAAGACCATAAAATAGATGTGATAGGAAACATTGCTGATGCTTCTTGCTTAAATCTGCAAGCACGTTAACATTTTTTGCCTTTACTCTCAGAAGTACACCTGCTGATTTATTCTGCTTGGAAACCACCGCTTAAGTTAGTCAGTGCTTTCAAACCAAATTATGTCTATCACTAATCTTTTAACACTGTACTTTCTGTGCCCTCCTGCAGCAATTTATAAATGAACTTCTATCTCAGCCTAATTTTCAGTAAGTACAACAAAAGAGACAGTAACGTCTAATTTGTGAAAGTTCATGCTAACTGAGGAAAAGATCAAGTTTTTATTGTAGTTATTAATTATATATTGAAGATGAAAATTAAGGTTATCTGGCCTTAGTTTGGAAGATATAGGACATGAGATCACATTTTAACAGGAACTCACTTATTTAAGTGTTGCCAAATTTCCCAGTACAATCTGAAAGGGACAGGACCATCCAAGAGGAGACAAGATTATCTTGTTTTAGTAAGAAAAATGCTAAGCAGCACAGTTACAAATACAGAAATATGGTGAATATTTCCTTAATGTACTAAATATTCAAATAGTTTCTAATCATGTCAAGTTTCTTTTTGATAGGAAGTTAACATTCTTCCAATCTTGGATTAATTTTCTTTTTATTAGTCAATTATTATATCTTTCATGAAGATTATCAGAGATGGGTCCTGTTTGTCTTTATTCTTAAAACCTTTCCAATACTTTGAAGAGCTTTGTTTGGAGGATTGCAGAGGAGAATCAAGAACTTACTCTTGTTTAGCTGCAGCCTACTCAAGGATATATAATTGTTGTTGTTTTCCTTTGTTGGCCACTTTCTGTAAAAACCGTATCTTTCAAAAAGACTAAATCAAATATAGAGAAATCCACTTGCTTTATTTCAGCCTAAAATACATGTTTGTCGGTGTAAATTGTGCAAAGTGCATGAGCAGTGCCTCTTAAAGTACAAGTACAAAGTACAATACAGCTCGCGTTACATTAGGAAAAACATTAACCAAGGAATATAGAAATTTGCTTGGGATTCATGCATATTCACCAGTGAATGTATGCATTCTCATTAAATATGCATGTTTGGGTTGTTCACTTGATTGCTCATAGGGCCAGAATCAAAGGAACTGTTCTGATGTAAGAATACAGCAACATCATAAAGGTCCAGGTGCATATGTCTTATTGCTTACGCTATTTTTTGCTATTATTCCCTGACTCTCACTTTTACCATGAGTCTATTAAATACTCTGTAGCAAGGACAGAGAATTTCTTTGCTGCAGAAAGGCTTGAGTGCCCTGAGCCTGTAGTTTTTCCCAGTTAATCTCATCTCCCTTGCAGCTGTAGACTATCCCAGCTGCAGTGATGCTGCTACAACTGGCTTGCAGGAGAATCCAAAGACCAGCCATTCCCCTGACACCAGAGGTGAGCTCCTCCCCACCAGGCACACCTGAAGTGTGCCTCTTGCGTAGGGAGAATGAGAGTGGGGAACTTTACCCACCTAGTACCTTTTGGCTTTCCACTAAACAGCTTCGATGTCACCTCTTCCATGCAATAGCCTAAATCCTTTTCATTTATTTCTCAAGTTTTATTAATTTATGAGATCTGGAAGACACAGAAAAACTTAAAAATAAACCGAGTAACTACCAGTGGATTATACAGATCCCGATTGCTGACATCTTTTAACCTTAATACTTGAGTAACTTCACAGTATTGAGTATGTCAGATGGGACCCATGTGCAATTCCCAGCTTGCGTTACATCAAGTTTTATATCATGTTACTCCCACCACAGCATTTGTTCCTATATTTCTCTACTTGTAATTGTGCTTTCACATATAGCTCTCCAATATTTGGGACTCCTGATCCCAGCTATTAGAATAGTAATCCTTAGTGTTGGAATTGCTAAGCATTAACATATCCATGGAGAAATTAAAAGCTTATTTCTCTAATGCCTGAATGCAAGCAAACAGGATTTCTGTATATCCAAGCATCCTCTGGTCAAGACCTTCAGTCCTTGTTTGCAGGAAGGATATATAGCATAAGCCTATCATTGCAATCTGTAGGATAATCAATAAGACAGACAACAATTCTTCCAGACTGTTGAATGCTTGGTTTTCCAGATATTCTTATTAATCCTGATAGTATAGCTATTAGGGATAGGATAACTTGTGTAGTGTAAATATACAAGATGGCAATTGATTGGAGTGATTTATACTGCAAACCTTAACTGGAGTTGCATATAGATATGTAAGCCCCAAGTTTTGAATTGTACTACTAGGATTTACTAGGAAATAGTTATACCTTTGGGAAATGCTAATGACCTACAGTCTTCTGTGGTGTTAGGTTGTTAAGAAGTAAAAATTAAAACTTTTCATTTAATAGCAGCTCAGTGCTTCCTGGTTCAGTATTCCCTTTTGGAAGCCAAAGAGTAATTGGCAAGCTCAGCAAAAGACAAAACTCTATCTGCTGCAAAGACTGTGCTGTCTAAGGCTGTGCTGACTTTTAAAGCCCTTTAGATAAAGGCTTTCTCCCTTTTGTTCTCCAAGAACTTCCTAAGGAAAGTAAATTATTACAAGTTTGTGAGCATTATAATGGGATCTGGCAAAAGTGTTGAGTGGAGGAGAATAAGTTTTTGTTCTTTAATGTATTAGTGCTATTAGCGTATTAAATCAGCTCTTTAATGTATTAGTGACAGAGATCCCCAGCAGACATATAATTGACCAAAAGATTAAGAGTTCTATCGAAGGAAACATGGGACATTACAGATAATGCAGTTGGGACAGGGAAGTTAAATTAAGTTGTCAGGATTTGCAGCATTAACATTCATTTATGTCCTTTTAAAAATTAAATTCTGAATATATCTGAGCAAGCTGCCTGGGCCCTAAACCTTTACTTGCAAAGCAATGGAATTTCAGTATTGACAGCCATGAGAATTTTTTTTAAGTCTGTTTTTAAAACTTTACCTCCTGACTGCCCTGCTACCCTCTGTTAATATGTCTAGTTTTTGACACTGCTACAAACAGCATCTAGCCATGGTTCTCTGAGAGCTTTGTACAAAACACTGAATACTTGATGAGTTGATACCACAGTGCCTCTCTGAAGCATGATTTCTATCCCATTTTTACAGATGAGGAGACAGAGAGCTGAAAGAACTCACTCTGGCTTGTAAAAGATCCAGGATTTATATCCCAGCTTTATTATGTAGTATAATGTACATGACAATCATGAGCCATTAAACATCAGACAAACGAGTTATTCCTGATATATGAGATACAGACATGAAAATTGTTCCATGGAGACATTACAGGAGCTGCAGAAGGTAACTGTGCTGCACAAATTACAAGCAAAATAATTTCATTTCATTAAAAATTTGTGAGGGTTTTATGCATGAAGCCTGTTTATAGTGAAGTGGATTTCTTTCCTGCTGCATCTTTGTTCTGAGTACAAAAATGTAAAGCAAATCTGTAGCAAAAATACTGGCAATGCAATTGTCAGTTCCTGTTATATATCAGACCAAATTCTTTTCAGCCTTTTGAAAAGGAGTCACTTAGGATATGCTCCAGACTATGGAACATTATGTAAGCACATCGGAGCTTTGACTCTCACATTGTTGTCTCATATGTCTCCTTAACAAAGGGATGGTCTCAACCCTCTGTAATATAGGTCAGCATGAAGAGTGCCAAATTACTCAGGCGCTTCCACCTGGTCCCTATGGCATGTTTGACATGTGCAGGCATTCCTTCAACCTCATCGTCTTCGCTGTCGGCTCGTAAGATCTGACAAAGATGCCAAAGTTTAGCGTTAGAGAACACAGTGGTAATTGTCAGTTTAACACATAGTTGTGAAATAGGAACAGCAGTATGCTGTAAACATCTGCCAAAAGTTCACAGACAAACTTCGCATGTCTCTAATTAGAGGCTATTGTTCTGAAAAGATGGATCATTGTCAAAAATAGATTTGGAGTTGGCTATAAAAGGGTTCCAAATCGTTGACTGGTTCAGTCAGTCATTTAGATAAGTGCTATACATGATGGTTTTCGTTCTGGTCTCATTATATAGCAGAATAGCCCCAAATTTCAGGACTGCTTCTGATGACAATTTCAGTATCATATATCTGGAATAAAGTTAATTGTACTCAGCGTTAGTGCTGTAGGGTACAACTATGTAACAGAGATAAGGTCCATTTAGCCAACAAATACATTTTGTTATATGCTTTTTCCCCTTAAAGGAAAAAAAAATGATGCAAGTCAGAGGCTGTATGGTTTTGTCCACTTGGCAAAGCTCCATCTTATCTCTGCATTGGCTGATGTCTGGCTCAGTACAAAGCAGAATAATTTACTGAGCACCATCAGAGTACTCGCTTATCAGTGCTACATTAACATCAAAGAAAAATCCTCTGCCACTGGAGCTTGCAGTCAGAAGTTCCAAATAAAACTGATGAAATTCTTGTCTTATACTCAAAACAAGAAAATTAGTTACCCTATTCCTCTTCCTCTGTAATCTAGGACTAAGCCCAGTACTCTTTTATCTCTGAATTAGGGGGAAAATATAGAAAACTGACAGTTGCTCCCTCTTCACGTCCCTGTTTTAAAATTTACTTCTTTCTCTCTTTACTTTTTGTATGAATTAGTAGCTCTCAGCATTAAGCATAATTCTTCCACTAACAGAATCCTTTCATCAGCTTGGGTCAAGACTTCAAAGCAACCATTCACAGATTAAACACAACACAGTACAATCAATTGGAAGCTGGTAATCCACAATACTTTGGCAATTAAGATGAGTCTAAGATACATAGATAAGAATATTGTACAACTGCCATTAGTAAAAATGTTTATATGCCAAACATCCACTTTTCTTCCAAGATTTTTTTTTCCAAACTTCTTATCATTCTTGTTGTTCTCTCTTTCAATCTACCTCTTTGGGTATGTTGCTTAAAACTGGATACATTAGTCATCATTGCTGATTCACTTCCAGTTCTCTTCCCAAAGACTAAGAGTATCACATTAACTCGTATTCACTTTGTGACCCAGTGTCACCTCCTCTAGCTCTTTTTCTACCAGAAAGCTAAGATGTTTTTTCTCCATTTTGTATGCATCTCCTTGATTCCTTTCTCTCACACAAATGCTTGCCACAATTGGTTATTGTTGATTTCAGACCATTTCTTCAAAGTTATCAAGCTTACACTGAAACAGAACCTATTTATCCCAAATGCTCGCAGCCAGCCCTGTTTGAGAAGATGTGCAAGAGTATAGACACACCGTACTTCATCATCCAGATCCTTAACAGAAATATTAAACTGAAATGGATGCAAGTATCCACCAAATGTGACAGAAAAGTGACTCAGTCTTGTTTTTTTTTTCTGAACCCGTTTATTTCTTTAACTGTTTACCAAACAGCAATGACCCTTAAAAACTTGCTGACCTTTCCATTTTATCACTGAGGACTCCACAGGTACCTTTTCTCTCAAATGGCCTAACTTCAGCTAATGCACTTGTTCACAAATGCAAGTACCTTTGGAGATGGCTGCTTTTACTTCAACCCTGCAGAAGGCCTTGTACCTCACCTGTATTTGTGCCTATCTCAGCTGGCCTGTGGCAACCTGTAGCCTCTCTCCACAAACCTCCCCTTGTTTGCATTCAAGCTGGCTCTGACAACACTAGCCTGCTGCTGGGAGCTTTTAACCACTTTTTGCACGATCACCTAAAATAAGTCTGCTCAAAAACTGGGTAGAAAATTTTGCTGCTGAGAAATGTCATTTAGCAAAAATGGGAAAGGACAGTTTTAGCAACTGAAAAGCTTCACAAGAGTGTATCCATTTTGATGAAATTGTGTATAAAAGGCAGTAGAAAGGATTCTTTCCAGCTCATTTCATTCCACTGGCAAAACATGTATTTTCTATTTTGTTGCTTCAAGTTATTATTTTAACTTCCATTTTCTGTGGTTTTACCTTATTGAAACAAAATCTTGCTGGTTATGAATCACTCTCTCTCTTTCTGTTTTAATTTTAATCTTTTTGCAATTTTTTTTTTCTTAAATTCAGAATGAAACCATTTCAAGTGTTAGAATTTCCCGTGGGAGACAAAGTTCTGCTTCCAAACCCTTTTACTGCAACCACTGATTAGTTCCACATCCCCTTTTTTACACCCAGAGCATCCAGGCATCGTGGTTTCCTCTCCGTAGATAAAACCTTACCAGTAAGAACATTTTAGATTCTCGGCAGAGGAGATACAATTCCAGAGACAAAAAGCCATTCCTCTAGTGACACTTCTTTGACTGGAAATGGAGGAATAATACAATTTGCAGATATAGTATTATCTTATGCAGATATTAGAGTAATATCATCACTGATATTTTACTGGGCTAGACAACACGGTTCAAAGAAATTTCAAATATTGTGGAGGCCATAGACATACTTGTGTTCTGGCTCTGTGATGACAGGACAAATAGACATGATCTCTTAGAAGCAACTCTGCTGCATCATCACCGTGGGTTCATGCTTAGGAACAAAAAAATTTTTTTCCTTGTTCTTTGTTAATGATAATTCTCTGCTCAGCCCGAAGATGTTTAATTAAAGAGGAATAACGATAGCCATTATAAAATAACTGCTTTAAAACATCCCTCCCCTCTTCTTTTTTAATTTCTTTTTTTGCCCTACTTATTGTGCTATAACTACAGTGCTGATGATTAAGGTGGGGATTCATGTCCCCTTTTTTCCACACCTTTACATGTCTGCAGTGCAGATGGCCAGGTTAACTGTACAAACTGCATTTATAAGCCATGGAGAAAACCAGGTATTTTAACCAATTTGCCAAGTGCCCATTTCTTTCCTGGCTATATAGAGACTGCCAGAACTCCAGCCCAGTTGTAAAAACTTCCCTTTGGAGAGATGAATCCCACCCTGAATGACAGAAAGTAAAAATGAACAGTAACTGATGAAAGCACCAAGTCTGATGCATAATCCTGTAACATTTCTCACCCTTGCGTGACACATAAACCGTAGCCAGATCCCATATCTCAGCACAACCCTGGAGCAGCGTTTTTCCTCAGGTCCCTGCAGGTGAGATCCAGCAACGCTGCATGGCTGTCCCATTGCTGCATGGGTGGAGTGTGGTCTCCTGCCGAATCCTGGGGGTGTATTTGGAAGTGCAGAGCTGTGCTACCAGCTTAATGGGAGTCCTCACCTTCTGCCTGGGCATGGAGAAGACTAAGATGCTGTATGGAGAGGAAGTGATAGGCCCTAGAGAGACAAATAACAGCCAGCTCAGGAAGGGACAGAGGTCAAAGTTGCAATTTTGGAACAAAAGGTAAGCTGCACAACCGGGAATGTGTTTTACTGACAATTACATTGTCTGTGCAGAGTGGCGAATGCACTGAGAGTAGAAAACTGTTTTGAAAACCCTGTGCCAAACCTTTGATATCTGAAAGAAAAAACACATTAAAACTGAAAAAGTATCTCAAATTTATCTTAACATGGGCTGTTTTTACTTTTGCTATGAAGATTGCTATGAATACTTGACTGAGCTAATGCCTGAGGCCAACGATTCCTGTCTCAGCCTCTGCTAGAGGCAGAGGCTTTCCTTGAATTTATGCTAGTATCGTTATTTAGTCTGTCATGCTTTTACTGTAGGGAACAATAAAAACATCTTTATTGTTTCAAAATTTTAGTTGTCTTTGAAATAGCTGGGGATTCTGTCATCCAAATGCAGGCACTTCTGTTTCTCTGAGGTTTTTATGGGAACAGTAATCAGAGATAAAGCTATTAAACTGCCAGCCTGGGATCATTTTATGGCGTATTTGTGAGTAAGTATGATTATGAATGTTACAAATAATTCCTTCTGAATTATTTGTCAGATTTGTGCTGCTGTGTAATGTATAGAGGGAAGGTTACTGCATGCAGCTTTCTGTTATCGTAAATTAATTTAGCACTGCTCTTAAAAAAAGCATTGGCCTGACAACATTGGAAACAGAGTCCTTAATTCATGGTCTTTCTCTGCACCGTTGTTCATGCTGCAGTTCTGATGTAAAGGGTTCTGTAATGATTGCTTCAAAGGTGAAGGTAGCGCAGTAAGATGTGAACTTAGAGGCGTTTGCTTTTCCTTTGGCTCTGCAAATTGAATGCTGAAATGTGGTGGACTGGTGGGCAACGGCTGGCTTCTCTGGGGAGAGACAGGAAGAGTTATGGGAGGATAACTATGGTGTGGGTATTGAGTTAAATTAGAAAGACTTTAATCCTAATCTTGGAAATCTTTTATGGGTCTACATTGGGGCAGCCAAGAGACTGGGCCAATGGTTGTGAATATGTAACATGCACAATGTCATGTTATTGACTTGAGAGTGGACATCATGATCGTTACTGATGACAGGAATTATATGCTTAGGATGACAAAGTCTGTGTCCTTTCATTTATTTAAGTTGAAATCAGAGGCAAAACACCCAGTGGGTGGCACAATTTTTTATTTTTGCTCTCAGTTTCCCAAGACAATTCCATCTCTTCCAGGGGCCATACCACAGCTCCTGTTTTTCCTGCCCATCTCTCCTTTGTCTGGCTGCAGCACAACATTGCTGAAATACCCCTCTGGGAAGCATCCAGGGCTTTGGTACTTCAAAGACAGCCAGAAAAGGCTTGGCCCAGAGCTTGGCCAACCTCAGGGACCAGCTGGAAAGCCTCAGAAGATACTAGAAACCAATGGAAACAAAAGGAGGAGAGGAGAAAGAGGTCCTGCAACAGCAAGAGCTGGACAAGTGAAGAGCAACAGCGCCAAGTGCACAGATGAATCCCTGTCAGAGCTCTCCCTGGCCAGAAGAGGAGGTGGGAGTAGATGATGTGCCAGGACCTTCCTCCTGGGCAGGCTGCTTCCCGCTCCCGCACTCCCTGTGGTCTCCATCTGACTCCCCACCGCAGGGTTAGAGGATTGTCTGCTTTGGGTACCTATGAGCAAAAATGGTGGTAGGTGAATTATCCTGTTGGGTTGCCTTTGGTTTACTTACTCATGCTGATGTATAGTTCTACCTGGAAGTTTCCTTCATAGTACCATATTTTACCGTATTTAGAGATATTGTGCTGCCTAGCTATTTGAAGTGATTGAATGGTCTCCTAATTCCTTGGGAAAAGTCTCACCACTTATTGAAAAGAGATTTTGCTGTAGGTTTCCTTCAAGCAGCTTCCTGCTGGAATTGCTCCATTTTTAACAAAAATGGAGGCTCCCGAGGTCTCTCTCTTAGGAGGCAGGAGATGTAGATTTGAGCCTTTTGAGCCTTAGAGGCAGGAAACAAATTTAGGCCACACACATCCTGAGAGCTGTTGAAAATCATCTGGGCTGATGGCTATGACTCCTCCTCCAACAGTTTAATGATTCTCTGACCGTTTTTCTTATAAAGCCTCAAAAAAAAAAAAAAAAAAGGAAAAAAGAAAACAAAAAAGAGAAGATTTATTTGGGGTTAATGGAACTTTTTTTCACTGTCAAAAGAAAATAGAGTCTCAGTTTCTGGCAGGAAAAAATGAAATTGCATTTGACCCCTATTGACAAATGATCAAGGTATGCTTCATAATTTTGCATTATCTTTACTGATATTATTTCTGATGGTATTTCAGATGCATTTCAGATGTCTTTTAACTTTGTACTTTAAGGATATAAAATTCTACTTTCCCCTCTACAGACATTTCCTCCTACTCCTTGCTTAATCTTAAGCGCTACCCTTATTTTTCTATCTACACCCACACCCAGGAATAATTTCCCGATCTGAAAGTGATTTTTTCAAATTTTCTTTTTTTCCACTCAGCTGAAACTTTCAATAAAGAAAGGCAGCATACCTTGTGTCTTCAGTACTAAACAAGTTCCATTGTCTTGAATGACTTCTTTGGTGAAAAATGTGATGAAAAAGGTTTAGTTCTCTCCTTCACACATTTTTACAGTATTTTCACAGTTGCTCATTCCATAAATGCTAAGTAACATAAGTTCAGCTTACTTGCTCCATATGCTTAGACTTCTGCCTCTGAAATGCAGCCCTGCAAAGATTTGTTTGCACTTATTTTACTTCATGCTTCTCCAATGGTCCAATTAATTCCGGCAGAGTCTTTGCAGGATTGGGACCCATGACACTGATTTCTTGGAGTGCTATTTTGAGGGTGATCTCACGACATCCAGTAATAACTTTGCCGCTGAGAATAGGACTCGTTTGAACTAGGTGCTGTACAAACTCAAGGTGACCTCTGCCTGATTCCCAGCATTTACATCTAATCAGAGATTAAATATAGCAAATGCGGAAAATAGAGAAGAGGAGGAGGGATGAAAGAGTGAAAGTCTTGCAAAGACCTAGTATTATGTAGTAGTCTGAATCATCAAGAGATTTCTTAAAGACAGGTTTTTAAAGGGCAGTTAATCATGAACCCAGTTTACAGTTAATCCCTTTTATTTTTCATGTGTTTATTTTGTTTATCCTTCTCACTTCCATACCAATAATCTGATTATCCATCACTATAGAGTCTTTACAGAAAGAAATGTGTCCAGAAGACACACTTTATGTACGGAAGACTTGATGAGTTTCTCTTACATTCCAGCACGTAAATGACAAAAAGTCTCATTGAAAACTCTTCTGAATAGAACTAGATAGAAAATATTTGCAAAAGCTAGTCTATGCATTCCAGATGAATTCAAAGACAGGCAGCAACCAGAAAAATACCACCTTAAGTTCTTCCTTAAGTTCTTCCTATTCCTTCTACAAATTCTGACAGCTGCCAAAAGGCAGAAAAAATAATGATAGAAACCAAAATGTAAATGTTTAATAATGAACATATTGAGTGTGCAGTACAACACCCTATTTCAAGAAGAAAATTAATGCAGTCTTTATTAAAAATTTTCCCTTACACTAATACATATATTCCTATATATTCCTATATTCCTATGTGACTACATCCTAAAGTTCGCAAACTTTTTTCAGAGCTCTGAAAATTTTTTGCAGATCCTAACCTTGCTTACTCCAAGTTTCAAAAGTGAAAGGAAACCCCATAGCTAAAACAAACAGATAGAAAAAATTACTTGTTGGCTCTTGTTTTGAGTAGAAAATTGACTCAAACAAAATAAATTTACAGGACTTCTAGACATGTAAGAAGTTCCCTGCAATGAGTTTTGGCTCAGTGCATGACACTTACTTTGCTAAACTTTCCCCATTATGACTGTTCAAGTGTGTCATTTATTTAAAGTGGATAGAATCAAAAATTCTATCCATCAGAAAAGAAATCTAAACAAGACAAAATGCAGTAGATCCCACTTATTTTTACAGTAATGAATTGATTCAATTAACTCAGAAATTGCCTTACAAATGTATAGTAACAGCTGGTTTGTGTTGTAGCTATACTAGTCTAAGAACATAAAAGAAAAAAAAGTGTAGGGAGATTTAACAGGTTTTATTAAGCAATCTGATGCAGAAATAAAAAGCTTTCTGGCACACGGTACTTCCATGATATCTGACAAAGAAGCAACAAACTCAAAGCTAACCACAAGTTAGAAACAACTGGTCATATTTTAATTTAATTATGCTAATCAATTAGATGACAAGAGGAAAAAAGGAGTAATTAGCAGTTTTGGAGTAGGCAGGTATGGAGGTGACAGGCTCAGACATGGTGGAACAGCCAAGAGGAGAAGTTGTTTGCATAAGAGGAACAGAGAGAACAAACAGGACAGACTGAGGGCAATACAAAAGTGGTTTATAAAACTGGTCTGTCTTCTGATTTTTTTTTTAAAGTAGTTAATTTAATTCCCATCTCTCAAAGGCATTTTATGGATCTTTGAAGATGCCTGACTTAGGTCAGAGGCAGTTTTTTGTTAAACTTAGTAGATATAACCATCCTCTATCAAGGTGCAGAGGTAATTCAGTGCCACCAATGTGGTTTCCCTGCATGCACTGGATGAAATATCTCACTCACTGAAATACCCACATGTTGTATTCAGAGTTCCTGAGCACTTTTTTCTGAGGAACAATTATCATGATGGTTATAAAGGTAGGATGGCAGGTATTGCAATTTTTGTTCTGGAGCAGTTTGGTCGCAAACATTTGTCAGCTTGTGGACAGGCTTCCACGACGAGTTTGAGATGTGTTGTAGGCTCAGGTGAACGGTGGGAGGGGAAGTGGGAAAATGTCTTTCAAAATACAATCTTCTTTCAGTCCAGGTCATACTTACCTGGACATATATTATGAGTTTTAATAAATTTTGTAGAAGTCATACTAGTTTCTCCATTTCATTTATATGGCAGTTTGTCTTTGACTGTTTTATGCTGATTGCGGAACTTGGTAAATCGATTTTGAAATAGAAGTATTGCAGAATGGTGTTGACATAGTTATTACATTTGTGATAGAAACCAAGGCTTTCAGTTCAGATGCTGAGGATGTTATCTATAAGTCTTAACTCCAAATTTATGGTGGGTCAAATATAGTCTAAAAATGCCTCAACAGGGGGTATAAAGGTTCGCATCCCAGAACTGGGGGAGGGCATTCATTGCATTGAAACTGTGCCCTTGTTTTACAGAAAGGATATGTAGAGGAAAGTGAATTACTGTATTGACAACAAGCTTCAGTGGAAAATGTGACTGTTTGTTTTGTTCTTGTGGCTGCTGGAGGAAAGGTGTCTTGCCATGACACTGTGGGATGCTGGTATATGGGCAGGTAACATGGTGGCAAAGCTGTAGCGTGTGGGAGGTAGTCCATGCTATTTTTGAAAACTCTTGCCCTTTGGCTGACAAAGAGGAAGGAGGATGACTTTTACAAATCCTGGTAATTCTCTAGGAGAATGACCTTGGACTGGATAACGACAGGTTTCAGGTTTACCAAAATTCCTTTCTTTTCTTTTTTTTTTTTTTTCCCCCCAGAGATATACTGGGAATTGTACCCTAATGTAAAACTTGTGAAAAACTCTGATTTTTTTTTTTTTTGTTATACATTTGAAACCATAAAGTGTGAATTATTTGACATTCAAGGTTAAAGAATTCTAGAGTTCAAGGCAAATAGACTATGGTGTCCACATTTATGTAGTTGGAGGATCATTTCCTTCAACATTAATTTGACCACAAGGTACATCTTATTTCCTGTCATATGAAAATAATTACAGAAACATTATTAATACACAGCAAGGATCTATCCTCACTCTTAGCTCCAGCTTCTGCCTCCAATATTATTTCAATACAAAGTGTTTCAGAGCTGTCCTTCAATCATATTGTTCATTTCTTTGTGGAAGTATCAATCCATAGTTACTAAGTTGATCTCCTGCCCCAAGAGTACTGCCAGGCACAGTGATCTCCAGCCTTCAACATGTCCTTTCAACATGCATTTGATTCCATGCAAGTTTTCAAAAATAACAGTTGACATAAAAGCTCAAGTTTCATTGAAAATATCTCTTCAATAATTTGTATTGTGTATTTACACTGGAAAGCCCACTAGTTTTATGAACATTAGAATAATCAGTATATAGGCAGTGTGGGGCAATAGGAATTCTCCTTTCCTCTTAGAAAAATAACTTAGTTTCTTTTGTTCCTATTAGCAGATGAAAGCCAAATAATAAAGCAGTGATTAAAGGTGTCTCCAATCCTTATCACAGGTGTTTTGAAGTGAGCTGCCAACCAGATTTACATTAAATAAGTTATTTTAGGGCTAGGAAGGAAGTATTTTATTTCATTGTAATAATTATCATTCCTGTAGCCGGTGCTTCAGCTTGTGAAGTTGCTCCCTTCGCTCTGTGCTCAGTTAATTTCCAAGATAGGGGTTATACAGTCTCTCTTCTGTCCACATGGCAAAGTCTTTGTAAACTGATTTTTGAGTTGCCATAAGCAGGTTGCAAGAGACCAGCCAGCTACTCTCTGCTGGTGTCAAGGTGCCGCATTTGCATCTGGAGCGGTACACCAGCTCACAGGCTGTCCAAAAATGAAGGAGGATTTCAGTCTTTCGGTGTTGTAATGGCAAATGCTCATGATTTTTGCTAGTGAGTTTCAACTCTGATCCCAACATAATAAAAGGTTTTTTAGTAGTCTGTACTTAAGTAAAACATAGATGATTTCCACTTTCATTGGGTGAAACTGGTCATGAGTAGTTCTTTGTAATACAGTATATAAGAATGTATTGTATTGTAATACAGAATATAAGAGACCTTCTTATCAGATCCCTCTTAGCTTTTGTAAAATTAGTTTTTGCAAAATGAACATAAATAGATACAAAATGTCTTGTTCTTTGTATGTCTAGAACTGCCATTAACGTACAGGATTTAAATAAACCTGGAATAAATATATATATATTTGAAAGAGTTAACAAAACCTTACTAAACTATTACATGAAGTTTAAAGGTGGCAAATCTATTTAACTTGTCCTTTTCTAACTAGTGACAGCAGTCAGAGTAGTATTTCATTCAGCTAAAACAATGATAGGCTAAAGTTGGGATGAGTAAGATTGGCTGATGAATCTCCTTTGCCATGCAAGACCACATTACTTATGTTAATTATTAAGGAATGAGATACATCTGAACCCTCTACTAGGAATATAAGTAACTGATCTGAAGAAAGGACAGGTGTATAGAAAAGAGAGTATTGAGGTGTTCCCCAGTTGATCCTAATTCAGTGCCTTTTTGTTAGAGTACCTGGTACTATGCCTTTCCACCACGTGGAAAAACAAAGTCTCAGTTAGGTAAGTGCCAAAAGCTTCTGTGTTTTTGGAAGTTTCTTTGCAATTCCCACAGTTATGGGTTGTTTTGTGCTTTGAAGCAAGAGGGTTGATATCACGTCAGGACCTAATGCAAATGTCTGAGATGAGGTTTCTTGCTCTCTGGACTGGAACTAGAACCAATTACAAGTTGCAAAAAGAAGTTATTCATAAACTGTTCAGTTCATATATTTTTAAACCATCTCTTGATCAAACTGTAAAAGCAACTTTACTGCATATATGAGAAATTTGCATTGCAAATACACATAACTGTAAGGCTATGAGCCAGACCTCCTACCCTGCCCTATTCCTCCTCACCACGCATTTGGCTTGTTCTTTAGATCTAATGAAATGTGCAAAATGAGCATGATGGCTCTGCCCTTTGTTGATCTCCAGATTTTCATAAGCTTGTAAGGTCTCCAGGGCAGGAACAGTTGTAACCAGCCCCTAAGCTTTTTCTAAATATATATAATTAGGTTTGCAAAATTGTTTATGTTTTAAACTCGGATCAGAAATTGTGAGCTGATTTCCATTCAACAAAATATTATGCTTTGGCATAGATGAAAGCATAAAAAAGCATGAGATTAAAAGAAATTAGTGTATTATAAGCTACTAAAAATGGCTTAAAATGGAATTTTACTTCCAGTGAGACCAACAGCTGCTGTCTGTAAACCAGTGAGTTGGCTCAGCATGTGCATGCAGTTTATAAGTCTGCTTAAAGATATTGCATGGAAGCTTTTGGACAGCTTAAGCAGTGATTTCCAGGCAGCTCCTGATATTCAACTCTTCTCTACTCCTGGTTGTTCCTTGTCCTTTGGAGCTTGGCCACAGCCTTGCCTTCCTCTGTCTTCCTTGTTGTTTTGATTATCTCAACCACCACCTTGTTGCCAGCACAACATTAGTGATGACCAGTAAAACTTGTTAGCGTGCGCTCTGCTCCACGCCACTTCTCCCAGGAGACTTAGTGGACACAGGGTTTGTCTCCATACGTAGGTTCAGAGGAACTTCAGAACCTCTGCTTGTTGTCCAACCAGGATGGCCACATGGCAGCCCTGGGAGCCGTACCGATGCGTTAGTGCCTCACCTGAGCTAATCAGCAAGGCAGAGTGACTGGATTAGGTGTTTCTTTATACATGAGCTATGCTGCTTTTGGATCAGACCTGGTTATGCCCACACTGCTTATAGTGCCAAACAGAGGAACTTCAGGGTCTGTTTTTATCCGTGCATGTAACATTTAGTGTTTAGGGGAGCTATTCTACAAACATTTCTTCAGATCCTAAGGTTTACTTTTTAGAGTTGTTATATTAGTTCCCTTTGTGAAGGCTAGACTTTGGCAAAGGAAACATATTATTTTCTGATGAAGTGGCAGGCAGTTTCCCTCAAATCATAACTTTAGCTTAATTGCTTTTGAAAAATGACACAATGTGTTGTTGTATCTTGCAAGACATTAAATGATGTGGAAAATCCATTAGAGATCCCGCTGAGATGTGGATAACACCCGAGGAGCGCTGTATTTGCTAATTTCCAAACCTTAAGGCATGAGCTTTAAAAGCGTTTGCATGTACGGTATATCAGATAAAATTAAATTTTTATAAATAAATAAAGCAAGCTGATAGCTGTTGGCTAAAGAGTAATTCAAAACAAAACAAAAATGCTCTGCTGTTCCTTGTTCTGTTGTCTGCACTGGGGTCGTTTAAAGTTGGAGGTAATGAGGTTAGTGTCTGGGCTCAGGCAGTATAAAATAAGGCTGCAGGCGTGAAGGAGAAAAGCTTCAATATGTGAGCTTCCACCTGTTTCTTCCCTTCTGGTAGAAGACGATTTCTGGCAAGCACTAAGCTCCAGATCTGAGTGAAATGTCAGCTGTTAAACTAGAAAGCTTTTAACTTGCAGAAATGGATATGGATGAAAGACTTAAAAGGACAGTAAAGCATGAGAAAATAACTTTTCAGTGACATGCCAGACTTCATCAGAGGGTTCCCAGAGGACCTGGAGGCAAAGGGTGCCTCTCAGAACCGAGGCAAAACTAAGCAGCACCTCATCAAACTGCTGTGACCATTTCTTTTTGGTATGGCTCTTGTGATCTCACAAACTTTGTACAGCACTGGCTGAAAAAGGAGGTCTATACCTGCAGAAGCCAAGCTCCTGCAGATGTGTAAGCACACTTGTAAGTGCTGGCTGGTTGGGGACCGAGCTGCTAATAACGACTGGCGTTCCTTCTGCACTTCACTTTTCTCCATGTTCGTTTGGAGGGGGGATGAACAAGTGCCTTGGCCAGGATGAAGATTGGTTAGCCTAAATCTCTTCTGTTTAAGGTGTTCTTTGATTTTCTTTTTAATTTTTCTTTTCTCCCCTCCCCTCCCCCCCTTTACCTCCTGCTTTCCATGGCACGTATTTCACAAAGCATGCACCAAGACACCCCTCAAATTGTGCCTTGGGAATCCATGCTAGCTAGGAAGGCAAAATAAAAAGATCTGGGGGGAGAGGGAAGGGAAATAATGCTATGGAGGAAAATTTCAGAGAGTATAATAGACAGCTTTAGATTTTTGAAAAATAAATGAAGAAAGGAGTAAATTGGAATTAAGATACTGAAAAAGTGTCAAATTAATTTTTACAAAGAAAGGGATAAGATGATGCAAAACAAACAAAATGTTAAATTTAGCAACAATTTTGCCCTGTCTGTTTCCTCAGTCCTTGTTAATTGTGTGCCTGATTTGGCAAGTACAGCCATAACGTGACAATGTTAGGAGAAAAGCCGCTATTAAGGTATCAACCACCAGTTTGGAGCTGTCTCTGGCTTTTTTTCACATCAGTAAGGCTGAGCATAGCCACTGCAGGTTACAGACTCAAAAAAATGTGAATTAGCCTCTCAATTCTGAGGGTCACCCAGGAAGCAGTTGCATTAGAGTAAGGAAACACCGATAAAAACTGTCACACTGTACAGGGACAATGAACTTCTGAGTAGGTCTCAGCTTGCATTGAAGCAGTAGAAATTTGTCTGATCATCTCAGCCTTAAGCACCGCATATTAATTTCCTCATTTAGTTATCCTGCCTGCGGTAGTGCCGAACACAAAGGAGGCTGCAGTCCTGCATCAAACACACTCGGTACATACGCAGCTATTTAAAACGTCCCTGTTCCAGCTATAATTCTTAATGGTGAATACACTTGCAGGATCCAATTTAGCAAGGAAGTAAAAAGAGAGCACTGTCTCTCTTTCCAGTATGCATGTTAGTTCGTCTATAATCATTTTTACTCAAATAGTTGTTAACTCCCAAAAGAGAGGTCCCCTTAGGCAGCAAAATATTGTGTTGTATCCTCCCTCTTATCTTTGTCATTGGTGATATAGAAAAACTCCGGATACGTTAAAAATTTTTCATTTTTCACCATCTCAAATTTTAGGCAGCACATTTAGACACATCATAGAGTTTGTCTTGCTTCTGGCAGGACAACACACTTGGGAAATTTATGGGAAATACACTTTGGAAGAATCAGGATCTATTGTTCCAGGCTTAGGGCCCCAAAACTGTAAACATATTTTAGGGTGTTCACTTCTGAGGTGAATGGTGAGTCGAGGTGACAGCTCAGGCTTCCTGCCTCCAAACCCAAAGGGGACTTTCTTCAAATTAATCTGTTGTCTTTGTGTCCAACCTTATGGTTTTTAGTTCTTGTGCAGTCACTTTAAAAAAAAAAACTGTTCAGAAAATAATTTTACTCAGTATAAAATAGTTCTATTTCAAAAATAAAGATTAAAAAACAAATAAAGATTAAAAAACAAATACCGATTTAGCATGCCAGAGAATGCAGTTACTGTAACTGATAAGAAAGAAAGAAAAAGCAAAGATATAATTGTAATGTTTTCAGTTTGTATTCTTTCTCCTAGGCATGAGCTCGGTGCTGGGTCATGAGCTCAGCGTATGACCTTCATCCCCATTAAAATTTAATAAAACCCAGGATGCTCAGTTATTTCTAAAAATCCTAGCTGCTTTTTTGTTTTTTTTTCCTGTGGATCTTGTGAAGTTGTTACCGCCTGGCAACCTCATGCTTGGCTGCTGTGATCAGCACCGCGATATTGCCAGATTATTCTAATCACAGCAGCAAGCAGAGCCCACAGGAAGGTGTGGGGCACAGGGATGAGGAACAGGATCAGGCCTCCAGAGAGAAAGGGCCAAAGCAATTTAAAAGGTCGTCTTGTCCCCGGTGTCTTTTTGAATAATGGAAAAAAGCAAAGCCTGCCAGCTTTGACAGGCTGCCTGCTGGGGAGGCAGGAGCCGAGTGAGGCAGATATGGAGGGAGACCACGTAAAAGCACCAGGTACAAGCAGGAACGTGCTGTGGAAAGTAACAATGAGTAACGGTATGACAGGCTGAGAGATGCTTTTTCACCAGTGAATTTGTAATGGGGCTGCTAACCGGTAAATGAAGATGTTAACTGGTTTTCCAAGAGCCAGCTTGGAAGCCGTGCAGCAGCAAATGCAGCATCTTGGGGGCTTCACATGGTCTCCCACCAGAAGCCACATGCGTAACTGTCCCTCCTTGGTGTCGTGAGGGTGGCATAACCCAAATCCTCCAGTGAGTGGATACTTCCTCTTCTCAGATTTGATTAGGGCAGTTTGGCTTCTTCATTCCTGGGTTTTACGGCAGGGTGGATGATGCCTGACATCAGCTTTCTGGGTTGTCAGGGCAGTCTGAGTTTGAACTGTGTTTTAATCCTGGTTCCATCTTACCTTTAACTCCATCAAAATCACTGCCTAGATGAGAACAGCCAACTTTTAAGATAAAGACCCAGACTTTAAGAAAGGCAAAGAATTCCTTAGTGATATTTCCTGTTTGGAGAGGAGGAGCTGTCACATGGATCATGATCAATTAGCCATGAAGAGAAACATTTCAAGCCCTTAAATAACAGCAATGTTCTGAATTGGGGAGTAGAATAAATCAACACTGCTCTGTATTTAATGACAGTGAATTTATTCTGCACAGCTTTCTGCAGAGATTATAAAACAGATGTTCAGCCATAAGTATAAGAAACAAACGTTTTCTGAGATGAACAAAACAAGCACAATTCTTGCAGGGATAGTTAAAAACAACATAGACTCCGTCCAACATGTACATTATTTCTGCAACTCCTTTCTTTTTGGCATTTTAATGGCTGTGGTGACTGGCAAGGAGACTGGCAGAAGGCAGCAACCACATCATGCTTCTGTCTTGGTGTCATGGCTAATAAAGCAGTTTGGCTCTGGGAAATCCAGTCTGAGTGAAAAACCTATGGCTGCATCAGCCTTCTTTTCCTCGTATTTCAATTTCTAAAGATTTAAAACATATCTCAATAGTATTTACTCTTCAAGCTTCTTTAAAGCTCTTTTTTCCTTAAGGCAGAAGATATTTTTTGCTTATTTGCATATAGGGGCTTTCTGCTATAGCTGCTTGGCAGTCACCTGTTTCTAATCCTTCTTGATTTATACAGTGCTTTTGGCAATTTCCCAGCTTTACTCTATCGTACTGTAAAGAATACACTTAGCATGGGCTCTAGCTGTTACTTTCTGAGAGGGAGGTCAGTGATTACCTCTGCCTCCCAGCCACAACAAAAACAAAACGCTCTATGAAATGCTAAGTGATGCTGTGTTCTCCAAGTAAAACCTTAGTTTCTTGTATACTGTGGAAAAGCATCAACTTAGAGCACTGGAAAACAAACGTATTTTTGCATGCCTACTCTTTTAATGGAGCCTAACAATGCCATTCAAATCTTTGTATTTCTCTGTCTTCTGTTAAAGCTTTTCTTCTTCATCAGCAGATGTGTTGTATTATCAAACATATACAAGTAGGCTTGGAAAAAAGGGACAAGAGACACTAAAAGAAGATGTAGTACCATGTTCATGGTGAAGAATTTCTGCCTTTGTTATCAAACACACTCAAGAGCTATGTACTTTCAGTAAGATTAGACTGTATTTTGAGCAAAAGGTGTGAGAGAATGTATGGGATTATAATGTTTCCCTGAAAGCGTATGCGTTTCTTCCAAAACAGGCACAGTGGAAAGAACCTCGATGAACTTGTGCTATACAAATTCACCCAATACAAATCCACCCAATACAGAGAGTTAATCAGAAAGAGTCAATATATCACAGGTACTCCACAGCAAGTCAGAAAGCACGTATGGTATTGAACAGATCAAATTAATCCTGGGTTTGATGCCAGGGAAGTCACTGCATTCAATTTTTGAAGAGTGTTTTCACCACCATTCCTTCCATACCTGGATACTCTTGGGATTTTCTAACTCTTTGAATGAACCCCAAACTTTATTTGGAGACTGCCTAGTCAGCCCTATCACCTTTCCCTAGCACAATAAAAAGAACTGCAACTTCTTTGGATCTTGCAAATCTAAGAGATGCTTCCAAGAAAGCATGTGAAGTGTGAATATTTCCAAAAACATTCTGCTGTCTTTATGAAAATTGTATCATTCTTAAAAGCTATGTAAACTTCAAATGTGTTTGAAGCTAAAATCTGTGCAGGTGACACATCCAGTTCTCAAAGTGAGCCAGTATATGCTGGCACATGAGAATAGCCCTTGAGAGAAGCTTTCCAGCATTTTCTAGAGGGGAAACGGAGCAGGAAAGGGTGCGGGAGGATGCCAAAGTTTCCATCTTGCTCCTTCTGACAGCTCGTACCCCCACTCCCAAGTTTCCATTTCAACACTACAAGCACATATTTGGAGAAGCTTCATAGGTCTTGTAATTCAGTATCACAGCCAAAATCACTCAGGATTGTGTTCAGCCAAAGATACATTTCAGACATAGAAAGCCCACTTGTGTGCAAGCCAACATTAACAGGTTTTGCACTCTGAAGCAAAATCAGCTTATAAGTACGGAAAGAGGCTAAAGCGATGTGTGCTCCTCTGTACCCGTGTAAGCCGATGAGCACTAGATGGTTCTCACAGGCTGAATTTTCAGCTGTCACAAGCCCTTGAATCTTCTTTCTAGGACACTGCTGCTAAGTACAAATCCCAGTATGAACCAGAGCACAAAGCCTCAGAACAGTGTACCACACCAGGGTCTGCTGTTGTTGCTGTAATGACCTCAAATAAGTTTTGCCTCTTGCTATTAGACAAGCAGCTAGCTTGTTACAGGATCTGCAAAGGCAAGGCGTGGGGATGCGTGATCCTAACGCCGTGTGAGTGTTAGAGGAGGTAGTACCTCATCAAGAATTCCCAATTAGAGTAATAATGACATTAAAGAAGTCATTGGCTGTGAGCCGTGCAGAACAGCATCATCAGCAGAAGGTACAGGGGAAAAAACGAGTAATAGACCCTGCCATGTGTCATAAAAAAGGGGACTGCACGTTGATGTTAGGTTACCCAAGGCATATATCCATGGCTGTCGTGTGCCCTTGAGTCTTTCTTCTAGGACATACACATATATATGAGGTTATGAGATGCAAAAAAATTTTAACAATATTTGTAATTTAGATGTGGTGCTGCCATGACATGTTTGTATCTCCGTAAGGCTTTGAACTTTCCCATTTTCCTGCATAAATACACACACAAAGTCTCCATGTTTTAAAATCTCTGTTTCCTATGCTAACCAGTCCTGGCTGCAGTCAGGGAAGGTGGATGCACACTCGGGATTACACTGATGGGGACTGACAGTGCTTGGGCAAGATAGCAGAGGAGCACAGGCCAGTAACAATTCACAGAGGAGCAAATGATTTTTTAATTTTTAAATGCAAGATCTTTTCTGACGATCAAAATAGACTATTTTGTCTTCATGTTGAATTCTTTCACAGTATGTTATTGGGAATTCAGTAGCAGTGACAGTCTAAGGACATAAATGAAGCAAAGTTTATAGGGAGAAGTAATCTTTTTATCCAGTGACATGCTTTGAAGAAGCGGGTACTCTTTTAGGCCCAGGAAAATTCAAAATCTAATGAAGTTTGAGGGGATTTGCTAAGAGTTTAAATCGTGTTCTTGAATGAATGAGATGGTTTCAGAGAAACAGTGGTCAGTTCCTGTGGAGCAAATAGGGATGTGTCCTGGTTCCAGCTGGGACAGGGTTAACTTTCTTCCCAGTAGCTTGGGGGGTGTGCTGTGTTTTGGGTTTGGTATGAAAGGAGCGTTGATGGCCCATTGATGCTTTGGCTGTTGCTGGGTGGTGCTTGCACCGGGAGGGGGGAGCACAGCCGGGGTGGTGGACCCAGCTGGCCAATGGGGTATTCTATACCATGGGACATCATGCTCAGTATAAAAACCGGGGGGTGGGGGTGGGGGGCTCGCCCCCCGTTCGTGACACGCGGTCGGCGGTCGGTGAGCGGTTGTGTTGTGCATTGCCTGCTTTGTGTATTCTGTTGTTGTTGTTCTCATTGTTATTATTACTGTTCTACTTAGTTTTATTTCAATTATTAAACTGTTTTTATCTCAACCCGGGAGCTTTCCTACCTGTGCCCTCCCGATTCTCTCCCCCATCCCACCGGGGGGGGGGGGGCGGTGATGGTGCGGCTGCGTGGCGTTTATTTTTGCTGGCTGGGGTTAAACCACGACAGGATGTTAGTGAGGGAAGGAATGATACAACCGTCAGCCTCTAAAGGACAGAAAGGGAGAGAAAGGCACTTACGGCCTGGGAAGCCGCGAGGTATTTTCTCAGTGTGGTTATTACGGCCACATAAACAAGGTCTTCACTGAATCGAATCTCCTGTTCAGTAGAGTTAATTAAATTCTTGGTTTCATCTTTCTGAGACCCTACCTGTTCAATTTAAAAGCAACTCTTTTAAACACACATCCTACCCTGTGTGTTTCTTTGTGTTTTACCTTCACCATTATTGCTTGATGCTTGCTGTATGTCCTTCGCTCTATTAAAGTTTGCTTTCCATCATTCCTGTTCCTGAAGGTAAACACAGGTCTAGCATCACAAACTGCAAACAATTTCTGATTTTAGATTCCTGTCCCCCCCTTCCCTGACTGCGGAAACCTGCTGGGGTCTCTGGGTATCTGCTTGGGTCTGCACAGGCTGTGGGCAACAAAACACCTGCAAGGGCCAACTCCTCCTCTTCGCTCCTGCAGGAACCTGTCATCTTATACTCCCATCCACTGCTCTGTCACTTTCTATAAGCCCTTCAAACTGAGGACACCATTTGTTTGAGTCTCCAGAACTCATCTTGGCTCCTCTGATGTTAAGACGACTCTGTAGCTAACAAGGAGATTTCTGACTCTGCTTCAGATTGGATGCACTTTCATATGGTTTTTCATCATGTTGCTGGAAGATTATTTCAGTTTTTAAGTCTCTGAAAAGCATTCTTGTAGAGCCAATCATAATAAAAGAAAACAGTGAAAATGGACTCCCTTGTCTTGTCCCCCAAAGACCTGCACCCATTTTTCAGTCAGATTTGCTGTCTCCTCTGGAAATCTTCTCGTGTTGGCAATCAGTGAGCTCAATTCCTCTCCTTGACAAGAATCTACTCTTTCTGGAGGTAACTGAGCTATGTCTCAGTTCCTTTTATTTGCAAATCTTTCAAGAGGCCCTTTAGAAAGTCTTTTCTTACTCTAATTACATTCAGGATTTTCCCCTTTCCTGAGAAACAGCCTTCAGGATTTTAACCTGTTATCTGACCACTGCCCTGTCCCCAGTCGCATATGTGACTTTCCCAGTTTCTGAGCTGAAGAATTTCAAATGCTAGTATTTTTGATGGGCAGAATGGCAGTGTTTGAGTGACAATCAATTAATAAAATGAATTAAAAATGTGCTGATTCATCTGAAGCAATAGGAAGTTAGAGATAAGCGAAAGATTAATCAAACTAATAAAACAAATATTTCACTCCTATTCCTCAAATTCAAAGAAAAATTTATATTCTTCAGAACTTCAGCTCCAAGATCCCATACTGCCGAACAGTGGTGAATGTCACAAACAAGAGGATGGAAATTATTCCAACAAAGTTTCACATCAAATAGTAATAGGGGTGGCTGTTAGACAAAGCTACATAATAGACAAAGGTGACAAAGTTTTCATCTTTTTTATATTAAGAACTCAAAAGTGAGAAGATAGGGCCAGAAGAGCTTACTAGCAGAGACATCCATGCTATGAGACTGAGCAACAAAGCGAGAGCTGCAAGAAGCCACACGATACAGCTGATGGGTCCTCTCTGCTGTGCTAAGGATTGTGTCACTGTTGTATGTCGGTTCTGTGTATGGATGACTGGTATGAATCTAAAACCGGCTGAAATGCTTATATTTGAAAAAATGATGAAATGTGTCCTTCATAAAATAGAGTGTTCTCTTAAGACTATTATTATTGTTTCCATGCTTAGGACTTTCTCCACTGCCTAATTTTTATTGTAGTGGTAGTGCTGCTGTCACTGTTATGATCAAGGGATATAAACAAGACAAGAAGAGGTCATATCTTTTATTAGACCAACTGATATAGTTGGAAAAATACACCAGCGTTCAGGCACATGAGTTCTTCAGGCCTGAAATAGAGAAAGCCATTCTCAAAGGTAAATACCAATTGCTTGCATCACCTGAAAGAAAAGATAGTTGTTATTTGTGTGTGGCAGAGATGTTGGCAGGAAGAGAAATGATGAAGTAGTCCCTTACCACCTACACATCACCTCGTGCTTTGGCTTTGGTTGAGAGTGAGCCGACAGAGTCCACCAAGAAAAGTCAGATATAACCCAACCTTGCTGCCACGAGCTAAATGGATGCAACTAGCTCTAATCACTGTCTTTTAAACCTGGCTCAAGTACAGCCAGTAACAGCAATATAGACATAGCCAGCAAGACTCACAGTACGGAAGGAAATGAATTTAGGCAACATTAATGCCAAAGCACTGCAGTGATGTTTTTCTTCTTCTTGTTATTACTACAAACACTTTGAACAACCAAACGAATGACAAAGCAGTCAGATGTAGATATAATCTAAGCATCTAAAGCAAGGCCCTAACAGGCATGTGTTTCTATCTTTATCAGAGCACTTTAGTATATAGCATGTACATAACTGACTTTTCCCATACGTTATCCATGCTTATTAGCATGATACAGATTAAGACATCAATATATCTAGGTTATATATAAATGAAAGAGTCTGGTGTCATGACATGGATTTTAAGTGATTTCAAAGTAGTTAGTTAAGAAGAAAAATAGTAATTCCAATAGAAAAGTAAATGACTACCAAATAGGCTTACAGCTGAGAAAAATGGAAACCTGAGTTATTAGAGAAACACCATATTCATTGTTTTTATGTGAATTCTCTTGAAGTTTTTTATCTTGAAGAAATATTTTTCCTAAAGGAAATTGATTTTCTGTCTCACTAGTATTTCAATCTTATTCTTACCAGTCAAAGTGAGTTTTTTTTTCTTTGGTAAAAATGACTCTGGGTTTTAAGTGAGCCAAAATATCATTAAATAAGCCTGAATTTCAGAGAATTGATGAGCATGGTGTGTCTACTTTATACTATACTAAATATCAGGGGAGGAATAGCATGAAATTTTGGTTTTCCTAGGAACTTTTTATGAAATATCTCTCCAGTCTTGTCCCAGCTTCACACCACCTGTAGGCATCGTTTCAACAATGTACATCAATGACTTATCGAGCTCAATTTTAGCTGGAAATGGTGAGGAAGGAGTAAGATGATGTTCAGCTAACAACATGTGAAGAGAATGCAAAGACAAACAAATTTCTGACTGCCATTTCAATCTACTCCAAATGCTACTTAAAATGTATGTTGCCCCAGTCATCTTTACTGCAGTGGAATTAGAAGTGAGTTGATGCAGAGGAACTGAGCATGGTTGCTTAGCAAAGGGTTTTGGAGGAGGATAGATTTGCTGGTGTATGGTTGCTGATAATTAACTTTAATTTTGGTTTAAATTATGTATAACCAGAGCTACTCCATTGATGTCACTGGAGTTACTCCAACTTTACAGTGTAATGCTATATCTCAAAACAGAAATATGGTATAAACCTACATTCTGCTGCAACTAGCATGTTACAAGATCGGTCCCACGAGGACTAGGTTTTGCTATGGTTAAAAAAATTTAAATAAAATAATTTTAATATCTAAAGTACAAGACCCTACTGGTGGGAATCAATAAGAAGAAAGTTAATTGCCATGGTACGTAGTTCACACGGACACTGAGGATTTCATTAGCGTTGTGTGTGTGCGTGGGAGCAGGGGATAGGGTCCTGCAGATGTGCCTACATTAGCCACCGAGAACTCTAGAGGAGTCCTTTTTGGTGCAAATTTGTTGTGCATCTGTACTTGGAGTCTGGCAGTACACATCTGAGAATTGATGTGCTGGACGTGGTTTCCCTCCTGGTGGAGCCAGGGCTGAAGCTGGGTTGGGGAAAGCCACCTCCAAGTCTAACTTGCTACATGGTGCATGGTGGTTCAGCAGTCAGGTCTCTCCACATGAGAGCTCTGCACCCAGGAGATGCAACTGGTACGAACTTCACTGCTGCTTCAAATGCAATATGAACATATTGTCTTTGAACCACAACAGGCAGGACCAAACCAAACCCTGCTCCTTCCACCTTTGAGCCACACAAGTAGATAAGGTAATTGACCTCATGCATAAATTCTGGTAACAGTAGAGATTAGTAAATACAGGTAAAATTTAACAAGCTCAGTTTTTTCTCTCCTGCCAGACTGAAGTTAATATATTCAGAGTTTTTAGTATCCTGATTTATTCCACTGTCAATAGAAAGTGTATCTTGCCTGAATTTGTATTTGTAATATCTCCAAAAATGGGATTCTCCTTTTTCTTTTCACTATTTTTTTTTTCAGTTACTTAAGGAAAGATTGTAAAAAGCAACTTGTACCCCATAATTCATAAGAATTCTCAAATACTGGTCCTGAGGCAGCATTAGTCTTAATAGATTTTCTACAGAAACATTGGAGAGATTCCACCAAATCCTACAGTTTAACCTACATATTTGATCTCTCTCTTTTGGGCTGCATTAATCTCCATTTAGTTTTTGCCTTTTTGTGCCATTTATATGTAACTTCATTTTTATAATATAAACTGGAATTAAATCATGTGATTATCACTTTAAATCAAATATAGTTTGTTTTCAGTATCAGTCAGGGATATCTCCAAGAACACATTTAAACTGCAGAGGGAATTCAGCTATTCATATCACGTTTGCTTCCACAAGCGAATCTTGCCAAGCTGAAGAACTTTGAGTTAAGCCATATGGTTTTGATAAAACATGGTGACTTGAAATATATTTTCGCTTCGCAAAACAAAAGTCAGTGCCAAAACTCTGTATGTGCAAAATTCAGCATCAGGAAAAAAGTCGAGTATAGGACTGCTGGTGTCACACTGATCGGGTTCAGCATTTCTATGGCTCAAGATGATTCTTTGCAAAGTGCTAGTAGTAAAAAGAGAGAAACCGACAGCTTGAAAGTTCCAAACGAAAATTACTCTATTTTCTAATATTGCTAGTGAATGTACGTAACCATTTTTGAGAATCTAATCATGAGACATGCTGAAGGGTTTCCAAAAAGCAGGTTTAAAACTTTTTAAAATGAACTGCCACTTTTTGAGTGCCCCAAATTATGGGTTACTTTTAATGTACCTTAACTCAAAGAGCTGGCCTGATCTAAAGACTGAAATGATCCTTCAATGAGCTACAAAGGAACCCAGCAAAAGATGTGAAATGCTGCTTACAGCGGGCATTTGTAATGCGTATGAAAGGGAGCTATTTCTGTGTGTGACACACTTCAAGGCGTGTATCATAATGGACAGTTTGGGGTCCTACATTGTCCTCTCTATTCTGGTGCTGAAATTGGATTTAGAGCTTTCAGTTTCAATTTTGTGAACTATGAGCCTCTCTAAGACTTCATATTTGAAACTTACTGCCCTTTAATGTTCTGGCTGATTTGAATATAAAGTTTAAAGTACTTAAGTCTACAAGAGAAATAAAAATATTTGGGTTTGGCTGTTTAGATTTAAGGCTGCCTTTTCCAGACTCCTTTCTGCTGTATAATCGGAAACTGAAATCACTCTTGAAAAGACCCAGCGTGACTTTAAAACATTGGTAACCTATTCTTATTTTACAAGGCAAGATGAAATCCTGCAATCCATCCTTATTGCTTCGGCCTCTTCCAAGGGTTGGCAATTTTTGCTTTGTTTATAGTCATTCTACTTGCTCAGCACTTAAAAAGCGTATTCCCTTTCTACGTAGTTAACAAAAAAAGTGTTACGTTTTTATTTTCTTAAATAAAATAAATAAATATCCTGCTCATGTTGAAGCTTGTAATAAAAATCTTGCTTCTGGAAGTAGTACTGGTTATAATGTCTTGTGTTTTATAGTGCATTACCCCCTGTGAGGAGTTGAGCCTATGCCTAAGCTTGTCTCTGTTGGGGATAAGAAAAGTGGGTCAGAAGAAGCATATACTGATCCAAATCAGACCTTCTTGTGAGTTTGGTCTGTAAAACAGATAGTCTAATCTATATATATGTGTATAGATATATGTATACTAATGTAAATTAAATTTAAAAAGCACCTTTTGCAATCTTAAGGAGAAAATACAATCAATACGTCTCCTCTGGGGTTACAGCTCCTGTAAACTGAGCTCCCAACATTGCAGGAAATTTTTGTATTCAATACCTTTTTATCAGCTCCCTACCTGCAAAATTAATATACTTCACCTCAGAGTGGTACGGTAAGGGTTTAGTTATCTAGTGCTCGTAAGGCAGTCAGGCACTGTAAAGATGAATACTATAGAAAATGTCACAAGAACTTTAATAATTCTCAATGCAAACAGTATTTTAATCTGTGTAATGGACCAAGCACAAGGTCACCCTCTGGGCTATGAGGACAAACCGTGATGCCAGAAAGCTGCCTGCCCACGGGGTACCATCCCTCCCCTCGCCTTCGAAGGGAACAAGTCCTATGGCCACAGAAGGGAAGATAATGAAACGAAGCAGATGCATAAAGAGCAAATTAAGGTTTCTCAGGCAATTCCTAGTTTTCCAGTGCACTTTTATTCCAGGGGTGTGTGTGTGGGTGTGTGTGGTGGGGAGCTGCATGGATGGTTTGGTGCATCAGTAGCTTTCATTCCTGTAGCACAGTAATACCAATGTTTTTGTTGCTGAGCCATCGGTCATGTTCAGACACTTTCAATGCACAAGTGCATCTTTCTGAAGGATTTGTTTTTTGCTGGGTGTTTTAAGTCTATTTTGAAGGTTTAAGTTGATAGGAGTTGAAATCAACTCTAAAATGATTAATGGCAACAAATGCCAGCAGGGAAACTGCTGAAAGTAAAGGTAAAATGGTCTGTGCTCTCTTCCAACGCCCTCCTTACCAAGCTCATAATTATTAAGAGGTGGATTTAGCCCCAGGTCTAGCACTAGGCTGGCACACGAACAAGCTGGTTAACACTAAGAACTACAGCTGCAAAATAATGTAGGTATTGCACTTCTGGGGATGTACCTGTCCATGAAGAGGTGAACTTTTGGAAGGTATTCAATGGTAGCATGCCCTAGGCCACCGCACCGCTGCTCCTGGGCCTGCCCGAGATGAACTGGAGTCTGCGAGGACCAAGTCAGCTCCCTCCTTGTTCATGCCTTGGTCCCCGGAGATCGTGTTGGTCCCCCCTTGCCCAAATGCCTGGTAGCTAAGGCTAAATGCACATTTACCTTAAATCGTTACTTTTGGCAGCTGAAAACAAAGTCTTGTGATGGGAAAGTGCCAGACAACAGACTATGGGCTGTCAGCCTAACCTATTGCATTAGACCTGTGCTCCTGAGCTCTGGGGGAGCATTGCTTTTCATTTTGCTTCCAGCTAATTTCATATATCTACTTTCTTGTAATAATATGAACCACCCTAATACTGGTATTTTTTCCATAATGAAACTAATCTTTGTGTGTGCAAAACTGTACTGACACAAGTGGGATTTCACCTGACAAACCAGCATACCTGTAGGAGGACCAGAATACAATGTATATTGGGATTTGGGATTGGGATCAGGTAAAGTTTACACGAGTGTTTGGCCATCTAAATTTTTCTTCAGGTTTTTCACTTTCAGTGTTGAAAAGTGTAACTATGAACTATTTATCGCTTTCACAGCAATGTAAACCTACTTGACATATATTTGGTAGCTTCAACTTTTAGACTTCAAAGCATCCTATACTTCGAACCAGCGTTTCTGACTTTGTCGCAAAATAGGAGGTAAAATTTGTTTTCAATACCTATGAAGAATGTTTTCTGTTAGCGCTTTTTAGGAGATATAATTCAATTACAGTACAGCTGTTATTTTTATTATTTTCACTCTTACCCCTAAATTTAAGTTTAGCTTTTTGCAGTTTAATGGTTTTCAGATTTTTTAAAAATACCTACTTTTGATATACATTTTCTTACTTTTGAACTGACTATACTGACTTCTAAGAGTTCGTTTTAAACACAGGACATTACCAGTGTATATCATCTCCCACTGTTGGTCAAAACGACATAGTGCTGTGATACATAGTGCGCACAAATCGCATGCAGGCGTAGCACCCCGCCTGACTGTAACTGGTGTGCTTCTTTGGACCTGCATAATGCAAAATTACAAATACAAAGCTAGGATTTCTATTTGTAGAGCAGCCTGAACTGGAATTGGAGGGCTCACCTCAATGTAATTTGGCATCCTTCCTTTCCTGAAGAGTTGAGAGGTTACTTTTTCCTTCACTGTCTCAACAATCTGTTACAAAAAAGAAGCTGAACTGCAATTTGATGCCACCTTGTTAGGAGGCTTCTGCTCCTAATAATCATTGGCTTCCTCCCAGCGTGTTTGTTTTACAGTATTAGCTATGTATAGACCACACTCTAGAGAGCATAGGGTAAGCGGAGGTGACAAGCCTTAGAGGAGACTGGAACGGTTGAAAACTTTGAACTACAGTTTTCTACTGCTTCATAGAAAGGAGTTGTCTCTCTATAAGTTACTTTACTAGCTGCAGAACAGTGTCCTCGGATCCTAAAAACAACTGGAGACTTTAAAGTGGCCTGCAATTCAAAACAAGCGACAGGAAAGACGCTGATATGTCACCCAAAACTACGCTGGGAAGATCAACGACTGTTAATGCATCTCTGCAGTTAACAGTCGTTAAAAGAAGTCTATCTTTTCCCGGCTGGGTGAGCTCAGAGGAGACGATTGCTCCTCCAAGGGCCTGTCTGACACTTGTATTAGGAGGGACAGAGAGAAGCAAGATGCAGCAGGGGTCTTTTGCCCATCCTTGCTATTCTGGAGGCTCCTGCTAGCTGAGCAGAAGGGGTGCTCTTTGCATAAGCCATTAGGCGAATGCCAGCGCTCAGGTCCGACTGCCTTGAAATAGGATTTCCGCAGAGGAGGCTGCTGACTTTTGCTTTTCGGCATGAATCGGTTGTGGTTCTGTTTTTACTGACCTTGGGCACGTTGTTCTGAAACTCTCATTGCTGCTGCCAGCACGTTAATAAAGCGACTACCACGCCATATGCTGTTTAGCATGGTTTCTGCATGGTCACAAGCACCGTGCAGTGTCTTAGCTTCGGGATCCAATTTTGTCAAAACCATAAGGAAATGAAGCTTCAGCAACATTGCACTGGTGAATGAGTCTATGCATCCATCTGCCTCTGGGACCTGTCAATAGCTTTTTAATTTGCTGGTCAATATTAACTGTAGAAGACAAGAGGTACGAAGTTTCTACAAGTTTTGTAAAAATTAGCCTGTGGGTGGAGGAAAGTATACAAAGCTTATGCTGAGGAGAAGACTGCTGAATGTTTTCATCTGTTATTAAACAGGGAGCCACCTAACTTTATCTTCCACGCCCAAATCCATTTAAATTAGCCTTCACTGAGATTGCTGCTTACAGAGTTCCTAAGCAAAATTAATATTTCTAAATCAATCCTAATAAATTGTTGACTTTGCAGATGGTACTGAAAGATTAGGAATGCTGGGCTTGTCGTATATTTTTGCACATCTTTCAAGTATATGTGTATTTACCTAATGCCAAAGCAACGGCATGGAGCTGTGTTTATCAGTGTCTGTGGTGTGCAGCAGCTTTTGGTGTCATGCGGAGCATGCTCCTTGCTGCGAACTGGTGAGCACCCACACGCCGACAGAAGCAGAGTGCTTTCGCGCTGCCTGGTGATTCAGCTGCAGAGATTGTTCCATCCTTTATGCTTCTCCTGTCAATGCAAAGCCTTCACATAACTGAGGGCTTCTAATCCCTTTATTTGAGATTCAGCCTCAGTATGAAGATAAACACTCCAAGCTATTAAGAACTAACTGTGATAAAAAACTAAATACCGTGAAACAAGAAGACATTATCAAATGAATTGATTTTCTTTTCTTAAAGGAATTGCTCTCTGCATAATCCTTATACGTGGTATTCTTCATGTCGCATGGCAATAAAAGAAATCAGTATTCATTCAGGTCACTCCAAATGCAGTTCTCCTCTCTATGTAATGATTATCATTTCATTCTACCCTGTACAGTTTTGCATCTGCTCTTGGTACAGGGCCACCAGTCTAGCCTAGCCAAATTAATCTGGCGGAGGATAAGCTTGAAGGAATTTCTTGTTTCCCTCAAAGAAAGATAATGAAAACAACTTCAAGAAATACTTGTTTCCTGCCACTCCTCCACCAGCGAAGAGATATTAGAAATGTTTGCCTGTTGTAAAACAAGTTCCTCCCTCTGTGAGGAGGAGAATTAATGAAGCCTGGTGACCTAAACACTTAGGTGCTAAATCCTTTTCACCACTGTGAGACCTTTCCTCACTACAAAAATGCCCAACCCTTAACCTGATGGCCCAACGCTTTCCACACTTCCACATCCCCTCTCTGTGTCCTAAACCTGCCCTCACTACTCCCAGCTCCAAGGCATCCTCAGCTTTACTCTCTGTTCCCTATTGCTGTGTTGTGAACTTGCCAGTTTGCAGTTTTCCAGGGCCTGGCTAGTACTCACCTGCCTGGTGGCCAGCCCTTTCCATCGCTTCAGCTGTGGGGTGGTCACACAGGGCAGGCAAGGGATGAAGTCCTCCTGCCTTCCCTTGCACAGGACTTGCAGGTATTTTAATAGTTTGGAGGATCCCACCACCACACACAAAGAAAATGAGAATCCTTTCCACAATTCAGGAAGGCTACAAACATTGGGGTGTACTTGTTAAAGGAGTGGGTGCCTCCCAGACTTCAGGAGCCAAGAAGGGAGATGGAAGTCACTGTGTTTCCGTATTTGCTGACTTAACACCAGAGCTGGCTGCAGGGCTGCCATTTGGATGGGGAGCCGCGTGCCTTGGTGTGCTCACACATGGGGATGGGAGCGGAGGTGAGAGTGAAGTGCCTCTCTCCTACCCTTCTCCCTGTTCCCACGGGAAATGTGCATCTGAATAGCAGTTTGCTGAATTTGCGTGAATAATCTGAACTTCTCGGATGTTTAGGTCTAGAGACAGAGCTTTTTCTTATATAAGTAGGCTTAGCTGCATCAATTTCATGTGGCTACATCAATTTATTCCAGCCAAAGACCTAAACTGCTCTTTTCAGGTGTGATTGTTTAAAATTAAGAGCTTTTAACTTTTCCTGTTGTCTAGATGAAAGAATTATCGTGCAACAATCTCACAGTCAAAACATTTTATTCAATTCATTCTGCCAGAGAAAACCTCGTTCGGAAAAAGGAGGTATAGTCCGTACCAAACATTTGAAGAAATAGTTATTCCAGTATTGCTTGCAGGAAAGCCTCTTGGAGATCCAGGGCAATTTTGATTATAGAACCACAACATTTAATGATACTCATCACAGAGTTATTTTGTTGTCCTCTCCAGGAACTACAGGGGACTTTTTATACTTCCACGTGAAATCCATTTTCTCTCTACTACAAATTTATTTAATTGCAGTTCACACTGCAAGCTCTTTTTTCCCCGCTGTTTTTTGTTCTGCTCTGCTGCCTGATAATCTCTTTTATATTTAGGGACCTCTGGGACAGCTAGATCTTTAGGGAAAATCTGTCCATAAGTATCTAGATCTAAAGCACTGCTTGTGGTTCTCTCTCGTCTATTGAATAGTTTTAAGGAACTCCAAAAGGTGCCCAAGAAAAGCAAGTTTGGATAATCTACATTTATGCAACTTCTAACGGGATTTGTACTTCCAGTGACCATTCTTTAGGAATTCAAAATTTTAACATTTCTAAACCATTACCAAAAAGTCATCCCAAGCATTAGTTTTAATCCTATCAATATGGTTTATAATCACTCCTGATCAGCTAGCCTGGTCTCTTCATTATTTAGTACTTCCTCCATTTTGGTGTCCTCTGCAAATTTTAGCAGTGATGAGTCAATGTTTTCTTCTAAATTGTTCATTAACTTAAAAAATGAAGACAAGAAACAGTACATTAAAAAGCTTACAAGTACTGCCTGCTCGATTTTCTCTTTGTAGCTGTGTTTCAAGATGAATACATTAGCAGGTGTGTAATTAGTTTAATATCTCTACTTTCCTATAGAAACCAAATCTTTTGCAGGAACACCACTGATATTTCATTGAATTATTTTATTAAGACACAGCAAATATTAGTGTTCCAGAAATGTGCATAACACGTCTACAAAAGCTGATTTAAATTATTGAAGAAAACATTGAAGCAAATCATATTAGGCTGGCTGATAAGTAAACTGTAGCCACAAAGAATTTAATTAGAATTTCAGCATTTGATAGTTAGCTACCAGGATATGAGTAGCTGATGATCTAATTTGACTTTGTATTACCTTGAAAATTCTTTATCCTCAGACAACACCTCCCAAAAAATCAGGTTATTATTTAACAAGTCACTTTTGTATTTAAAGTGGAGAGGCGCACTGAATTCTGCTAGAATATATGGACATCTGTAATACTGCTAGTTATAAAGCAAATCAGATTTTCCACAGATAGACAACCACACATATATTATATCTATACATGCACATGGAAAAGACATATTTATTGAATTATATGTTAGTCTGGAGCTTTCTGAATTTAGCAGCAGCTGCACAAGTGATGCCACAGAAGATCAGCTTTTCTCCATGTTATTCATTCTTTATCAGTGACTTGACCAGGTGCTGTTGAAAGTGATTTCACAGTGAAAAAAGAAATCTACAGAAATGTGCAAAAGTGCAAAGTGGCTTATACTGATACAGCTGTATCCATGTGGTGGTTCATTCTGCACAAGTATACAGGTATGCTTGTTTCAAAGCTGAAAAAGCAGAAAACTCTTCTAATTTCCTTATATGCAGACATTTCAGTATTGTTATTAACATTAGAAAACCGAAACCTTACTATAAGAAACCATGGTGATTTGGACAAGCTTTTTATGAGGATTTTTATGGGTCAGATTTAATCATGGATTGCTTCCTGTCTCTGCCTCTAACCTGTTACATTCTGAAATGGAGTGAGGAAATATGGCTGATTTTAAATTCTGTTTCTGTAAGAACCACCTGCATTATGCTACGCACTGTGAGCAGTTGCAAAATGATAATAAATGTACACACTGCTTGTAACCTCAAGTACATGCAGGACTGAAACCATGTATAGGGAAAAGCTCAACAACGTCGAAGCTCATCATGATTGGAAAGAAGTTGATTAGATCTCACTGTACATTTTATATGCCATCATTTTAATGTACAACTTTATGTTTTCAGCAGTAACATTAAAGGAAAATTAGTTTTTCTAGGAAAAAAAATTTTTTTTGTACAATATGTAATTGCTTTCCTTACTTTCTTTTCCCTGTGCTTCCCACCATCTTGTCCCACAACTCATGTCTGACCCTCTTCCCTGACTCTTGAGCCACTGCTGTGAACCTCCAAACAGGCTTGTCTCACAAAATCTCTCCGAAACACCAAGCTTTTCTGTGAACATCAGTTTTCCCTGCTTTTTCATATTAGTCCTACAGCATAATGACAATGTCTCCCAAACAATTCTATTTCTCCATTGTTGAAAGCCCACTCGATTTATTTAATATCAATAATTTTATAATAATCTATTTATGCAGTGCTGGAAGTATATACAGTGCTTTACTACCAAAAGGCTAAAATCTACCATTAGTCATGTCAAACAGACTCCCTCCTGGGCACAGTCTATGAAATTGAGGGGAATATGAGAGGGAGGAAGATGCTGCTTTTAACAAGAGAAAGAACATTTGAATGCTGGCTTAGACGATGAGACGGGCACTACCTTTTTCATGGAAACTGGGTCTGTCTCTACAAATAGTTTCTGTAAAAGGAATGGGACCTCTGGGGTTACTTCAGGAGTGTACAACTGTGCAATGTAATAAAAAATACTATGGCAGATTTCAATCAGAGTGAAAAATGTTTCCAGCTTCCAACAGCTTACGGTATGTGAAGAAAAACTTCATCTTGGTATGTGACCCTTGCTAAAGCTGGACTTGAGCGAGGATAGTACTGAACTATTTTAATGGGCAGCTTTAAGAAGCTTTTGGTGAAAGATGAATACGAACATAAGGAATTATATAGTATAGTGCATATTACAGTATAGAAGAATAATTCTCTGCCAGAATGGGTCCATTCATGAGGAATTTATTTGTCGTAAACAGGAAGAACAAAAAAGAAATGACAAATCATGAATCTGGGCTACGGCATTTTGCCCTTCCAGGGCATTTGTCATTTTACCTTGTTTGCTCCCCTTTTTATAAAATAATCTTATCTCAGATCAGACAATACCTTTGAGCTCATGCTATGTACAATGAAGTTTCTGTCTGTTGGAGGGCTACGTATTATTAAAACAACAACAAACTAAATAGCCACACACAGCCTATCTATTATTCTAAACATTCTCCACTGCCATAATTAGCTAGAAAATGTTGGGGAAAAGTGATTTAAAAAAAAAAAAAAGTCATATGATGGGCCAAAGAGCATAAACTCTGGGAGTCCATGTGGATATCTACAATGGCTCCAGATGGACTGCAGACAGAGAGATATTTAGCCCTAAGGAAAGACCACCCTCCATGCAGGATGGTCTAGGATCCTGGGATGTGTTCTTCTAAATGCTTGAGTTCGTGGTTAAGCCAGTGGCAAAATACTCTCTTCTCGCAAGGAAATACTGCTATTTAGTAGAGCTGACACTTGAAGTGTTTCCTATAGGTACACAGCTTTTATTTTCTCACGATGTTCCAAGTATAAATCCAATGTTATTGTATTGTCTCTTGTTTGTGATGGTAATTCCTACAGTTATACATGGGATTGCATTTTATTAAAGTATTTTCCATTCTTGCAAGTGTAATAAAACAAGTAATATAGCAAGTAAAAGAAATATGTGTAATTTAAGGGAATCTGATTTTTTTTCCAAGTTGCTTATTCAACACAATCTAAGGCAAATTACAGAAGGCAAAATACATTAGAGAGGAAAAGGCAGGAGGATGATAAACCCACACAGTTCGCCTTTAAATCGGTTGTACCAGTGTACCAGGACTGCCTGCTAACTTTTTAATTAAGGCAGACTCTAATGTCTCACTTTCTGTCTTGGAGGGGGTAATTTGCAGAAAGGACTGGTAACGCTCATAGGGTTTGCCTTCTCTGTCACTTACCTAGCACACATCACAGGTGTTTCACAAACTGAAATTGTAGTCAACTTTGCTTAAAGAAGAGGGGAGGGGATTTGTTTAGCTTGTGGTAGCTGGAGTTTCAACACGCATTTTTGAATAGCTGTACAAAATCACTGTCTGCAATCATGTTTGTAAATGTCCTTGACTCTGGACTGTTCAAGGCTGTAAATACAAACTGTAGTTTGTCATGGCAAAATGCCTTAGCAACATTTTTTACAAGACAAAAATCAGTTTAACACCCATTTAAAAATGCATGTTAACACGCAGTGAGCATGGCTGCCCAGTCTCTTCACACTGTAAGACGTTTACCCACAACACACCGATATCACATCTTTGAGGTGAGGATCTAAGTCAATGCGCTCATGAATTGGTACCTCTTGGAGGTGAACTAGGACCTCAGATGGATGGAGAGTGAGTGTTGGGAGTGCACAAGGGACTGACAGCTGCTCGGGCATGTCTTCAATCAGTTTTAGGAGCATAAGGAATGCCTTAACTGGCTTGATAGATGCTCCAGCTACCCCTGCACTCTATCTCCGAAAATGGCATTAGGCGATACTGTCTAAGGAGAGTAACTGAGCCTGCCTGTTACCGGCAGACCAAACCCTTCATACTCTTCCCAGCATTCACAATCATTGGACTGGGAAAGTTAAAAGGGTACATCTTTATTTATTCTTTTAAGCGTTAGACTGTGAATTTTCTAATCCCTTTTGAAGCTGTTGATGCCATCTGCCACCAAGCCTCCTGTTGCAACAAGTTCCAGAAGATCCTGGCTTACTGCATAGACAATTCTTTATGTGTTTTAAATTGATATCCAACTCGCTTCAACCGGTGCTCCCTCATTCTACTCCTGTGAGAGCTGGTATATCAACACCTTATCAATTGCTTTCATGATTTTGTAAATCTCAGCAATATCTGCTTCAGCCTTGTCCTCCAAAACTGAAGATCCCAGCCTTCCTCGTACAATTGATTCTCCATTGCTTTGATCATTTTGCTTGCTATCCTATGTACCTATTCTATCATCACTAGTCCAATCTGTGGTAGGGAGACCAAAAGTACACATAATATTAATGATGTCATTACACCAAGGCTTCTTCTCAATACCATTCCTGGTGATGTTCAACACTTTTTTTGCCATTTGTCTACCACTGCATAATGACTCCATGATTTCAGAGAGCTGCCAGTGACGATCCCATAATATTTTTCCTAAACTGCCATTGCCGGTTCAAAGCTCAGCATCATGCTGGCATCATTTTGATTACTTTTCTCTACATAATTCAGCTTAAAGTAATCTATAGTGAAGCTCATCTGCCACCTTTTGACTCACTCACTCACTTTTGTGAGGTCCTTCTGGACTTACTTGCTATCAGCACAAAACTTACCACCCAGAAGAGCTTTCTACCACCTGCAAGTTTGGAGATTTCACTGTGCGTGCCTTTCTGCTAGTCAGCAGTGAATATGCTTGTGTATCCCTTCTTTTCCCTAACATTAGAGTACATGAACATGTTTCTTTCCCAGCTCCATTTTTGGGCTACATGATAGTGTGACCAACATCTAAGAAGACAAACACATTGAGTAGCTGCTGTGGTTGCTTTCCTCCTTCATCAGCCCACAGAACAGAGGCAACTGCATGTGGCACATGGGGTTGAGGAGCCAGAGAGATACAGTTTCACCGATTCAGAAGTTACTTATGCAATAGCAGGAACAAGCGATCATGTTCCCAAAGGAGCACGAGGGAATAATGAGGACCCCAGATGCCCCTTAGCTCTTAGAGTATCTCCATTCATGTTTTTCAATAATGGACAGTTGTCAATTTTTTTTCTCACTCCATGAAACAGAAAAAGTCAGACCGCGTGTATACAGTAGACCAAAACATGAACTTTTTGGCACCTTGTCTTCAAGGTGGCTTGAGTCCATTGACTGGCTGTAAAGTTTTCTTTTCCCATTGTGTTAATTTAGGAGGTCATGTTGGCCAAATATTTGGGGTAAGATATGTTTTCAGGAAAGGATTTGGGGTGAGATATGTTTTCAGGAAAGGATTTATAGGATGACCTGATTTATAAGGTTTTATTGGGGGGGGAATTATATTGCCTTGCATTTTGCTCATCCTTTCATGAAACTCTGGATTGCTGCTTCCTTTTAATCCTGAGTACAGGACATGCAAATTTATTTCTTAGTAAATCAGTGATGGGCTAGCAGGTTTGTTGGCAGCATGAAAGAGGACTTATGGTGTGGGACAAGAAGAATGGAAAAAAAAGGAGGCTTTCCTGAGTGCAAAAAAAACTATTTTAAATCAATTATGTGAGGAGTTGGAAAGGTTCAAAAGAAACGGTAAACCAAAAGCAAGGAGATATTTACTGTATCAATACAACTAGAAGAGAATTGTCCTGGTGTTGGTCTGGAGGTAAGTTGTATCTCTCCTGCTCCCTTAATTCGTCTCCTCCAAACAACACTAGTTGTGCTCTGCAATGACTGGAGTCTGACTCACCTTACTGTGGATTTCAGAATGAGCCTGTTCTGCCATTCTGATTCCTTCACACACAGAAAACCCAGATGCAATGCAGGCAATTTTTAACATCAAACGACAAAGATCAGAGCAGCAGGAAGGAAGAGAGTAGTACTAGGACTGAGTTTGTCATGCACAAACATGTCACACATTCAAAATCAAAGTCAAAGGATTTACCACTGGGCAATAGTATGCTCATTACAATTACTACAGAGCTCCTAGAAACAAGTAGGTTGTTACCTTATTTTTAGTTGTTTATCTGTCAAAACACAATGAGATACTGTTAAACTCTTACAAACAGGAAAAACTGGGCATTTTATCTATGTAAGCCAGAGGTCATTCGATAACACCTCAGCTTTGCAAACAACTTCTGTACATACTTATTTATATGTTAGATATTTTTCCTCTTTTACTAATTCTGTGCTACTGCAAATGCATGAAATTAAACATATTATAAGCTTTTGATCTGATATTGCAAACCATAATTTCAGATTGAACAGCTGATATTAGATTTCCAAAACTGCATGTCGATTAGCATGCTATTTGGGGTATATTTTAAAAAAAGAAGTCAAATGGAATTATCTGTCATTGAAGGCAAAGTAAATTAACTGTCATTATGAACAAGAGCAAAGCATTAAGATTTTGCCACAAGAAGCAAAAGACTAGGGTCTTTCCCTCTTAGCTCTACACACATAACTGATACACCTACATCATAAGCCTTATTGCTTTAGGTGCCCTCCATAGATCAAGGTACTTTGAAGGGTCAGTTTAGGTGTGAGGTGGGCTGAATCACTCTCTAGAAGTGACTAAGCTCCTAATTTAGGCCTAATGAATCTGGGCTTTTGCAAAGATGAGTACTTATGAAAGGAGAAAAAAAAAAATTAACTGCTTTGAGTTCCTAAGTAGATCATGAAAGTCATAATGATAACACATATTGTGCTGTCAAAGAAAAATGAGACGTTAATCGAGTTAAGTGATAGACTGAAAAAATACCTCTTTTTTGAAACATATGGTGAAAAATAGGAAAAATAGAAGCTGAAAAGAGATTTAGGGACATGATGATACTAATAGCAGCGCAGAAAGTTATAAGTTATTAAGAAGTACATCTTAGATGAAAATAAGGTCGTCCGTCTTGAACTGAAAAATATTCGTGTGAGGGACAGAAGTCTTCAAAAGGAGAAATGCAACTCACTCCCTGCACAGTCTCAGGTGGAAACCAGATGTTTATGGAAGGCAAGCCAAAGCCCTCAATCTTGACTCAGAGATCTGTTTTTTTCATTGAGTGTCTGGTTGAATACGGCCCTGGACATAACTGCAGGATTTCTATAGTCTAGCTCAAAAGGGACAGCAAGAAAGCATGTCAGTCTATCCCAGAGCTACAGGCACAGTGTACCACTGTAATTATTAACTTGTATCTTCAATAAATTTTTCTGGTTGCTGTGGGTTACCACTTGTCAGTTGGCAATTTTATCAGCCAGGGAATAGAAAGAGAGACCCAAGCTTCAATCCTTTTAACGTTCTTTTCTTTCAGGCCTTGTTTTTATTATCCACTAGATGAACATAAACCAACTGACAACACTTGAAGAATCATGCTGGCAGTCTTGTGGCTTTTTAGCATAAAGAAAAAAACATCTTGTTCTCTGCTTCTCCTATTCCCTGTGTGTGACCGGGCAGGTCCTGTTAATTCTGTTCATGTTGTAGCTCCCACCTTTGCCCAGTTGTCTCACTGAATCTGAAAGCTCCCCACTTTATCCAAGGAAGCATAGTCAATGTCCCTATTTCCCATAGCCTTTGATGAATGTTTGATAAGAACATCTCTAACCCAAATCCTCTTGGAGGTGGATCACGCTCTCAGCTCACAATGCAAAAGCCAATGAGGCAAACTCTACAGAAAGTACTGCCCTTGCATATAAACTTCTGTGTGCTTTCTGTCATGTCTTTTTGCCTGATTTTTCTGCCTTTTTGGCTGATTTTCTTTGGTAGTTTCAGCTCATATTCTGACCCTGTGATTTGCTTTACTGTTTCACTTGACACTTGAGTGATATGCAGCTTGATGTTACTGCCCTGTTCATTTCCATACTCTATGAGCAATCACAGCATCTTTTGCAAACACTGAGCAGCTGCTCAGAGGTTCATTTTGGATCTTTTGAAATTTTTCTTTTTTTCTGGGTGCTTAGTGCTCTCTGTCCCAGTTCTTTTTATCACACAGAAAAATCTGATTTGGTAAATTTTGGTCAGATGTTTGGGAAGGTGAACTGAAAGTAAACGGAGATAAGGGGCTGCCCTCATTAAAACTGTTGGTAGTGAGACGTGGACCTCTGGATCTTTCTGAAGGAGAGACACAAAAATGTTAGCAAAAAACCAGTAGCATAACCTTAACTCAGTATGTGGTCCTGCCACCGAAAGGATCAGAAATCCTCACTGTAAATGTAAGTAAGATAATTCTCTGTTCCCTTCTGCACTATTCCCACACTGATTCTACCACAAAACTAAAGAAGGATCCGGAAGATATCATGCCTATTCCTTAGGACTTCAGCTTGCTCTGTGATTACCCAGATTACGCAAATAATAGATATGCTAATTTATAACGCAAAATTTCCATCTTTGGGTGCAACTATCTTCACACAACCTTCCATTACACTGAAGCATTTGTATTCACTAGGAAATTTATAATTACCTGTAATTGCAGGAAGCATCTTAAGTCTTTCAAAGTGAGAGTGGGAGCCAGCTGTAATTCCTGGCTGCAGTTACAAATACTCAGTCTCTCTACCTGGGCGGTAGCTTCCAATAAAAACAACTGCTAACAGTTCTCTGATTTAAGCATTTCTCAACATCCTTTGAGTTCCATTACAATTTTTTCAAGAATCACAATTCACAGTATGAGAAAAAATGGAGGAAATTAGTTTTTTAAATGCCTGGTGTAAATCAAACTCAGCTCCTTAAGCACGGACCAGTCACTGTAAAAAATCGAAGTGTAAAAGTACTAAATATAAGAGAACATGAAAGGACAAAGGCAAGTCTAAAGAAGGGTGAAAAGAGTGTGAAGAAGACTTCTACTGTAGCCTCAATCAGTCAGTTTGTATAAAGTAAATTGATTAAGCATTTGAGGACAGAGATAGGTGGTAGAAAAATTGATGCATGTGGTCTTGGTTACAACACTGCACTAACACCAAGGCTGTGTATGATGACGGAAGAGCCTTTTAGAAGTGCATGGAACTATACCCAGTTCCACTCTAACTGCTCAGCTGACAAGGGGAGAGAAGAATGTCATTCCTGATACATGATTTCATTTTATTTTTTTGAACAAAAGTAAGTACTCAATGAGCTTTTGTTTGGGATGTTTTCTGAGGGTTAAGTCTCAATGAGAAGCATGAGATGAGATAGTAGCACTCTTCAGCACAGTTCATGCATTGATTTCACCTCACTCTCATTAAAGGCAGAAGTCTCCATTCTAGGTGGACAAGTCATTTTCAATGGCACCAGCAGAGTCTGAATCCGGCTTTGTTATCAACAAATGGTTTTAAAACAAAATTCTCATTAAAACATCTTTAGTGTGGATCCTAGTGAAAAACTTATGATACAGTGTGGCTTTGCAATACCATTATTTATTCTGATGTTTGTCAGAAAAGTATTTCTTCCCATATTATCATTGCCAGTGACAGATTCGTGTTGACAATGGTGCTGGCTACATGCAGCTGCAGCTTCCTCAATTTCTAATATACATGATCAGAGACTGACAAGTTCATTTGCATTCATTTAAGTAATATGTAAAATTTATAGTAATATAAGATCTAAGACTTGTTATTCATATTCACTGACAGAGAGGTTTATTCTTTAAAGAAACCTGTGTGCATGAACCAGAGGGAAATCTTTAAGTATGCTTTAAAATGGCTATTTTTTGGCCTTTCAGAATAATTCCTTAAGAAGTCTATAGAGGAAATGGTTGGGGTTTTAGAAATTAATTTGTTTATGTTAGTGAGTGATGCAGTCTTATCTGCTGAATTTGCTTGCTTTGCAGAGGATGTTCTTCTCCCAGGGTACCTCATGCCTGGCAGAAAAAGCATTAAACCAATGTAATGGAGCTTTTTCAAATGCAGATCTGCACTGAGTGAGAAGGCACACCTTTTTTTTCTCACTGCAGACTCATTATCTTAAACTCTGAAACGCTTGCCCTGATGGTACACTTAACTGCCCTTATCCTTATGGTACACTCCTTATCTTGTTGAGTCTTCTCTTTTTTCAATTCTGTGGGGGTTGGCTTAGGGGATGTGCCATGAATGACAAAACTCTAGAAAATGATGTTTCTCTTACACAGGGAACACAGCTACGATGGGATTTTGTATTGCAACAGTCTCAGCACTGTACTGCAGCGGTGGTGTTAAGCAACCTCGTGGGAGCTCCACTGGTGGATGAGGGCAACCAAGCATGGGGTCCTGAACAGCAAAAGCAATGTCAGCAACGGACACAGACAGTAGGAGAGTGTCACTGCTGTCTGGGAGGCCCCGACCAGAAGATGCAGAGAGATCTCAGGTGGTGAGACCGGGAGTCAGACGTTAGGGAGTTTCAGATGTTCTCTAGCACTGATGGGTTCCTCTCTACCCTGTTCTCATGGTTGTTGGCTTCCACCCTCTGTTACCCAAGTTCCAGTCTGTCCTTGCCCTTTTTACTTGTCCTCCTCATCAGCCCTCCTTTCCTTCTCCCTAACCTAATTCCCTCCTTAGACCCCTTTGCATTCCCTCTCTCTGCCTCCTCCTCCAAAAAGTCCCAAACAGTTGAATTATTGTAGTATTCCTTGACTCTGCTTGTGGATGGCTCTTCTCCCATTTCCCATCTGAATGATTTTAAATGAAAATTATCTGCAGCAGTGACCACCTTCGATTTGTGTTCATAAAGCACTCTGAGGACTTATCCTTGGATAGCATTAAACACAACAATGATAAATTTGACTGCTAATGATACAAGCAAAGGAACAGGTTTGCTTTACTGCTGAAAGGCAAATCACAGACAGTTCACCCTTGTGCTGCTGGTTTTGCTGCCACAATCACATTTTCTCTTGCGAAACACAGAAATAAAACAAAGATCAAAATTACATCTTGAGTCTGGACTCCTTTTTATGTCAGGAAAGCTAAAACCTTTAGGGGAAGGTTGTGTCAGGGAACATTGGCCCAGCAAAGAGTAATAATAGAGTAATGGAATAATTATGTTAATGTACTAAGCAGATTTGTGAAGGAATTAAACAGTAAGTGCTGATTTTTGATCAGATATGTGTGTCTCTCTCTCGCTCTTGCAAATTAGTCAGAGCTGTGCTTTAGCATCTGAGGGCAGATTTGGAAAACTCAATTGTACAGAAATCAAACTATTATGCAGCTTTTTTCACCATCTTCATACTGTGTTTCTTGTTACTAAGATGGGATAGCTTGACAATGCAGCAATTAGTACTGTTTTAGAGTATTATTGAGCATAATGTTCTGGAAACGTAGAGAAGTTATAATTCCCTAAATAATACCAAATGGATCTGCTAACATCTAAACCCATTTCTTCTGAATTGAAAGACTAAGAATAAAAGTCTTCCAGTCAGGATCTTCATTTGATGTATTTGGAAACCAAGAGAAGCTCTTCAGTAGTCCGTCGTGTTCCCTATGGATTAGCATATGTAGACAGTTTGCTAGAAACTTCTAACTTTATGTAAGCTATTTACTGTCACATTGTTGTATACTGGTCATAAAGGACAGGGTTAAGAAAGAAAAGCAATAAGCAAAAGAAAGTAAGCTAAGAGCTTGTTTTAAACATATTTTTTTCCTTCAACATTAGTAAAAAAAAAAAACAGCTTACTTATTTTAAAGGAAATAGATGGGATCTTATTTGTCACTCCATAGAACTGCAGCTCTTAGAACTATATCCCAGCTCCTCGAATAGCATTGCTGTCAAGTCAGTTTTGGAAGAATAAGACAAATTCTTCTATAGTGTACAGACATTCAGCAAATTGTGGGTCTGGATTTTTTAATTCTGGGTGCTTTGAAGTATGTTCTTTCATTGAATATTATTTTTCTTATTTTTCTTCTCTTATTTTTCCTTGTTGCATATTTCATCAGTGCATTTTCCAATATTTTAATAGTCGATCCAGACAATGATAATTGTCATTGAAAGCAAGTCAGAAGAAAACATTTTATGTTACAAACCAGGGACGTTTTTACAAGCAGCCGTTGAACAATAGCACTTCTACTTTGTGTGGTGAGTTGAGAGCTAGATTACATTTCTTTCAGTTTAAAAAAAAAAAAAGGTAGTTTTGTTGCTTTCACTGTTGTGAAATATTGTAGGAGGGAAATTAACCTCCCACCACACCTCCATTTCTTGTTTTCTTAAACTTTCTAGGCCTGATTCACCGGTGTATGACTTCAGTTTTAAGCGATGTTACAATGGGTATGCACAGGAAGAAGTGCAGCTGGAGTAGCACCATGGAGAATCAGACCTATTATCTTGGCAAGTGACTAATCTCGCACTCCATAGCACAGCCTTTAAAACAACATCACACTTTTTATTCAGGAAGTAACTTTCTGCTTCAACAGAAGTGCTATTTACCTGCACCTATATGCTGTCCGCGTTTTCCGAGATAGCTATACTGAGGTTTACTTTAAAAAAACAAGTCTCAGAACTGGATAAATACCAGAAGTAACAAATTTACCCCTAGGAAAAGTTGGTGATTTTACAGAGTAAACAGGAGTGGAATGGAGATTGGGAATCGTCGGGGACCTGTGACTAGGACCAAAAATGGACTGCCCAAAATATTGTGAAGAAGGGCTATTTGCAGTGTTTCCAGGTGGAATGAGACAACAGGAACGTTGTGAACTTCAGTAGAGAGAGATGCAAAGTCCTGCCCCTGGGAAGGAGGACACTGACTGGTGGGGAGCAGCTCTGCTGTAAGGGCCCTGGGGCTCCTGGTGAGCAGCAAGGTGAGCATGAGCCAGCCCTGGCAGCAAAGGTGCCAACAACATCTGGGCTGTATGAACAGGAACAGAGCCAGTAGATTGAAGGAAGTGATCATCCCCCTCTACTCAGCACTTTTTAGACCACACTGCATCCAGCTTTGGCCCCCCCAGAACCATAAACTGCAGCGAGTTCAGTGGAGGACCACCAAGATGGCAATGGGGCTGAAGCACCCACTCTGTGAAAAAAGCCTGAGGGAGCTGGGCTTGTTCAGCCCCCAGAAGAGGCAGCTTCAGGGGACCTAACAGCAGCCTTCCCATACCTACAAGGAAGAGCAGACAAAGCCAGGCTCTTCACAGTAGTGCATCATGGAAGGATGAGAAACAATGGAATTAAGGTAAAACAAGAGAGGTTCAGACTGGGTATAAGGAAAAAAACTTTTTCCCTGTAAAGACAGTGAAGCAGTGGGACAGGCTGCCAGGGATGTTGTGCAGTCTCCATCTTTGGAGATTTTCAAGCCCCAGCTGAGCAAATCCTGAACAGCCTGGGCAGACCTCAGAGCTGATCCAACTTTGAGCAGGAAGTTGGACTAGAAACCTCCTGAAGTCCCTCCTAACCTAAAGGATATATCCTTTGATCCTACTGGAGCGACAGTGGTCAAGAGTAAAGAGGTGCCATGCCAATAGCTTCTAGAGGTATTGAGATACCAGTTCTGGTGTCAGAGCAAAATAACCTCCTGTTTGAACACAAAATCCTTTTTAATTTTTTTTTCCCCAATATTAAGCTGTTCAGAGATTGTTTGTGACTATAACAATATTTAGGGTACATGGCAATTCACAACACTGAAATCTGAAATATTTGAGTAGCATGAGCACTTGACAGAATCAAAGCATGGGTCAGTATCCTATTTCTGATTCATCACCCATTTTATAGTGTTTTAGAAAAGAATGTGAAAGATGCCAAATTCTGTCACTTAAGAAAAATCTGTTTCTGGTTTATAAGTATATGCATTAGTTTATGAATTTTCGCTATCCAGATGGATTGTTCACTTGGTTGCACACTTCCAAAGTGTGGAAACAAAAAACACTGTTCCAAATGTACTGACAAAGGTAGTCCAAATTATATTGGTAAGAGACATCTGTCGTCTTCACTGCAGAACAAGTAACCTAACTTGTAGGACAAGGATCAATGTTGCAGCTGGCTTTCTTTTTATGCTTATATGACCAAACAGTTTTCATTTCTAACAGAGCAAACAGCTGTAAAACCAGCTAGATTCCTTCTTACACTCCTTACACTTATATGAAAAAAATAGTTCTGGTTTCTTACAGAGTAAATGGCTGTAAAAAATACTGATAGGACTTCAGATTGAATTTATTCATTTTTCCTACCCTTTCCCAAATGAGAGTCCTTTTTTAGTCTTATTGTAGGTCCCATTGTAGGACCCATTGTAGGTTAAACAGAGGCTCAGAAAAGGGGAGAGCACATTACTGCGTTCGCTGTGGTGGTTTGGGTACAGTCCAGGGACTTGCTGAGGCCCTTCCCATGCTGCCTGCGTTAGTGTTCAGCTTTGTGCAAACTGTGTGGTCATGGAGATTAGGGGCAACTGGTGTTGCTGCTACCACCTTTTGGAAAGAGCTAGCTTTGCTCGCCAGGAATTTATTGCTCAGGAGAGGGATAGGAAATACTGGGTTGTAATTCTTTATAATTCCTACTGATTCCTATCAGTTCCCTGGACAGTCAGTGGAGAAGAACAATGGTTGTTTCTACTACTGCTCCTAGTCTTCTGAGATATCCTAGCTACTCTTCACAGGGAACTCCTTTCTCTTACTTCTTCCCTACCTCCTCCTCCAAGGCTAGTTTGGTGCTTTAGGGAACTCCGGATCTCACGAATACTGCCTTTATTCCAACAGCTATTGTTTTATGGCATTCTCCAGTCTTGTTTAGATAATTTTACTGACAGGATTTTCTATTACCTCAAAATGTTATTGAAACAGAATCAGGGGTTGTCAGCTTTGATATTGCATCCTTAAGCCTTTGCTGAACAGCCACTCAAGGGAGTGTCAGAAATCGGTGGCTTAGCATAGACAGGCTTTAACAAAAAATCATAGTGGAATCTTGAACATATTTTCAAGTGGACACTCAAGATAGGTTTCCTGGACAAAGGGACATTAAAGGACATGTAGGAACAAAGAGTCATTGATGAGGATTTATTCTATTTAGCTGTGGATTTTGAGCAAACATTTAGCTTGACCTGAGAGAAATGTTAGGGACCATTGAGCATCCCAAGTCGAACAGCAGTCTCTATGCCATTTAATATGTGAAGTATAAACACATAATGAAAAGAATCATAGAATCATAGAATCATACAGGTTGGAAAAGACCTCTAAGATCATCGTGTTCAACAACAACCTGGCTCCAAAAATTACCAGAGTAGATTTACTTATAGAGCATCGTGCTTTTAAAGAGGTCACAAATATTAAAACTGAGAAGGGCAAGTTCAGACTACAAGATTGTGTTCTAGAAACAGCAATTCTGAAAAGACCTTAAAGTTAATGGTAGATAACCTCAATATGTTCTTCCAGTGAGATTTTGGGCAATGGAAGTTAAAGAAATGTTAGGAGGAACAAGAAAATGAGATTTCCTTGATTTCTACAGAATATTTCTTCCAGGTCTTGAGCCCAGACATGAAAATAATGTTGTAAAATTGCTCAAAGAGAATTACTAGACTGAGATAAAGTCTGGAGGATACTCTATTCTGAGACTGCTGGAGAGGGGAATCTTCAAAAGAAAAGCAAGCTAAGCAAGTCACGTGAAAAACAAGTTAAGATTTCAGTCTCAACTCAGAGATGCTACGCAGGTGTAATCTAGCAGGATTCAGCATCCTGATCACACATGTGAGGATTGCAGTCTGCAGTTTATAAAGCAAATATTTAAAAACCTTCTTGTCAATCTGATTTCAATCCAATAGTCAAATATTAAAGCTATAAAAATAGTGCGGTATTTTTCTCCTTATGCTCAATTAACCAATGAAATACTGGCTAACAGGGATAGTAAACTTGCCGTTAGCTACACCTTTTGCTCAAGATGAATTCCTTTCCAAAAATACGTTCTAGGTATGTTAGGTATTTATAAAGCTGTGTTTGTTTGCAGTAGAAACTATCAGTGGAGTTCAATGACCTGTTTTACGTAGAAGGGCAGTTGAATGATAATTTTTGACTCCCTGATTTTATATTACAAAAAAAAAAACCTATAAAATGTAGGATTTAAGCTCTACACTTTAAAATGAGGTATCCTATTTAGGATAGAAAAGATTTCAAATTCTTGTTTTACTCATGCGCTTAAATGAATTCAGTTCTCAGAAGTAACTGTAACTGAAGAAATCCTTTGTTACATGTTTATTTTTCTGTGCAAATGTGCCACCAATTTCCTAACATTTCTGCAGCAGCAGTAGGACCGAGGTGTTGTGGTTACTCTTTGCTCAGCAATCCAAACTTTCAGGACCACACTGCCAATTGGGATTGCAGACAGGATTGGCTCTGTGCTGTTTAGCATGTGGAGCAACATATATTGTATTATTTACCTTTAATTTAAAATTAGTATTTATAATCTAGCCATTGAAGTGGGAAGGAAACTATAGGTTCCTGTTTATTTCTAGCAATAAAAATACAACTGGACTATTCTTTAAAACAGCACCAACCTATAAAAATTAAAATTAGGAAGTCAAATGAGGCTAATTTCCCATTTCATGGAGTTTATCAAAGGCTTATAACTGTAATCAGTGGCTGAAACAGAAAGGCTGGTAAAAGCTGATTTGCCATCTGAGCACTTCAAATAAGTACCTTGGCACTTTCTGTGGAGAAGCGGAACAGAACAGAGATGTACCCTAACTTCCAACTTCTCATTCGGATACTTCCTCACCCCTTCTGACCATTAGCACAGAAATGAGTATACTTTAAAGGGCCATTTTTTACAGCATTTTTCTGTGAAAAGGATTATTTAGCACTAACAAGAATGGCAGAAGCTGGCCTGTAATGTGTTAAAAAAAGATGTCAGGTAAGACTCTGAGCTAGTTTTCTTTAATGCAATTTCACTGATTTCAGTGAAATTATTCCCACCTTGTGGTTATGGTCAGAATCTTTGTCTTTATTCCTGACAGTGGACATATTTTAGCCTTAATTTTGCAAGATAACTCTAACTGAATATCTGCCTCAGCTGATAAAACTCGGACTTCATCAGAGACAACAAAAGCAAAGTTTTTCAGCTGAAACCCCTTGTGTGCAATGGATTTTGTGCAATGGATTTCACATCTGATGGATGTAAAAGGATGTTCACTCTAACTGCATTACTATTTAAGGTTTTTAATCTTTTCCTCTAAATGTACTTTAATATAACATTGGTCAGTGCAGAGACAGCGAAGGAAATTTCAGGGAATGTCACTAATTGATCCAACAGTAACTAGAAAAACAGCAATCAATCTCAAAATGGTATAAGAAGAGTGAAGAAAACTTGCAACAATTTCTGAGTATATATCATAATACATTGATTGGTTGCACTAAAGGAAAATTCAGTAATATGTCACTAGAAATATGAAACATTTTTAGTGGTGAGGGTGAATACTCAGTGGGACAATTTACTGGGTACACACTGGATTGTCTACCCCTCACAGCCTTTCATCAAGGCTGGATACCTCTCCTTAAGAGTTTGGGGCTTGATAAAGGTGATTGTGATTGTGATTCTGTGGCCTGTATGACAAAGGAGATTGGAGTGGATTATTGTGCTGACCTCAGCTATTCCTAAAATATCTTTGGCTCCACATCTAAATTACCTTCAGCATTATAAAATTAAAAAATTATATATTTCATGGAGCTATGGCAACATGGAGCTATTTTGCAAACTTACTTCAGAGAGAAATATAGTATTCTTTGCAGAAAGCTCAGGGAAATATTGGAGATGGAAGAATATTTTCCATTCACATCCTCAGCTCTTTTTAGAAAGTTATCTACTGATAAAGTGGTAGAATATGAGTGAGAGAGGAAAAGAAAGCTCACAGGATTATACCAAGTGCTTGTGATTCAAAAGATAAAAGAAGATATGATGAAAACTAGAAAACCCAAATTGACAGACTCAGATCAGAACTGCAAACAGATCCTTTTTTTTCCAAATGTCCACTCATGGCATCAATTAAGGAAGTCCAAATGAAAATTTTTTGTATACTGCACAGCCTCTGTCAGATGCCATGTGGACCCGTGGACTCTAGGAACTCTAGGACCATAGTAGTCTAGGAATCAGCAAGACACAACAACAATTTCTTTTTCAAAGCAAATGTGAATATTTGCTAGGTCTATTTAATTGCATCGCAGGAAAGAACATAAGGAAGCCTTTGTGCAGAAGGATGCACTCAGATGTGGCTGTGATAGGCATGGAGGGTCAGGCGAGGTCGGCTGCATCTAGACTGCAGGAAAGGAGTGCTCTAGGATGCTCCTAACAACCTCTCTTTCTCCAGTCATCTCAGCTGGGCTCCCTTTCAGTCCCCTTCCCTGGGGCTATCCCAGTTTCTGTCCCAGGTGCTGGCTGGGACAGCGCTGTGTGCAAGTCTGGTCCTGGTGCTGGGATCTCTCAGAACACGGAGATAAGAAACACAGGTACCGAAGTTTAATAAAAAACAAGCTAGTAGGTTCAACAGGAGATGTGCACTCTAAGCACCTTTAAAGATTTGGATTCTTTTAATTTGTAAACAAAATAGATGCAGGGGGAGGGGGGTAAGGGGGGAAGTGTGGTGCGTGCACGGGAGGATAATTTAGCCCCACAGTTTGTATCACTGGCCAGGCTTTCATCCCCTACCTTCATGGGGAGTCTGCACTCATTTCTGAAGCCAGAAGCAAAGACCATTTTTAATTCTGTTTCTTCCAGGTTCTGCTAAGAATTCCTCTGGCACATACTCAGCTGACATGGAACAGCTCACATAACCACAGCACGGCTGTTCTTTCCAGGGAAGCACCGATACTGACCTATGCCACAGACGGACATTCTTCCACACTCCAACAGCTTTGATTTTTGTTGCAGTATCATGTTTCAAGTAACTGAGCGTCACCATAAATGAGGCACACACAGACAACAAGGAAAGGATAGAAATATCCATTACTGCTATAGGAGTATTTCTTTTATAAAGACCCTTTTCCTTTGACTTCTCAGTTCTGGGAATTATAATTCCTAATTCTACTGAGTAGTGAGGTCATGGACCTCAGAGACATACTGTTTTCTTGGACCGTTATTATCCTGCTCTTTCATTAATTCGTCAATGCTCTGCAGGTAACAAATGGCCTGCCTCTCTTTTACTCTCAAGGGAAAACAAGCTTATCACCTCTCATTTTACTCTACAGATACCAATAACCTTTTATTTCATGTGGTCAGACTGATTAACACTGCTAATTAAATTCAGAGCAGTTGTTCTCAGTCTACATTTAGCTTTGAACTTTCCAACCTGTCTTGCATGCAAAAAAGAATTTCTGCTGAAAAATCTGCAATTTTTTTCCAACCACACTAGTTGATCTAATAAAAGATATGACCTCTCTATATAAAACTTGTATTTTAAATTGGATATGCTGCAAATTCACATTATTAAGGTTATCCTGCAACTGGAGTCCCCAGTTTTCGCAAGGAAGATTGCATCATCAGACCTCAAACTTGAGACCTCATATCTGCTTTATCAGCAGACAAACGATCACTTCTCTGCACTGAAGTGACATCAGTTGCTACAATGACAGCTAGTACATGAGAACGTAACCACAGTTTATGGCTACCCAGGTTGCTCCTAGGTTTCTGACATACAAATGGACGCTGTCAAAAAGATCTGAAGTTGCCAACATATTTTATACTGCTGTTGCTGTCAATCCTACTACAATTAGTACTACTGCTAAAACACGCTTTTGTGAACTGCAGAAAACTGACAGACCGTTATATGTGTTTATTTATTTTTTATACAAAATAATTTTGTGATCTAAAGTGTCTTTGTGGAAAACAGTAAGATTAGATCCTAGGCTTATAAATCACATAGTTGAAAAAATTTCTGCATATTTTCTCTGAGTACGTAACATCTTACAGCTTCAATAGGAAGTCACCGAAATCACTAAGAACATTCATGCCATAAGAACTGTTTGTGGGAGTAGATATATAGCAATTTAGATACAGTAGTGTCGTGGTTTAACCCCAGTCAGCAAAAATAAACGCCACGCAGCCGCTCCATCACCCCCCCCCCGGTGGGATGGGGGAGAGAACCGGGAGGGCACAAGTAGGAAAGCTCCCGGGTTGAGATAAAAACAGTTTAATAATTGAAATAAAACTAAGTAGAACAGTAATAATAACAATGAGAACACCAACAATAACAGAATACACAAAGCAGGCAATGCACAACACAACCGCTCACCGACCGCCAACCGCGTGTCACGAACGGGGGGCGAGGCGCGCCCCCCCCCCCCCCTCCCGATTTTTATACTGAGCATGATGTCACATGGTATAGAATACCCCATTGGCCAGCTGGGTCCACCACCCCGGCTGTGCTCCCCCCTCCCGGTGCAAGCATCACCCAGCAACAGCCAAAGCATCAATGGGCCATCAACGCTCCTTTCACACCGAACCCAAAACACAGCACACCCCCCCAAGCTACTGGGAAGAAAGTTAACCCTGTCCCAGCTGGAACCAGGACAAGTAGATATGCAAAAATTTGCCTATATCTCTCTAATTTTTTATTTTCCATTTGAAAAGAAGTGTTCCAAATTCAAGCACAGACCTTCTGTTTTTCTGATGGCATTTTGTTCTGTACTGACAGGCCATCACACTCCATCATTCCCCCTTATTGGCATGGTAGAGAACAGCAACTAAGGCAAAGTCATTCTTAAAACAACCAGGAATATTTTTGGCATTTCACAATGAAAGAGCTTTTGTTTTAAAGTGAGACTACAAATGCAACAAATAAAGTTTATAGGTCTTAGTCTTCAGGCAAAGTTTGTGAGAGCTGCTAACATTAATACAGGAGTATACGGCTGGAGTACCAATGTGACATTGACAGCAAGGAATACAATTTCAGCTTCAACCTCTATGCACAATTATACATTTTGAATTGGAAAAAAAAAATTATTTTTAAGTAAGTAAGAGCTGCAGGATTAAATGGTCTTTTGAATGAATTGACTGCCACTGAGTGCAGATATTCATGCAGTCTACATATTATAGGGGAGAGGTACCAACACTGTGCAACAAATGATTACTTCTGACTGATAGCCTCCAGACTCCATGTAGATTCATCTGAACTGTACATTTTTCACAGTCTAAATTTTTACACCAACCTGCATTTTAAGAACAATTTCCTGATTAAGGTCACCTTCCTTCCAGCTGCTCTTAGACCTGAAAGTTCTTCTGGACTTTGGAGCTTGCAGACCTCTGCTTTCTGACTACATTTAGCTGTAAGCTGCAGGCTCCTGGGTGTTCTTTGTGGGTTACGATGCACAAGCTAATGTTCTGGGGACCCCTTGCCAAAAGGATGATTCTTAACAGGTATTACCTGCTTGGGTAGCCTGGAGTGCAAAGAAAACCCAAACCTCCCTATATTGTCAGCCTAACCTCATCATGAGCACATAATAAGCAGTGAAGTCATAATTTTTCCCTAATACTAATGTACAAATTTCTTTTTAATATTTAAAATGTCCTTAGAGTAATTGTCACATTTCATTTGGTGTATGATATAGATGAATCATTTTATTGCATGATTAATTGCTGTTTTGTTTTGAATATTATCATATACTTCCCATTAGACAGATTTCTAATATGCATAGTAGCTTTTTCTAGTGCAAGGGTTTAAGACCGACATTAGCTGGGTTCCTGCCATCATGACCCTTTCTAAATCAATAGTATGTAGCAGCTAGAAACACAGAAAATTAGCAATCTCATTTTTTATCTTCTGTGAATAACGTCTGCCTTATTACAGGGAGCACAACCTCACTCTGCTGCCCTGATGCACCGTGTTCCTTTGTTTCTCCAGTTCGTTTCACGGTGGATTGAATCAGTGCCATTCTCTGGATTGTATTATGATGTTTATTAGCAAGGAAAACCAATTATTTGGGTTTGACCACTTCTCAGCTTAAGCTTACTTCTCCACTTAAACTACACTCACTGATGACAACGACATTTAAAGTAAAACAATAATGTTCTTCCACCCTGGAGTATTTGGTTTTAGTCTAAATAATTCATTGAAATACAGATTCTATTTCACAGCCATCAGTCTTTTTTACTTTTTAAATAACAAATGGTATTTTTGAGAAATGGTTTACATAGTGGAAAGTTACTCCCATGCTTCTTCATCCAAGCAGTATGAATTATTGTGCTGGTTTGGGCTGGGATAGAGTTAATTTTCTTCACAGTAGCTAGTATGGGGCTATGTTCTGGATCTGTGCTGAAAACAGTGTTGATAACACAGGGATTATTTTGTTACTGCTGAGCAGTGCTTACACAGAGCCAAGGACTTTTCTGCTCCTCACCCCACCCCACCAGCGAGTAGGCTGGGGGTGCACATGGAGTTGGGAAGGGACACAGCTGGGACAGCTGACCCCAGCTGACCAAAGGGATATTCCATATGACGTCATGCTCAGCATATAAAGCTGGGGGAAGAAGAAGGAAGGGGGGAACGTTCAGAGTGATGGCGTTTGTCTTCCCAAGTAACCGTTATGTGTGATGGAGCCCTGCTTGCCTGGAGGTTGCTGAACACCTGCCTGCCGATGGGAAGCAGTGAATGAATTCCTTGTTTTGCTTTGCTTGGGAGCGCGGCTTTTGCTTTACCTCTTAAACTGCCTTTATCTCAGTCCTCGAGTTTTCTCACTTTTACCCTTCTGATTCTCTCCCCCATCCCACCGGGGGGGAGTGAGCGAGCGGCTGCGTGGGGCTTAGTTGCCGGCTGGGGTTAAACCATGACAATTACGTATAAATAAATGGAGAATGCATACATTTTAAAAAGAGCCAGGACTTTCCACGGTAGCACTCCTCCTCAACAGAAGATGAGCATCTCCATCTGCCCACCTGCACCCACGAGGGAGCAGACCTTCCTCCCTTTGCTTTTTCCTTCTCTCCTGGCATAGGACCAGGGAAACGTGCAATGTCCCTGAGGAAGACAAAGCAACCTGGACAAAAGTAGGGGGTGATGGTGAGGAGGACGGAGTGCTGCTGAGAGGCCTTGCTAACAGCTTAGTAGGTTTGTGTAATAAGCACAAGCCTTCTGCATAGCAGAAACGCACATGTAAGAGAAGGCATAAGATTTGCTAATGGTGTAATGAGCATAATTAAACTTGTAACACATTCATATATAATTTGAAATGTTTGCCAACTAGATAACAACGATGTTTTGGCATTGAGTGTCCTTGAAGGCAGATTATATTTTTTAAGATACTTAGGAAAATTGATGTTTGACAACTCTGTGACAGCTGATACTGTAACAGTGGAGTGATGTAAATGCAGTGTTAACAAGCACTCAATATTTTGAAAAAGATTTAATTTGCAATTACCACTTACAGGAGCACATGTATGTTGGATAGGTTAAGGCTAGCCACATGCTTTGAGATGTAATTGCAGGAGCTGCTTCCACAGCATAAGATCTCTGCTATCTGTCCTGTGTTTTATTCTGGACAAGCCAGAGAGTCTGAGTGTATTTTGTTAAAAAGCTTACTTGACTTTAGTTACAAAAAAGCATTTAATATGCATCAGGTTGTTTCTGCTGTGAATACAGACAGCATTTCCTTTCATAATTTCCATGTGGCTGGTCAGTAGGATAAGTGCCCAGGTAAAGGACAGCTCTTCATCTAGACTGTCTTTAACTACCAGTCACGGGCAGTTAATGGTTAGGTTGCCTGGTGGGCAAGATTTTCAGAATATAGTGAGTTAATTTATTATCTCAGATGGGACAATCAAAAGTTGAGACTGTCAAAATCCCTTGCTCTCAGTCACTGGAAAGTCTGAACCCTGCACACACATGTGTGGGTCCATCTGCACAAACCAGAGCTGGTAAATCAATTTCCTTGAAAGCCAGCAAGCAGTTACCGTGCTGAAGGAAACCCACATTTCATCTTGATGAATTGCGCGCCAACAGGCCAACTTCTGCAAAACAGTATTAGTACAGATGAAAACCACAGTTAATCAGAAACAGCAGTAAATTAAAGAAAAACTTATGCAAATAAATTGGAATGGGCTTGACTGCACCTGCATGTTTTTCCTGAAGTTATAACACTAAAATATTGAACTTCCAGTTTCCATAGCAATGTGTCAGTGGTTCTCATAGAAAGCAAAAAGACCATCATTTTCTCTCAGTAAAACTAATTCCCAAGGAAACAAGAACAGATGGACGAAAACAGAAACATCTTGAAACTACTTTTATTATTTAGGGATGGGAGAACTTCACAAGATTTAGGGGGCTGGTTTGAATAAACTCCTAATCATTTGTGTCTTATTCAAACCGTCGCAGCTCTCAGGTGTTAGTACCAACACAGTTTCCATCTTCCCATTTATTCTTCTTAACAGTATCCCAGTCAGTGCTGGTTCACTCCCCAGCTCAGACTGCCCCTCTGCTACAGGTTAAGGGAAATGGCTGATCCCCTCTGCTCAGAGCTTTGGAGGCCACTTCTGAAATACTTTTGGGCTCTCCCATACAAGAGAGGGATTGAGAAGGCAGAGCAAGTCCAACAGAAAGTCCCTGAGAGGTCTGGGGAACTGGAGCACGTGATGGGTGAGGAGAATCTGAGGACTCCGGGATTGTCCATCCTGGAGAAGGGAAGGCTGACAGGGGCAGTGGGGGAATGTGGTACCTCGCTGATGAGGGGCTATAAGGAGAAGGAGCCAGGCTCTTCTCAGAGGTGCATGATGGCCCTATGCTGCAACAAGGTAATTCTGATGGATATATGGGGGAAAAAAGAAGTCACCCTTGAATATGTGCTCAGAAAGGCTGTGGAACTGCTGTCCTTGAGGGTTTTCAAGACTCAGGGTGGCCAGGCCCTCCGTCTAACTTTGAAGTGAGCTCTGCTCTGTGCAGGATGTTGGACTGGATGAACTGCAGAGGTCCTTTCCAACCTAAACTGCTCTTTAATTCCATGATTTTATTCCTGATATGCTTCAGCAGATACCTTCCCCTTCCTCAGCTTTCTGTCACAAGGCTCAGTGGAAAGACCCAGCAATGGGAAAGCTGACTGAGGCATCCCTGGATGCCAGGGGCAGGGCAACGGCCTCCCTTAGAAGAGCTGTATAGCATTTTCTTCTTCTGCAGTCCTTGCGACAGGGCAGGTTCTCCAGGTTCTTTTCCATCTCCTTGTTTATGATCTTATCACCTTTAATGGATGACATATGGTGGCAGCCAGATGACATCTGTCAAAGATAAGGTACCTAACATTATTTGACCATGTTGCTGACCCAGCAAAGACCCCAGCTGGTATTAGTTAGCTCTGAAGATCTCATTGCAAAGCCTGGGACTGCTTCCTACCTCTCAACCCCTCCTTCAGATCATAACTCAGATGAGACTCTAATCTCCTCAAGGAAGAGGCTTTTTCCTTGTATTGCCAGTGCCTGGGTATATGCAGGGGCTGTGCAAGTGAGTAACACTAATAAGGAGGAATGAATGCATTATTGAACTGAAATGATTAATCTCGCTGCAGGTGTTGGATTGTCTGGCTGCTACAGACATCGTGGCACTGAGTGTAATGCGCCCATACCCATACACATGGCTTTTGCCTACAGGTAGAAAAGAAGTAATTTTGCATTTCAAAGTGCAGGAAGCAGAGTGCTAAAAGATCATCTTACAAGAGGTGGGAGAAAAGAGAAAACAGAGGGCTTCACATAGGGCATTTTTTTACTTTCTAATAACATATTTACGGTCCAGCTAGTTTAGTTGATAGGCACTGTAATGACTGTAAGTTTTTTTTTCTGTGACCTATTACAAGTATGCTTATTCAAGACTTGAAATCTGTTGACTATTTGAGCTCTATTATACATCACTGGCTTAAGAAAAAGAAGGCTGAAAACCAAAAGAAAATCCATATAATATCTCCATTGTCCTGAGCTAAAATTATGTATTATCCTTGGAAAATTGCAGGTTCAATATAACTGGAGCTTTATTGTTATTGAACTACATATTCTGGTTGGGGAATGGTGCAAGAATGACTGAGAGCCCTTCTTTACTCTGAGAGTAGCGGGAACAGTCCTTGCTCCAGCTACGCACCTGAGTATCACTTAACACTGTGCTGCAGTTTGGAATAAAAGGTGTCAAGTGTATTTATAACTCTCTGACTATTCTTCAGAAGTATATGTTTGCTACAGGTGCAGGTGACTTGAAGAAATGTCTCTGTACGTAAATGTTTGCCTGTATTTTCCAGCAATGCCAGTTGCTTCAGAAGGAGTTTCTGTCTCTGCCTGCTTTGCTTATAAACTCATAAATATCCTGGATCAGGGGATCCAGAAGTCATTATAATATGAATACTACCAAATGATACTTTTCCATGAGAATCATGAAACTGTGGCTTTTGAGTGTGAAATAAGGTAAAATGGAGTGATGATCTAGGTTTCCTTTTCAGTGTGGGATTTCTTCATACCTGCAAGTGAAAGAGAAACTACGCAGAACCGGGTATGAACCTCAGAACATCTTTACACTTGAAACTTGTTCCGCTCTTGGAAAGAGAAGCTGGTCCCTGAGGCTCAAAAGCAAGGAAGATAACACTTAAGGAGATGCTTTGCAAAAGGAGGGCCAGTTGTTGTACTGAAGGAAGCTAAACCAGTCATGTCCATTTTGTGATGAAGTGCAGCCTTTTGATAGGACAGGGTGTCCACAAAATACTTATAACAAATATTGAGTGGAGGAAATTAAATGCACTCTCCAGCACATACTTGCTAAATCTAAACAAGCCAATGCGTGATTAATTAAATTAAACTCTCAAGTGCAGAAGAACAGACAGAGTTGCCTTGATAAAGATGAGCTTTCTGAAATTGGGTAATCTTTTACTTCTTAAGTGGTTCTCTTGGTTTCAGTGGGATGGCTCCTGAAGTGAGTGCCCACTATAAATGTGTCAGAATCTGGCCCTTTCCAAGAGAAATTTGGGAATTGCTCAAATTGATAGGGAAAAAATTGTGTTTACAGGACACTGAGAAAATGTAAAATAGGTGAAAGACGAGGAGGATCACCCCTCGAGGAATCGCAGCAGCAGTTCTGTGGATAAGTATCACAGACTTAACGCGAATAGCAACAGGCACTGATAAGTGTCTGAGAATTAGCACCAGTATCTCAGGCTAGGTGTGTGATTATCAGAGGACTCACTGTTGCTTCTTGTGAGTAGAAAATGTTACGTGAGGGTAAAAGAAACCATGTGCATTACTGACTTCTGAAAAAAGCTCCAGGACATTTCTGTGACGTCGGAATGAAGTCCTTGTGAGAAGCTGGGGAGACTGGAAGGGATGGTGAGGAAACCATCCCTCTGCACCTGGCTGAGGGTAAGGGCACTGCACTCACTCATGGGGTTTCCACCGCTGGGAGCAGAGCACCCCCTCTTCCAGGCTGTGAAATGATCCAACTGCTGTATGCCTCCGGCTGTGCGCTCTGCAGGTGAGGGGCAGGGTTTAATCACAGAAGAGTTATAGGGAGAAACGAAAAAGATGAAAGTAAAATAAAAGGAGAAAAACACAAGAGGAGGAAGAATGTCAGACAGAGAGAAGCAAGGGGGGGGGAAATTGTTGACATGAAGAGAACAACTGAACCAAAGGCAAAATTCTCTTTTCCTTCCCAGACTACTTCATATCTGAAAATGTGCTTTTTGAGCTGCCTTGTTAACTCTTCTCATGGAAGGCAGCATGGTCTCCATCCACGCCCACCAGCAGGGTTTCAGACCAGAACCTTCAATGGCAAAGAGCAGACATCTCGGGGAGGTTCATTTGTTTGTTTTTTTCCACACAAGCTGAAAGAGAGCCAACATTAACGGCAAGACTTAACACTTTTTAACACAGGTTGGTGTAGAGGCAGGAGTCGGAGCCCAGGGTTAAGATGCTCTTTGCTGGGCACAGGGCAGCCATGGCTGCATCCCCGCCATATGCAGTGCAGCAAGCAGCGTGCCGCTGGTCCTAGCCCTTTGTCTGCTTCCTTCACCCTCACTGAATAATAATGCCTTTTTTAAAATAAAAAAGCCCAAGAAGATAGCAATAAGGTATTTATTCTGATTATAAAATTGCAATCCAAATAATAATTGTATTATTTACATGTCTAATTTACAATGTCATATTAAACAGTGACACTTATCATTAGGGGAAAAAAAAGTCCACTTACTGTTGAGTCAAAAATGAAAATTTAGTTACTAATCTCTGCAGCTGTGTCTCAAATCTCATGTGCACTCAGTGTGCAAACGTTCAGTTCAGTCATTATGATGTTTATAAAGGATGAACTGTTCTTGAACAATTTCTCTAATGTATTAGCTTAAAAAGGCTTTATTCAATGTCAACATAAACTATACACTGCCTGAAAGATGGAAAATGCAACTCCTCCGGACTGCGGGCACTGGAGCGTGCACTTTCCTTAAAGCTTGTGGCCTGGTAACATCAAACAGATTTGTCCTATAAAGTGATGCTTTGCTGGATTTGGGCCTGATTCAGGGTACATCTCTTGCCCTACTCATTCAGTGGACTAATATTTTTATTTCTAATACTGTTCATCCTGGAAGACTAATACAAAGAAGCGATATTGAAAGGGTTTTATATATAAAGCCTGGGCTCCATAGGGCTGTCTGCATCTTGTCAGGGTCACAGTGGCTCGTTGCGGCTCATCGGGCTGGGGGTAGCAGGAGCCACAGCACGGGCATGTGGAGGAAGGAGCTCTGCAGGAATAACGTAAGTCACCTGGCTGTGACATTGATGCATAATAGGTAAATAATGAGCTGAATGTCCTGTTTGTCATGACAATTGGAAACACCTATTGCAAATTGAATCCAGCACAACCCTTTACTCCTCTGGCTATCAACTGGAAGTGCTTTATTGATCAAATAAATGTAAAATGCTATGAGACATTAGCATAGGAAGAAGTTATGGCTGCTTGGGATAGCTGGAATGACAGCTTTTCTTTAGCCACTTATTAATTTGGATGCTTATCTGGTCAGCTGATTGCACAGGGAGGAAGGCGTGAAGGTTTCCCACAGCTGGGGAAAGGGAAAGAGGGCAGAGCTATGCTTTTCCCTGACTCGTGGGGGTAAAACTGTTCAAATCTGAATTCTTATACAGCCCAAATGACAGTTCACAAAACTCCTTCTAAGTAACTGGATATAATCAGATTTTTTCTTAGCTCTTTTACAGCTATGTTTTCCCTTCAATTTTTATTGAAGTTCATCAGGCCAGGGGTAAACAAAAGGGTCTAGTAAACATTGTTGAGAACCAGACCTTAACACCTAATCCTGCTGGGGCTACCCAACACCTCTGTGCCAGCATCCTCCTTTCCTCTCCTCCCTCCGTTCCCAGGTTTGTGCTTGTCGTTAGGTTGTCCTAACGACCTGTGCAAGTGCAGGAGGTTTTGATCCTGGGCAGGAGTGAGGAAGAGGGGACACAGCACTCATTTCCCAAATCAGAGGGAGAGGCTGGTTACAACAAGGAGCAGGATCAGGTGTTTCAACGTGTGTCTTTCTTTGGCACAGGACTCTGACGTGAAACCTGGGCAGGAGACACTGAAGACTCATTTCTTGTCAAGAGGTGCAGACGGGCAGGAATCTAACTTTAAAACAAGATTCTCCACGTTGTCAAATATCTCTTTCAAAAATAGTTTATGCATCCCCCTTTGCTACACTGAGGGAGTGGACTGCAAAGCGACTACCGGAGCAGAGCCAGGCGCAGTCCCTAGCACCAGGGACTCCTGTCTCTGTAATTTCCCTTGAACGCGCAGAGGACATGGGCATAGTGTTTAAAAAGGTGTTGGAGTTTGGCTCTGTTTGTCTTTAAGAGCCTTCTAATTTATTTGTTTGTTTATTTATCTCACAACATCGTGCTTCTCAAACAAGAGCTATGGAAACCCTTTTCCCATTTATTAGCCTTGTCTAACCATTTTGAAAACTGCTCCACAGATTGTATCTGTTGCAGTGAATTACTTTCCTCAATTATTAATTTCTGCCATCAATCACCCTTTATCTTTTCCACAGCTGAAGAAATATCTTGTCACTTCTTGTATGGAATAGTACACCAATTAAATTTGATTTATACTGTTATATATTATGTGCAGTTAAATTTAATACACAGGGTATAATTTTCACTTCTCAAAGCCTTAGGAAGAAAATCAGATACATTTTCATTGGTAAATGATAGGTTAAGCAGAACCTCCACAACATTAGGCGTAAAGAAAGCAAACACCATGATTCCTCTCATTGCTTTGTGACAGCCAAGATACTGAAGCTCAGAGATACTGTTAGTAATTCTCATGATAATTTAAAATTATTGCGCATTATACTCTCTCTTTATCACTCACCACAATGACTGTGGTGGAATAAAGCACAACTTTATTTTGACTGGAAAACACAAGCATTTTTTTAGAACTTGTCTTAGGTTTTTTACTGCATTCCTTTCTTCCTTTCTCTCTTTCTCCAATCCTACAACTGAATCTCTGTGTTTATATTTCTATTTTTCCTTCTTCCTGAGATTTCCTACTGAGGGAACATATAACCTTTTCAAAATCCATGTCTGGACACAGAGCAGAATTGCCCTTAGTAGCAGTCTCATGTTCAGTTTACCATTATGAATTCTGTCAGCTTCTCCAGCTACTCAGCCCTTGGATCTGAGGATAGAAAGCAAAATATGAATACAGAAGAAAGGTAACAAAAATAGCTCAATAACACAAACTGCTATACAATAACATAGGAAAACCTTGTGAAAATGAAGGGCTAAAATAGAATATTTTGGAACAAGAGGCAACTGCAATGAGAATTGTACAGCTGAGATGAGAATCTTGGCATATCTATAATTCTCTTTTTGTCAAGTTATTGCTGATTGGTACAAAAGAGAAGCAGAACATGGGCACTATCATCCTATAGATTTCCATATGTACTGGACACTGCCTAAAAGCATTTTTGCTTTGAGGTGGGGATGCAGCTGATCATTCTGGCCCAAGGCAAAAAATCCCTTGAGGTTTTGAAGCCTTGGAAAGTTGCAAACTGTGTAAATAATGTGTAAGACAGTTATAAGATTAAACAACATGTACTCTTAGGTTAATGTTCGTCACTGTCTGAGCAGTGCAATGAATTGTCATTCTCTTATCAAGGATGTAGCTCTTCTGTTCCTCCCAAGCCTTCCTGGAATTCATCATCCTTAGTCCCTGAGATAAGCAGTGTCAAGATGACCTGAACATATAGATAGTGCTTGAAAGGCTGTTTAAATAAGACTTGAATGGTTGCCAAGGTCATCCCTGATAAAGAACATCTTGTGTCAGCAAACATGTGCCCTAAAACTGAACTTTGCTTCAAAAAGAGGAGGGGGCATCTCCTCAAACAACCACCGATGACCACCAAGGACCCCCAAGCAAGCGCGGAAGGACTGGGAAGAATGCCAAGGAAGATAAGAAGTAACACTTACACAACCTGATGAATATGTATTAGTTAGGCATGGCTTTGGGCGTGGTTTTGTTATTTTTGTACTATAAAGGAGAGCCTGGAGTTTGTGTCAGTGTGCTTGATTTGTGGAAAATATCCACCTTGCACCCTGCGCAGAATAAAGCAATGTCTCCTCTCTAAACATGCTCGTTTTGTGTGTTTTGAGGGCTTTAAATCAACAGCAGTTTTTGGTGACCCAGATGGGACTTTGGTGATTTGGATTGGATCTTGCCCAGCTGCCAGTCACTGTCGGGAGGGGATCGCGGGTCGGACTCCACTTCAGCACGCACTGGAGGAATTTTCCGGGGACTCCCCTTGCGATCTCCTGGTTGGTGGTGAGTAGCTGGTCAATATCCGCGGGTGCTATTCTTTTTAGATTCCCCCAAGTAACTCGTACTCGTAGTGGTACGCATCGGTGGGATATATTTGGTGATTTTTAGTAACTTTGGTGAATCTTGGCAATTTTCCCCTGTGTTAGTATGGTGACAACCAGAGCATGGGATTTTGGTTTAGAATATTCTTGGTTGTTTTGGTAATTATTGTGAAGGATATTATAATTTTGTAAAGGGTTTACAAATGGGGAATATAACTTCCATGGAAGGGGAATAACTAAAACTTCACCTTTGGGATGTATTTTGGGTCATTGGAGAAAATATGGGAGAGATCCACTTACGCGAAGGAAATTGATAATGTATTGTAACCAATGGTGGCCAATGTATACTTTAGAAGACCAAGAAAAATAGCCTGCCAATGGAACTTTGAATTATAATACTATTTTGCAGTTAATGTTATTTTGCAGAAGAGAAGGAAAATGGTATGAGGTACCATATGTGGATTTGTTTTTCACTTTGAGAAATGATTATAAAAGTCGAAAAGATTGCAGGTTGGTAGCAAAAGATACGAATGTATTGGCGTTAGAAAAACAGGCGGAATGACCACCAAGACGGTGTTGTTCAGCATGTAGCATTGGAAAAAGGTGTAAAAAGCTTAGGGAGCCTCCTGAAGAGGAGGAGGATGTGGAATTATTAATATCCCTGAAGGGGGGAGATGGAGAAAGTTCGATGGGAAACAGTGAGGAAGAGGAAGATCATTTTAGTCCAGTAGCTAGGTGGACTAGGCAAGGAGGAGCAGCAGTACAAGTGCCTCTGAGACAGGCTGTGGGGCTGGAAGGGGCCCCAGTATTTGTCAAAGTTCCCTTTCCCACGTCTGACCTAAGGTCCTGGAAGGAAATGGCAGGGACTTATAGGGAAGATCTGGAAAAAGTAACTAAAGTGCTAGAAACTATAATAGAAAGTCATGATCCTGATTGGCGAGACCTACAGGTGATATTGCATGCTTTGTTGAAAGCAAAAGAGGAAGCAGAAAAGGTCCACGCTCAGGACGCACAAGTGGGTAGACTAGAGGATCATTTTCCTTCTACAAATCCTGACTGGGACCCCAATAGTCAGGTACAGAGGCTCTTGCTTACTGAATATCAGAGACTTGTTTTATTTGGAGTCAAGAATGCTATACCTAAACCAAAGAATGTTCCTAAGCTGTATCAGGTAGTTCAAGGGAAAGATGAGACTCCTTCGGCATTTTATGGAAGATTGTGTGAAGTTGCTAGAAAATGGACAGACCTAGATCCCGAAAGAGAAACTGATAATTTGACCTTTGTTACTTTATTTGTAGGACAATCAAATCCAGATATTAAAAGAAAATTGCAGAAAATTGAGGGTGAAGATACGAGGTCTATTGATAAGTTGCTGGAAGCAGCATGGAAAGTATATAATAACCAAGAAGAGGTGGAAAAGAAAAGACAGGAGAAGGAACAAGTTAAAAAGGAAAATCGAAAAGCTCGGTTATTGGCAGTGGCCATAGCAGAGGGAAATAGAAATAGTGGAAATAGGAATGGTTGGTTTAGACAAAATCGGGCACCAAGTAGAAGTATTAGGAATTGGTTTAGACCTCCCCCGGAAACCAGGTTTAAAACATCATTAGATAGCGATCAATGTGCTTATTGTAAGCAGAAAGGACATTGGAAAAGAGAGTGCCCGCTGAATAAAAAAAAACGTTTCCACAGAAGAAGGAGGATCTGCAAGTAGCGGATTTGTTAACTCTAGATCAGGATTCAGATTGATGGGAACTGGGGGAAGACTCAAAAAGTTCCCCAATGGAACCACTTGTTACAGTAGAGTTGGGGAAAGAGAAATTAAAATTTTTGATAGATACGGGAGCAACTTATTCAGTATTAAATACATGTAAAGGCAAATTGAGTAAACAAACCATGCCTGTTGTTGGAGCGACAGGGAAAAGGGAAATATGGCCCTTCTTTCAACCACTCAAATGTGGAATTGGGAATCAGGTATTTACCCATAAATTTTTATATATATTGCTAATTGTCCAATGCCCTTGCTTAGGAGAGATGTTTTGAGTAAATTAAATGCACAAATAGCTTTTGAAAAAGGAGAAATACATGTGAATATACCAGAAGAAAAAGCCTTGGAGGCGCAAGTATTTGTGTTGCAGGAAACTATGGAAAAGACTGAAGAGATTCCAGAAATTGTGCTGGATACTGTGAATCCACTGATATGGGCTTCAGGAGTTCCCGGAAGATCGTGGGCTGCAGAACCAGTGGTAATTTCATTAAAATCCAGAGCTAAACCGGTAAAACAGAAACAATATCCAAATACATTAGAAGCTAGGAAAGGTTTGGAGCCTCTAATAGAGAAATTCTTGACTTATGGATTATTACGTGTATACCAATCAGAATTTAATACTCCAATTTTGCCAGTGAAGAAACCTCATACAGACGAGTACAGATTGGTTCAAGATTTGACAGCAATAAATCAGATTGTTCAGGATGTTTATCCTGTAGTGGGCTAATCCCTATACCCTTTTGACAACCATCAAGGAATCTGATCAGTGGTTTACAGTACTAGATTTAAAAGATACTTTCTTTTGTATACCATTAGACTTTGGAAGCCAGAAGTTATTTGCTTTTGAATAAGAGAACCCAAAGACTGGTCAGAAAACACAGTTATGCTGGACTGTTCTCCCACAAGGATTTAAGAATAGCCCAACCGTTTTTGGAAATCAGCTGGCAAAAGAGCTGGAAAGGTGGCAACAAGATCAGCAGCAGTTTCTTCCTTTCAATTAGATTACTTTTCCCAAAGCAAGAAAGCAGTTTGATATCCTCCTCAGACACTACATATTAAAGAGAAAACATAATTTCTTGGGACTGTGCATTAAAAAAAAGTGATGATCTCTGGGAAGAGTTTCATTCCATTGGTGTCTCTTATGCATAAGCACAACTCCACTGGCACCGTGGCAGGACACACCAGAGACTTCTGGTCCCTTTGACACTTTCTGAGCCCTTTCAGAATGTGGTTCTTGCTGAATCTTCCCCAAGGAGCTAGGCCACAACATCACCGCAGTACCTAGGCATGCATCCTCATGTTTACAGCAATTTAAGATCCTTGGAATAAACGTGTTATCCAAAGGTGGCTTTCAATTATTGTAGGTTGGAGTTTTGTATTCTGTCATTATAGTATTTACATAAGATTAGAAAAATCTTTGCATAATGATGCCTACAGATGAAATTATCTGTAGAGTGGGAAGATTAAGTGGTGAAGAGCCAATCCATTAAAGTCAAAGAAGGAAACTCGCAGGTGATAATGGAATTAAGGAGTGGGAAAAGGAAACATTTTTATACAGCAAAATGGGTTGCAGTAAAATCCTCCATCTCCTTTCAAAATCCTGAATAAGGAAAAAATCGTGAAGGCTATGAAATAGCTGGCAGAAAATTCAGTCAGTTAATATGCTGCTAGAGGAATAAAGAAAACAGCATTATTACATGAGTGCTCACTGATACCCTTTGTAGAGATCTGCAAAATGAAGTCATGATGCTCAGATAAAGACTTTCACGGAGGTAACCCATACAGAAACAGAAACGATGTGTGGGGTGGAAGAAGGTACGACAGAGTTAAAAGCTACTGTGAAAAGGATATAACACCATGACCCATTTAAAACCAAATCGCCTAATGAAAGGATGTGACAAAAATGAGTAAACAAGCAGCAAGAGGGGATTTCAAACAAAACAGTACCACATCTAGGTTAAACAACATATGGTGTGTATTGGGCAGCTGCTTACTGAAGTGGGATAAAATAGGGTGATCGATCATATAGATCTGAAAAGAATTGCAACAGTGGAAAACTGCAAGGGAAATTAAATTGTGCATTGAAAGGCTTAAATGTGCCTGTTATAAAGTAATTATCTCAAAATACATTTTAGACAGAGTTAATATTTTTGTTACTTTCATCTAACAGATGGTATGGGATAAAAATAATGTAGTCACCTTACTAACACACAATCCAGTCAGATGCGATTGGCAGTATCTACTTTTTAAAACTATAATCTTCCAAAAGAGAAGTGTAAGCTTTTATACAGTGTCTCATGAGCCTCAGTAACCCCTAGGGAAATCCAAAGCAGGGTTTATACTCATACATAGCCCCCCAAAACCAGTAATATCGTGTTTCCATGGTACAGGAGAGCAAAGAATCAGTCAGTCTGTGGGAGGGGGTGTGAACCATAAATTAAGAGGAACATCTGGGAGCATCTGTGAGCTCTTGGAGGAACACCAAAATTAACTGTGTAAGTGACTAATGCTGATCCCACAAGCAGGCTGTACAAACAGTACGTTATGAGCCTTCAGCTCTTGGAAAGTGAGTTTGGTGAGGTACCAGACCTCAGTATGGTACCCCATACCACAGCCTGTCCTATTGATTCCTATTACCAGCTTTGGTTTAATATGAAATATTACATGGCTTTTTAAAATTCAGGATTTAACTCAATTGCTTCATATCAGAGCACTGGGTACTATCTATCAACAGATTTTTCTTGCTAGGAGTGAACCTGTTACTCATAGTTGTTTGGCAATGGTTTACACAAAAAAAAATGCCTACAGAGTTCCACAAACTTCTATTATCTTTTATTTTTTGCATACTTGTGCTTCAGCTCACTGACTAACTCAGTTCTTGAAAAATTGGTATATTAGAGGAAAAAATATCCTCAATCTTCTGTGGAGTAAAACGCATGTATGTGGAACAGCCAGTCTTTGGAAGGCAACAAGCTCATGCATCTCGAGTTCCAGATTTTACTGAACTACAAGCATTTTTCAAGTGGCTGGAAAACTTCATTTTTACTATCTTGAGTGCTACTGTTTACAGTCAATGTATATATATTTGAATATGTATTTTGTAGTCCTCTCTAATTCAATAAGTTTGTTACGAATTTTTCTGCTTTTCATTCCAGCTACAGTGTAAAGACAACTGTTGAAGATCAGCGGCATTTTCAGTTTGAAGATATAACTGGAAAACCTGCATGTTCTTTTTTGCCTCGGAGCAAGACAAAAATTGCTACTTTCCGGTGTTTTGAATATAAACGCATTGGTGAAATCTTCACTCTGATATAATGGAGATTTTATAACTGTGCAGCTCCAGTGACTTTGTAAGGCAGTTGAAACAGGTATCTTGAGTATACAAACATATCTTCTTGGGCTATTAAACTCATTTAAATAGAATTTATTCATCAAATTTGATTAGTTTAGATTGGAAAATAATAATTTAATTGATTTGGTGAAGATTAAGGCAGAGATGACTCTGGTAACCACATCAAAGGAATCATAAGGAGATACTGAGCTGAGTAACAATAAGGTGCGGATTAAGTCAAGACGATGAGGCAGTCACAGCAGTACAACGACAAGTAGTACAAGAGCAAGTACAAGTAGTACAAGGACAGGGAGTTAAACTGTTAAATTTCAGTAAGGGAAGGGTGTTTGTAGAAGGCAAACAGGGACCACTGAAATCCATTTTGAAAATACCAGCATGAGAAGAAAGTCCTGATAACTCTTCATCTGGCATTCCTCACAGCTCTATCTGGATTACTTTAGCCCTTGTGGGTTAAAAACTCAGGACTTGGATTCTGTTTTGCCCTTAAATGTAGTACTTAAAAACACCTACTGAGATTCATAGATTATATTCATATTTTTTACAGATTTGTGTTACAAAAATGGGCATGATACCTTCACTTATGAAAGAATATTAGACTATTATCTTCTTTCATCATTAAACCCATGAAATACTTTTTTTTTCCTGTGTTGTTGCTTAAGTTTAAGAAATTAGATTTTTTAGAACATTAAAACTTGGAGTCCAGTTGCAGATCTAAAAGCGAAAGAAAATCTAGTCTAAGTAATTGCAAATTACCCCAAACGTATAAACATATCTATTTATTTTGAACAATCAAGTGTAATTTTTGGTCAATTCATACATTTGTTTTTGTTTTTTTTTTTTTTAAATGTGTTATTTTGATTGAAAAGTATTTCAGAATCATAGAATCTGAGTGGTCCAATTTGTGAGGATCAAGAAAAAGCGTTTGACACCTACGAATTTCACTGCTTCCAGAGCAGAGCAACATCAGCCTTGTGACCAAAACTGCCTGTAAGGGGAACTACAATAATGTCACTCATTACAGAGAAACCCTTATAGAGAAAAGCTACATAACTTAACAGGCATCTATATTTGATGACAAAAAAAGATGTACCACATTTGATAGAACTTTTCCAAGGGGTTGTTTGTTACAAAGTCATTCCCAAATTCTAATTCACAAAAGTAATCAGTATTGATGCCCATCATAGCACCCAGTAATTAAGATTTTGTAGAACTGAGCACTATACTTTCTGGAAGCATGATATTTTTACCACTAATCTATTCTGTTACAAAAACCACAGATCATTTGGAATATAATTTGATACTTCAAGTTCTTTTGAATAAGTTCTGTTTTATAAAATCAACAAGGAAATGTTCAAATTATAACAAAGTCCTTATCTTTTTTCTTTTCAAGTTTCTTTTCTGTCCTGAGGCAGCTACTTGTGAAGTCATAGATTAGGGTCAAGTTCAATGTTTTTGGTATTTCCCGGGCTGCAGTTCAGATCTTCAGAGCTTTTTCTCTCTAAACATTCTTGCATTTTCATCCAAGTTTCCCCTCCGTCATGGATCAGTGAAATGTTAGAATTCCTCATGAGACAGAGTTACTTATTTCCAACTGTATTCCTAATTTTTTTGCAGGTATCTTGATTCCCAGCTGTGCTGCTCCCAGTAAAATCACTGAGGTGTGTAGTGTCACTAGCATGTTTGAAATCCTGGGATCTCCTTCAGGTATGGAGTTATATGCCAATTTTCAGGGTTCATTTTTTTTGAGGAGCTCAGTTCTTGTTGTCTATATGAAACATTAGGAGTTAAGGAAAGTTTTCATGTTAGCAAAGCTGCAAACAGCAATGGAGCTGGAATTTCAGGAAAAGGTGACCTGAAAATGCAAAACACCCTTACAAAAGCAGCTTGTTCTCCGAAGTTAAAGATCCCTTGACATCGCCTGATTCAGAGAGAGAAATATCAGGTGCCACCTCTGAGGGGGTTTGTTTGAGCAGGGTTTGGAAGCAAACTGGGGCAGGGTTCATGTGTACCAGCCACTCCTTCTATATCCTAAAGCTCCCAGCATTATTTTTTAGTGGTGACAACAAAGCACTGTCAATTAAATGAAGCCTCAGCTGAAAAGTTGTCATAAATCTTTGCTATTATGGGTGCTGGAGACATGCTGAGGTGACTAGCTCAAGAAGGTCTCTCTTGGGGTGATATTTTTTTTTAAATGGAAATGCCTCACAGTCATTTCCATTTAATAATCAAATGGAGGCAACACTTCATTTATTCTCCTTCTGTTTGAATCTTTGTACTGGCTTTTGTATAATTAATTAAGAAAATATAATAAAGTATATTGAGTCAGTATTCCTTTTCAAGGTAGACTTGTATTTTTATTTCCTTATAGGACAAAGAGAGGCTTTCCTTTCCGCTCCATATTCGTGTGTTGCCTCTTTAAAGCTCGGGAGTGGATGCACACATGCATGAAAGTAAATTCACAAGCACCAACAAATCAGAAACACTCAGAGCTGAGGCGTCTCAAATTTAAATAATCCTTATTCAGCTGCTGGAATTTTTGCTCCCTTAACCATATTTCTGCTGCTTAAAACTACTAGCAAATTCTCTTAAGAGCTACTGTAATTGCTATCTTCTGAATCCTGTGGGTTTTAGAGACAATGTGACATCTATTATTATTACAATATAACATCAATTATTATTATTACCATTCTTCTGTGCTAAAAGGAACAGTAAGTTTGGTTTGGCTTTGAGTGGCCAGATTAAGAACTCATAACAGCAAAATCTCAGGAATTAGCAGGAAGGCAAGAGCTCTGACATATTTTCCAAGCAGCTTGTCAGGCTTTTCCAGCATGAATCACTGATTCCATCAAGCTGGAGCTGAGAGAGTGGTGCAAAATTCCCAGTGCGGGAGCTGCTTTGCCTGTACAGGGTGGAGAGTGTCTGCTGCAAAGTCGCTACAGCAGGAACAAGAGCATTTCCATACTTTGCTTGGCACAGAAATTGCAAGCATGTCTACCATTTGGTTCGCCAGACCAGTGGCAAGGCGAAGTTTTTTGCAAAAATCACTTTTCATGTCTGCAAACTCTCGTTTTCTCCCCTTCATAATCTTTTGTTGTTCATAAATTTCTGCTTTCATTTCTCTCTCTCTGTCTTCCACGTTTCAGGTAGGCTGTCAGTTAGAAAGAAAAAATATTGATATGCTCTTGCCCTACAGTAATTCACCCAGAGCTGTCTATGGAAGACATTAAGTCAGATTGTGCTATCTTGGCCAGTTTTGCTCACAGCCTGTGTTGTCATTTAATGCTTCAATGCAGAATCTTGCTGATCCTTTTCTTTACCCCCTAGCCACACTTGCTCGAAAATGACTCAGAAACGTGTGGCGGGACAGGTAAGTAGGCTTTTACAAGTGGCACCCCTGTTTCACTATCAGCAAGGCTGACAGGGATCAGGTTGTCACCTCCTGATCTCTCTTGTTTGGACCAAGAAAGGTCACTTACAGTTCGACAACCTGTCATCTTTGATCAGCTGTAAACTGGCATTTAATTTAAGGACGGCACTGAAAGAAAAACCTAGGTAGAAATACACAGAGCATAAATCCCTAAATACCTCTGTGTTTGCAAGATGAACACAGTCTCTGTTGATAGCCTGGCCGAGTCCTCTTGTCTGTATCTTTTCATAATAGCGTATCTCTCCTTTGAATAGGTGCTGTTTGTTCACACAGAATTTTCTTTTTTTTTTTCTTTTTTTTGGTTTTCAGCTATGGGGAGACACAATGGTAAAATGGACTCCATGCTGACATAGTATCATTGTGGTTGTGTATGATGACCAGTCCTGTGGATGCTTATGAGGACCACAGGGTGAACAGAAGTTGTCCTGAAGCCTTGTTTTTCCAGTGTTTAGGAGGTGTTAGTAAACCTGACAGGAAGAGTTGACTGCTGTGTTTGTTGTTACGTTAGCTGTTGGATACAGAGAAATCCTGGAAAAACTGGTGTGGAAACATCTGTAAAGATCTGAAAGAAGACCACCAAAGATATCAGCTGGGGCAGTTCCATCAGTGATTTTTCCATTAATCCAGTGCCCAGACCTCAGAATCATATTAGCAAAAACAGGGAAAAAAGTGACAATATGTCTTCCCCCAGGATGGGGAAGCTTGCAGTGGTTCTCCTCTCTGCCGTCAAATAGAAAATAACCAAGCAAACCTAATTTCTACAAATGCCAACATGATGCTTTTCCTAGGCATCTATTAATATCCAAGCAGAAATTGATGGAAAAGGAAATACATTTTAAAAAATTATAGAAGTAATTTTCATCATAAAAGAATTATCTAAGGATGACTGTTACAAGTCTTGGGAAAAAATGGCTCTTCTCCAGATTATTTTGAGTTAATTTTGTTTAGAATGGCTTTTTAAAACAACATTTATGCGTGCAAAAAAAATAGGAAATATATCAACATGCTCATACCAAGTCAATATCTTTCTGAGCACAGAATTCAACAATCTAGGATGGTTATGTGTGGTCAGTTCATCAGAGGTCATGAGTAATATCTGAAATACATACTTTGGCATTCTTCAGGGAAAAGTATTTCTATAAGTAGTGTAATTCTAAGTATATGTCACAGACAAATTGTTCAGTAATGTTCTGAAAGCATTCTCTGTTCTTCCTCAATTTTCTGTTGTATCTGACCTATACACATCTCTTCAATTATTTAAAAACTAATATAAGACAGAAATTCCTTAGAGTGGTGTCATCTCTGTAATGAGGCTCAAGAGCCCACTAGGATTAGTTTTATGATTGCAGGAAATATTCCGAGAACTTTTTTGAATTTCAAAGTGACAATTAACTCAAAAAATATGGTAGATATCCAACCTCTAACTAATTAGCATGGGAATTGCTAGCCAGATAATTTCAATAGTTTTTCCAGATCAGAAAGGACCACTCTGCCTGCATAGCCTGAACTATGTAATACAGGCCATAAACTTTCATTTGGTGACTCGTGTACCATATAAAATATTTTGCCCAAACTTTCTGTTCTTTACAGAAACATCTAATCCTATTGAACATTCAAGTTTTTGAAACGTGTAAAGATTGGGTGGAAGGGCAGAAGGAAGAGAAGTGCTGGAGCTTAAAAGTTACATCTGCATGTCTGCGTATACATATACACACAGCTATATGTATATCTCAAACAAGTATAAATATGTGTATATGTATATATATACATTTGTATCAGTGTGATGGGAAAACGCCATCATATTTTATGTTCACATCAACGGAAGGCATGAATTACCCTCCCCTGCTACAGCCTCCAGTTTTTCTCCTCCATATTTCTACTATTTTTTCTGCTGTTTTTCTGCATTTTTCATTGTACCCTGGTATTTGCAGAAGTTCCTTACTACAGATGGTTTGAAAGAAAAGAACAGTTCCAAGATAAATATTATTTCATTGGAATTTGGTGATTTACCCAAGCTGGCATGTTTGATGCAGATCAGTTCATTTCAGCCAAATTCAGACGGTGGTGATGTTTGAGTCAGCTTCTCCTCCTGGCACCCTGACAGTCACCTCCCCGGCTGGCAGAGGTCACCAGAATTCCTGCTGAGACCCAAGGCAGACAGAATGACTCCCCCCGTCTTTCATAGGAAGAAAATCACCATGATCGCTTTGGATCTGTGACCTCACATCTTTTCATGGAAAATTTCAAACTTGAGCTTTTCAGTTATGAGCTGGCAGTTAACCAACACCTGCAGAATCGTGAATCTGGGGTGAGTGATACCTTTTTCCATGTAGTCCTGCTCCTCATGAGGATACCAGCTAAGATGGTATATCTGGATATAATCTGGATCCCTACAAAGCTTCTCTAGCACATTTCTCCCAATGTGCAAATGAATAATTTGGTTGTAGTATTTTATCTGAAACTTTTATTCCCTTTTTTTTTAGTAGATGTCATTAAGATTTGTTAAGTGATAATTGCTTTAACTTAATATTCCAATTTATGTTCAGAAAAACAAAGAACAAGGCCCTTAAAACCTGGATGAAACAAAGAATTATTTAAGAAAACTATTGTCAGAACAAAAACCAAAAAACCAAAACCCAACAATAACACCAAAAAAAAATCAAGACAAAAACAAACCAGAAAAATGCTGGAGGCCAAGAGAAAATTGATTTCAAGTAACAAATTTGTAGAAGTTTCTCACAACTTTATATGTATTTGAAAAAAATACTTAGAACTACATCTTACTGTACTTGCATGACACTGCTTCAGCTGAAGTACTCTGCAAAGCGTGTTATATCTATTTTAAAAAGTAGACAGTAGAAAATAAACAATCATTACAATATGCTATGGGAAACATTATCCCTTCAAAGCTACTAAATAAAAGAATTTCCATTTCTCAGACTTAGTGGACATATCACACATTTCATCTAAGATGAAAGAACACATATCTTTGAAGAATAAAATAAACATTGCTAAATGAAAGCTTCCAATAGTAAAATCCCCTGTGTTCCAGTAAGCTAGGATCTGAGTTTCATAACTTGTTTCACAACAATCTGCTCAGAAATTACTAAAAAGATACTCCCTATTTTTTAGACCAACACATTCTCCCTGACATAAAATGTAAAGCAGCAGTGACAGTTTCTTATGCAACAGAAGGAAATATGATGAAAACAGAAGGTGCTGTAGATAAGCTGACAAGATCCCAACATATCGCTTGTAATACTGAGTCCCACCCAGCTGGAAGAACTCCTCTTAACATCATAGGTGAAACTTTGGACGGATCTGATCTGTTTTCCTTAATTTCAATAAAAGTTCGGTAGGACCAGTGGCGTTAACTAAGTTTAAAAGATTAGAATAAAAAAGTTTTTGTCTTCCTAAATACAGAACGGCTTCTGATTGTCACATGGGTTTTAACAGTTCCTTTTGGTTGAAAATTCATTTTCGCAGTAAGTCTTCTCATGCCTGTCAGAGTTTTATGTCTTCAGAGGAAAAATCAACAAACTTTCCTCTTGCAGTTCTTAATAAGACAGCCTTGATGACTGGAGAGTCAAGAAAATATTCAACAGTTGCGAACAACTAATAACCAGGAAGGAGCTGCGTTCCTGGAATAACTTGACCTCCTCCGCAAATGACATCTTGTTTTAATGAAGTAGCGCCAACTGTTCATTCTCTTTACTTTTTAAAGAATAAAATTCTTTCCCAGGATTTTATCTGAATGTAAAATGAGCATTATTCCCTTCTCTATTTAAACATGTGGCTGCTTTAAAAATGTAGGTTTGAGCAGCAGAGAGGGTCAGTCTTGACTATGATGAGCAAGTTAACTATGTGAAAAGTTTGGTTTTAAACACATGGACAAATGTACCTCCGCCCTGTTTTGGAAGAGCTAAGTGAGGAAAACAAATCATGCTCTTCCATACATGATATCTCTTTTTGAAATGTCATTACAACAGGTCCCCAGCTGGAAAAGAAAGAGCAAAACACAAGGTGCAGCAATGCCTAGGAATACTAAGAAGTTCACTTCTTAAATGTAAAAAAATGCAATGTGAAAGAACCTGGAGGTATTAACTTCTAGACTGGAGTTTTGCAGTGCCCTGAATATACATGTAAAGGAGATTAAAGTATATAACTGTATATAAAAGTTATAAAGCATATAAAGTATATAAAAGTATATAAAGCAAAAGCCGCGCTCCCAAGAAAGCAAAACAAGGAATTCATTCACTCCTTCCCATCGGCAGGCGGGTGTTCAGCCACCTCCAGGAAAGCAGGGCTCCATCACGCATAACGGTTACTTGGGAAGACAAACGCCATCACTCCAAACGTCCCCCCTTCCTTCTTCTTCCCCCAGCTTTATATGCTGAGCATGACGTCATATGGTATGGAATATCCCTTTGGTCAGCTGGGGTCAGCTGTCCCAGCTGTGTCTCCTCCCAACTCCTTGTGCACCCCCAGCCTACTCGCGGGTGGGGTGGGGTGAGGAGCAGAAAAGGCCTTGGCTCTGTGTAAGCACTGCCCAGCAGGAACTAAAACATCACTGAATTATCACTGTTTCCAGCACAAATCCAAAACATAGCCCCATACTAGCTACTACGAAGAAAATTAACTCTATCCCAGCCAAAACCAGTACAGTGATGTTTTTAGATTTCTCAAGCATGGGACATTGTTAACAAGTGTTCTCAATAGCAAACTGCTTTTCTCTAACCAGAAAACTTGTACTTCATTAGATTGTACAAATAAGTGGCTAACACTGTCCATTTGCTCTTCTCACTGACAGCCAAGAATCACAATGATCAGATTCACAGAAGTGCAATGTTGTTGTACTTCAAACTTAATACACTCTTCAAGTAAATATTCTTTTCACTACTCAGTTTTATTTTGCGGTATGTTTATTCTTTATTTCGCCTTTGGTCTTCAGGTGCCAATAGTTTTGTATAAGAAAAAAATAAACTAATCATTCTTGTTTGGTTTTCTTTCAGTAATTGTTGGGGCATTTTATTTTAGACACTCCTGCTAACCCTTGATATTATTTATGCACAAAGACTGCTAGAGCGTTAGTACTTATTTTTTTCTAAATCCTGCACCTAAACCTTGATCTCTGTTATTTTTTAATTTCTCCATTACATTTCAGTTGAAAAATGTGTGTCTGAGAGTCACTTATCACAGCAGAATTCGTATCTGACTATTTGCTGTCCCTACCCCTTGTGCAACTTCTTCTGGAAGGAATGCTTGGCTCAAGGGAGTTGCTAGTTTTATCCTTCATGTTGATGGGCTCAAAACTTACCTCTACATTTTGTTTCTCTTTGAATTTTTTGTCTGCAGTTCTACCCATATCCAGAATAACCTGGCGTAACAGTTGGTTATGTTTGATTGAGGGAACAATGTGCTTCTGAGAAGGAACTCAATGAATTTATTTTAAAATCCTAACCTGACTTTTTAAATCTTTTTTTCTTTAGATCTTTTTCCTTTGTGCACTCTGCCATCCTAAACCCAGCTGCAGAAGTAGATTCCTACTACTTGTTATTTGCATTAATTTTCTTTAGGGACTGTAATTTATTAATAATGGATGTGTGTATTTGTTATAACAAATAACTTTACCAATAACATCACAAGTTATATATACACGGTTTATATACACAGTGAAAACCCAACACAGGCAGATCAAAAACAAGTCTCAGAAATTACACAACATCAGATCATGCAGTGGAAAATGCTTTCAGGCCTGGAGCATGAGGTAAGGAGTCAACTGAGCAACAAAGAACACAAACGTGATGTACTGCTGAATGACTGGATAGAGCCTGACTCACTAAGAGCGGGATTTTTTTTTAATCCTATAGGGTGTTTTATTGACGGCGCTTTCATATTCACACACGTGAAGTCAATGAGCATTTGATTTATTGTGATTTTCACTACTGGTAAGCATTTGATTCATTGTGAGTTTCACCATTGAAAGAAGAGCTATTTGCTGCTCAGCTTTGGCAGATGTAGCTGAGGTTTCAGCAAGGAATGACCACAACGTACCTTCATGCACCAGAAAAAGCCTCAGATGGATTCCAGAGAAAATAGAGTTCATGTTTTTACTTCCGGTGTTGTTTTCTGAGCACGTAGGCAGAAATGCTCAAAAAGCACAGTCTGCAGGACACAGGTTGTTTTGCCTGCCCTAAGCCCGGGGGCTCTGCTGGGTATTCCCTGTACCCATTAGTGGCAGGGCTGAGAACATGAAATCTTGACTTTGTTATGTGAAGAGTTTTCTCCCTTGCTGTAAGTAGATTGTTGCAAGAGGTCCTGCTTTTAACTTCCTACACGTATATAGATGAAGGGTAAGTCTACCCAGTGAAATGAAGGTATGATTCCAGCACATTTGACTATAGGTATTCTCAGAATATCTGCAAAGCTGTTTTTTTATGATGAAATGGGGAACACACTTCAACCCGTTTTTCTAAATGTCAGGAGCAATTCTGAGCTTCTGTGTACAACTTGTTAAAGCGCCTTTCCCCTGTTTCCCAAAACCTTCCTCTGCCAGCGTCAGTGTCGTGTGTGCCCTGGGAGTGGCATGTATGCCTCATGGGCATGTGAATGGAAGCAAAGGTTCCAGAATCACCTCTCCTAATGCACCTAGAGAGTAAGTAGATCAGGAGAGACCCCATTCCTCACCCCATGAACGTCGCCGTTCTAGATCTCGCTACTCTCTGTCCATTTGTGCCCGGTCGGGCGGCAGCCTGGAGGTTCTCCCCGCCCTGCTCAGCCCTGGGGAGCCCCAGTGTGATGTCAGAGACGCCACTGTGAGGTCAGAGCTGGCCGCCCACACAGCCCTGTGGTGCGCGGGGAAGGAGCCCACAGCTGCTGTGTGGCTGTTGCCCTGGGCAGGCGCGCTCCTGCTGCCAGAGCTGTTTCTGCCTGGGCAGGCCACACTGCTGGAGCTGAGGCGGAAGAGCTGAGCGGGGAGCCTGCCTTTGCCCAGAGATGGCGGGGAGAAAGGCACCCCGGAGAAGACGCCAAGGGGCCTCAGACGGCTCCTTGGGGAAGGAGGCTGACCAACAGCCAGCAGGGGAGGCCGCGGAGCCGAGGTACGAGGTGGGCTGCTCCTGCCCGGGGCCTCAGGTTGGGGAGGTAGCAGGGACACGGCCTAACACGGCCTAACACGGCGCGGAGCAGCATGGGGAAGCCGACAGAGGCTTCTGAAGAAGAGCCCCCCCCAGTGGCTTGCGAAGCCCCCCTTCTGCGGGGATGGGTCTCGGCTGAAAGCCTGGCTCGCTCTCCCGGCCAAAAGCCAGTGTGCAGCCTGGGCTTTTGGGGAGGCGGCAGCCTCGTGCTGCAGGGGCCAGCGCCCAGCCCTGCTGCACGGGGAGGTTTTGCTGCCGGGGGAGAGTTTGCTGCACGGGGAGGCCAAGCCCCTGGGACCTGAGGCTGGCCCCCTCTGGACATTGAGGCGCGGCCCTGCCTGGCTGAGGGGGGGAGCTGTGCGGGGAGGAGAGGGGTCGGGAGACCGCCAGCGCCCAGGGAAGAGGTGGGGGGCCGTGGTGGGGGACAGCAGCCTCCGCGAACGGCCGCTGAGAGGTGCCTGCGAGGGGCAGGTTGGTGCCAGGGGCCAGGGAGCAGGGACGGATGGGGTGAGAATCGGGCTGTGCTGCCTGGTGGGCTTCCCGCGGCAGGGGGCTGCTGCTGCCGCCAGCTTGCTTCCTCTTCTCCCACTGCGGGCCTGTAAAGCAAAGGATGGGGAAAGGAGAGGGGGACGCCTGGATGCAGCCCAGCTGCGCTGCCCTCTCTTGCTGCAGCTGAGACGTCCCCTGGGAGGCTTCCTGCGGCCGACCTCTGGCAAGGGCCTTGGCTCACACAGCGTGGGGACGGTGGGCGACCGACATCTCTCTTTTTCCTCCCATAGGAGCCTCTGCATGGGGGTGGCGCTGGAGACAGGCTTTGTGCATTCGACTCCCAGCTCAGCCACTCAAGTGCCTGCGCAGGGCCGTCAGAAGGCCGCTGAATTTGCAAGTAAGCTCAGCACTGATGCTTGCTGTCAAGTGCTCGGGGGTGAACTAGGAGAGCTGCGCTGTGCCAGAGCTCTGGCCAAATGTAACAAGTGGCAGGAGAAGCGGAGGCTGCCCTGCTCTTTGCCCCAGTGAGGGAATACGTGGGACTCGGTGCCCGCCTCCCCGCAGGGAGCCGAAACATGCAGGCTGGGCATCCGAGAGAAGAGACCTCCAGAGACAGGCCTAACTTTTCTCTGCTTTCTTTGCCCAGGCACGGTCTTCAGCCGTCTTTGCCATCTGGCAGGTGCCCTTGTCTCCCTGTGGAGACATCTACTGAGCATGATGACATGCATCTTCACCATGTACGTACTACGTGTTTCTGCTGTGGACAGGGGGAGAAAGGGGATGTCCGAGGGCCAGGGCAAGCAAAGGGGAGAGCAGGGGGTGTTCCCCAGCCAGCTGCCCAGCGCTCCCACTCGGGCACCGAAGCTCAGGCGCTGCTCGTGCTGTGGCCATTCTCAGGGAGAACCAAGAGCAAAGCCCCTCGGCAGTCTCACTCCCATGCATTTGCCGGTGGCCCAAACTTTGGCTGCGGTAGGACAAACTGCCGCGTAGCCAGACGCTCGGGTGCAGAGCCACGCCTCTGCAGGGGAAGGGTTTCCCCAGCTATGGCAAGAGACCGCGCAGGGCTGGGAGGGCTCTGGGAGGAAAGCCAGACGAGGCTCCTGTGCTTCCCAGCCGTGTGGAAAAACACCCCTAAGAGAGAGCTGTGTGATTGCAAGTGAGAACAGGCCTGCTTTCTCAACCAAAGAGAGAGCAAGGTCCGCAAGGTCATTTGCTCGACCTCTTTACTTCCCGGGATTATTTTCATTCCCTTTCGGAAGGCGCTCCTGGAGCTCTTCCTTTGAGGAAGGTCTGCCGTCAGTGTTGAATGATTTGGGCAGAAATCATGTTCCTCCTGGGCGCTGCTCTGTCAGCTCTCTGTCAGCAGCAGGCTTCTAAAATGGTGGCTTTTCAGCCTGAAAACGGAAATCCAGCTGTGAAGGGGTTTGCTCAAGACTCGGCTCATTGACAGCCACAGGACTCCCTCTTTTCCAGGCAGAAGACGGCCCTGCAGAAGACGAGGTTCTTGAAAGTCTTCCTCTTGTTGCTCCCAGTGGCTCTTGGTGAGTTTGCTTGAGCAAACATCTGAAAGCGACAGCCTGGCTGTGCTGGATGCCAGCTTTCAGCTGGCCAGCTTTCCTTTTTGGCCGATACGGGTGGAAACTCCTGTGGCCCAAGTGCTTCCTGAGTATGTCCTTGACTGGGACTTGCTTTTGGGCGACCAGTGAGAGTGGTAGTCTGCCAGCCATGCTGCTGCTCTGGCCCCTAGACAAAACGGCTTGCTTAGTCTGCAAGTCTGCGAGAGAAGGGCGTATGTATTTCCAAGCCTGAACTGGGAATTCCCAGGGGGGCCGTGCAGGGAGACCGATGGAGAGGCACCTCTCCTAGCCCATGCAGCCTGGTCTCGGTGCTCACTGAAGCAGTGAGGGGCAATGGGGAATAGCTGTGGGGCACCGAGCACACCTGAAGATCGGGGCTGCGCCGTCCCCTGACGCCTGGGGTGATGGCTCCCGGTCAGAGGCGCGTCCTCTCTCTGCACCCCCACGTTCCCCACCTCCTCAGCTAGCCTGCTGCCCCACTCCCAAGGCACCAGGGAGGAGACAATGTGACTGCAGGGATCGCTAGCAAGCCTAGTCAAATAACTGTCTCTCGGTGATGTGAATTGCAGCTGGTGTTTACTGTGGGACCTCACTGCCAGCGTGGACAATGCGGGCCAAGGGACTGATAGAGGTCGGTGATTGTAGTGGGACAGGCACCTCCTGCAAGGGAGCGCTGCTGACAGTAGCTGTCACACATAAATCACGGGCTCTTCTGCTTCCACGCGGGGTGACCCAAAGAAGCAGCAGCTTTTGCCGTGTCTTCCTAGGGAAGCCTCTCCCGGGAAGCCCCGGCAGCTCTGCTAGTGGGTTCTCTAATGGAGCGTCTTTCCCTTTCAGGAGCTGAGGCATGTGACTGCAGCAGACCTGAAGACCCTGAGGTAGGAGATGTTTCCTGAGCTGGAATTGGGTCTGTGCAGAAGCGTTAGCCGACCTCGTGCTACCTGCGCTTATTGTCCTTAATAGCCAGGGCTCCCGTACTTCCCTCCTGCCTTTGCCTTTTGCTCAACCTGGTGAGGAAGGGAAGCACTCGCAAAGCAGGGAAAGCATGTGGGTCTCTGTTCCTTGCTGAGCTCAGACGCTCCCCAGAGGGGATGGGCCACTCTCTGACAAGATCTGCTTTGCTGTTCCTGCAGGAATTTGCATGGTTTTTTGGAGGAGCAAACCCAAAAGTTGCAGCTGCTGCAGGAGGAGTTGGCTGAACTGAGGGTGGAGACCAGGAGTATGAAGAAGGTGATCCTGCATTTTGGGGAGGGAGGCTTGGCTGGGCAGAACCCCTGAGAAAGCGCTCTTTGGGATTAGTGGTGGGCTCAGAGTGCTGACCACAGCAAGGCAGCCTTTGCCAGAGGCTTGCTGGGTGAGCTTCTGTGCCGCACAGGCCCTTCTCCAGGCCCAGTTCAATCGGGCCGCCTCAGGCAGCGGAAGACTTCCAACATCCTTCCCCTTGGCGCGCCGGCGCCTCTGGCTGCTCTGGCCGGGCCCCTGAGGCGGTGGTGAGACCCAGGCACGCTCACGGGGCCAGCCGTCACTGGCAGGGCCTGAGCCCATCTCCTGGCTGACCTGGAGAGCGTGGAGGGTGGGGAGGAGGGTGTGGGGACCCCCGTCAACCCACCTCGGGGCCGGGGCCAGGGCCGTGGCCACAGATACTGTTCTTCCTCAGTCCTTGTGGCTCACGTCAGCCGCAGAGAGTCTCTCAGCTCTGCGGACAAGGCTTGCCTTGCCTTGCGTTTCTGACACTGGCCCTTCGCTGCTCCGGGCACTAGTAGCCACGCTGAACTGTGCACTGATGTGGTCCTTTTCTGTGCTTGTTCATGGCTTTCTCAGGAAATGAACCTGGCATTGTCCAAGATGTCTCTGGAAGTCTACGTCCAGATGTCTGACTGGGCCCTGAAAAGCACTGGTATGGACACAAGCAGCCCAGTCTCCTTGCCCTGCGCTTGTCTGTAGCACTCCCCAAAGGAGGCTGTGCTCCAGGCGCTGCTCTCCAAAGTGGGGGAGCTTAAATCTTCACGGGGTCCAAGAGCAAGGCTGTGGCAGAGCGGCTCTCTCAGACTCCCTCCCAGTCCTGCCCTCGGCCTCTGCGCAGGTGCCTCGGGCGCTGCCCCCGCACACGTTCCTGTGCTGACGGAGGGGCTCTCTTCCTCTCCGCTGCATTTGGAAAGGGAACGGCTGGGTCATCCTTGGCTGCCCACACAGCAAGCCCTCAGCTTTGGTCTGCTGTCATTCACATGGGCGCCTGCTGCCTCCCAGCACCCTCAGACCTTCTCGTGGCGCTGTGAGAGAGGCAGTCACCAGGCACGTGGATGCTGTCATCGCCATGCGCAGCTGGGCACGGCCACCAGCGTGCTGATGAGGACAGGACTGACAGACGTGGAGCTGGCCGGCGGTGTCAGAAATAGTGTCTGAGCACCAAGTCCTCCTACTCTGTGGCCTCTTGCAGTCATCTGCTCTCCCTTCTTTACAGGTGCCAGCGTTGACAGGCAGAGAACTTCCAAGACCTATGACTGCAAAGAGTGGACCTACAGGGTTTTATCGTTCTTTTGCACTGCCAACCCTCCTGATACCATTTTGCAGGTATCGTAGCGGAAATCATCAGTGCTGGTCTCCTTCCTTCCTGCAAAGTTGGGGACTGACCGCCTCAGGGGCTCTCCCCTCAGTCCAGTGGTACTGCTCACACCCACAGTGCTGATGAGGCTCCTGAAACCAAAGCTTGAACACAGGGCTGGGCTTGCTAGAAATCAGTGGTTCCCCTCAGGAGGGGAACAGAGCGGAACTGATGCATCTTGCCCACAGTTCTCTGTCACAGCTGGGTGAAACACTTTCTCCCTGCTGACCCCATTTCCACAGTCGTCCCAAACAGTGCCTTTTTGGGGGTGGGAGGCGGGAGGCAGGGGGTGCCCTGCAGAGCCACTGGGCAGCGAGGTGTTTCTGTAAGGCCCCCAGCTAGGATGGTCTCATAAGCGGTATTCTCCTCTTTTCTGAGGAGAGCCCCCTTTGTCAGGCAGGGAAGGAGCCCACCCTCTTCTGTCCACTTCCTCACAGGCGCCTAATTTTTGAGCTGAAATAGACCCCACAGACACACCGGCGCCTATGCTTCAAGCTACATGAGCAGTTGTGTTGGCCCCAACGCTCTCTCACACTTCATTGCTCTCACGCTCTGGTTGCAGCCGGATGTTTCCCCAGGAAACTGCTGGCCTTTACAAGGGCATCAGGGCCAGGTTGTCATCAGGATGCCAGCACAAGTCCATCTGACTGCCATCAGCGTGCAGCACATCGACAAAGAAGCGTCTCCATCTGGGACCGTCAACAGCGCCCCCAGAGACATCGCTCTCTTTGTAAGTCTCTGCTGGGCACTTCTGGCTGGGATGTGGCCCCGGGGGAAAGCCGTGACAGGGACTTGCTTGCTTTTGTGCATCCTCTGAGGTTTGTGTCCTGCTCTCTCCTGAGCACTGCAGCGCCCTCGCGGGATGTTTCAAGGGCTCTAGAGGTTTCATCCCTCTCAGGACTTAGTCTGGCCAAAGCACCTCAGGGTTCTTGACCAAAACTCAAGGCGGAGACTGAGCTCCACCCTAACCGGTGCTAGACTACTGCTAGAGCCCCCGGAGAGGCTGGGTAGATAACAGGGCTGATCCAGCGCGTACATCCCCTCTTTGTCGGGACGAGTCTGAGCTGCTCTCCTTGTGCTTTGCCCCTGAGGGAGTGGATGCGGACGGAGAAGAGGAAACTCTCCTTGGGACGTTCCTGTATGACGTGGCAAAAGAGCCCCTTCAGACCTTCTTTCTGAAGGTAGGGTCCAGGCACAGGGACAAGATGCCGGAGAGCAAAACAGGTTTGCCTGCAAGTCCGTGGCAGGAAGAGCGTGAATCCTTTCTCCCTGGGCCCAGGGGCCCAGGCCACCGCCGAGAGAGACCTGGCGGGGTTGGGAGGGCTGAGTGGCCTGCGGTGGTGGTAGCAAAAGGACAGCAAGGGCAGGGTCACACCGTGGGAGCACGAGTCATGAGAGATGCCTGGCTGCAGCCACTGCCTCAGCAGAGCCAGCTGCACACGCGGCCACTCCGCCCAAGCAACGTCCTTGTGCCGTGGAGAAACAGGGATGCCTGGTGGCAAAAGGTGTCGGGCAGCACCATCGCTCCATGCTGTGGCCTGCTGGCAGGCTGGACAGCGTGCCCCTTCTCTCCCGGTGCTCTCCCGCTTGCCAGGAGGAAGGCAGGCAGAGCGGACAACGGGAGCCTGGTGGGGTTGCACACCAGCTGCCCCACACATAGGAGCACCTCCCCGGCCTCTCTGTTAGCACACAGCAAGCAGCAGAAGGAAAGGGGCAGAGGGAAGGGAGGTGCAGCCCCAACCGGGCCGGCATGCAGAGGATGCCAGGTGCCTTCCTCCTTGCCATGTCCCCAGCCTCCCCAGCAGGCCCGGTACCAGCAGTGAGCCTCAGATGTCCACAGCCGCTCCCACCCACGTTTGGGAGCTTGTTCCTGAGCAGGAGCAGGGCTAGCAGGGGGCGATACCGTTGATCGCACTGTTGCTCTTAACACCTCCGTTTCCATTTCCCTCTTTTCTTCACAGAACGCGCCGCTTCCCAGAGCCTTTTCGTATATCAAACTACTCGTGAAGAGCAACTGGGGAAACCCAGCGTACACCTGCATTTATCGAGTGCAGGTTCATGGGAAGAGGGCAAACCCAGAAAGCCTCAGCTGAAACCGGCGAAGAAAGGCAAAAAAAAAAAAGAAGAGAAGGGAAGGGGGGCAGAAATAAATGCTGTGGCCGTTCAGATCGGTGTAGAAGATTTGTCTCCAAAGTGGGGTGCGCGAGAAGATCCATCCGGGGGAGGGCGGGAGTGCGCGCTGACGTGGCCACTGGCAGCCTGCAGGCGGGGGTTGCAGGGTGACCAAAATCATTGGGGCAGCCCTCAGGGGCTCCCAGGGCCAGGAGCTCCTCCGTTCCTTTTGCGATAGTGGGGCCGGAGGAGCAGATGGAACAACTTGGGCTAGCACCTTCCCAGCAACCAGGCTGCCCGTTTGTTGATTAACCCATAATTTCTGTAAAATGGGGGTGGGTGGGGAGCCTGTCTGACTGGCCTGTCGGAAACCCCATTCCTCACCCCATGAACGTCGCTGTTCTAGCTCTCGCTACTTCTGTCCGTTTGTGGCCGGTCGGGCGGCAGCTGTGTGGCCCCAGGGGAGCCCACAGGTTCTCCCCGCCCTGCTCAGCCCTGGGGAGCCCCAGTGTGATGTCAGAAAATCTTCAACAGTTGCGAACAACTAATAACCAGGAAGGAGCTGCGTTCCTGGAATAACGTGACCTCCTCCGCAAATGACATCTTGTTTTAATGAAGTAGCGCCAACTGTTCATTCTCTTTACTTTTTAAAGAATAAAATTCTTTCCCAGGATTTTATCTGAATGTAAAATAAGCATTATTCCCTTCTCTATTTAAACATGTGGCTGCTTTAAAAATGTAGGTTTGAGCAGCAGAGAGGGTCAGTCTTGACTATGATGAGCAAGTTAACTATGTGAAAAGTTTGGTTTTAAACACATGGACAAATGTACCTCCGCCCTGTTTTGGAAGAGCTAAGTGAGGAAAACAAATCATGCTCTTCCATACATGATATCTCTTTTTGAAATGTCATTACAACAGGTCCCCAGCTGGAAAAGAAAGAGCAAAACACAAGGTGCAGCAATGCCTAGGAATACTAAGAAGTTCACTTCTTAAATGTAAAAAAATGCAATGTGAAAGAACCTGGAGGTATTAACTTCTAGACTGGAGTTTTGCAGTGCCCTGAATATACATGTAAAGGAGATTAAAGTATATAACTGTATATAAAAGTTATAAAGCATATAAAGTATATAAAAGTATATAAAGCAAAAGCCGCGCTCCCAAGAAAGCAAAACAAGGAATTCATTCACTCCTTCCCATCGGCAGGCGGGTGTTCAGCCACCTCCAGGAAAGCAGGGCTCCATCACGCATAACGGTTACTTGGGAAGACAAACGCCATCACTCCAAACGTCCCCCCTTCCTTCTTCTTCCCCCAGCTTTATATGCTGAGCATGACGTCATATGGCATGGAATATCCCTTTGGTCAGCTGGGGTCAGCTGTCCCAGCTGTGTCTCCTCCCAACTCCTTGTGCACCCCCAGCCTACTCGCGGGTGGGGTGGGGTGAGGAGCAGAAAAGGCCTTGGCTCTGTGTAAGCACTGCCCAGCAGGAACTAAAACATCACTGAATTATCACTGTTTCCAGCACAAATCCAAAACATAGCCCCATACTAGCTACTACGAAGAAAATTAACTCTATCCCAGCCAAAACCAGTACAGTGATGTTTTTAGATTTCTCAAGCATGGGACATTGTTAACAAGTGTTCTCAATAGCAAACTGCTTTTCTCTAACCAGAAAACTTGTACTTCATTAGATTGTACAAATAAGTGGCTAACACTGTCCATTTGCTCTTCTCACTGACAGCCAAGAATCACAATGATCAGATTCACAGAAGTGCAATGTTGTTGTACTTCAAACTTAATACAATCTTCAAGTAAATATTCTTTTCACTACTCAGTTTTATTTTGCGGTATGTTTATTCTTTATTTCGCCTTTGGTCTTCAGGTGCCAATAGTTTTGTATAAGAAAAAAATAAACTAATCCATCTTGTTTGGTTTTCGTTCAGTAATTGTTTGGGCATTTTATTTTAGACACTCCTGCTAACCCTTGATATTATTTATGCACAAAGACTGCTAGAGTGTTAGTACTTATTTTTTTCTAAATCCTGCACCTAAACCTTGATCTCTGTTATTTTTTAATTTCTCCATTACATTTCAGTTGAAAAATGTCTTGTGTGTCTGAGAGTCACTTATCACAGCAGAATTCGTATCTGACTATTTGCTGTCCCTACCCCTTGTGCAACTTCTTCTGGAAGGAATGCTTGGCTCAAGGGAGTTGCTAGTTTTATCCTTCATGTTGATGGGCTCAAAACTTACCTCTACATTTTGTTTCTCTTTGAATTTTTTGTCTGCAGTTCTACCCATATCCAGAATAACCTGGCGTAACAGTTGGTTATGTTTGATTGAGGGAACAATGTGCTTCTGAGAAGGAACTCAATGAATTTATTTTAAAATCCTAACCTGACTTTTTAAATCTTTTTTTCTTTAGATCTTTTTCCTTTGTGCACTCTGCCATCCTAAACCCAGCTGCAGAAGTAGATTCCTACTACTTGTTATTTGCATTAATTTTCTTTAGGGACTGTAATTTATTAATAATGGATGTGTGTATTTGTTATAACAAATAACTTTACCAATAACATCACAAGTTATATATACACGGTTTATATACACAGTGAAAACCCAACACAGGCAGATCAAAAACAAGTCTCAGAAATTACACAACATCAGATCATGCAGTGGAAAATGCTTTCAGGCCTGGAGCATGAGGTAAGGAGTCAACTGAGCAACAAAGAACACAAACGTGATGTACTGCTGAATGACTGGATAGAGCCTGACTCACTAAGAGCGGGATTTTTTTTTAATCCTATAGGGTGTTTTATTGACGGCGCTTTCATATTCACACACGTGAAGTCAATGAGCATTTGATTTATTGTGATTTTCACCACTGGTAAGCATTTGATTCATTGTGAGTTTCACCATTGAAAGAAGAGCTATTTGCTGCTCAGCTTTGGCAGATGTAGCTGAGGTTTCAGCAAGGAATGACCACAACGTACCTTCATGCACCTGAAAAAGCCTCAGATGGATTCCAGAGAAAATAGAGTTCATGTTTTTACTTCCGGTGTTGTTTTCTGAGCACGTAGGCAGAAATGCTCAAAAAGCACAGTCTGCAGGACACAGGTTGTTTTGCCTGCCCTAAGCCCGGGGGCTCTGCTGGGTATTCCCTGTACCCATTAGTGGCAGGGCTGAGAACATGAAATCTTGACTTTGTGATGTGAAGAGTTTTCTCCCTTGCTGTAAGTAGATTGTTGCAAGAGGTCCTGCTTTTAACTTCCTACACGTATATAGATGAAGGGTAAGTCTACCCAGTGAAATGAAGGTATGATTCCAGCACATTTGACTATAGGTATTCTCAGAATATCTGCAAAGCTGTTTTTTTATGATGAAATGGGGAACACACTTCAACCCGTTTTTCTAAATGTCAGGAGCAATTCTGAGCTTCTGTGCACAACTTGTTAAAGCGCCTTTCCCCTGTTTCCCAAAACCTTCCTCTGCCAGCGTCAGTGTCGTGTGTGCCCTGGGAGTGGCAAGTATGCCTCATGGGCATGTGAATGGAAGCAAAGGTTCCAGAATCACCTCTCCTAATGCACCTAGAGAGTGAGTAGATCAGGAGAGACCCCATTCCTCACCCCATGAACGTCGCCGTTCTAGATCTCGCTACTCTCTGTCCATTTGTGCCCGGTCGGGCGGCAGCCTGGAGGTTCTCCCCGCCCTGCTCAGCCCTGGGGAGCCCCAGTGTGATGTCAGAGCCGCCACTGTGAGGTCAGAGCTGGCCGCCCACACAGCCCTGTGGTGCGCGGGGAAGGAGCCCACAGCTGCTGTGTGGCTGTTGCCCTGGGCAGGCGCGCTCCTGCTGCCAGAGCTGTTTCTGCCTGGGCAGGCCACACTGCTGGAGCTGAGGCGGAAGAGCTGAGCGGGGAGCCTGCCTTTGCCCAGAGATGGCGGGGAGAAAGGCACCCCGGAGAAGACGCCAAGGGGCCTCAGACGGCTCCTTGGGGAAGAAGGCTGACCAACAGCCAGCAGGGGAGGCCGCGGAGCCGAGGTACGAGGTGGGCTGCTCCTGCCCGGGGCCTCAGGTTGGGGAGGTAGCAGGGACACGGCCTAACACGGCCTAACACGACGCGGAGCAGCATGGGGAAGCCGACAGAGGCTTCTGAAGAAGAGCCCCCCCCAGTGGCTTGCGAAGCCCCCCTTCTGCGGGGATGGGTCTCGGCTGAAAGCCTGGCTCGCTCTCCCGGCCAAAAGCCAGTGTGCAGCCTGGGCTTTTGGGGAGGCGGCAGCCTCCTGCTGCAGGGGCCAGCGCCCAGCCCTGCTGCACGGGGAGGTTTTGCTGCCGGGGGAGAGTTTGCTGCACGGGGAGGCCAAGCCCCTGGGACCTGAGGCTGGCCCCCTCTGGACATTGAGGCGCGGCCCTGCCTGGCTGAGGGGGGGAGCTGTGCGGGGAGGAGAGGGGTCGGGAGACCGCCAGCGCCCAGGGAAGAGGTGGGGGGCCGTGGTGGGGGACAGCAGCCTCCGCGAACGGCCGCTGAGAGGTGCCTGCGAGGGGCAGGTTGGTGCCAGGGGCCAGGGAGCAGGGACGGACGGGGTGAGAATCGGGCTGTGCTGCCTGGTGGGCTTCCCGCGGCAGGGGGCTGCTGCTGCCGCCAGCTTGCTTCCTCTTCTCCCACTGCGGGCCTGTAAAGCAAAGGATGGGGAAAGGAGAGGGGGACCCCTGGATGCAGCCCAGCTGCGCTGCCCTCTCTTGCTGCAGCTGAGACGTCCCCTGGGAGGCTTCCTGCGGCCGACCTCTGGCAAGGGCCTTGGCTCACACAGCGTGGGGACGGTGGGCGACCGACATCTCTCTTTTTCCTCCCATAGGAGCCTCTGCATGGGGGTGGCGCTGGAGACAGGCTTTGTGCATTCGACTCCCAGCTCAGCCACTCAAGTGCCTGCGCAGGGCCGTCAGAAGGCCGCTGAATTTGCAAGTAAGCTCAGCACTGATGCTTGCTGTCAAGTGCTCGGGGGTGAACTAGGAGAGCTGCGCTGTGCCAGAGCTCTGGCCAAATGTAACAAGTGGCAGGAGAAGCGGAGGCTGCCCTGCTCTTTGCTCCAGTGAGGGAATACGTGGGACTCGGTGCCCGCCTCCCCGCAGGGAGCCGAAACATGCGGGCTGGGCATCCGAGAGAAGAGACCTCCAGAGACAGGCCTAACTTTTCTCTGCTTTCTTTGCCCAGGCACGGTCTTCAGCCATCTTTGCCATCTGGCAGGTGCCCTTGTCTCCCTGTGGAGACATCTACTGAGCATGATGACATGCATCTTCACCATGTACGTACTACGTGTTTCTGCTGTGGACAGGGGGAGAAAGGGGATGTCCGAGGGCCAGGGCAAGCAAAGGGGAGAGCAGGGGGTGTTCCCCAGCCAGCTGCCCAGCGCTCCCACTCGGGCACCGAAGCTCAGGCGCTGCTCGTGCTGTGGCCATTCTCAGGGAGAACCAAGAGCAAAGCCCCTCGGCAGTCTCACTCCCATGCATTTGCCGGTGGCCCAAACTTTGGCTGCGGTAGGACAAACTGCCGCGTAGCCAGACGCTCGGGTGCAGAGCCACGCCTCTGCAGGGGAAGGGTTTCCCCAGCTATGGCAAGAGACCGCGCAGGGCTGGGAGGGCTCTGGGAGGAAAGCCAGACGAGGCTCCTGTGCTTCCCAGCCGTGTGGAAAAACACCCCTAAGAGAGAGCTGTGTGATTGCAAGTGAGAACAGGCCTGCTTTCTCAACCAAAGAGAGAGCAAGGTCCGCAAGGTCATTTGCTCGACCTCTTTACTTCCCGGGATTATTTTCATTCCCTTTCGGAAGGCGCTCCTGGAGCTCTTCCTTTGAGGAAGGTCTGCCGTCAGTGTTGAATGATTTGGGCAGAAATCATGTTCCTCCTGGGCGCTGCTCTGTCAGCTCTCTGTCAGCAGCAGGCTTCTAAAATGGTGGCTTTTCAGCCTGAAAACGGAAATCCAGCTGTGAAGGGGTTTGCTCAAGACTCGGCTCATTGACAGCCACAGGACTCCCTCTTTTCCAGGCAGAAGACGGCCCTGCAGAAGACGAGGTTCTTGAAAGTCTTCCTCTTGTTGCTCCCAGTGGCTCTTGGTGAGTTTGCTTGAGCAAACATCTGAAAGCGACAGCCTGGCTGTGCTGGATGCCAGCTTTCAGCTGGCCAGCTTTCCTTTTTGGCCGATACGGGTGGAAACTCCTGTGGCCCAAGTGCTTCCTGAGTATGTCCTTGACTGGGACTTGCTTTTGGGCGACCAGTGAGAGTGGTAGTCTGCCAGCCATGCTGCTGCTCTGGCCCCTAGACAAAACGGCTTGCTTAGTCTGCAAGTCTGCGAGAGAAGGGCGTATGTATTTCCAAGCCTGAACTGGGAATTCCCAGGGGGGCCGTGCAGGGAGACCGATGGAGAGGCACCTCTCCTAGCCCATGCAGCCTGGTCTCGGTGCTCACTGAAGCAGTGAGGGGCAATGGGGAATAGCTGTGGGGCACCGAGCACACCTGAAGATCGGGGCTGCGCCGTCCCCTGACGCCTGGGGTGATGGCTCCCGGTCAGAGGCGCGTCCTCTCTCTGCACCCCCACGTTCCCCACCTCCTCAGCTAGCCTGCTGCCCCACTCCCAAGGCACCAGGGAGGAGACAATGTGACTGCAGGGATCGCTAGCAAGCCTAGTCAAATAACTGTCTCTCGGTGATGTGAATTGCAGCTGGTGTTTACTGTGGGACCCCACTGCCAGCGTGGACAATGCGGGCCAAGGGACTGATAGAGGTCGGTGATTGTAGTGGGACAGGCACCTCCTGCAAGGGAGCGCTGCTGACAGTAGCTGTCACACATAAATCACGGGCTCTTCTGCTTCCACGCGGGGTGACCCAAAGAAGCAGCAGCTTTTGCCGTGTCTTCCTAGGGAAGCCTCTCCTGGGAAGCCCCGGCAGCTCTGCTAGTGGGTTCTCTAATGGAGCGTCTTTCCCTTTCAGGAGCTGACGCGTGTGACTGCAGCAGACCTGAAGACCCTGAGGTAGGAGATGTTTCCTGAGCTGGAATTGGGTCTGTGCAGAAGCGTTAGCCGACCTCGTGCTACCTGCGCTTATTGTCCTTAATAGCCAGGGCTCCCGTACTTCCCTCCTGCCTTTGCCTTTTGCTCAACCTGGTGAGGAAGGGAAGCACTCGCAAAGCAGGGAAAGCATGTGGGTCTCTGTTCCTTGCTGAGCTCAGACGCTCCCCAGAGGGGATGGGCCACTCTCTGACAAGATCTGCTTTGCTGTTCCTGCAGGAATTTGCATGGTTTTTTGGAGGAGCAAACCCAAAAGTTGCAGCTGCTGCAGGAGGAGTTGGCTGAACTGAGGGTGGAGACCAGGAGTATGAAGAAGGTGATCCTGCATTTTGGGGAGGGAGGCTTGGCTGGGCAGAACCCCTGAGAAAGCGCTCTTTGGGATTAGTGGTGGGCTCAGAGTGCTGACCACAGCAAGGCAGCCTTTGCCAGAGGCTTGCTGGGTGAGCTTCTGCGCCGCACAGGCCCTTCTCCAGGCCCAGTTCAACCGGGCCACCTCAGGCAGCGGAAGACTTCCAACATCCTTCCCCTTGGCGCGCCGGCGCCTCTGGCTGCTCTGGCCGGGCCCCTGAGGCGGTGGTGAGACCCAGGCACGCTCACGGGGCCAGCCGTCACTGGCAGGGCCTGAGCCCATCTCCTGGCTGACCTGGAGAGCGTGGAGGGTGGGGAGGAGGGTGTGGGGACCCCCGTCAACCCACCTCGGGGCCGGGGCCAGGGCCGTGGCCACAGATACTGTTCTTCCTCAGTCCTTGTGGCTCACGTCAGCCGCAGAGAGTCTCTCAACTCTGCGGACAAGGCTTGCCTTGCCTTGCGTTTCTGACACTGGCCCTTCGCTGCTCCGGGCACTAGTAGCCACGCTGAACTGTGCACTGATGTGGTCCTTTTCTGTGCTTGTTCATGGCTTTCTCAGGAAATGAACCTGGCATTGTCCAAGATGTCTCTGGAAGTCTACGTCCAGATGTCTGACTGGGCCCTGAAAAGCACTGGTATGGACACAAGCAGCCCAGTCTCCTTGCCCTGCGCTTGTCTGTAGCACTCCCCAAAGGAGGCTGTGCTCCAGGCGCTGCTCTCCAAAGTGGGGGAGCTTAAATGCTTCACGGGGTCCAAGAGCAAGGCTGTGGCAGAGCGGCTCTCTCAGACTCCCTCCCAGTCCTGCCCTCGGCCTCTGCGCAGGTGCCTCGGGCGCTGCCCCCGCACACGTTCCTGTGCTGACGGAGGGGCTCTCTTCCTCTCCGCTGCATTTGGAAAGGGAACGGCTGGGTCATCCTTGGCTGCCCACAGAGCAAGCCCTCAGCTTTGGTCTGCTGTCATTCACATGGGCGCCTGCTGCCTCCCAGCACCCTCAGACCTTCTCGTGGCGCTGTGAGAGAGGCAGTCACCAGGCACGTGGATGCTGTCATCGCCATGCGCAGCTGGGCACCGCCACCAGCGTGCTGATGAGGACAGGACTGACAGACGTGGAGCTGGCCGGCGGTGTCAGAAATAGTGTCTGAGCACCAAGTCCTCCTACTCTGTGGCCTCTTGCAGTCATCTGCTCTCCCTTCTTTACAGGTGCCAGCGTTGACAGGCAGAGAACTTCCAAGACCTATGACTGCAAAGAGTGGACCTACAGGGTTTTATCGTTCTTTTGCACTGCCAACCCTCCTGATACCATTTTGCAGGTATCGTAGCGGAAATCATCAGTGCTGGTCTCCTTCCTTCCTGCAAAGTTGGGGACTGACCGCCTCAGGGGCTCTCCCCTCAGTCCAGTGGTACTGCTCACACCCACAGTGCTGATGAGGCTCCTGAAACCAAAGCTTGAACACAGGGCTGGGCTTGCTAGAAATCAGTGGTTCCCCTCAGGAGGGGAACAGAGCGGAACTGATGCATCTTGCCCACAGTCCTCTGTCACAGCTGGGTGAAACACTTTCTCCCTGCTGACCCCATTTCCACAGTCGTCCCGAACAGTGCCTTTTTGGGGGTGGGAGGCGGGAGGCAGGGGGTGCCCTGCAGAGCCACTGGGCAGCGAGGTGTTTCTATAAGGCCCCCAGCTAGGATGGTCTCATAAGCGGTATTCTCCTCTTTTCTGAGGAGAGCCCCCTTTGTCAGGCAGGGAAGGAGCCCACCCTCTTCTGTCCACTTCCTCACAGGCGCCTAATTTTTGAGCTGAAATAGACCCCACAGACACACCGGCGCCTATGCTTCAAGCTACATGAGCAGTGGTGTTGGCCCCAACGCTCTCTCACACTTCATTGCTCTCACGCTCTGGTTGCAGCCGGATGTTTCCCCAGGAAACTGCTGGCCTTTACAAGGGCATCAGGGCCAGGTTGTCATCAGGATGCCAGCACAAGTCCATCTGACTGCCATCAGCGTGCAGCACATCGACAAAGAAGCGTCTCCATCTGGGACCGTCAACAGCGCCCCCAGAGACATCGCTCTCTTTGTAAGTCTCTGCTGGGCACTTCGGGCTGGGATGTGGCCCCGGGGGAAAGCCGTGACAGGGACTTGCTTGCTTTTGTGCATCCTCTGAGGTTTGTGTCCTGCTCTCTCCTGAGCACTGCAGCGCCCTCGCGGGATGTTTCAAGGGCTCTAGAGGTTTCATCCCTCTCAGGACTTAGTCTGGCCAAAGCACCTCAGGGTTCTTGACCAAAACTCAAGGCGGAGACTGAGCTCCACCCTAACCGGTGCTAGACTACTGCTAGAGCCCCCGGAGAGGCTGGGTAGATAACAGGGCTGATCCAGCGCGTACATCCCCTCTTTGTCGGGACGAGTCTGAGCTGCTCTCCTTGTGCTTTGCCCCTGAGGGAGTGGATGCGGACGGAGAAGAGGAAACTCTCCTTGGGACGTTCCTGTATGACGTGGCAAAAGAGCCCCTTCAGACCTTCTTTCTGAAGGTAGGGTCCAGGCACAGGGACAAGATGCCGGAGAGCAAAACAGGTTTGCCTGCAAGTCCGTGGCAGGAAGAGCGTGAATCCTTTCTCCCTGGGCCCAGGGGCCCAGGCCACCGCCGAGAGAGACCTGGCGGGGTTGGGAGGGCTGAGTGGCCTGCGGTGGTGGTAGCAAAAGGACAGCAAGGGCAGGGTCACACCGTGGGAGCACGAGTCATGAGAGATGCCTGGCTGCAGCCACTGCCTCAGCAGAGCCAGCTGCACACGCGGCCACTCCGCCCAAGCAACGTCCTTGTGCCGTGGAGAAACAGGGATGCCTGGTGGCAAAAGGTGTCGGGCAGCACCATCGCTCCATGCTGTGGCCTGCTGGCAGGCTGGACAGCGTGCCCCTTCTCTCCCGGTGCTCTCCCGCTTGCCAGGAGGAAGGCAGGCAGAGCGGACAACGGGAGCCTGGTGGGGTTGCACACCAGCTGCCCCACACATAGGAGCACCTCCCCGGCCTCTCTGTTAGCACACAGCAAGCAGCAGAAGGAAAGGGGCAGAGGGAAGGGAGGTGCAGCCCCAACCGGGCCGGCATGCAGAGGATGCCAGGTGCCTTCCTCCTTGCCATGTCCCCAGCCTCCCCAGCAGGCCCGGTACCAGCAGTGAGCCTCAGATGTCCACAGCCGCTCCCACCCACGTTTGGGAGCTTGTTCCTGAGCAGGAGCAGGGCTAGCAGGGGGCGATACCGTTGATCGCACTGTTGCTCTTAACACCTCCGTTTCCATTTCCCTCTTTTCTTCACAGAACGCGCCGCTTCCCAGAGCCTTTTCGTATATCAAACTACTCGTGAAGAGCAACTGGGGAAACCCAGCGTACACCTGCATTTATCGAGTGCAGGTTCATGGGAAGAGGGCAAACCCAGAAAGCCTCAGCTGAAACCGGCGAAGAAAGGCAAAAAAAAAAAAGAAGAGAAGGGAGGGGGGGCAGAAATAAATGCTGTGGCCGTTCAGATCGGTGTAGAAGATTTGTCTCCAAAGTGGGGTGCGCGAGAAGATCCATCCGGGGGAGGGCGGGAGTGCGTGCTGACGTGGCCACTGGCAGCCTGCAGGCGGGGGTTGCAGGGTGACCAAAATCATTGGGGCAGCCCTCGGGGGCTCCCAGGGCCAGGAGCTCCTCCGTTCCTTTTGCGATAGTGGGGCCGGAGGAGCAGATGGAACAACTTGGGCTAGCACCTTCCCAGCAACCAGGCTGCCCGTTTGTTGATTAACCCATAATTTCTGTAAAATGGGGGTGGGTGGGGAGCCTGTCTGACTGGCCTGTCGGAAACCCCATTCCTCACCCCATGAACGTCGCTGTTCTAGCTCTCGCTACTTCTGTCCATTTGTGGCCGGTCGGGCGGCAGCTGTGTGGCCCCAGGGGAGCCCACAGGTTCTCCCCGCCCTGCTCAGCCCTGGGGAGCCCCAGTGTGATGTCAGAAAATCTTCAACAGTTGCGAACAACTAATAACCAGGAAGGAGCTGCGTTCCTGGAATAACGTGACCTCCTCCGCAAATGACATCTTGTTTTAATGAAGTAGCGCCAACTGTTCATTCTCTTTACTTTTTAAAGAATAAAATTCTTTCCCAGGATTTTATCTGAATGTAAAATAAGCATTATTCCCTTCTCTATTTAAATATGTGGCTGCTTTAAAAATGTAGGTTTGAGCAGCAGAGAGGGTCAGTCTTGACTATGATGAGCAAGTTAACTATGTGAAAAGTTTGGTTTTAAACACATGGACAAATGTACCTCCGCCCTGTTTTGGAAGAGCTAAGTGAGGAAAACAAATCATGCTCTTCCATACATGATATCTCTTTTTGAAATGTCATTACAACAGGTCCCCAGCTGGAAAAGAAAGAGCAAAACACAAGGTGCAGCAATGCCTAGGAATACTAAGAAGTTCACTTCTTAAATGTAAAAAAATGCAATGTGAAAGAACCTGGAGGTATTAACTTCTAGACTGGAGTTTTGCAGTGCCCTGAATATATATGTAAAGGAGATTAAAGTATATAACTGTTCATCTCAGAAAAACTTTGCTTAGTATATAATAACTTCACAGTTTATTGTAAAGGAGAATTGTTATCTGCTTATTCTTTTACACCACATTCATCACTGATACCTTGTGATCTGTCATAGAGGCAAGTGCCCCAGGGTGGCAAGGAATATTTCATTACCTGAGGACGACAACAGAGTAGCCCTGCAGTGTGTATTTGGGGCCTTTTAGGACAAAATTATTCTAATTTCAGAAAACATGAGGGTAAAGCAAATATTAGCACAAACTAAAGTCATTAGCAAATGAAAGATAGTTTTTCAATATATGTATGTATGGAATGGTCATTTTGTTATATCTAGAAGCAGCCGATGATTTTTTAGGCCACTCTTGCCTGATGACATAGGTGGGCGAGTGACTGGGCGAGTGAGCCAGAGTCCTTTCCTCTTCTAGGAGTGGAAGAAGTGTTGGTGGAAGGTCATTGATGAAACAGCAGCTAGCAAATGAACAGTTGGTTGAATCCAAGGATTAATGAAGTCCATGACAAAATTTCTATTGACGTCAGCGGGTCTTGAATGGTTTTTGATGGACCTCAGGAGGGATGATATTAAGGTGAGCCTTCATGAAGAGAAATGTGGCAAAGGCTGGACTGCCTTTGTAAAGGTCTTCTTTTTCTTTAATTCATGAAGTTGCATTTTAGCTAAATCTCACCACCTTCCACATCACTTGTACAGAATCTGTAATCCGTCTCAAACTCAGCTCAAGGAGTGATCCATGTTCTCTCTTCCCTTCGTTACATGCTGCAGCTGGTACACTGAGCCATTCTTGCTGCTGCTGAGAGATGTCCATGCTAATTTTTCAGACTTACAAAATACTCTTTTGTTCATTAGTTCTTAACCCTTGTGACAAAACGGCCTCTCTATTCTGCTACAGTTGAAATTGCCGCTAGCAGGGAGCCAGAGAAATTCAGAGACAGCTGGAGCCGGTTTAAAGGCACTTCAAACTCCAGTCACCTGTCCTTTGCTGCTTTTCATTGCTGCGGAGGAGGACTCATGGTGCTGCTGCTTTACAAGCTAGAGCTGGAGACCGGACGGGAGCACACGTTGTTTGCAGCCCCAGTTTTTCCAACAAACATTTGGAGCCATTTCATACCAGTTCAGTGGGATTTCAAGCTGTTGCTGTTAACATTGATCTGGTGACTTGAATGTAAATGTTCATCTTTATGGCGGTAATTTTAAGTATGGGAGCGTTATCAAACATTAATGGGAATCTAAAGCCCACATCTCTGCCCTGAAAACATCCATGAGAATTTGCAGAAGGCAGGGAGAAACTTAGAGGTAGCAGCAAAAGGAGGATTTTGTGTGAAATACAATGACTTCTGGCCAATTCACAGATTAGCAAAGAAAAAAAAAGTTAGATGATACTGAAAGAGATTATTAATGAGGGCTGAATCTCATAAGGTTCACCTGCAGGTTCAGAGATGTTTTCTTGTTCTTGTCAGCTCTCAGAAGCTCAGACACTTCTGCAGAGCACAAAGTATATAAGGCGTTGGATTTTTACAATTAGTCTCAGAAACAACAGCCTCTCTTTTCCATTGCCAGTGATTCCTCACTTTAGTTGGGATGAAATGTCATTGGAAAAGCTTCCCTTATGTTACTCCATTTCAATGCATGCCCCCCTGCAGCAAGACTGGAGTGTGACAGGTTGAATTTAGTTCAAAATTTTAGGGTGTGACTTTAAATTTTAGAAATCTTTAAACCTAAAAGATTGCACACAATTGTCTGGGCCTGATTTTGCTCCCATTTTAGTCTTCCCCTTGGAAAACTTCTCTCCGAGTTGGTGTCAGAGAAGACTTTTGGAGCCGTTTTTCCCTTCTCTACTTCAATTCTTTACTTGGAAAAGTTAGTGCCGGTAACATGGAAGGTGGTTAACACGAAGGAAAAAGGCCTATGAGCTGAAAGACAAATACAGATGAGACCATGTGGGGCAAACACCAAGAGTGACAAATACAGGGGTGGCAAAATACAACCACAAGCCTGTCCTTAGGAGGTGGGGGACGGCCCAGCTGTCTAGCTTAAAAGGAAATTACAAAATAAGGATTGTGGTGCGTCTCCATTCCTGGAAAATTTAAGGATCTTTTTTTTGCATCTTGTATTAAGTGGTCAGCAGTAAAAGGGTTTAACACACATTTCCTGCATTTTGACCATGATTTTAACAGATTCCTTGCCAAATATGGGATTACAATTATCATCTGCCTATGACTAGAATAGGAAGAAATGAAGGGTGAGATCATTCAGAAAATTAGCACCTGAAAATGCAAATTGGCCTTAAATCAAATGCTGTTAGGGACAAATCCTTCGCTACTTAGTCAAAGTCCCTGTTAAAAAAAAGCCTTTTTGTTTCAGTAGGCTTCAGTCCTTTAAGTGTAAATGTACTTGGAGAAAAATCTTTCTCCTTGGCAATGATGGGGTTTTGATGCAAATCTATTAGAACCAAAACTTTCTGGTAGAAATGTACCTGTTCCAGTGAAAAATTTGGGAAAGTTATCTCAGCTCAAGGACAAAATCTCTGTTTAGGATGAAAGAAAGGTTTATTTGTCACTCTCACCTGCTTTCTGGTTTGCCTTTTTTAAGCAAAACACCATGAAAGGTGCAGAAGGAAGCCACACTTAGGCATCTGTGTTTAAATCATCAGTAGCTCTTTTACAACAAATCAAAAAGCAAAAGAAATGAGTGAGAGAAGCACCAGAAAAATCCACAGCAACTGTGAGTTTTGTCCCTGAGATTTGGATTGCTGGATTGGGCCGGCAGTGTGTTATTTACATTTTTCCTCAATGGCAGCTGATCAAAATAATTACTACAATTATAAAAATAGGAGAAAAATAAAATATCTGATTGTCGTGGCTTAACCCCGGCTGGCAGCCGCTCGCTCACTCCCCCCCAGTGGGGTGGGGGAGAGAATCGGAAGGGTAAAAGTGAGAAAACTCGAGGACTGAGATAAAGGCAGTTTAAGAGGTAAAGCAAAAGCCGCGCTCCCAAGCAAAGCAAAACAAGGAATTCATTCACTGCTTCCCATCGGCAGGCGGGTGTTCAGCCACCTCCAGGAAAGCAGGGCTCCATCACGCATAACGGTTACTTGGGAAGACAAACGCCATCACTCCAAACGTCCCCCCTTCCTTCTTCTTCCCCCAGCTTTATATGCTGAGCATGACGTCATATGGTATGGAATATCCCTTTGGTCAGCTGGGGTCAGCTGTCCCAGCTGTGTCTCCTCCCAACTCCTTGTGCACCCCCAGCCTACTCGCGGGTGGGGTGGGGTGAGGAGCAGAAAAGGCCTTGGCTCTGTGTAAGCACTGCCCAGCAGGAACTAAAACATCACTGAATTATCACTGTTTCCAGCACAAATCCAAAACATAGCCCCATACTAGCTACTACGAAGAAAATTAACTCTATCCCAGCCAAAACCAGTACAGTGATGTTTTTAGATTTCTCAAGCATGGGACATTGTTAACAAGTGTTCTCAATAGCAAACTGCTTTTCTCTAACCAGAAAACTTGTACTTCATTAGATTGTACAAATAAGTGGCTAACACTGTCCATTTGCTCTTCTCACTGACAGCCAAGAATCACAATGATCAGATTCACAGAAGTGCAATGTTGTTGTACTTCAAACTTAATACACTCTTCAAGTAAATATTCTTTTCACTACTCAGTTTTATTTTGCGGTATGTTTATTCTTTATTTCTCCTTTGGTCTTCAGGTGCCAACAGTTCTGTATAAGAAAAAAATAAACTAATCATTCTTGTTTGGTTTTCTTTCAGTAATTGTTGGGGCATTTTATTTTAGACACTCCTGCTAACCCTTGATATTATTTATGCACAAAGACTGCTAGAGCGTTAGTACTTATTTTTTTCTAAATCCTGCACCTAAACCTTGATCTCTGTTATTTTTTAATTTCTCCATTACATTTCAGTTGAAAAATGTCTTGTGTGTCTGAGAGTCACTTATCACAGCAGAATTCGTATCTGACTATTTGCTGTCCCTACCCCTTGTGCAACTTCTTCTGGAAGGAATGCTTGGCTCAAGGGAGTTGCTAGTTTTATCCTTCATGTTGATGGGCTCAAAACTTACCTCTACATTTTGTTTCTCTTTGAATTTTTTGTCTGCAGTTCTACCCATATCCAGAATAACCTGGCGTAACAGTTGGTTATGTTTGATTGAGGGAACAATGTGCTTCTGAGAAGGAACTCAATGAATTTATTTTAAAATCCTAACCTGACTTTTTAAATCTTTTTTTCTTTAGATCTTTTTCCTTTGTGCACTCTGCCATCCTAAACCCAGCTGCAGAAGTAGATTCCTACTACTTGTTATTTGCATTAATTTTCTTTAGGGACTGTAATTTATTAATAATGGATGTGTGTATTTGTTATAACAAATAACTTTACCAATAACATCACAAGTTATATATACACGGTTTATATACACAGTGAAAACCCAACACAGGCAGATCAAAAACAAGTCTCAGAAATTACACAACATCAGATCATGCAGTGGAAAATGCTTTCAGGCCTGGAGCATGAGGTAAGGAGTCAACTGAGCAACAAAGAACACAAACGTGATGTACTGCTGAATGACTGGATAGAGCCTGACTCACTAAGAGCAGGATTTTTTTTTAATCCTATAGGGTGTTTTATTGACGGCGCTTTCATATTCACACACGTGAAGTCAATGAGCATTTGATTTATTGTGATTTTCACCACTGGTAAGCATTTGATTCATTGTGAGTTTCACCATTGAATGAAGAGCTATTTGCTGCTCAGCTTTGGCAGATGTAGAGGTTTCAGCAAGGAATGACCACAACGTACCTTCATGCACCTGAAAAAGCCTCAGATGGATTCCAGAGAAAATAGAGTTCATGTTTTTACTTCCGGTGTTGTTTTCTGAGCACGTAGGCAGAAATGCTCAAAAAGCACAGTCTGCAGGACACAGGTTGTTTTGCCTGCCCTAAGCCCGGGGGCTCTGCTGGGTATTCCCTGTACCCATTAGTGGCAGGGCTGAGAACATGAAATCTTGACTTTGTTATGTGAAGAGTTGTCCTGGTTTCGGCTGGGATAGGGTTAAATTTCTTCCTAGTGCTGTGTTTTGGATTTAGTATGAGGAGAATGTTGATAACACACTGATGTTTTCAGTTGTTGCTAAGTGCCCTCCTAGTCCAAGGACAGCTCCCGTGCCTACTGACTGAGCTAGGTACACAAGATGGGAGGGAACATAATCAGGACAGCCAGCCCAGCTGGCTAATGGGGTATTCCATACCATGTGACGTCATGCTCAGTATATGAAGGGTAGGCGTGATCCAGGAAGTACCGATCGCTACTTGGTTATCGGTCAGCGCGGGTGGTGAGCAATTGCATTGTGCATCACTCATTTTGTATATTTTATCATTATCATTATCATTATTATTTTCCCGTTTTTTTCCCTGTTCTATTAAACTGTCTTTATCTCAACCCACGAGTTTTTCTCACTCTTACCCTTCCGATTCTCTCCCCGTCCCGCTGGGGGTGGGGGGAGTGAGTGAGCGGCTGCGTGGTATTTGGCTGCTGCCAGGTTAAACCACGACAGTCCTTTTTGGCGCCCAACGTGGGGCACGAAGGGTTGAGATAACGACACATCTGACCCGAACGGGTTAAAACAAATTTGTTATAAGCATTCATTATATCAGTTTAGTACTCGATGTTCACAATGTTGATTTATTTGCTCTCAGAGTTTTTGGATCTGTTCTTGCAGTTGTGGTATATAGCACCTTACTGGCTGTCTATACTGCTGATTATCAGTTTTTATGTGGGGTTGGTCATCTCTGGGAAATGGATTAAGGTCATTGCTTTGCTATACTGTGTGACCTGGCTTTATGTTATGATAAAATTATTGGTCACGAGCCTGTACTCAGCACTGCCATCATTCCTGTTCTTTGGGAGCTATCTTTTGGAAACTATTAATAATTACACTTCTTACGTCTTCACCTCAGAGGATGAATTTAGGGGGGGAGACAAGATGGGACACTTTCTCCCACTTGTTCACCTTCCCCTCCATATCTTCAGAAACTCCTTTTTCTTCTATCCTCTTCATGAAGATGTCTACAATATTCCCTGAGAATTTTGAATATCCTTGGGATGTTCAAACAAGCATGATCATATTGCTATGTCTTCTGAATGTGGTTCAGGCCTTGTTTAGAGTTAAACAACTCTTCAGGAATACTGTCCAGAGATCAACCCCAGCAACAGATACAGTGACTACTCAAACCCCCACAACAGGCACTGTAGCTCCTTCAACCCGCACGACAACCACTGTGGCTACTCAAACCCCTGCGACAGGCACCGTGGCTACTTCAACCCCCACAACAACCACTATGGCTACTCAGACCCCGGCAACAGTCACTACAGTTACTCCAACCCCCGCAACAGTCACTGCAGCCGCTCAAACCCCGGCAACAGTCACTACAAATACTCCAACCCCCGCGACAGGCACTGCAGCTACCCAAACCCTCGTGACGGGTACTACAGCTGAACCAGAGGACCAACCGTCGCTGGTATCCGTCGCCCCTGTACAGAAGAAGAAATCTTTGAAGTGGAAGTCAGGTCGTGTAGAAAAGGATGATGGAAAACCAGGGCCATCACGAGGAGGGGAGGAGGAAGAGGAAGAACTCATAAACGAGACGAAACCACCCAATCCTTATCGCTGAATGAGTTGCGAGATATGCGGAAAGATTTCGGCCGTCGTCCAGGCGAGCATATTGTTACCTGGCTGCTCCGATGCTGGGATAATGGGGCCAGTAGCCTGGAATTAGAGGGGAAGGAGGCCAAACAGCTGGGATCCCTTGCTAGGGAAGCGGGTATTGACAAAGCAATTGGAAAAGGGACACAGGTCCTCAGCCTCTGGAGGCGACTGCTGTCAGGCGTGAAGGAAAGGTATCCCTTCAAGGAAGATGTTATATATCGCCTAGGCAAATGGACCACTATGGAGAGAGGTATCCAGTACCTGAGAGAACTAGGCGTGCTGGAGGTGGTTTATAGTGACCTGGATGACCCCCGAACACCCAAAGATCCAGATGACGTCCAGTGCACGCGACCCATGTGGCGGAAGTTGGTACGGAGCGCACCAGCATCGTATGCCAGTTCGTTGGCAGTACTGTGCTGGAAAGAGGAAGAAGCACCAACGGTGGATGAGGTGGTTAGCAGACTTCGGGATTTTGAAGAAACTATCTCCTCCTCCCTTGTCTCGGCTGTGGAGAAACTGTCCCGGGAGGTCCAGCAACTCAAAGAGGATATGTCTCATTCTCCACCTGTACGGACCAGTATCTCAGCCATTAGGAGTCAGCGTTTTTCTCCTCAAGAGAAAGGATCTAGAAAGTACACACCACGGGGCACCCTGTGGTTTTACCTGCGTGACCACGGAGAGGACATGAGGCAGTGGGATGGAAAACCTACCTTCGTCCTAGAGGCACGTGTACGTGAGTTGCAAGGAAAAACAATCACACAAGGGGGTTCTCCCAGGAAAAATGCTGCTCCAGTTGTCAGGAAAAACCTGTCTCACGACGGTCCAGTTTCCAGTGAACAGTTCCCCAGACAGAGTAGAAGGGCTGATCTTACTTTGGATTGTAATTGCAATGAAGAAATTCTTGACTCACGTTTGCAAGAAGTGAGAGATGGATACTATGACCAGAACTAGAGGGCCCTGCCTCCAGCCAGGCGGAGGAAAGGGACAACCGGGTTTACTGGACTGTGTGGATTCGATGGCCTGGCACATCAGACCCACAGGAGTATAAGGCTCTCGTAGACACCGGTGCACAGTGCACCCTGATGCCATCAAACCATAAAGGGGCAGAACCCATTTGTATTTCTGGAGTGACAGGGGGATCCCAAGAGTTAACTGTGTTGGAGGCCGAAGTGAGCCTGACCGGGAATGAGTGGCAGAAGCACCCCATTGTGACTGGCCCAGAGGCTCCGTGCATCCTTGGCATAGACTACCTCAGGAGAGGGTATTTCAAGGACCCAAAAGGGTACCGGTGGGCTTTGGGTATAGCTGCCCTGGAGACGGAGGAAATTAAACAGCTGTCCACCTTGCCCGGTCTCTCACAGGATCCTTCTGTTGTGGGGTTGCTGAGGGTTGAAGAACAACAGGTACCAATCGCTACCACAACAGTGCACCGGCGGCAATACCGCACCAACCGAGACTCCCTGATCCCTATCCATGAGCTGAATCGTCGACTGGAGAGCCAAGGAGTGATCAGCAAGACTCGCTCACCCTTCAACAGTCCCATATGGCCAGTGCGAAAGTCTAATGGAGAGTGGAGACTAACAGTAGACTACCGTGGCCTGAACGAAGTCACACCGCCACTGAGTGCTGCCGTGCCGGACATGCTAGAACTTCAATACGAACTGGAGTCGAAGGCAGCCAAGTGGTACGCCACAATTGACATTGCTAATGCCTTCTTCTCCATCCCTTTGGCGGCAGAGTGCAGGCCACAGTTTGCTTTCACTTGGAGGGGCGTCCAGTACACCTGGAACCGACTGCCCCAGGGGTGGAAACATAGCCCTACCATTTGCCATGGACTGATCCACACCGCACTGGAACAGGGTGAGGCTCCAGAACACCTGCAGTACATTGACGACATCATCGTATGGGGCAACACAGCAGAAGAAGTTTTTGAGAAAGGGAAGAAAATAATTCAAATCCTTCTGAAATCTGGTTTTGCCATAAAACAAAGTAAGGTCAAGGGACCTGCACAGGAGATCCAGTTTTTAGGAATAAAATGGCAAGATGGACGTCGTCAGATCCCAACAGATGTGATCAATAAAATAACAGCCATGTCTCCACCAACTAACAAAAAGGAAACACAAGCTTTCTTAGGCGTTGTGGGTTTTTGGAGAATGCATATTCCAAATTACAGTCAGATCGTAAGCCCTCTCTATCAAGTGACCAGGAAGAAGAACGACTTCAAATGGGGCCCTGAGCAACGACAAGCCTTTGAACAAATTAAACAGGAGATAGTTCATGCAGTAGCCCTTGGGCCAGTCCGGGCAGGACAAGATGTAAAGAATGTGCTCTACACCGCAGCCGGGGAGAATGGTCCTACCTGGAGCCTCTGGCAGAAAGCACCAGGGGAGACTCGAGGTCGACCCTTAGGGTTCTGGAGTCGGGGATACAGAGGATCCGAGGCTCGCTACACTCCAACTGAGAAGGAGATATTGGCAGCATATGAAGGGGTTCAAGCTGCTTCGGAAGTGGTTGGTACTGAAGCACAGCTCCTCCTGGCACCCCAACTGCCGGTGCTGGGCTGGATGTTCAAAGGGAGGGTCCCCTCTACACATCATGCAACCGATGCTACGTGGAGTAAGTGGGTCGCACTGATCACACAACGGGCCCGAATAGGCAACCCCAGTCGCCCAGGAATCTTGGAGGTGATCACGAACTGGCCAGAAGGCAAAGATTTTGACATATCCACAGAGGAGGAGGTGATACGTGCTGAAGAAGCCCCACTGTACAATAAACTACCAGAAAACAAGAAGCAATATGCCCTGTTCACTGATGGATCCTGTCGCCTTGTGGGAAAACATCGGAGATGGAAAGCTGCTGTATGGAGTCCTATACGCCAAGTCGCAGAAACTGCTGAAGGAGAAGGTGAATCGAGCCAGTTTGCAGAGGTGAAAGCCATCCAGCTGGCCTTGGACATTGCTGAACGAGAAAAATGGCCAGTACTTTATCTCTATACTGACTCATGGATGGTGGCAAATGCCCTGTGGGGGTGGTTGCAGCAGTGGAAGCAGAACAACTGGCAGCGCAGAGGTAAACCCATCTGGGCTGCCGCGTTGTGGCAAGATATTGCTGCCCGGGTAGAGAACCTGACTGTAAAAGTACGTCACGTAGATGCTCACATACCCAAGAGTCGGGCCACTGAGGAACATCAAAATAACGAGCAGGTGGACCAGGCTGCTAAGATTGAAGTGGCTCAGGTGGATTTGGACTGGCAACATCAGGGTGAACTATTTATAGCTCGGTGGGCCCATGACGCGTCAGGCCATCAAGGAAGAGATGCAACATATAGATGGGCTCGTGATCGAGGGGTGGACTTAACCATGGACGCTATTGCACAGGTTATCCACGAATGTGAAACGTGCGCTGCAATCAAACAAGCCAAGCGAGTAAAGCCTCTTTGGTATGGGGGACGATGGTTGAAATATAAATATGGGGAGGCCTGGCAGATTGATTATATCACACTCCCACAAACCCGACACGGTAAGCGCTATGTGCTCACCATGGTGGAAGCAACCACCGGCTGGCTAGAAACATACCCTGTGCCCCATGCCACTGCCCGGAACACCATCCTGGGCCTTGAAAAGCAAGTCCTGTGGCGACATGGCACCCCAGAAAGAATTGAGTCAGACAACGGGACTCACTTCCGAAACGCCCTCATAGACACCTGGGCCAAAGAGCATGGCATTGAGTGGGTCTATCACATCCCCTACCATGCACCAGCCTCTGGGAAAATCGAACGATACAATGGATTGCTAAAAACTACGCTGAGAGCAATGGGTGGTGGGACATTCAAACATTGGGACACACATTTAGCAAAGGCCACCTGGTTAGTCAATACCAGGGGATCTGCCAATCGAGCTGGCCCTGCCCAATCAAGACTCTTACGTACTGTAGATGGAGATAAAGTCCCCGTCGTGCATATGAGAAATATGCTGGGGAAGACAGTCTGGGTTACTCCTGCCTCTGGCAAGGGAAAACCGATCCGTGGGATTGCTTTTGCTCAAGGACCTGGGTACACTTGGTGGGTGATGCGAAAGGATGGGGAGGTCCGGTGTGTACCTCAAGGGGATTTGATTTTGGGTGAAAATAGCCAATGAACTGAATTTTGATGTCAACTGTTACATGATATTGTATGTCATTATTTCTATGATATAGCAGTGGTATAGCAGTGAAAATCACCCAGATTAGTGAAGAATGAACTAACTCCAATGAAACCGAGCGAAGTGCAACGATGATAGAACTGGACAAGCGCAGCAGTACCGAAATGAGAACTGGCTTCAGGATGCAACGGCCCAGCACCGTACACCATCTCTTCGGCCCTGAAAGACTGTTATAACAGATGGAGCCCAAAGGCATGGACTAAATGAACTCAGTGGACATTTTAGAGGGATAGTCCATAGACCGAGACAATGATATCTGTGCGTGCATATATATATATGTGTGTATATATAAAGAAAGATAGTGGTGATTAATTGAAATGTATTAAAAAAGATGTGAGACCTAAGCACGACGTAAATGGTATGGAATAAGGGGTGGATACTGTCCTGGTTTCGGCTGGGATAGGGTTAAATTTCTTCCTAGTGCTGTGTTTTGGATTTAGTATGAGGAGAATGTTGATAACACACTGATGTTTTCAGTTGTTGCTAAGTGCCCTCCTAGTCCAAGGACAGCTCCCGTGCCTACTGACTGAGCAAGGTACACAAGGTGGGAGGGAACATAATCAGGACAGCCAGCCCAGCTGGCTAATGGGGTATTCCATACCATGTGACGTCATGCTCAGTATATGAAGGGTAGGCGTGATCCAGGAAGTACCGATCGCTACTTGGTTATCGGTCAGCGTGGGTGGTGAGCAATTGCATTGTGCATCACTCATTTTGTATATTTTATCATTATCATTATCATTATTATTTTCCCTTTTTTTTCCCTGTTCTATTAAACTGTCTTTATCTCAACCCACGAGTTTTTCTCACTCTTACCCTTCCGATTCTCTCCCCGTCCCGCTGGGGGTGGGGGGAGTGAGTGAGCGGCTGCGTGGTATTTGGCTGCTGCCAGGTTAAACCACGACAAGAGTTTTCTCCCTTGCTGTAAGTAGATTGTTGCAAGAGGTCCTGCTTTTAACTTCCTACACGTATATAGATGAAGGGTAAGTCTACCCAGTGAAATGAAGGTATGATTCCAGCACATTTGACTATAGGTATTCTCAGAATATCTGCAAAGCTGTTTTTTTATGATGAAATGGGGAACACACTTCAACCCGTTTTTCTAAATGTCAGGAGCAATTCTGAGCTTCTGTGTACAACTTGTTAAAGCGCCTTTCCCCTGTTTCCCAAAACCTTCCTCTGCCAGCGTCAGTGTCGTGTGTGCCCTGGGAGTGGCATGTATGCCTCATGGGCATGTGAATGGAAACAAAGGTTCCAGAATCACCTCTCCTAATGCACCTAGAGAATAAGTAGATCAGGAGAGACCCCATTCCTCACCCCATGAACGTCGCCGTTCTAGATCTCGCTACTCTCTGTCCATTTGTGCCCGGTCAGGCGGCAGCCTGGAGGTTCTCCCCGCCCTGCTCAGCCCTGGGGAGCCCCAGTGTGATGTCAGAGCCGCCACTGTGAGGTCAGAGCTGGCCGCCCACACAGCCCTGTGGTGCGCGGGGAAGGAGCCCACAGCTGCTGTGTGGCTGTTGCCCTGGGCAGGCGCGCTCCTGCTGCCAGAGCTGTTTCTGCCTGGGCAGGCCACACTGCTGGAGCTGAGGCGGAAGAGCTGAGCGGGGAGCCTGCCTTTGCCCAGAGATGGCGGGGAGAAAGGCACCCCGGAGAAGACGCCAAGGGGCCTCAGACGGCTCCTTGGGGAAGGAGGCTGACCAACAGCCAGCAGGGGAGGCCGCGGAGCCGAGGTACGAGGTGGGCTGCTCCTGCCCGGGGCCTCGGGCTGGGGAGGTAGCAGGGACACGGCCTAACACGGCCTAACACGGCGCGGAGCAGCATGGGGAAGCCGACAGAGGCTTCTGAAGAAGAGCCCCCCCCAGTGGCTTGCGAAGCCCCCCTTCTGCGGGGATGGGTCTCGGCTGAAAGCCTGGCTCGCTCTCCCGGCCAAAAGCCAGTGTGCAGCCTGGGCTTTTGGGGAGGCGGCAGCCTCCTGCTGCAGGGGCCAGCGCCCAGCCCTGCTGCACGGGGAGGTTTTGCTGCCGGGGGAGAGTTTGCTGCACGGGGAGGCCAAGCCCCTGGGACCTGAGGCTGGCCCCCTCTGGACATTGAGGCGCGGCCCTGCCTGGCTGAGGGGGGGAGCTGTGCGGGGAGGAGAGGGGTCGGGAGACCGCCAGCGCCCAGGGAAGAGGTGGGGGGCCGTGGTGGGGGACAGCAGCCTCCGCGAACGGCCGCTGAGAGGTGCCTGCGAGGGGCAGGTTGGTGCCAGGGGCCAGGGAGCAGGGACGGACGGGGTGAGAATCGGGCTGTGCTGCCTGGTGGGCTTCCCGCGGCAGGGGGCTGCTGCTGCCGCCAGCTTGCTTCCTCTTCTCCCACTGCGGGCCTGTAAAGCAAAGGATGGGGAAAGGAGAGGGGGACCCCTGGATGCAGCCCAGCTGCGCTGCCCTCTCTTGCTGCAGCTGAGACGTCCCCTGGGAGGCTTCCTGCGGCCGACCTCTGGCAAGGGCCTTGGCTCACACAGCGTGGGGACGGTGGGCGACCGACATCTCTCTTTTTCCTCCCATAGGAGCCTCTGCATGGGGGTGGCGCTGGAGACAGGCTTTGTGCATTTGACTCCCAGCTCAGCCACTCAAGTGCCTGCGCAGGGCCGTCAGAAGGCCGCTGAATTTGCAAGTAAGCTCAGCACTGATGCTTGCTGTCAAGTGCTCGGGGGTGAACTAGGAGAGCTGCGCTGTGCCAGAGCTCTGGCCAAATGTAACAAGTGGCAGGAGAAGCGGAGGCTGCCCTGCTCTTTGCTCCAGTGAGGGAATACGTAGGACTCGGTGCCCGCCTCCCCGCAGGGAGCCGAAACATGCGGGCTGGGCATCCGAGAGAAGAGACCTCCAGAGACAGGCCTAACTTTTCTCTGCTTTCTTTGCCCAGGCACGGTCTTCAGCCGTCTTTGCCATCTGGCAGGTGCCCTTGTCTCCCTGTGGAGACATCTACTGAGCATGATGACATGCATCTTCACCATGTACGTACTACGTGTTTCTGCTGTGGACAGGGGGAGAAAGGGGATGTCCGAGGGCCAGGGCAAGCAAAGGGGAGAGCAGGGGGTGTTCCCCAGCCAGCTGCCCAGCGCTCCCACTCGGGCACCGAAGCTCAGGCGCTGCTCGTGCTGTGGCCATTCTCAGGGAGAACCAAGAGCAAAGCCCCTCGGCAGTCTCACTCCCATGCATTTGCCGGTGGCCCAAACTTTGGCTGCGGTAGGACAAACTGCCGCGTAGCCAGACGCTCGGGTGCAGAGCCACGCCTCTGCAGGGGAAGGGTTTCCCCAGCTATGGCAAGAGACCGCGCAGGGCTGGGAGGGCTCTGGGAGGAAAGCCAGACGAGGCTCCTGTGCTTCCCAGCCGTGTGGAAAAACACCCCTAAGAGAGAGCTGTGTGATTGCAAGTGAGAACAGGCCTGCTTTCTCAACCAAAGAGAGAGCAAGGTCCGCAAGGTCATTTGCTCGACCTCTTTACTTCCCGGGATTGTTTTCATTCCCTTTCGGAAGGCGCTCCTGGAGCTCTTCCTTTGAGGAAGGTCTGCCGTCAGTGTTGAATGATTTGGGCAGAAATCATGTTCCTCCTGGGCGCTGCTCTGTCAGCTCTCTGTCAGCAGCAGGCTTCTAAAATGGTGGCTTTTCAGCCTGAAAACGGAAATCCAGCTGTGAAGGGGTTTGCTCAAGACTCGGCTCATTGACAGCCACAGGACTCCCTCTTTTCCAGGCAGAAGACGGCCCTGCAGAAGACGAGGTTCTTGAAAGTCTTCCTCTTGTTGCTCCCAGTGGCTCTTGGTGAGTTTGCTTGAGCAAACATCTGAAAGCGACAGCCTGGCTGTGCTGGATGCCAGCTTTCAGCTGGCCAGCTTTCCTTTTTGGCCGATACGGGTGGAAACTCCTGTGGCCCAAGTGCTTCCTGAGTATGTCCTTGACTGGGACTTGCTTTTGGGCGACCAGTGAGAGTGGTAGTCTGCCAGCCATGCTGCTGCTCTGGCCCCTAGACAAAACGGCTTGCTTAGTCTGCAAGTCTGCGAGAGAAGGGCGTATGTATTTCCAAGCCTGAACTGGGAATTCCCAGGGGGGCCGTGCAGGGAGACCGATGGAGAGGCACCTCTCCTAGCCCATGCAGCCTGGTCTCGGTGCTCACTGAAGCAGTGAGGGGCAATGGGGAATAGCTGTGGGGCACCGAGCACACCTGAAGATCGGGGCTGCGCCGTCCCCTGACGCCTGGGGTGATGGCTCCCGGTCAGAGGCGCGTCCTCTCTCTGCACCCCCACGTTCCCCACCTCCTCAGCTAGCCTGCTGCCCCACTCCCAAGGCACCAGGGAGGAGACAATGTGACTGCAGGGATCGCTAGCAAGCCTAGTCAAATAACTGTCTCTCGGTGATGTGAATTGCAGCTGGTGTTTACTGTGGGACCTCACTGCCAGCGTGGACAATGCGGGCCAAGGGACTGATAGAGGTCGGTGATTGTAGTGGGACAGGCACCTCCTGCAAGGGAGCGCTGCTGACAGTAGCTGTCACACATAAATCACGGGCTCTTCTGCTTCCACGCGGGGTGACCCAAAGAAGCAGCAGCTTTTGCCGTGTCTTCCTAGGGAAGCCTCTCCTGGGAAGCCCCGGCAGCTCTGCTAGTGGGTTCTCTAATGGAGCGTCTTTCCCTTTCAGGAGCTGACGCGTGTGACTGCAGCAGACCTGAAGACCCTGAGGTAGGAGATGTTTCCTGAGCTGGAATTGGGTCTGTGCAGAAGCGTTAGCCGACCTCGTGCTACCTGCGCTTATTGTCCTTAATAGCCAGGGCTCCCGTACTTCCCTCCTGCCTTTGCCTTTTGCTCAACCTGGTGAGGAAGGGAAGCACTCGCAAAGCAGGGAAAGCATGTGGGTCTCTGTTCCTTGCTGAGCTCAGACGCTCCCCAGAGGGGATGGGCCACTCTCTGACAAGATCTGCTTTGCTGTTCCTGCAGGAATTTGCATGGTTTTTTGGAGGAGCAAACCCAAAAGTTGCAGCTGCTGCAGGAGGAGTTGGCTGAACTGAGGGTGGAGACCAGGAGTATGAAGAAGGTGATCCTGCATTTTGGGGAGGGAGGCTTGGCTGGGCAGAACCCCTGAGAAAGCGCTCTTTGGGATTAGTGGTGGGCTCAGAGTGCTGACCACAGCAAGGCAGCCTTTGCCAGAGGCTTGCTGGGTGAGCTTCTGTGCCGCACAGGCCCTTCTCCAGGCCCAGTTCAATCGGGCCGCCTCAGGCAGCGGAAGACTTCCAACATCCTTCCCCTTGGCGCGCCGGCGCCTCTGGCTGCTCTGGCCGGGCCCCTGAGGCGGTGGTGAGACCCAGGCACGCTCACGGGGCCAGCCGTCACTGGCAGGGCCTGAGCCCATCTCCTGGCTGACCTGGAGAGCGTGGAGGGTGGGGAGGAGGGTGTGGGGACCCCCGTCAACCCACCTCGGGGCCGGGGCCAGGGCCGTGGCCACAGATACTGTTCTTCCTCAGTCCTTGTGGCTCACGTCAGCCGCAGAGAGTCTCTCAGCTATGCGGACAAGGCTTGCCTTGCCTTGCGTTTCTGACACTGGCCCTTCGCTGCTCCGGGCACTAGTAGCCACGCTGAACTGTGCACTGATGTGGTCCTTTTCTGTGCTTGTTCATGGCTTTCTCAGGAAATGAACCTGGCATTGTCCAAGATGTCTCTGGAAGTCTACGTCCAGATGTCTGACTGGGCCCTGAAAAGCACTGGTATGGACACAAGCAGCCCAGTCTCCTTGCCCTGCGCTTGTCTGTAGCACTCCCCAAAGGAGGCTGTGCTCCAGGCGCTGCTCTCCAAAGTGGGGGAGCTTAAATCTTCACGGGGTCCAAGAGCAAGGCTGTGGCAGAGCGGCTCTCTCAGACTCCCTCCCAGTCCTGCCCTCGGCCTCTGCGCAGGTGCCTCGGGCGCTGCCCCCGCACACGTTCCTGTGCTGACGGAGGGGCTCTCTTCCTCTCCGCTGCATTTGGAAAGGGAACGGCTGGGTCATCCTTGGCTGCCCACACAGCAAGCCCTCAGCTTTGGTCTGCTGTCATTCACATGGGCGCCTGCTGCCTCCCAGCACCCTCAGACCTTCTCGTGGCGCTGTGAGAGAGGCAGTCACCAGGCACGTGGATGCTGTCATCGCCATGCGCAGCTGGGCACCGCCACCAGCGTGCTGATGAGGACAGGACTGACAGACGTGGAGCTGGCCGGCGGTGTCAGAAATAGTGTCTGAGCACCAAGTCCTCCTACTCTGTGGCCTCTTGCAGTCATCTGCTCTCCCTTCTTTACAGGTGCCAGCGTTGACAGGCAGAGAACTTCCAAGACCTATGACTGCAAAGAGTGGACCTACAGGGTTTTATCATTCTTTTGCACTGCCAACCCTCCTGATACCATTTTGCAGGTATCGTAGCGGAAATCATCAGTGCTGGTCTCCTTCCTTCCTGCAAAGTTGGGGACTGACCGCCTCAGGGGCTCTCCCCTCAGTCCAGTGGTACTGCTCACACCCACAGTGCTGATGAGGCTCCTGAAACCAAAGCTTGAACACAGGGCTGGGCTTGCTAGAAATCAGTGGTTCCCCTCAGGAGGGGAACAGAGCGGAACTGATGCATCTTGCCCACAGTCCTCTGTCACAGCTGGGTGAAACACTTTCTCCCTGCTGACCCCATTTCCACAGTCGTCCCGAACAGTGCCTTTTTGGGGGTGGGAGGCGGGAGGCAGGGGGTGCCCTGCAGAGCCACTGGGCAGCGAGGTGTTTCTGTAAGGCCCCCAGCTAGGATGGTCTCATAAGCGGTATTCTCCTCTTTTCTGAGGAGAGCCCCCTTTGTCAGGCAGGGAAGGAGCCCACCCTCTTCTGTCCACTTCCTCACAGGCGCCTAATTTTTGAGCTGAAATAGACCCCACAGACACACCGGCGCCTATGCTTCAAGCTACATGAGCAGTTGTGTTGGCCCCAACGCTCTCTCACACTTCATTGCTCTCACGCTCTGGTTGCAGCCGGATGTTTCCCCAGGAAACTGCTGGCCTTTACAAGGGCATCAGGGCCAGGTTGTCATCAGGATGCCAGCACAAGTCCATCTGACTGCCATCAGCGTGCAGCACATCGACAAAGAAGCCTCTCCATCTGGGACCGTCAACAGCGCCCCCAGAGACATCGCTCTCTTTGTAAGTCTCTGCTGGGCACTTCGGGCTGGGATGTGGCCCCGGGGGAAAGCCGTGACAGGGACTTGCTTGCTTTTGTGCATCCTCTGAGGTTTGTGTCCTGCTCTCTCCTGAGCACTGCAGCGCCCTCGCGGGATGTTTCAAGGGCTCTAGAGGTTTCATCCCTCTCAGGACTTAGTCTGGCCAAAGCACCTCAGGGTTCTTGACCAAAACTCAAGGCGGAGACTGAGCTCCACCCTAACCGGTGCTAGACTACTGCTAGAGCCCCCGGAGAGGCTGGGTAGATAACAGGGCTGATCCAGCGCGTACATCCCCTCTTTGTCGGGACGAGTCTGAGCTGCTCTCCTTGTGCTTTGCCCCTGAGGGAGTGGATGCGGACGGAGAAGAGGAAACTCTCCTTGGGACGTTCCTGTATGACGTGGCAAAAGAGCCCCTTCAGACCTTCTTTCTGAAGGTAGGGTCCAGGCACAGGGACAAGATGCCGGAGAGCAAAACAGGTTTGCCTGCAAGTCCGTGGCAGGAAGAGCGTGAATCCTTTCTCCCTGGGCCCAGGGGCCCAGGCCACCGCCGAGAGAGACCTGGCGGGGTTGGGAGGGCTGAGTGGCCTGCGGTGGTGGTAGCAAAAGGACAGCAAGGGCAGGGTCACACCGTGGGAGCACGAGTCATGAGAGATGCCTGGCTGCAGCCACTGCCTCAGCAGAGCCAGCTGCACACGCGGCCACTCCGCCCAAGCAACGTCCTTGTGCCGTGGAGAAACAGGGATGCCTGGTGGCAAAAGGTGTCGGGCAGCACCATCGCTCCATGCTGTGGCCTGCTGGCAGGCTGGACAGCGTGCCCCTTCTCTCCCGGTGCTCTCCCGCTTGCCAGGAGGAAGGCAGGCAGAGCGGACAACGGGAGCCTGGTGGGGTTGCACACCAGCTGCCCCACACATAGGAGCACCTCCCCGGCCTCTCTGTTAGCACACAGCAAGCAGCAGAAGGAAAGGGGCAGAGGGAAGGGAGGTGCAGCCCCAACCGGGCCGGCATGCAGAGGATGCCAGGTGCCTTCCTCCTTGCCATGTCCCCAGCCTCCCCAGCAGGCCCGGTACCAGCAGTGAGCCTCAGATGTCCACAGCCGCTCCCACCCACGTTTGGGAGCTTGTTCCTGAGCAGGAGCAGGGCTAGCAGGGGGCGATACCGTTGATCGCACTGTTGCTCTTAACACCTCCGTTTCCATTTCCCTCTTTTCTTCACAGAACGCGCCGCTTCCCAGAGCCTTTTCGTATATCAAACTACTCGTGAAGAGCAACTGGGGAAACCCAGCGTACACCTGCATTTATCGAGTGCAGGTTCATGGGAAGAGGGCAAACCCAGAAAGCCTCAGCTGAAACCGGCGAAGAAAGGCAAAAAAAAAAAAGAAGAGAAGGGAGGGGGGGCAGAAATAAATGCTGTGGCCGTTCAGATCGGTGTAGAAGATTTGTCTCCAAAGTGGGGTGCGCGAGAAGATCCATCCGGGGGAGGGCGGGAGTGCGCGCTGACGTGGCCACTGGCAGCCTGCAGGCGGGGGTTGCAGGGTGACCAAAATCATTGGGGCAGCCCTCGGGGGCTCCCAGGGCCAGGAGCTCCTCCGTTCCTTTTGCGATAGTGGGGCCGGAGGAGCAGATGGAACAACTTGGGCTAGCACCTTCCCAGCAACCAGGCTGCCCGTTTGTTGATTAACCCATAATTTCTGTAAAATGGGGGTGGGTGGGGAGCCTGTCTGACTGGCCTGTCGGAAACCCCATTCCTCACCCCATGAACGTCGCTGTTCTAGCTCTCGCTACTTCTGTCCGTTTGTGGCCGGTCGGGCGGCAGCTGTGTGGCCCCAGGGGAGCCCACAGGTTCTCCCCGCCCTGCTCAGCCCTGGGGAGCCCCAGTGTGATGTCAGAAAATCTTCAACAGTTGCGAACAACTAATAACCAGGAAGGAGCTGCGTTCCTGGAATAACGTGACCTCCTCCGCAAATGACATCTTGTTTTAATGAAGTAGCGCCAACTGTTCATTCTCTTTACTTTTTAAAGAATAAAATTCTTTCCCAGGATTTTATCTGAATGTAAAATAAGCATTATTCCCTTCTCTATTTAAACATGTGGCTGCTTTAAAAATGTAGGTTTGAGCAGCAGAGAGGGTCAGTCTTGACTATGATGAGCAAGTTAACTATGTGAAAAGTTTGGTTTTAAACACATGGACAAATGTACCTCCGCCCTGTTTTGGAAGAGCTAAGTGAGGAAAACAAATCATGCTCTTCCATACATGATATCTCTTTTTGAAATGTCATTACAACAGGTCCCCAGCTGGAAAAGAAAGAGCAAAACACAAGGTGCAGCAATGCCTAGGAATACTAAGAAGTTCACTTCTTAAATGTAAAAAAATGCAATGTGAAAGAACCTGGAGGTATTAACTTCTAGACTGGAGTTTTGCAGTGCCCTGAATATACATGTAAAGGAGATTAAAGTATATAACTGTATATAAAAGTTATAAAGCATATAAAGTATATAAAAGTATATAAAGCAAAAGCCGCGCTCCCAAGAAAGCAAAACAAGGAATTCATTCACTCCTTCCCATCGGCAGGCGGGTGTTCAGCCACCTCCAGGAAAGCAGGGCTCCATCACGCATAACGGTTACTTGGGAAGACAAACGCCATCACTCCAAACGTCCCCCCTTCCTTCTTCTTCCCCCAGCTTTATATGCTGAGCATGACGTCATATGGCATGGAATATCCCTTTGGTCAGCTGGGGTCAGCTGTCCCAGCTGTGTCTCCTCCCAACTCCTTGTGCACCCCCAGCCTACTCGCGGGTGGGGTGGGGTGAGGAGCAGAAAAGGCCTTGGCTCTGTGTAAGCACTGCCCAGCAGGAACTAAAACATCACTGAATTATCACTGTTTCCAGCACAAATCCAAAACATAGCCCCATACTAGCTACTACGAAGAAAATTAACTCTATCCCAGCCAAAACCAGTACAGTGATGGTTTTAGATTTCTCAAGCACGGGACATTGTTAACAAGTGTTCTCAATAGCAAACTGCTTTTCTCTAACCAGAAAACTTGTACTTCATTAGATTGTACAAATAAGTGGCTAACACTGTCCATTTGCTCTTCTCACTGACAGCCAAGAATCACAATGATCAGATTCACAGAAGTGCAATGTTGTTGTACTTCAAACTTAATACACTCTTCAAGTAAATATTCTTTTCACTACTCAGTTTTATTTTGCGGTATGTTTATTCTTTATTTCGCCTTTGGTCTTCAGGTGCCAATAGTTTTGTATAAGAAAAAAATAAACTAATCCATCTTGTTTGGTTTTCTTTCAGTAATTGTTTGGGCATTTTATTTTAGACACTCCTGCTAACCCTTGATATTATTTATGCACAAAGACTGCTAGAGCGTTAGTACTTATTTTTTTCTAAATCCTGCACCTAAACCTTGATCTCTGTTATTTTTTAATTTCTCCATTACATTTCAGTTGAAAAATGTGTGTCTGAGAGTCACTTATCACAGCAGAATTCGTATCTGACTATTTGCTGTCCCTACCCCTTGTGCAACTTCTTCTGGAAGGAATGCTTGGCTCAAGGGAGTTGCTAGTTTTATCCTTCATGTTGATGGGCTCAAAACTTACCTCTACATTTTGTTTCTCTTTGAATTTTTTGTCTGCAGTTCTACCCATATCCAGAATAACCTGGCGTAACAGTTGGTTATGTTTGATTGAGGGAACAATGTGCTTCTGAGAAGGAACTCAATGAATTTATTTTAAAATCCTAACCTGACTTTTTAAATCTTTTTTTCTTTAGATCTTTTTCCTTTGTGCACTCTGCCATCCTAAACCCAGCTGCAGAAGTAGATTCCTACTACTTGTTATTTGCATTAATTTTCTTTAGGGACTGTAATTTATTAATAATGGATGTGTGTATTTGTTATAACAAATAACTTTACCAATAACATCACAAGTTATATATACACGGTTTATATACACAGTGAAAACCCAACACAGGCAGATCAAAAACAAGTCTCAGAAATTACACAACATCAGATCATGCAGTGGAAAATGCTTTCAGGCCTGGAGCATGAGGTAAGGAGTCAACTGAGCAACAAAGAACACAAACGTGATATACTGCTGAATGACTGGATAGAGCCTGACTCACTAAGAGCGGGATTTTTTTTTAATCCTATAGGGTGTTTTATTGACGGCGCTTTCATATTCACACACGTGAAGTCAATGAGCATTTGATTTATTGTGATTTTCACCACTGGTAAGCATTTGATTCATTGTGAGTTTCACCATTGAAAGAAGAGCTATTTGCTGCTCAGCTTTGGCAGATGTAGCTGAGGTTTCAGCAAGGAATGACCACAACGTACCTTCATGCACCTGAAAAAGCCTCAGATGGATTCCAGAGAAAATAGAGTTCATGTTTTTACTTCCGGTGTTGTTTTCTGAGCACGTAGGCAGAAATGCTCAAAAAGCACAGTCTGCAGGACACAGGTTGTTTTGCCTGCCCTAAGCCCGGGGGCTCTGCTGGGTATTCCCTGTACCCATTAGTGGCAGGGCTGAGAACATGAAATCTTGACTTTGTGATGTGAAGAGTTTTCTCCCTTGCTGTAAGTAGATTGTTGCAAGAGGTCCTGCTTTTAACTTCCTACACGTATATAGATGAAGGGTAAGTCTACCCAGTGAAATGAAGGTATGATTCCAGCACATTTGACTATAGGTATTCTCAGAATATCTGCAAAGCTGTTTTTTTATGATGAAATGGGGAACACACTTCAACCCGTTTTTCTAAATGTCAGGAGCAATTCTGAGCTTCTGTGTACAACTTGTTAAAGCGCCTTTCCCCTGTTTCCCAAAACCTTCCTCTGCCAGCGTCAGTGTCGTGTGTGCCCTGGGAGTGGCATGTATGCCTCATGGGCATGTGAATGGAAGCAAAGGTTCCAGAATCACCTCTCCTAATGCACCTAGAGAGTAAGTAGATCAGGAGAGACCCCATTCCTCACCCCATGAACGTCGCCGTTCTAGATCTCGCTACTCTCTGTCCATTTGTGCCCGGTCGGGCGGCAGCCTGGAGGTTCTCCCCGCCCTGCTCAGCCCTGGGGAGCCCCAGTGTGATGTCAGAGCCGCCACTGTGAGGTCAGAGCTGGCCGCCCACACAGCCCTGTGGTGCGCGGGGAAGGAGCCCACAGCTGCTGTGTGGCTGTTGCCCTGGGCAGGCGCGCTCCTGCTGCCAGAGCTGTTTCTGCCTGGGCAGGCCACACTGCTGGAGCTGAGGCGGAAGAGCTGAGCGGGGAGCCTGCCTTTGCCCAGAGATGGCGGGGAGAAAGGCACCCCGGAGAAGACGCCAAGGGGCCTCAGACGGCTCCTTGGGGAAGAAGGCTGACCAACAGCCAGCAGGGGAGGCAGCGGAGCCGAGCCGCTGCCAGACGAGTAGGTACGAGGTGGGCTGCTCCTGCCCGGGGCCTCAGGTTGGGGAGGTAGCAGGGACACGGCCTAACACGGCCTAACACGGCGCGGAGCAGCATGGGGAAGCCGACAGAGGCTTCTGAAGAAGAGCCCCCCCCAGTGGCTTGCGAAGCCCCCCTTCTGCGGGGATGGGTCTCGGCTGAAAGCCTGGCTCGCTCTCCCGGCCAAAAGCCAGTGTGCAGCCTGGGCTTTTGGGGAGGCGGCAGCCTCCTGCTGCAGGGGCCAGCGCCCAGCCCTGCTGCACGGGGAGGTTTTGCTGCCGGGGGAGAGTTTGCTGCACGGGGAGGCCAAGCCCCTGGGACCTGAGGCTGGCCCCCTCTGGACATTGAGGCGCGGCCCTGCCTGGCTGAGGGGGGGAGCTGTGCGGGGAGGAGAGGGGTCGGGAGACCGCCAGCGCCCAGGGAAGAGGTGGGGGGCCGTGGTGGGGGACAGCAGCCTCCGCGAACGGCCGCTGAGAGGTGCCTGCGAGGGGCAGGTTGGTGCCAGGGGCCAGGGAGCAGGGACGGACGGGGTGAGAATCGGGCTGTGCTGCCTGGTGGGCTTCCCGCGGCAGGGGGCTGCTGCTGCCGCCAGCTTGCTTCCTCTTCTCCCACTGCGGACCTGTAAAGCAAAGGATGGGGAAAGGAGAGGGGGACCCCTGGATGCAGCCCAGCTGCGCTGCCCTCTCTTGCTGCAGCTGAGACGTCCCCTGGGAGGCTTCCTGCGGCCGACCTCTGGCAAGGGCCTTGGCTCACACAGCGTGGGGACGGTGGGCGACCGACATCTCTCTTTTTCCTCCCATAGGAGCCTCTGCATGGGGGTGGCGCTGGAGACAGGCTTTGTGCATTCGACTCCCAGCTCAGCCACTCAAGTGCCTGCGCAGGGCCGTCAGAAGGCCGCTGAATTTGCAAGTAAGCTCAGCACTGATGCTTGCTGTCAAGTGCTCGGGGGTGAACTAGGAGAGCTGCGCTGTGCCAGAGCTCTGGCCAAATGTAACAAGTGGCAGGAGAAGCGGAGGCTGCCCTGCTCTTTGCTCCAGTGAGGGAATACATGGGACTCGGTGCCCGCCTCCCCACAGGGAGCCGAAACATGCGGGCTGGGCATCCGAGAGAAGAGACCTCCAGAGACAGGCCTAACTTTTCTCTGCTTTCTTTGCCCAGGCACGGTCTTCAGCCATCTTTGCCATCTGGCAGGTGCCCTTGTCTCCCTGTGGAGACATCTACTGAGCATGATGACATGCATCTTCACCATGTACGTACTACGTGTTTCTGCTGTGGACAGGGGGAGAAAGGGGATGTCCGAGGGCCAGGGCAAGCAAAGGGGAGAGCAGGGGGTGTTCCCCAGCCAGCTGCCCAGCGCTCCCACTCGGGCACCGAAGCTCAGGCGCTGCTCGTGCTGTGGCCATTCTCAGGGAGAACCAAGAGCAAAGCCCCTCGGCAGTCTCACTCCCATGCATTTGCCGGTGGCCCAAACTTTGGCTGCGGTAGGACAAACTGCCGCGTAGCCAGACGCTCGGGTGCAGAGCCACGCCTCTGCAGGGGAAGGGTTTCCCCAGCTATGGCAAGAGACCGCGCAGGGCTGGGAGGGCTCTGGGAGGAAAGCCAGACGAGGCTCCTGTGCTTCCCAGCCGTGTGGAAAAACACCCCTAAGAGAGAGCTGTGTGATTGCAAGTGAGAACAGGCCTGCTTTCTCAACCAAAGAGAGAGCAAGGTCCGCAAGGTCATTTGCTCGACCTCTTTACTTCCCGGGATTATTTTCATTCCCTTTCGGAAGGCGCTCCTGGAGCTCTTCCTTTGAGGAAGGTCTGCCGTCAGTGTTGAATGATTTGGGCAGAAATCATGTTCCTCCTGGGCGCTGCTCTGTCAGCTCTCTGTCAGCAGCAGGCTTCTAAAATGGTGGCTTTTCAGCCTGAAAACGGAAATCCAGCTGTGAAGGGGTTTGCTCAAGACTCGGCTCATTGACAGCCACAGGACTCCCTCTTTTCCAGGCAGAAGACGGCCCTGCAGAAGACGAGGTTCTTGAAAGTCTTCCTCTTGTTGCTCCCAGTGGCTCTTGGTGAGTTTGCTTGAGCAAACATCTGAAAGCGACAGCCTGGCTGTGCTGGATGCCAGCTTTCAGCTGGCCAGCTTTCCTTTTTGGCCGATACGGGTGGAAACTCCTGTGGCCCAAGTGCTTCCTGAGTATGTCCTTGACTGGGACTTGCTTTTGGGCGACCAGTGAGAGTGGTAGTCTGCCAGCCATGCTGCTGCTCTGGCCCCTAGACAAAACGGCTTGCTTAGTCTGCAAGTCTGCGAGAGAAGGGCGTATGTATTTCCAAGCCTGAACTGGGAATTCCCAGGGGGGCCGTGCAGGGAGACCGATGGAGAGGCACCTCTCCTAGCCCATGCAGCCTGGTCTCGGTGCTCAGTGAAGCAGTGAGGGGCAATGGGGAATAGCTGTGGGGCACCGAGCACACCTGAAGATCGGGGCTGTGCCGTCCCCTGACGCCTGGGGTGATGGCTCCCGGTCAGAGGCGCGTCCTCTCTCTGCACCCCCACGTTCCCCACCTCCTCAGCTAGCCTGCTGCCCCACTCCCAAGGCACCAGGGAGGAGACAATGTGACTGCAGGGATCGCTAGCAAGCCTAGTCAAATAACTGTCTCTCGGTGATGTGAATTGCAGCTGGTGTTTACTGTGGGACCTCACTGCCAGCGTGGACAATGCGGGCCAAGGGACTGATAGAGGTCGGTGATTGTAGTGGGACAGGCACCTCCTGCAAGGGAGCGCTGCTGACAGTAGCTGTCACACATAAATCACGGGCTCTTCTGCTTCCACGCGGGGTGACCCAAAGAAGCAGCAGCTTTTGCCGTGTCTTCCTAGGGAAGCCTCTCCTGGGAAGCCCCGGCAGCTCTGCTAGTGGGTTCTCTAATGGAGCGTCTTTCCCTTTCAGGAGCTGACGCGTGTGACTGCAGCAGACCTGAAGACCCTGAGGTAGGAGATGTTTCCTGAGCTGGAATTGGGTCTGTGCAGAAGCGTTAGCCGACCTCGTGCTACCTGCGCTTATTGTCCTTAATAGCCAGGGCTCCCGTACTTCCCTCCTGCCTTTGCCTTTTGCTCAACCTGGTGAGGAAGGGAAGCACTCGCAAAGCAGGGAAAGCATGTGGGTCTCTGTTCCTTGCTGAGCTCAGACGCTCCCCAGAGGGGATGGGCCGCTCTCTGACAAGATCTGCTTTGCTGTTCCTGCAGGAATTTGCATGGTTTTTTGGAGGAGCAAACCCAAAAGTTGCAGCTGCTGCAGGAGGAGTTGGCTGAACTGAGGGTGGAGACCAGGAGTATGAAGAAGGTGATCCTGCATTTTGGGGAGGGAGGCTTGGCTGGGCAGAACCCCTGAGAAAGCGCTCTTTGGGATTAGTGGTGGGCTCAGAGTGCTGACCACAGCAAGGCAGCCTTTGCCAGAGGCTTACTGGGTGAGCTTCTGCGCCGCACAGGCCCTTCTCCAGGCCCAGTTCAACCGGGCCGCCTCAGGCAGCGGAAGACTTCCAACATCCTTCCCCTTGGCGCGCCGGCGCCTCTGGCTGCTCTGGCCGGGCCCCTGAGGCGGTGGTGAGACCCAGGCACGCTCACGGGGCCAGCCGTCACTGGCAGGGCCTGAGCCCATCTCCTGGCTGACCTGGAGAGCGTGGAGGGTGGGGAGGAGGGTGTGGGGACCCCCGTCAACCCACCTCGGGGCCGGGGCCAGGGCCGTGGCCACAGATACTGTTCTTCCTCAGTCCTTGTGGCTCACGTCAGCCGCAGAGAGTCTCTCAACTCTGCGGACAAGGCTTGCCTTGCCTTGCGTTTCTGACACTGGCCCTTCGCTGCTCCGGGCACTAGTAGCCATGCTGAACTGTGCACTGATGTGGTCCTTTTCTGTGCTTGTTCATGGCTTTCTCAGGAAATGAACCTGGCATTGTCCAAGATGTCTCTGGAAGTCTACGTCCAGATGTCTGACTGGGCCCTGAAAAGCACTGGTATGGACACAAGCAGCCCAGTCTCCTTGCCCTGCGCTTGTCTGTAGCACTCCCCAAAGGAGGCTGTGCTCCAGGCGCTGCTCTCCAAAGTGGGGGAGCTTAAATGCTTCACGGGGTCCAAGAGCAAGGCTGTGGCAGAGCGGCTCTCTCAGACTCCCTCCCAGTCCTGCCCTCGGCCTCTGCGCAGGTGCCTCGGGCGCTGCCCCCGCACACGTTCCTGTGCTGACGGAGGGGCTCTCTTCCTCTCCGCTGCATTTGGAAAGGGAACGGCTGGGTCATCCTTGGCTGCCCACACAGCAAGCCCTCAGCTTTGGTCTGCTGTCATTCACATGGGCGCCTGCTGCCTCCCAGCACCCTCAGACCTTCTCGTGGCGCTGTGAGAGAGGCAGTCACCAGGCACGTGGATGCTGTCATCGCCATGCGCAGCTGGGCACCGCCACCAGCGTGCTGATGAGGACAGGACTGACAGACGTGGAGCTGGCCGGCGGTGTCAGAAATAGTGTCTGAGCACCAAGTCCTCCTACTCTGTGGCCTCTTGCAGTCATCTGCTCTCCCTTCTTTACAGGTGCCAGCGTTGACAGGCAGAGAACTTCCAAGACCTATGACTGCAAAGAGTGGACCTACAGGGTTTTATCGTTCTTTTGCACTGCCAACCCTCCTGATACCATTTTGCAGGTATCGTAGCGGAAATCATCAGTGCTGGTCTCCTTCCTTCCTGCAAAGTTGGGGACTGACCGCCTCAGGGGCTCTCCCCTCAGTCCAGTGGTACTGCTCACACCCACAGTGCTGATGAGGCTCCTGAAACCAAAGCTTGAACACAGGGCTGGGCTTGCTAGAAATCAGTGGTTCCCCTCAGGAGGGGAACAGAGCGGAACTGATGCATCTTGCCCACAGTCCTCTGTCACAGCTGGGTGAAACACTTTCTCCCTGCTGACCCCATTTCCACAGTCGTCCCGAACAGTGCCTTTTTGGGGGTGGGAGGCGGGAGGCAGGGGGTGCCCTGCAGAGCCACTGGGCAGCGAGGTGTTTCTATAAGGCCCCCAGCTAGGATGGTCTCATAAGCGGTATTCTCCTCTTTTCTGAGGAGAGCCCCCTTTGTCAGGCAGGGAAGGAGCCCACCCTCTTCTGTCCACTTCCTCACAGGCGCCTAATTTTTGAGCTGAAATAGACCCCACAGACACACCGGCGCCTATGCTTCAAGCTACATGAGCAGTGGTGTTGGCCCCAACGCTCTCTCACACTTCATTGCTCTCACGCTCTGGTTGCAGCCGGATGTTTCCCCAGGAAACTGCTGGCCTTTACAAGGGCATCAGGGCCAGGTTGTCATCAGGATGCCAGCACAAGTCCATCTGACTGCCATCAGCGTGCAGCACATCGACAAAGAAGCGTCTCCATCTGGGACCGTCAACAGCGCCCCCAGAGACATCGCTCTCTTTGTAAGTCTCTGCTGGGCACTTCGGGCTGGGATGTGGCCCCGGGGGAAAGCCGTGACAGGGACTTGCTTGCTTTTGTGCATCCTCTGAGGTTTGTGTCCTGCTCTCTCCTGAGCACTGCAGCGCCCTCGCGGGATGTTTCAAGGGCTCTAGAGGTTTCATCCCTCTCAGGACTTAGTCTGGCCAAAGCACCTCAGGGTTCTTGACCAAAACTCAAGGCGGAGACTGAGCTCCACCCTAACCGGTGCTAGACTACTGCTAGAGCCCCCGGAGAGGCTGGGTAGATAACAGGGCTGATCCAGCGCGTACATCCCCTCTTTGTCGGGACGAGTCTGAGCTGCTCTCCTTGTGCTTTGCCCCTGAGGGAGTGGATGCGGACGGAGAAGAGGAAACTCTCCTTGGGACGTTCCTGTATGACGTGGCAAAAGAGCCCCTTCAGACCTTCTTTCTGAAGGTAGGGTCCAGGCACAGGGACAAGATGCCGGAGAGCAAAACAGGTTTGCCTGCAAGTCCGTGGCAGGAAGAGCGTGAATCCTTTCTCCCTGGGCCCAGGGGCCCAGGCCACCGCCGAGAGAGACCTGGCGGGGTTGGGAGGGCTGAGTGGCCTGCGGTGGTGGTAGCAAAAGGACAGCAAGGGCAGGGTCACACCGTGGGAGCACGAGTCATGAGAGATGCCTGGCTGCAGCCACTGCCTCAGCAGAGCCAGCTGCACACGCGGCCACTCCGCCCAAGCAACGTCCTTGTGCCGTGGAGAAACAGGGATGCCTGGTGGCAAAAGGTGTCGGGCAGCACCATCGCTCCATGCTGTGGCCTGCTGGCAGGCTGGACAGCGTGCCCCTTCTCTCCCGGTGCTCTCCCGCTTGCCAGGAGGAAGGCAGGCAGAGCGGACAACGGGAGCCTGGTGGGGTTGCACACCAGCTGCCCCACACATAGGAGCACCTCCCCGGCCTCTCTGTTAGCACACAGCAAGCAGCAGAAGGAAAGGGGCAGAGGGAAGGGAGGTGCAGCCCCAACCGGGCCGGCATGCAGAGGATGCCAGGTGCCTTCCTCCTTGCCATGTCCCCAGCCTCCCCAGCAGGCCCGGTACCAGCAGTGAGCCTCAGATGTCCACAGCCGCTCCCACCCACGTTTGGGAGCTTGTTCCTGAGCAGGAGCAGGGCTAGCAGGGGGCGATACCGTTGATCGCACTGTTGCTCTTAACACCTCCGTTTCCATTTCCCTCTTTTCTTCACAGAACGCGCCGCTTCCCAGAGCCTTTTCGTATATCAAACTACTCGTGAAGAGCAACTGGGGAAACCCAGCGTACACCTGCATTTATCGAGTGCAGGTTCATGGGAAGAGGGCAAACCCAGAAAGCCTCAGCTGAAACCGGCGAAGAAAGGCAAAAAAAAAAAAGAAGAGAAGGGAGGGGGGGCAGAAATAAATGCTGTGGCCGTTCAGATCGGTGTAGAAGATTTGTCTCCAAAGTGGGGTGCGCGAGAAGATCCATCCGGGGGAGGGCGGGAGTGCGCGCTGACGTGGCCACTGGCAGCCTGCAGGCGGGGGTTGCAGGGTGACCAAAATCATTGGGGCAGCCCTCGGGGGCTCCCAGGGCCAGGAGCTCCTCCGTTCCTTTTGCGATAGTGGGGCCGGAGGAGCAGATGGAACAACTTGGGCTAGCACCTTCCCAGCAACCAGGCTGCCCGTTTGTTGATTAACCCATAATTTCTGTAAAATGGGGGTGGGTGGGGAGCCTGTCTGACTGGCCTGTCGGAAACCCCATTCCTCACCCCATGAACGTCGCTGTTCTAGCTCTCGCTACTTCTGTCCGTTTGTGGCCGGTCGGGCGGCAGCTGTGTGGCCCCAGGGGAGCCCACAGGTTCTCCCCGCCCTGCTCAGCCCTGGGGAGCCCCAGTGTGATGTCAGAAAATCTTCAACAGTTGCGAACAACTAATAACCAGGAAGGAGCTGCGTTCCTGGAATAACGTGACCTCCTCCGCAAATGACATCTTGTTTTAATGAAGTAGCGCCAACTGTTCATTCTCTTTACTTTTTAAAGAATAAAATTCTTTCCCAGGATTTTATCTGAATGTAAAATAAGCATTATTCCCTTCTCTATTTAAATATGTGGCTGCTTTAAAAATGTAGGTTTGAGCAGCAGAGAGGGTCAGTCTTGACTATGATGAGCAAGTTAACTATGTGAAAAGTTTGGTTTTAAACACATGGACAAATGTACCTCCGCCCTGTTTTGGAAGAGCTAAGTGAGGAAAACAAATCATGCTCTTCCATACATGATATCTCTTTTTGAAATGTCATTACAACAGGTCCCCAGCTGGAAAAGAAAGAGCAAAACACAAGGTGCAGCAATGCCTAGGAATACTAAGAAGTTCACTTCTTAAATGTAAAAAAATGCAATGTGAAAGAACCTGGAGGTATTAACTTCTAGACTGGAGTTTTGCAGTGCCCTGAATATACATGTAAAGGAGATTAAAGTATATAACTGTATATAAAAGTTATAAAGCATATAAAGTATATAAAAGTATATAAAGCAAAAGCCGCGCTCCCAAGAAAGCAAAACAAGGAATTCATTCACTCCTTCCCATCGGCAGGCGGGTGTTCAGCCACCTCCAAGAAAGCAGGGCTCCATCACGCATAACGGTTACTTGGGAAGACAAACGCCATCACTCCAAACGTCCCCCCTTCCTTCTTCTTCCCCCAGCTTTATATGCTGAGCATGACGTCATATGGCATGGAATATCCCTTTGGTCAGCTGGGGTCAGCTGTCCCAGCTGTGTCTCCTCCCAACTCCTTGTGCACCCCCAGCCTACTCGCGGGTGGGGTGGGGTGAGGAGCAGAAAAGGCCTTGGCTCTGTGTAAGCACTGCCCAGCAGGAACTAAAACATCACTGAATTATCACTGTTTCCAGCACAAATCCAAAACATAGCCCCATACTAGCTACTACGAAGAAAATTAACTCTATCCCAGCCAAAACCAGTACAGTGACGTTTTTAGATTTCTCAAGCATGGGACATTGTTAACAAGTGTTCTCAATAGCAAACTGCTTTTCTCTAACCAGAAAACTTGTACTTCATTAGATTGTACAAATAAGTGGCTAACACTGTCCATTTGCTCTTCTCACTGACAGCCAAGAATCACAATGATCAGATTCACAGAAGTGCAATGTTGTTGTACTTCAAACTTAATACACTCTTCAAGTAAATATTCTTTTCACTACTCAGTTTTATTTTGCGGTATGTTTATTCTTTATTTCGCCTTTGGTCTTCAGGTGCCAATAGTTTTGTATAAGAAAAAAATAAACTAATCCATCTTGTTTGGTTTTCTTTCAGTAATTGTTTGGGCATTTTATTTTAGACACTCCTGCTAACCCTTGATATTATTTATGCACAAAGACTGCTAGAGCGTTAGTACTTATTTTTTTCTAAATCCTGCACCTAAACCTTGATCTCTGTTATTTTTTAATTTCTCCATTACATTTCAGTTGAAAAATGTGTGTCTGAGAGTCACTTATCACAGCAGAATTCGTATCTGACTATTTGCTGTCCCTACCCCTTGTGCAACTTCTTCTGGAAGGAATGCTTGGCTCAAGGGAGTTGCTAGTTTTATCCTTCATGTTGATGGGCTCAAAACTTACCTCTACATTTTGTTTCTCTTTGAATTTTTTGTCTGCAGTTCTACCCATATCCAGAATAACCTGGCGTAACAGTTGGTTATGTTTGATTGAGGGAACAATGTGCTTCTGAGAAGGAACTCAATGAATTTATTTTAAAATCCTAACCTGACTTTTTAAATCTTTTTTTCTTTAGATCTTTTTCCTTTGTGCACTCTGCCATCCTAAACCCAGCTGCAGAAGTAGATTCCTACTACTTGTTATTTGCATTAATTTTCTTTAGGGACTGTAATTTATTAATAATGGATGTGTGTATTTGTTATAACAAATAACTTTACCAATAACATCACAAGTTATATATACACGGTTTATATACACAGTGAAAACCCAACACAGGCAGATCAAAAACAAGTCTCAGAAATTACACAACATCAGATCATGCAGTGGAAAATGCTTTCAGGCCTGGAGCATGAGGTAAGGAGTCAACTGAGCAACAAAGAACACAAACGTGATATACTGCTGAATGACTGGATAGAGCCTGACTCACTAAGAGCAGGATTTTTTTTTAATCCTATAGGGTGTTTTATTGACGGCGCTTTCATATTCACACACGTGAAGTCAATGAGCATTTGATTTATTGTGATTTTCACCACTGGTAAGCATTTGATTCATTGTGAGTTTCACCATTGAAAGAAGAGCTATTTGCTGCTCAGCTTTGGCAGATGTAGCTGAGGTTTCAGCAAGGAATGACCACAACGTACCTTCATGCACCTGAAAAAGCCTCAGATGGATTCCAGAGAAAATAGAGTTCATGTTTTTACTTCCGGTGTTGTTTTCTGAGCACGTAGGCAGAAATGCTCAAAAAGCACAGTCTGCAGGACACAGGTTGTTTTGCCTGCCCTAAGCCCGGGGGCTCTGCTGGGTATTCCCTGTACCCATTAGTGGCAGGGCTGAGAACATGAAATCTTGACTTTGTTATGTGAAGAGTTTTCTCCCTTGCTGTAAGTAGATTGTTGCAAGAGGTCCTGCTTTTAACTTCCTACACGTATATAGATGAAGGGTAAGTCTACCCAGTGAAATGAAGGTATGATTCCAGCACATTTGACTATAGGTATTCTCAGAATATCTGCAAAGCTGTTTTTTTATGATGAAATGGGGAACACACTTCAACCCGTTTTTCTAAATGTCAGGAGCAATTCTGAGCTTCTGTGTACAACTTGTTAAAGCGCCTTTCCCCTGTTTCCCAAAACCTTCCTCTGCCAGCGTCAGTGTCGTGTGTGCCCTGGGAGTGGCATGTATGCCTCATGGGCATGTGAATGGAAGCAAAGGTTCCAGAATCACCTCTCCTAATGCACCTAGAGAGTGAGTAGATCAGGAGAGACCCCATTCCTCACCCCATGAACGTCGCCGTTCTAGATCTCGCTACTCTCTGTCCATTTGTGCCCGGTCGGGCGGCAGCCTGGAGGTTCTCCCCGCCCTGCTCAGCCCTGGGGAGTCCCAGTGTGATGTCAGAGCCGCCACTGTGAGGTCAGAGCTGGCCGCCCACACAGCCCTGTGGTGCGCGGGGAAGGAGCCCACAGCTGCTGTGTGGCTGTTGCCCTGGGCAGGCGCGCTCCTGCTGCCAGAGCTGTTTCTGCCTGGGCAGGCCACACTGCTGGAGCTGAGGCGGAAGAGCTGAGCGGGGAGCCTGCCTTTGCCCAGAGATGGCGGGGAGAAAGGCACCCCGGAGAAGACGCCAAGGGGCCTCAGACGGCTCCTTGGGGAAGAAGGCTGACCAACAGCCAGCAGGGGAGGCAGCGGAGCCGAGGTACGAGGTGGGCTGCTCCTGCCCGGGGCCTCGGGCTGGGGAGGTAGCAGGGACACGGCCTAACACGGCCTAACACGGCGCGGAGCAGCATGGGGAAGCCGACAGAGGCTTCTGAAGAAGAGCCCCCCCCAGTGGCTTGCGAAGCCCCCCTTCTGCGGGGATGGGTCTCGGCTGAAAGCCTGGCTCGCTCTCCCGGCCAAAAGCCAGTGTGCAGCCTGGGCTTTTGGGGAGGCGGCAGCCTCCTGCTGCAGGGGCCAGCGCCCAGCCCTGCTGCACGGGGAGGTATTGCTGCCGGGGGAGAGTTTGCTGCACGGGGAGGCCAAGCCCCTGGGACCTGAGGCTGGCCCCCTCTGGACATTGAGGCGCGGCCCTGCCTGGCTGAGGGGGGGAGCTGTGCGGGGAGGAGAGGGGTCGGGAGACCGCCAGCGCCCAGGGAAGAGGTGGGGGGCCGTGGTGGGGGACAGCAGCCTCCGCGAACGGCCGCTGAGAGGTGCCTGCGAGGGGCAGGTTGGTGCCAGGGGCCAGGGAGCAGGGACGGATGGGGTGAGAATCGGGCTGTGCTGCCTGGTGGGCTTCCCGCGGCAGGGGGCTGCTGCTGCCGCCAGCTTGCTTCCTCTTCTCCCACTGCGGACCTGTAAAGCAAAGGATGGGGAAAGGAGAGGGGGACGCCTGGATGCAGCCCAGCTGCGCTGCCCTCTCTTGCTGCAGCTGAGACGTCCCCTGGGAGGCGTCCTGCGGCCGACCTCTGGCAAGGGCCTTGGCTCACACAGCGTGGGGACGGTGGGCGACCGACATCTCTCTTTTTCCTCCCATAGGAGCCTCTGCATGGGGGTGGCGCTGGAGACAGGCTTTGTGCATTCGACTCCCAGCTCAGCCACTCAAGTGCCTGCGCAGGGCCGTCAGAAGGCCGCTGAATTTGCAAGTAAGCTCAGCACTGATGCTTGCTGTCAAGTGCTCGGGGGTGAACTAGGAGAGCTGCGCTGTGCCAGAGCTCTGGCCAAATGTAACAAGTGGCAGGAGAAGCGGAGGCTGCCCTGCTCTTTGCTCCAGTGAGGGAATACGTGGGACTCGGTGCCCGCCTCCCCGCAGGGAGCCGAAACATGCGGGCTGGGCATCCGAGAGAAGAGACCTCCAGAGACAGGCCTAACTTTTCTCTGCTTTCTTTGCCCAGGCACGGTCTTCAGCCATCTTTGCCATCTGGCAGGTGCCCTTGTCTCCCTGTGGAGACATCTACTGAGCATGATGACATGCATCTTCACCATGTACGTACTACGTGTTTCTGCTGTGGACAGGGGGAGAAAGGGGATGTCCGAGGGCCAGGGCAAGCAAAGGGGAGAGCAGGGGGTGTTCCCCAGCCAGCTGCCCAGCGCTCCCACTCGGGCACCGAAGCTCAGGCGCTGCTCGTGCTGTGGCCATTCTCAGGGAGAACCAAGAGCAAAGCCCCTCGGCAGTCTCACTCCCATGCATTTGCCGGTGGCCCAAACTTTGGCTGCGGTAGGACAAACTGCCGCGTAGCCAGACGCTCGGGTGCAGAGCCACGCCTCTGCAGGGGAAGGGTTTCCCCAGCTATGGCAAGAGACCGCGCAGGGCTGGGAGGGCTCTGGGAGGAAAGCCAGACGAGGCTCCTGTGCTTCCCAGCCGTGTGGAAAAACACCCCTAAGAGAGAGCTGTGTGATTGCAAGTGAGAACAGGCCTGCTTTCTCAATCAAAGAGAGAGCAAGGTCCGCAAGGTCATTTGCTCGACCTCTTTACTTCCCGGGATTATTTTCATTCCCTTTCGGAAGGCGCTCCTGGAGCTCTTCCTTTGAGGAAGGTCTGCCGTCAGTGTTGAATGATTTGGGCAGAAATCATGTTCCTCCTGGGCGCTGCTCTGTCAGCTCTCTGTCAGCAGCAGGCTTCTAAAATGGTGGCTTTTCAGCCTGAAAACGGAAATCCAGCTGTGAAGGGGTTTGCTCAAGACTCGGCTCATTGACAGCCACAGGACTCCCTCTTTTCCAGGCAGAAGACGGCCCTGCAGAAGACGAGGTTCTTGAAAGTCTTCCTCTTGTTGCTCCCAGTGGCTCTTGGTGAGTTTGCTTGAGCAAACATCTGAAAGCGACAGCCTGGCTGTGCTGGATGCCAGCTTTCAGCTGGCCAGCTTTCCTTTTTGGCCGATACGGGTGGAAACTCCTGTGGCCCAAGTGCTTCCTGAGTATGTCCTTGACTGGGACTTGCTTTTGGGCGACCAGTGAGAGTGGTAGTCTGCCAGCCATGCTGCTGCTCTGGCCCCTAGACAAAACGGCTTGCTTAGTCTGCAAGTCTGCGAGAGAAGGGCGTATGTATTTCCAAGCCTGAACTGGGAATTCCCAGGGGGGCCGTGCAGGGAGACCGATGGAGAGGCACCTCTCCTAGCCCATGCAGCCTGGTCTCGGTGCTCACTGAAGCAGTGAGGGGCAATGGGGAATAGCTGTGGGGCACCGAGCACACCTGAAGATCGGGGCTGTGCCGTCCCCTGACGCCTGGGGTGATGGCTCCCGGTCAGAGGCGCGTCCTCTCTCTGCACCCCCACGTTCCCCACCTCCTCAGCTAGCCTGCTGCCCCACTCCCAAGGCACCAGGGAGGAGACAATGTGACTGCAGGGATCGCTAGCAAGCCTAGTCAAATAACTGTCTCTCGGTGATGTGAATTGCAGCTGGTGTTTACTGTGGGACCTCACTGCCAGCGTGGACAATGCGGGCCAAGGGACTGATAGAGGTCGGTGATTGTAGTGGGACAGGCACCTCCTGCAAGGGAGCGCTGCTGACAGTAGCTGTCACACATAAATCACGGGCTCTTCTGCTTCCACGCGGGGTGACCCAAAGAAGCAGCAGCTTTTGCCGTGTCTTCCTAGGGAAGCCTCTCCTGGGAAGCCCCGGCAGCTCTGCTAGTGGGTTCTCTAATGGAGCGTCTTTCCCTTTCAGGAGCTGACGCGTGTGACTGCAGCAGACCTGAAGACCCTGAGGTAGGAGATGTTTCCTGAGCTGGAATTGGGTCTGTGCAGAAGCGTTAGCCGACCTCGTGCTACCTGCGCTTATTGTCCTTAATAGCCAGGGCTCCCGTACTTCCCTCCTGCCTTTGCCTTTTGCTCAACCTGGTGAGGAAGGGAAGCACTCGCAAAGCAGGGAAAGCATGTGGGTCTCTGTTCCTTGCTGAGCTCAGACGCTCCCCAGAGGGGATGGGCCACTCTCTGACAAGATCTGCTTTGCTGTTCCTGCAGGAATTTGCATGGTTTTTTGGAGGAGCAAACCCAAAAGTTGCAGCTGCTGCAGGAGGAGTTGGCTGAACTGAGGGTGGAGACCAGGAGTATGAAGAAGGTGATCCTGCATTTTGGGGAGGGAGGCTTGGCTGGGCAGAACCCCTGAGAAAGCGCTCTTTGGGATTAGTGGTGGGCTCAGAGTGCTGACCACAGCAAGGCAGCCTTTGCCAGAGGCTTACTGGGTGAGCTTCTGCGCCGCACAGGCCCTTCTCCAGGCCCAGTTCAACCGGGCCGCCTCAGGCAGCGGAAGACTTCCAACATCCTTCCCCTTGGCGCGCCGGCGCCTCTGGCTGCTCTGGCCGGGCCCCTGAGGCGGTGGTGAGACCCAGGCATGCTCACGGGGCCAGCCGTCACTGGCAGGGCCTGAGCCCATCTCCTGGCTGACCTGGAGAGCGTGGAGGGTGGGGAGGAGGGTGTGGGGACCCCCGTCAACCCACCTCGGGGCCGGGGCCAGGGCCGTGGCCACAGATACTGTTCTTCCTCAGTCCTTGTGGCTCACGTCAGCCGCAGAGAGTCTCTCAACTCTGCGGACAAGGCTTGCCTTGCCTTGCGTTTCTGACACTGGCCCTTCGCTGCTCCGGGCACTAGTAGCCACGCTGAACTGTGCACTGATGTGGTCCTTTTCTGTGCTTGTTCATGGCTTTCTCAGGAAATGAACCTGGCATTGTCCAAGATGTCTCTGGAAGTCTACGTCCAGATGTCTGACTGGGCCCTGAAAAGCGCTGGTATGGACACAAGCAGCCCAGTCTCCTTGCCCTGCGCTTGTCTGTAGCACTCCCCAAAGGAGGCTGTGCTCCAGGCGCTGCTCTCCAAAGTGGGGGAGCTTAAATCTTCACGGGGTCCAAGAGCAAGGCTGTGGCAGAGCGGCTCTCTCAGACTCCCTCCCAGTCCTGCCCTCGGCCTCTGCGCAGGTGCCTCGGGCGCTGCCCCCGCACACGTTCCTGTGCTGACGGAGGGGCTCTCTTCCTCTCCGCTGCATTTGGAAAGGGAACGGCTGGGTCATCCTTGGCTGCCCACAGAGCAAGCCCTCAGCTTTGGTCTGCTGTCATTCACATGGGCGCCTGCTGCCTCCCAGCACCCTCAGACCTTCTCGTGGAGCTGTGAGAGAGGCAGTCACCAGGCACGTGGATGCTGTCATCGCCATGCGCAGCTGGGCACCGCCACCAGCGTGCTGATGAGGACAGGACTGACAGACGTGGAGCTGGCCGGCGGTGTCAGAAACAGTGTCTGAGCACCAAGTCCTCCTACTCTGTGGCCTCTTGCAGTCATCTGCTCTCCCTTCTTTACAGGTGCCAGCGTTGACAGGCAGAGAACTTCCAAGACCTATGACTGCAAAGAGTGGACCTACAGGGTTTTATCGTTCTTTTGCACTGCCAACCCTCCTGATACTATTTTGCAGGTATCGTAGCGGAAATCATCAGTGCTGGTCTCCTTCCTTCCTGCAAAGTTGGGGACTGACCGCCTCAGGGGCTCTCCCCTCAGTCCAGTGGTACTGCTCACACCCACAGTGCTGATGAGGCTCCTGAAACCAAAGCTTGAACACAGGGCTGGGCTTGCTAGAAATCAGTGGTTCCCCTCAGGAGGGGAACAGAGCGGAACTGATGCATCTTGCCCACAGTCCTCTGTCACAGCTGGGTGAAACACTTTCTCCCTGCTGACCCCATTTCCACAGTCGTCCCGAACAGTGCCTTTTTGGGGGTGGGAGGCGGGAGGCGGGAAGCAGGGGGTGCCCTGCAGAGCCACTGGGCAGCGAGGTGTTTCTATAAGGCCCCCAGCTAGGATGGTCTCATAAGCGGTATTCTCCTCTTTTCTGAGGAGAGCCCCCTTTGTCAGGCAGGGAAGGAGCCCACCCTCTTCTGTCCACTTCCTCACAGGCGCCTAATTTTTGAGCTGAAATAGACCCCACAGACACACCGGCGCCTATGCTTCAAGCTACATGAGCAGTGGTGTTGGCCCCAACGCTCTCTCACACTTCATTGCTCTCACGCTCTGGTTGCAGCCGGATGTTTCCCCAGGAAACTGCTGGCCTTTACAAGGGCATCAGGGCCAGGTTGTCATCAGGATGCCAGCACAAGTCCATCTGACTGCCATCAGCGTGCAGCACATCGACAAAGAAGCGTCTCCATCTGGGACCGTCAACAGCGCCCCCAGAGACATCGCTCTCTTTGTAAGTCTCTGCTGGGCACTTCTGGCTGGGATGTGGCCCCGGGGGAAAGCCGTGACAGAGACTTGCTTGCTTTTGTGCATCCTCTGAGGTTTGTGTCCTGCTCTCTCCTGAGCACTGCAGCGCCCTCGCGGGATGTTTCAAGGGCTCTAGAGGTTTCATCCCTCTCAGGACTTAGTCTGGCCAAAGCACCTCAGGGTTCTTGACCAAAACTCAAGGCGGAGACTGAGCTCCACCCTAACCGGTGCTAGACTACTGCTAGAGCCCCCGGAGAGGCTGGGTAGATAACAGGGCTGATCCAGCGCGTACATCCCCTCTTTGTCGGGACGAGTCTGAGCTGCTCTCCTTGTGCTTTGCCCCTGAGGGAGTGGATGCGGACGGAGAAGAGGAAACTCTCCTTGGGACGTTCCTGTATGACGTGGCAAAAGAGCCCCTTCAGACCTTCTTTCTGAAGGTAGGGTCCAGGCACAGAGACAAGATGCCGGAGAGCAAAACAGGTTTGCCTGCAAGTCCGTGGCAGGAAGAGCGTGAATCCTTTCTCCCTGGGCCCAGGGGCCCAGGCCACCGCCGAGAGAGACCTGGCGGGGTTGGGAGGGCTGAGTGGCCTGCGGTGGTGGTAGCAAAAGGACAGCAAGGGCAGGGTCACACCGTGGGAGCACGAGTCATGAGAGATGCCTGGCTGCAGCCACTGCCTCAGCAGAGCCAGCTGCACACGCGGCCACTCCGCCCAAGCAACGTCCTTGTGCCGTGGAGAAACAGGGATGCCTGGTGGCAAAAGGTGTCGGGCAGCACCATCGCTCCATGCTGTGGCCTGCTGGCAGGCTGGACAGCGTGCCCCTTCTCTCCCGGTGCTCTCCCGCTTGCCAGGAGGAAGGCAGGCAGAGCGGACAACGGGAGCCTGGTGGGGTTGCACACCAGCTGCCCCACACATAGGAGCACCTCCCCGGCCTCTCTGTTAGCACACAGCAAGCAGCAGAAGGAAAGGGGCAGAGGGAAGGGAGGTGCAGCCCCAACCGGGCCGGCATGCAGAGGATGCCAGGTGCCTTCCTCCTTGCCATGTCCCCAGCCTCCCCAGCAGGCCCGGTACCAGCAGTGAGCCTCAGATGTCCACAGCCGCTCCCACCCACGTTTGGGAGCTTGTTCCTGAGCAGGAGCAGGGCTAGCAGGGGGCGATACCGTTGATCGCACTGTTGCTCTTAACACCTCCGTTTCCATTTCCCTCTTTTCTTCACAGAACGCGCCGCTTCCCAGAGCCTTTTCGTATATCAAACTACTCGTGAAGAGCAACTGGGGAAACCCAGCGTACACCTGCATTTATCGAGTGCAGGTTCATGGGAAGAGGGCAAACCCAGAAAGCCTCAGCTGAAACCGGCGAAGAAAGGCAAAAAAAAAAAAGAAGAGAAGGGAGGGGGGGCAGAAATAAATGCTGTGGCCGTTCAGATTGGTGTAGAAGATTTGTCTCCAAAGTGGGGTGCGCGAGAAGATCCATCCGGGGGAGGGCGGGAGTGCGCGCTGACGTGGCCACTGGCAGCCTGCAGGCGGGGGTTGCAGGGTGACCAAAATCATTGGGGCAGCCCTCGGGGGCTCCCAGGGCCAGGAGCTCCTCCGTTCCTTTTGCGATAGTGGGGCCGGAGGAGCAGATGGAACAACTTGGGCTAGCACCTTCCCAGCAACCAGGCTGCCCGTTTGTTGATTAACCCATAATTTCTGTAAAATGGGGGTGGGTGGGGAGCCTGTCTGACTGGCCTGTCGGAAACCCCATTCCTCACCCCATGAACGTCGCTGTTCTAGCTCTCGCTACTTCTGTCCATTTGTGGCCGGTCGGGCGGCAGCTGTGTGGCCCCAGGGGAGCCCACAGGTTCTCCCCGCCCTGCTCAGCCCTGGGGAGCCCCAGTGTGATGTCAGAAAATCTTCAACAGTTGCGAACAACTAATAACCAGGAAGGAGCTGCGTTCCTGGAATAACGTGACCTCCTCCGCAAATGACATCTTGTTTTAATGAAGTAGCGCCAACTGTTCATTCTCTTTACTTTTTAAAGAATAAAATTCTTTCCCAGGATTTTATCTGAATGTAAAATAAGCATTATTCCCTTCTCTATTTAAATATGTGGCTGCTTTAAAAATGTAGGTTTGAGCAGCAGAGAGGGTCAGTCTTGACTATGATGAGCAAGTTAACTATGTGAAAAGTTTGGTTTTAAACACATGGACAAATGTACCTCCGCCCTGTTTTGGAAGAGCTAAGTGAGGAAAACAAATCATGCTCTTCCATACATGATATCTCTTTTTGAAATGTCATTACAACAGGTCCCCAGCTGGAAAAGAAAGAGCAAAACACAAGGTGCAGCAATGCCTAGGAATACTAAGAAGTTCACTTCTTAAATGTAAAAAAATGCAATGTGAAAGAACCTGGAGGTATTAACTTCTAGACTGGAGTTTTGCAGTGCCCTGAATATATATGTAAAGGAGATTAAAGTATATAACTGTTCATCTCAGAAAAACTTTGCTTAGTATATAATAACTTCACAGTTTATTGTAAAGGAGAATTGTTATCTGCTTATTCTTTTACACCACATTCATCACTGATACCTTGTGATCTGTCATAGAGGCAAGTGCCCCAGGGTGGCAAGGAATATTTCATTACCTGAGGACGACAACAGAGTAGCCCTGCAGTGTGTATTTGGGGCCTTTTAGGACAAAATTATTCTAATTTCAGAAAACATGAGGGTAAAGCAAATATCAGCACAAACTAAAGTCATTAGCAAATGAAAGATAGTTTTTCAATATATGTATGTATGGAATGGTCATTTTGTTACATCTAGAAGCAGCCGATGATTTTTTAGGCCACTCTTGCCTGATGACATAGGTGGGCGAGTGACTGGGCGAGTGAGCCAGAGTCCTTTCCTCTTCTAGGAGTGGAAGAAGTGTTGGTGGAAGGTCATTGATGAAACAGCAGCTAGCAAATGAACAGTTGGTTAAATCCAAGGATTAATGAAGTCCATGACAAAATTTCTATTGACGTCAGCGGGTCTTGAATGGTTTTTGATGGACCTCAGGAGGGATGATATTAAGGTGAGCCTTCATGAAGAGAAATGTGGCAAAGGCTGGACTGCCTTTGTAAAGGTCTTCTTTTTCTTTAATTCATGAAGTTGCATTTTAGCTAAATCTCACCACCTTCCACATCACTTGTACAGAATCTGTAATCCGTCTCAAACTCAGCTCAAGGAGTGATCCATGTTCTCTCTTCCCTTCGTTACATGCTGCAGCTGGTACACTGAGCCATTCTTGCTGCTGCTGAGAGATGTCCATGCTAATTTTTCAGACTTACAAAATACTCTTTTGTTCATTAGTTCTTAACCCTTGTGACAAAACGGCCTCTCTATTCTGCTACAGTTGAAATTGCCGCTAGCAGGGAGCCAGAGAAATTCAGAGACAGCTGGAGCCGGTTTAAAGGCACTTCAAACTCCAGTCACCTGTCCTTTGCTGCTTTTCATTGCTGCGGAGGAGGACTCATGGTGCTGCTGCTTTACAAGCTAGAGCTGGAGACCGGACGGGAGCACACGTTGTTTGCAGCCCCAGTTTTTCCAACAAACATTTGGAGCCATTTCATACCAGTTCAGTGGGATTTCAAGCTGTTGCTGTTAACATTGATCTGGTGACTTGAATGTAAATGTTCATCTTTATGGCGGTAATTTTAAGTATGGGAGCGTTATCAAACATTAATGGGAATCTAAAGCCCACATCTCTGCCCTGAAAACATCCATGAGAATTTGCAGAAGGCAGGGAGAAACTTAGAGGTAGCAGCAAAAGGAGGATTTTGTGTGAAATACAATGACTTCTGGCCAATTCACAGATTAGCAAAGAAAAAAAAAGTTAGATGATACTGAAAGAGATTATTAATGAGGGCTGAATCTCATAAGGTTCACCTGCAGGTTCAGAGATGTTTTCTTGTTCTTGTCAGCTCTCAGAAGCTCAGACACTTCTGCAGAGCACAAAGTATATAAGGCGTTGGATTTTTACAATTAGTCTCAGAAACAACAGCCTCTCTTTTCCATTGCCAGTGATTCCTCACTTTAGTTGGGATGAAATGTCATTGGAAAAGCTTCCCTTATGTTACTCCATTTCAATGCATGCCCCCCTGCAGCAAGACTGGAGTGTGACAGGTTGAATTTAGTTCAAAATTTTAGGGTGTGACTTTAAATTTTAGAAATCTTTAAACCTAAAAGATTGCACACAATTGTCTGGGCCTGATTTTGCTCCCATTTTAGTCTTCCCCTTGGAAAACTTCTCTCCGAGTTGGTGTCAGAGAAGACTTTTGGAGCCGTTTTTCCCTTCTCTACTTCAATTCTTTACTTGGAAAAGTTAGTGCTGGTAACATGGAAGGTGGTTAACACGAAGGAAAAAGGCCTATGAGCTGAAAGACAAATACAGATGAGACCATGTGGGGCAAACACCAAGAGTGACAAATACAGGGGTGGCAAAATACAACCACAAGCCTGTCCTTAGGAGGTGGGGGACGGCCCAGCTGTCTAGCTTAAAAGGAAATTACAAAATAAGGATTGTGGTGCGTCTCCATTCCTGGAAAATTTAAGGATCTTTTTTTTGCATCTTGTATTAAGTGGTCAGCAGTAAAAGGGTTTAACACACATTTCCTGCATTTTGACCATGATTTTAACAGATTCCTTGCCAAATATGGGATTACAATTATCATCTGCCTATGACTAGAATAGGAAGAAATGAAGGGTGAGATCATTCAGACAATTAGCACCTGAAAATGCAAATTGGCCTTAAATCAAATGCTGTTAGGGACAAATCCTTCGCTACTTAGTCAAAGTCCCTGTTAAAAAAAGCCTTTTTGTTTCAGTAGGCTTCAGTCCTTTAAGTGTAAATGTACTCGGAGAAAAATCTTTCTCCTTGGCAATGATGGGGTTTTGATGCAAATCTATTAGAACCAAAACTTTGTGGTAGAAATGTACCTGTTCCAGTGAAAAATTTGGGAAAGTTATCTCAGCTCAAGGACAAAATCTCTGTTTAGGATGAAAGAAAGGTTTATTTGTCACTCTCACCTGCTTTCTGGTTTGCCTTTTTTAAGCAAAACACCATGAAAGGTGCAGAAGGAAGCCACACTTAGGCATCTGTGTTTAAATCATCAGTAGCTCTTTTACAACAAATCAAAAAGCAAAAGAAATGAGTGAGATAAGCACCAGAAAAATCCACAGCAACTGTGAGTTTTGTCCCTGAGATTTGGATTGCTGGATTGGGCCGGCAGTGTGTTATTTACATTTTTCCTCAATGGCAGCTGATCAAAATAATTACTACAATTATAAAAATAGGAGAAAAATAAAATATCTGATTGTCGTGGCTTAACCCCGGCTGGCAGCCGCTCGCTCACTCCCCCCCAGTGGGATGGGGGAGAGAATCGGAAGGGTAAAAGTGAGAAAACTCGAGGACTGAGATAAAGGCAGTTTAAGAGGTAAAGCAAAAGCCACGCTCCCAAGCAAAGCAAAACAAGGAATTCTTTCACTGCTTCCCATCGGCAGGCGGGTGTTCAGCCACCTCCAGGAAAGCAGGGCTCCATCACGCATAACGGTTACTTGGGAAGACAAACGCCATCACTCCAAACGTCCCCCCTTCCTTCTTCTTCCCCCAGCTTTATATGCTGAGCATGACGTCATATGGTATGGAATATCCCTTTGGTCAGCTGGGGTCAGCTGTCCCAGCTGTGTCTCCTCCCAACTCCTTGTGCACCCCCAGCCTACTCGCGGGTGGGGTGGGGTGAGGAGCAGAAAAGGCCTTGGCTCTGTGTAAGCACTGCCCAGCAGGAACTAAAACATCACTGAATTATCACTGTTTCCAGCACAAATCCAAAACATAGCCCCATACTAGCTACTACGAAGAAAATTAACTCTATCCCAGCCAAAACCAGTACAGTGATGTTTTTAGATTTCTCAAGCATGGGACATTGTTAACAAGTGTTCTCAATAGCAAACTGCTTTTCTCTAACCAGAAAACTTGTACTTCATTAGATTGTACAAATAAGTGGCTAACACTGTCCATTTGCTCTTCTCACTGACAGCCAAGAATCACAATGATCAGATTCACAGAAGTGCAATGTTGTTGTACTTCAAACTTAATACACTCTTCAAGTAAATATTCTTTTCACTACTCAGTTTTATTTTGCGGTATGTTTATTCTTTATTTCTCCTTTGGTCTTCAGGTGCCAACAGTTCTGTATAAGAAAAAAATAAACTAATCATTCTTGTTTGGTTTTCTTTCAGTAATTGTTTGGGCATTTTATTTTAGACACTCCTGCTAACCCTTGATATTATTTATGCACAAAGACTGCTAGAGCGTTAGTACTTATTTTTTTCTAAATCCTGCACCTAAACCTTGATCTCTGTTATTTTTTAATTTCTCCATTACATTTCAGTTGAAAAATGTCTTGTGTGTCTGAGAGTCACTTATCACAGCAGAATTCGTATCTGACTATTTGCTGTCCCTACCCCTTGCGCAACTTCTTCTGGAAGGAATGCTTGGCTCAAGGGAGTTGCTAGTTTTATCCTTCATGTTGATGGGCTCAAAACTTACCTCTACATTTTGTTTCTCTTTGAATTTTTTGTCTGCAGTTCTACCCATATCCAGAATAACCTGGCGTAACAGTTGGTTATGTTTGATTGAGGGAACAATGTGCTTCTGAGAAGGAACTCAATGAATTTATTTTAAAATCCTAACCTGACTTTTTAAATCTTTTTTTCTTTAGATCTTTTTCCTTTGTGCACTCTGCCATCCTAAACCCAGCTGCAGAAGTAGATTCCTACTACTTGTTATTTGCATTAATTTTCTTTAGGGACTGTAATTTATTAATAATGGATGTGTGTATTTGCTATAACAAATAACTTTACCAATAACATCACAAGTTATATATACACGGTTTATATACACAGTGAAAACCCAACACAGGCAGATCAAAAACAAGTCTCAGAAATTACACAACATCAGATCATGCAGTGGAAAATGCTTTCAGGCCTGGAGCATGAGGTAAGGAGTCAACTGAGCAACAAAGAACACAAACGTGATGTACTGCTGAATGACTGGATAGAGCCTGACTCACTAAGAGCGGGATTTTTTTTTAATCCTATAGGGTGTTTTATTGACGGCGCTTTCATATTCACACACGTGAAGTCAATGAGCATTTGATTTATTGAGATTTTCACCACTGGTAAGCATTTGATTCATTGTGAGTTTCACCATTGAATGAAGAGCTATTTGCTGCTCAGCTTTGGCAGATGTAGAGGTTTCAGCAAGGAATGACCACAACGTACCTTCATGCACCTGAAAAAGCCTCAGATGGATTCCAGAGAAAATAGAGTTCATGTTTTTACTTCCGGTGTTGTTTTCTGAGCACGTAGGCAGAAATGCTCAAAAAGCACAGTCTGCAGGACACAGGTTGTTTTGCCTGCCCTAAGCCCGGGGGCTCTGCTGGGTATTCCCTGTACCCATTAGTGGCAGGGCTGAGAACATGAAATCTTGACTTTGTGATGTGAAGAGTTATCCTGGTTTCAGCTGGGATAGGGTTAAATTTCTTCCTAGTGCTGTGTTTTGGATTTAGTATGAGGAGAATGTTGATAACACACTGATGTTTTCAGTTGTTGCTAAGTGCCCTCCTAGTCCAAGGACAGCTCCCGTGCCTACTGACTGAGCTAGGTACACAAGATGGGAGGGAACATAATCAGGACAGCCAGCCCAGCTGGCTAATGGGGTATTCCATACCATGTGACGTCATGCTCAGTATATGAAGGGTAGGCGTGATCCAGGAAGTACCGATCGCTACTTGGTTATCGGTCAGCGCGGGTGGTGAGCAATTGCATTGTGCATCACTCATTTTGTATATTTTATCATTATCATTATCATTATTATTTTCCCTTTTTTTTCCCTGTTCTATTAAACTGTCTTTATCTCAACCCACGAGTTTTTCTCACTCTTACCCTTCCGATTCTCTCCCCGTCCCGCTGGGGGTGGGGGGAGTGAGTGAGCGGCTGCGTGGTATTTGGCTGCTGCCAGGTTAAACCACGACAGTCCTTTTTGGCGCCCAACGTGGGGCACGAAGGGTTGAGATAACGACACATCTGACCCGAACGGGTTAAAACAAATTTGTTATAAGCATTCATTATATCAGTTTAGTACTCGATGTTCACAATGTTGATTTATTTGCTCTCAGAGTTTTTGGATCTGTTCTTGCAGTTGTGGTATATAGCACCTTACTGGCTGTCTATACTGCTGATTATCAGTTTTTATGTGGGGTTGGTCATCTCTGGGAAATGGATTAAGGTCATTGCTTTGCTATACTGTGTGACCTGGCTTTATGTTATGATAAAATTATTGGTCACGAGCCTGTACTCAGCACTGCCATCATTCCTGTTCTTTGGGAGCTATCTTTTGGAAACTATTAATAATTACACTTCTTACGTCTTCACCTCAGAGGATGAATTTAGGGGGGGAGACAAGATGGGACACTTTCTCCCACTTGTTCACCTTCCCCTCCATATCTTCAGAAACTCCTTTTTCTTCTATCCTCTTCATGAAGATGTCTACAATATTCCCTGAGAATTTTGAATATCCTTGGGATGTTCAAACAAGCATGATCATATTGCTATGTCTTCTGAATGTGGTTCAGGCCTTGTTTAGAGTTAAACAACTCTTCAGGAATACTGTCCAGAGATCAACCCCAGCAACAGATACAGTGACTACTCAAACCCCCACAACAGGCACTGTAGCTCCTTCAACCCGCACGACAACCACTGTGGCTACTCAAACCCCTGCGACAGGCACCGTGGCTACTTCAACCCCCACAACAACCACTATGGCTACTCAGACCCCGGCAACAGTCACTACAGTTACTCCAACCCCCGCAACAGGCACTGCAGCCGCTCAAACCCCGGCAACAGTCACTACAAATACTCCAACCCCCGCGACAGGCACTGCAGCTACCCAAACCCTCGTGACGGGTACTACAGCTGAACCAGAGGACCAACCGTCGCTGGTATCCGTCGCCCCTGTACAGAAGAAGAAATCTTTGAAGTGGAAGTCAGGTCGTGTAGAAAAGGATGATGGAAAACCAGGGCCATCACGAGGAGGGGAGGAGGAAGAGGAAGAACTCATAAACGAGACGAAACCACCCAATCCTTATCGCTGAATGAGTTGCGAGATATGCGGAAAGATTTCGGCCGTCGTCCAGGCGAGCATATTGTTACCTGGCTGCTCCGATGCTGGGATAATGGGGCCAGTAGCCTGGAATTAGAGGGGAAGGAGGCCAAACAGCTGGGATCCCTTGCTAGGGAAGCGGGTATTGACAAAGCAATTGGAAAAGGGACACAGGTCCTCAGCCTCTGGAGGCGACTGCTGTCAGGCGTGAAGGAAAGGTATCCCTTCAAGGAAGATGTTATATATCGCCTAGGCAAATGGACCACTATGGAGAGAGGTATCCAGTACCTGAGAGAACTAGGCGTGCTGGAGGTGGTTTATAGTGACCTGGATGACCCCCGAACACCCAAAGATCCAGATGACGTCCAGTGCACGCGACCCATGTGGCGGAAGTTGGTACGGAGCGCACCAGCATCGTATGCCAGTTCGTTGGCAGTACTGTGCTGGAAAGAGGAAGAAGCACCAACGGTGGATGAGGTGGTTAGCAGACTTCGGGATTTTGAAGAAACTATCTCCTCCTCCCTTGTCTCGGCTGTGGAGAAACTGTCCCGGGAGGTCCAGCAACTCAAAGAGGATATGTCTCATTCTCCACCTGTACGGACCAGTATCTCAGCCATTAGGAGTCAGCGTTTTTCTCCTCAAGAGAAAGGATCTAGAAAGTACACACCACGGGGCACCCTGTGGTTTTACCTGCGTGACCACGGAGAGGACATGAGGCAGTGGGATGGAAAACCTACCTTCGTCCTAGAGGCACGTGTACGTGAGTTGCAAGGAAAAACAATCACACAAGGGGGTTCTCCCAGGAAAAATGCTGCTCCAGTTGTCAGGAAAAACCTGTCTCACGACGGTCCAGTTTCCAGTGAACAGTTCCCCAGACAGAGTAGAAGGGCTGATCTTACTTTGGATTGTAATTGCAATGAAGAAATTCTTGACTCACGTTTGCAAGAAGTGAGAGATGGATACTATGACCAGAACTAGAGGGCCCTGCCTCCAGCCAGGCGGAGGAAAGGGACAACCGGGTTTACTGGACTGTGTGGATTCGATGGCCTGGCACATCAGACCCACAGGAGTATAAGGCTCTCGTAGACACCGGTGCACAGTGCACCCTGATGCCATCAAACCATAAAGGGGCAGAACCCATTTGTATTTCTGGAGTGACAGGGGGATCCCAAGAGTTAACTGTGTTGGAGGCCGAAGTGAGCCTGACCGGGAATGAGTGGCAGAAGCACCCCATTGTGACTGGCCCAGAGGCTCCGTGCATCCTTGGCATAGACTACCTCAGGAGAGGGTATTTCAAGGACCCAAAAGGGTACCGGTGGGCTTTTGGTATAGCTGCCCTGGAGACGGAGGAAATTAAACAGCTGTCCACCTTGCCCGGTCTCTCACAGGATCCTTCTGTTGTGGGGTTGCTGAGGGTTGAAGAACAACAGGTACCAATCGCTACCACAACAGTGCACCGGCGGCAATACCGCACCAACCGAGACTCCCTGATCCCTATCCATGAGCTGATTCGTCGACTGGAGAGCCAAGGAGTGATCAGCAAGACTCGCTCACCCTTCAACAGTCCCATATGGCCAGTGCGAAAGTCTAATGGAGAGTGGAGACTAACAGTAGACTACCGTGGCCTGAACGAAGTCACACCGCCACTGAGTGCTGCCGTGCCGGACATGCTAGAACTTCAATACGAACTGGAGTCGAAGGCAGCCAAGTGGTACGCCACAATTGACATTGCTAATGCCTTCTTCTCCATCCCTTTGGCGGCAGAGTGCAGGCCACAGTTTGCTTTCACTTGGAGGGGCGTCCAGTACACCTGGAACCGACTGCCCCAAGGCTGGAAACACAGCCCTACCATTTGCCATGGACTGATCCACACCGCACTGGAACAGGGTGAGGCTCCAGAACACCTGCAGTACATTGACGACATCATCGTATGGGGCAACACAGCAGAAGAAGTTTTTGAGAAAGGGAAGAAAATAATTCAAATCCTTCTGAAATCTGGTTTTGCCATAAAACAAAGTAAGGTCAAGGGACCTGCACAGGAGATCCAGTTTTTAGGAATAAAATGGCAAGATGGACGTCGTCAGATCCCAACAGATGTGATCAATAAAATAACAGCCATGTCTCCACCAACTAACAAAAAGGAAACACAAGCTTTCTTAGGCGTTGTGGGTTTTTGGAGAATGCATATTCCAAATTACAGTCAGATCGTAAGCCCTCTCTATCAAGTGACCAGGAAGAAGAACGACTTCAAATGGGGCCCTGAGCAACGACAAGCCTTTGAACAAATTAAACAGGAGATAGTTCATGCAGTAGCCCTTGGGCCAGTCCGGGCAGGACAAGATGTAAAGAATGTGCTCTACACCGCAGCCGGGGAGAATGGTCCTACCTGGAGCCTCTGGCAGAAAGCACCAGGGGAGACTCGAGGTCGACCCTTAGGGTTCTGGAGTCGGGGATACAGAGGATCCGAGGCTCGCTACACTCCAACTGAGAAGGAGATATTGGCAGCATATGAAGGGATTCGAGCTGCTTCGGAAGTGGTTGGTACTGAAGCACAGCTCCTCCTGGCACCCCAACTGCCGGTGCTGGGCTGGATGTTCAAAGGGAGGGTCCCCTCTACACATCATGCAACCGATGCTACGTGGAGTAAGTGGGTCGCACTGATCACACAACGGGCCCGAATAGGCAACCCCAGTCGCCCAGGAATCTTGGAGGTGATCACGAACTGGCCAGAAGGCAAAGATTTTGACATATCCACAGAGGAGGAGGTGATACGTGCTGAAGAAGCCCCACTGTACAATAAACTACCAGAAAACAAGAAGCAATATGCCCTGTTCACTGATGGATCCTGTCGCCTTGTGGGAAAACATCGGAGATGGAAAGCTGCTGTATGGAGTCCTATACGCCAAGTCGCAGAAACTGCTGAAGGAGAAGGTGAATCGAGCCAGTTTGCAGAGGTGAAAGCCATCCAGCTGGCCTTGGACATTGCTGAACGAGAAAAATGGCCAGTACTTTATCTCTATACTGACTCATGGATGGTGGCAAATGCCCTGTGGAGTTGGTTGCAGCAGTGGAAGCAGAACAACTGGCAGCGCAGAGGTAAACCCATCTGGGCTGCCGCGTTGTGGCAAGATATTGCTGCCCGGGTAGAGAACCTGACTGTAAAAGTACGTCACGTAGATGCTCACGTACCCAAGAGTCGGGCCACTGAGGAACATCAAAATAACGAGCAGGTGGACCAGGCTGCTAAGATTGAAGTGGCTCAGGTGGATTTGGACTGGCAACATCAGGGTGAACTATTTATAGCTCGGTGGGCCCATGACGCGTCAGGCCATCAAGGAAGAGATGCAACATATAGATGGGCTCGTGATCGAGGGGTGGACTTAACCATGGACGCTATTGCACAGGTTATCCACGAATGTGAAACGTGCGCTGCAATCAAACAAGCCAAGCGAGTAAAGCCTCTTTGGTATGGGGGACGATGGTTGAAATATAAATATGGGGAGGCCTGGCAGATTGATTATATCACACTCCCACAAACCCGACACGGTAAGCGCTATGTGCTCACCATGGTGGAAGCAACCACCGGCTGGCTAGAAACATACCCTGTGCCCCATGCCACTGCCCGGAACACCATCCTGGGCCTTGAAAAGCAAGTCCTGTGGCGACATGGCACCCCAGAAAGAATTGAGTCAGACAACGGGACTCACTTCCGAAACGCCCTCATAGACACCTGGGCCAAAGAGCATGGCATTGAGTGGGTCTATCACATCCCCTACCATGCACCAGCCTCTGGGAAAATCGAACGATACAATGGATTGCTAAAAACTACGCTGAGAGCAATGGGTGGTGGGACATTCAAACATTGGGACACACATTTAGCAAAGGCCACCTGGTTAGTCAATACCAGGGGATCTGCCAATCGAGCTGGCCCTGCCCAATCAAGACTCTTACGTACTGTAGATGGAGATAAAGTCCCCGTCGTGCATATGAGAAATATGCTGGGGAAGACAGTCTGGGTTACTCCTGCCTCTGGCAAGGGAAAACCGATCCGTGGGATTGCTTTTGCTCAAGGACCTGGGTACACTTGGTGGGTGATGCGAAAGGATGGGGAGGTCCGGTGTGTACCTCAAGGGGATTTGATTTTGGGTGAAAATAGCCAATGAACTGAATTTTGATGTCAACTGTTACATGATATTGTATGTCATTATTTCTATGATATAGCAGTGGTATAGCAGTGAAAATCACCCAGATTAGTGAAGAATGAACTAACTCCAATGAAACCGAGCGAAGTGCAACGATGATAGAACTGGACAAGCGCAGCAGTACCTGTCCTGGTTTCGGCTGGGATAGGGTTAAATTTCTTCCTAGTGCTGTGTTTTGGATTTAGTATGAGGAGAATGTTGATAACACACTGATGTTTTCAGTTGTTGCTAAGTGCCCTCCTAGTCCAAGGACAGCTCCCGTGCCTACTGACTGAGCTAGGTACACGAGATGGGAGGGAACATAATCAGGACAGCCAGCCCAGCTGGCCAATGGGGTATTCCATACCATGTGACGTCATGCTCAGTATATGAAGGGTAGGCGTGATCCAGGAAGTACCGATCGCTACTTGGTTATCGGTCAGCGCGGGTGGTGAGCAATTGCATTGTGTATCACTCATTTTGTATATTTTATCATTATCATTATTATTTTCCCTTTTTTTTTCTTCCCTGTTCTATTAAACTGTCTTTATCTCAACCCACGCGTTTTTCTCACTCTTACCCTTCCGATTCTCTCCCCGTCCCGCTGGGGGTGGGGGGAGTGAGTGAGCGGCTGCGTAGTATTTGGCTGCCTGCCAGGTTAAACCACGACAGTCCTTTTTGGCGCCCAACGTGGGGCACGAAGGGTTGAGATAACGACACATCTGACCCGAACGGGTTAAAACAAATTTGTTATAAGCATTCATTATATCAGTTTAGTACTCGATGTTCACAATGTTGATTTATTTGCTCTCAGAGTTTTTGGATCTGTTCTTGCAGTTTTGGTATATAGCACCTTACTGGCTGTCTATACTGCTGATTATCAGTTTGTATGTGGGGTTGGTCATCTCTGGGAAATGGATTAAGGTCATTGCTCTGCTATACTGTGTGACCTGGCTTTATGTTATGATAAAATTATTGGTCACGAGCCTGTACTCAGCACTGCCATCATTCCTGTTCTGTGGGAGCTATCTTTTGGAAACTATTAATAATTACACTTCTTACGTCTTCACCTCAGAGGATGAATTTAGTGGGGAGACAGGATGGGACACTTTCTCCCACTTGTTCACCTTCCCCTCCATATCTTCAGAAACTCCTTTTTCTTCTATCCTCTTCATGAAGACGTCCACAATATTCCCTGAGAATTTTGAATATCCTTGGGATGCTCAAACAAGCACGATCATATTGCTATGTCTCCTGAATGTGGTTCAGGCCTTGTTTAGAGTTAAACAACTCTTCAGGAATACTGTCCAGAGATCAACCCCAGCAACAGACACGGTGACTACTCAAACCCCCGCAACAGGCACTGCAGCTACTCAAACTCCGCCAACAGCCACTACAAGTACTCCAACCCCCGCGACAGGCACTGCAGCTACCCAAACCCTCGCGACGGGTACTACAGCTGAACCAGAGGACCAACCGTCGCTGGTATCCGTCGCCCCTGTACAGAAGAAGAAATCTTTGAAGCGGAAGTCAGGTCGTGTAGAAAAGGATGATGGAAAAGCAGGGCCATCACGAGGAGGGGAGGAGGAAGAGGAAGAACTCATAAATGAGACGGAAACCACCCGATCCTTATCCCTGAATGAGTTGCGAGATATGCGGAAAGATTTCGGCCGTCGTCCAGGCGAGCATATTGTTACCTGGCTGCTCCGATGCTGGGATAATGGGGCCAGTAGCCTGGAATTAGAGGGGAAGGAGGCCAAACAGCTGGGATCCCTTGCTAGGGAAGCGGGTATTGACAAAGCAATCGGAAAAGGGACACAGGTCCTCAGCCTCTGGAGGCGACTGCTGTCAGGCGTAAAGGAAAGGTATCCCTTCAAGGAAGATGTTATATATCGCCTAGGCAAATGGACCACTATGGAGAGAGGTATCCAGTACCTGAGAGAACTAGGCGTGCTGGAGGTGGTTTATAGTGACCTGGATGACCCCCGAACACCCAAAGATCCAGATGACGTTCAGTGCACCCGACCCATGTGGCGGAAGTTGGTACGGAGCGCACCAGCATCGTATGCCAGTTCGTTGGCAGTACTGTGCTGGAAAGAGGAAGAAGCACCAACGGTGGATGAGGTGGTTAGCAGACTTCGGGATTTCGAAGAAACTATCTCCTCCTCCCTTGTCTCGGCTGTGGAGAAACTGTCCCGGGAGGTCCAGCAACTCAAAGAGGATATGTCCTATTCTCCACCTGTACGGACCAGTATCTCAGCCATTAGGAGTCAGCGTTTTTCTCCTCAAGAGAGAGGATATCGAAAGTACACACCACGGGGCACCCTGTGGTTTTACCTGCGTGACCACGGAGAGGACATGAGGCAGTGGGATGGAAAACCTACCTTCATCCTAGAGGCACGTGTACGTGAGTTGCAAGGAAAAACAATCACACAAGGGGGTTCTCCCAGGAAAAATGCTGCTCCAGTTGTCAGGAAAAACCTGTCTCATGACGGTCCAGTTTCCAGTGAACAGTTCCCCAGACAGAGTAGAAGGGCTGATCTTACTTTGGATTGTAATTGCAATGAAGAAATTCTTGACTCACGTTTGCAAGAAGTGAGAGATGGATACTATGACCAGAACTAGAGGGGCCCTGCCTCCAGCCAGGTGGAGGAAAGGGACAACCGGGTTTACTGGACTGTGTGGATTCGATGGCCTGGCACATCAGACCCACAGGAGTATAAGGCTCTAGTAGACACCGGTGCACAGTGCACCCTGATGCCATCAAACTATAAAGGGGCAGAACCCATTTGTATTTCTGGAGTGACAGGGGGATCCCAAGAGTTAACTGTATTGGAGGCCGAAGTGAGCCTGACCGGGAATGAGTGGCAGAAGCACCCCATTGTGACTGGCCCAGAGGCTCCGTGCATCCTTGGCATAGACTACCTCAGGAGAGGGTATTTCAAGGACCCAAAAGGGTACCGGTGGGCTTTTGGTATAGCTGCCCTGGAGACGGAGGAAATTAAACAGCTGTCCACCTTGCCTGGTCTCTCGGAGGACCCTTCTGTTGTGGGGTTGCTGAGGGTTGAAGAACAACAGGTACCAATCGCTACCACAACAGTGCACCGGCGGCAATACCGCACCAACCGAGACTCCCTGATCCCCATCCATGAGCTGATTCGTCGACTGGAGAGCCAAGGAGTGATCAGCAAGACTCGCTCACCCTTTAATAGTCCCATATGGCCAGTGCGAAAGTCTAATGGAGAGTGGAGACTAACAGTAGACTACCGTGGCCTGAACGAAGTCACGCCGCCACTGAGTGCTGCCGTGCCGGACATGCTAGAACTTCAATACGAACTGGAGTCGAAGGCAGCCAAGTGGTACGCCACAATTGACATTGCTAATGCCTTCTTCTCCATCCCTTTGGCGGCAGAGTGCAGGCCACAGTTTGCTTTCACTTGGAGGGGCGTCCAGTACACCTGGAACCGACTGCCCCAGGGGTGGAAACACAGCCCTACCATTTGCCATGGACTGATCCACACCGCACTGGAACAGGGTGAGGCTCCAGAACACCTGCAATACATTGACGACATCATTGTGTGGGGCAACACAGCAGAAGAATTTTTTGAGAAAGGGGAGAAAATAATTCAAATCCTTCTGAAATCTGGTTTTGCCATAAAACAAAGTAAGGTCAAGGGACCTGCACAGGAGATCCAGTTTTTAGGAATAAAATGGCAAGATGGACGTCGTCAGATCCCAACGGATGTGATCAACAAAATAACAGCCATGTCCCCACCAACTAGCAAAAAGGAAACACAAGCTTTCTTAGGCGTTGTGGGTTTTTGGAGAATGCATATTCCAAATTACAGTCAGATCGTAAGCCCTCTCTATCACGTGACCAGGAAGAAGAACGACTTCAGATGGGGCCCTGAGCAACGACAAGCCTTTGAACAAATTAAACAGGAGATAGTTCAGGCAGTAGCCCTTGGGCCAGTCCGGGCAGGACAAGATGTGAAGAATGTGCTCTACACCGCAGCCGGGGAGAATGGCCCTACCTGGAGCCTCTGGCAGAAAGCACCAGGGGAGACTCGAGGTCGACCCTTAGGGTTCTGGAGTCGGGGATACAGAGGATCCGAGGCCCGCTACACTCCAACTGAGAAGGAGATATTGGCAGCATATGAAGGGATTCGAGCTGCTTCGGAAGTGGTTGGTACTGAAGCACAGCTCCTCCTGGCACCCCGACTGCCGGTGCTGGGCTGGATGTTCAAAGGGAGCGTCCCCTCTACACATCATGCAACTGATGCTACGTGGAGTAAGTGGGTCGCGCTGATCACACAACGGGCCCGAATAGGAAACCCCAGTCGCCCAGGAATCTTGGAGGTGATCACGAACTGGCCAGAAGGCAAAGATTTTGGCATATCCACAGAGGAGGAGGTGACACGTGCTGAAGAGGCCCCACTGTATAATAAACTACCAGAAAACGAGAAGCAATATGCCCTGTTCACTGATGGGTCCTGTCGCCTTGTGGGAAAGCATCGGAGGTGGAAAGCTGCTGTATGGAGTCCTATACGCCAAGTTGCAGAAACTGCTGAAGGAGAAGGTGAATCGAGCCAGTTTGCAGAGGTGAAAGCCATCCAGCTGGCCTTGGACATTGCTGAACGAGAAAAATGGCCAGTACTTTATCTCTATACTGACTCATGGATGGTGGCAAATGCCCTGTGGGGGTGGTTGCAGCAGTGGAAGCAGAACAACTGGCAGCGCAGAGGTAAACCCATCTGGGCTGCCGCATTGTGGCAAGATATTGCTGCCCGGGTAGAGAACCTGGCTGTAAAAGTACGTCACGTAGATGCTCATGTGCCCAAGAGTCGGGCCACTGAGGAACATCAAAATAACCAGCAGGTGGACCAGGCTGCTAAGATTGAAGTGGCTCAGGTGGATTTGGACTGGCAACATAAGGGTGAATTATTTATAGCTCGGTGGGCCCATGACGCGTCAGGCCATCAAGGAAGAGATGCAACATATAGATGGGCTCGTGATCGAGGGGTGGACTTAACCATGGACACTATTGCACAGGTTATCCACGAATGTGAAACGTGCGCTGCAATCAAACAAGCCAAGCGAGTAAAGCCTCTTTGGTATGGAGGACGATGGTTGAAGTATAAATATGGGGAGGCCTGGCAGATTGATTATATCACGCTCCCACAAACCCGGCACGGCAAGCGCTATGTGCTCACCATGGTGGAAGCAACCACCGGATGGCTGGAAACATACCCTGTGCCCCATGCCACTGCCCGGAACACCATCCTGGGCCTAGAAAAGCAAGTCCTATGGCGACATGGCACCCCAGAAAGAATTGAGTCAGACAACGGGACTCACTTCCGAAACACTCTCATAGACACCTGGGCCAAAGAGCACGGCATTGAGTGGGTATATCACATCCCCTACCATGCACCAGCCTCTGGGAAAATCGAACGATACAATGGACTGCTCAAGACTACGCTGAGAGCAATGGGTGGTGGGACATTCAAACATTGGGACACACATTTAGCAAAGGCCACCTGGTTAGTCAATACCAGGGGATCTGCCAATCGAGCTGGCCCTGCCCAATCAAGACTCTTACGTACTGTAGATGGAGATAAAGTCCCTGTCGTGCACATAAGAAATATGCTGGGGAAGACAGTCTGGGTTACTCCTGCCTCTGGCAAGGGAAAACCCATCCGTGGGATTGCTTTTGCTCAAGGACCTGGGTACACTTGGTGGGTGATGCGAAAGAATGGGGAGGTCCGGTGTGTACCTCAAGGTGATTTGATTTTGGGTGAAAATAGCCAATGAACTGAATTTTGATGTCAACTATTACATGATATTGTATATCATTATTTCTATGATATAGCAGTGGTATAGCAGTGAAAATCACCCAAATTAGTGAAGAATGAACTAACTCCGATGAAACCGAGCGAAGTGCAACGATGACAGAATTGGACGAGCGCAGCAGTACCGAAATGAGAACTGGCTTCAGGATGCAATGGCCCAACACCGCACACCATCTCTTCGGCCCTGAAAGACTGTTATAACAGATGGAGCCCAAAGGCATGGACTAAATGAACTCAGTGGACATTTTAGAGGGATAGTCCATAGACCGAGGGAATGATATCTGTGCGTGCATATATATATGTGTGTGTATATATAAAGAAAGATAGTGGTGGTTAATTGAAATGTATTAAAAAAAAAAGAGATGTGAGACCTAAGCACGACGTAAATGGTATGGAATAAGGGGTGGATACTGTCCTGGTTTCGGCTGGGATAGGGTTAAATTTCTTCCTAGTGCTGTGTTTTGGATTTAGTATGAGGAGAATGTTGATAACACACTGATGTTTTCAGTTGTTGCTAAGTGCCCTCCTAGTCCAAGGACAGCTCCCGTGCCTACTGACTGAGCTAGGTACACGAGATGGGAGGGAACATAATCAGGACAGCCAGCCCAGCTGGCCAATGGGGTATTCCATACCATGTGACGTCATGCTCAGTATATGAAGGGTAGGCGTGATCCAGGAAGTACCGATCGCTACTTGGTTATCGGTCAGCGCGGGTGGTGAGCAATTGCATTGTGTATCACTCATTTTGTATATTTTATCATTATCATTATTATTTTCCCTTTTTTTTTCTTCCCTGTTCTATTAAACTGTCTTTATCTCAACCCACGCGTTTTTCTCACTCTTACCCTTCCGATTCTCTCCCCGTCCCGCTGGGGGTGGGGGGAGTGAGTGAGCGGCTGCGTAGTATTTGGCTGCCTGCCAGGTTAAACCACGACAGTACCGAAATGAGAACTGGCTTCAGGATGCAACGGCCCAGCACCGTACACCATCTCTTCGGCCCTGAAAGACTGTTATAACAGATGGAGCCCAAAGGCATGGACTAAATGAACTCAGTGGACATTTTAGAGGGATAGTCCATAGACCGAGACAATGATATCTGTGCGTGCATATATATATATGTGTGTATATATAAAGAAAGATAGTGGTGGTTAATTGAAATGTATTAAAAAAGATGTGAGACCTAAGCACGACGTAAATGGTATGGAATAAGGGGTGGATACTGTCCTGGTTTCGGCTGGGATAGGGTTAAATTTCTTCCTAGTGCTGTGTTTTGGATTTAGTATGAGGAGAATGTTGATAACACACTGATGTTTTCAGTTGTTGCTAAGTGCCCTCCTAGTCCAAGGACAGCTCCCGTGCCTACTGACTGAGCAAGGTACACAAGGTGGGAGGGAACATAATCAGGACAGCCAGCCCAGCTGGCTAATGGGGTATTCCATACCATGTGACGTCATGCTCAGTATATGAAGGGTAGGCGTGATCCAGGAAGTACCGATCGCTACTTGGTTATCGGTCAGCGTGGGTGGTGAGCAATTGCATTGTGCATCACTCATTTTGTATATTTTATCATTATCATTATCATTATTATTTTCCCTTTTTTTTCCCTGTTCTATTAAACTGTCTTTATCTCAACCCACGAGTTTTTCTCACTCTTACCCTTCCGATTCTCTCCCCGTCCCGCTGGGGGTGGGGGGAGTGAGTGAGCGGCTGCGTGGTATTTGGCTGCTGCCAGGTTAAACCACGACAAGAGTTTTCTCCCTTGCTGTAAGTAGATTGTTGCAAGAGGTCCTGCTTTTAACTTCCTACACGTATATAGATGAAGGGTAAGTCTACCCAGTGAAATGAAGGTATGATTCCAGCACATTTGACTATAGGTATTCTCAGAATATCTGCAAAGCTGTTTTTTTATGATGAAATGGGGAACACACTTCAACCCGTTTTTCTAAATGTCAGGAGCAATTCTGAGCTTCTGTGTACAACTTGTTAAAGCGCCTTTCCCCTGTTTCCCAAAACCTTCCTCTGCCAGCGTCAGTGTCGTGTGTGCCCTGGGAGTGGCATGTATGCCTCATGGGCATGTGAATGGAAACAAAGGTTCCAGAATCACCTCTCCTAATGCACCTAGAGAGTAAGTAGATCAGGAGAGACCCCATTCCTCACCCCATGAACGTCGCCGTTCTAGATCTCGCTACTCTCTGTCCATTTGTGCCCGGTCAGGCGGCAGCCTGGAGGTTCTCCCCGCCCTGCTCAGCCCTGGGGAGCCCCAGTGTGATGTCAGAGCCGCCACTGTGAGGTCAGAGCTGGCCGCCCACACAGCCCTGTGGTGCGCGGGGAAGGAGCCCACAGCTGCTGTGTGGCTGTTGCCCTGGGCAGGCGCGCTCCTGCTGCCAGAGCTGTTTCTGCCTGGGCAGGCCACACTGCTGGAGCTGAGGCGGAAGAGCTGAGCGGGGAGCCTGCCTTTGCCCAGAGATGGCGGGGAGAAAGGCACCCCGGAGAAGACGCCAAGGGGCCTCAGACGGCTCCTTGGGGAAGGAGGCTGACCAACAGCCAGCAGGGGAGGCCGCGGAGCCGAGGTACGAGGTGGGCTGCTCCTGCCCGGGGCCTCAGGTTGGGGAGGTAGCAGGGACACGGCCTAACACGGCCTAACACGGCGCGGAGCAGCATGGGGAAGCCGACAGAGGCTTCTGAAGAAGAGCCCCCCCCAGTGGCTTGCGAAGCCCCCCTTCTGCGGGGATGGGTCTCGGCTGAAAGCCTGGCTCGCTCTCCCGGCCAAAAGCCAGTGTGCAGCCTGGGCTTTTGGGGAGGCGGCAGCCTCCTGCTGCAGGGGCCAGCGCCCAGCCCTGCTGCACGGGGAGGTTTTGCTGCCGGGGGAGAGTTTGCTGCACGGGGAGGCCAAGCCCCTGGGACCTGAGGCTGGCCCCCTCTGGACATTGAGGCGCGGCCCTGCCTGGCTGAGGGGGGGAGCTGTGCGGGGAGGAGAGGGGTCGGGAGACCGCCAGCGCCCAGGGAAGAGGTGGGGGGCCGTGGTGGGGGACAGCAGCCTCCGCGAACGGCCGCTGAGAGGTGCCTGCGAGGGGCAGGTTGGTGCCAGGGGCCAGGGAGCAGGGACGGACGGGGTGAGAATCGGGCTGTGCTGCCTGGTGGGCTTCCCGCGGCAGGGGGCTGCTGCTGCCGCCAGCTTGCTTCCTCTTCTCCCACTGCGGGCCTGTAAAGCAAAGGATGGGGAAAGGAGAGGGGGACCCCTGGATGCAGCCCAGCTGCGCTGCCCTCTCTTGCTGCAGCTGAGACGTCCCCTGGGAGGCTTCCTGCGGCCGACCTCTGGCAAGGGCCTTGGCTCACACAGCGTGGGGACGGTGGGCGACCGACATCTCTCTTTTTCCTCCCATAGGAGCCTCTGCATGGGGGTGGCGCTGGAGACAGGCTTTGTGCATTTGACTCCCAGCTCAGCCACTCAAGTGCCTGCGCAGGGCCGTCAGAAGGCCGCTGAATTTGCAAGTAAGCTCAGCACTGATGCTTGCTGTCAAGTGCTCGGGGGTGAACTAGGAGAGCTGCGCTGTGCCAGAGCTCTGGCCAAATGTAACAAGTGGCAGGAGAAGCGGAGGCTGCCCTGCTCTTTGCTCCAGTGAGGGAATACGTAGGACTCGGTGCCCGCCTCCCCGCAGGGAGCCGAAACATGCGGGCTGGGCATCCGAGAGAAGAGACCTCCAGAGACAGGCCTAACTTTTCTCTGCTTTCTTTGCCCAGGCACGGTCTTCAGCCGTCTTTGCCATCTGGCAGGTGCCCTTGTCTCCCTGTGGAGACATCTACTGAGCATGATGACATGCATCTTCACCATGTACGTACTACGTGTTTCTGCTGTGGACAGGGGGAGAAAGGGGATGTCCGAGGGCCAGGGCAAGCAAAGGGGAGAGCAGGGGGTGTTCCCCAGCCAGCTGCCCAGCGCTCCCACTCGGGCACCGAAGCTCAGGCGCTGCTCGTGCTGTGGCCATTCTCAGGGAGAACCAAGAGCAAAGCCCCTCGGCAGTCTCACTCCCATGCATTTGCCGGTGGCCCAAACTTTGGCTGCGGTAGGACAAACTGCCGCGTAGCCAGACGCTCGGGTGCAGAGCCACGCCTCTGCAGGGGAAGGGTTTCCCCAGCTATGGCAAGAGACCGCGCAGGGCTGGGAGGGCTCTGGGAGGAAAGCCAGACGAGGCTCCTGTGCTTCCCAGCCGTGTGGAAAAACACCCCTAAGAGAGAGCTGTGTGATTGCAAGTGAGAACAGGCCTGCTTTCTCAACCAAAGAGAGAGCAAGGTCCGCAAGGTCATTTGCTCGACCTCTTTACTTCCCGGGATTATTTTCATTCCCTTTCGGAAGGCGCTCCTGGAGCTCTTCCTTTGAGGAAGGTCTGCCGTCAGTGTTGAATGATTTGGGCAGAAATCATGTTCCTCCTGGGCGCTGCTCTGTCAGCTCTCTGTCAGCAGCAGGCTTCTAAAATGGTGGCTTTTCAGCCTGAAAACGGAAATCCAGCTGTGAAGGGGTTTGCTCAAGACTCGGCTCATTGACAGCCACAGGACTCCCTCTTTTCCAGGCAGAAGACGGCCCTGCAGAAGACGAGGTTCTTGAAAGTCTTCCTCTTGTTGCTCCCAGTGGCTCTTGGTGAGTTTGCTTGAGCAAACATCTGAAAGCGACAGCCTGGCTGTGCTGGATGCCAGCTTTCAGCTGGCCAGCTTTCCTTTTTGGCCGATACGGGTGGAAACTCCTGTGGCCCAAGTGCTTCCTGAGTATGTCCTTGACTGGGACTTGCTTTTGGGCGACCAGTGAGAGTGGTAGTCTGCCAGCCATGCTGCTGCTCTGGCCCCTAGACCAAACGGCTTGCTTAGTCTGCAAGTCTGCGAGAGAAGGGCGTATGTATTTCCAAGCCTGAACTGGGAATTCCCAGGGGGGCCGTGCAGGGAGACCGATGGAGAGGCACCTCTCCTAGCCCATGCAGCCTGGTCTCGGTGCTCACTGAAGCAGTGAGGGGCAATGGGGAATAGCTGTGGGGCACCGAGCACACCTGAAGATCGGGGCTGCGCCGTCCCCTGACGCCTGGGGTGATGGCTCCCGGTCAGAGGCGCGTCCTCTCTCTGCACCCCCACGTTCCCCACCTCCTCAGCTAGCCTGCTGCCCCACTCCCAAGGCACCAGGGAGGAGACAATGTGACTGCAGGGATCGCTAGCAAGCCTAGTCAAATAACTGTCTCTCGGTGATGTGAATTGCAGCTGGTGTTTACTGTGGGACCTCACTGCCAGCGTGGACAATGCGGGCCAAGGGACTGATAGAGGTCGGTGATTGTAGTGGGACAGGCACCTCCTGCAAGGGAGCGCTGCTGACAGTAGCTGTCACACATAAATCACGGGCTCTTCTGCTTCCACGCGGGGTGACCCAAAGAAGCAGCAGCTTTTGCCGTGTCTTCCTAGGGAAGCCTCTCCTGGGAAGCCCCGGCAGCTCTGCTAGTGGGTTCTCTAATGGAGCGTCTTTCCCTTTCAGGAGCTGACGCGTGTGACTGCAGCAGACCTGAAGACCCTGAGGTAGGAGATGTTTCCTGAGCTGGAATTGGGTCTGTGCAGAAGCGTTAGCCGACCTCGTGCTACCTGCGCTTATTGTCCTTAATAGCCAGGGCTCCCGTACTTCCCTCCTGCCTTTGCCTTTTGCTCAACCTGGTGAGGAAGGGAAGCACTCGCAAAGCAGGGAAAGCATGTGGGTCTCTGTTCCTTGCTGAGCTCAGACGCTCCCCAGAGGGGATGGGCCACTCTCTGACAAGATCTGCTTTGCTGTTCCTGCAGGAATTTGCATGGTTTTTTGGAGGAGCAAACCCAAAAGTTGCAGCTGCTGCAGGAGGAGTTGGCTGAACTGAGGGTGGAGACCAGGAGTATGAAGAAGGTGATCCTGCATTTTGGGGAGGGAGGCTTGGCTGGGCAGAACCCCTGAGAAAGCGCTCTTTGGGATTAGTGGTGGGCTCAGAGTGCTGACCACAGCAAGGCAGCCTTTGCCAGAGGCTTGCTGGGTGAGCTTCTGCGCCGCACAGGCCCTTCTCCAGGCCCAGTTCAACCGGGCCGCCTCAGGCAGCGGAAGACTTCCAACATCCTTCCCCTTGGCGCGCCGGCGCCTCTGGCTGCTCTGGCCGGGCCCCTGAGGCGGTGGTGAGACCCAGGCACGCTCACGGGGCCAGCCGTCACTGGCAGGGCCTGAGCCCATCTCCTGGCTGACCTGGAGAGCGTGGAGGGTGGGGAGGAGGGTGTGGGGACCCCCGTCAACCCACCTCGGGGCCGGGGCCAGGGCCGTGGCCACAGATACTGTTCTTCCTCAGTCCTTGTGGCTCACGTCAGCCGCAGAGAGTCTCTCAACTCTGCGGACAAGGCTTGCCTTGCCTTGCGTTTCTGACACTGGCCCTTCGCTGCTCCGGGCGCTAGTAGCCACGCTGAACTGTGCACTGATGTGGTCCTTTTCTGTGCTTGTTCATGGCTTTCTCAGGAAATGAACCTGGCATTGTCCAAGATGTCTCTGGAAGTCTACGTCCAGATGTCTGACTGGGCCCTGAAAAGCACTGGTATGGACACAAGCAGCCCAGTCTCCTTGCCCTGCGCTTGTCTGTAGCACTCCCCAAAGGAGGCTGTGCTCCAGGCGCTGCTCTCCAAAGTGGGGGAGCTTAAATGCTTCACGGGGTCCAAGAGCAAGGCTGTGGCAGAGCGGCTCTCTCAGACTCCCTCCCAGTCCTGCCCTCGGCCTCTGCGCAGGTGCCTCGGGCGCTGCCCCCGCACACGTTCCTGTGCTGACGGAGGGGCTCTCTTCCTCTCCGCTGCATTTGGAAAGGGAACGGCTGGGTCATCCTTGGCTGCCCACAGAGCAAGCCCTCAGCTTTGGTCTGCTGTCATTCACATGGGCGCCTGCTGCCTCCCAGCACCCTCAGACCTTCTCGTGGAGCTGTGAGAGAGGCAGTCACCAGGCACGTGGATGCTGTCATCGCCATGCGCAGCTGGGCACCGCCACCAGCGTGCTGATGAGGACAGGACTGACAGACGTGGAGCTGGCCGGCGGTGTCAGAAATAGTGTCTGAGCACCAAGTCCTCCTACTCTGTGGCCTCTTGCAGTCATCTGCTCTCCCTTCTTTACAGGTGCCAGCGTTGACAGGCAGAGAACTTCCAAGACCTATGACTGCAAAGAGTGGACCTACAGGGTTTTATCGTTCTTTTGCACTGCCAACCCTCCTGATACCATTTTGCAGGTATCGTAGCGGAAATCATCAGTGCTGGTCTCCTTCCTTCCTGCAAAGTTGGGGACTGACCGCCTCAGGGGCTCTCCCCTCAGTCCAGTGGTACTGCTCACACCCACAGTGCTGATGAGGCTCCTGAAACCAAAGCTTGAACACAGGGCTGGGCTTGCTAGAAATCAGTGGTTCCCCTCAGGAGGGGAACAGAGCGGAACTGCTGCATCTTGCCCACAGTCCTCTGTCACAGCTGGGTGAAACACTTTCTCCCTGCTGACCCCATTTCCACGGTCGTCCCGAATAGTGCCTTTTTGGGGGTGGGAGGCGGGAGGCAGGGGGTGCCCTGCAGAGCCACTGGGCAGCGAGGTGTTTCTATAAGGCCCCCAGCTAGGATGGTCTCATAAGCGGTATTCTCCTCTTTTCTGAGGAGAGCCCCCTTTGTCAGGCAGGGAAGGAGCCCACCCTCTTCTGTCCACTTCCTCACAGGCGCCTAATTTTTGAGCTGAAATAGACCCCACAGACACACCGGCGCCTATGCTTCAAGCTACATGAGCAGTGGTGTTGGCCCCAACGCTCTCTCACACTTCATTGCTCTCACGCTCTGGTTGCAGCCGGATGTTTCCCCAGGAAACTGCTGGCCTTTACAAGGGCATCAGGGCCAGGTTGTCATCAGGATGCCAGCACAAGTCCATCTGACTGCCATCAGCGTGCAGCACATCGACAAAGAAGCGTCTCCATCTGGGACCGTCAACAGCGCCCCCAGAGACATCGCTCTCTTTGTAAGTCTCTGCTGGGCACTTCGGGCTGGGATGTGGCCCCGGGGGAAAGCCGTGACAGGGACTTGCTTGCTTTTGTGCATCCTCTGAGGTTTGTGTCCTGCTCTCTCCTGAGCACTGCAGCGCCCTCGCGGGATGTTTCAAGGGCTCTAGAGGTTTCATCCCTCTCAGGACTTAGTCTGGCCAAAGCACCTCAGGGTTCTTGACCAAAACTCAAGGCGGAGACTGAGCTCCACCCTAACCGGTGCTAGACTACTGCTAGAGCCCCCGGAGAGGCTGGGTAGATAACAGGGCTGATCCAGCGCGTACATCCCCTCTTTGTCGGGACGAGTCTGAGCTGCTCTCCTTGTGCTTTGCCCCTGAGGGAGTGGATGCGGACGGAGAAGAGGAAACTCTCCTTGGGACGTTCCTGTATGACGTGGCAAAAGAGCCCCTTCAGACCTTCTTTCTGAAGGTAGGGTCCAGGCACAGGGACAAGATGCCGGAGAGCAAAACAGGTTTGCCTGCAAGTCCGTGGCAGGAAGAGCGTGAATCCTTTCTCCCTGGGCCCAGGGGCCCAGGCCACCGCCGAGAGAGACCTGGCGGGGTTGGGAGGGCTGAGTGGCCTGCGGTGGTGGTAGCAAAAGGACAGCAAGGGCAGGGTCACACCGTGGGAGCACGAGTCATGAGAGATGCCTGGCTGCAGCCACTGCCTCAGCAGAGCCAGCTGCACACGCGGCCACTCCGCCCAAGCAACGTCCTTGTGCCGTGGAGAAACAGGGATGCCTGGTGGCAAAAGGTGTCGGGCAGCACCATCGCTCCATGCTGTGGCCTGCTGGCAGGCTGGACAGCGTGCCCCTTCTCTCCCGGTGCTCTCCCGCTTGCCAGGAGGAAGGCAGGCAGAGCGGACAACGGGAGCCTGGTGGGGTTGCACACCAGCTGCCCCACACATAGGAGCACCTCCCCGGCCTCTCTGTTAGCACACAGCAAGCAGCAGAAGGAAAGGGGCAGAGGGAAGGGAGGTGCAGCCCCAACCGGGCCGGCATGCAGAGGATGCCAGGTGCCTTCCTCCTTGCCATGTCCCCAGCCTCCCCAGCAGGCCCGGTACCAGCAGTGAGCCTCAGATGTCCACAGCCGCTCCCACCCACGTTTGGGAGCTTGTTCCTGAGCAGGAGCAGGGCTAGCAGGGGGCGATACCGTTGATCGCACTGTTGCTCTTAACACTTCCGTTTCCATTTCCCTCTTTTCTTCACAGAACGCGCCGCTTCCCAGAGCCTTTTCGTATATCAAACTACTCGTGAAGAGCAACTGGGGAAACCCAGCGTACACCTGCATTTATTGAGTGCAGGTTCATGGGAAGAGGGCAAACCCAGAAAGCCTCAGCTGAAACCGGCGAAGAAAGGCAAAAAAAAAAAAGAAGAGAAGGGAGGGGGGGCAGAAATAAATGCTGTGGCCGTTCAGATTGGTGTAGAAGATTTGTCTCCAAAGTGGGGTGCGCGAGAAGATCCATCCGGGGGAGGGCGGGAGTGCGCGCTGACGTGGCCACTGGCAGCCTGCAGGCGGGGGTTGCAGGGTGACCAAAATCATTGGGGCAGCCCTCGGGGGCTCCCAGGGCCAGGAGCTCCTCCGTTCCTTTTGCGATAGTGGGGCCGGAGGAGCAGATGGAACAACTTGGGCTAGCACCTTCCCAGCAACCAGGCTGCCCGTTTGTTGATTAACCCATAATTTCTGTAAAATGGGGGTGGGTGGGGAGCCTGTCTGACTGGCCTGTCGGAAACCCCATTCCTCACCCCATGAACGTCGCTGTTCTAGCTCTCGCTACTTCTGTCCGTTTGTGGCCGGTCGGGCGGCAGCTGTGTGGCCCCAGGGGAGCCCACAGGTTCTCCCCGCCCTGCTCAGCCCTGGGGAGCCCCAGTGTGATGTCAGAAAATCTTCAACAGTTGCGAACAACTAATAACCAGGAAGGAGCTGCGTTCCTGGAATAACGTGACCTCCTCCGCAAATGACATCTTGTTTTAATGAAGTAGCGCCAACTGTTCATTCTCTTTACTTTTTAAAGAATAAAATTCTTTCCCAGGATTTTATCTGAATGTAAAATAAGCATTATTCCCTTCTCTATTTAAATATGTGGCTGCTTTAAAAATGTAGGTTTGAGCAGCAGAGAGGGTCAGTCTTGACTATGATGAGCAAGTTAACTATGTGAAAAGTTTGGTTTTAAACACATGGACAAATGTACCTCCGCCCTGTTTTGGAAGAGCTAAGTGAGGAAAACAAATCATGCTCTTCCATACATGATATCTCTTTTTGAAATGTCATTACAACAGGTCCCCAGCTGGAAAAGAAAGAGCAAAACACAAGGTGCAGCAATGCCTAGGAATACTAAGAAGTTCACTTCTTAAATGTAAAAAAATGCAATGTGAAAGAACCTGGAGGTATTAACTTCTAGACTGGAGTTTTGCAGTGCCCTGAATATATATGTAAAGGAGATTAAAGTATATAACTGTTCATCTCAGAAAAACTTTGCTTAGTATATAATAACTTCACAGTTTATTGTAAAGGAGAATTGTTATCTGCTTATTCTTTTACACCACATTCATCACTGATACCTTGTGATCTGTCATAGAGGCAAGTGCCCCAGGGTGGCAAGGAATATTTCATTACCTGAGGACGACAACAGAGTAGCCCTGCAGTGTGTATTTGGGGCCTTTTAGGACAAAATTATTCTAATTTCAGAAAACATGAGGGTAAAGCAAATATCAGCACAAACTAAAGTCATTAGCAAATGAAAGATAGTTTTTCAATATATGTATGTATGGAATGGTCATTTTGTTATATCTAGAAGCAGCCGATGATTTTTTAGGCCACTCTTGCCTGATGACATAGGTGGGCGAGTGACTGGGCGAGTGAGCCAGAGTCCTTTCCTCTTCTAGGAGTGGAAGAAGTGTTGGTGGAAGGTCATTGATGAAACAGCAGCTAGCAAATGAACAGTTGGTTAAATCCAAGGATTAATGAAGTCCATGACAAAATTTCTATTGACGTCAGCGGGTCTTGAATGGTTTTTGATGGACCTCAGGAGGGATGATATTAAGGTGAGCCTTCATGAAGAGAAATGTGGCAAAGGCTGGACTGCCTTTGTAAAGGTCTTCTTTTTCTTTAATTCATGAAGTTGCATTTTAGCTAAATCTCACCACCTTCCACATCACTTGTACAGAATCTGTAATCCGTCTCAAACTCAGCTCAAGGAGTGATCCATGTTCTCTCTTCCCTTCGTTACATGCTGCAGCTGGTACACTGAGCCATTCTTGCTGCTGCTGAGAGATGTCCATGCTAATTTTTCAGACTTACAAAATACTCTTTTGTTCATTACTTCTTAACCCTTGTGACAAAACGGCCTCTCTATTCTGCTACAGTTGAAATTGCCGCTAGCAGGGAGCCAGAGAAATTCAGAGACAGCTGGAGCCGGTTTAAAGGCACTTCAAACTCCAGTCACCTGTCCTTTGCTGCTTTTCATTGCTGCGGAGGAGGACTCATGGTGCTGCTGCTTTACAAGCTAGAGCTGGAGACCGGACGGGAGCACACGTTGTTTGCAGCCCCAGTTTTTCCAACAAACATTTGGAGCCATTTCATACCAGTTCAGTGGGATTTCAAGCTGTTGCTGTTAACATTGATCTGGTGACTTGAATGTAAATGTTCATCTTTATGGCGGTAATTTTAAGTATGGGAGCGTTATCAAACATTAATGGGAATCTAAAGCCCACATCTCTGCCCTGAAAACATCCATGAGAATTTGCAGAAGGCAGGGAGAAACTTAGAGGTAGCAGCAAAAGGAGGATTTTGTGTGAAATACAATGACTTCTGGCCAATTCACAGATTAGCAAAGAAAAAAAAAGTTAGATGATACTGAAAGAGATTATTAATGAGGGCTGAATCTCATAAGGTTCACCTGCAGGTTCAGAGATGTTTTCTTGTTCTTGTCAGCTCTCAGAAGCTCAGACACTTCTGCAGAGCACAAAGTATATAAGGCGTTGGATTTTTACAATTAGTCTCAGAAACAACAGCCTCTCTTTTCCATTGCCAGTGATTCCTCACTTTAGTTGGGATGAAATGTCATTGGAAAAGCTTCCCTTATGTTACTCCATTTCAATGCATGCCCCCCTGCAGCAAGACTGGAGTGTGACAGGTTGAATTTAGTTCAAAATTTTAGGGTGTGACTTTAAATTTTAGAAATCTTTAAACCTAAAAGATTGCACACAATTGTCTGGGCCTGATTTTGCTCCCATTTTAGTCTTCCCCTTGGAAAACTTCTCTCCGAGTTGGTGTCAGAGAAGACTTTTGGAGCCGTTTTTCCCTTCTCTACTTCAATTCTTTACTTGGAAAAGTTAGTGCCGGTAACATGGAAGGTGGTTAACACGAAGGAAAAAGGCCTATGAGCTGAAAGACAAATACAGATGAGACCATGTGGGGCAAACACCAAGAGTGACAAATACAGGGGTGGCAAAATACAACCACAAGCCTGTCCTTAGGAGGTGGGGGACGGCCCAGCTGTCTAGCTTAAAAGGAAATTACAAAATAAGGATTGTGGTGCGTCTCCATTCCTGGAAAATTTAAGGATCTTTTTTTTGCATCTTGTATTAAGTGGTCAGCAGTAAAAGGGTTTAACACACATTTCCTGCATTTTGACCATGATTTTAACAGATTCCTTGCCAAATATGGGATTACAATTATCATCTGCCTATGACTAGAATAGGAAGAAATGAAGGGTGAGATCATTCAGACAATTAGCACCTGAAAATGCAAATTGGCCTTAAATCAAATGCTGTTAGGGACAAATCCTTCGCTACTTAGTCAAAGTCCCTGTTAAAAAAAGCCTTTTTGTTTCAGTAGGCTTCAGTCCTTTAAGTGTAAATGTACTTGGAGAAAAATCTTTCTCCTTGGCAATGATGGGGTTTTGATGCAAATCTATTAGAACCAAAACTTTGTGGTAGAAATGTACCTGTTCCAGTGAAAAATTTGGGAAAGTTATCTCAGCTCAAGGACAAAATCTCTGTTTAGGATGAAAGAAAGGTTTATTTGTCACTCTCACCTGCTTTCTGGTTTGCCTTTTTTAAGCAAAACACCATGAAAGGTGCAGAAGGAAGCCACACTTAGGCATCTGTGTTTAAATCATCAGTAGCTCTTTTACAACAAATCAAAAAGCAAAAGAAATGAGTGAGATAAGCACCAGAAAAATCCACAGCAACTGTGAGTTTTGTCCCTGAGATTTGGATTGCTGGATTGGGCCGGCAGTGTGTTATTTACATTTTTCCTCAATGGCAGCTGATCAAAATAATTACTACAATTATAAAAATAGGAGAAAAATAAAATATCTGATTGTCGTGGCTTAACCCCGGCTGGCAGCCGCTCGCTCACTCCCCCCCAGTGGGGTGGGGGAGAGAATCGGAAGGGTAAAAGTGAGAAAACTCGAGGACTGAGATAAAGGCAGTTTAAGAGGTAAAGCAAAAGCCACGCTCCCAAGCAAAGCAAAACAAGGAATTCTTTCACTGCTTCCCATCGGCAGGCGGGTGTTCAGCCACCTCCAGGAAAGCAGGGCTCCATCACGCATAACGGTTACTTGGGAAGACAAACGCCATCACTCCAAACGTCCCCCCTTCCTTCTTCTTCCCCCAGCTTTATATGCTGAGCATGACGTCATATGGTATGGAATATCCCTTTGGTCAGCTGGGGTCAGCTGTCCCAGCTGTGTCTCCTCCCAACTCCTTGTGCACCCCCAGCCTACTCGCGGGTGGGGTGGGGTGAGGAGCAGAAAAGGCCTTGGCTCTGTGTAAGCACTGCCCAGCAGGAACTAAAACATCACTGAATTATCACTGTTTCCAGCACAAATCCAAAACATAGCCCCATACTAGCTACTACGAAGAAAATTAACTCTATCCCAGCCAAAACCAGTACAGTGATGTTTTTAGATTTCTCAAGCATGGGACATTGTTAACAAGTGTTCTCAATAGCAAACTGCTTTTCTCTAACCAGAAAACTTGTACTTCATTAGATTGTACAAATAAGTGGCTAACACTGTCCATTTGCTCTTCTCACTGACAGCCAAGAATCACAATGATCAGATTCACAGAAGTGCAATGTTGTTGTACTTCAAACTTAATACACTCTTCAAGTAAATATTCTTTTCACTACTCAGTTTTATTTTGCGGTATGTTTATTCTTTATTTCTCCTTTGGTCTTCAGGTGCCAACAGTTCTGTATAAGAAAAAAATAAACTAATCATTCTTGTTTGGTTTTCTTTCAGTAATTGTTTGGGCATTTTATTTTAGACACTCCTGCTAACCCTTGATATTATTTATGCACAAAGACTGCTAGAGCGTTAGTACTTATTTTTTTCTAAATCCTGCACCTAAACCTTGATCTCTGTTATTTTTTAATTTCTCCATTACATTTCAGTTGAAAAATGTCTTGTGTGTCTGAGAGTCACTTATCACAGCAGAATTCGTATCTGACTATTTGCTGTCCCTACCCCTTGTGCAACTTCTTCTGGAAGGAATGCTTGGCTCAAGGGAGTTGCTAGTTTTATCCTTCATGTTGATGGGCTCAAAACTTACCTCTACATTTTGTTTCTCTTTGAATTTTTTGTCTGCAGTTCTACCCATATCCAGAATAACCTGGCGTAACAGTTGGTTATGTTTGATTGAGGGAACAATGTGCTTCTGAGAAGGAACTCAATGAATTTATTTTAAAATCCTAACCTGACTTTTTAAATCTTTTTTTCTTTAGATCTTTTTCCTTTGTGCACTCTGCCATCCTAAACCCAGCTGCAGAAGTAGATTCCTACTACTTGTTATTTGCATTAATTTTCTTTAGGGACTGTAATTTATTAATAATGGATGTGTGTATTTGTTATAACAAATAACTTTACCAATAACATCACAAGTTATATATACACGGTTTATATACACAGTGAAAACCCAACACAGGCAGATCAAAAACAAGTCTCAGAAATTACACAACATCAGATCATGCAGTGGAAAATGCTTTCAGGCCTGGAGCATGAGGTAAGGAGTCAACTGAGCAACAAAGAACACAAACGTGATGTACTGCTGAATGACTGGATAGAGCCTGACTCACTAAGAGCGGGATTTTTTTTTAATCCTATAGGGTGTTTTATTGACGGCGCTTTCATATTCACACACGTGAAGTCAATGAGCATTTGATTTATTGAGATTTTCACCACTGGTAAGCATTTGATTCATTGTGAGTTTCACCATTGAAAGAAGAGCTATTTGCTGCTCAGCTTTGGCAGATGTAGAGGTTTCAGCAAGGAATGACCACAACGTACCTTCATGCACCAGAAAAAGCCTCAGATGGATTCCAGAGAAAATAGAGTTCATGTTTTTACTTCCGGTGTTGTTTTCTGAGCACGTAGGCAGAAATGCTCAAAAAGCACAGTCTGCAGGACACAGGTTGTTTTGCCTGCCCTAAGCCCGGGGGCTCTGCTGGGTATTCCCTGTACCCATTAGTGGCAGGGCTGAGAACATGAAATCTTGACTTTGTTATGTGAAGAGTTGTCCTGGTTTCGGCTGGGATAGGGTTAAATTTCTTCCTAGTGCTGTGTTTTGGATTTAGTATGAGGAGAATGTTGATAACACACTGATGTTTTCAGTTGTTGCTAAGTGCCCTCCTAGTCCAAGGACAGCTCCCGTGCCTACTGACTGAGCTAGGTACACAAGATGGGAGGGAACATAATCAGGACAGCCAGCCCAGCTGGCTAATGGGGTATTCCATACCATGTGACGTCATGCTCAGTATATGAAGGGTAGGCGTGATCCAGGAAGTACCGATCGCTACTTGGTTATCGGTCAGCGCGGGTGGTGAGCAATTGCATTGTGCATCACTCATTTTGTATATTTTATCATTATCATTATCATTATTATTTTCCCTTTTTTTTCCCTGTTCTATTAAACTGTCTTTATCTCAACCCACGAGTTTTTCTCACTCTTACCCTTCCGATTCTCTCCCCGTCCCGCTGGGGGTGGGGGGAGTGAGTGAGCGGCTGCGTGGTATTTGGCTGCTGCCAGGTTAAACCACGACAGTCCTTTTTGGCGCCCAACGTGGGGCACGAAGGGTTGAGATAACGACACATCTGACCCGAACGGGTTAAAACAAATTTGTTATAAGCATTCATTATATCAGTTTAGTACTCGATGTTCACAATGTTGATTTATTTGCTCTCAGAGTTTTTGGATCTGTTCTTGCAGTTGTGGTATATAGCACCTTACTGGCTGTCTATACTGCTGATTATCAGTTTTTATGTGGGGTTGGTCATCTCTGGGAAATGGATTAAGGTCATTGCTTTGCTATACTGTGTGACCTGGCTTTATGTTATGATAAAATTATTGGTCACGAGCCTGTACTCAGCACTGCCATCATTCCTGTTCTTTGGGAGCTATCTTTTGGAAACTATTAATAATTACACTTCTTACGTCTTCACCTCAGAGGATGAATTTAGGGGGGGAGACAAGATGGGACACTTTCTCCCACTTGTTCACCTTCCCCTCCATATCTTCAGAAACTCCTTTTTCTTCTATCCTCTTCATGAAGATGTCTACAATATTCCCTGAGAATTTTGAATATCCTTGGGATGTTCAAACAAGCATGATCATATTGCTATGTCTTCTGAATGTGGTTCAGGCCTTGTTTAGAGTTAAACAACTCTTCAGGAATACTGTCCAGAGATCAACCCCAGCAACAGATACAGTGACTACTCAAACCCCCACAACAGGCACTGTAGCTCCTTCAACCCGCACGACAACCACTGTGGCTACTCAAACCCCTGCGACAGGCACCGTGGCTACTTCAACCCCCACAACAACCACTATGGCTACTCAGACCCCGGCAACAGTCACTACAGTTACTCCAACCCCCGCAACAGGCACTGCAGCCGCTCAAACCCCGGCAACAGTCACTACAAATACTCCAACCCCCGCGACAGGCACTGCAGCTACCCAAACCCTCGTGACGGGTACTACAGCTGAACCAGAGGACCAACCGTCGCTGGTATCCGTCGCCCCTGTACAGAAGAAGAAATCTTTGAAGTGGAAGTCAGGTCGTGTAGAAAAGGATGATGGAAAACCAGGGCCATCACGAGGAGGGGAGGAGGAAGAGGAAGAACTCATAAACGAGACGAAACCACCCAATCCTTATCGCTGAATGAGTTGCGAGATATGCGGAAAGATTTCGGCCGTCGTCCAGGCGAGCATATTGTTACCTGGCTGCTCCGATGCTGGGATAATGGGGCCAGTAGCCTGGAATTAGAGGGGAAGGAGGCCAAACAGCTGGGATCCCTTGCTAGGGAAGCGGGTATTGACAAAGCAATTGGAAAAGGGACACAGGTCCTCAGCCTCTGGAGGCGACTGCTGTCAGGCGTGAAGGAAAGGTATCCCTTCAAGGAAGATGTTATATATCGCCTAGGCAAATGGACCACTATGGAGAGAGGTATCCAGTACCTGAGAGAACTAGGCGTGCTGGAGGTGGTTTATAGTGACCTGGATGACCCCCGAACACCCAAAGATCCAGATGACGTCCAGTGCACGCGACCCATGTGGCGGAAGTTGGTACGGAGCGCACCAGCATCGTATGCCAGTTCGTTGGCAGTACTGTGCTGGAAAGAGGAAGAAGCACCAACGGTGGATGAGGTGGTTAGCAGACTTCGGGATTTTGAAGAAACTATCTCCTCCTCCCTTGTCTCGGCTGTGGAGAAACTGTCCCGGGAGGTCCAGCAACTCAAAGAGGATATGTCTCATTCTCCACCTGTACGGACCAGTATCTCAGCCATTAGGAGTCAGCGTTTTTCTCCTCAAGAGAAAGGATCTAGAAAGTACACACCACGGGGCACCCTGTGGTTTTACCTGCGTGACCACGGAGAGGACATGAGGCAGTGGGATGGAAAACCTACCTTCGTCCTAGAGGCACGTGTACGTGAGTTGCAAGGAAAAACAATCACACAAGGGGGTTCTCCCAGGAAAAATGCTGCTCCAGTTGTCAGGAAAAACCTGTCTCACGACGGTCCAGTTTCCAGTGAACAGTTCCCCAGACAGAGTAGAAGGGCTGATCTTACTTTGGATTGTAATTGCAATGAAGAAATTCTTGACTCACGTTTGCAAGAAGTGAGAGATGGATACTATGACCAGAACTAGAGGGCCCTGCCTCCAGCCAGGCGGAGGAAAGGGACAACCGGGTTTACTGGACTGTGTGGATTCGATGGCCTGGCACATCAGACCCACAGGAGTATAAGGCTCTCGTAGACACCGGTGCACAGTGCACCCTGATGCCATCAAACCATAAAGGGGCAGAACCCATTTGTATTTCTGGAGTGACAGGGGGATCCCAAGAGTTAACTGTGTTGGAGGCCGAAGTGAGCCTGACCGGGAATGAGTGGCAGAAGCACCCCATTGTGACTGGCCCAGAGGCTCCGTGCATCCTTGGCATAGACTACCTCAGGAGAGGGTATTTCAAGGACCCAAAAGGGTACCGGTGGGCTTTTGGTATAGCTGCCCTGGAGACGGAGGAAATTAAACAGCTGTCCACCTTGCCCGGTCTCTCACAGGATCCTTCTGTTGTGGGGTTGCTGAGGGTTGAAGAACAACAGGTACCAATCGCTACCACAACAGTGCACCGGCGGCAATACCGCACCAACCGAGACTCCCTGATCCCTATCCATGAGCTGATTCGTCGACTGGAGAGCCAAGGAGTGATCAGCAAGACTCGCTCACCCTTCAACAGTCCCATATGGCCAGTGCGAAAGTCTAATGGAGAGTGGAGACTAACAGTAGACTACCGTGGCCTGAACGAAGTCACACCGCCACTGAGTGCTGCCGTGCCGGACATGCTAGAACTTCAATACGAACTGGAGTCGAAGGCAGCCAAGTGGTACGCCACAATTGACATTGCTAATGCCTTCTTCTCCATCCCTTTGGCGGCAGAGTGCAGGCCACAGTTTGCTTTCACTTGGAGGGGCGTCCAGTACACCTGGAACCGACTGCCCCAAGGCTGGAAACACAGCCCTACCATTTGCCATGGACTGATCCACACCGCACTGGAACAGGGTGAGGCTCCAGAACACCTGCAGTACATTGACGACATCATCGTATGGGGCAACACAGCAGAAGAAGTTTTTGAGAAAGGGAAGAAAATAATTCAAATCCTTCTGAAATCTGGTTTTGCCATAAAACAAAGTAAGGTCAAGGGACCTGCACAGGAGATCCAGTTTTTAGGAATAAAATGGCAAGATGGACGTCGTCAGATCCCAACAGATGTGATCAATAAAATAACAGCCATGTCTCCACCAACTAACAAAAAGGAAACACAAGCTTTCTTAGGCGTTGTGGGTTTTTGGAGAATGCATATTCCAAATTACAGTCAGATCGTAAGCCCTCTCTATCAAGTGACCAGGAAGAAGAACGACTTCAAATGGGGCCCTGAGCAACGACAAGCCTTTGAACAAATTAAACAGGAGATAGTTCATGCAGTAGCCCTTGGGCCAGTCCGGGCAGGACAAGATGTAAAGAATGTGCTCTACACCGCAGCCGGGGAGAATGGTCCTACCTGGAGCCTCTGGCAGAAAGCACCAGGGGAGACTCGAGGTCGACCCTTAGGGTTCTGGAGTCGGGGATACAGAGGATCCGAGGCTCGCTACACTCCAACTGAGAAGGAGATATTGGCAGCATATGAAGGGATTCGAGCTGCTTCGGAAGTGGTTGGTACTGAAGCACAGCTCCTCCTGGCACCCCAACTGCCGGTGCTGGGCTGGATGTTCAAAGGGAGGGTCCCCTCTACACATCATGCAACCGATGCTACGTGGAGTAAGTGGGTCGCACTGATCACACAACGGGCCCGAATAGGCAACCCCAGTCGCCCAGGAATCTTGGAGGTGATCACGAACTGGCCAGAAGGCAAAGATTTTGACATATCCACAGAGGAGGAGGTGATACGTGCTGAAGAAGCCCCACTGTACAATAAACTACCAGAAAACAAGAAGCAATATGCCCTGTTCACTGATGGATCCTGTCGCCTTGTGGGAAAACATCGGAGATGGAAAGCTGCTGTATGGAGTCCTATACGCCAAGTCGCAGAAACTGCTGAAGGAGAAGGTGAATCGAGCCAGTTTGCAGAGGTGAAAGCCATCCAGCTGGCCTTGGACATTGCTGAACGAGAAAAATGGCCAGTACTTTATCTCTATACTGACTCATGGATGGTGGCAAATGCCCTGTGGGGGTGGTTGCAGCAGTGGAAGCAGAACAACTGGCAGCGCAGAGGTAAACCCATCTGGGCTGCCGCGTTGTGGCAAGATATTGCTGCCCGGGTAGAGAACCTGACTGTAAAAGTACGTCACGTAGATGCTCACGTACCCAAGAGTCGGGCCACTGAGGAACATCAAAATAACGAGCAGGTGGACCAGGCTGCTAAGATTGAAGTGGCTCAGGTGGATTTGGACTGGCAACATCAGGGTGAACTATTTATAGCTCGGTGGGCCCATGACGCGTCAGGCCATCAAGAAGAGATGCAACATATAGATGGGCTCGTGATCGAGGGGTGGACTTAACCATGGACGCTATTGCACAGGTTATCCACGAATGTGAAACGTGCGCTGCAATCAAACAAGCCAAGCGAGTAAAGCCTCTTTGGTATGGGGGACGATGGTTGAAATATAAATATGGGGAGGCCTGGCAGATTGATTATATCACACTCCCACAAACCCGACACGGTAAGCGCTATGTGCTCACCATGGTGGAAGCAACCACCGGCTGGCTAGAAACATACCCTGTGCCCCATGCCACTGCCCGGAACACCATCCTGGGCCTTGAAAAGCAAGTCCTGTGGCGACATGGCACCCCAGAAAGAATTGAGTCAGACAACGGGACTCACTTCCGAAACGCCCTCATAGACACCTGGGCCAAAGAGCATGGCATTGAGTGGGTCTATCACATCCCCTACCATGCACCAGCCTCTGGGAAAATCGAACGATACAATGGATTGCTAAAAACTACGCTGAGAGCAATGGGTGGTGGGACATTCAAACATTGGGACACACATTTAGCAAAGGCCACCTGGTTAGTCAATACCAGGGGATCTGCCAATCGAGCTGGCCCTGCCCAATCAAGACTCTTACGTACTGTAGATGGAGATAAAGTCCCCGTCGTGCATATGAGAAATATGCTGGGGAAGACAGTCTGGGTTACTCCTGCCTCTGGCAAGGGAAAACCGATCCGTGGGATTGCTTTTGCTCAAGGACCTGGGTACACTTGGTGGGTGATGCGAAAGGATGGGGAGGTCCGGTGTGTACCTCAAGGGGATTTGATTTTGGGTGAAAATAGCCAATGAACTGAATTTTGATGTCAACTGTTACATGATATTGTATGTCATTATTTCTATGATATAGCAGTGGTATAGCAGTGAAAATCACCCAGATTAGTGAAGAATGAACTAACTCCAATGAAACCGAGCGAAGTGCAACGATGATAGAACTGGACAAGCGCAGCAGTACCGAAATGAGAACTGGCTTCAGGATGCAACGGCCCAGCACCGTACACCATCTCTTCGGCCCTGAAAGACTGTTATAACAGATGGAGCCCAAAGGCATGGACTAAATGAACTCAGTGGACATTTTAGAGGGATAGTCCATAGACCGAGACAATGATATCTGTGCGTGCATATATATATATGTGTGTATATATAAAGAAAGATAGTGGTGGTTAATTGAAATGTATTAAAAAAGATGTGAGACCTAAGCACGACGTAAATGGTATGGAATAAGGGGTGGATACTGTCCTGGTTTCGGCTGGGATAGGGTTAAATTTCTTCCTAGTGCTGTGTTTTGGATTTAGTATGAGGAGAATGTTGATAACACACTGATGTTTTCAGTTGTTGCTAAGTGCCCTCCTAGTCCAAGGACAGCTCCCGTGCCTACTGACTGAGCAAGGTACACAAGGTGGGAGGGAACATAATCAGGACAGCCAGCCCAGCTGGCTAATGGGGTATTCCATACCATGTGACGTCATGCTCAGTATATGAAGGGTAGGCGTGATCCAGGAAGTACCGATCGCTACTTGGTTATCGGTCAGCGTGGGTGGTGAGCAATTGCATTGTGCATCACTCATTTTGTATATTTTATCATTATCATTATCATTATTATTTTCCCTTTTTTTTCCCTGTTCTATTAAACTGTCTTTATCTCAACCCATGAGTTTTTCTCACTCTTACACTTCTGATTCTCTCCCCGTCCCGCTGGGGGTGGGGGGAGTGAGTGAGCGGCTGCGTGGTATTTGGCTGCTGCCAGGTTAAACCACGACAAGAGTTTTCTCCCTTGCTGTAAGTAGATTGTTGCAAGAGGTCCTGCTTTTAACTTCCTACACGTATATAGATGAAGGGTAAGTCTACCCAGTGAAATGAAGGTATGATTCCAGCACATTTGACTATAGGTATTCTCAGAATATCTGCAAAGCTGTTTTTTTATGATGAAATGGGGAACACACTTCAACCCGTTTTTCTAAATGTCAGGAGCAATTCTGAGCTTCTGTGTACAACTTGTTAAAGCGCCTTTCCCCTGTTTCCCAAAACCTTCCTCTGCCAGCGTCAGTGTCGTGTGTGCCCTGGGAGTGGCATGTATGCCTCATGGGCATGTGAATGGAAGCAAAGGTTCCAGAATCACCTCTCCTAATGCACCTAGAGAGTAAGTAGATCAGGAGAGACCCCATTCCTCACCCCATGAACGTCGCCGTTCTAGATCTCGCTACTCTCTGTCCATTTGTGCCCGGTCAGGCGGCAGCCTGGAGGTTCTCCCCGCCCTGCTCAGCCCTGGGGAGCCCCAGTGTGATGTCAGAGCCGCCACTGTGAGGTCAGAGCTGGCCGCCCACACAGCCCTGTGGTGCGCGGGGAAGGAGCCCACAGCTGCTGTGTGGCTGTTGCCCTGGGCAGGCGCGCTCCTGCTGCCAGAGCTGTTTCTGCCTGGGCAGGCCACACTGCTGGAGCTGAGGCGGAAGAGCTGAGCGGGGAGCCTGCCTTTGCCCAGAGATGGCGGGGAGAAAGGCACCCCGGAGAAGACGCCAAGGGGCCTCAGACGGCTCCTTGGGGAAGGAGGCTGACCAACAGCCAGCAGGGGAGGCCGCGGAGCCGAGGTACGAGGTGGGCTGCTCCTGCCCGGGGCCTCGGGCTGGGGAGGTAGCAGGGACACGGCCTAACACGGCCTAACACGGCGCGGAGCAGCATGGGGAAGCCGACAGAGGCTTCTGAAGAAGAGCCCCCCCCAGTGGCTTGCGAAGCCCCCCTTCTGCGGGGATGGGCCTCGGCTGAAAGCCTGGCTCGCTCTCCCGGCCAAAAGCCAGTGTGCAGCCTGGGCTTTTGGGGAGGCGGCAGCCTCCTGCTGCAGGGGCCAGCGCCCAGCCCTGCTGCACGGGGAGGTATTGCTGCCGGGGGAGAGTTTGCTGCACGGGGAGGCCAAGCCCCTGGGACCTGAGGCTGGCCCCCTCTGGACATTGAGGCGCGGCCCTGCCTGGCTGAGGGGGGGAGCTGTGCGGGGAGGAGAGGGGTCGGGAGACCGCCAGCGCCCAGGGAAGAGGTGGGGGGCCGTGGTGGGGGACAGCAGCCTCCGCGAACGGCCGCTGAGAGGTGCCTGCGAGGGGCAGGTTGGTGCCAGGGGCCAGGGAGCAGGGACGGACGGGGTGAGAATCGGGCTGTGCTGCCTGGTGGGCTTCCCGCGGCAGGGGGCTGCTGCTGCCGCCAGCTTGCTTCCTCTTCTCCCACTGCGGGCCTGTAAAGCAAAGGATGGGGAAAGGAGAGGGGGACCCCTGGATGCAGCCCAGCTGCGCTGCCCTCTCTTGCTGCAGCTGAGACGTCCCCTGGGAGGCTTCCTGCGGCCGACCTCTGGCAAGGGCCTTGGCTCACACAGCGTGGGGACGGTGGGCGACCGACATCTCTCTTTTTCCTCCCATAGGAGCCTCTGCATGGGGGTGGCGCTGGAGACAGGCTTTGTGCATTTGACTCCCAGCTCAGCCACTCAAGTGCCTGCGCAGGGCCGTCAGAAGGCCGCTGAATTTGCAAGTAAGCTCAGCACTGATGCTTGCTGTCAAGTGCTCGGGGGTGAACTAGGAGAGCTGCGCTGTGCCAGAGCTCTGGCCAAATGTAACAAGTGGCAGGAGAAGCGGAGGCTGCCCTGCTCTTTGCTCCAGTGAGGGAATACGTAGGACTCGGTGCCCGCCTCCCCGCAGGGAGCCGAAACATGCGGGCTGGGCATCCGAGAGAAGAGACCTCCAGAGACAGGCCTAACTTTTCTCTGCTTTCTTTGCCCAGGCACGGTCTTCAGCCGTCTTTGCCATCTGGCAGGTGCCCTTGTCTCCCTGTGGAGACATCTACTGAGCATGATGACATGCATCTTCACCATGTACGTACTACGTGTTTCTGCTGTGGACAGGGGGAGAAAGGGGATGTCCGAGGGCCAGGGCAAGCAAAGGGGAGAGCAGGGGGTGTTCCCCAGCCAGCTGCCCAGCGCTCCCACTCGGGCACCGAAGCTCAGGCGCTGCTCGTGCTGTGGCCATTCTCAGGGAGAACCAAGAGCAAAGCCCCTCGGCAGTCTCACTCCCATGCATTTGCCGGTGGCCCAAACTTTGGCTGCGGTAGGACAAACTGCCGCGTAGCCAGACGCTCGGGTGCAGAGCCACGCCTCTGCAGGGGAAGGGTTTCCCCAGCTATGGCAAGAGACCGCGCAGGGCTGGGAGGGCTCTGGGAGGAAAGCCAGACGAGGCTCCTGTGCTTCCCAGCCGTGTGGAAAAACACCCCTAAGAGAGAGCTGTGTGATTGCAAGTGAGAACAGGCCTGCTTTCTCAACCAAAGAGAGAGCAAGGTCCGCAAGGTCATTTGCTCGACCTCTTTACTTCCCGGGATTATTTTCATTCCCTTTCGGAAGGCGCTCCTGGAGCTCTTCCTTTGAGGAAGGTCTGCCGTCAGTGTTGAATGATTTGGGCAGAAATCATGTTCCTCCTGGGCGCTGCTCTGTCAGCTCTCTGTCAGCAGCAGGCTTCTAAAATGGTGGCTTTTCAGCCTGAAAACGGAAATCCAGCTGTGAAGGGGTTTGCTCAAGACTCGGCTCATTGACAGCCACAGGACTCCCTCTTTTCCAGGCAGAAGACGGCCCTGCAGAAGACGAGGTTCTTGAAAGTCTTCCTCTTGTTGCTCCCAGTGGCTCTTGGTGAGTTTGCTTGAGCAAACATCTGAAAGCGACAGCCTGGCTGTGCTGGATGCCAGCTTTCAGCTGGCCAGCTTTCCTTTTTGGCCGATACGGGTGGAAACTCCTGTGGCCCAAGTGCTTCCTGAGTATGTCCTTGACTGGGACTTGCTTTTGGGCGACCAGTGAGAGTGGTAGTCTGCCAGCCATGCTGCTGCTCTGGCCCCTAGACCAAACGGCTTGCTTAGTCTGCAAGTCTGCGAGAGAAGGGCGTATGTATTTCCAAGCCTGAACTGGGAATTCCCAGGGGGGCCGTGCAGGGAGACCGATGGAGAGGCACCTCTCCTAGCCCATGCAGCCTGGTCTCGGTGCTCAGTGAAGCAGTGAGGGGCAATGGGGAATAGCTGTGGGGCACCGAGCACACCTGAAGATCGGGGCTGCGCCGTCCCCTGACGCCTGGGGTGATGGCTCCCGGTCAGAGGCGCGTCCTCTCTCTGCACCCCCACGTTCCCCACCTCCTCAGCTAGCCTGCTGCCCCACTCCCAAGGCACCAGGGAGGAGACAATGTGACTGCAGGGATCGCTAGCAAGCCTAGTCAAATAACTGTCTCTCGGTGATGTGAATTGCAGCTGGTGTTTACTGTGGGACCTCACTGCCAGCGTGGACAATGCGGGCCAAGGGACTGATAGAGGTCGGTGATTGTAGTGGGACAGGCACCTCCTGCAAGGGAGCGCTGCTGACAGTAGCTGTCACACGTAAATCACGGGCTCTTCTGCTTCCACGCGGGGTGACCCAAAGAAGCAGCAGCTTTTGCCGTGTCTTCCTAGGGAAGCCTCTCCCGGGAAGCCCCGGCAGCTCTGCTAGTGGGTTCTCTAATGGAGCGTCTTTCCCTTTCAGGAGCTGACGTGTGTGACTGCAGCAGACCTGAAGACCCTGAGGTAGGAGATGTTTCCTGAGCTGGAATTGGGTCTGTGCAGAAGCGTTAGCCGACCTCGTGCTACCTGCGCTTATTGTCCTTAATAGCCAGGGCTCCCGTACTTCCCTCCTGCCTTTGCCTTTTGCTCAACCTGGTGAGGAAGGGAAGCACTCGCAAAGCAGGGAAAGCATGTGGGTCTCTGTTCCTTGCTGAGCTCAGACGCTCCCCAGAGGGGATGGGCCACTCTCTGACAAGATCTGCTTTGCTGTTCCTGCAGGAATTTGCATGGTTTTTTGGAGGAGCAAACCCAAAAGTTGCAGCTGCTGCAGGAGGAGTTGGCTGAACTGAGGGTGGAGACCAGGAGTATGAAGAAGGTGATCCTGCATTTTGGGGAGGGAGGCTTGGCTGGGCAGAACCCCTGAGAAAGCGCTCTTTGGGATTAGTGGTGGGCTCAGAGTGCTGACCACAGCAAGGCAGCCTTTGCCAGAGGCTTGCTGGGTGAGCTTCTGCGCCACACAGGCCCTTCTCCAGGCCCAGTTCAACCGGGCCGCCTCAGGCAGCGGAAGACTTCCAACATCCTTCCCTTTGGCGCGCCGGCGCCTCTGGCTGCTCTGGCCGGGCCCCTGAGGCGGTGGTGAGACCCAGGCACGCTCACGGGGCCAGCCGTCACTGGCAGGGCCTGAGCCCATCTCCTGGCTGACCTGGAGAGCGTGGAGGGTGGGGAGGAGGGTGTGGGGACCCCCGTCAACCCACCTCGGGGCCGGGGCCAGGGCCGTGGCCACAGATACTGTTCTTCCTCAGTCCTCGTGGCTCACGTCAGCCGCAGAGAGTCTCTCAGCTCTGCGGACAAGGCTTGCCTTGCCTTGCGTTTCTGACACTGGCCCTTCGCTGCTCCGGGCGCTAGTAGCCACGCTGAACTGTGCACTGATGTGGTCCTTTTCTGTGCTTGTTCATGGCTTTCTCAGGAAATGAACCTGGCATTGTCCAAGATGTCTCTGGAAGTCTACGTCCAGATGTCTGACTGGGCCCTGAAAAGCGCTGGTATGGACACAAGCAGCCCAGTCTCCTTGCCCTGCGCTTGTCTGTAGCACTCCCCAAAGGAGGCTGTGCTCCAGGCGCTGCTCTCCAAAGTGGGGGAGCTTAAATCTTCACGGGGTCCAAGAGCAAGGCTGTGGCAGAGCGGCTCTCTCAGACTCCCTCCCAGTCCTGCCCTCGGCCTCTGCGCAGGTGCCTCGGGCGCTGCCCCCGCACACGTTCCTGTGCTGACGGAGGGGCTCTCTTCCTCTCCGCTGCATTTGGAAAGGGAACGGCTGGGTCATCCTTGGCTGCCCACAGAGCAAGCCCTCAGCTTTGGTCTGCTGTCATTCACATGGGCGCCTGCTGCCTCCCAGCACCCTCAGACCTTCTCGTGGAGCTGTGAGAGAGGCAGTCACCAGGCACGTGGATGCTGTCATCGCCATGCGCAGCTGGGCACCGCCACCAGCGTGCTGATGAGGACAGGACTGACAGACGTGGAGCTGGCCGGCGGTGTCAGAAACAGTGTCTGAGCACCAAGTCCTCCTACTCTGTGGCCTCTTGCAGTCATCTGCTCTCCCTTCTTTACAGGTGCCAGCGTTGACAGGCAGAGAACTTCCAAGACCTATGACTGCAAAGAGTGGACCTACAGGGTTTTATCGTTCTTTTGCACTGCCAACCCTCCTGATACTATTTTGCAGGTATCGTAGCGGAAATCATCAGTGCTGGTCTCCTTCCTTCCTGCAAAGTTGGGGACTGACCGCCTCAGGGGCTCTCCCCTCAGTCCAGTGGTACTGCTCACACCCACAGTGCTGATGAGGCTCCTGAAACCAAAGCTTGAACACAGGGCTGGGCTTGCTAGAAATCAGTGGTTCCCCTCAGGAGGGGAACAGAGCGGAACTGATGCATCTTGCCCACAGTCCTCTGTCACAGCTGGGTGAAACACTTTCTCCCTGCTGACCCCATTTCCACAGTCGTCCCGAACAGTGCCTTTTTGGGGGTGGGAGGCGGGAGGCGGGAAGCAGGGGGTGCCCTGCAGAGCCACTGGGCAGCGAGGTGTTTCTATAAGGCCCCCAGCTAGGATGGTCTCATAAGCGGTATTCTCCTCTTTTCTGAGGAGAGCCCCCTTTGTCAGGCAGGGAAGGAGCCCACCCTCTTCTGTCCACTTCCTCACAGGCGCCTAATTTTTGAGCTGAAATAGACCCCACAGACACACCGGCGCCTATGCTTCAAGCTACATGAGCAGTGGTGTTGGCCCCAACGCTCTCTCACACTTCATTGCTCTCACGCTCTGGTTGCAGCCGGATGTTTCCCCAGGAAACTGCTGGCCTTTACAAGGGCATCAGGGCCAGGTTGTCATCAGGATGCCAGCACAAGTCCATCTGACTGCCATCAGCGTGCAGCACATCGACAAAGAAGCGTCTCCATCTGGGACCGTCAACAGCGCCCCCAGAGACATCGCTCTCTTTGTAAGTCTCTGCTGGGCACTTCTGGCTGGGATGTGGCCCCGGGGGAAAGCCGTGACAGAGACTTGCTTGCTTTTGTGCATCCTCTGAGGTTTGTGTCCTGCTCTCTCCTGAGCACTGCAGCGCCCTCGCGGGATGTTTCAAGGGCTCTAGAGGTTTCATCCCTCTCAGGACTTAGTCTGGCCAAAGCACCTCAGGGTTCTTGACCAAAACTCAAGGCGGAGACTGAGCTCCACCCTAACCGGTGCTAGACTACTGCTAGAGCCCCCGGAGAGGCTGGGTAGATAACAGGGCTGATCCAGCGCGTACATCCCCTCTTTGTCGGGACGAGTCTGAGCTGCTCTCCTTGTGCTTTGCCCCTGAGGGAGTGGATGCGGACGGAGAAGAGGAAACTCTCCTTGGGACGTTCCTGTATGACGTGGCAAAAGAGCCCCTTCAGACCTTCTTTCTGAAGGTAGGGTCCAGGCACAGGGACAAGATGCCGGAGAGCAAAACAGGTTTGCCTGCAAGTCCGTGGCAGGAAGAGCGTGAATCCTTTCTCCCTGGGCCCAGGGGCCCAGGCCACCGCCGAGAGAGACCTGGCGGGGTTGGGAGGGCTGAGTGGCCTGCGGTGGTGGTAGCAAAAGGACAGCAAGGGCAGGGTCACACCGTGGGAGCACGAGTCATGAGAGATGCCTGGCTGCAGCCACTGCCTCAGCAGAGCCAGCTGCACACGCGGCCACTCCGCCCAAGCAACGTCCTTGTGCCGTGGAGAAACAGGGATGCCTGGTGGCAAAAGGTGTCGGGCAGCACCATCGCTCCATGCTGTGGCCTGCTGGCAGGCTGGACAGCGTGCCCCTTCTCTCCCGGTGCTCTCCCGCTTGCCAGGAGGAAGGCAGGCAGAGCGGACAACGGGAGCCTGGTGGGGTTGCACACCAGCTGCCCCACACATAGGAGCACCTCCCCGGCCTCTCTGTTAGCACACAGCAAGCAGCAGAAGGAAAGGGGCAGAGGGAAGGGAGGTGCAGCCCCAACCGGGCCGGCATGCAGAGGATGCCAGGTGCCTTCCTCCTTGCCATGTCCCCAGCCTCCCCAGCAGGCCCGGTACCAGCAGTGAGCCTCAGATGTCCACAGCCGCTCCCACCCACGTTTGGGAGCTTGTTCCTGAGCAGGAGCAGGGCTAGCAGGGGGCGATACCGTTGATCGCACTGTTGCTCTTAACACCTCCGTTTCCATTTCCCTCTTTTCTTCACAGAACGCGCCGCTTCCCAGAGCCTTTTCGTATATCAAACTACTCGTGAAGAGCAACTGGGGAAACCCAGCGTACACCTGCATTTATCGAGTGCAGGTTCATGGGAAGAGGGCAAACCCAGAAAGCCTCAGCTGAAACCGGCGAAGAAAGGCAAAAAAAAAAAAGAAGAGAAGGGAGGGGGGGCAGAAATAAATGCTGTGGCCGTTCAGATCGGTGTAGAAGATTTGTCTCCAAAGTGGGGTGCGCGAGAAGATCCATCCGGGGGAGGGCGGGAGTGCGCGCTGACGTGGCCACTGGCAGCCTGCAGGCGGGGGTTGCAGGGTGACCAAAATCATTGGGGCAGCCCTCGGGGGCTCCCAGGGCCAGGAGCTCCTCCGTTCCTTTTGCGATAGTGGGGCCGGAGGAGCAGATGGAACAACTTGGGCTAGCACCTTCCCAGCAACCAGGCTGCCCGTTTGTTGATTAACCCATAATTTCTGTAAAATGGGGGTGGGTGGGGAGCCTGTCTGACTGGCCTGTCGGAAACCCCATTCCTCACCCCATGAACGTCGCTGTTCTAGCTCTCGCTACTTCTGTCCATTTGTGGCCGGTCGGGCGGCAGCTGTGTGGCCCCAGGGGAGCCCACAGGTTCTCCCCGCCCTGCTCAGCCCTGGGGAGCCCCAGTGTGATGTCAGAAAATCTTCAACAGTTGCGAACAACTAATAACCAGGAAGGAGCTGCGTTCCTGGAATAACGTGACCTCCTCCGCAAATGACATCTTGTTTTAATGAAGTAGCGCCAACTGTTCATTCTCTTTACTTTTTAAAGAATAAAATTCTTTCCCAGGATTTTATCTGAATGTAAAATAAGCATTATTCCCTTCTCTATTTAAATATGTGGCTGCTTTAAAAATGTAGGTTTGAGCAGCAGAGAGGGTCAGTCTTGACTATGATGAGCAAGTTAACTATGTGAAAAGTTTGGTTTTAAACACATGGACAAATGTACCTCCGCCCTGTTTTGGAAGAGCTAAGTGAGGAAAACAAATCATGCTCTTCCATACATGATATCTCTTTTTGAAATGTCATTACAACAGGTCCCCAGCTGGAAAAGAAAGAGCAAAACACAAGGTGCAGCAATGCCTAGGAATACTAAGAAGTTCACTTCTTAAATGTAAAAAAATGCAATGTGAAAGAACCTGGAGGTATTAACTTCTAGACTGGAGTTTTGCAGTGCCCTGAATATATATGTAAAGGAGATTAAAGTATATAACTGTTCATCTCAGAAAAACTTTGCTTAGTATATAATAACTTCACAGTTTATTGTAAAGGAGAATTGTTATCTGCTTATTCTTTTACACCACATTCATCACTGATACCTTGTGATCTGTCATAGAGGCAAGTGCCCCAGGGTGGCAAGGAATATTTCATTACCTGAGGACGACAACAGAGTAGCCCTGCAGTGTGTATTTGGGGCCTTTTAGGACAAAATTATTCTAATTTCAGAAAACATGAGGGTAAAGCAAATATTAGCACAAACTAAAGTCATTAGCAAATGAAAGATAGTTTTTCAATATATGTATGTATGGAATGGTCATTTTGTTATATCTAGAAGCAGCCGATGATTTTTTAGGCCACTCTTGCCTGATGACATAGGTGGGCGAGTGACTGGGCGAGTGAGCCAGAGTCCTTTCCTCTTCTAGGAGTGGAAGAAGTGTTGGTGGAAGGTCATTGATGAAACAGCAGCTAGCAAATGAACAGTTGGTTGAATCCAAGGATTAATGAAGTCCATGACAAAATTTCTATTGACGTCAGCGGGTCTTGAATGGTTTTTGATGGACCTCAGGAGGGATGATATTAAGGTGAGCCTTCATGAAGAGAAATGTGGCAAAGGCTGGACTGCCTTTGTAAAGGTCTTCTTTTTCTTTAATTCATGAAGTTGCATTTTAGCTAAATCTCACCACCTTCCACATCACTTGTACAGAATCTGTAATCCGTCTCAAACTCAGCTCAAGGAGTGATCCATGTTCTCTCTTCCCTTCGTTACATGCTGCAGCTGGTACACTGAGCCATTCTTGCTGCTGCTGAGAGATGTCCATGCTAATTTTTCAGACTTACAAAATACTCTTTTGTTCATTACTTCTTAACCCTTGTGACAAAACGGCCTCTGTATTCTGCTACAGTTGAAATTGCCGCTAGCAGGGAGCCAGAGAAATTCAGAGACAGCTGGAGCCGGTTTAAAGGCACTTCAAACTCCAGTCACCTGTCCTTTGCTGCTTTTCATTGCTGCGGAGGAGGACTCATGGTGCTGCTGCTTTACAAGCTAGAGCTGGAGACCGGACGGGAGCACACGTTGTTTGCAGCCCCAGTTTTTCCAACAAACATTTGGAGCCATTTCATACCAGTTCAGTGGGATTTCAAGCTGTTGCTGTTAACATTGATCTGGTGACTTGAATGTAAATGTTCATCTTTATGGCGGTAATTTTAAGTATGGGAGCGTTATCAAACATTAATGGGAATCTAAAGCCCACATCTCTGCCCTGAAAACATCCATGAGAATTTGCAGAAGGCAGGGAGAAACTTAGAGGTAGCAGCAAAAGGAGGATTTTGTGTGAAATACAATGACTTCTGGCCAATTCACAGATTAGCAAAGAAAAAAAAAGTTAGATGATACTGAAAGAGATTATTAATGAGGGCTGAATCTCATAAGGTTCACCTGCAGGTTCAGAGATGTTTTCTTGTTCTTGTCAGCTCTCAGAAGCTCAGACACTTCTGCAGAGCACAAAGTATATAAGGCGTTGGATTTTTACAATTAGTCTCAGAAACAACAGCCTCTCTTTTCCATTGCCAGTGATTCCTCACTTTAGTTGGGATGAAATGTCATTGGAAAAGCTTCCCTTATGTTACTCCATTTCAATGCATGCCCCCCTGCAGCAAGACTGGAGTGTGACAGGTTGAATTTAGTTCAAAATTTTAGGGTGTGACTTTAAATTTTAGAAATCTTTAAACCTAAAAGATTGCACACAATTGTCTGGGCCTGATTTTGCTCCCATTTTAGTCTTCCCCTTGGAAAACTTCTCTCCGAGTTGGTGTCAGAGAAGACTTTTGGAGCCGTTTTTCCCTTCTCTACTTCAATTCTTTACTTGGAAAAGTTAGTGCTGGTAACATGGAAGGTGGTTAACACGAAGGAAAAAGGCCTATGAGCTGAAAGACAAATACAGATGAGACCATGTGGGGCAAACACCAAGAGTGACAAATACAGGGGTGGCAAAATACAACCACAAGCCTGTCCTTAGGAGGTGGGGGACGGCCCAGCTGTCTAGCTTAAAAGGAAATTACAAAATAAGGATTGTGGTGCGTCTCCATTCCTGGAAAATTTAAGGATCTTTTTTTTGCATCTTGTATTAAGTGGTCAGCAGTAAAAGGGTTTAACACACATTTCCTGCATTTTGACCATGATTTTAACAGATTCCTTGCCAAATATGGGATTACAATTATCATCTGCCTATGACTAGAATAGGAAGAAATGAAGGGTGAGATCATTCAGACAATTAGCACCTGAAAATGCAAATTGGCCTTAAATCAAATGCTGTTAGGGACAAATCCTTCGCTACTTAGTCAAAGTCCCTGTTAAAAAAAGCCTTTTTGTTTCAGTAGGCTTCAGTCCTTTAAGTGTAAATGTACTTGGAGAAAAATCTTTCTCCTTGGCAATGATGGGGTTTTGATGCAAATCTATTAGAACCAAAACTTTGTGGTAGAAATGTACCTGTTCCAGTGAAAAATTTGGGAAAGTTATCTCAGCTCAAGGACAAAATCTCTGTTTAGGATGAAAGAAAGGTTTATTTGTCACTCTCACCTGCTTTCTGGTTTGCCTTTTTTAAGCAAAACACCATGAAAGGTGCAGAAGGAAGCCACACTTAGGCATCTGTGTTTAAATCATCAGTAGCTCTTTTACAACAAATCAAAAAGCAAAAGAAATGAGTGAGAGAAGCACCAGAAAAATCCACAGCAACTGTGAGTTTTGTCCCTGAGATTTGGATTGCTGGATTGGGCCGGCAGTGTGTTATTTACATTTTTCCTCAATGGCAGCTGATCAAAATAATTACTACAATTATAAAAATAGGAGAAAAATAAAATATCTGATTGTCGTGGCTTAACCCCGGCTGGCAGCCGCTCGCTCACTCCCCCCCAGTGGGGTGGGGGAGAGAATCGGAAGGGTAAAAGTGAGAAAACTCGAGGACTGAGATAAAGGCAGTTTAAGAGGTAAAGCAAAAGCCACGCTCCCAAGCAAAGCAAAACAAGGAATTCTTTCACTGCTTCCCATCGGCAGGCGGGTGTTCAGCCACCTCCAGGAAAGCAGGGCTCCATCACGCATAACGGTTACTTGGGAAGACAAACGCCATCACTCCAAACGTCCCCCCTTCCTTCTTCTTCCCCCAGCTTTATATGCTGAGCATGACGTCATATGGTATGGAATATCCCTTTGGTCAGCTGGGGTCAGCTGTCCCAGCTGTGTCTCCTCCCAACTCCTTGTGCACCCCCAGCCTACTCGCGGGTGGGGTGGGGTGAGGAGCAGAAAAGGCCTTGGCTCTGTGTAAGCACTGCCCAGCAGGAACTAAAACATCACTGAATTATCACTGTTTCCAGCACAAATCCAAAACATAGCCCCATACTAGCTACTACGAAGAAAATTAACTCTATCCCAGCCAAAACCAGTACAGTGATGTTTTTAGATTTCTCAAGCATGGGACATTGTTAACAAGTGTTCTCAATAGCAAACTGCTTTTCTCTAACCAGAAAACTTGTACTTCATTAGATTGTACAAATAAGTGGCTAACACTGTCCATTTGCTCTTCTCACTGACAGCCAAGAATCACAATGATCAGATTCACAGAAGTGCAATGTTGTTGTACTTCAAACTTAATACACTCTTCAAGTAAATATTCTTTTCACTACTCAGTTTTATTTTGCGGTATGTTTATTCTTTATTTCTCCTTTGGTCTTCAGGTGCCAACAGTTCTGTATAAGAAAAAAATAAACTAATCATTCTTGTTTGGTTTTCTTTCAGTAATTGTTTGGGCATTTTATTTTAGACACTCCTGCTAACCCTTGATATTATTTATGCACAAAGACTGCTAGAGCGTTAGTACTTATTTTTTTCTAAATCCTGCACCTAAACCTTGATCTCTGTTATTTTTTAATTTCTCCATTACATTTCAGTTGAAAAATGTCTTGTGTGTCTGAGAGTCACTTATCACAGCAGAATTCGTATCTGACTATTTGCTGTCCCTACCCCTTGTGCAACTTCTTCTGGAAGGAATGCTTGGCTCAAGGGAGTTGCTAGTTTTATCCTTCATGTTGATGGGCTCAAAACTTACCTCTACATTTTGTTTCTCTTTGAATTTTTTGTCTGCAGTTCTACCCATATCCAGAATAACCTGGCGTAACAGTTGGTTATGTTTGATTGAGGGAACAATGTGCTTCTGAGAAGGAACTCAATGAATTTATTTTAAAATCCTAACCTGACTTTTTAAATCTTTTTTTCTTTAGATCTTTTTCCTTTGTGCACTCTGCCATCCTAAACCCAGCTGCAGAAGTAGATTCCTACTACTTGTTATTTGCATTAATTTTCTTTAGGGACTGTAATTTATTAATAATGGATGTGTGTATTTGTTATAACAAATAACTTTACCAATAACATCACAAGTTATATATACACGGTTTATATACACAGTGAAAACCCAACACAGGCAGATCAAAAACAAGTCTCAGAAATTACACAATATCAGATCATGCAGTGGAAAATGCTTTCAGGCCTGGAGCATGAGGTAAGGAGTCAACTGAGCAACAAAGAACACAAACGTGATGTACTGCTGAATGACTGGATAGAGCCTGACTCACTAAGAGCGGGATTTTTTTTTAATCCTATAGGGTGTTTTATTGACGGCGCTTTCATATTCACACACGTGAAGTCAATGAGCATTTGATTTATTGAGATTTTCACCACTGGTAAGCATTTGATTCATTGTGAGTTTCACCATTGAATGAAGAGCTATTTGCTGCTCAGCTTTGGCAGATGTAGAGGTTTCAGCAAGGAATGACCACAACGTACCTTCATGCACCTGAAAAAGCCTCAGATGGATTCCAGAGAAAATAGAGTTCATGTTTTTACTTCCGGTGTTGTTTTCTGAGCACGTAGGCAGAAATGCTCAAAAAGCACAGTCTGCAGGACACAGGTTGTTTTGCCTGCCCTAAGCCCGGGGGCTCTGCTGGGTATTCCCTGTACCCATTAGTGGCAGGGCTGAGAACATGAAATCTTGACTTTGTGATGTGAAGAGTTATCCTGGTTTCGGCTGGGATAGGGTTAAATTTCTTCCTAGTGCTGTGTTTTGGATTTAGTATGAGGAGAATGTTGATAACACACTGATGTTTTCAGTTGTTGCTAAGTGCCCTCCTAGTCCAAGGACAGCTCCCGTGCCTACTGACTGAGCTAGGTACACAAGATGGGAGGGAACATAATCAGGACAGCCAGCCCAGCTGGCTAATGGGGTATTCCATACCATGTGATGTCATGCTCAGTATATGAAGGGTAGGCGTGATCCAGGAAGTACCGATCGCTACTTGGTTATCGGTCAGCGCGGGTGGTGAGCAATTGCATTGTGCATCACTCATTTTGTATATTTTATCATTATCATTATCATTATTATTTTCCCTTTTTTTTCCCTGTTCTATTAAACTGTCTTTATCTCAACCCACGAGTTTTTCTCACTCTTACCCTTCCGATTCTCTCCCCGTCCCGCTGGGGGTGGGGGGAGTGAGTGAGCGGCTGCGTGGTATTTGGCTGCTGCCAGGTTAAACCACGACAGTCCTTTTTGGCGCCCAACGTGGGGCACGAAGGGTTGAGATAACGACACATCTGACCCGAACGGGTTAAAACAAATTTGTTATAAGCATTCATTATATCAGTTTAGTACTCGATGTTCACAATGTTGATTTATTTGCTCTCAGAGTTTTTGGATCTGTTCTTGCAGTTGTGGTATATAGCACCTTACTGGCTGTCTATACTGCTGATTATCAGTTTTTATGTGGGGTTGGTCATCTCTGGGAAATGGATTAAGGTCATTGCTTTGCTATACTGTGTGACCTGGCTTTATGTTATGATAAAATTATTGGTCACGAGCCTGTACTCAGCACTGCCATCATTCCTGTTCTTTGGGAGCTATCTTTTGGAAACTATTAATAATTACACTTCTTACGTCTTCACCTCAGAGGATGAATTTAGGGGGGGAGACAAGATGGGACACTTTCTCCCACTTGTTCACCTTCCCCTCCATATCTTCAGAAACTCCTTTTTCTTCTATCCTCTTCATGAAGATGTCTACAATATTCCCTGAGAATTTTGAATATCCTTGGGATGTTCAAACAAGCATGATCATATTGCTATGTCTTCTGAATGTGGTTCAGGCCTTGTTTAGAGTTAAACAACTCTTCAGGAATACTGTCCAGAGATCAACCCCAGCAACAGATACAGTGACTACTCAAACCCCCACAACAGGCACTGTAGCTCCTTCAACCCGCACGACAAGCACTGTGGCTACTCAAACCCCTGCGACAGGCACCGTGGCTACTTCAACCCCCACAACAACCACTATGGCTACTCAGACCCCGGCAACAGTCACTACAGTTACTCCAACCCCCGCAACAGGCACTGCAGCCGCTCAAACCCCGGCAACAGTCACTACAAATACTCCAACCCCCGCGACAGGCACTGCAGCTACCCAAACCCTCGTGACGGGTACTACAGCTGAACCAGAGGACCAACCGTCGCTGGTATCCGTCGCCCCTGTACAGAAGAAGAAATCTTTGAAGTGGAAGTCAGGTCGTGTAGAAAAGGATGATGGAAAACCAGGGCCATCACGAGGAGGGGAGGAGGAAGAGGAAGAACTCATAAACGAGACGAAACCACCCAATCCTTATCGCTGAATGAGTTGCGAGATATGCGGAAAGATTTCGGCCGTCGTCCAGGCGAGCATATTGTTACCTGGCTGCTCCGATGCTGGGATAATGGGGCCAGTAGCCTGGAATTAGAGGGGAAGGAGGCCAAACAGCTGGGATCCCTTGCTAGGGAAGCGGGTATTGACAAAGCAATTGGAAAAGGGACACAGGTCCTCAGCCTCTGGAGGCGACTGCTGTCAGGCGTGAAGGAAAGGTATCCCTTCAAGGAAGATGTTATATATCGCCTAGGCAAATGGACCACTATGGAGAGAGGTATCCAGTACCTGAGAGAACTAGGCGTGCTGGAGGTGGTTTATAGTGACCTGGATGACCCCCGAACACCCAAAGATCCAGATGACGTCCAGTGCACGCGACCCATGTGGCGGAAGTTGGTACGGAGCGCACCAGCATCGTATGCCAGTTCGTTGGCAGTACTGTGCTGGAAAGAGGAAGAAGCACCAACGGTGGATGAGGTGGTTAGCAGACTTCGGGATTTTGAAGAAACTATCTCCTCCTCCCTTGTCTCGGCTGTGGAGAAACTGTCCCGGGAGGTCCAGCAACTCAAAGAGGATATGTCTCATTCTCCACCTGTACGGACCAGTATCTCAGCCATTAGGAGTCAGCGTTTTTCTCCTCAAGAGAAAGGATCTAGAAAGTACACACCACGGGGCACCCTGTGGTTTTACCTGCGTGACCACGGAGAGGACATGAGGCAGTGGGATGGAAAACCTACCTTCGTCCTAGAGGCACGTGTACGTGAGTTGCAAGGAAAAACAATCACACAAGGGGGTTCTCCCAGGAAAAATGCTGCTCCAGTTGTCAGGAAAAACCTGTCTCACGACGGTCCAGTTTCCAGTGAACAGTTCCCCAGACAGAGTAGAAGGGCTGATCTTACTTTGGATTGTAATTGCAATGAAGAAATTCTTGACTCACGTTTGCAAGAAGTGAGAGATGGATACTATGACCAGAACTAGAGGGCCCTGCCTCCAGCCAGGCGGAGGAAAGGGACAACCGGGTTTACTGGACTGTGTGGATTCGATGGCCTGGCACATCAGACCCACAGGAGTATAAGGCTCTCGTAGACACCGGTGCACAGTGCACCCTGATGCCATCAAACCATAAAGGGGCAGAACCCATTTGTATTTCTGGAGTGACAGGGGGATCCCAAGAGTTAACTGTGTTGGAGGCCGAAGTGAGCCTGACCGGGAATGAGTGGCAGAAGCACCCCATTGTGACTGGCCCAGAGGCTCCGTGCATCCTTGGCATAGACTACCTCAGGAGAGGGTATTTCAAGGACCCAAAAGGGTACCGGTGGGCTTTTGGTATAGCTGCCCTGGAGACGGAGGAAATTAAACAGCTGTCCACCTTGCCCGGTCTCTCACAGGATCCTTCTGTTGTGGGGTTGCTGAGGGTTGAAGAACAACAGGTACCAATCGCTACCACAACAGTGCACCGGCGGCAATACCACACCAACCGAGACTCCCTGATCCCTATCCATGAGCTGATTCGTCGACTGGAGAGCCAAGGAGTGATCAGCAAGACTCGCTCACCCTTCAACAGTCCCATATGGCCAGTGCGAAAGTCTAATGGAGAGTGGAGACTAACAGTAGACTACCGTGGCCTGAACGAAGTCACACCGCCACTGAGTGCTGCCGTGCCGGACATGCTAGAACTTCAATACGAACTGGAGTCGAAGGCAGCCAAGTGGTACGCCACAATTGACATTGCTAATGCCTTCTTCTCCATCCCTTTGGCGGCAGAGTGCAGGCCACAGTTTGCTTTCACTTGGAGGGGCGTCCAGTACACCTGGAACCGACTGCCCCAAGGCTGGAAACACAGCCCTACCATTTGCCATGGACTGATCCACACCGCACTGGAACAGGGTGAGGCTCCAGAACACCTGCAGTACATTGACGACATCATCGTATGGGGCAACACAGCAGAAGAAGTTTTTGAGAAAGGGAAGAAAATAATTCAAATCCTTCTGAAATCTGGTTTTGCCATAAAACAAAGTAAGGTCAAGGGACCTGCACAGGAGATCCAGTTTTTAGGAATAAAATGGCAAGATGGACGTCGTCAGATCCCAACAGATGTGATCAATAAAATAACAGCCATGTCTCCACCAACTAACAAAAAGGAAACACAAGCTTTCTTAGGCGTTGTGGGTTTTTGGAGAATGCATATTCCAAATTACAGTCAGATCGTAAGCCCTCTCTATCAAGTGACCAGGAAGAAGAACGACTTCAAATGGGGCCCTGAGCAACGACAAGCCTTTGAACAAATTAAACAGGAGATAGTTCATGCAGTAGCCCTTGGGCCAGTCCGGGCAGGACAAGATGTAAAGAATGTGCTCTACACCGCAGCCGGGGAGAATGGTCCTACCTGGAGCCTCTGGCAGAAAGCACCAGGGGAGACTCGAGGTCGACCCTTAGGGTTCTGGAGTCGGGGATACAGAGGATCCGAGGCTCGCTACACTCCAACTGAGAAGGAGATATTGGCAGCATATGAAGGGGTTCGAGCTGCTTCGGAAGTGGTTGGTACTGAAGCACAGCTCCTCCTGGCACCCCGACTGCCGGTGCTGGGCTGGATGTTCAAAGGGAGGGTCCCCTCTACACATCATGCAACCGATGCTACGTGGAGTAAGTGGGTCGCACTGATCACACAACGGGCCCGAATAGGCAACCCCAGTCGCCCAGGAATCTTGGAGGTGATCACGAACTGGCCAGAAGGCAAAGATTTTGACATATCCACAGAGGAGGAGGTGATACGTGCTGAAGAAGCCCCACTGTACAATAAACTACCAGAAAACGAGAAGCAATATGCCCTGTTCACTGATGGGTCCTGTCGCCTTGTGGGAAAACATCGGAGATGGAAAGCTGCTGTATGGAGTCCTATACGCCAAGTTGCAGAAACTGCTGAAGGAGAAGGTGAATCGAGCCAGTTTGCAGAGGTGAAAGCCATCCAGCTGGCCTTGGACATTGCTGAACGAGAAAAATGGCCAGTACTTTATCTCTATACTGACTCATGGATGGTGGCAAATGCCCTGTGGGGGTGGTTGCAGCAGTGGAAGCAGAACAACTGGCAGCGCAGAGGTAAACCCATCTGGGCTGCCGCGTTGTGGCAAGATATTGCTGCCCGGGTAGAGAACCTGACTGTAAAAGTACGTCACGCAGATGCTCACGTACCCAAGAGTCGGGCCACTGAGGAACATCAAAATAACGAGCAGGTGGACCAGGCTGCTAAGATTGAAGTGGCCCAGGTGGATTTGGACTGGCAACATAAGGGTGAACTATTTATAGCTCGGTGGGCCCATGACGCGTCAGGCCATCAAGGAAGAGATGCAACATATAGATGGGCTCGTGATCGAGGGGTGGACTTAACCATGGACGCTATTGCACAGGTTATCCACGAATGTGAAACGTGCACTGCAATCAAACAAGCCAAGCGAGTAAAGCCTCTTTGGTATGGGGGACGATGGTTGAAATATAAATATGGGGAGGCCTGGCAGATTGATTATATCACACTCCCACAAACCCGACACGGTAAGCGCTATGTGCTCACCATGGTGGAAGCAACCACCGGCTGGCTAGAAACATACCCTGTGCCCCATGCCACTGCCCGGAACACCATCCTGGGCCTTGAAAAGCAAGTCCTGTGGCGACATGGCACCCCAGAAAGAATTGAGTCAGACAACGGGACTCACTTCCGAAACGCCCTCATAGACACCTGGGCCAAAGAGCATGGCATTGAGTGGGTCTATCACATCCCCTACCATGCACCAGCCTCTGGGAAAATCGAACAATACAATGGACTGCTAAAAACTACGCTGAGAGCAATGGGTGGTGGGACATTCAAACATTGGGACACACATTTAGCAAAGGCCACCTGGTTAGTCAATACCAGGGGATCTGCCAATCGAGCTGGCCCTGCCCAATCAAGACTCTTACGTACTGTAGATGGAGATAAAGTCCCCGTCGTGCATATGAGAAATATGCTGGGGAAGACAGTCTGGGTTACTCCTGCCTCTGGCAAGGGAAAACCGATCCGTGGGATTGCTTTTGCTCAAGGACCTGGGTACACTTGGTGGGTGATGCGAAAGGATGGGGAGGTCCGGTGTGTACCTCAAGGGGATTTGATTTTGGGTGAAAATAGCCAATGAACTGAATTTTGATGTCAACTGTTACATGATATTGTATGTCATTATTTCTATGATATAGCAGTGGTATAGCAGTGAAAATCACCCAGATTAGTGAAGAATGAACTAACTCCAATGAAACCGAGCGAAGTGCAACGATGATAGAACTGGACGAGCGCAGCAGTACCGAAATGAGAACTGGCTTCAGGATGCAACGGCCCAGCACCGTACACCATCTCTTCGGCCCTGAAAGACTGTTATAACAGATGGAGCCCAAAGGCATGGACTAAATGAACTCAGTGGACATTTTAGAGGGATAGTCCATAGACCGAGAGAATGATATCTGTGCGTGCATATATATATATGTGTGTATATATAAAGAAAGATAGTGGTGGTTAATTGAAATGTATTAAAAAAGATGTGAAACCTAAGCACGACGTAAATGGTATGGAATAAGGGGTGGATACTGTCCTGGTTTTGGCTGGGATAGGGTTAAATTTCTTCCTAGTGCTGTGTTTTGGATTCAGTATGAGGAGAATGTTGATAACACACTGATGTTTTCAGTTGTTGCTAAGTGCCCTCCTAGTCCAAGGACAGCTCCCGTGCCTACTGACTGAGCTAGGTATACAAGATGGGAGGGAACATAATCAGGACAGCTAATGGGGTATTCCATACCATGTGACGTCATGCTCAGTATATGAAGGGTAGGCGTGATCCAGGAAGTACCGATCGCTACTTGGTTATCGGTCAGCGCGGGTGGTGAGCAATTGCATTGTGCATCACTCATTTTGTATATTTTATCATTATCATTATCATTATTATTTTCCCTTTTTTTTCCCTGTTCTATTAAACTGTCTTTATCTCAACCCACGAGTTTTTCTCACTCTTACCCTTCCGATTCTCTCCCCGTCCCGCTGGGGGTAGGGGGAGTGAGTGAGCGGCTGCGTGGTATTTGGCTGCTGCCAGGTTAAACCACGACAAGAGTTTTCTCCCTTGCTGTAAGTAGATTGTTGCAAGAGGTCCTGCTTTTAACTTCCTACACGTATATAGATGAAGGGTAAGTCTACCCAGTGAAATGAAGGTATGATTCCAGCACATTTGACTATAGGTATTCTCAGAATATCTGCAAAGCTGTTTTTTTATGATGAAATGGGGAACACACTTCAACCCGTTTTTCTAAATGTCAGGAGCAATTCTGAGCTTCTGTGTACAACTTGTTAAAGCGCCTTTCCCCTGTTTCCCAAAACCTTCCTCTGCCAGCGTCAGTGTCGTGTGTGCCCTGGGAGTGGCATGTATGCCTCATGGGCATGTGAATGGAAGCAAAGGTTCCAGAATCACCTCTCCTAATGCACCTAGAGAGTGAGTAGATCAGGAGAGACCCCATTCCTCACCCCATGAACGTCGCCGTTCTAGATCTCGCTACTCTCTGTCCATTTGTGCCCGGTCGGGCGGCAGCCTGGAGGTTCTCCCCGCCCTGCTCAGCCCTGGGGAGCCCCAGTGTGATGTCAGAGCCGCCACTGTGAGGTCAGAGCTGGCCGCCCACACAGCCCTGTGGTGCGCGGGGAAGGAGCCCACAGCTGCTGTGTGGCTGTTGCCCTGGGCAGGCGCGCTCCTGCTGCCAGAGCTGTTTCTGCCTGGGCAGGCCACACTGCTGGAGCTGAGGCGGAAGAGCTGAGCGGGGAGCCTGCCTTTGCCCAGAGATGGCGGGGAGAAAGGCACCCCGGAGAAGACGCCAAGGGGCCTCAGACGGCTCCTTGGGGAAGGAGGCTGACCAACAGCCAGCAGGGGAGGCCGCGGAGCCGAGGTACGAGGTGGGCTGCTCCTGCCCGGGGCCTCAGGTTGGGGAGGTAGCAGGGACACGGCCTAACACGGCCTAACACGGCGCGGAGCAGCATGGGGACGCCGACAGAGGCTTCTGAAGAAGAGCCCCCCCCAGTGGCTTGCGAAGCCCCCCTTCTGCGGGGATGGGCCTCGGCTGAAAGCCTGGCTCGCTCTCCCGGCCAAAAGCCAGTGTGCAGCCTGGGCTTTTGGGGAGGCGGCAGCCTCCTGCTGCAGGGGCCAGCGCCCAGCCCTGCTGCACGGGGAGGTTTTGCTGCCGGGGGAGAGTTTGCTGCACGGGGAGGCCAAGCCCCTGGGACCTGAGGCTGGCCCCCTCTGGACATTGAGGCGCGGCCCTGCCTGGCTGAGGGGGGGAGCTGTGCGGGGAGGAGAGGGGTCGGGAGACCGCCAGCGCCCAGGGAAGAGGTGGGGGGCCGTGGTGGGGGACAGCAGCCTCCGCGAACGGCCGCTGAGAGGTGCCTGCGAGGGGCAGGTTGGTGCCAGGGGCCAGGGAGCAGGGACGGACGGGGTGAGAATCGGGCTGTGCTGCCTGGTGGGCTTCCCGCGGCAGGGGGCTGCTGCTGCCGCCAGCTTGCTTCCTCTTCTCCCACTGCGGGCCTGTAAAGCAAAGGATGGGGAAAGGAGAGGGGGATGCCTGGATGCAGCCCAGCTGCGCTGCCCTCTCTTGCTGCAGCTGAGACGTCCCCTGGGAGGCTTCCTGCGGCCGACCTCTGGCAAGGGCCTTAGCTCACACAGCGTGGGGACGGTGGGTGACCGACATCTCTCTTTTTCCTCCCATAGGAGCCTCTGCATGGGAGTGGCGCTGGAGACAGGCTTTGTGCATGAGACTCCCAGCTCAGCCACTCAAGTGCCTGCGCAGGGCCGTCAGAAGGCCGCTGAAGTTGCAAGTAAGCTCAGCACTGATGCTTGCTGTCAAGTGCTCGGCGGCGAACTAGGAGAGCTGCGCTGTGCCAGAGCTCTGGCCAAATGTAACAAGTGGCAGGAGAAGCGGAGGCTGCCCTGCTCTTTGCCCCAGTGAGGGAATACGTAGGACTCGGTGCCCGCCTCCCCGCAGGGAGCCGAAACATGCGGGCTGGGCATCCGAGAGAAGAGACCTCCAGAGACAGGCCTAACTTTTCTCTGCTTTCTTTGCCCAGGCACGGTCTTCAGCCGTCTTTGCCATCTGGCAGGTGCCCTTGTCTCCCTGTGGAGACATCTACTGAGCATGATGACATGCATCTTCACCATGTACGTACTACGTGTTTCTGCTGTGGACAGGGGGAGAAAGGGGATGTCCGAGGGCCAGGGCAAGCAAAGGGGAGAGCAGGGGGTGTTCCCCAGCCAGCTGCCCAGCGCTCCCACTCGGGCACCGAAGCTCAGGCGCTGCTCGTGCTGTGGCCATTCTCAGGGAGAACCAAGAGCAAAGCCCCTCGGCAGTCTCACTCCCATGCATTTGCCGGTGGCCCAAACTTTGGCTGCGGTAGGACAAACTGCCGCGTAGCCAGACGCTCGGGTGCAGAGCCACGCCTCTGCAGGGGAAGGGTTTCCCCAGCTATGGCAAGAGACCGCGCAGGGCTGGGAGGGCTCTGGGAGGAAAGCCAGACGAGGCTCCTGTGCTTCCCAGCCGTGTGGAAAAACACCCCTAAGAGAGAGCTGTGTGATTGCAAGTGAGAACAGGCCTGCTTTCTCAACCAAAGAGAGAGCAAGGTCCGCAAGGTCATTTGCTCGACCTCTTTACTTGCCGGGATTATTTTCATTCCCTTTCGGAAGGCGCTCCTGGAGCTCTTCCTTTGAGGAAGATCTGCCGTTAGATCTGATTTGGGCAGAAATCATGTTCCTCCTGGGCGCTGCTCTGTCAGCTCTCTGTCAGCAGCAGGCTTCTAAAATGGTGGCTTTTCAGCCTGAAAACGGAAATCCAGCTGTGAAGGGGTTTGCTCAAGACTCGGCTCATTGACAGCCACAGAACTCCCTCTTTTCCAGGCAGAAGACGGCCCTGCAGAAGACGAGGTTCTTGAAAGTCTTCCTCTTGTTGCTCCCAGTGGCTCTTGGTGAGTTTGCTTGAGCAAACATCTGAAAGCGACAGCCTGGCTGTGCTGGATGCCAGCTTTCAGCTGGCCAGCTTTCCTTTTTGGCCGATACGGGTGGAAACTCCTGTGGCCCAAGTGCTTCCTGAGTATGTCCTTGACTGGGACTTGCTTTTGGACGACCAGTGAGAGTGGTAGTCTGCCAGCCATGCTGCTGCTCTGGCCCCTAGACCAAACGGCTTGCTTAGTCTGCAAGTCTGCGAGAGAAGGGCGTATGTATTTCCAAGCCTGAACTGGGAATTCCCAGGGGGGCCGTGCGAGGAGACCGATGGAGAGGCACCTCTCCTAGCCCATGCAGCCTGGTCTCGGTGCTCACTGAAGCAGTGAGGGGCAATGGGGAATAGCTGTGGGGCACCGAGCACACCTGAAGATCGGGGCTGCGCCGTCCCCTGACGCCTGGGGTGATGGCTCCCGGTCAGAGGCGCGTCCTCTCTCTGCACCCCCACGTTCCCCACCTCCTCAGCTAGCCTGCTGCCCCACTCCCAAGGCACCAGGGAGGAGACAATGTGACTGCAGGGATCGCTAGCAAGCCTAGTCAAATAACTGTCTCTCGGTGATGTGAATTGCAGCTGGTGTTTACTGTGGGACCTCACTGCCAGCGTGGACAATGCGGGCCAAGGGACTGATAGAGGTCGGTGATTGTAGTGGGACAGGCACCTCCTGCAAGGGAGCGCTGCTGACAGTAGCTGTCACACGTAAATCACGGGCTCTTCTGCTTCCACGCAGGGTGACCCAAAGAAGCAGCAGCTTTTGCCGTGTCTTCCTAGGGAAGCCTCTCCCGGGAAGCCCCGGCAGCTCTGCTAGTGGGTTCTCTAATGGAGCGTCTTTCCCTTTCAGGAGCTGACGCGTGTGACTGCAGCAGACCTGAAGACCCTGAGGTAGGAGATGTTTCCTGAGCTGGAATTGGGTCTGTGCAGAAGCGTTAGCCGACCTCGTGCTACCTGCGCTTATTGTCCTTAATAGCCAGGGCTCCCGTACTTCCCTCCTGCCTTTGCCTTTTGCTCAACCTGGTGAGGAAGGGAAGCACTCGCAAAGCAGGGAAAGCATGTGGGTCTCTGTTCCTTGCTGAGCTCAGACGCTCCCCAGAGGGGATGGGCCACTCTCTGACAAGATCTGCTTTGCTGTTCCTGCAGGAATTTGCATGGTTTTTTGGAGGAGCAAACCCAAAAGTTGCAGCTGCTGCAGGAGGAGTTGGCTGAACTGAGGGTGGAGACCAGGAGTATGAAGAAGGTGATCCTGCATTTTGGGGAGGGAGGCTTGGCTGGGCAGAACCCCTGAGAAAGCGCTCTTTGGGATTAGTGGTGGGCTCAGAGTGCTGACCACAGCAAGGCAGACTTTGCCAGAGGCTTGCTGGGTGAGCTTCTGCGCCGCACAGGCCCTTCTCCAGGCCCAGTTCAACCGGGCCACCTCAGGCAGCGGAAGACTTCCAACATCCTTCCCCTTGGCGCGCCGGCGCCTCTGGCTGCTCTGGCCGGGCCCCTGAGGCGGTGGTGAGACCCAGGCACGCTCACGGGGCCAGCCGTCACTGGCAGGGCCTGAGCCCATCTCCTGGCTGACCTGGAGAGCGTGGAGGGTGGGGAGGAGGGTGTGGGGACCCCCGTCAACCCACCTCGGGGCCGGGGCCATGGCCGTGGCCACAGATACTGTTCTTCCTCAGTCCTCGTGGCTCACGTCAGCCGCAGAGAGTCTCTCAGCTCTGCGGACAAGGCTTGCCTTGCCTTGCGTTTCTGACACTGGCCCTTCGCTGCTCCGGGCGCTAGTAGCCACGCTGAACTGTGCACTGATGTGGTCCTTTTCTGTGCTTGTTCATGGCTTTCTCAGGAAATGAACCTGGCATTGTCCAAGATGTCTCTGGAAGTCTACGTCCAGATGTCTGACTGGGCCCTGAAAAGCGCTGGTATGGACACAAGCAGCCCAGTCTCCTTGCCCTGCGCTTGTCTGTAGCACTCCCCAAAGGAGGCTGTGCTCCAGGCGCTGCTCTCCAAAGTGGGGGAGCTTAAATCTTCACGGGGTCCAAGAGCAAGGCTGTGGCAGAGCGGCTCTCTCAGACTCCCTCCCAGTCCTGCCCTCGGCCTCTGCGCAGGTGCCTCGGGCGCTGCCCCCGCACACGTTCCTGTGCTGACGGAGGGGCTCTCTTCCTCTCCGCTGCATTTGGAAAGGGAACGGCTGGGTCATCCTTGGCTGCCCACACAGCAAGCCCTCAGCTTTGGTCTGCTGTCATTCACATGGGCGCCTGCTGCCTCCCAGCACCCTCAGACCTTCTCGTGGCGCTGTGAGAGAGGCAGTCACCAGGCACGTGGATGCTGTCATCGCCATGCGCAGCTGGGCACGGCCACCAGCGTGCTGATGAGGACAGGACTGACAGACGTGGAGCTGGCCGGCGGTGTCAGAAACAGTGTCTGAGCACCAAGTCCTCCTACTCTGTGGCCTCTTGCAGTCATCTGCTCTCCCTTCTTTACAGGTGCCAGCGTTGACAGGCAGAGAACTTCCAAGACCTATGACTGCAAAGAGTGGACCTACAGGGTTTTATCGTTCTTTTGCACTGCCAACCCTCCTGATACTATTTTGCAGGTATCGTAGCGGAAATCATCAGTGCTGGTCTCCTTCCTTCCTGCAAAGTTGGGGACTGACCGCCTCAGGGGCTCTCCCCTCAGTCCAGTGGTACTGCTCACACCCACAGTGCTGATGAGGCTCCTGAAACCAAAGCTTGAACACAGGGCTGGGCTTGCTAGAAATCAGTGGTTCCCCTCAGGAGGGGAACAGAGCGGAACTGCTGCATCTTGCCCACAGTCCTCTGTCACAGCTGGGTGAAACACTTTCTCCCTGCTGACCCCATTTCCACGGTCGTCCCGAACAGTGCCTTTTTGGGGGTGGGAGGCGGGAGGCAGGGGGTGCCCTGCAGAGCCACTGGGCAGCGAGGTGTTTCTGTAAGGCCCCCAGCTAGGATGGTCTCATAAGCGGTATTCTCCTCTTTTCTGAGGAGAGCCCCCTTTGTCAGGCAGGGAAGGAGCCCACCCTCTTCTGTCCACTTCCTCACAGGCGCCTAATTTTTGAGCTGAAATAGACCCCACAGACACACCGGCGCCTATGCTTCAAGCTACATGAGCAGTGGTGTTGGCCCCAACGCTCTCTCACACTTCATTGCTCTCACGCTCTGGTTGCAGCCGGATGTTTCCCCAGGAAACTGCTGGCCTTTACAAGGGCATCAGGGCCAGGTTGTCATCAGGATGCCAGCACAAGTCCATCTGACTGCCATCAGCGTGCAGCACATCGACAAAGAAGCGTCTCCATCTGGGACCGTCAACAGCGCCCCCAGAGACATCGCTCTCTTTGTAAGTCTCTGCTGGGCACTTCGGGCTGGGATGTGGCCCCGGGGGAAAGCCGTGACAGGGACTTGCTTGCTTTTGTGCATCCTCTGAGGTTTGTGTCCTGCTCTCTCCTGAGCACTGCAGCGCCCTCGCGGGATGTTTCAAGGGCTCTAGAGGTTTCATCCCTCTCAGGACTTAGTCTGGCCAAAGCACCTCAGGGTTCTTGACCAAAACTCAAGGCGGAGACTGAGCTCCACCCTAACCGGTGCTAGACTACTGCTAGAGCCCCCGGAGAGGCTGGGTAGATAACAGGGCTGATCCAGCGCGTACATCCCCTCTTTGTCGGGACGAGTCTGAGCTGCTCTCCTTGTGCTTTGCCCCTGAGGGAGTGGATGCGGACGGAGAAGAGGAAACTCTCCTTGGGACGTTCCTGTATGACGTGGCAAAAGAGCCCCTTCAGACCTTCTTTCTGAAGGTAGGGTCCAGGCACAGGGACAAGATGCCGGAGAGCAAAACAGGTTTGCCTGCAAGTCCGTGGCAGGAAGAGCGTGAATCCTTTCTCCCTGGGCCCAGGGGCCCAGGCCACCGCCGAGAGAGACCTGGCGGGGTTGGGAGGGCTGAGTGGCCTGCGGTGGTGGTAGCAAAAGGACAGCAAGGGCAGGGTCACACCGTGGGAGCACGAGTCATGAGAGATGCCTGGCTGCAGCCACTGCCTCAGCAGAGCCAGCTGCACACGCGGCCACTCCGCCCAAGCAACGTCCTTGTGCCGTGGAGAAACAGGGATGCCTGGTGGCAAAAGGTGTCGGGCAGCACCATCGCTCCATGCTGTGGCCTGCTGGCAGGCTGGACAGCGTGCCCCTTCTCTCCCGGTGCTCTCCCGCTTGCCAGGAGGAAGGCAGGCAGAGCGGACAACGGGAGCCTGGTGGGGTTGCACACCAGCTGCCCCACACATAGGAGCACCTCCCCGGCCTCTCTGTTAGCACACAGCAAGCAGCAGAAGGAAAGGGGCAGAGGGAAGGGAGGTGCAGCCCCAACCGGGCCGGCATGCAGAGGATGCCAGGTGCCTTCCTCCTTGCCATGTCCCCAGCCTCCCCAGCAGGCCCGGTACCAGCAGTGAGCCTCAGGTGTCCACAGCCGCTCCCACCCACGTTTGGGAGCTTGTTCCTGAGCAGGAGCAGGGCTAGCAGGGGGCGATACCGTTGATCGCACTGTTGCTCTTAACACCTCCGTTTCCATTTCCCTCTTTTCTTCACAGAACGCGCCGCTTCCCAGAGCCTTTTCGTATATCAAACTACTCGTGAAGAGCAACTGGGGAAACCCAGCGTACACCTGCATTTATCGAGTGCAGGTTCATGGGAAAAGGGCAAACCCAGAAAGCCTCAGCTGAAACCGGCGAAGAAAGGCAAAAAAAAAAAAGAAGAGAAGGGAGGGGGGGCAGAAATAAATGCTGTGGCCGTTCAGATTGGTGTAGAAGATTTGTCTCCAAAGTGGGGTGCGCGAGAAGATCCATCCGGGGGAGGGCGGGAGTGCGCGCTGACGTGGCCACTGGCAGCCTGCAGGCGGGGGTTGCAGGGTGACCAAAATCATTGGGGCAGCCCTCGGGGGCTCCCAGGGCCAGGAGCTCCTCCGTTCCTTTCGCGATAGTGGGGCCGGAGGAGCAGATGGAACAACTTGGGCTAGCACCTTCCCAGCAACCAGGCTGCCCGTTTGTTGATTAACCCATAATTTCTGTAAAATGGGGGTGGGTGGGGAGCCTGTCTGACTGGCCTGTCGGAAACCCCATTCCTCACCCCATGAACGTCGCTGTTCTAGCTCTCGCTACTTCTGTCCATTTGTGGCCGGTCGGGCGGCAGCTGTGTGGCCCCAGGGGAGCCCACAGGTTCTCCCCGCCCTGCTCAGCCCTGGGGAGCCCCAGTGTGATGTCAGAAAATCTTCAACAGTTGCGAACAACTAATAACCAGGAAGGAGCTGCGTTCCTGGAATAACGTGACCTCCTCCGCAAATGACATCTTGTTTTAATGAAGTAGCGCCAACTGTTCATTCTTTTTATTTTTTAAAGAATAAAATTACAAATAACTTTACCAATAACATCACAAGTTATATATACACTGTTTATATACACAGTGAAAACCCAACACAGGCAGATCAAAAACAAGTCTCAGAAATTACTCATAAAGTTTTTGTTCTTTAGATGATGTTTGAATTAGAAACGGTGATGGCTGCACCTCCAAACCAACTTTGATTTCCATGTGGATGTTCTTCTGTACAGCCTTCTGAAAAGGATGAGATGAAAAGTTCATGGGATCCATTTTCAGGTGCCCTGATACTTTCAATTCAAGGTCCCAGCAGAAAACCCTCAAAAACTCATCTCTCACTGCTGTTCAGCATTATACTTTGTTTTTTCTAGTACATTAAAAACTCAGAGGTACAATAATGACAGGAAGAATAAGAGTTAGCTGAATATTTCAAATCTTACAAAATATTTGGCTCAAAAACGTTTCCAGCTTTCTGAGGACAGTTTATTTATTTATTTTTATATTCCTCCCTCAACTGGTTTATTCTTCCTCAAGTGGCATCCTGGAATGCTGTTCATAAAGTCACCAGCAGAGCTTTTTTGATGCAAGTGCTGGCAGCAGAAAAAGAAGATTTCTGCTTTCTCTGTTGGGTTTCTCAAGAAGAATGATACTAGTGACACAAGAATGGTTTACATTTAAATATTTTCAATTGTACAGTTGGACTGGCATGTAGACATTGGGGTTAGAAAGGATGAAGAGGGAGATATCCAAAATGAAGACAGGTGAAAATATTTTTGTGATGGTGGTAAGGAATATCCTAGTTGAACAAAACACCTGCAGATAGAAAAAAAAAGCGTGTTGGAGGAAAGATGGCTCAAGAGTTGTGCATCCTTACAAAATTTATACCGGTGCTGTCAGGGCCACTACAGTGTGAAAATGGAGATAAAACTTGAGCAACAGATGTAAGACTTAAAATAAGTCTTTAAAACTTTGGGTTGAAAAAGGTTCAAACCAGCCTTCACACAATAAGAGAGGCAGTACGTTAAGCCGAGGCAGCCCCTTGTTAGGAGGTTCTTCAGAGACCCCAGGTAATTCCTCCTCTCTTTTACAAGGGTGTGAATTTGCAGGAACTCCAGTGAATATATGGAGCTTGGGGGAGTGTATAATGGGTACAAGTGAAAAAAGGACATTCCCAAAGCAAAAAGATGATCAGGTTGGAGTCCAAAGCACAGTCAGAAGTGCACTAGAGAAGTTGGTTCTAACACTGAAAATCACAGATGTAAGTCAATTGCTGTTATGGTGACTAGGTTGCTCTCAAGGGATTTATTGGTGATGCACTGTTTATATCAAAGCTGGTAGGCTGGTTTCCTGGTTACCAGTCTTGAAAAGTTATTGATGGGATGAATTCTAAATAATTTTGCTGTTTCTAACACAGTAAACTTTCATCCATCCTCCGAACCATAGTTAAAATTTCATTTTAATGACAAATCATCAGATGTTCAGGAATGTTTGCTATCCCTGTATTTTGTCATGGACCAGAAAGAAATGTCATATAATCAATGAATATCCAGTTTCAATAAGAGAAGAGAAATAGCTGCCACGTATCCTGAAAGATCCAAAGTGCAGACAGGATCAAGAACAATGCTATTCTCCAAAAGTACCTATCATTTCTTTAGTCTGAGGTTTAAGTATATTTCAAAGACACAATCAAGATTTTCAGCGTGAGCTACTTCACACTTCACAAGAGAAACTGTGAGTAAATAGTGGAAGAAAGAATTTCAGAAATACAAAGAAAAGGAGAAAGTACAAATTGTGTTGCTTACAAACTTACTCTTTTCATTGCAGCGGACCAGGGTACTGGATGCTTTATAGAAACATAGAACAGGTTGCTGCCCAGAGGAACATATGGTTTAAGAAATTTCCTGATGTTAATTTTCAGGTCTGACTTGCACAATAATTACCTTGAGATGAGCAGAGTAATGAGAATAAAAAAAAGAACTAGGTGACCAGCAAACCTTGAGGCATTCTGTGTTCTGTTCAGTTACTACTCCCGACATAGGTGCCACGCTCCTATGAAGAGCATCCTTAACAAAATCTGCCCCACTGCCACTTTTCTCAGCTATTTGAAAGTCACCATTGACTCCCCAGTGGAGAGCAAGGCTGGACAACCTTCAAGGTGGTGCTGTCAAGCTGTAGTGACCAGCACAGAGCACAGTGCTTCTTTCTGCAGGAAATCCTATCTCCTTTCCCATTGCACAGCCTCAGCAGAGACAGGCTTCAGATTGCCCTAGGTTCTCCAACACAGGCCCTGTCACGTCAGACAGAAAGCATGGAAGGAAAAGGACGGTGTTCGGGACTGAGGAGCACTGCTCTGCGCAGCACCATGCTGCCGAGGACCCTGTGCCCCTACTGAAGAGCTGGTGTCTTATCTTGCCCTGTTAAGACGACTGCCAGTGTCTGCTCTCCTGGGAGGTAAAACACACTTGGCTAAGAGCAAGGTGACAAACTCTTCCTAGTCAATAGTAGACTTTAAAGCCTTTCCAGGCTCTGTAGTATTAGGATATTTCAACCTCAACGTACTGTGGAATAGCAATATACGACAATAGTTGTTTAACAAATCACACTAAGAAATAATACTATTCTATCTCTAGGAAAGCTTTTCGTGCAGCTTCTCACAAGCTGACTAATTACAACTTTGATGTGCACTGGCCTAGGTCCAAATAACTGAAATCCCACAGGATGCACAGACTGTCACTTTTCAGAAGCTTGCGTTAGAGAAACAAAAATGCCTGTATCTTCTTCTTCAAACTGGCTTCAAAATCTAAAGCCTAAGGGAAAACCACATGATTATACTCTCTTTCAGTGTCCAGTTGTCCAGAACACACATAAGACCTTATGTAGAAAACATTTAATATGTGATAACTGTGATTAAGAGCAGAATTTTAGTGAAGTACTTCCAGTACCTTGTTAAGTTCTCTTCATTTATTTTATATGAACATGGAAAGGAGAAGATTATGTTCTCATAAAAATGTTTGGCTGATTAAATTGCCTCCTTGGCAAAGAAGGAGCCCTATCTAACACTTTTCCCTATAATGTTTCTCACAATTATAAGAAGAAACGTGCTTTACCTAACTAAGCTATCTTGTTCTAAAAAACCTTCAGATGTCTAGAAGAGGCAAGTTAAGAAAATGATTGTCTGATATTCAAAATAAATCAACTTCTGGGGATTTAACCACGACAACAAAAGATGCATTTATGTCAAATAGATTTCAAACATGCATGCCTGATTTGTTCTGTGTATTTAGTTTAATGCTAGTGGTTTGGAGACTGAGCACAATAGCTTTTATTTGGCATTGGTACATATTCAGTTGGTGTAGCAGTTGGTTTCCATTATAATCGATCTTGCCTGTTCCCTTTCAGATCGGTGCAATGTATGTTCCTGATTCATGGTTTTACCCTGCCCAAGTCTCCCACTGCAATAGTCAAAGGTTAACTGGGTCTCCATCTCTTGATGTCCTTGATCCCTGACAGGATGCCCTCCTTGGGCTCACGGCGGGCAGACGCAGGGTACCAGCGGCAGCATGGCAGCGGCTGAGAGAAAGCTGCAGCCTGCGGTACGCAGGTCATGTCGGGTGAGGTACGAGGGCTACCCTGCTGCAAAGTTTAAGCCCTTATGTTCCTGTGGATAAACTACTCAGCCTTTAAGCCTTTGAAAAACCTGCTTCCACACATTGGCAGCGAGTAACCAGAGGTTAGCAGCTAAATGTGCCAAGGACCTGCTTTGGATTTAGCTTGCTCCATCCTCACTACAGTGCCTGGGGGGGGGACTTTGACCATGGGTTTCATTTTCTGTGACAGAGAAAATGAGAGTTGGGGACTACTTCTCCTGTGCTGCCCCAGCTGGAGGGGCACCCCACTGAAAGCAAGTCAGGAGAGGAGAGAAAGACTCTAGGATCAGGCACCATAGGGACAGAGGGATTTTTTGGAGGTGGGAAGAGTGCTGGGAGAAGAGAATTGACCATGGGAAGTGATGGAGAATGGGAGCCAAAAACAGTGCAGATGGGATCTGAGGAGAGAAGAGCTCTGTAGTAAGGATGTAAAGGAAAGGAAACTTGGGGAATTGGACAAGGGAAAATGCCATGAGTGACACGGCAAGGCAGAGCCCGCATGGGGACTAGCAAGGCACAAGAGCAGAAGCCATCAGGGTTGAGGGGCCTGGGGAATAAGGGCCCTGGTGAAGGGAAGATGCGCCCTTGGAGTTAAACCTGAGAAATGAACCCAAGGCACCTGCATTTCAGTGCTCAGCTGCTGCTGGCAAACCAAGTGGGGCAGTGCCAGGCAGGCAAGACCTCCCATGGCAGCGAGTTACTGCAGGACCTCCAGTGCTTGGCTTCTGACCTTGCACACTTCTGGCAGGCTCCTTTCCTCACCCTGGTGGGATGTGGGCGAAGGAGCTACCAGGAGCCGAGGCTGGAAACCTCCTGTCCTGTTTACATGTCTGGTACCAGAGGAGTGATCATCAGGGACTGACCCCTGCATGCATGCAGAGGATCCAAAACTGCTTCCCTGCTGGAGAACCATGGGATGCCATGGGATGCCATGGGGTGTCATGCCAACAGCTGAAAATAAAACAAGCTGATGTCTGCTATTTTTAAAAGTTTAGGGATCTGCACACCAAGAAACGTCTCCCCAGAATCTGCCTGGAGACAGAGTGCTGTGAAGTCTGTGCCAGTCAAAAATGAGGAATTGCCAGAATCAGGAGCATGTGTATATTCAGCAATCCCTTTTTTAAGGCACTAATGGATTATGCTTTGGAGGCAGATTAGGGTTTTGTAGAGCAGAAAGCTGTTGTAAAACATCTCATTTTGCCCCACTTTGAAATGGTTTCACTTGCTGCAAGATCTTAGAAAGAGATGAATGACTGAAGGAGGGAGTGCAGGCATGGGAAGGATGGTCTCACATTGAAATGCTTTAGCTCCCAAGAAAACGAAAATCTCTGCTTCACAGTTGCCATTACTTTACCTGGGAATTCAGACTTTGCCAACGAGCTTTTGAAACCAGGGTGGTTCAAGAGACTGTAATATTTATAGAGCAGTTTAACTTAAATTTGGCCCAGTACTCACTACAACAGCAAGCAGGATAATCATGATGGTAAGTAACCTTCAGAATATTGTCATGAGGACAAGGGTCCAAAGAAATAAAGTTTACCCCCTTTTGCAGCATGAGCAATTCAGGGTCTGGTGTCAGAAGAGTATCTGACGTCCGTGAACTTTAATGACAATTTTGAACTTCTTTCAGGGACATTTTGTGCCAAATGTTGTCTACAGAAAAAAAAAGCTCACACTAATGGTATTTGTTGCTAGTACTGTGCAGGAAAAGGGAACAAACAAAACAAAACAAAAAGCTTCACTGTTCTCCAAGCCAGGAGAGTAGAAGCAGATATTTGATTACTTCAGACATATTAAAGCTGGAACACGTCCTTGCAATAAGGACACATCTCCATAGGAACAGAGATAAAATAACGATAGAAAAATGACAAAAAAAGTGGACACATAACCAGTTAAGAAGAACATGTAAAGCAAATATGAGGTGCTGGGTGTCATGGATAATAATGTACAGTGTCCCTATTGAAAACTTTGTACTTCAGGACTGAAAAGATTTTCTCTTAAATGAAAAAAAAAAACAAACACCCAACCCAAACCTAATACTTTTCAGCTTTTATCACAGTTTCAGTTCATCACAAAACGGCATTTTTAGGTCCTCCAATGGAGCTGGTAAGGAAGTATATGAGTAAGCGGTTCGAGAAGAATCAAAGAATATATTGAAAGGCAAATCCTTCCAAGAATATTCAGCAGTAATATTGTTTATGGCTTTGCTGTAAATCTAAATGCAGCTACTCAGCTAACCTCCTCAGCACACCACTGCACTAAAGTAATTACATCACCAAATGAGCTTTTGAAGTAAAAGTGAAAGTGTCCTGGTTTAAACTGGCAGGCAGCCAAACACCACGCAGCCGCTCACTCACTCCTCCTCTCCCCGGTGGGATGGGCAGAGAATCGAAAGAGCGAGAAAAACTCGTGGGTTGAGATAAAGACAGTTTAATAGAACAGAAAAGGGAAAATAATAATGATAATGATAGAATATACAAAATGAGTGATGCACAATGCAATTGCTCACCACCCGCGCTGACCGATAACCAAGTAGCAATCGCTACTTCCTGGAACACGCCTACCCTTCATATACTGAGCATGATGTCACATGGTATGGAATACCCCGTTGGCCAGCTGGGCTGGCTGTCCTGGCTGTGCTCCCTCCCATCTTGTGCACCTAGCTCAGTCGATAGAGCATGGGAGCTGAATGTCCTTGACTAGGAGGGCACTTAGCAACAACTGAAAACATCAGTGTGTTATCAACGTTCTTCTCATACTAAATCCAAAACACAGCACTAGGAAGAAATTTAACTCTATCCCAGCCAAAACCAGGACAGAAAGGTTTACTGAAGACAACAACAAAGAAAGTGGAAGCTTCACTGTTGACTTTTGCATCCTCTTTTAATTCATTTGAACCAAATCCTGGCTCTTCTTTCTTCTTTCCACTCCCCCACTCCCTCCCGCAAAAAAAGAGTTTTTGAAAGTAATTAACATACTATGGCAATGTTTTGAATCACCCATCTGGATGGATTTTGTTGTGTGGGTTTTCTCAGAACTATTCATTTAACTTTCTGTCACAGCAGTACTGTGCATATGCCTTGCTGACAAAAAATTTCCATCACCATTTTTAAAGAACTGCCACAAATGACCCCAAAGTCTCATTTCTGTGTGTTAATACTATGTTTGTATCTCTACCATTCAACACAGAGAGCTGGATTAGAGTTCTTGTTCTTTCATGTGGATTAATTTCTATTTATCAGCCCTGAATATCATCTGATCTTCACCCAGTCATTCAGTACTGTGAATTTCCTGCATCTCTGCATAGCAGCTTTAGACTTAACTATCCTGAATAATTTCATATCCTCTGCAAAATTTGTTCCCTCACTATTTACCTCTTTTCCTTTATCATTAGTTAATATGCTGAGCATGACAGGCCCTACCACATATCCTTTGAAGCTCTCAATAAACTGCTAAAATGTTCATTTACTAATATATGTGGCTACAACAGGACAGAGACAAAAATTTTTTTGGTTAATAGAGGGAAAACGCCTTTAGCAGCTTTTGCTGAAAGCCCTTGTCAACCTTTTTTCTTAAGTCCAAGTATACTGGATTGACAGGTTCACTTTACCAGTAAACTGCCGTCTTCAGAAGACACATATAGTTTTACAAGACATTCCTGTGACTCATCCCAAATCTATGATTTCATCCATATTTATTAATTCCATTCCTCATTACAGTTCCTCGCCAATTTGGCTGGTGCTGAAATCGAAAGTAACTGGTTTGTCGATCCCAAGATGACCTGAGTCACTCTTTGAGACACCGGCACCATGTTAACCATTTTTTATTCCCCCGATTCTGAGGCTGGGTCAAGCAGCAGGTTATTTGCTTTTAAAAAATAGCAGCTCTCAGAGGTTTGCATTCAGTTTATTGATTTCTGAATGGCCTGCTGTTGATAATTCTGACACAGTTCCCCACCATTCTCTTCTCTGCTCTTCTGCATCAGTAATAAACTCCCCACCTTCCTTTGCAATAAATGAGGATCAAAGCTTTTCACCTTCGTTGTCTATTCATCCTACTGACTCTGGCAAGCTCTCTCTTTCTGACATGTTTGAAGAAGTTTTGATTATTAGCATTTATGTCTTTACCAAGTTGCTCCTTCTATCTTTTTCTTGGCTGCCCTGTTGTTCATTGATACATTTGCTACAATCCATTATCTTCTTCTCAAGTGGACACCACTTCCATTTTTAAGTGTGTGGGGTTTTTTTCCCATTTCTAATGCCCTCCTTTACTCTTCTGTTCAGCTATACTAGCTTTGAGGTGTGGGAATGGTCCTCTTAGGGCCTAAGTTTCTAGTATAATATGTTTTAATAGCATTTTACCTCATTACCTGCTCCTTTTAAATGGCTCTTTAACAAGCTTCCTCATTTTAGGCTAGCTTTTCTTTTCTAATGTTTCATCCTACCGTGAGGGATATTCTCTGTTTTCCCCTCTCAGTACCACTGTTAAATCTGTATACCTTACGGTCTGAGTGGCTCCTCTATATGTACTTCCTGAGCCTCCAGTTCTGGGACCTGCTCGGAGCTAATAGGTGCTTGTCCTCTTGTGGCTTTGCTGCCCGAAAAGCAGGCCTTAATGGGGTGATTTCATCTTGAAATTAAATTTACCCAGGGTATATGAGGTGTCTGATGTCTCCCAATGCTGTTCTCTGTTTTCTGCCCTGATTTGCCTCCTTCCAAAGTGATTTTCATCACAACTCCCAGACCTCACTGACAAGCCTGCAGGAGGAAGACAAACTATGCTTAGAAATGTTCATCTTGCCGAGTTCTCTACAAATCATCTCCACAAAGGGAGACAAGCTTGAAAGACTGCATAGTGGAAGGCAGATGATACAAGTACGCAGAGTCTTTATGTCTTTTCTGCCGGCCAGAAGATACCTCCTCTCTCTGCCTGCGCTTCCAGCGCACATCACTTCTGCTGCACTTACCTAATGCTCCAGAACAACCACAAAAACTCTCACAGGGAAAAGCTACCCAGTTCACATAGTTTAAACCAATTTAAGACTGAAGAGGTTTATTAATTTAAGAACATACAATTATCTGGCAATCAGCATATTATACATTTAGGATGAATACTTGCCACTCTCTGTTACCTGCTGATTGCCATACTGGTGAGAAAGCCCATCGTGAGGTTGCATATGCATGTTCAAGGTGCAGGTCCCTGCTTGCTGCACCCCATAATCCACTAGCCATTTGAACGCTACTCACAGCATCCAAAGGGGTGGCTGCTCCGTATGGTTGAGCAAAGGTTGAGATGACAGCAGGGCAGCTTCTGGTGGGTTTTGACTCCTGTTGTTTCCACTCAAATACCTCTGCCGCTATTACAAATTTTCATGCTTTTTTGTACTTCTTTTCAACCTTACTCTTTCTTCATTTTTAAAGTTCCTTTGAAATTTCCTGGTTATGCTTTGATCTGGCTGATGGCCATCTTCCTCTAACTTGATTGGTTTTATGTATTTGATACATGCATACACCGTGCACACCCGTACTCTTATCTTAAAAGCTGTGGTTATGCATGCCACTTGCCAAGAGTATGCTGTGCAGGCACCCCCAAAAAAGCAAGTCAGGGATCTCTGGCTCTCAGTCCTGTCCTCTGCAAAGGAATAACAGACAGTGAGCTATTACTGCACATATTTTCTATAGGGCAGAGATGAATCAGACCAGGTGAGCACAGGAAAGGTGCCTGCTTCCTTTTACATCCCTCTGGACTATCCTGATAGTCGTCTCAAGCAGTAAGGCTTTTCCTTTGATGTCCTACAGGAACCCAATCCTGAACAAGACTTTCCTGCAGATAAGTTGTATTTGGTGCATGGAAGATAAGACTGTCGATCAGCTACAAGTTAATTTCTAACTTACACCATTTGGTTAGTCAGGAACGGTCAATGGAGAATGGAGACGCAGAAGAACTGCCATCTTGTAGCTATTCCTGACAGGCTTCATCCCTCCCATGCCAAGAGGGGAAGTGATACACGATCTGCCTTTAGTCACCTAATGTCACTGGGAATTTGTCCTCCACAAGGGGAGATTTTGTCGGCAACTTCTCAGCTGAATCCAGGCCACTTTCCTCACGCAGATGAGGCATAGACATCTCATCCTTCATTCTTATGGCTAGTTCAGCTTCGCATACTGTCCAAGTTCTTGTGTGACAAAAATCTAGTGGTTTCTTTTTTTCTTCTAAGCAGAAGATAAAAATCTACGAACCCACATGGAGAAAACATAAAAAGAGGAGGTTTTGGATTCTCTTTCACTTATTTCATCCCTAACATAGAAATTCAAGATGACAAGTGGCTGGAAAAGTAATAAGGATTTTGTGACATGAAAACAATGGAGTCAGTTATTATCATAAACCTTGTGCTTGCCCGCTGAGGAAAGTAAGGGATTACTGGAACAAAATGGCCAATAGGCTGAAAATGAACTTACAGTACATTAGTTGATCCACACTAAATCTGGCACAGGGTAGCTTGCTCCAAAGCTGCCTCACATTTCTGTGTGCACTGAAATAGAGAAAAGCCTCTGAACTTTCCTTTAGAGACTGCTAACTTCCTTAAGAGACCAGGAAAAGAATTGGAAAGACTGAAAAGAATTGGCTGCAGAAGGAGGAAGGCAGCAGCAGTTAACACTGAAAGGAAAAAAAGTTTTCAGCAAAACCAAGACACTCAAGTTTCAGAGCTTGTAAAACTAATTGTATTAGCAAATAAGGTACATTGTGGAAACAGGAAATAAACACTTTTTGTAATCAAGTTTTCTCTCCACCACCATAAAATAATCAGCTTGATGAAATGCAAGTGGGACATTTATCTTCTTTCTTTACAAGATATCATGGCAACTTCTCTCTCCTGCCAATTAGCATTGATCTTCTTCACGTTTCCATTCTAACAATGAAGTAATGGAATCTGACACACAATTTGCTGAAATAATTTTTTCATTAGACTGCACCAGACCTTGTCAATACCTTAAGGTAGGAGGCAGTTCATTGTTTGCAATGATATCTAGCAGTGTTGTCACATGGCTATAGCTCTTAGTTTAATATCTTTATAAAAATAAGCTAGTCTGCAAAAACAATATGCTTTAAAGAAGGTTTTGGAATTCAAGTTGCTAGCAAAGTTAAATGGCATGTGTCTAGAAGTAAACACTAGGTGAAAAATTGCTTTGATACAACTGTGGTATGTGGTCTGGTTTTGAATTGTTGCTTTTTTTGAGACAGAAGCGAGATGCATCTGCTTTCAGAGACAAGCTAAGCCACATTTATATTAGAGCCAATTAACAAGAGTAGGCAAGCTAGCATAACAACATTTTCTTTCTGACCTGTGCTTCCTCAGAAAATGTTTCCTTTTTGTTGTCTTACAAGGGCTGCAATTCCAACATATTTTAAAAAATGATCTCATCAAATCATTGGTTTGATCTTTCAAGCTAAAGATCAGTGCTGGACCTATGCACAAACGCAAGTATCCTTTCATCATGTAATGTCTTCCCTTCTCTTTCCAGGGATTTCATTTATACCTTGTCCTTCCTTGTATACTTGTCTGCTTGTAATTCTGTCTTTTGTTTTACAGTCAGCTTGTAAGCTCCTTCAGGACAGAAATCATTCTTTGTTCTGAATCTGGGCAGTGTCTCACTCAAAGTGATCAAGGTCTAGGACTGGAAACACTAGTTGCATGGTGCAAAGCCACCAGACCTTCAAGTACTCTCACCTTACAGATTTTCTCAAGCACCTCAGGGGCAAGGGCAACAAGTTTGGTTGGGGAACTCGGCTAGAATTGATCCTGCTTTACTCTATGTTCAGATACCTACTTCTGAGATAGACAATGAAGCTTCCATTAAAGTCAGTTGCAGATTGTGGATACAGTTAGGATCTGATTCATCTGACCAAATGGTGGTATCTGTTTTTGAATTATGTGAATTGCTTCCTGGCTCCTACTGGCCTCTTTTACCTATATCTACAGTGACTACAGGGGAAGTCTAAACAGGCTTACTATATGTAGACATAGATCTATGCAGACACCTACGAGTGTAGGTCCTCACACTCAGCTGAGTAAACGTCACACTTTATGTCTTTGTTAGTATCTGCCTGCAAATACAGGCAGTCCACGTTCTTTAACTTTGAACCTGCTAGGATAATGAGAGTTCAGTTGTTCTGCTCCCCTATCCCGAATTAATGAGGAAAGACTAAAACCCATGACATAATTGGTCTGACCTAATCCCAGTGGAATGATGGTACGAAAGGTCAGCTGCATTTTTGGCAGAAATATAGTAAAGAAGGTCCTCTGAATACACAGATACATAGAAAGGTATAGCACATGTGATGGAAATAAATGATATTTTTTAGAGCTTGACCCAGGGACTCACTGATCTCAACCGAGACCATTTCCACTGACTTCAGTTGGTGGTGGATCAGGGCCTTTAACATCGTGCATCACAAGTTCCCAACCCTGCAGCTGTTCATGACAAAGGCAAGACCAGAACAAATGAGCAAATAAAAGGAACTGATCATACAAATTTACAATATTCTGAAATTAAATAATAACAGTAATAGTCCTGCAGTAGCTCCATGGTTTCCTTGATAGGAATCTGAAACACACTTGAAGTTATGCCACACAGATTTGTGCCCTGAAGGTAGACCTTCATCATCTGTTCCTGACATGATGCAGAATCTGTGTGTTTTTAAAATGCTAGTTAACACAAATGCATAAATAAATAAATTTTAAAAATAAATCAACAGTCAGGCAGTCTTGAATATGAATGCATATAGCTATAGTTACGAAATGTGCTGGTCAAGATTTCCCCAAAAGATCAAAACCAACATAAAAACAGCCTCAGTAATTACTTTGGCACTGAGACACAAATGGATATCCAAAAGTTTCTAAGCAAAATGGAGAAGCTTATAATCCATTCTGAATGTAACCAAAGGACAATTACAGACCACACCAAACCACTAATAGCCTCACAAAAGCATGAGAAAATTTGAAAACAGAAAACCATTAGGGGGAAGTCTTCTGAGTAGGAAACACCAGGTATACAGGAAAAAACCTCTAAACATACACTTCCACAGGAATCTGTGAAAATTAAGAAAAATCTAGCTCTAAGGGAGGGTTAGTAGCACAAAAGTTAGCATTTTCTACTTGATTCTGTATTTTCTTCTCAATGATGGAAGCCCATCCTCTTCTTCTAATACCACCCATGCGTTCACTAAGCTATTTCCATTACAAATAAGTAGACATCCTAATAATTTCTATCCAGAGTTATTGTTTTTCCCTCTGAAGTCAAACTATTACTTAAAAAAGTCAGTGCTAATGAAGAAATTAAATTAACTGCTATTAAGTGAATTCAAGAGGCATGAGGCTCAAGAGCAGCTTTCCAGATCAATTATTTCCTCTTTAGGGTATTCAATTGTACTTGCATCATCATAGCACCAGTATCCACAGCACTGCCAAAAGTCACAGAGTTTATCTTCAATTTATTATGACTGCAATTTTTCCTTTGGCTCCTGAAATAGTTTATTGGAAGGATTAAACAGGCCCTAAATGGCTACCGTCTTAAGTGGTCTTAATACCTGGCAAACAAGCAAAATATCTAAGGTCAGTGTCTCCGTAAAAAACAAAGAGACATCCTCACATCTTCAAACACAGCAGCAGCCACTATTTGAATAGCAAAGCTTCAGACTTTGTGTTAGATCTTAAAAAAAATCAAAATAAAAATTTATGGACTAATGTAACCCAAACAACACACCCACTTACTGGCAGCTTTCCTTCAGCTACAATAAATTAGACCCTTTATGGGAAGTATCCTAATTTTGAGGTGGACCAGCAATGAGAAACTAAAGCAATGTTTCTGATTCTGTTGAATATATTAAGACTAAGTTTGCAGCAAGCTAGCTTTCAATCAGAGATGGTCAGCCAAAAGGCATCATTAAAGAATGAAAGGAAAGGGAAAATTAGTGTAATATTATTTAACTCCACACATGATTGTAAGCCATAAATTCTAAGTGTTCCTTTCATTTCAAAGGGAGTGGGAACATATCATTCAACAAATCATTCAAAACTATATACAAACCCAAAGATTGTCAGAATCTTTTGATGAACTAGATTTGATACAAAACCATAGAATTATTGCAACCAAAACTCTTAAAGGAAATGGACCCAAAAAAGTACCTCTGGATGCAATTTCTAGGAAAATTGGCTGAGAAAGGAAGAAGAGAGAAGAGCAACCTGATAGGAGAAGCTGCCAGCAAGTAACTAACCCTGCTGCAGGGCTGGTTAAAAAGAAATTGCTTATTAAAATGATGTAATCTAAAATGAATTACTGTAATTTTAACACTATTAACAAAGCTTAAAAACCTTTACTGCATTGGTTTATCTTATGTAGTCTATATGTATTGCATAGTATTTGTAATTACATGTTTCTGTTGAACTTCTTAATCTATATAGAAACTATTAAAACAAGCCAAGTGAAATAAAATGTTGACATTGGACATTTGTACTCGTCATTCCACAGTAGTTTTATTCTCCGGTGAAAGACAACACTTCAAAATAGTCTGATTTATGAAGAAATAGCTACCTACACAGTCGTGCTCAAAGTGAGATGTGCAGATGTTCACAAACCTTCCTGACTCAAAGGGAAGGAGGAATAAAAGTGCAGCCTCTGTAGCCTTCTTAGGCACTGTTTGCTGGTCTTGAGAATAAAGCTACGAGCACTAGATCTGATGCCGACACTGGCATCTGCTCAGCGGTTTCAGCAGCTTTCTGTGTCTCGGCAGGGAGACTGCACCTGCCAATTATCACTCAGCTGCTGATCGCGGGTTTAAGAGTGGCCATAGCCTACAGTCATTTTCTGGTGATGCTTTTGAGCCACCTTAATAATCAGGATTTGTAATAAATTCAGAACTAGTCCCTACTTAGCCACCCAGCTCCTGGTATTTGGAAAGTTACTGCTTTACTAGCCCTCCTGCTGCGTCCCAGTCACTAGCCAAAACCAGTGCCCCAGTGCCCGGGTCAGTTTTGGAGAATCTGTTTCTCCAGTGCTATGACCGATGTTTGCCAGAGCAGTGTTTTTCAATAAGCTGTGTAAGCGTGTTCTTGGAATTCACCGCATTAATCATGTTGCATTTTACTGGGGCAGCACACTACAAGGGTGGTTATGGAATCAATTTTGACAGAAGGGAGATAGTTCAGGCTCAGAAACTCCAAAACGTTAGCATTTCCCAAGAACGTTAGGTGTCATGGTTTAACACTAGCCAGCAACTAACCACCACACAGACACTTGCTTACCCCCTCCACCTCCGGTGGGATGGGGGAGAGAATCGGCAGAATAAAAGTAAGAAAACTCATGGGTTTAGATAAGAACAGTTTAATAATTGAAATAAAGTAAAATAGTAGTAGTAATAATAATAATAAAAGAATATACAAAGCAAGTGATGCAATTGCTCACCACCACCAAACGATGCCCAGTCAATCCCTGAGCAGCGATCGCTGCCCCCTGGCCAACTCCCCCCAGCTTATATACTGAGCATGATGCCATATGGTATGGAATGCCCCATTGGCCAGTTTAGGTCACCTTTCCTGGCTATGCTCCCTCCCAGCTTCTTGTGCACCTTCTCACTGGCAGAGCATGGGAAGCTAAAAAGTCCTTGACTAACGTAAGCACGACTTAGCAACAACTAAAACATCAGTGCGTTATCAACATTCTTCTCATACTAAATTCAAAACACAGCACTGTACCAGCTACTAGGAAGAAAATTACCTCTATCCCAGCCGAAACCAGGACATTAGGTCAGGCAGTGTTTTCCTTACTCTCCCATATTTTTCTTTTAGATTTGATGTTTCATGAAACAAAACTCAAAGTAAACTTCATTTGATTCATATATTACATTCATGAACTTTGGATTAGCTGAATTTGAAGCTTGCAGCCTTTATAGTAATCTTTTTGCCAGGGCCCAGGCCCTTCTGTTCTTGCAGCAGACAGAGAGAACGTATAAAATAATAGAGACCATGACAGCTCATCTGGGTGTGGAACAGGTCCAAGCTCTGCAACTGTCCACAGCTATTATGCACATTTCTGTAATTTACCTAAGGTTCACATTATTACCAGTTCCACTCAACTCTGTTGGCATTGCAAACTGTGATGACTTACAGCACCTAAAAGAAAAGTGAAATTTCTAAAGCAGCACAACTAATAATACTCACACAGAGGATTTCATAAGGCTTTTTAAAAAAAGAAAATTAAAATGCTATTTTTTAAACCCAGGTTCTGCAAAGGACACTCTGTAATACAGAATTTATTCATTCACTTAAAACGCCTGAGATCTGCCAAACTATGAATTAATAATGATAGCTAGTCTTTTATGTCAAATCAATCTCACCATTTTCTCTCCCCCAGGAAAGTTCATGACATTTTGTTATCTGCTCCAAGTGAATTCACTGAACTTCAAGCATGCAAGTTCAGCAGTCGATGTTTTTGAACTCTGCATTGCCTTTCTCAGCGAAGCGATAGGGAAGTCTGTAGCATTCATTTGTTTGTGCTTGGGTATGGGGATATCTGGGCTGTTACTATGTCCCTAGTGAGAACATTGCCAGTAGAGTAAATGAGTGCAGGATCAAGCAATTAAGAGTAAAACAATATGGGGAAAAAAGCATGTGACTTCGGGTAAAAGAAATAAACTGCATCTTGTTATAGGCTGCAAAACGGAGCAAGGAGACAACCAAGGAAGAATGAGGATAGTCCATCATCCAGGACTGAATTTCAAAGACTGACTTATCCAAAGGGAGAGAGAAAGAGGACTTGGTTTTATTAGCACAAGCACAGTCTGCACAGAAGAAAAGATACTCCTGGGTCTCCCTCTTTGAGAAATCAAGAGCAAAGGGTCAGACCCACAAAACAAGTTGGGGACAGCAAATCGCACACTGTAATTCTAATCCTTCTCTTCCTTCACCCAAAACAACTGCTGGACTTTGTTTAAAGATAGAACTTGTGGTCAGAGTACTCACTTTTTTTTCCTTTGGTGTCTATGTAACGTAAAGATGGGCATAATCCTGGGAACAGAGGCTTGAAGGGTCCCAAAACTCTTGCTCATTCATAGATTTCTGCCACAAAGAATATGGGTTTCAACAAAAGGAGGGATGGACACTGCCTCTACCCAGGACTGCCTACAGACTTTTTCCTTAACGCATTATCTAAAGGTGAGATTTGCGGTTTGAGCCCCTGAGACAGCAGAGGGCTGAGCTCAACCAAATACCCCAGGCTCCTTCACTAACACAACACACCACACCTGCTAATAACCCCCTACAACCACATTTCCTTCACCACCACCCTGGAGACAACCTAGGATCCTCCACAAAATGCTGCATCCCAGTAACTGACCTGAGGCTTCCCCTGGTCACATTATTCAGAAAACCTTATCAAGAAACCATCTTGTAACCCCACCAGCACAGCTGCACTAGCCTGAGAAAACAGGCGGAGCTGCCTTAAAACACAATACTGCAACCAAGCAAAACAATGTGGGCTTTTTTATAGCATATTCTAAAAGAACTGGAAGGCCATGCTCTGTGCTTATCTGCTTTCCAAATACCTATTGCCTGTTCCTCATTAGTGCACATTAATACAAGCTGGGGAGACAACCTGGCATTACAAAGGACACTGAGGGATTATGAGCTGCTATGGTTTGTAAAATGTAAATTTACATTTGAGTGCAGGCAGGGGACATCAGATATCTCTGTTCCCCCTGCAGGGTTTTTTGGAAATTACACAATATCAGATCATGCAGTAGAAAATGCTTTCAGGCCTGGAGCATGAGGTAAGGAGTCAACTGAGCAACAAAGAACACAAACGTGATATACTGCTGAATGACTGGATAGAGCCTGACTCACTAAGAGCGGGATTTTTTTTTAATCCTATAGGGTGTTTTATTGACGGCGCTTTCATATTCACACACATGAAGTCAATGAGCATTTGATTTATTGTGATTTTCACCACTGGTAAGCATTTGATTCATTGTGAGTTTCACCATTGAAAGAAGAGCTATTTGCTGCTCAGCTTTGGCAGATGTAGCTGAGGTTTCAGCAAGGAATGACCGCAACGTACCTTCATGCACCTGAAAAAGCCTCAGATGGATTCCAGAGAAAATAGAGTTCATGTTTTTACTTCCGGTGTTGTTTTCTGAGCACGTAGGCAGAAATGCTCAAAAAGCACAGTCTGCAGGACACAGGTTGTTTTGCCTGCCCTAAGCCCGGGGGCTCTGCTGGGTATTCCCTGTACCCATTAGTGGCAGGGCTGAGAACATGAAATCTTGACTTTGTTATGTGAAGAGTTTTCTCCCTTGCTGTAAGTAGATTGTTGCAAGAGGTCCTGCTTTTAACTTCCTACACGTATATAGATGAAGGGTAAGTCTACCCAGTGAAATGAAGGTATGATTCCAGCACATTTGACTATAGGTATTCTCAGAATATCTGCAAAGCTGTTTTTTTACGATGAAATGGGGAACACACTTCAACCCGTTTTTCTAAATGTCAGGAGCAATTCTGAGCTTCTGTGTACAACTTGTTAAAGCGCCTTTCCCCTGTTTCCCAAAACCTTCCTCTGCCAGCGTCAGTGTCGTGTGTGCCCTGGGAGTGGCATGTATGCCTCATGGGCATGTGAATGGAAGCAAAGGTTCCAGAATCACCTCTCCTAATGCACCTAGAGAGTAAGTAGATCAGGAGAGACCCCATTCCTCACCCCATGAACGTCGCCATTCTAGATCTCGCTACTCTCTGTCCATTTGTGCCCGGTCAGGCGGCAGCCTGGAGGTTCTCCCCGCCCTGCTCAGCCCTGGGGAGCCCCAGTGTGATGTCAGAGCCGCCACTGTGAGGTCAGAGCTGGCCGCCCACACAGCCCTGTGGTGCGCGGGGAAGGAGCCCACAGCTGCTGTGTGGCTGTTGCCCTGGGCAGGCGCGCTCCTGCTGCCAGAGCTGTTTCTGCCTGGGCAGGCCACACTGCTGGAGCTGAGGCGGAAGAGCTGAGCGGGGAGCCTGCCTTTGCCCAGAGATGGCGGGGAGAAAGGCACCCCGGAGAAGACGCCAAGGGGCCTCAGACGGCTCCTTGGGGAAGGAGGCTGACCAACAGCCAGCAGGGGAGGCCGCGGAGCCGAGGTACGAGGTGGGCTGCTCCTGCCCGGGGCCTCAGGTTAGGGAGGTAGCAGGGACACGGCCTAACACGGCCTAACACGGCGCGGAGCAGCATGGGGAAGCCGACAGAGGCTTCTGAAGAAGAGCCCCCCCCAGTGGCTTGCGAAGCCCCCCTTCTGCGGGGATGGGCCTCGGCTGAAAGCCTGGCTCGCTCTCCCGGCCAAAAGCCAGTGTGCAGCCTGGGCTTTTGGGGAGGCGGCAGCCTCCTGCTGCAGGGGCCAGCGCCCAGCCCTGCTGCACGGGGAGGTTTTGCTGCCGGGGGAGAGTTTGCTGCACGGGGAGGCCAAGCCCCTGGGACCTGAGGCTGGCCCCCTCTGGACATTGAGGCGCGGCCCTGCCTGGCTGAGGGGGGGAGCTGTGCGGGGAGGAGAGGGGTCGGGAGACCGCCAGCGCCCAGGGAAGAGGTGGGGGGCCGTGGTGGGGGACAGCAGCCTCCGCGAACGGCCGCTGAGAGGTGCCTGCGAGGGGCAGGTTGGTGCCAGGGGCCAGGGAGCAGGGACGGACGGGGTGAGAATCGGGCTGTGCTGCCTGGTGGGCTTCCCGCGGCAGGGGGCTGCTGCTGCCGCCAGCTTGCTTCCTCTTCTCCCACTGCGGGCCTGTAAAGCAAAGGATGGGGAAAGGAGAGGGGGACCCCTGGATGCAGCCCAGCTGCGCTGCCCTCTCTTGCTGCAGCTGAGACGTCCCCTGGGAGGCTTCCTGCAGCCGACCTCTGGCAAGGGCCTTGGCTCACACAACGTGGGGACGGTGGGCGACCGACATCTCTCTTTTTCCTCCCATAGGAGCCTCTGCATGGGGGTGGCGCTGGAGACAGGCTTTGTGCATTTGACTCCCAGCTCAGCCACTCAAGTGCCTGCGCAGGGCCGTCAGAAGGCCGCTGAATTTGCAAGTAAGCTCAGCACTGATGCTTGCTGTCAAGTGCTCGGGGGTGAACTAGGAGAGCTGCGCTGTGCCAGAGCTCTGGCCAAATGTAACAAGTGGCAGGAGAAGCGGAGGCTGCCCTGCTCTTTGCCCCAGTGAGGGAATACGTAGGACTCGGTGCCCGCCTCCCCGCAGGGAGCTGAAACATGCGGGCTGGGCATCCGAGAGAAGAGACCTCCAGAGACAGGCCTAACTTTTCTCTGCTTTCTTTGCCCAGGCACGGCCTTCAGCCGTCTTTGCCATCTGGCAGGTGCCCTTGTCTCCCTGTGGAGACATCTACTGAGCATGATGACATGCATCTTCACCATGTACGTACTACGTGTTTCTGCTGTGGACAGGGGGAGAAAGGGGATGTCCGAGGGCCAGGGCAAGCAAAGGGGAGAGCAGGGGGTGTTCCCCAGCCAGCTGCCCAGCGCTCCCACTCGGGCACCGAAGCTCAGGCGCTGCTCGTGCTGTGGCCATTCTCAGGGAGAACCAAGAGCAAAGCCCCTCGGCAGTCTCACTCCCATGCATTTGCCGGTGGCCCAAACTTTGGCTGCGGTAGGACAAACTGCCGCGTAGCCAGACGCTCGGGTGCAGAGCCACGCCTCTGCAGGGGAAGGGTTTCCCCAGCTATGGCAAGAGACCGCGCAGGGCTGGGAGGGCTCTGGGAGGAAAGCCAGACGAGGCTCCTGTGCTTCCCAGCCGTGTGGAAAAACACCCCTAAGAGAGAGCTGTGTGATTGCAAGTGAGAACAGGCCTGCTTTCTCAACCAAAGAGAGAGCAAGGTCCGCAAGGTCATTTGCTCGACCTCTTTACTTCCCGGGATTATTTTCATTCCCTTTCGGAAGGCGCTCCTGGAGCTCTTCCTTTGAGGAAGGTCTGCTGTTAGATCTGATTTGGGCAGAAATCATGTTCCTCCTGGGCGCTGCTCTGTCAGCTCTCTGTCAGCAGCAGGCTTCTAAAATGGTGGCTTTTCAGCCTGAAAACGGAAATCCAGCTGTGAAGGGGTTTGCTCAAGACTCGGCTCATTGACAGCCACAGAACTCCCTCTTTTCCAGGCAGAAGACGGCCCTGCAGAAGACGAGGTTCTTGAAAGTCTTCCTCTTGTTGCTCCCAGTGGCTCTTGGTGAGTTTGCTTGAGCAAACATCTGAAAGCGACAGCCTGGCTGTGCTGGATGCCAGCTTTCAGCTGGCCAGCTTTCCTTTTTGGCCGATACGGGTGGAAACTCCTGTGGCCCAAGTGCTTCCTGAGTATGTCCTTGACTGGGACTTGCTTTTGGACGACCAGTGAGAGTGGTAGTCTGCCAGCCATGCTGCTGCTCTGGCCCCTAGACAAAACGGCTTGCTTAGTCTGCAAGTCTGCGAGAGAAGGGCGTATGTATTTCCAAGCCTGAACTGGGAATTCCCAGGGGGGCCGTGCAGGGAGACCGATGGAGAGGCACCTCTCCTAGCCCATGCAGCCTGGTCTCGGTGCTCACTGAAGCAGTGAGGGGCAATGGGGAATAGCTGTGGGGCACCGAGCACACCTGAAGATCGGGGCTGCGCCGTCCCCTGACGCCTGGGGTGATGGCTCCCGGTCAGAGGCGCGTCCTCTCTCTGCACCCCCACGTTCCCCACCTCCTCAGCTAGCCTGCTGCCCCACTCCCAAGGCACCAGGGAGGAGACAATGTGACTGCAGGGATCGCTAGCAAGCCTAGTCAAATAACTGTCTCTCGGTGATGTGAATTGCAGCTGGTGTTTACTGTGGGACCTCACTGCCAGCGTGGACAATGCGGGCCAAGGGACTGATAGAGGTCGGTGATTGTAGTGGGACAGGCACCTCCTGCAAGGGAGCGCTGCTGACAGTAGCTGTCACACGTAAATCACGGGCTCTTCTGCTTCCACGCAGGGTGACCCAAAGAAGCAGCAGCTTTTGCCGTGTCTTCCTAGGGAAGCCTCTCCCGGGAAGCCCCGGCAGCTCTGCTAGTGGGTTCTCTAATGGAGCGTCTTTCCCTTTCAGGAGCTGACGCGTGTGACTGCAGCAGACCTGAAGACCCTGAGGTAGGAGATGTTTCCTGAGCTGGAATTGGGTCTGTGCAGAAGCGTTAGCCGACCTCGTGCTACCTGCGCTTATTGTCCTTAATAGCCAGGGCTCCCGTACTTCCCTCCTGCCTTTGCCTTTTGCTCAACCTGGTGAGGAAGGGAAGCACTCGCAAAGCAGGGAAAGCATGTGGGTCTCTGTTCCTTGCTGAGCTCAGACGCTCCCCAGAGGGGATGGGCCACTCTCTGACAAGATCTGCTTTGCTGTTCCTGCAGGAATTTGCATGGTTTTTTGGAGGAGCAAACCCAAAAGTTGCAGCTGCTGCAGGAGGAGTTGGCTGAACTGAGGGTGGAGACCAGGAGTATGAAGAAGGTGATCCTGCATTTTGGGGAGGGAGGCTTGGCTGGGCAGAACCCCTGAGAAAGCGCTCTTTGGGATTAGTGGTGGGCTCAGAGTGCTGACCACAGCAAGGCAGCCTTTGCCAGAGGCTTGCTGGGTGAGCTTCTGCGCCGCACAGGCCCTTCTCCAGGCCCAGTTCAACCGGGCCGCCTCAGGCAGCGGAAGACTTCCAACATCCTTCCCTTTGAAGCGAAGACGCTTTGAAGGGAAGTCTGGCTGCTCTGGCCGGGCCCCTGAGGCGGTGGTGAGACCCAGGCACGCTCACGGGGCCAGCCGTCACTGGCAGGGCCTGAGCCCATCTCCTGGCTGACCTGGAGAGCGTGGAGGGTGGGGAGGAGGGTGTGGGGACCCCCGTCAACCCACCTCGGGGCCGGGGCCGTGGCCGTGGCCACAGATACTGTTCTTCCTCAGTCCTCGTGGCTCACATCAGCCGCAGAGAGTCTCTCAGCTCTGCGGACAAGGCTTGCCTTGCCTTGCGTTTCTGACACTGGCCCTTCGCTGCTCCGGGCGCTAGTAGCCACGCTGAACTGTGCACTGATGTGGTCCTTTTCTGTGCTTGTTCATGGCTTTCTCAGGAAATGAACCTGGCATTGTCCAAGATGGCTCTGGAAGTCTACGTCCAGATGTCTGACTGGGCCCTGAAAAGCGCTGGTATGGACACAAGCAGCCCAGTCTCCTTGCCCTGCGCTTGTCTGTAGCACTCCCCAAAGGAGGCTGTGCTCCAGGCGCTGCTCTCCAAAGTGGGGGAGCTTAAATCTTCACGGGGTCCAAGAGCAAGGCTGTGGCAGAGCGGCTCTCTCAGACTCCCTCCCAGTCCTGCCCTCGGCCTCTGCGCAGGTGCCTCGGGCGCTGCCCCCGCACACGTTCCTGTGCTGACGGAGGGGCTCTCTTCCTCTCCGCTGCATTTGGAAAGGGAACGGCTGGGTCATCCTTGGCCGCCCACAGAGCAAGCCCTCAGCTTTGGTCTGCTGTCATTCACATGGGCGCCTGCTGCCTCCCAGCACCCTCAGACCTTCTCGTGGCGCTGTGAGAGAGGCAGTCACCAGGCACGTGGATGCTGTCATCGCCATGCGCAGCTGGGCACCGCCACCAGCGTGCTGATGAGGACAGGACTGACAGACGTGGAGCTGGCCGGCGGTGTCAGAAACAGTGTCTGAGCACCAAGTCCTCCTACTCTGTGGCCTCTTGCAGTCATCTGCTCTCCCTTCTTTACAGGTGCCAGCGTTGACAGGCAGAGAACTTCCAAGACCTATGACTGCAAAGAGTGGACCTACAGGGTTTTATCGTTCTTTTGCACTGCCAACCCTCCTGATACTATTTTGCAGGTATCGTAGCGGAAATCATCAGTGCTGGTCTCCTTCCTTCCTGCAAAGTTGGGGACTGACCGCCTCAGGGGCTCTCCCCTCAGTCCAGTGGTACTGCTCACACCCACAGTGTTGATGAGGCTCCTGAAACCAAAGCTTGAACACAGGGCTGGGCTTGCTAGAAATCAGTGGTTCCCCTCAGGAGGGGAACAGAGCGGAACTGATGCATCTTGCCCACAGTCCTCTGTCACAGCTGGGTGAAACACTTTCTCCCTGCTGACCCCATTTCCACGGTCGTCCCGAACAGTGCCTTTTTGGGGGTGGGAGGCGGGAGGCAGGGGGTGCCCTGCAGAGCCACTGGGCAGCGAGGTGTTTCTGTAAGGCCCCCAGCTAGGATGGTCTCATAAGCGGTATTCTCCTCTTTTCTGAGGAGAGCCCCCTTTGTCAGGCAGGGAAGGAGCCCACCCTCTTCTGTCCACTTCCTCACAGGCGCCTAATTTTTGAGCTGAAATAGACCCCACAGACACACCGGCGCCTATGCTTCAAGCTACATGAGCAGTGGTGTTGGCCCCAACGCTCTCTCACACTTCATTGCTCTCACGCTCTGGTTGCAGCCGGATGTTTCCCCAGGAAACTGCTGGCCTTTACAAGGGCATCAGGGCCAGGTTGTCATCAGGATGCCAGCACAAGTCCATCTGACTGCCATCAGCGTGCAGCACATCGACAAAGAAGCGTCTCCATCTGGGACCGTCAACAGCGCCCCCAGAGACATCGCTCTCTTTGTAAGTCTCTGCTGGGCACTTCGGGCTGGGATGTGGCCCCGGGGGAAAGCCGTGACAGGGACTTGCTTGCTTTTGTGCATCCTCTGAGGTTTGTGTCCTGCTCTCTCCTGAGCACTGCAGCGCCCTCGCGGGATGTTTCAAGGGCTCTAGAGGTTTCATCCCTCTCAGGACTTAGTCTGGCCAAAGCACCTCAGGGTTCTTGACCAAAACTCAAGGCGGAGACTGAGCTCCACCCTAACCGGTGCTAGACTACTGCTAGAGCCCCCGGAGAGGCTGGGTAGATAACAGGGCTGATCCAGCGCGTACATCCCCTCTTTGTCGGGACGAGTCTGAGCTGCTCTCCTTGTGCTTTGCCCCTGAGGGAGTGGATGCGGACGGAGAAGAGGAAACTCTCCTTGGGACGTTCCTGTATGACGTGGCAAAAGAGCCCCTTCAGACCTTCTTTCTGAAGGTAGGGTCCAGGCACAGGGACAAGATGCCGGAGAGCAAAACAGGTTTGCCTGCAAGTCCGTGGCAGGAAGAGCGTGAATCCTTTCTCCCTGGGCCCAGGGGCCCAGGCCACCGCCGAGAGAGACCTGGCGGGGTTGGGAGGGCTGAGTGGCCTGCGGTGGTGGTAGCAAAAGGACAGCAAGGGCAGGGTCACACCGTGGGAGCACGAGTCATGAGAGATGCCTGGCTGCAGCCACTGCCTCAGCAGAGCCAGCTGCACACGCGGCCACTCCGCCCAAGCAACGTCCTTGTGCCGTGGAGAAACAGGGATGCCTGGTGGCAAAAGGTGTCGGGCAGCACCATCGCTCCATGCTGTGGCCTGCTGGCAGGCTGGACAGCGTGCCCCTTCTCTCCCGGTGCTCTCCCGCTTGCCAGGAGGAAGGCAGGCAGAGCGGACAACGGGAGCCTGGTGGGGTTGCACACCAGCTGCCCCACACATAGGAGCACCTCCCTGGCCTCTCTGTTAGCACACAGCAAGCAGCAGAAGGAAAGGGGCAGAGGGAAGGGAGGTGCAGCCCCAACCGGGCCGGCATGCAGAGGATGCCAGGTGCCTTCCTCCTTGCCATGTCCCCAGCCTCCCCAGCAGGCCCGGTACCAGCAGTGAGCCTCAGATGTCCACAGCCGCTCCCACCCACGTTTGGGAGCTTGTTCCTGAGCAGGAGCAGGGCTAGCAGGGGGCGATACCGTTGATTGCACTGTTGCTCTTAACACCTCCGTTTCCATTTCCCTCTTTTCTTCACAGAACGCGCCGCTTCCCAGAGCCTTTTCGTATATCAAACTACTCGTGAAGAGCAACTGGGGAAACCCAGCGTACACCTGCATTTATCGAGTGCAGGTTCATGGGAAGAGGGCAAACCCAGAAAGCCTCAGCTGAAACCGGCGAAGAAAGGCAAAAAAAAAAAAGAAGAGAAGGGAGGGGGGGCAGAAATAAATGCTGTGGCCGTTCAGATCGGTGTAGAAGATTTGTCTCCAAAGTGGGGTGCGCGAGAAGATCCATCCGGGGGAGGGCGGGAGTGCGCGCTGACGTGGCCACTGGCAGCCTGCAGGCGGGGGTTGCAGGGTGACCAAAATCATTGGGGCAGCCCTCGGGGGCTCCCAGGGCCAGGAGCTCCTCCGTTCCTTTCGCGATAGTGGGGCCGGAGGAGCAGATGGAACAACTTGGGCTAGCACCTTCCCAGCAACCAGGCTGCCCGTTTGTTGATTAACCCATAACTTCTGTAAAATGGGGGTGGGTGGGGAGCCTGTCTGACTGGCCTGTCGGAAACCCCATTCCTCACCCCATGAACGTCGCTGTTCTAGCTCTCGCTACTTCTGTCCATTTGTGGCCGGTCGGGCGGCAGCTCTGTGGCCCCAGGGGAGCCCACAGGTTCTCCCCGCCTTGCTCAGCCCTGGGGAGCCCCAGTGTGATGTCAGAAAATCTTCAACAGTTGCGAACAACTAATAACCAGGAAGGAGCTGCGTTCCTGGAATAACGTGACCTCCTCCGCAAATGACATCTTGTTTTAATGAAGTAGCGCCAACTGTTCATTCTCTTTACTTTTTAAAGAATAAAATTCTTTCCCAGGATTTTATCTGAATGTAAAATAAGCATTATTCCCTTCTCTATTTAAATATGTGGCTGCTTTAAAAATGTAGGTTTGAGCAGCAGAGAGGGTCAGTCTTGACTATGATGAGCAAGTTAACTATGTGAAAAGTTTGGTTTTAAACACATGGACAAATGTACCTCCGCCCTGATTTGGAAGAGCTAAGTGAGGAAAACAAATCATGCTCTTCCATACATGATATCTCTTTTTGAAATGTCATTACAACAGGTCCCCAGCTGGAAAAGAAAGAGCAAAACACAAGGTGCAGCAATGCCTAGGAATACTAAGAAGTTCACTTCTTAAATGTAAAAAAATGCAATGTGAAAGAACCTGGAGGTATTAACTTCTAGACTGGAGTTTTGCAGTGCCCTGAATATATATGTAAAGGAGATTAAAGTATATAACTGTTCATCTCAGAAAAACTTTGCTTAGTATATAATAACTTCACAGTTTATTGTAAAGGAGAATTGTTATCTGCTTATTCTTTTACACCACATTCATCACTGATACCTTGTGATCTGTCATAGAGGCAAGTGCCCCAGGGTGGCAAGGAATATTTCATTACCTGAGGACGACAACAGAGTAGCCCTGCAGTGTGTATTTGGGGCCTTTTAGGACAAAATTATTCTAATTTCAGAAAACATGAGGGTAAAGCAAATATCAGCACAAACTAAAGTCATTAGCAAATGAAAGATAGTTTTTCAATATATGTATGTATGGAATGGTCATTTTGTTATATCTAGAAGCAGCCGATGATTTTTTAGGCCACTCTTGCCTGATGACATAGGTGGGCGAGTGACTGGGCGAGTGAGCCAGAGTCCTTTCCTCTTCTAGGAGTGGAAGAAGTGTTGGTGGAAGGTCATTGATGAAACAGCAGCTAGCAAATGAACAGTTGGTTAAATCCAAGGATTAATGAAGTCCATGACAAAATTTCTATTGACGTCAGCGGGTCTTGAATGGTTTTTGATGGACCTCAGGAGGGATGATATTAAGGTGAGCCTTCATGAAGAGAAATGTGGCAAAGGCTGGACTGCCTTTGTAAAGGTCTTCTTTTTCTTTAATTCATGAAGTTGCATTTTAGCTAAATCTCACCACCTTCCACATCACTTGTACAGAATCTGTAATCCGTCTCAAACTCAGCTAAAGGAGTGATCCATGTTCTCTCTTCCCTTCGTTACATGCTGCAGCTGGTACACTGAGCCATTCTTGCTGCTGCTGAGAGATGTCCATGCTAATTTTTCAGACTTACAAAATACTCTTTTGTTCATTACTTCTTAACCCTTGTGACAAAACGGCCTCTGTATTCTGCTACAGTTGAAATTGCCGCTAGCAGGGAGCCAGAGAAATTCAGAGACAGCTGGAGCCGGTTTAAAGGCACTTCAAACTCCAGTCACCTGTCCTTTGCTGCTTTTCATTGCTGCGGAGGAGGACCCATGGTGCTGCTGCTTTACAAGCTAGAGCTGGAGACCGGACGGGAGCACACGTTGTTTGCAGCCCCGGTTTTTCCAACAAACATTTGGAGCCATTTCATACCAGTTCAGTGGGATTTCAAGCTGTTGCTGTTAACATTGATCTGGTGACTTGAATGTAAATGTTCATCTTTATGGCGGTAATTTTAAGTATGGGAGCGTTATCAAACATTAATGGGAATCTAAAGCCCACATCTCTGCCCTGAAAACATCCATGAGAATTTGCAGAAGGCAGGGAGAAACTTAGAGGTAGCAGCAAAAGGAGGATTTTGTGTGAAATACAATGACTTCTGGCCAATTCACAGATTAGCAAAGAAAAAAAAGTTAGATGATACTGAAAGAGATTATTAATGAGGGCTGAATCTCATAAGGTTCACCTGCAGGTTCAGAGATGTTTTCTTGTTCTTGTCAGCTCTCAGAAGCTCAGACACTTCTGCAGAGCACAAAGTATATAAGGCGTTGGATTTTTACAATTAGTCTCAGAAACAACAGCCTCTCTTTTCCATTGCCAGTGATTCCTCACTTTAGTTGGGATGAAATGTCATTGGAAAAGCTTCCCTTATGTTACTCCATTTCAATGCATGCCCCCCTGCAGCAAGACTGGAGTGTGACAGGTTGAATTTAGTTCAAAATTTTAGGGTGTGACTTTAAATTTTAGAAATCTTTAAACCTAAAAGATTGCACACAATTGTCTGGGCCTGATTTTGCTCCCATTTTAGTCTTCCCCTTGGAAAACTTCTCTCCCAGTTGGTGTCAGAGAAGACTTTTGGAGCCGTTTTTCCCTTCTCTACTTCAATTCTTTACTTGGAAAAGTTAGTGCCGGTAACATGGAAGGTGGTTAACACGAAGGAAAAAGGCCTATGAGCTGAAAGACAAATACAGATGAGACCATGTGGGGCAAACACCAAGAGTGACAAATACAGGGGTGGCAAAATACAACCACAAGCCTGTCCTTAGGAGGTGGGGGACGGCCCAGCTGTCTAGCTTAAAAGGAAATTACAAAATAAGGATTGTGGTGCGTCTCCATTCCTGGAAAATTTAAGGATCTTTTTTTTGCATCTTGTATTAAGTGGTCAGCAGTAAAAGGGTTTAACACACATTTCCTGCATTTTGACCATGATTTTAACAGATTCCTTGCCAAATATGGGATTACAATTATCATCTGCCTATGACTAGAATAGGAAGAAATGAAGGGTGAGATCATTCAGAAAATTAGCACCTGAAAATGCAAATTGGCCTTAAATCAAATGCTGTTAGGGACAAATCCTTCGCTACTTAGTCAAAGTCCCTGTTAAAAAAAAGCCTTTTTGTTTCAGTAGGCTTCAGTCCTTTAAGTGTAAATGTACTTGGAGAAAAATCTTTCTCCTTGGCAATGATGGGGTTTTGATGCAAATCTATTAGAACCAAAACTTTGTGGTAGAAATGTACCTGTTCCAGTGAAAAATTTGGGAAAGTTATCTCAGCTCAAGGACAAAATCTCTGTTTAGGATGAAAGAAAGGTTTATTTGTCACTCTCACCTGCTTTCTGGTTTGCCTTTTTTAAGCAAAACACCATGAAAGGTGCAGAAGGAAGCCACACTTAGGCATCTGTGTTTAAATCATCAGTAGCTCTTTTACAACAAATCAAAAAGCAAAAGAAATGAGTGAGAGAAGCACCAGAAAAATCCACAGCAACTGTGAGTTTTGTCCCTGAGATTTGGATTGCTGGATTGGGCCGGCAGTGTGTTATTTACATTTTTCCTCAATGGCAGCTGATCAAAATAATTACTACAATTATAAAAATAGGAGAAAAATAAAATATCTGATTGTCGTGGCTTAACCCCGGCTGGCAGCCGCTCGCTCACTCCCCCCCAGTGGGGTGGGGGAGAGAATCGGAAGGGTAAAAGTGAGAAAACTCGAGGACTGAGATAAAGGCAGTTTAAGAGGTAAAGCAAAAGCCGCGCTCCCAAGCAAAGCAAAACAAGGAATTCATTCACTGCTTCCCATCGGCAGGCGGGTGTTCAGCCACCTCCAGGAAAGCAGGGCTCCATCACGCATAACGGTTACTTGGGAAGACAAACGCCATCACTCCAAACGTCCCCCCTTCCTTCTTCTTCCCCCAGCTTTATATGCTGAGCATGACGTCATATGGTATGGAATATCCCTTTGGTCAGCTGGGGTCAGCTGTCCCAGCTGTGTCTCCTCCCAACTCCTTGTGCCCCCCCAGCCTATTCGCGGGTGGGGTGGGGTGAGGAGCAGAAAAGGCCTTGGCTCTGTGTAAGCACTGCCCAGCAGGAACTAAAACATCACTGAATTATCACTGTTTCCAGCACAAATCCAAAACATAGCCCCATACTAGCTACTACGAAGAAAATTAACTCTATCCCAGCCAAAACCAGTACAGTGATGGTTTTAGATTTCTCAAGCATGGGACATTGTTAACAAGTGTTCTCAATAGCAAACTGCTTTTCTCTAACCAGAAAACTTGTACTTCATTAGATTGTACAAATAAGTGGCTAACACTGTCCATTTGCTCTTCTCACTGACAGCCAAGAATCACAATGATCAGATTCACAGAAGTGCAATGTTGTTGTACTTCAAACTTAATACACTCTTCAAGTAAACATTCTTTTCACTACTCAGTTTTATTTTGCGGTATGTTTATTCTTTATTTCTCCTTTGGTCTTCAGGTGCCAATAGTTTTGTATAAGAAAAAAATAAACTAATCCATCTTGTTTGGTTTTCTTTCAGTAATTGTTTGGGCATTTTATTTTAGACACTCCTGCTAACCCTTGATATTATTTATGCACAAAGACTGCTAGAGTGTTAGTACTTATTTTTTTCTAAATCCTGCACCTAAACCTTGATCTCTGTTATTTTTTAATTTCTCCATTACATTTCAGTTGAAAAATGTCTTGTGTGTCTGAGAATCACTTATCACAGCAGAATTCGTATCTGACTATTTGCTGTCCCTACCCCTTGTGCAACTTCTTCTGGAAGGAATGCTTGGCTCAAGGGAGTTGCTAGTTTTATCCTTCATGTTGATGGGCTCAAAACTTACCTCTACATTTTGTTTCTCTTTGAATTTTTTGTCTGCAGTTCTACCCATATCCAGAATAACCTGGCGTAACAGTTGGTTATGTTTGATTGAGGGAACAATGTGCTTCTGAGAAGGAACTCAATGAATTTATTTTAAAATCCTAACCTGACTTTTTAAATCTTTTTTTCTTTAGATCTTTTTCCTTTGTGCACTCTGCCATCCTAAACCCAGCTGCAGAAGTAGATTCCTACTACTTGTTATTTGCATTAATTTTCTTTAGGGACTGTAATTTATTAATAATGGATGTGTGTATTTGTTATAACAAATAACTTTACCAATAACATCACAAGTTATATATACACGGTTTATATACACAGTGAAAACCCAACACAGGCAGATCAAAAACAAGTCTCAGAAATTACACAACATCAGATCATGCAGTGGAAAATGCTTTCAGGCCTGGAGCATGAGGTAAGGAGTCAACTGAGCAACAAAGAACACAAACGTGATATACTGCTGAATGACTGGATAGAGCCTGACTCACTAAGAGCGGGATTTTTTTTTAATCCTATAGGGTGTTTTATTGACGGCGCTTTCATATTCACACCCGTGAAGTCAATGAGCATTTGATTTATTGTGATTTTCACCACTGGTAAGCATTTGATTCATTGTGAGTTTCACCATTGAAAGAAGAGCTATTTGCTGCTCAGCTTTGGCAGATGTAGCTGAGGTTTCAGCAAGGAATGACCACAACGTACCTTCATGCACCTGAAAAAGCCTCAGATGGATTCCAGAGAAAATAGAGTTCATGTTTTTACTTCCGGTGTTGTTTTCTGAGCACGTAGGCAGAAATGCTCAAAAAGCACAGTCTGCAGGACACAGGTTGTTTTGCCTGCCCTAAGCCCGGGGGCTCTGCTGGGTATTCCCTGTACCCATTAGTGGCAGGGCTGAGAACATGAAATCTTGACTTTGTTATGTGAAGAGTTGTCCTGGTTTCGGCTGGGATAGGGTTAAATTTCTTCCTAGTGCTGTGTTTTGGATTTAGTATGAGGAGAATGTTGATAACACACTGATGTTTTCAGTTGTTGCAAAGTGTCCTCCTAGTCCAAGGACAGCTCCCGTGCCTACTGACTGAGCTAGGTACACGAGAGGGGAGGGAACATAATCAGGACAGCCAGCCCAGCTGGCCAATGGGGTATTCCATACCATGTGACGTCATGCTCAGTATATGAAGGGTAGGCGTGATCCAGGAAGTACCGATCGCTACTTGGTTATCGGTCAGCGCGGGTGGTGAGCAATTGCATTGTGCATCACTCATTTTGTATATTTTATCATTATCATTATCATTATTATTTTCCCTTTTTTTTCCCTGTTCTATTAAACTGTCTTTATCTCAACCCACGAGTTTTTCTCACTCTTACCCTTCCGATTCTCTCCCCGTCCCACTGGGGGTGGGGGGAGTGAGTGAGCGGCTGCGTGGTATTTGGCTGCTGCCAGGTTAAACCACGACAGTCCTTTTTGGCGCCCAACGTGGGGCTCGAAGGGTTGAGATAATGACACATCTGACCCGAACGGGTTAAAACAAATTTGTTATAAGCATTCATTATATCAGTTTAGTACTCGACGTTCACAATGTTGATTTATTTGCTCTCAGAGTTTTTGGATCTGTTCTTGCAGTTGTGGTATATAGCACCTTACTGGCTGTCTATACTGCTGATTATCAGTTTTTATGTGGGGTTGGTCATCTCTGGGAAATGGATTAAGGTCATTGCTTTGCTATACTGTGTGACCTGGCTTTATGTTATGATAAAATTATTGGTCACGAGCCTGTACTCAGCACTGCCATCATTCCTGTTCTTTGGGAGCTATCTTTTGGAAACTATTAATAATTACACTTCTTACGTCTTCACCTCAGAGGATGAATTTAGGGGGGAGACAAGATGGGACACTTTCTCCCACTTGTTCCCCTTCCCCTCCATATCTTCAGAAACTCCTTTTTCTTCTATCCTCTTCATGAAGATGTCTACAATATTCCCTGAGAATTTTGGATATCCTTGGGATGTTCAAACAAGCATGATCATATTGCTATGTCTTCTGAATGTGGTTCAGGCCTTGTTTAGAGTTAAACAACTCTTCAGGAATACTGTCCAGAGATCAACCCCAGCAACAGATACAGTGACTACTCAAACCCCCATGACAGGCACTGTAGCTCCTTCAACCCGCACGACAACCACTGTGACTACTCAAACCCCTGCGACAGGCACCGTGGCTACTTCAACCCCCACAACAACCACTATGGCTACTCAGACCCCGGCAACAGTCACTACAGTTACTCCAACCCCCGCAACAGGCACTGCAGCCGCTCAAACCCCGGCAACAGTCACTACAAATACTCCAACCCCCGCGACAGGCACTGCAGCTACCCAAACCCTCGCGACGGGTACTACAGCTGAACCAGAGGACCAACCGTCGCTGGTATCCGTCGCCCCTGTACAGAAGAAGAAATCTTTGAAGCGGAAGTCAGGTCGTGTAGAAAAGGATGGTGGAAAACCAGTGCCATCACGAGGAGGGGAGGAAGAAGAGGAAGAACTCATAAACGAGACGGAAACCACCCGATCCTTATCGCTGAATGAGTTGCGAGATATGCGGAAAGATTTCGGCCGTCGTCCAGGCGAGCATATTGTTACCTGGCTGCTCCGATGCTGGGATAATGGGGCCAGTAGCCTGGAATTAGAGGGGAAGGAGGCCAAACAGCTGGGATCCCTTGCTAGGGAAGCGGGTATTGACAAAGCAATTGGAAAAGGGACACAGGTCCTCAGCCTCTGGAGGCGACTGCTGTCAGGCGTGAAGGAAAGGTATCCCTTCAAGGAAGATGTTATATATCGCCTAGGCAAATGGACCACTATGGAGAGAGGTATCCAGTACCTGAGAGAACTAGGCGTGCTGGAGGTGGTTTATAGTGACCTGGATGACCCCCGAACACCCAAAGATCCAGATGACGTCCAGTGCACGCGACCCATGTGGCGGAAGTTGGTACGGAGCGCACCAGCATCGTATGCCAGTTCGTTGGCAGTACTGTGCTGGAAAGAGGAAGAAGCACCAACGGTGGATGAGGTGGTTAGCAGACTTCGGGATTTTGAAGAAACTATCTCCTCCTCCCTTGTCTCGGCTGTGGAGAAACTGTCCCGGGAGGTCCAGCAACTCAAAGAGGATATGTCTCATTCTCCACCTGTACGGACCAGTATCTCAGCCATTAGGAGTCAGCGTTTTTCTCCTCAAGAGAAAGGATCTAGAAAGTACACACCACGGGGCACCCTGTGGTTTTACCTGCGTGACCACGGAGAGGACATGAGGCAGTGGGATGGAAAACCTACCTTCGTCCTAGAGGCACGTGTACGTGAGTTGCAAGGAAAAACAATCACACAAGGGGGTTCTCCCAGGAAAAATGCTGCTCCAGTTGTCAGGAAAAACCTGTCTCACGACGGTCCAGTTTCCAGTGAACAGTTCCCCAGACAGAGTAGAAGGGCTGATCTTACTTTGGATTGTAATTGCAATGAAGAAATTCTTGACTCACGTTTGCAAGAAGTGAGAGATGGATACTATGACCAGAACTAGAGGGCCCTGCCTCCAGCCAGGCGGAGGAAAGGGACAACCGGGTTTACTGGACTGTGTGGATTCGATGGCCTGGCACATCAGACCCACAGGAGTATAAGGCTCTCGTAGACACCGGTGCACAGTGCACCCTGATGCCATCAAACCATAAAGGGGCAGAACCCATCTGTATTTCTGGAGTGACAGGGGGATCCCAAGAGTTAACTGTATTGGAGGCCGAAGTGAGCCTGACCGGGAATGAGTGGCAGAAGCACCCCATTGTGACTGGCCCAGAGGCTCCGTGCGTCCTTGGCATAGACTACCTCAGGAGAGGGTATTTCAAGGACCCAAAAGGGTACCGGTGGGCTTTTGGTATAGCTGCCCTGGAGACGGAGGAAATTAAACAGCTGTCCACCTTGCCCGGTCTCTCACAGGATCCTTCTGTTGTGGGGTTGCTGAGGGTTGAAGAACAACAGGTACCAATCTCTACCACAACAGTGCACCAGCGGCAATACCGCACCAACCGAGACTCCCTGATCCCCATCCATGAGCTGATTCGTCGACTGGAGAGCCAAGGAGTGATCAGCAAGACTCGCTCACCCTTCAACAGTCCCATATGGCCAGTGCGAAAGTCTAATGGAGAGTGGAGACTAACAGTAGACTACCGTGGCCTGAACGAAGTCACGCCGCCACTGAGTGCTGCCGTGCCGGATATGCTAGAACTTCAATACGAACTGGAGTCGAAGGCAGCCAAGTGGTACGCCACCATTGACATTGCTAATGCCTTCTTCTCCATCCCTTTGGCGGCAGAGTGCAGGCCACAGTTTGCTTTCACTTGGAGGGGCGTCCAGTACACCTGGAACCGACTGCCCCAAGGCTGGAAACACAGCCCTACCATTTGCCATGGACTGATCCACACCGCACTGGAACAGGGTGAGGCTCCAGAACACCTGCAGTACATTGACGACATCATCGTATGGGGCAACACAGCAGAAGAAGTTTTTGAGAAAGGGAAGAAAATAATTCAAATCCTTCTGAAATCTGGTTTTGCCATAAAACAAAGTAAGGTCAAGGGACCTGCACAGGAGATCCAGTTTTTAGGAATAAAATGGCAAGATGGACGTCGTCAGATCCCAACAGATGTGATCAATAAAATAACAGCCATGTCTCCACCAACTAACAAAAAGGAAACACAAGCTTTCTTAGGCGTTGTGGGTTTTTGGAGAATGCATATTCCAAATTACAGTCAGATCGTAAGCCCTCTCTATCAAGTGACCAGGAAGAAGAACGACTTCAAATGGGGCCCTGAGCAACGACAAGCCTTTGAACAAATTAAACAGGAGATAGTTCATGCAGTAGCCCTTGGGCCAGTCCGGGCAGGACAAGATGTAAAGAATGTGCTCTACACCGCAGCCGGGGAGAATGGTCCTACCTGGAGCCTCTGGCAGAAAGCACCAGGGGAGACTCGAGGTCGACCCTTAGGGTTCTGGAGTCGGGGATACAGAGGATCCGAGGCTCGCTACACTCCAACTGAGAAGGAGATATTGGCAGCATATGAAGGGATTCGAGCTGCTTCGGAAGTGGTTGGTACTGAAGCACAGCTCCTCCTGGCACCCCAACTGCCGGTGCTGGGCTGGATGTTCAAAGGGAGGGTCCCCTCTACACATCATGCAACCGATGCTACGTGGAGTAAGTGGGTCGCACTGATCACACAACGGGCCCGAATAGGCAACCCCAGTCGCCCAGGAATCTTGGAGGTGATCACGAACTGGCCAGAAGGCAAAGATTTTGACATATCCACAGAGGAGGAGGTGATACGTGCTGAAGAAGCCCCACTGTACAATAAACTACCAGAAAACAAGAAGCAATATGCCCTGTTCACTGATGGATCCTGTCGCCTTGTGGGAAAACATCGGAGATGGAAAGCTGCTGTATGGAGTCCTATACGCCAAGTCGCAGAAACTGCTGAAGGAGAAGGTGAATCGAGCCAGTTTGCAGAGGTGAAAGCCATCCAGCTGGCCTTGGACATTGCTGAACGAGAAAAATGGCCAGTACTTTATCTCTATACTGACTCATGGATGGTGGCAAATGCCCTGTGGGGGTGGTTGCAGCAGTGGAAGCAGAACAACTGGCAGCGCAGAGGTAAACCCATCTGGGCTGCCGCGTTGTGGCAAGATATTGCTGCCCGGGTAGAGAACCTGACTGTAAAAGTACGTCACGTAGATGCTCACGTACCCAAGAGTCGGGCCACTGAGGAACATCAAAATAACGAGCAGGTGGACCAGGCTGCTAAGATTGAAGTGGCTCAGGTGGATTTGGACTGGCAACATCAGGGTGAACTATTTATAGCTCGGTGGGCCCATGACGCGTCAGGCCATCAAGGAAGAGATGCAACATATAGATGGGCTCGTGATCGAGGGGTGGACTTAACCATGGACGCTATTGCACAGGTTATCCACGAATGTGAAACGTGCGCTGCAATCAAACAAGCCAAGCGAGTAAAGCCTCTTTGGTATGGGGGACGATGGTTGAAATATAAATATGGGGAGGCCTGGCAGATTGATTATATCACACTCCCACAAACCCGACACGGTAAGCGCTATGTGCTCACCATGGTGGAAGCAACCACCGGCTGGCTAGAAACATACCCTGTGCCCCATGCCACTGCCCGGAACACCATCCTGGGCCTTGAAAAGCAAGTCCTGTGGCGACATGGCACCCCAGAAAGAATTGAGTCAGACAACGGGACTCACTTCCGAAACGCCCTCATAGACACCTGGGCCAAAGAGCATGGCATTGAGTGGGTCTATCACATCCCCTACCATGCACCAGCCTCTGGGAAAATCGAACGATACAATGGATTGCTAAAAACTACGCTGAGAGCAATGGGTGGTGGGACATTCAAACATTGGGACACACATTTAGCAAAGGCCACCTGGTTAGTCAATACCAGGGGATCTGCCAATCGAGCTGGCCCTGCCCAATCAAGACTCTTACGTACTGTAGATGGAGATAAAGTCCCCGTCGTGCATATGAGAAATATGCTGGGGAAGACAGTCTGGGTTACTCCTGCCTCTGGCAAGGGAAAACCGATCCGTGGGATTGCTTTTGCTCAAGGACCTGGGTACACTTGGTGGGTGATGCGAAAGGATGGGGAGGTCCGGTGTGTACCTCAAGGGGATTTGATTTTGGGTGAAAATAGCCAATGAACTGAATTTTGATGTCAACTGTTACATGATATTGTATGTCATTATTTCTATGATATAGCAGTGGTATAGCAGTGAAAATCACCCAGATTAGTGAAGAATGAACTAACTCCAATGAAACCGAGCGAAGTGCAACGATGATAGAACTGGACAAGCGCAGCAGTACCGAAATGAGAACTGGCTTCAGGATGCAACGGCCCAGCACCGTACACCATCTCTTCGGCCCTGAAAGACTGTTATAACAGATGGAGCCCAAAGGCATGGACTAAATGAACTCAGTGGACATTTTAGAGGGATAGTCCATAGACCGAGACAATGATATCTGTGCGTGCATATATATATATGTGTGTATATATAAAGAAAGATAGTGGTGGTTAATTGAAATGTATTAAAAAAGATGTGAGACCTAAGCACGACGTAAATGGTATGGAATAAGGGGTGGATACTGTCCTGGTTTCGGCTGGGATAGGGTTAAATTTCTTCCTAGTGCTGTGTTTTGGATTTAGTATGAGGAGAATGTTGATAACACACTGATGTTTTCAGTTGTTGCTAAGTGCCCTCCTAGTCCAAGGACAGCTCCCGTGCCTACTGACTGAGCAAGGTACACAAGGTGGGAGGGAACATAATCAGGACAGCCAGCCCAGCTGGCTAATGGGGTATTCCATACCATGTGACGTCATGCTCAGTATATGAAGGGTAGGCGTGATCCAGGAAGTACCGATCGCTACTTGGTTATCGGTCAGCGTGGGTGGTGAGCAATTGCATTGTGCATCACTTATTTTGTATATTTTATCATTATCATTATCATTATTATTTTCCCTTTTTTTTCCCTGTTCTATTAAACTGTCTTTATCTCAACCCACGAGTTTTTCTCACTCTTACCCTTCCGATTCTCTCCCCGTCCCGCTGGGGGTGGGGGGAGTGAGTGAGCGGCTGCGTGGTATTTGGCTGCTGCCAGGTTAAACCACGACAAGAGTTTTCTCCCTTGCTGTAAGTAGATTGTTGCAAGAGGTCCTGCTTTTAACTTCCTACACGTATATAGATGAAGGGTAAGTCTACCCAGTGAAATGAAGGTATGATTCCAGCACATTTGACTATAGGTATTCTCAGAATATCTGCAAAGCTGTTTTTTTATGATGAAATGGGGAACACACTTCAACCCGTTTTTCTAAATGTCAGGAGCAATTCTGAGCTTCTGTGTACAACTTGTTAAAGCGCCTTTCCCCTGTTTCCCAAAACCTTCCTCTGCCAGCGTCAGTGTCGTGTGTGCCCTGGGAGTGGCATGTATGCCTCATGGGCATGTGAATGGAAGCAAAGGTTCCAGAATCACCTCTCCTAATGCACCTAGAGAGTGAGTAGATCAGGAGAGACCCCATTCCTCACCCCATGAACGTCGCCGTTCTAGATCTCGCTACTCTCTGTCCATTTGTGCCTGGTCAGGCGGCAGCCTGGAGGTTCTCCCCGCCCTGCTCAGCCCTGGGGAGCCCCAGTGTGATGTCAGAGCCGCCACTGTGAGGTCAGAGCTGGCCGCCCACACAGCCCTGTGGTGCGCGGGGAAGGAGCCCACAGCTGCTGTGTGGCTGTTGCCCTGGGCAGGCGCGCTCCTGCTGCCAGAGCTGTTTCTGCCTGGGCAGGCCACACTGCTGGAGCTGAGGCGGAAGAGCTGAGCGGGGAGCCTGCCTTTGCCCAGAGATGGCGGGGAGAAAGGCACCCCGGAGAAGACGCCAAGGGGCCTCAGACGGCTCCTTGGGGAAGAAGGCTGACCAACAGCCAGCAGGGGAGGCCGCGGAGCCGAGGTACGAGGTGGGCTGCTCCTGCCCGGGGCCTCAGGTTAGGGAGGTAGCAGGGACTCGGCCTAACACGGCCTAACACGGCGCGGAGCAGCATGGGGAAGCCGACAGAGGCTTCTGAAGAAGAGCCCCCCCCAGTGGCTTGCGAAGCCCCCCTTCTGCGGGGATGGGCCTCGGCTGAAAGCCTGGCTCGCTCTCCCGGCCAAAAGCCAGTGTGCAGCCTGGGCTTTTGGGGAGGCGGCAGCCTCCTGCTGCAGGGGCCAGCGCCCAGCCCTGCTGCACGGGGAGGTTTTGCTGCCGGGGGAGAGTTTGCTGCACGGGGAGGCCAAGCCCCTGGGACCTGAGGCTGGCCCCCTCTGGACATTGAGGCGCGGCCCTGCCTGGCTGAGGGGGGGAGCTGTGCGGGGAGGAGAGGGGTCGGGAGACCGCCAGCGCCCAGGGAAGAGGTGGGGGGCCGTGGTGGGGGACAGCAGCCTCCGCGAACGGCCGCTGAGAGGTGCCTGCGAGGGGCAGGTTGGTGCCAGGGGCCAGGGAGCAGGGACGGATGGGGTGAGAATCGGGCTGTGCTGCCTGGTGGGCTTCCCGCGGCAGGGGGCTGCTGCTGCCGCCAGCTTGCTTCCTCTTCTCCCACTGCGGGCCTGTAAAGCAAAGGATGGGGAAAGGAGAGGGGGACGCCTGGATGCAGCCCAGCTGCGCTGCCCTCTCTTGCTGCAGCTGAGACGTCCCCTGGGAGGCTTCCTGCGGCCGACCTCTGGCAAGGGCCTTGGCTCACACAGCGTGGGGACGGTGGGCGACCGACATCTCTCTTTTTCCTCCCATAGGAGCCTCTGCATGGGGGTGGCGCTGGAGACAGGCTTTGTGCATTCGACTCCCAGCTCAGCCACTCAAGTGCCTGCGCAGGGCCGTCAGAAGGCCGCTGAATTTGCAAGTAAGCTCAGCACTGATGCTTGCTGTCAAGTGCTCGGGGGTGAACTAGGAGAGCTGCGCTGTGCCAGAGCTCTGGCCAAATGTAACAAGTGGCAGGAGAAGCGGAGGCTGCCCTGCTCTTTGCTCCAGTGAGGGAATACGTAGGACTCGGTGCCCGCCTCCCCGCAGGGAGCCGAAACATGCGGGCTGGGCATCCGAGAGAAGAGACCTCCAGAGACAGGCCTAACTTTTCTCTGCTTTCTTTGCCCAGGCACGGTCTTCAGCCATCTTTGCCATCTGGCAGGTGCCCTTGTCTCCCTGTGGAGACATCTACTGAGCATGATGACATGCATCTTCACCATGTACGTACTACGTGTTTCTGCTGTGGACAGGGGGAGAAAGGGGATGTCCGAGGGCCAGGGCAAGCAAAGGGGAGAGCAGGGGGTGTTCCCCAGCCAGCTGCCCAGCGCTCCCACTCGGGCACCGAAGCTCAGGCGCTGCTCGTGCTGTGGCCATTCTCAGGGAGAACCAAGAGCAAAGCCCCTCGGCAGTCTCACTCCCATGCATTTGCCGGTGGCCCAAACTTTGGCTGCGGTAGGACAAACTGCCGCGTAGCCAGACGCTCGGGTGCAGAGCCACGCCTCTGCAGGGGAAGGGTTTCCCCAGCTATGGCAAGAGACCGCGCAGGGCTGGGAGGGCTCTGGGAGGAAAGCCAGACGAGGCTCCTGTGCTTCCCAGCCGTGTGGAAAAACACCCCTAAGAGAGAGCTGTGTGATTGCAAGTGAGAACAGGCCTGCTTTCTCAACCAAAGAGAGAGCAAGGTCCGCAAGGTCATTTGCTCGACCTCTTTACTTCCCGGGATTATTTTCATTCCCTTTCGGAAGGCGCTCCTGGAGCTCTTCCTTTGAGGAAGGTCTGCCGTCAGTGTTGAATGATTTGGGCAGAAATCATGTTCCTCCTGGGCGCTGCTCTGTCAGCTCTCTGACAGCAGCAGGCTTCTAAAATGGTGGCTTTTCAGCCTGAAAACGGAAATCCAGCTGTGAAGGGGTTTGCTCAAGACTCGGCTCATTGACAGCCACAGGACTCCCTCTTTTCCAGGCAGAAGACGGCCCTGCAGAAGACGAGGTTCTTGAAAGTCTTCCTCTTGTTGCTCCCAGTGGCTCTTGGTGAGTTTGCTTGAGCAAACATCTGAAAGCGACAGCCTGGCTGTGCTGGATGCCAGCTTTCAGCTGGCCAGCTTTCCTTTTTGGCCGATACGGGTGGAAACTCCTGTGGCCCAAGTGCTTCCTGAGTATGTCCTTGACACCTCCTCAGCTAGCCTGCTGCCCCACTCCCAAGGCACCAGGGAGGAGACAATGTGACTGCAGGGATCGCTAGCAAGCCTAGTCAAATAACTGTCTCTCGGTGATGTGAATTGCAGCTGGTGTTTACTGTGGGACCTCACTGCCAGCGTGGACAATGCGGGCCAAGGGACTGATAGAGGTCGGTGATTGTAGTGGGACAGGCACCTCCTGCAAGGGAGCGCTGCTGACAGTAGCTGTCACACATAAATCACGGGCTCTTCTGCTTCCACGCGGGGTGACCCAAAGAAGCAGCAGCTTTTGCCGTGTCTTCCTAGGGAAGCCTCTCCTGGGAAGCCCCGGCAGCTCTGCTAGTGGGTTCTCTAATGGAGCGTCTTTCCCTTTCAGGAGCTGACGCGTGTGACTGCAGCAGACCTGAAGACCCTGAGGTAGGAGATGTTTCCTGAGCTGGAATTGGGTCTGTGCAGAAGCGTTAGCCGACCTCGTGCTACCTGCGCTTATTGTCCTTAATAGCCAGGGCTCCCGTACTTCCCTCCTGCCTTTGCCTTTTGCTCAACCTGGTGAGGAAGGGAAGCACTCGCAAAGCAGGGAAAGCATGTGGGTCTCTGTTCCTTGCTGAGCTCAGACGCTCCCCAGAGGGGATGGGCCACTCTCTGACAAGATCTGCTTTGCTGTTCCTGCAGGAATTTGCATGGTTTTTTGGAGGAGCAAACCCAAAAGTTGCAGCTGCTGCAGGAGGAGTTGGCTGAACTGAGGGTGGAGACCAGGAGTATGAAGAAGGTGATCCTGCATTTTGGGGAGGGAGGCTTGGCTGGGCAGAACCCCTGAGAAAGCGCTCTTTGGGATTAGTGGTGGGCTCAGAGTGCTGACCACAGCAAGGCAGCCTTTGCCAGAGGCTTGCTGGGTGAGCTTCTGCGCCGCACAGGCCCTTCTCCAGGCCCAGTTCAACCGGGCCGCCTCAGGCAGCGGAAGACTTCCAACATCCTTCCCCTTGGCGCGCCGGCGCCTCTGGCTGCTCTGGCCGGGCCCCTGAGGCGGTGGTGAGACCCAGGCACGCTCACGGGGCCAGCCGTCACTGGCAGGGCCTGAGCCCATCTCCTGGCTGACCTGGAGAGCGTGGAGGGTGGGGAGGAGGGTGTGGGGACCCCCGTCAACCCACCTCGGGGCCGGGGCCAGGGCCGTGGCCACAGATACTGTTCTTCCTCAGTCCTTGTGGCTCACGTCAGCCGCAGAGAGTCTCTCAACTCTGCGGACAAGGCTTGCCTTGCCTTGCGTTTCTGACACTGGCCCTTCGCTGCTCCGGGCGCTAGTAGCCACGCTGAACTGTGCACTGATGTGGTCCTTTTCTGTGCTTGTTCATGGCTTTCTCAGGAAATGAACCTGGCATTGTCCAAGATGTCTCTGGAAGTCTACGTCCAGATGTCTGACTGGGCCCTGAAAAGCACTGGTATGGACACAAGCAGCCCAGTCTCCTTGCCCTGCGCTTGTCTGTAGCACTCCCCAAAGGAGGCTGTGCTCCAGGCGCTGCTCTCCAAAGTGGGGGAGCTTAAATGCTTCACGGGGTCCAAGAGCAAGGCTGTGGCAGAGCGGCTCTCTCAGACTCCCTCCCAGTCCTGCCCTCGGCCTCTGCGCAGGTGCCTCGGGCGCTGCCCCCGCACACGTTCCTGTGCTGACGGAGGGGCTCTCTTCCTCTCCGCTGCATTTGGAAAGGGAACGGCTGGGTCATCCTTGGCTGCCCACACAGCAAGCCCTCAGCTTTGGTCTGCTGTCATTCACATGGGCGCCTGCTGCCTCCCAGCACCCTCAGACCTTCTCGTGGAGCTGTGAGAGAGGCAGTCACCAGGCACGTGGATGCTGTCATCGCCATGCGCAGCTGGGCACCGCCACCAGCGTGCTGATGAGGACAGGACTGACAGACGTGGAGCTGGCCGGCGGTGTCAGAAATAGTGTCTGAGCACCAAGTCCTCCTACTCTGTGGCCTCTTGCAGTCATCTGCTCTCCCTTCTTTACAGGTGCCAGCGTTGACAGGCAGAGAACTTCCAAGACCTATGACTGCAAAGAGTGGACCTACAGGGTTTTATCGTTCTTTTGCACTGCCAACCCTCCTGATACCATTTTGCAGGTATCGTAGCGGAAATCATCAGTGCTGGTCTCCTTCCTTCCTGCAAAGTTGGGGACTGACCGCCTCAGGGGCTCTCCCCTCAGTCCAGTGGTACTGCTCACACCCACAGTGCTGATGAGGCTCCTGAAACCAAAGCTTGAACACAGGGCTGGGCTTGCTAGAAATCAGTGGTTCCCCTCAGGAGGGGAACAGAGCGGAACTGCTGCATCTTGCCCACAGTCCTCTGTCACAGCTGGGTGAAACACTTTCTCCCTGCTGACCCCATTTCCACGGTCGTCCCGAATAGTGCCTTTTTGGGGGTGGGAGGCGGGAGGCAGGGGGTGCCCTGCAGAGCCACTGGGCAGCGAGGTGTTTCTATAAGGCCCCCAGCTAGGATGGTCTCATAAGCGGTATTCTCCTCTTTTCTGAGGAGAGCCCCCTTTGTCAGGCAGGGAAGGAGCCCACCCTCTTCTGTCCACTTCCTCACAGGCGCCTAATTTTTGAGCTGAAATAGACCCCACAGACACACCGGCGCCTATGCTTCAAGCTACATGAGCAGTGGTGTTGGCCCCAACGCTCTCTCACACTTCATTGCTCTCACGCTCTGGTTGCAGCCGGATGTTTCCCCAGGAAACTGCTGGCCTTTACAAGGGCATCAGGGCCAGGTTGTCATCAGGATGCCAGCACAAGTCCATCTGACTGCCATCAGCGTGCAGCACATCGACAAAGAAGCGTCTCCATCTGGGACCGTCAACAGCGCCCCCAGAGACATCGCTCTCTTTGTAAGTCTCTGCTGGGCACTTCGGGCTGGGATGTGGCCCCGGGGGAAAGCCGTGACAGGGACTTGCTTGCGTTTGTGCATCCTCTGAGGTTTGTGTCCTGCTCTCTCCTGAGCACTGCAGCGCCCTCGCGGGATGTTTCAAGGGCTCTAGAGGTTTCATCCCTCTCAGGACTTAGTCTGGCCAAAGCACCTCAGGGTTCTTGACCAAAACTCAAGGCGGAGACTGAGCTCCACCCTAACCGGTGCTAGACTACTGCTAGAGCCCCCGGAGAGGCTGGGTAGATAACAGGGCTGATCCAGCGCGTACATCCCCTCTTTGTCGGGACGAGTCTGAGCTGCTCTCCTTGTGCTTTGCCCCTGAGGGAGTGGATGCGGACGGAGAAGAGGAAACTCTCCTTGGGACGTTCCTGTATGACGTGGCAAAAGAGCCCCTTCAGACCTTCTTTCTGAAGGTAGGGTCCAGGCACAGGGACAAGATGCCGGAGAGCAAAACAGGTTTGCCTGCAAGTCCGTGGCAGGAAGAGCGTGAATCCTTTCTCCCTGGGCCCAGGGGCCCAGGCCACCGCCGAGAGAGACCTGGCGGGGTTGGGAGGGCTGAGTGGCCTGCGGTGGTGGTAGCAAAAGGACAGCAAGGGCAGGGTCACACCGTGGGAGCACGAGTCATGAGAGATGCCTGGCTGCAGCCACTGCCTCAGCAGAGCCAGCTGCACACGCGGCCACTCCGCCCAAGCAACGTCCTTGTGCCGTGGAGAAACAGGGATGCCTGGTGGCAAAAGGTGTCGGGCAGCACCATCGCTCCATGCTGTGGCCTGCTGGCAGGCTGGACAGCGTGCCCCTTCTCTCCCGGTGCTCTCCCGCTTGCCAGGAGGAAGGCAGGCAGAGCGGACAACGGGAGCCTGGTGGGGTTGCACACCAGCTGCCCCACACATAGGAGCACCTCCCCGGCCTCTCTGTTAGCACACAGCAAGCAGCAGAAGGAAAGGGGCAGAGGGAAGGGAGGTGCAGCCCCAACCGGGCCGGCATGCAGAGGATGCCAGGTGCCTTCCTCCTTGCCATGTCCCCAGCCTCCCCAGCAGGCCCGGTACCAGCAGTGAGCCTCAGATGTCCACAGCCGCTCCCACCCACGTTTGGGAGCTTGTTCCTGAGCAGGAGCAGGGCTAGCAGGGGGCGATACCGTTGATCGCACTGTTGCTCTTAACACCTCCGTTTCCATTTCCCTCTTTTCTTCACAGAACGCGCCGCTTCCCAGAGCCTTTTCGTATATCAAACTACTCGTGAAGAGCAACTGGGGAAACCCAGCGTACACCTGCATTTATCGAGTGCAGGTTCATGGGAAGAGGGCAAACCCAGAAAGCCTCAGCTGAAACCGGCGAAGAAAGGCAAAAAAAAAAAAGAAGAGAAGGGAGGGGGGGCAGAAATAAATGCTGTGGCCGTTCAGATCGGTGTAGAAGATTTGTCTCCAAAGTGGGGTGCGCGAGAAGATCCATCCGGGGGAGGGCGGGAGTGCGCGCTGACGTGGCCACTGGCAGCCTGCAGGCGGGGGTTGCAGGGTGACCAAAATCATTGGGGCAGCCCTCGGGGGCTCCCAGGGCCAGGAGCTCCTCCGTTCCTTTTGCGATAGTGGGGCCGGAGGAGCAGATGGAACAACTTGGGCTAGCACCTTCCCAGCAACCAGGCTGCCCGTTTGTTGATTAACCCATAATTTCTGTAAAATGGGGGTGGGTGGGGAGCCTGTCTGACTGGCCTGTCGGAAACCCCATTCCTCACCCCATGAACGTCGCTGTTCTAGCTCTCGCTACTTCTGTCCGTTTGTGGCCGGTCGGGCGGCAGCTGTGTGGCCCCAGGGGAGCCCACAGGTTCTCCCCGCCCTGCTCAGCCCTGGGGAGCCCCAGTGTGATGTCAGAAAATCTTCAACAGTTGCGAACAACTAATAACCAGGAAGGAGCTGCGTTCCTGGAATAACGTGACCTCCTCCGCAAATGACATCTTGTTTTAATGAAGTAGCGCCAACTGTTCATTCTCTTTACTTTTTAAAGAATAAAATTCTTTCCCAGGATTTTATCTGAATGTAAAATAAGCATTATTCCCTTCTCTATTTAAACATGTGGCTGCTTTAAAAATGTAGGTTTGAGCAGCAGAGAGGGTCAGTCTTGACTATGATGAGCAAGTTAACTATGTGAAAAGTTTGGTTTTAAACACATGGACAAATGTACCTCCGCCCTGTTTTGGAAGAGCTAAGTGAGGAAAACAAATCATGCTCTTCCATACATGATATCTCTTTTTGAAATGTCATTACAACAGGTCCCCAGCTGGAAAAGAAAGAGCAAAACACAAGGTGCAGCAATGCCTAGGAATACTAAGAAGTTCACTTCTTAAATGTAAAAAAATGCAATGTGAAAGAACCTGGAGGTATTAACTTCTAGACTGGAGTTTTGCAGTGCCCTGAATATATATGTAAAGGAGATTAAAGTATATAACTGTTCATCTCAGAAAAACTTTGCTTAGTATATAATAACTTCACAGTTTATTGTAAAGGAGAATTGTTATCTGCTTATTCTTTTACACCACATTCATCACTGATACCTTGTGATCTGTCATAGAGGCAAGTGCCCCAGGGTGGCAAGGAATATTTCATTACCTGAGGACGACAACAGAGTAGCCCTGCAGTGTGTATTTGGGGCCTTTTAGGACAAAATTATTCTAATTTCAGAAAACATGAGGGTAAAGCAAATATCAGCACAAACTAAAGTCATTAGCAAATGAAAGATAGTTTTTCAATATATGTATGTATGGAATGGTCATTTTGTTATATCTAGAAGCAGCCGATGATTTTTTAGGCCACTCTTGCCTGATGACATAGGTGGGCGAGTGACTGGGCGAGTGAGCCAGAGTCCTTTCCTCTTCTAGGAGTGGAAGAAGTGTTGGTGGAAGGTCATTGATGAAACAGCAGCTAGCAAATGAACAGTTGGTTAAATCCAAGGATTAATGAAGTCCATGACAAAATTTCTATTGACGTCAGCGGGTCTTGAATGGTTTTTGATGGACCTCAGGAGGGATGATATTAAGGTGAGCCTTCATGAAGAGAAATGTGGCAAAGGCTGGACTGCCTTTGTAAAGGTCTTCTTTTTCTTTAATTCATGAAGTTGCATTTTAGCTAAATCTCACCACCTTCCACATCACTTGTACAGAATCTGTAATCCGTCTCAAACTCAGCTCAAGGAGTGATCCATGTTCTCTCTTCCCTTCGTTACATGCTGCAGCTGGTACACTGAGCCATTCTTGCTGCTGCTGAGAGATGTCCATGCTAATTTTTCAGACTTACAAAATACTCTTTTGTTCATTAGTTCTTAACCCTTGTGACAAAACGGCCTCTCTATTCTGCTACAGTTGAAATTGCCGCTAGCAGGGAGCCAGAGAAATTCAGAGACAGCTGGAGCCGGTTTAAAGGCACTTCAAACTCCAGTCACCTGTCCTTTGCTGCTTTTCATTGCTGCGGAGGAGGACCCATGGTGCTGCTGCTTTACAAGCTAGAGCTGGAGACCGGACGGGAGCACACGTTGTTTGCAGCCCCAGTTTTTCCAACAAACATTTGGAGCCATTTCATACCAGTTCAGTGGGATTTCAAGCTGTTGCTGTTAACATTGATCTGGTGACTTGAATGTAAATGTTCATCTTTATGGCGGTAATTTTAAGTATGGGAGCGTTATCAAACATTAATGGGAATCTAAAGCCCACATCTCTGCCCTGAAAACATCCATGAGAATTTGCAGAAGGCAGGGAGAAACTTAGAGGTAGCAGCAAAAGGAGGATTTTGTGTGAAATACAATGACTTCTGGCCAATTCACAGATTAGCAAAGAAAAAAAAAGTTAGATGATACTGAAAGAGATTATTAATGAGGGCTGAATCTCATAAGGTTCACCTGCAGGTTCAGAGATGTTTTCTTGTTCTTGTCAGCTCTCAGAAGCTCAGACACTTCTGCAGAGCACAAAGTATATAAGGCGTTGGATTTTTACAATTAGTCTCAGAAACAACAGCCTCTCTTTTCCATTGCCAGTGATTCCTCACTTTAGTTGGGATGAAATGTCATTGGAAAAGCTTCCCTTATGTTACTCCATTTCAATGCATGCCCCCCTGCAGCAAGACTGGAGTGTGACAGGTTGAATTTAGTTCAAAATTTTAGGGTGTGACTTTAAATTTTAGAAATCTTTAAACCTAAAAGATTGCACACAATTGTCTGGGCCTGATTTTGCTCCCATTTTAGTCTTCCCCTTGGAAAACTTCTCTCCGAGTTGGTGTCAGAGAAGACTTTTGGAGCCGTTTTTCCCTTCTCTACTTCAATTCTTTACTTGGAAAAGTTAGTGCCGGTAACATGGAAGGTGGTTAACACGAAGGAAAAAGGCCTATGAGCTGAAAGACAAATACAGATGAGACCATGTGGGGCAAACACCAAGAGTGACAAATACAGGGGTGGCAAAATACAACCACAAGCCTGTCCTTAGGAGGTGGGGGACGGCCCAGCTGTCTAGCTTAAAAGGAAATTACAAAATAAGGATTGTGGTGCGTCTCCATTCCTGGAAAATTTAAGGATCTTTTTTTTGCATCTTGTATTAAGTGGTCAGCAGTAAAAGGGTTTAACACACATTTCCTGCATTTTGACCATGATTTTAACAGATTCCTTGCCAAATATGGGATTACAATTATCATCTGCCTATGACTAGAATAGGAAGAAATGAAGGGTGAGATCATTCAGAAAATTAGCACCTGAAAATGCAAATTGGCCTTAAATCAAATGCTGTTAGGGACAAATCCTTCGCTACTTAGTCAAAGTCCCTGTTAAAAAAAAGCCTTTTTGTTTCAGTAGGCTTCAGTCCTTTAAGTGTAAATGTACTTGGAGAAAAATCTTTCTCCTTGGCAATGATGGGGTTTTGATGCAAATCTATTAGAACCAAAACTTTGTGGTAGAAATGTACCTGTTCCAGTGAAAAATTTGGGAAAGTTATCTCAGCTCAAGGACAAAATCTCTGTTTAGGATGAAAGAAAGGTTTATTTGTCACTCTCACCTGCTTTCTGGTTTGCCTTTTTTAAGCAAAACACCATGAAAGGTGCAGAAGGAAGCCACACTTAGGCATCTGTGTTTAAATCATCAGTAGCTCTTTTACAACAAATCAAAAAGCAAAAGAAATGAGTGAGAGAAGCACCAGAAAAATCCACAGCAACTGTGAGTTTTGTCCCTGAGATTTGGATTGCTGGATTGGGCCGGCAGTGTGTTATTTACATTTTTCCTCAATGGCAGCTGATCAAAATAATTACTACAATTATAAAAATAGGAGAAAAATAAAATATCTGATTGTCGTGGCTTAACCCCGGCTGGCAGCCGCTCGCTCGCTCCCCCCTAGTGGGGTGGGGGAGAGAATCGGAAGGGTAAAAGTGAGAAAACTCGAGGACTGAGATAAAGGCAGTTTAAGAGGTAAAGCAAAAGCCGCGCTCCCAAGCAAAGCAAAACAAGGAATTCATTCACTGCTTCCCATCGGCAGGCGGGTGTTCAGCCACCTCCAGGAAAGCAGGGCTCCATCACGCATAACGGTTACTTGGGAAGACAAACGCCATCACTCCAAACGTCCCCCCTTCCTTCTTCTTCCCCCAGCTTTATATGCTGAGCATGACGTCATATGGTATGGAATATCCCTTTGGTCAGCTGGGGTCAGCTGTCCCAGCTGTGTCTCCTCCCAACTCCTTGTGCACCCCCAGCCTACTCGCGGGTGGGGTGGGGTGAGGAGCAGAAAAGGCCTTGGCTCTGTGTAAGCACTGCCCAGCAGGAACTAAAACATCACTGAATTATCACTGTTTCCAGCACAAATCCAAAACATAGCCCCATACTAGCTACTACGAAGAAAATTAACTCTATCCCAGCCAAAACCAGTACAGTGATGTTTTTAGATTTCTCAAGCACGGGACATTGTTAACAAGTGTTCTCAATAGCAAACTGCTTTTCTCTAACCAGAAAACTTGTACTTCATTAGATTGTACAAATAAGTGGCTAACACTGTCCATTTGCTCTTCTCACTGACAGCCAAGAATCACAATGATCAGATTCACAGAAGTGCAATGTTGTTGTACTTCAAACTTAATACACTCTTCAAGTAAATATTCTTTTCACTACTCAGTTTTATTTTGCGGTATGTTTATTCTTTATTTCTCCTTTGGTCTTCAGGTGCCAACAGTTCTGTATAAGAAAAAAATAAACTAATCATTCTTGTTTGGTTTTCTTTCAGTAATTGTTTGGGCATTTTATTTTAGACACTCCTGCTAACCCTTGATATTATTTATGCACAAAGACTGCTAGAGCGTTAGTACTTATTTTTTTCTAAATCCTGCACCTAAACCTTGATCTCTGTTATTTTTTAATTTCTCCATTACATTTCAGTTGAAAAATGTCTTGTGTGTCTGAGAGTCACTTATCACAGCAGAATTCGTATCTGACTATTTGCTGTCCCTACCCCTTGTGCAACTTCTTCTGGAAGGAATGCTTGGCTCAAGGGAGTTGCTAGTTTTATCCTTCATGTTGATGGGCTCAAAACTTACCTCTACATTTTGTTTCTCTTTGAATTTTTTGTCTGCAGTTCTACCCATATCCAGAATAACCTGGCGTAACAGTTGGTTATGTTTGATTGAGGGAACAATGTGCTTCTGAGAAGGAACTCAATGAATTTATTTTAAAATCCTAACCTGACTTTTTAAATCTTTTTTTCTTTAGATCTTTTTCCTTTGTGCACTCTGCCATCCTAAATCCAGCTGCAGAAGTAGATTCCTACTACTTGTTATTTGCATTAATTTTCTTTAGGGACTGTAATTTATTAATAATGGATGTGTGTATTTGTTATAACAAATAACTTTACCAATAACATCACAAGTTATATATACACGGTTTATATACACAGTGAAAACCCAACACAGGCAGATCAAAAACAAGTCTCAGAAATTACACAACATCAGATCATGCAGTGGAAAATGCTTTCAGGCCTGGAGCATGAGGTAAGGAGTCAACTGAGCAACAAAGAACACAAACGTGATGTACTGCTGAATAACTGGATAGAGCCTGACTCACTAAGAGCGGGATTTTTTTTTAATCCTATAGGGTGTTTTATTGACGGCGCTTTCATATTCACACACGTGAAGTCAATGAGCATTTGATTTATTGTGATTTTCACCACTGGTAAGCATTTGATTCATTGTGAGTTTCACCATTGAATGAAGAGCTATTTGCTGCTCAGCTTTGGCAGATGTAGAGGTTTCAGCAAGGAATGACCACAACGTACCTTCATGCACCTGAAAAAGCCTCAGATGGATTCCAGAGAAAATAGAGTTCATGTTTTTACTTCCGGTGTTGTTTTCTGAGCACGTAGGCAGAAATGCTCAAAAAGCACAGTCTGCAGGACACAGGTTGTTTTGCCTGCCCTAAGCCCGGGGGCTCTGCTGGGTATTCCCTGTACCCATTAGTGGCAGGGCTGAGAACATGAAATCTTGACTTTGTGATGTGAAGAGTTGTCCTGGTTTCGGCTGGGATAGGGTTAAATTTCTTCCTAGTGCTGTGTTTTGGATTTAGTATGAGGAGAATGTTGATAACACACTGATGTTTTCAGTTGTTGCTAAGTGCCCTCCTAGTCCAAGGACAGCTCCCGTGCCTACTGACTGAGCTAGGTACACAAGATGGGAGGGAACATAATCAGGACAGCCAGCCCAGCTGGCTAATGGGGTATTCCATACCATGTGACGTCATGCTCAGTATATGAAGGGTAGGCGTGATCCAGGAAGTACCGATCGCTACTTGGTTATCGGTCAGCGCGGGTGGTGAGCAATTGCATTGTGCATCACTCATTTTGTATATTTTATCATTATCATTATCATTATTATTTTCCCTTTTTTTTCCCTGTTCTATTAAACTGTCTTTATCTCAACCCACGAGTTTTTCTCACTCTTACCCTTCCGATTCTCTCCCCGTCCCGCTGGGGGTGGGGGGAGTGAGTGAGCGGCTGCGTGGTATTTGGCTGCTGCCAGGTTAAACCACGACAGTCCTTTTTGGCGCCCAACGTGGGGCACGAAGGGTTGAGATAACGACACATCTGACCCGAACGGGTTAAAACAAATTTGTTATAAGCATTCATTATATCAGTTTAGTACTCGATGTTCACAATGTTGATTTATTTGCTCTCAGAGTTTTTGGATCTGTTCTTGCAGTTGTGGTATATAGCACCTTACTGGCTGTCTATACTGCTGATTATCAGTTTTTATGTGGGGTTGGTCATCTCTGGGAAATGGATTAAGGTCATTGCTTTGCTATACTGTGTGACCTGGCTTTATGTTATGATAAAATTATTGGTCACGAGCCTGTACTCAGCACTGCCATCATTCCTGTTCTTTGGGAGCTATCTTTTGGAAACTATTAATAATTACACTTCTTACGTCTTCACCTCAGAGGATGAATTTAGGGGGGGAGACAAGATGGGACACTTTCTCCCACTTGTTCACCTTCCCCTCCATATCTTCAGAAACTCCTTTTTCTTCTATCCTCTTCATGAAGATGTCTACAATATTCCCTGAGAATTTTGAATATCCTTGGGATGTTCAAACAAGCATGATCATATTGCTATGTCTTCTGAATGTGGTTCAGGCCTTGTTTAGAGTTAAACAACTCTTCAGGAATACTGTCCAGAGATCAACCCCAGCAACAGATACAGTGACTACTCAAACCCCCACAACAGGCACTGTAGCTCCTTCAACCCGCACGACAAGCACTGTGGCTACTCAAACCCCTGCGACAGGCACCGTGGCTACTTCAACCCCCACAACAACCACTATGGCTACTCAGACCCCGGCAACAGTCACTACAGTTACTCCAACCCCCGCAACAGGCACTGCAGCCGCTCAAACCCCGGCAACAGTCACTACAAATACTCCAACCCCCGCGACAGGCACTGCAGCTACCCAAACCCTCGTGACGGGTACTACAGCTGAACCAGAGGACCAACCGTCGCTGGTATCCGTCGCCCCTGTACAGAAGAAGAAATCTTTGAAGTGGAAGTCAGGTCGTGTAGAAAAGGATGATGGAAAACCAGGGCCATCACGAGGAGGGGAGGAGGAAGAGGAAGAACTCATAAACGAGACGAAACCACCCAATCCTTATCGCTGAATGAGTTGCGAGATATGCGGAAAGATTTCGGCCGTCGTCCAGGCGAGCATATTGTTACCTGGCTGCTCCGATGCTGGGATAATGGGGCCAGTAGCCTGGAATTAGAGGGGAAGGAGGCCAAACAGCTGGGATCCCTTGCTAGGGAAGCGGGTATTGACAAAGCAATTGGAAAAGGGACACAGGTCCTCAGCCTCTGGAGGCGACTGCTGTCAGGCGTGAAGGAAAGGTATCCCTTCAAGGAAGATGTTATATATCGCCTAGGCAAATGGACCACTATGGAGAGAGGTATCCAGTACCTGAGAGAACTAGGCGTGCTGGAGGTGGTTTATAGTGACCTGGATGACCCCCGAACACCCAAAGATCCAGATGACGTCCAGTGCACGCGACCCATGTGGCGGAAGTTGGTACGGAGCGCACCAGCATCGTATGCCAGTTCGTTGGCAGTACTGTGCTGGAAAGAGGAAGAAGCACCAACGGTGGATGAGGTGGTTAGCAGACTTCGGGATTTTGAAGAAACTATCTCCTCCTCCCTTGTCTCGGCTGTGGAGAAACTGTCCCGGGAGGTCCAGCAACTCAAAGAGGATATGTCTCATTCTCCACCTGTACGGACCAGTATCTCAGCCATTAGGAGTCAGCGTTTTTCTCCTCAAGAGAAAGGATCTAGAAAGTACACACCACGGGGCACCCTGTGGTTTTACCTGCGTGACCACGGAGAGGACATGAGGCAGTGGGATGGAAAACCTACCTTCGTCCTAGAGGCACGTGTACGTGAGTTGCAAGGAAAAACAATCACACAAGGGGGTTCTCCCAGGAAAAATGCTGCTCCAGTTGTCAGGAAAAACCTGTCTCACGACGGTCCAGTTTCCAGTGAACAGTTCCCCAAACAGAGTAGAAGGGCTGATCTTACTTTGGATTGTAATTGCAATGAAGAAATTCTTGACTCACGTTTGCAAGAAGTGAGAGATGGATACTATGACCAGAACTAGAGGGCCCTGCCTCCAGCCAGGCGGAGGAAAGGGACAACCGGGTTTACTGGACTGTGTGGATTCGATGGCCTGGCACATCAGACCCACAGGAGTATAAGGCTCTCGTAGACACCGGTGCACAGTGCACCCTGATGCCATCAAACCATAAAGGGGCAGAACCCATTTGTATTTCTGGAGTGACAGGGGGATCCCAAGAGTTAACTGTGTTGGAGGCCGAAGTGAGCCTGACCGGGAATGAGTGGCAGAAGCACCCCATTGTGACTGGCCCAGAGGCTCCGTGCATCCTTGGCATAGACTACCTCAGGAGAGGGTATTTCAAGGACCCAAAAGGGTACCGGTGGGCTTTTGGTATAGCTGCCCTGGAGACGGAGGAAATTAAACAGCTGTCCACCTTGCCCGGTCTCTCACAGGATCCTTCTGTTGTGGGGTTGCTGAGGGTTGAAGAACAACAGGTACCAATCGCTACCACAACAGTGCACCGGCGGCAATACCGCACCAACCGAGACTCCCTGATCCCTATCCATGAGCTGATTCGTCAACTGGAGAGCCAAGGAGTGATCAGCAAGACTCGCTCACCCTTCAACAGTCCCATATGGCCAGTGCGAAAGTCTAATGGAGAGTGGAGACTAACAGTAGACTACCGTGGCCTGAACGAAGTCACACCGCCACTGAGTGCTGCCGTGCCGGACATGCTAGAACTTCAATACGAACTGGAGTCGAAGGCAGCCAAGTGGTACGCCACAATTGACATTGCTAATGCCTTCTTCTCCATCCCTTTGGCAGCAGAGTGCAGGCCACAGTTTGCTTTCACTTGGAGGGGCGTCCAGTACACCTGGAACCGACTGCCCCAAGGCTGGAAACACAGCCCTACCATTTGCCATGGACTGATCCACACCGCACTGGAACAGGGTGAGGCTCCAGAACACCTGCAGTACATTGACGACATCATCGTATGGGGCAACACAGCAGAAGAAGTTTTTGAGAAAGGGAAGAAAATAATTCAAATCCTTCTGAAATCTGGTTTTGCCATAAAACAAAGTAAGGTCAAGGGACCTGCACAGGAGATCCAGTTTTTAGGAATAAAATGGCAAGATGGACGTCGTCAGATCCCAACAGATGTGATCAATAAAATAACAGCCATGTCTCCACCAACTAACAAAAAGGAAACACAAGCTTTCTTAGGCGTTGTGGGTTTTTGGAGAATGCATATTCCAAATTACAGTCAGATCGTAAGCCCTCTCTATCAAGTGACCAGGAAGAAGAACGACTTCAAATGGGGCCCTGAGCAACGACAAGCCTTTGAACAAATTAAACAGGAGATAGTTCATGCAGTAGCCCTTGGGCCAGTCCGGGCAGGACAAGATGTAAAGAATGTGCTCTACACCGCAGCCGGGGAGAATGGTCCTACCTGGAGCCTCTGGCAGAAAGCACCAGGGGAGACTCGAGGTCGACCCTTAGGGTTCTGGAGTCGGGGATACAGAGGATCCGAGGCTCGCTACACTCCAACTGAGAAGGAGATATTGGCAGCATATGAAGGGATTCGAGCTGCTTCGGAAGTGGTTGGTACTGAAGCACAGCTCCTCCTGGCACCCCAACTGCCGGTGCTGGGCTGGATGTTCAAAGGGAGGGTCCCCTCTACACATCATGCAACCGATGCTACGTGGAGTAAGTGGGTCGCACTGATCACACAACGGGCCCGAATAGGCAACCCCAGTCGCCCAGGAATCTTGGAGGTGATCACGAACTGGCCAGAAGGCAAAGATTTTGACATATCCACAGAGGAGGAGGTGATACGTGCTGAAGAAGCCCCACTGTACAATAAACTACCAGAAAACAAGAAGCAATATGCCCTGTTCACTGATGGATCCTGTCGCCTTGTGGGAAAACATCGGAGATGGAAAGCTGCTGTATGGAGTCCTATACGCCAAGTCGCAGAAACTGCTGAAGGAGAAGGTGAATCGAGCCAGTTTGCAGAGGTGAAAGCCATCCAGCTGGCCTTGGACATTGCTGAACGAGAAAAATGGCCAGTACTTTATCTCTATACTGACTCATGGATGGTGGCAAATGCCCTGTGGGGGTGGTTGCAGCAGTGGAAGCAGAACAACTGGCAGCGCAGAGGTAAACCCATCTGGGCTGCCGCGTTGTGGCAAGATATTGCTGCCCGGGTAGAGAACCTGACTGTAAAAGTACGTCACGTAGATGCTCACGTACCCAAGAGTCGGGCCACTGAGGAACATCAAAATAACGAGCAGGTGGACCAGGCTGCTAAGATTGAAGTGGCTCAGGTGGATTTGGACTGGCAACATCAGGGTGAACTATTTATAGCTCGGTGGGCCCATGACGCGTCAGGCCATCAAGAAGAGATGCAACATATAGATGGGCTCGTGATCGAGGGGTGGACTTAACCATGGACGCTATTGCACAGGTTATCCACGAATGTGAAACGTGCGCTGCAATCAAACAAGCCAAGCGAGTAAAGCCTCTTTGGTATGGGGGACGATGGTTGAAATATAAATATGGGGAGGCCTGGCAGATTGATTATATCACACTCCCACAAACCCGACACGGTAAGCGCTATGTGCTCACCATGGTGGAAGCAACCACCGGCTGGCTAGAAACATACCCTGTGCCCCATGCCACTGCCCGGAACACCATCCTGGGCCTTGAAAAGCAAGTCCTGTGGCGACATGGCACCCCAGAAAGAATTGAGTCAGACAACGGGACTCACTTCCGAAACGCCCTCATAGACACCTGGGCCAAAGAGCATGGCATTGAGTGGGTCTATCACATCCCCTACCATGCACCAGCCTCTGGGAAAATCGAACGATACAATGGATTGCTAAAAACTACGCTGAGAGCAATGGGTGGTGGGACATTCAAACATTGGGACACACATTTAGCAAAGGCCACCTGGTTAGTCAATACCAGGGGATCTGCCAATCGAGCTGGCCCTGCCCAATCAAGACTCTTACGTACTGTAGATGGAGATAAAGTCCCCGTCGTGCATATGAGAAATATGCTGGGGAAGACAGTCTGGGTTACTCCTGCCTCTGGCAAGGGAAAACCCATCCGTGGGATTGCTTTTGCTCAAGGACCTGGGTACACTTGGTGGGTGATGCGAAAGGATGGGGAGGTCCGGTGTGTACCTCAAGGGGATTTGATTTTGGGTGAAAATAGCCAATGAACTGAATTTTGATGTCAACTGTTACATGATATTGTATGTCATTATTTCTATGATATAGCAGTGGTATAGCAGTGAAAATCACCCAGATTAGTGAAGAATGAACTAACTCCAATGAAACCGAGCGAAGTGCAACGATGATAGAACTGGACGAGCGCAGCAGTACCGAAATGAGAACTGGCTTCAGGATGCAACGGCCCAGCACCGTACACCATCTCTTCGGCCCTGAAAGACTGTTATAACAGATGGAGCCCAAAGGCATGGACTAAATGAACTCAGTGGACATTTTAGAGGGATAGTCCATAGACCGAGACAATGATATCTGTGCGTGCATATATATATATGTGTGTATATATAAAGAAAGATAGTGGTGGTTAATTGAAATGTATTAAAAAAGATGTGAGACCTAAGCACGACGTAAATGGTATGGAATAAGGGGTGGATACTGTCCTGGTTTCGGCTGGGATAGGGTTAAATTTCTTCCTAGTGCTGTGTTTTGGATTTAGTATGAGGAGAATGTTGATAACACACTGATGTTTTCAGTTGTTGCTAAGTGCCCTCCTAGTCCAAGGACAGCTCCCGTGCCTACTGACTGAGCAAGGTACACAAGGTGGGAGGGAACATAATCAGGACAGCCAGCCCAGCTGGCTAATGGGGTATTCCATACCATGTGACGTCATGCTCAGTATATGAAGGGTAGGCGTGATCCAGGAAGTACCGATCGCTACTTGGTTATCGGTCAGCGTGGGTGGTGAGCAATTGCATTGTGCATCACTCATTTTGTATATTTTATCATTATCATTATCATTATTATTTTCCCTTTTTTTTCCCTGTTCTATTAAACTGTCTTTATCTCAACCCACGAGTTTTTCTCACTCTTACCCTTCCGATTCTCTCCCCGTCCCGCTGGGGGTGGGGGGAGTGAGTGAGCGGCTGCGTGGTATTTGGCTGCTGCCAGGTTAAACCACGACAAGAGTTTTCTCCCTTGCTGTAAGTAGATTGTTGCAAGAGGTCCTGCTTTTAACTTCCTACACGTATATAGATGAAGGGTAAGTCTACCCAGTGAAATGAAGGTATGATTCCAGCACATTTGACTATAGGTATTCTCAGAATATCTGCAAAGCTGTTTTTTTATGATGAAATGGGGAACACACTTCAACCCGTTTTTCTAAATGTCAGGAGCAATTCTGAGCTTCTGTGTACAACTTGTTAAAGCGCCTTTCCCCTGTTTCCCAAAACCTTCCTCTGCCAGCGTCAGTGTCGTGTGTGCCCTGGGAGTGGCATGTATGCCTCATGGGCATGTGAATGGAAGCAAAGGTTCCAGAATCACCTCTCCTAATGCACCTAGAGAGTGAGTAGATCAGGAGAGACCCCATTCCTCACCCCATGAACGTCGCCGTTCTAGATCTCGCTACTCTCTGTCCATTTGTGCCCGGTCGGGCGGCAGCCTGGAGGTTCTCCCCGCCCTGCTCAGCCCTGGGGAGCCCCAGTGTGATGTCAGAGACGCCACTGTGAGGTCAGAGCTGGCCGCCCACACAGCCCTGTGGTGCGCGGGGAAGGAGCCCACAGCTGCTGTGTGGCTGTTGCCCTGGGCAGGCGCGCTCCTGCTGCCAGAGCTGTTTCTGCCTGGGCAGGCCACACTGCTGGAGCTGAGGCGGAAGAGCTGAGCGGGGAGCCTGCCTTTGCCCAGAGATGGCGGGGAGAAAGGCACCCCGGAGAAGACGCCAAGGGGCCTCAGACGGCTCCTTGGGGAAGAAGGCTGACCAACAGCCAGCAGGGGAGGCAGCGGAGCCGAGCCGCTGCCAGACGAGTAGGTACGAGGTGGGCTGCTCCTGCCCGGGGCCTCAGGTTGGGGAGGTAGCAGGGACACGGCCTAACACGGCCTAACACGGCGCGGAGCAGCATGGGGAAGCCGACAGAGGCTTCTGAAGAAGAGCCCCCCCCAGTGGCTTGCGAAGCCCCCCTTCTGCGGGGATGGGTCTCGGCTGAAAGCCTGGCTCGCTCTCCCGGCCAAAAGCCAGTGTGCAGCCTGGGCTTTTGGGGAGGCGGCAGCCTCCTGCTGCAGGGGCCAGCGCCCAGCCCTGCTGCACGGGGAGGTTTTGCTGCCGGGGGAGAGTTTGCTGCACGGGGAGGCCAAGCCCCTGGGACCTGAGGCTGGCCCCCTCTGGACATTGAGGCGCGGCCCTGCCTGGCTGAGGGGGGGAGCTGTGCGGGGAGGAGAGGGGTCGGGAGACCGCCAGCGCCCAGGGAAGAGGTGGGGGGCCGTGGTGGGGGACAGCAGCCTCCGCGAACGGCCGCTGAGAGGTGCCTGCGAGGGGCAGGTTGGTGCCAGGGGCCAGGGAGCAGGGACGGACGGGGTGAGAATCGGGCTGTGCTGCCTGGTGGGCTTCCCGCGGCAGGGGGCTGCTGCTGCCGCCAGCTTGCTTCCTCTTCTCCCACTGCGGACCTGTAAAGCAAAGGATGGGGAAAGGAGAGGGGGACGCCTGGATGCAGCCCAGCTGCGCTGCCCTCTCTTGCTGCAGCTGAGACGTCCCCTGGGAGGCTTCCTGCGGCCGACCTCTGGCAAGGGCCTTGGCTCACACAGCGTGGGGACGGTGGGCGACCGACATCTCTCTTTTTCCTCCCATAGGAGCCTCTGCATGGGGGTGGCGCTGGAGACAGGCTTTGTGCATTCGACTCCCAGCTCAGCCACTCAAGTGCCTGCGCAGGGCCGTCAGAAGGCCGCTGAATTTGCAAGTAAGCTCAGCACTGATGCTTGCTGTCAAGTGCTCGGGGGTGAACTAGGAGAGCTGCGCTGTGCCAGAGCTCTGGCCAAATGTAACAAGTGGCAGGAGAAGCGGAGGCTGCCCTGCTCTTTGCTCCAGTGAGGGAATACGTAGGACTCGGTGCCCGCCTCCCCGCAGGGAGCCGAAACATGCGGGCTGGGCATCCGAGAGAAGAGACCTCCAGAGACAGGCCTAACTTTTCTCTGCTTTCTTTGCCCAGGCACGGTCTTCAGCCATCTTTGCCATCTGGCAGGTGCCCTTGTCTCCCTGTGGAGACATCTACTGAGCATGATGACATGCATCTTCACCATGTACGTACTACCTGTTTCTGCTGTGGACAGGGGGAGAAAGGGGATGTCCGAGGGCCAGGGCAAGCAAAGGGGAGAGCAGGGGGTGTTCCCCAGCCAGCTGCCCAGCGCTCCCACTCGGGCACCGAAGCTCAGGCGCTGCTCGTGCTGTGGCCATTCTCAGGGAGAACCAAGAGCAAAGCCCCTCGGCAGTCTCACTCCCATGCATTTGCCGGTGGCCCAAACTTTGGCTGCGGTAGGACAAACTGCCGCGTAGCCAGACGCTCGGGTGCAGAGCCACGCCTCTGCAGGGGAAGGGTTTCCCCAGCTATGGCAAGAGACCGCGCAGGGCTGGGAGGGCTCTGGGAGGAAAGCCAGACGAGGCTCCTGTGCTTCCCAGCCGTGTGGAAAAACACCCCTAAGAGAGAGCTGTGTGATTGCAAGTGAGAACAGGCCTGCTTTCTCAACCAAAGAGAGAGCAAGGTCCGCAAGGTCATTTGCTCGACCTCTTTACTTCCCGGGATTATTTTCATTCCCTTTCGGAAGGCGCTCCTGGAGCTCTTCCTTTGAGGAAGGTCTGCCGTCAGTGTTGAATGATTTGGGCAGAAATCATGTTCCTCCTGGGCGCTGCTCTGTCAGCTCTCTGTCAGCAGCAGGCTTCTAAAATGGTGGCTTTTCAGCCTGAAAACGGAAATCCAGCTGTGAAGGGGTTTGCTCAAGACTCGGCTCATTGACAGCCACAGGACTCCCTCTTTTCCAGGCAGAAGACGGCCCTGCAGAAGACGAGGTTCTTGAAAGTCTTCCTCTTGTTGCTCCCAGTGGCTCTTGGTGAGTTTGCTTGAGCAAACATCTGAAAGCGACAGCCTGGCTGTGCTGGATGCCAGCTTTCAGCTGGCCAGCTTTCCTTTTTGGCCGATACGGGTGGAAACTCCTGTGGCCCAAGTGCTTCCTGAGTATGTCCTTGACTGGGACTTGCTTTTGGACAACGAGTGAGAGTGGTAGTCTGCCAGCCATGCTGCTGCTCTGGCCCCTAGACAAAACGGCTTGCTTAGTCTGCAAGTCTGCGAGAGAAGGGCGTATGTATTTCCAAGCCTGAACTGGGAATTCCCAGGGGGGCCGTGCAGGGAGACCGATGGAGAGGCACCTCTCCTAGCCCATGCAGCCTGGTCTCGGTGCTCACTGAAGCAGTGAGGGGCAATGGGGAATAGCTGTGGGGCACCGAGCACACCTGAAGATCGGGGCTGTGCCGTCCCCTGACGCCTGGGGTGATGGCTCCCGGTCAGAGGCGCGTCCTCTCTCTGCACCCCCACGTTCCCCACCTCCTCAGCTAGCCTGCTGCCCCACTCCCAAGGCACCAGGGAGGAGACAATGTGACTGCAGGGATCGCTAGCAAGCCTAGTCAAATAACTGTCTCTCGGTGATGTGAATTGCAGCTGGTGTTTACTGTGGGACCTCACTGCCAGCGTGGACAATGCGGGCCAAGGGACTGATAGAGGTCGGTGATTGTAGTGGGACAGGCACCTCCTGCAAGGGAGCGCTGCTGACAGTAGCTGTCACACATAAATCACGGGCTCTTCTGCTTCCACGCGGGGTGACCCAAAGAAGCAGCAGCTTTTGCCGTGTCTTCCTAGGGAAGCCTCTCCCGGGAAGCCCCGGCAGCTCTGCTAGTGGGTTCTCTAATGGAGCGTCTTTCCCTTTCAGGAGCTGACGCGTGTGACTGCAGCAGACCTGAAGACCCTGAGGTAGGAGATGTTTCCTGAGCTGGAATTGGGTCTGTGCAGAAGCGTTAGCCGACCTCGTGCTACCTGCGCTTATTGTCCTTAATAGCCAGGGCTCCCGTACTTCCCTCCTGCCTTTGCCTTTTGCTCAACCTGGTGAGGAAGGGAAGCACTCGCAAAGCAGGGAAAGCATGTGGGTCTCTGTTCCTTGCTGAGCTCAGACGCTCCCCAGAGGGGATGGGCCACTCTCTGACAAGATCTGCTTTGCTGTTCCTGCAGGAATTTGCATGGTTTTTTGGAGGAGCAAACCCAAAAGTTGCAGCTGCTGCAGGAGGAGTTGGCTGAACTGAGGGTGGAGACCAGGAGTATGAAGAAGGTGATCCTGCATTTTGGGGAGGGAGGCTTGGCTGGGCAGAACCCCTGAGAAAGCGCTCTTTGGGATTAGTGGTGGGCTCAGAGTGCTGACCACAGCAAGGCAGCCTTTGCCAGAGGCTTACTGGGTGAGCTTCTGCGCCGCACAGGCCCTTCTCCAGGCCCAGTTCAACCGGGCCGCCTCAGGCAGCGGAAGACTTCCAACATCCTTCCCCTTGGCGCGCCGGCGCCTCTGGCTGCTCTGGCCGGGCCCCTGAGGCGGTGGTGAGACCCAGGCACGCTCACGGGGCCAGCCGTCACTGGCAGGGCCTGAGCCCATCTCCTGGCTGACCTGGAGAGCGTGGAGGGTGGGGAGGAGGGTGTGGGGACCCCCGTCAACCCACCTCGGGGCCGGGGCCGTGGCCGTGGCCACAGATACTGTTCTTCCTCAGTCCTCGTGGCTCACGTCAGCCGCAGAGAGTCTCTCAACTCTGCGGACAAGGCTTGCCTTGCCTTGCGTTTCTGACACTGGCCCTTCGCTGCTCCGGGCACTAGTAGCCACGCTGAACTGTGCACTGATGTGGTCCTTTTCTGTGCTTGTTCATGGCTTTCTCAGGAAATGAACCTGGCATTGTCCAAGATGTCTCTGGAAGTCTACGTCCAGATGTCTGACTGGGCCCTGAAAAGCACTGGTATGGACACAAGCAGCCCAGTCTCCTTGCCCTGCGCTTGTCTGTAGCACTCCCCAAAGGAGGCTGTGCTCCAGGCGCTGCTCTCCAAAGTGGGGGAGCTTAAATGCTTCACGGGGTCCAAGAGCAAGGCTGTGGCAGAGCGGCTCTCTCAGACTCCCTCCCAGTCCTGCCCTCGGCCTCTGCGCAGGTGCCTCGGGCGCTGCCCCCGCACACGTTCCTGTGCTGACGGAGGGGCTCTCTTCCTCTCCGCTGCATTTGGAAAGGGAACGGCTGGGTCATCCTTGGCTGCCCACACAGCAAGCCCTCAGCTTTGGTCTGCTGTCATTCACATGGGCGCCTGCTGCCTCCCAGCACCCTCAGACCTTCTCGTGGCGCTGTGAGAGAGGCAGTCACCAGGCACGTGGATGCTGTCATCGCCATGCGCAGCTGGGCACCGCCACCAGCGTGCTGATGAGGACAGGACTGACAGACGTGGAGCTGGCCGGCGGTGTCAGAAATAGTGTCTGAGCACCAAGTCCTCCTACTCTGTGGCCTCTTGCAGTCATCTGCTCTCCCTTCTTTACAGGTGCCAGCGTTGACAGGCAGAGAACTTCCAAGACCTATGACTGCAAAGAGTGGACCTACAGGGTTTTATCGTTCTTTTGCACTGCCAACCCTCCTGATACTATTTTGCAGGTATCGTAGCGGAAATCATCAGTGCTGGTCTCCTTCCTTCCTGCAAAGTTGGGGACTGACCGCCTCAGGGGCTCTCCCCTCAGTCCAGTGGTACTGCTCACACCCACAGTGCTGATGAGGCTCCTGAAACCAAAGCTTGAACACAGGGCTGGGCTTGCTAGAAATCAGTGGTTCCCCTCAGGAGGGGAACAGAGCGGAACTGATGCATCTTGCCCACAGTCCTCTGTCACAGCTGGGTGAAACACTTTCTCCCTGCTGACCCCATTTCCACAGTCGTCCCGAACAGTGCCTTTTTGGGGGTGGGAGGCGGGAGGCAGGGGGTGCCCTGCAGAGCCACTGGGCAGCGAGGTGTTTCTATAAGGCCCCCAGCTAGGATGGTCTCATAAGCGGTATTCTCCTCTTTTCTGAGGAGAGCCCCCTTTGTCAGGCAGGGAAGGAGCCCACCCTCTTCTGTCCACTTCCTCACAGGCGCCTAATTTTTGAGCTGAAATAGACCCCACAGACACACCGGCGCCTATGCTTCAAGCTACATGAGCAGTTGTGTTGGCCCCAACGCTCTCTCACACTTCATTGCTCTCACGCTCTGGTTGCAGCCGGATGTTTCCCCAGGAAACTGCTGGCCTTTACAAGGGCATCAGGGCCAGGTTGTCATCAGGATGCCAGCACAAGTCCATCTGACTGCCATCAGCGTGCAGCACATCGACAAAGAAGCGTCTCCATCTGGGACCGTCAACAGCGCCCCCAGAGACATCGCTCTCTTTGTAAGTCTCTGCTGGGCACTTCTGGCTGGGATGTGGCCCCGGGGGAAAGCCGTGACAGGGACTTGCTTGCTTTTGTGCATCCTCTGAGGTTTGTGTCCTGCTCTCTCCTGAGCACTGCAGCGCCCTCGCGGGATGTTTCAAGGGCTCTAGAGGTTTCATCCCTCTCAGGACTTAGTCTGGCCAAAGCACCTCAGGGTTCTTGACCAAAACTCAAGGCGGAGACTGAGCTCCACCCTAACCGGTGCTAGACTACTGCTAGAGCCCCCGGAGAGGCTGGGTAGATAACAGGGCTGATCCAGCGCGTACATCCCCTCTTTGTCGGGACGAGTCTGAGCTGCTCTCCTTGTGCTTTGCCCCTGAGGGAGTGGATGCGGACGGAGAAGAGGAAACTCTCCTTGGGACGTTCCTGTATGACGTGGCAAAAGAGCCCCTTCAGACCTTCTTTCTGAAGGTAGGGTCCAGGCACAGGGACAAGATGCCGGAGAGCAAAACAGGTTTGCCTGCAAGTCCGTGGCAGGAAGAGCGTGAATCCTTTCTCCCTGGGCCCAGGGGCCCAGGCCACCGCCGAGAGAGACCTGGCGGGGTTGGGAGGGCTGAGTGGCCTGCGGTGGTGGTAGCAAAAGGACAGCAAGGGCAGGGTCACACCGTGGGAGCACGAGTCATGAGAGATGCCTGGCTGCAGCCACTGCCTCAGCAGAGCCAGCTGCACACGCGGCCACTCCGCCCAAGCAACGTCCTTGTGCCGTGGAGAAACAGGGATGCCTGGTGGCAAAAGGTGTCGGGCAGCACCATCGCTCCATGCTGTGGCCTGCTGGCAGGCTGGACAGCGTGCCCCTTCTCTCCCGGTGCTCTCCCGCTTGCCAGGAGGAAGGCAGGCAGAGCGGACAACGGGAGCCTGGTGGGGTTGCACACCAGCTGCCCCACACATAGGAGCACCTCCCCGGCCTCTCTGTTAGCACACAGCAAGCAGCAGAAGGAAAGGGGCAGAGGGAAGGGAGTTGCAGCCCCAACCGGGCCGGCATGCAGAGGATGCCAGGTGCCTTCCTCCTTGCCATGTCCCCAGCCTCCCCAGCAGGCCCGGTACCAGCAGTGAGCCTCAGATGTCCACAGCCGCTCCCACCCACGTTTGGGAGCTTGTTCCTGAGCAGGAGCAGGGCTAGCAGGGGGCGATACCGTTGATCGCACTGTTGCTCTTAACACCTCCGTTTCCATTTCCCTCTTTTCTTCACAGAACGCGCCGCTTCCCAGAGCCTTTTCGTATATCAAACTACTCGTGAAGAGCAACTGGGGAAACCCAGCGTACACCTGCATTTATCGAGTGCAGGTTCATGGGAAGAGGGCAAACCCAGAAAGCCTCAGCTGAAACCGGCGAAGAAAGGCAAAAAAAAAAAAGAAGAGAAGGGAGGGGGGGCAGAAATAAATGCTGTGGCCGTTCAGATCGGTGTAGAAGATTTGTCTCCAAAGTGGGGTGCGCGAGAAGATCCATCCGGGGGAGGGCGGGAGTGCGCGCTGACGTGGCCACTGGCAGCCTGCAGGCGGGGGTTGCAGGGTGACCAAAATCATTGGGGCAGCCCTCGGGGGCTCCCAGGGCCAGGAGCTCCTCCGTTCCTTTTGCGATAGTGGGGCCGGAGGAGCAGATGGAACAACTTGGGCTAGCACCTTCCCAGCAACCAGGCTGCCCGTTTGTTGATTAACCCATAATTTCTGTAAAATGGGGGTGGGTGGGGAGCCTGTCTGACTGGCCTGTCGGAAACCCCATTCCTCACCCCATGAACGTCGCTGTTCTAGCTCTCGCTACTTCTGTCCGTTTGTGGCCGGTCGGGCGGCAGCTGTGTGGCCCCAGGGGAGCCCACAGGTTCTCCCCGCCCTGCTCAGCCCTGGGGAGCCCCAGTGTGATGTCAGAAAATCTTCAACAGTTGCGAACAACTAATAACCAGGAAGGAGCTGCGTTCCTGGAATAACGTGACCTCCTCCGCAAATGACATCTTGTTTTAATGAAGTAGCGCCAACTGTTCATTCTCTTTACTTTTTAAAGAATAAAATTCTTTCCCAGGATTTTATCTGAATGTAAAATAAGCATTATTCCCTTCTCTATTTAAATATGTGGCTGCTTTAAAAATGTAGGTTTGAGCAGCAGAGAGGGTCAGTCTTGACTATGATGAGCAAGTTAACTATGTGAAAAGTTTGGTTTTAAACACATGGACAAATGTACCTCCGCCCTGTTTTGGAAGAGCTAAGTGAGGAAAACAAATCATGCTCTTCCATACATGATATCTCTTTTTGAAATGTCATTACAACAGGTCCCCAGCTGGAAAAGAAAGAGCAAAACACAAGGTGCAGCAATGCCTAGGAATACTAAGAAGTTCACTTCTTAAATGTAAAAAAATGCAATGTGAAAGAACCTGGAGGTATTAACTTCTAGACTGGAGTTTTGCAGTGCCCTGAATATATATGTAAAGGAGATTAAAGTATATAACTGTTCATCTCAGAAAAACTTTGCTTAGTATATAATAACTTCACAGTTTATTGTAAAGGAGAATTGTTATCTGCTTATTCTTTTACACCACATTCATCACTGATACCTTGTGATCTGTCATAGAGGCAAGTGCCCCAGGGTGGCAAGGAATATTTCATTACCTGAGGACGACAACAGAGTAGCCCTGCAGTGTGTATTTGGGGCCTTTTAGGACAAAATTATTCTAATTTCAGAAAACATGAGGGTAAAGCAAATATCAGCACAAACTAAAGTCATTAGCAAATGAAAGATAGTTTTTCAATATATGTATGTATGGAATGGTCATTTTGTTACATCTAGAAGCAGCCGATGATTTTTTAGGCCACTCTTGCCTGATGACATAGGTGGGCGAGTGACTGGGCGAGTGAGCCAGAGTCCTTTCCTCTTCTAGGAGTGGAAGAAGTGTTGGTGGAAGGTCATTGATGAAACAGCAGCTAGCAAATGAACAGTTGGTTAAATCCAAGGATTAATGAAGTCCATGACAAAATTTCTATTGACGTCAGCGGGTCTTGAATGGTTTTTGATGGACCTCAGGAGGGATGATATTAAGGTGAGCCTTCATGAAGAGAAATGTGGCAAAGGCTGGACTGCTTTTGTAAAGGTCTTCTTTTTCTTTAATTCATGAAGTTGCATTTTAGCTAAATCTCACCACCTTCCACATCACTTGTACAGAATCTGTAATCCGTCTCAAACTCAGCTCAAGGAGTGATCCATGTTCTCTCTTCCCTTCGTTACATGCTGCAGCTGGTACACTGAGCCATTCTTGCTGCTGCTGAGAGATGTCCATGCTAATTTTTCAGACTTACAAAATACTCTTTTGTTCATTAGTTCTTAACCCTTGTGACAAAACGGCCTCTCTATTCTGCTACAGTTGAAATTGCCGCTAGCAGGGAGCCAGAGAAATTCAGAGACAGCTGGAGCCGGTTTAAAGGCACTTCAAACTCCAGTCACCTGTCCTTTGCTGCTTTTCATTGCTGCGGAGGAGGACTCATGGTGCTGCTGCTTTACAAGCTAGAGCTGGAGACCGGACGGGAGCACACGTTGTTTGCAGCCCCAGTTTTTCCAACAAACATTTGGAGCCATTTCATACCAGTTCAGTGGGATTTCAAGCTGTTGCTGTTAACATTGATCTGGTGACTTGAATGTAAATGTTCATCTTTATGGCGGTAATTTTAAGTATGGGAGCGTTATCAAACATTAATGGGAATCTAAAGCCCACATCTCTGCCCTGAAAACATCCATGAGAATTTGCAGAAGGCAGGGAGAAACTTAGAGGTAGCAGCAAAAGGAGGATTTTGTGTGAAATACAATGACTTCTGGCCAATTCACAGATTAGCAAAGAAAAAAAAAGTTAGATGATACTGAAAGAGATTATTAATGAGGGCTGAATCTCATAAGGTTCACCTGCAGGTTCAGAGATGTTTTCTTGTTCTTGTCAGCTCTCAGAAGCTCAGACACTTCTGCAGAGCACAAAGTATATAAGGCGTTGGATTTTTACAATTAGTCTCAGAAACAACAGCCTCTCTTTTCCATTGCCAGTGATTCCTCACTTTAGTTGGGATGAAATGTCATTGGAAAAGCTTCCCTTATGTTACTCCATTTCAATGCATGCCCCCCTGCAGCAAGACTGGAGTGTGACAGGTTGAATTTAGTTCAAAATTTTAGGGTGTGACTTTAAATTTTAGAAATCTTTAAACCTAAAAGATTGCACACAATTGTCTGGGCCTGATTTTGCTCCCATTTTAGTCTTCCCCTTGGAAAACTTCTCTCCGAGTTGGTGTCAGAGAAGACTTTTGGAGCCGTTTTTCCCTTCTCTACTTCAATTCTTTACTTGGAAAAGTTAGTGCTGGTAACATGGAAGGTGGTTAACACGAAGGAAAAAGGCCTATGAGCTGAAAGACAAATACAGATGAGACCATGTGGGGCAAACACCAAGAGTGACAAATACAGGGGTGGCAAAATACAACCACAAGCCTGTCCTTAGGAGGTGGGGGACGGCCCAGCTGTCTAGCTTAAAAGGAAATTACAAAATAAGGATTGTGGTGCGTCTCCATTCCTGGAAAATTTAAGGATCTTTTTTTTGCATCTTGTATTAAGTGGTCAGCAGTAAAAGGGTTTAACACACATTTCCTGCATTTTGACCATGATTTTAACAGATTCCTTGCCAAATATGGGATTACAATTATCATCTGCCTATGACTAGAATAGGAAGAAATGAAGGGTGAGATCATTCAGACAATTAGCACCTGAAAATGCAAATTGGCCTTAAATCAAATGCTGTTAGGGACAAATCCTTCGCTACTTAGTCAAAGTCCCTGTTAAAAAAAGCCTTTTTGTTTCAGTAGGCTTCAGTCCTTTAAGTGTAAATGTACTCGGAGAAAAATCTTTCTCCTTGGCAATGATGGGGTTTTGATGCAAATCTATTAGAACCAAAACTTTGTGGTAGAAATGTACCTGTTCCAGTGAAAAATTTGGGAAAGTTATCTCAGCTCAAGGACAAAATCTCTGTTTAGGATGAAAGAAAGGTTTATTTGTCACTCTCACCTGCTTTCTGGTTTGCCTTTTTTAAGCAAAACACCATGAAAGGTGCAGAAGGAAGCCACACTTAGGCATCTGTGTTTAAATCATCAGTAGCTCTTTTACAACAAATCAAAAAGCAAAAGAAATGAGTGAGATAAGCACCAGAAAAATCCACAGCAACTGTGAGTTTTGTCCCTGAGATTTGGATTGCTGGATTGGGCCGGCAGTGTGTTATTTACATTTTTCCTCAATGGCAGCTGATCAAAATAATTACTACAATTATAAAAATAGGAGAAAAATAAAATATCTGATTGTCGTGGCTTAACCCCGGCTGGCAGCCGCTCGCTCGCTCCCCCCCAGTGGGGTGGGGGAGAGAATCGGAAGGGTAAAAGTGAGAAAACTCGAGGACTGAGATAAAGGCAGTTTAAGAGGTAAAGCAAAAGCCACGCTCCCAAGCAAAGCAAAACAAGGAATTCTTTCACTGCTTCCCATCGGCAGGCGGGTGTTCAGCCACCTCCAGGAAAGCAGGGCTCCATCACGCATAACGGTTACTTGGGAAGACAAACGCCATCACTCCAAACGTCCCCCCTTCCTTCTTCTTCCCCCAGCTTTATATGCTGAGCATGACGTCATATGGTATGGAATATCCCTTTGGTCAGCTGGGGTCAGCTGTCCCAGCTGTGTCTCCTCCCAACTCCTTGTGCACCCCCAGCCTACTCGCGGGTGGGGTGGGGTGAGGAGCAGAAAAGGCCTTGGCTCTGTGTAAGCACTGCCCAGCAGGAACTAAAACATCACTGAATTATCACTGTTTCCAGCACAAATCCAAAACATAGCCCCATACTAGCTACTACGAAGAAAATTAACTCTATCCCAGCCAAAACCAGTACAGTGATGTTTTTAGATTTCTCAAGCATGGGACATTGTTAACAAGTGTTCTCAATAGCAAACTGCTTTTCTCTAACCAGAAAACTTGTACTTCATTAGATTGTACAAATAAGTGGCTAACACTGTCCATTTGCTCTTCTCACTGACAGCCAAGAATCACAATGATCAGATTCACAGAAGTGCAATGTTGTTGTACTTCAAACTTAATACACTCTTCAAGTAAATATTCTTTTCACTACTCAGTTTTATTTTGCGGTATGTTTATTCTTTATTTCTCCTTTGGTCTTCAGGTGCCAACAGTTCTGTATAAGAAAAAAATAAACTAATCATTCTTGTTTGGTTTTCTTTCAGTAATTGTTTGGGCATTTTATTTTAGACACTCCTGCTAACCCTTGATATTATTTATGCACAAAGACTGCTAGAGCGTTAGTACTTATTTTTTTCTAAATCCTGCACCTAAACCTTGATCTCTGTTATTTTTTAATTTCTCCATTACATTTCAGTTGAAAAATGTCTTGTGTGTCTGAGAGTCACTTATCACAGCAGAATTCGTATCTGACTATTTGCTGTCCCTACCCCTTGTGCAACTTCTTCTGGAAGGAATGCTTGGCTCAAGGGAGTTGCTAGTTTTATCCTTCATGTTGATGGGCTCAAAACTTACCTCTACATTTTGTTTCTCTTTGAATTTTTTGTCTGCAGTTCTACCCATATCCAGAATAACCTGGCGTAACAGTTGGTTATGTTTGATTGAGGGAACAATGTGCTTCTGAGAAGGAACTCAATGAATTTATTTTAAAATCCTAACCTGACTTTTTAAATCTTTTTTTCTTTAGATCTTTTTCCTTTGTGCACTCTGCCATCCTAAACCCAGCTGCAGAAGTAGATTCCTACTACTTGTTATTTGCATTAATTTTCTTTAGGGACTGTAATTTATTAATAATGGATGTGTGTATTTGTTATAACAAATAACTTTACCAATAACATCACAAGTTATATATACACGGTTTATATACACAGTGAAAACCCAACACAGGCAGATCAAAAACAAGTCTCAGAAATTACACAACATCAGATCATGCAGTGGAAAATGCTTTCAGGCCTGGAGCATGAGGTAAGGAGTCAACTGAGCAACAAAGAACACAAACGTGATGTACTGCTGAATGACTGGATAGAGCCTGACTCACTAAGAGCGGGATTTTTTTTTAATCCTATAGGGTGTTTTATTGACGGCGCTTTCATATTCACACACGTGAAGTCAATGAGCATTTGATTTATTGAGATTTTCACCACTGGTAAGCATTTGATTCATTGTGAGTTTCACCATTGAATGAAGAGCTATTTGCTGCTCAGCTTTGGCAGATGTAGAGGTTTCAGCAAGGAATGACCACAACGTACCTTCATGCACCAGAAAAAGCCTCAGATGGATTCCAGAGAAAATAGAGTTCATGTTTTTACTTCCGGTGTTGTTTTCTGAGCACGTAGGCAGAAATGCTCAAAAAGCACAGTCTGCAGGACACAGGTTGTTTTGCCTGCCCTAAGCCCGGGGGCTCTGCTGGGTATTCCCTGTACCCATTAGTGGCAGGGCTGAGAACATGAAATCTTGACTTTGTTATGTGAAGAGTTGTCCTGGTTTCGGCTGGGATAGGGTTAAATTTCTTCCTTGTGCTGTGTTTTGGATTTAGTATGAGGAGAATGTTGATAACACACTGATGTTTTCAGTTGTTGCTAAGTGCCCTCCTAGTCCAAGGACAGCTCCCGTGCCTACTGACTGAGCTAGGTACACAAGATGGGAGGGAACATAATCAGGACAGCCAGCCCAGCTGGCTAATGGGGTATTCCATACCATGTGACGTCATGCTCAGTATATGAAGGGTAGGCGTGATCCAGGAAGTACCGATCGCTACTTGGTTATCGGTCAGCGCGGGTGGTGAGCAATTGCATTGTGCATCACTCATTTTGTATATTTTATCATTATCATTATCATTATTATTTTCCCTTTTTTTTCCCTGTTCTATTAAACTGTCTTTATCTCAACCCACGAGTTTTTCTCACTCTTACCCTTCCGATTCTCTCCCCGTCCCGCTGGGGGTGGGGGGAGTGAGTGAGCGGCTGCGTGGTATTTGGCTGCTGCCAGGTTAAACCACGACAGTCCTTTTTGGCGCCCAACGTGGGGCACGAAGGGTTGAGATAACGACACATCTGACCCGAACGGGTTAAAACAAATTTGTTATAAGCATTCATTATATCAGTTTAGTACTCGATGTTCACAATGTTGATTTATTTGCTCTCAGAGTTTTTGGATCTGTTCTTGCAGTTGTGGTATATAGCACCTTACTGGCTGTCTATACTGCTGATTATCAGTTTTTATGTGGGGTTGGTCATCTCTGGGAAATGGATTAAGGTCATTGCTTTGCTATACTGTGTGACCTGGCTTTATGTTATGATAAAATTATTGGTCACGAGCCTGTACTCAGCACTGCCATCATTCCTGTTCTTTGGGAGCTATCTTTTGGAAACTATTAATAATTACACTTCTTACGTCTTCACCTCAGAGGATGAATTTAGGGGGGGAGACAAGATGGGACACTTTCTCCCACTTGTTCACCTTCCCCTCCATATCTTCAGAAACTCCTTTTTCTTCTATCCTCTTCATGAAGATGTCTACAATATTCCCTGAGAATTTTGAATATCCTTGGGATGTTCAAACAAGCATGATCATATTGCTATGTCTTCTGAATGTGGTTCAGGCCTTGTTTAGAGTTAAACAACTCTTCAGGAATACTGTCCAGAGATCAACCCCAGCAACAGATACAGTGACTACTCAAACCCCCACAACAGGCACTGTAGCTCCTTCAACCCGCACGACAAGCACTGTGGCTACTCAAACCCCTGCGACAGGCACCGTGGCTACTTCAACCCCCACAACAACCACTATGGCTACTCAGACCCCGGCAACAGTCACTACAGTTACTCCAACCCCCGCAACAGGCACTGCAGCCGCTCAAACCCCGGCAACAGTCACTACAAATACTCCAACCCCCGCGACAGGCACTGCAGCTACCCAAACCCTCGTGACGGGTACTACAGCTGAACCAGAGGACCAACCGTCGCTGGTATCCGTCGCCCCTGTACAGAAGAAGAAATCTTTGAAGTGGAAGTCAGGTCGTGTAGAAAAGGATGATGGAAAACCAGGGCCATCACGAGGAGGGGAGGAGGAAGAGGAAGAACTCATAAACGAGACGGAAACCACCCAATCCTTATCGCTGAATGAGTTGCGAGATATGCGGAAAGATTTCGGCCGTCGTCCAGGCGAGCATATTGTTACCTGGCTGCTCCGATGCTGGGATAATGGGGCCAGTAGCCTGGAATTAGAGGGGAAGGAGGCCAAACAGCTGGGATCCCTTGCTAGGGAAGCGGGTATTGACAAAGCAATTGGAAAAGGGACACAGGTCCTCAGCCTCTGGAGGCGACTGCTGTCAGGCGTGAAGGAAAGGTATCCCTTCAAGGAAGATGTTATATATCGCCTAGGCAAATGGACCACTATGGAGAGAGGTATCCAGTACCTGAGAGAACTAGGCGTGCTGGAGGTGGTTTATAGTGACCTGGATGACCCCCGAACACCCAAAGATCCAGATGACGTCCAGTGCACGCGACCCATGTGGCGGAAGTTGGTACGGAGCGCACCAGCATCGTATGCCAGTTCGTTGGCAGTACTGTGCTGGAAAGAGGAAGAAGCACCAACGGTGGATGAGGTGGTTAGCAGACTTCGGGATTTTGAAGAAACTATCTCCTCCTCCCTTGTCTCGGCTGTGGAGAAACTGTCCCGGGAGGTCCAGCAACTCAAAGAGGATATGTCTCATTCTCCACCTGTACGGACCAGTATCTCAGCCATTAGGAGTCAGCGTTTTTCTCCTCAAGAGAAAGGATCTAGAAAGTACACACCACGGGGCACCCTGTGGTTTTACCTGCGTGACCACGGAGAGGACATGAGGCAGTGGGATGGAAAACCTACTTTCGTCCTAGAGGCACGTGTACGTGAGTTGCAAGGAAAAACAATCACACAAGGGGGTTCTCCCAGGAAAAATGCTGCTCCAGTTGTCAGGAAAAACCTGTCTCACGACGGTCCAGTTTCCAGTGAACAGTTCCCCAGACAGAGTAGAAGGGCTGATCTTACTTTGGATTGTAATTGCAATGAAGAAATTCTTGACTCACGTTTGCAAGAAGTGAGAGATGGATACTATGACCAGAACTAGAGGGCCCTGCCTCCAGCCAGGCGGAGGAAAGGGACAACCGGGTTTACTGGACTGTGTGGATTCGATGGCCTGGCACATCAGACCCACAGGAGTATAAGGCTCTCGTAGACACCGGTGCACAGTGCACCCTGATGCCATCAAACCATAAAGGGGCAGAACCCATTTGTATTTCTGGAGTGACAGGGGGATCCCAAGAGTTAACTGTGTTGGAGGCCGAAGTGAGCCTGACCGGGAATGAGTGGCAGAAGCACCCCATTGTGACTGGCCCAGAGGCTCCGTGCATCCTTGGCATAGACTACCTCAGGAGAGGGTATTTCAAGGACCCAAAAGGGTACCGGTGGGCTTTTGGTATAGCTGCCCTGGAGACGGAGGAAGTTAAACAGCTGTCCACCTTGCCCGGTCTCTCACAGGATCCTTCTGTTGTGGGGTTGCTGAGGGTTGAAGAACAACAGGTACCAATCGCTACCACAACAGTGCACCGGCGGCAATACCGCACCAACCGAGACTCCCTGATCCCTATCCATGAGCTGATTCGTCGACTGGAGAGCCAAGGAGTGATCAGCAAGACTCGCTCACCCTTCAACAGTCCCATATGGCCAGTGCGAAAGTCTAATGGAGAGTGGAGACTAACAGTAGACTACCGTGGCCTGAACGAAGTCACACCGCCACTGAGTGCTGCCGTGCCGGACATGCTAGAACTTCAATACGAACTGGAGTCGAAGGCAGCCAAGTGGTACGCCACAATTGACATTGCTAATGCCTTCTTCTCCATCCCTTTGGCGGCAGAGTGCAGGCCACAGTTTGCTTTCACTTGGAGGGGCGTCCAGTACACCTGGAACCGACTGCCCCAAGGCTGGAAACACAGCCCTACCATTTGCCATGGACTGATCCACACCGCACTGGAACAGGGTGAGGCTCCAGAACACCTGCAGTACATTGACGACATCATCGTATGGGGCAACACAGCAGAAGAAGTTTTTGAGAAAGGGAAGAAAATAATTCAAATCCTTCTGAAATCTGGTTTTGCCATAAAACAAAGTAAGGTCAAGGGACCTGCACAGGAGATCCAGTTTTTAGGAATAAAATGGCAAGATGGACGTCGTCAGATCCCAACAGATGTGATCAATAAAATAACAGCCATGTCTCCACCAACTAACAAAAAGGAAACACAAGCTTTCTTAGGCGTTGTGGGTTTTTGGAGAATGCATATTCCAAATTACAGTCAGATTGTAAGCCCTCTCTATCAAGTGACCAGGAAGAAGAACGACTTCAAATGGGGCCCTGAGCAACGACAAGCCTTTGAACAAATTAAACAGGAGATAGTTCATGCAGTAGCCCTTGGGCCAGTCCGGGCAGGACAAGATGTAAAGAATGTGCTCTACACCGCAGCCGGGGAGAATGGTCCTACCTGGAGCCTCTGGCAGAAAGCACCAGGGGAGACTCGAGGTCGACCCTTAGGGTTCTGGAGTCGGGGATACAGAGGATCCGAGGCTCGCTACACTCCAACTGAGAAGGAGATATTGGCAGCATATGAAGGGATTCGAGCTGCTTCGGAAGTGGTTGGTACTGAAGCACAGCTCCTCCTGGCACCCCAACTGCCGGTGCTGGGCTGGATGTTCAAAGGGAGGGTCCCCTCTACACATCATGCAACCGATGCTACGTGGAGTAAGTGGGTCGCACTGATCACACAACGGGCCCGAATAGGCAACCCCAGTCGCCCAGGAATCTTGGAGGTGATCACGAACTGGCCAGAAGGCAAAGATTTTGACATATCCACAGAGGAGGAGGTGATACGTGCTGAAGAAGCCCCACTGTACAATAAACTACCAGAAAACAAGAAGCAATATGCCCTGTTCACTGATGGATCCTGTCGCCTTGTGGGAAAACATCGGAGATGGAAAGCTGCTGTATGGAGTCCTATACGCCAAGTCGCAGAAACTGCTGAAGGAGAAGGTGAATCGAGCCAGTTTGCAGAGGTGAAAGCCATCCAGCTGGCCTTGGACATTGCTGAACGAGAAAAATGGCCAGTACTTTATCTCTATACTGACTCATGGATGGTGGCAAATGCCCTGTGGGGGTGGTTGCAGCAGTGGAAGCAGAACAACTGGCAGCGCAGAGGTAAACCCATCTGGGCTGCCGCGTTGTGGCAAGATATTGCTGCCCGGGTAGAGAACCTGACTGTAAAAGTACGTCACGTAGATGCTCACGTACCCAAGAGTCGGGCCACTGAGGAACATCAAAATAACGAGCAGGTGGACCAGGCTGCTAAGATTGAAGTGGCTCAGGTGGATTTGGACTGGCAACATCAGGGTGAACTATTTATAGCTCGGTGGGCCCATGACGCGTCAGGCCATCAAGGAAGAGATGCAACATATAGATGGGCTCGTGATCGAGGGGTGGACTTAACCATGGACGCTATTGCACAGGTTGTCCACGAATGTGAAACGTGCGCTGCAATCAAACAAGCCAAGCGAGTAAAGCCTCTTTGGTATGGGGGACGATGGTTGAAATATAAATATGGGGAGGCCTGGCAGATTGATTATATCACACTCCCACAAACCCGACACGGTAAGCGCTATGTGCTCACCATGGTGGAAGCAACCACCGGCTGGCTAGAAACATACCCTGTGCCCCATGCCACTGCCCGGAACACCATCCTGGGCCTTGAAAAGCAAGTCCTGTGGCGACATGGCACCCCAGAAAGAATTGAGTCAGACAACGGGACTCACTTCCGAAACGCCCTCATAGACACCTGGGCCAAAGAGCATGGCATTGAGTGGGTCTATCACATCCCCTACCATGCACCAGCCTCTGGGAAAATCGAACGATACAATGGATTGCTAAAAACTACGCTGAGAGCAATGGGTGGTGGGACATTCAAACATTGGGACACACATTTAGCAAAGGCCACCTGGTTAGTCAATACCAGGGGATCTGCCAATCGAGCTGGCCCTGCCCAATCAAGACTCTTACGTACTGTAGATGGAGATAAAGTCCCCGTCGTGCATATGAGAAATATGCTGGGGAAGACAGTCTGGGTTACTCCTGCCTCTGGCAAGGGAAAACCCATCCGTGGGATTGCTTTTGCTCAAGGACCTGGGTACACTTGGTGGGTGATGCGAAAGGATGGGGAGGTCCGGTGTGTACCTCAAGGGGATTTGATTTTGGGTGAAAATAGCCAATGAACTGAATTTTGATGTCAACTGTTACATGATATTGTATGTCATTATTTCTATGATATAGCAGTGGTATAGCAGTGAAAATCACCCAGATTAGTGAAGAATGAACTAACTCCAATGAAACCGAGCGAAGTGCAACGATGATAGAACTGGACGAGCGCAGCAGTACCGAAATGAGAACTGGCTTCAGGATGCAACGGCCCAGCACCGTACACCATCTCTTCGGCCCTGAAAGACTGTTATAACAGATGGAGCCCAAAGGCATGGACTAAATGAACTCAGTGGACATTTTAGAGGGATAGTCCATAGACCGAGACAATGATATCTGTGCGTGCATATATATATATGTGTGTATATATAAAGAAAGATAGTGGTGGTTAATTGAAATGTATTAAAAAAGATGTGAGACCTAAGCACGACGTAAATGGTATGGAATAAGGGGTGGATACTGTCCTGGTTTTGGCTGGGATAGGGTTAAATTTCTTCCTAGTGCTGTGTTTTGGATTCAGTATGAGGAGAATGTTGATAACACACTGATGTTTTCAGTTGTTGCTAAGTGCCCTCCTAGTCCAAGGACAGCTCCCGTGCCTACTGACTGAGCTAGGTACACAAGATGGGAGGGAACATAATCAGGACAGCCAGCCCAGCTGGCCAATGGGGTATTCCATACCATGTGACGTCATGCTCAGTATATGAAGGGTAGGCGTGATCCAGGAAGTACCGATCGCTACTTGGTTATCGGTCAGCGCGGGTGGTGAGCAATTGCATTGTGCATCACTCATTTTGTATATTTTATCATTATCATTATCATTATTATTTTCCCTTTTTTTTCCCTGTTCTATTAAACTGTCTTTATCTCAACCCACGAGTTTTTCTCACTCTTACCCTTCCGATTCTCTCCCCGTCCCGCTGGGGGTAGGGGGAGTGAGTGAGCGGCTGCGTGGTATTTGGCTGCTGCCAGGTTAAACCACGACAAGAGTTTTCTCCCTTGCTGTAAGTAGATTGTTGCAAGAGGTCCTGCTTTTAACTTCCTACACGTATATAGATGAAGGGTAAGTCTACCCAGTGAAATGAAGGTATGATTCCAGCACATTTGACTATAGGTATTCTCAGAATATCTGCAAAGCTGTTTTTTTATGATGAAATGGGGAACACACTTCAACCCGTTTTTCTAAATGTCAGGAGCAATTCTGAGCTTCTGTGTACAACTTGTTAAAGCGCCTTTCCCCTGTTTCCCAAAACCTTCCTCTGCCAGCGTCAGTGTCGTGTGTGCCCTGGGAGTGGCAAGTATGCCTCATGGGCATGTGAATGGAAGCAAAGGTTCCAGAATCACCTCTCCTAATGCACCTAGAGAGTGAGTAGATCAGGAGAGACCCCATTCCTCACCCCATGAACGTCGCCGTTCTAGATCTCGCTACTCTCTGTCCATTTGTGCCCGGTCGGGCGGCAGCCTGGAGGTTCTCCCCGCCCTGCTCAGCCCTGGGGAGCCCCAGTGTGATGTCAGAGACGCCACTGTGAGGTCAGAGCTGGCCGCCCACACAGCCCTGTGGTGCGCGGGGAAGGAGCCCACAGCTGCTGTGTGGCTCTTGCCCTGGGCAGGCGCGCTCCTGCTGCCAGAGCTGTTTCTGCCTGGGCAGGCCACACTGCTGGAGCTGAGGCGGAAGAGCTGAGCGGGGAGCCTGCCTTTGCCCAGAGATGGCGGGGAGAAAGGCACCCCGGAGAAGACGCCAAGGGGCCTCAGACGGCTCCTTGGGGAAGGAGGCTGACCAACAGCCAGCAGGGGAGGCCGCGGAGCCGAGGTACGAGGTGGGCTGCTCCTGCCCGGGGCCTCAGGTTGGGGAGGTAGCAGGGACACGGCCTAACACGGCCTAACACGGCGCGGAGCAGCATGGGGACGCCGACAGAGGCTTCTGAAGAAGAGCCCCCCCCAGTGGCTTGCGAAGCCCCCCTTCTGCGGGGATGGGTCTCGGCTGAAAGCCTGGCTCGCTCTCCCGGCCAAAAGCCAGTGTGCAGCCTGGGCTTTTGGGGAGGCGGCAGCCTCCTGCTGCAGGGGCCAGCGCCCAGCCCTGCTGCACGGGGAGGTATTGCTGCCGGGGGAGAGTTTGCTGCACGGGGAGGCCAAGCCCCTGGGACCTGAGGCTGGCCCCCTCTGGACATTGAGGCGCGGCCCTGCCTGGCTGAGGGGGGGAGCTGTGCGGGGAGGAGAGGGGTCGGGAGACCGCCAGCGCCCAGGGAAGAGGTGGGGGGCCGTGGTGGGGGACAGCAGCCTCCGCGAACGGCCGCTGAGAGGTGCCTGCGAGGGGCAGGTTGGTGCCAGGGGCCAGGGAGCAGGGACGGATGGGGTGAGAATCGGGCTGTGCTGCCTGGTGGGCTTCCCGCGGCAGGGGGCTGCTGCTGCCGCCAGCTTGCTTCCTCTTCTCCCACTGCGGGCCTGTAAAGCAAAGGATGGGGAAAGGAGAGGGGGATGCCTGGATGCAGCCCAGCTGCGCTGCCCTCTCTTGCTGCAGCTGAGACGTCCCCTGGGAGGCTTCCTGCGGCCGACCTCTGGCAAGGGCCTTAGCTCACACAGCGTGGGGACGGTGGGTGACCGACATCTCTCTTTTTCCTCCCATAGGAGCCTCTGCATGGGAGTGGCGCTGGAGACAGGCTTTGTGCATGAGACTCCCAGCTCAGCCACTCAAGTGCCTGCGCAGGGCCGTCAGAAGGCCGCTGAAGTTGCAAGTAAGCTCAGCACTGATGCTTGCTGTCAAGTGCTCGGCGGCGAACTAGGAGAGCTGCGCTGTGCCAGAGCTCTGGCCAAATGTAACAAGTGGCAGGAGAAGCGGAGGCTGCCCTGCTCTTTGCCCCAGTGAGGGAATACGTAGGACTCGGTGCCCGCCTCCCCGCAGGGAGCCGAAACATGCGGGCTGGGCATCCGAGAGAAGAGACCTCCAGAGACAGGCCTAACTTTTCTCTGCTTTCTTTGCCCAGGCACGGTCTTCAGCCGTCTTTGCCATCTGGCAGGTGCCCTTGTCTCCCTGTGGAGACATCTACTGAGCCTGATGACATGCATCTTCACCATGTACGTACTACGTGTTTCTGCTGTGGACAGGGGGAGAAAGGGGATGTCCGAGGGCCAGGGCAAGCAAAGGGGAGAGCAGGGGGTGTTCCCCAGCCAGCTGCCCAGCGCTCCCACTCGGGCACCGAAGCTCAGGCGCTGCTCGTGCTGTGGCCATTCTCAGGGAGAACCAAGAGCAAAGCCCCTCGGCAGTCTCACTCCCATGCATTTGCCGGTGGCCCAAACTTTGGCTGCGGTAGGACAAACTGCCGCGTAGCCAGACGCTCGGGTGCAGAGCCACGCCTCTGCAGGGGAAGGGTTTCCCCAGCTATGGCAAGAGACCGTGCAGGGCTGGGAGGGCTCTGGGAGGAAAGCCAGACGAGGCTCCTGTGCTTCCCAGCCGTGTGGAAAAACACCCCTAAGAGAGAGCTGTGTGATTGCAAGTGAGAACAGGCCTGCTTTCTCAACCAAAGAGAGAGCAAGGTCCGCAAGGTCATTTGCTCGACCTCTTTACTTCCCGGGATTATTTTCATTCCCTTTCGGAAGGCGCTCCTGGAGCTCTTCCTTTGAGGAAGATCTGCCGTTAGATCTGATTTGGGCAGAAATCATGTTCCTCCTGGGCGCTGCTCTGTCAGCTCTCTGTCAGCAGCAGGCTTCTAAAATGGTGGCTTTTCAGCCTGAAAACGGAAATCCAGCTGTGAAGGGGTTTGCTCAAGACTCGGCTCATTGACAGCCACAGAACTCCCTCTTTTCCAGGCAGAAGACGGCCCTGCAGAAGACGAGGTTCTTGAAAGTCTTCCTCTTGTTGCTCCCAGTGGCTCTTGGTGAGTTTGCTTGAGCAAACATCTGAAAGCGACAGCCTGGCTGTGCTGGATGCCAGCTTTCAGCTGGCCAGCTTTCCTTTTTGGCCGATACGGGTGGAAACTCCTGTGGCCCAAGTGCTTCCTGAGTATGTCCTTGACTGGGACTTGCTTTTGGACGACCAGTGAGAGTGGTAGTCTGCCAGCCATGCTGCTGCTCTGGCCCCTAGACCAAACGGCTTGCTTAGTCTGCAAGTCTGCGAGAGAAGGGCGTATGTATTTCCAAGCCTGAACTGGGAATTCCCAGGGGGGCCGTGCAGGGAGACCGATGGAGAGGCACCTCTCCTAGCCCATGCAGCCTGGTCTCGGTGCTCAGTGAAGCAGTGAGGGGCAATGGGGAATAGCTGTGGGGCACCGAGCACACCTGAAGATCGGGGCTGCGCCGTCCCCTGACGCCTGGGGTGATGGCTCCCGGTCAGAGGCGCGTCCTCTCTCTGCACCCCCACGTTCCCCACCTCCTCAGCTAGCCTGCTGCCCCACTCCCAAGGCACCAGGGAGGAGACAATGTGACTGCAGGGATCGCTAGCAAGCCTAGTCAAATAACTGTCTCTCGGTGATGTGAATTGCAGCTGGTGTTTACTGTGGGACCTCACTGCCAGCGTGGACAATGCGGGCCAAGGGACTGATAGAGGTCGGTGATTGTAGTGGGACAGGCACCTCCTGCAAGGGAGCGCTGCTGACAGTAGCTGTCACACGTAAATCACGGGCTCTTCTGCTTCCACGCAGGGTGACCCAAAGAAGCAGCAGCTTTTGCCGTGTCTTCCTAGGGAAGCCTCTCCCGGGAAGCCCCGGCAGCTCTGCTAGTGGGTTCTCTAATGGAGCGTCTTTCCCTTTCAGGAGCTGACGCGTGTGACTGCAGCAGACCTGAAGACCCTGAGGTAGGAGATGTTTCCTGAGCTGGAATTGGGTCTGTGCAGAAGCGTTAGCCGACCTCGTGCTACCTGCGCTTATTGTCCTTAATAGCCAGGGCTCCCGTACTTCCCTCCTGCCTTTGCCTTTTGCTCAACCTGGTGAGGAAGGGAAGCACTCGCAAAGCAGGGAAAGCATGTGGGTCTCTGTTCCTTGCTGAGCTCAGACGCTCCCCAGAGGGGATGGGCCACTCTCTGACAAGATCTGCTTTGCTGTTCCTGCAGGAATTTGCATGGGTTTTTGGAGGAGCAAACCCAAAAGTTGCAGCTGCTGCAGGAGGAGTTGGCTGAACTGAGGGTGGAGACCAGGAGTATGAAGAAGGTGATCCTGCATTTTGGGGAGGGAGGCTTGGCTGGGCAGAACCCCTGAGAAAGCGCTCTTTGGGATTAGTGGTGGGCTCAGAGTGCTGACCACAGCAAGGCAGCCTTTGCCAGAGGCTTGCTGGGTGAGCTTCTGCGCCGCACAGGCCCTTCTCCAGGCCCAGTTCAACCGGGCCACCTCAGGCAGCGGAAGACTTCCAACATCCTTCCCCTTGGCGCGCCGGCGCCTCTGGCTGCTCTGGCCGGGCCCCTGAGGCGGTGGTGAGACCCAGGCACGCTCACGGGGCCAGCCGTCACTGGCAGGGCCTGAGCCCATCTCCTGGCTGACCTGGAGAGTGTGGAGGGTGGGGAGGAGGGTGTGGGGACCCCCGTCAACCCACCTCGGGGCCGGGGCCGTGGCCGTGGCCACAGATACTGTTCTTCCTCAGTCCTCGTGGCTCACGTCAGCCGCAGAGAGTCTCTCAGCTCTGCGGACAAGGCTTGCCTTGTCTTGCGTTTCTGACACTGGCCCTTCGCTGCTCCGGGCGCTAGTAGCCACGCTGAACTGTGCACTGATGTGGTCCTTTTCTGTGCTTGTTCATGGCTTTCTCAGGAAATGAACCTGGCATTGTCCAAGATGGCTCTGGAAGTCTACGTCCAGATGTCTGACTGGGCCCTGAAAAGCGCTGGTATGGACACAAGCAGCCCAGTCTCCTTGCCCTGCGCTTGTCTGTAGCACTCCCCAAAGGAGGCTGTGCTCCAGGCGCTGCTCTCCAAAGTGGGGGAGCTTAAATCTTCACGGGGTCCAAGAGCAAGGCTGTGGCAGAGCGGCTCTCTCAGACTCCCTCCCAGTCCTGCCCTCGGCCTCTGCGCAGGTGCCTCGGGCGCTGCCCCCGCACACGTTCCTGTGCTGACGGAGGGGCTCTCTTCCTCTCCGCTGCATTTGGAAAGGGAACGGCTGGGTCATCCTTGGCTGCCCACACAGCAAGCCCTCAGCTTTGGTCTGCTGTCATTCACATGGGCGCCTGCTGCCTCCCAGCACCCTCAGACCTTCTCGTGGCGCTGTGAGAGAGGCAGTCACCAGGCACGTGGATGCTGTCATCGCCATGCGCAGCTGGGCACCGCCACCAGCGTGCTGATGAGGACAGGACTGACAGACGTGGAGCTGGCCGGCGGTGTCAGAAACAGTGTCTGAGCACCAAGTCCTCCTACTCTGTGGCCTCTTGCAGTCATCTGCTCTCCCTTCTTTACAGGTGCCAGCGTTGACAGGCAGAGAACTTCCAAGACCTATGACTGCAAAGAGTGGACCTACAGGGTTTTATCGTTCTTTTGCACTGCCAACCCTCCTGATACTATTTTGCAGGTATCGTAGCGGAAATCATCAGTGCTGGTCTCCTTCCTTCCTGCAAAGTTGGGGACTGACCGCCTCAGGGGCTCTCCCCTCAGTCCAGTGGTACTGCTCACACCCACAGTGCTGATGAGGCTCCTGAAACCAAAGCTTGAACACAGGGCTGGGCTTGCTAGAAATCAGTGGTTCCCCTCAGGAGGGGAACAGAGCGGAACTGCTGCATCTTGCCCACAGTCCTCTGTCACAGCTGGGTGAAACACTTTCTCCCTGCTGACCCCATTTCCACGGTCGTCCCGAACAGTGCCTTTTTGGGGGTGGGAGGCGGGAGGCAGGGGGTGCCCTGCAGAGCCACTGGGCAGCGAGGTGTTTCTGTAAGGCCCCCAGCTAGGATGGTCTCATAAGCGGTATTCTCCTCTTTTCTGAGGAGAGCCCCCTTTGTCAGGCAGGGAAGGAGCCCACCCTCTTCTGTCCACTTCCTCACAGGCGCCTAATTTTTGAGCTGAAATAGACCCCACAGACACACCGGCGCCTATGCTTCAAGCTACATGAGCAGTGGTGTTGGCCCCAACGCTCTCTCACACTTCATTGCTCTCACGCTCTGGTTGCAGCCGGATGTTTCCCCAGGAAACTGCTGGCCTTTACAAGGGCATCAGGGCCAGGTTGTCATCAGGATGCCAGCACAAGTCCATCTGACTGCCATCAGCGTGCAGCACATCGACAAAGAAGCGTCTCCATCTGGGACCGTCAACAGCGCCCCCAGAGACATCGCTCTCTTTGTAAGTCTCTGCTGGGCACTTCTGGCTGGGATGTGGCCCCGGGGGAAAGCCGTGACAGGGACTTGCTTGCTTTTGTGCATCCTCTGAGGTTTGTGTCCTGCTCTCTCCTGAGCACTGCAGCGCCCTCGCGGGATGTTTCAAGGGCTCTAGAGGTTTCATCCCTCTCAGGACTTAGTCTGGCCAAAGCACCTCAGGGTTCTTGACCAAAACTCAAGGCGGAGACTGAGCTCCACCCTAACCGGTGCTAGACTACTGCTAGAGCCCCCGGAGAGGCTGGGTAGATAACAGGGCTGATCCAGCGCGTACATCCCCTCTTTGTCGGGACGAGTCTGAGCTGCTCTCCTTGTGCTTTGCCCCTGAGGGAGTGGATGCGGACGGAGAAGAGGAAACTCTCCTTGGGACGTTCCTGTATGACGTGGCAAAAGAGCCCCTTCAGACCTTCTTTCTGAAGGTAGGGTCCAGGCACAGGGACAAGATGCCGGAGAGCAAAACAGGTTTGCCTGCAAGTCCGTGGCAGGAAGAGCGTGAATCCTTTCTCCCTGGGCCCAGGGGCCCAGGCCACCGCCGAGAGAGACCTGGCGGGGTTGGGAGGGCTGAGTGGCCTGCGGTGGTGGTAGCAAAAGGACAGCAAGGGCAGGGTCACACCGTGGGAGCACGAGTCATGAGAGATGCCTGGCTGCAGCCACTGCCTCAGCAGAGCCAGCTGCACACGCGGCCACTCCGCCCAAGCAACGTCCTTGTGCCGTGGAGAAACAGGGATGCCTGGTGGCAAAAGGTGTCGGGCAGCACCATCGCTCCATGCTGTGGCCTGCTGGCAGGCTGGACAGCGTGCCCCTTCTCTCCCGGTGCTCTCCCGCTTGCCAGGAGGAAGGCAGGCAGAGCGGACAACGGGAGCCTGGTGGGGTTGCACACCAGCTGCCCCACACATAGGAGCACCTCCCCGGCCTCTCTGTTAGCACACAGCAAGCAGCAGAAGGAAAGGGGCAGAGGGAAGGGAGGTGCAGCCCCAACCGGGCCGGCATGCAGAGGATGCCAGGTGCCTTCCTCCTTGCCATGTCCCCAGCCTCCCCAGCAGGCCCGGTACCAGCAGTGAGCCTCAGGTGTCCACAGCCGCTCCCACCCACGTTTGGGAGCTTGTTCCTGAGCAGGAGCAGGGCTAGCAGGGGGCGATACCGTTGATCGCACTGTTGCTCTTAACACCTCCGTTTCCATTTCCCTCTTTTCTTCACAGAACGCGCCGCTTCCCAGAGCCTTTTCGTATATCAAACTACTCGTGAAGAGCAACTGGGGAAACCCAGCGTACACCTGCATTTATCGAGTGCAGGTTCATGGGAAAAGGGCAAACCCAGAAAGCCTCAGCTGAAACCGGCGAAGAAAGGCAAAAAAAAAAAAGAAGAGAAGGGAGGGGGGGCAGAAATAAATGCTGTGGCCGTGCAGATCGGTGTAGAAGATTTGTCTCCAAAGTGGGGTGCGCGAGAAGATCCATCCGGGGGAGGGCGGGAGTGCGCGCTGACGTGGCCACTGGCAGCCTGCAGGCGGGGGTTGCAGGGTGACCAAAATCATTGGGGCAGCCCTCGGGGGCTCCCAGGGCCAGGAGCTCCTCCGTTCCTTTCGCGATAGTGGGGCCGGAGGAGCAGATGGAACAACTTGGGCTAGCACCTTCCCAGCAACCAGGCTGCCCGTTTGTTGATTAACCCATAATTTCTGTAAAATGGGGGTGGGTGGGGAGCCTGTCTGACTGGCCTGTCGGAAACCCCATTCCTCACCCCATGAACGTCGCTGTTCTAGCTCTCGCTACTTCTGTCCATTTGTGGCCGGTCGGGCGGCAGCTGTGTGGCCCCAGGGGAGCCCACAGGTTCTCCCCGCCCTGCTCAGCCCTGGGGAGCCCCAGTGTGATGTCAGAAAATCTTCAACAGTTGCGAACAACTAATAACCAGGAAGGAGCTGCGTTCCTGGAATAACGTGACCTCCTCCGCAAATGACATCTTGTTTTAATGAAGTAGCGCCAACTGTTCATTCTTTTTATTTTTTAAAGAATAAAATTACAAATAACTTTACCAATAACATCACAAGTTATATATACACTGTTTATATACACAGTGAAAACCCAACACAGGCAGATCAAAAACAAGTCTCAGAAATTACTCATAAAGTTTTTGTTCTTTAGATGATGTTTGAATTAGAAACGGTGATGGCTGCACCTCCAAACCAACTTTGATTTCCATGTGGATGTTCTTCTGTACAGCCTTCTGAAAAGGATGAGATGAAAAGTTCATGGGATCCATTTTCAGGTGCCCTGATACTTTCAATTCAAGGTCCCAGCAGAAAACCCTCAAAAACTCATCTCTCACTGCTGTTCAGCATTATACTTTGTTTTTTCTAGTACATTAAAAACTCAGAGGTACAATAATGACAGGAAGAATAAGAGTTAGCTGAATATTTCAAATCTTACAAAATATTTGGCTCAAAAACGTTTCCAGCTTTCTGAGGACAGTTTATTTATTTATTTTTATATTCCTCCCTCAACTGGTTTATTCTTCCTCAAGTGGCATCCTGGAATGCTGTTCATAAAGCCACCAGCAGAGCTTTTTTGATGCAAGTGCTGGCAGCAGAAAAAGAAGATTTCTGCTTTCTCTGTTGGGTTTCTCAAGAAGAATGATACTAGTGACACAAGAATGGTTTACATTTAAATATTTTCAATTGTACAGTTGGACTGGCATGTAGACATTGGGGTTAGAAAGGATGAAGAGGGAGATATCCAAAATGAAGACAGGTGAAAATATTTTTGTGATGGTGGTAAGGAATATCCTAGTTGAACAAAACACCTGCAGATAGAAAAAAAAAGCGTGTTGGAGGAAAGATGGCTCAAGAGTTGTGCATCCTTACAAAATTTATACCGGTGCTGTCAGGGCCACTACAGTGTGAAAATGGAGATAAAACTTGAGCAACAGATGTAAGACTTAAAATAAGTCTTTAAAACTTTGGGTTGAAAAAGGTTCAAACCAGCCTTCACACAATAAGAGAGGCAGTACGTTAAGCCGAGGCAGCCCCTTGTTAGGAGGTTCTTCAGAGACCCCAGGTAATTCCTCCTCTCTTTTACAAGGGTGTGAATTTGCAGGAACTCCAGTGAATATATGGAGCTTGGGGGAGTGTATAATGGGTACAAGTGAAAAAAGGACATTCCCAAAGCAAAAAGATGATCAGGTTGGAGTCCAAAGCACAGTCAGAAGTGCACTAGAGAAGTTGGTTCTAACACTGAAAATCACAGATGTAAGTCAATTGCTGTTATGGTGACTAGGTTGCTCTCAAGGGATTTATTGGTGATGCACTGTTTATATCAAAGCTGGTAGGCTGGTTTCCTGGTTACCAGTCTTGAAAAGTTATTGATGGGATGAATTCTAAATAATTTTGCTGTTTCTAACACAGTAAACTTTCATCCATCCTCCGAACCATAGTTAAAATTTCATTTTAATGACAAATCATCAGATGTTCAGGAATGTTTGCTATCCCTGTATTTTGTCATGGACCAGAAAGAAATGTCATATAATCAATGAATATCCAGTTTCAATAAGAGAAGAGAAATAGCTGCCACGTATCCTGAAAGATCCAAAGTGCAGACAGGATCAAGAACAATGCTATTCTCCAAAAGTACCTATCATTTCTTTAGTCTGAGGTTTAAGTATATTTCAAAGACACAATCAAGATTTTCAGCGTGAGCTACTTCACACTTCACAAGAGAAACTGTGAGTAAATAGTGGAAGAAAGAATTTCAGAAATACAAAGAAAAGGAGAAAGTACAAATTGTGTTGCTTACAAACTTACTCTTTTCATTGCAGCGGACCAGGGTACTGGATGCTTTATAGAAACATAGAACAGGTTGCTGCCCAGAGGAACATATGGTTTAAGAAATTTCCTGATGTTAATTTTCAGGTCTGACTTGCACAATAATTACCTTGAGATGAGCAGAGTAATGAGAATAAAAAAAAGAACTAGGTGACCAGCAAACCTTGAGGCATTCTGTATTCTGTTCAGTTACTACTCCCGACATAGGTGCCACGCTCCTATGAAGAGCATCCTTAACAAAATCTGCCCCACTGCCACTTTTCTCAGCTATTTGAAAGTCACCATTGACTCCCCAGTGGAGAGCAAGGCTGGACAACCTTCAAGGTGGTGCTGTCAAGCTGTAGTGACCAGCACAGAGCACAGTGCTTCTTTCTGCAGAAAATCCTATCTCCTTTCCCGTTGCACAGCCTCAGCAGAGACAGGCTTCAGATTGCCCTAGGTTCTCCAACACAGGCCCTGTCACGTCAGACAGAAAGCATGGAAGGAAAAGGACGGTGTTCGGGACTGAGGAGCACTGCTCTGCGCAGCACCATGCTGCCGAGGACCCTGTGCCCCTACTGAAGAGCTGGTGTCTTATCTTGCCCTGTTAAGACGACTGCCAGTGTCTGCTCTCCTGGGAGGTAAAACACACTTGGCTAAGAGCAAGGTGACAAACTCTTCCTAGTCAATAGTAGACTTTAAAGCCTTCCCAGGCTCTGTAGTATTAGGATATTTCCACCTCAACGTACTGTGGAATAGCAATATACGACAATAGTTGTTTAACAAATCACACTAAGAAATAATACTATTCTATCTCTAGGAAAGCTTTTCGTGCAGCTTCTCACAAGCTGACTAATTACAACTTTGATGTGCACTGGCCTAGGTCCAAATAACTGAAATCCCACAGGATGCACAGACTGTCACTTTTCAGAAGCTTGCGTTAGAGAAACAAAAATGCCTGTATCTTCTTCTTCAAACTGGCTTCAAAATCTAAAGCCTAAGGGAAAACCACATGATTATACTCTCTTTCAGTGTCCAGTTGTCCAGAACACACATAAGACCTTATGTAGAAAACATTTAATATGTGATAACTGTGATTAAGAGCAGAATTTTAGTGAAGTACTTCCAGTACCTTGTTAAGTTCTCTTCATTTATTTTATATGAACATGGAAAGGAGAAGATTATGTTCTCATAAAAATGTTTGGCTGATTAAATTGCCTCCTTGGCAAAGGAGGAGCCCTATCTAACACTTTTCCCTATAATGTTTCTCACAATTATAAGAAGAAACGTGCTTTACCTAACTAAGCTATCTTGTTCTAAAAAACCTTCAGATGTCTAGAAGAGGCAAGTTAAGAAAATGATTGTCTGATATTCAAAATAAATCAACTTCTGGGGATTTAACCACGACAACAAAAGATGCATTTATGTCAAATAGAGTTCAAACATGCATGCCTGATTTGTTCTGTGTATTTAGTTTAATGCTAGTGGTTTGGAGACTGAGCACAATAGCTTTTATTTGGCATTGGTACATATTCAGTTGGTGTAGCAGTTGGTTTCCATTATAATCGATCTTGCCTGTTCCCTTTCAGATCAGTGCAATGTATGTTCCTGATTCATGGTTTTACCCTGCCCAAGTCTCCCACTGCAATAGTCAAAGGTTAACTGGGTCTCCATTTCTTGATGTCCTTGATCCCTGACAGGATGCCCTCCTTGGGCTCACGGCGGGCAGACGCAGGGTACCAGCGGCAGCATGGCAGCGGCTGAGAGAAAGCTGCAGCCTGCGGTACGCAGGTCATGTTGGGTGAGGTACGAGGGCTACCCTGCTGCAAAGTTTAAGCCCTTATGTTCCTGTGGATAAACTACTCAGCCTTTAAGCCTTTGAAAAACCTGCTTCCACACATTGGCAGCGAGTAGCCAGAGGTCAGCAGCTAAATGTGCCAAGGACCTGCTTTGGATTTAGCTTGCTCCATCCTCACTACAGTGCCTGGGGGGGGGACTTTGACCATGGGTTTCATTTTCTGTGACAGAGAAAATGAGAGTTGGGGACTACTTCTCCTGTGCTGCCCCAGCTGGAGGGGCACCCCACTGAAAGCAAGTCAGGAGAGGAGAGAAAGACTCTAGGATCAGGCACCATAGGGACAGAGGGATTTTTTGGAGGTGGGAAGAGTGCTGGGAGAAGAGAATTGACCATGGGAAGTGATGGAGAATGGGAGCCAAAAACAGTGCAGATGGGATCTGAGGAGAGAAGAGCTCTGTAGTAAGGATGTAAAGGAAAGGAAACTTGGGGAATTGGACAAGGGAAAATGCCATGAGTGACACGGCAAGGCAGAGCCCGCATGGAGACTAGCAAGGCACAAGAGCAGAAGCCATCAGGGTTTGAGGGGCCTGGGGAATAAGGGCCCTGGTGAAGGGAAGATGCGCCCTTGGAGTTAAACCTGAGAAATGAACCCAAGGCATCTGCATTTCAGTGCTCAGCTGCTGCTGGCAAACCAAGTGGGGCAGTGCCAGGCAGGCAAGACCTCCCATGGCAGCGAGTTACTGCAGGACCTCCAGTGCTTGGCTTCTGACCTTGCACACTTCTGGCAGGCTCCTTTCCTCACCCTGGTGGGATGTGGGCGAAGGAGCTACCAGGAGCCGAGGCTGGAAACCTCCTGCCCTGTTTACATGTCTGGTACCAGAGGAGTGATCATCAGGGACTGACCCCTGCATGCATGCAGAGGATCCAAAACTGCTTCCCTGCTGGAGAACCATGGGATGCCATGGGATGCCATGGGGTGTCATGCCAACAGCTGAAAATAAAACAAGCTGATGTCTGCTATTTTTAAAAGTTTAGGGATCTGCACACCAAGAAACGTCTCCCCAGAATCTGCCTGGAGACAGAGTGCTGTGAAGTCTGTGCCAGTCAAAAATGAGGAATTGCCAGAATCAGGAGCATGTGTATATTCAGCAATCCCTTTTTTAAGGCACTAATGGATTATGCTTTGGAGGCAGATTAGGGTTTTGTAGAGCAGAAAGCTGTTGTAAAACATCTCATTTTGCCCCACTTTGAAATGGTTTCACTTGCTGCAAGATCTTAGAAAGAGATGAATGACTGAAGGAGGGAGTGCAGGCATGGGAAGGATGGTCTCACATTGAAATGCTTTAGCTCCCAAGAAAACGAAAATCTCTGCTTCACAGTTGCCATTACTTTACCTGGGAATTCAGACTTTGCCAACGAGCTTTTGAAACCAGGGTGGTTCAAGAGACTGTAATATTTATAGAGCAGTTTAACTTAAATTTGGCCCAGTACTCACTACAACAGCAAGCAGGATAATCATGATGGTAAGTAACCTTCAGAATATTGTCATGAGGACAAGGGTCCAAAGAAATAAAGTTTACCCCCTTTTGCAGCATGAGCAATTCAGGGTCTGGTGTCAGAAGAGTATCTGACGTCCGTGAACTTTAATGACAATTTTGAACTTCTTTCAGGGACATTTTGTGCCAAATGTTGTCTACAGAAAAAAAAGCTCACACTAATGGTATTTGTTGCTAGTACTGTGCAGGAAAAGGGAACAAACAAAACAAAACAAAAAGCTTCACTGTTCTCCAAGCCAGGAGAGTAGAAGCAGATATTTGATTACTTCAGACATATTAAAGCTGGAACACGTCCTTGCAATAAGGACACATCTCCATAGGAACAGAGATAAAATAACGATAGAAAAATGACAAAAAAAGTGGACACATAATCAGTTAAGAAGAACATGTAAAGCAAATATGAGGTGCTGGGTGTCATGGATAATAATGTACAGTGTCCCTATTGAAAACTTTGTACTTCAGGACTGAAAAGATTTTCTCTTAAATGAAAAAAAAAAAAAAACACCCAACCCAAACCTAATACTTTTCAGCTTTTATCACAGTTTCAGTTCATCACAAAACGGCATTTTTAGGTCCTCCAATGGAGCTGGTAAGGAAGTATATGAGTAAGCGGTTTGAGAAGAATCAAAGAATATATTGAAAGGCAAATCCTTCCAAGAATATTCAGCAGTAATATTGTTTATGGCTTTGCTGTAAATCTAAATGCAGCTACTCAGCTAACCTCCTCAGCACACCACTGCACTAAAGTAATTACATCACCAAATGAGCTTTTGAAGTAAAAGTGAAAGTGTCCTGGTTTAAACTGGCAGGCAGCCAAACACCACGCAGCCGCTCACTCACTCCTCCTCTCCCCGGTGGGATGGGCAGAGAATCGGAAGAGCGAGAAAAACTCGTGGGTTGAGATAAAGACAGTTTAATAGAACAGAAAAGGGAAAATAATAATGATAATGATAGAATATACAAAGTGAGTGATGCACAATGCAATTGCTCACCACCCGCGCTGACCGATAACCAAGTAGCAATCGCTACTTCCTGGAACACGCCTACCATTCATATCCTGAGCATGACGTCACATGGTATGGAATACCCCGTTGGCCAGCTGGGCTGACTGTCCTGGCTGTGCTCCCTCCCATCTTGTGCACCTAGCTCAGTCGATAGAGCATGGGAGCTGAATGTCCTTGACTAGGAGGACACTTAGCAACAACTGAAAACATCAGTGTGTTATCAACGTTCTTCTCATACTAAAGCCAAAACACAGCACTAGGAAGAAATTTAACTCTATCCCAGCCAAAACCAGGACAGAAAGGTTTACTGAAGACAACAACAAAGAAAGTGGAAGCTTCACTGGTGACTTTTGCATCCTCTTTTAATTCATTTGAACCAAATCCTGGCTCTTCTTTCTTCTTTCCACTCCCCCACTCCCTCCCGCAAAAAAAGAGTTTTTGAAAGTAATTAACATACTATGGCAATGTTTTGAATCACCCATCTGGATGGATTTTGTTGTGTGGGTTTTCTCAGAACTATTCATTTAACTTTCTGTCACAGCAGTACTGTGCATATGCCTTGCTGACAAAAAATTTCCATCACCATTTTTAAAGAACTGCCACAAATGACCCCAAAGTCTCATTTCTGTGTGTTAATACTATGTTTGTATCTCTGCCATTCAACACAGAGAGCTGGATTAGAGTTCTTGTTCTTTCATGTGGATTAATTTCTATTTATCAGCCCTGAATATCATCTGATCTTCACCCAGTCATTCAGTACTGTGAATTTCCTGCATCTCTGCATAGCAGCTTTAGACTTAACTATCCTGAATAATTTCATATCCTCTGCAAAATTTGTTCCCTCACTATTTACCTCTTTTCCTTTATCATTAGTTAATATGCTGAGCATGACAGGCCCTACCACATATCCTTTGAAGCTCTCAATAAACTGCTAAAATGTTCATTTACTAATATATGTGGCTACAACAGGACAGAGACAAAAATTTTTTTGGTTAATAGAGGGAAAACGTCTTTAGCAGCTTTTGCTGAAAGCCCTTGTCAACCTTTTTTCTTAAGTCCAAGTATACTGGATTGACAGGTTCACTTTACCAGTAAACTGCCGTCTTCAGAAAACACATATAGTTTTACAAGACATTCCTGTGACTCATCCCAAATCTATGATTTCATCCATATTTATTAATTCCATTCCTCATTACAGTTCCTCGCCAATTTGGCTGGTGCCGAAATCGAAAGTAACTGGTTTGTCGATCCCAAGATGACCTGAGTCACTCTTTGAGACACTGGCACCATGTTAACCATTTTTTATTCCCCCAATTCTGAGGCTGGGTCAAGCAGCAGGTTATTTGCTTTTAAAAAATAGCAGCTCTCAGAGGTTTGCATTCAGTTTATTGATTTCTGAATGGCCTGCTGTTGATAATTCTGACACAGTTCCCCACCATTCTCTTCTCTGCTCTTCTGCATCAGTAATAAACTCCCCACCTTCCTTTGCAATAAATGAGGATCAAAGCTTTTCACCTTCGTTGTCTATTCATCCTACTGACTCTGGCAAGCTCTCTCTTTCTGACATGTTTGAAGAAGTTTTGATTATTAGCATTTATGTCTTTACCAAGTTGCTCCTTCTATCTTTTTCTTGGCTGCCCTGTTGTTCATTGATATTTAATTTGCTACAATCCATTATCTTCTTCTCAAGTGGGCACCACTTCCATTTTTAAGTGTGTGGGGTTTTTTTCCCATTTCTAATGCCCTCCTTTACTCTTCTGTTCAGCTATACTAGCTTTGAGGTGTGGGAATGGTCCTCTTAGGGCCTAAGTTTCTAGTATAATATGTTTTAATAGCATTTTACCTCATTACCTGCTCCTTTTAAATGGCTCTTTAACAAGCTTCCTCATTTTAGCCTAGCTTTTCTTTTCTAATGTTTCATCCTACCGTGAGGGATATTCTCTGTTTTCCCCTCTCAGTACCACTGTTAAATCTGTATACCTTACGGTCTGAGTGGCTCCTCTATATGTACTTCCTGAGCCTCCAGTTCTGGGACCTGCTCGGAGCTAATAGGTGCTTGTCCTCTTGTGGCTTTGCTGCCCGAAAAGCAGGCCTTAATGGGGTGATTTCATCTTGAAATTAAATTTACCCAGGGTATATGAGGTGTCTGATGTCTCCCAATGCTGTTCTCTGTTTTCTGCCCTGATTTGCCTCCTTCCAAAGTGATTTTCATCACAACTCCCAGACCTCACTGACAAGCCTGCAGGAGGAAGACAAACTATGCTTAGAAATGTTCATCTTGCCGAGTTCTCTACAAATCATCTCCACAAAGGGAGACAAGCTTGAAAGACTGCATAGTGGAAGGCAGATGATACAAGTACGCAGAGTCTTTATGTCTTTTCTGCCGGCCAGAAGATACCTCCTCTCTCTGCCTGCGCTTCCAGCGCACATCACTTCTGCTGCACTTACCTAATGCTCCAGAACAACCACAAAAACTCTCACAGGGAAAAGCTACCCAGTTCACATAGGTTAAACCAATTTAAGACTGAAGAGGTTTATTAATTTAAGAACATACAATTATCTGGCAATCAGCATATTATACATTTAGGATGAATACTTGCCACTCTCTGTTACCTGCTGATTGCCATACTGGTGAGAAAGCCCATCGTGAGGTTGCATATGCATGTTCAAGGTGCAGGTCCCTGCTTGCTGCACCCCATAATCCACTAGCCATTTGAACGCTACTCACAGCATCCAAAGGGGTGGCTGCTCCGTATGGTTGAGCAAAGGTTGAGATGACAGCAGGGCAGCTTCTGGTGGGTTTTGACTCCTGCTGTTTCCACTCAAATACCTCTGCCGCTATTACAAATTTTCATGCTTTTTTGTACTTCTTTTCAACCTTACTCTTTCTTCATTTTTAAAGTTCCTTTGAAATTTCCTGGTTATGCTTTGATCTGGCTGATGGCCATCTTCCTCTAACTTGATTGGTTTTATGTATTTGATACATGCATACACCGTGCACACCCGTACTCTTATCTTAAAAGCTGTGGTTATGCATGCCACTTGCCAAGAGTATGCTGTGCAGGCACCCCCAAAAAAGCAAGTCAGGGATCTCTGGCTCTCAGTCCTGTCCTCTGCAAAGGAATAACAGACAGTGAGCTATTACTGCACATATTTTCTATAGGGCAGAGATGAATCAGACCAGGTGAGCACAGGAAAGGTGCCTGCTTCCTTTTACATCCCTCTGGACTATCCTGATAGTCGTCTCAAGCAGTAAGGCTTTTCCTTTGATGTCCTACAGGAACCCAATCCTGAACAAGACTTTCCTGCAGATAAGTTGTATTTGGTGCATGGAAGATAAGACTGTCGATCAGCTACAAGTTAATTTCTAACTTACACCATTTGGTTAGTCAGGAACGGTCAATGGAGAATGGAGACGCAGAAGAACTGCCATCTTGTAGCTATTCCTGACAGGCTTCATCCCTCCCATGCCAAGAGGGGAAGTGATACACGATCTGCCTTTAGTCACCTAATGTCACTGGGAATTTGTCCTCCACAAGGGGAGATTTTGTCGGCAACTTCTCAGCTGAATCCAGGCCACTTTCCTCACGCAGATGAGGCATAGACATCTCATCCTTCATTCTTATGGCTAGTTCAGCTTCGCATACTGTCCAAGTTCTTGTGTGACAAAAATCTAGTGGTTTCTTTTTTTCTTCTAAGCAGAAGATAAAAATCTATGAACCCACATGGAGAAAACATAAAAAGAGGAGGTTTTGGATTCTCTTTCACTTATTTCATCCCTAACATAGAAATTCAAGATGACAAGTGGCTGGAAAAGTAATAAGGATTTTGTGACATGAAAACAATGGAGTCAGTTATTATCATAAACCTTGTGCTTGCCCGCTGAGGAAAGTAAGGGATTACTGGAACAAAATGGCCAATAGGCTGAAAATGAACTTACAGTACATTAGTTGATCCACACTAAATCTGGCACAGGGTAGCTTGCTCCAAAGCTGCCTCACATTTCTGTGTGCACTGAAATAGAGAAAAGCCTCTGAACTTTCCTTTAGAGACTGCTAACTTCCTTAAGAGACCAGGAAAAGAATTGAAAAGACTGAAAAGAATTGGCTGCAGAAGGAGGAAGGCAGCAGCAGTTAACACTGAAAGGAAAAAAAGTTTTCAGCAAAACCAAGACACTCAAGTTTCAGAGCTTGTAAAACTAATTGTATTAGCAAATAAGGTACATTGTGGAAACAGGAAATAAACACTTTTTGTAATCAAGTTTTCTCTCCACCACCATAAAATAATCAGCTTGATGAAATGCAAGTGGGACATTTATCTTCTTTCTTTACAAGATATCATGGCAACTTCTCTCTCCTGCCAATTAGCATTGATCTTCTTCACGTTTCCATTCTAACAATGAAGTAATGGAATCTGACACACAATTTGCTGAAATAATTTTTTCATTAGACTGCACCAGACCTTGTCAATACCTTAAGGTAGGAGGCAGTTCATTGTTTGCAATGATATCTAGCAGTGTTGTCACATGGCTATAGCTCTTAGTTTAATATCTTTATAAAAATAAGCTAGTCTGCAAAAACAATATGCTTTAAAGAAGGTTTTGGAATTCAAGTTGCTAGCAAAGTTAAATGGCATGTGTCTAGAAGTAAACACTAGATGAAAAATTGCTTTGATACAACTGTGGTATGTGGTCTGGTTTTGAATTGTTGCTTTTTTTGAGACAGAAGCGAGATGCATCTGCTTTCAGAGACAAGCTAAGCCACATTTATATTAGAGCCAATTAACAAGAGTAGGCAAGCTAGCATAACAACATTTTCTTTCTGACCTGTGCTTCCTCAGAAAATGTTTCCTTTTTGTTGTCTTACAAGGGCTGTAATTCCAACATATTTTAAAAAATGATCTCATCAAATCATTGGTTTGATCTTTCAAGCTAAAGATCAGTGCTGGACCTATGCACAAACGCAAGTATCCTTTCATCATGTAATGTCTTCCCTTCTCTTTCCAGGGATTTCATTTATACCTTGTCCTTCCTTGTATACTTGTCTGCTTGTAATTCTGTCTTTTGTTTTACAGTCAGCTTGTAAGCTCCTTCAGGACAGAAATCATTCTTTGTTCTGAATCTGGGCAGTGTCTCACTCAAAGTGATCAAGGTCTAGGACTGGAAACACTAGTTGCATGGTGCAAAGCCACCAGACCTTCAAGTACTCTCACCTTACAGATTTTCTCAAGCACCTCAGGGGCAAGGGCAACAAGTTTGGTTGGGGAACTCGGCTAGAATTGATCCTGCTTTACTCTATGTTCAGACACCTACTTCTGAGATAGACAATGAAGCTTCCATTAAAGTCAGTTGCAGATTGTGGATACAGTTAGGATCTGATTCATCTGACCAAATGGTGGTATCTGTTTTTGAATTATGTGAATTGCTTCCTGGCTCCTACTGGCCTCTTTTACCTATATCTACAGTGACTACAGGGGAAGTCTAAACAGGCTTACTATATGTAGACATAGATCTATGCAGACACCTACGAGTGTAGGTCCTCACACTCAGCTGAGTAAACGTCACACTTTATGTCTTTGTTAGTATCTGCCTGCAAATACAGGCAGTCCACGTTCTTTAACTTTGAACCTGCTAGGATAATGAGAGTTCAGTTGTTCTGCTCCCCTATCCCGAATTAATGAGGAAAGACTAAAACCCATGACATAATTGGTCTGACCTAATCCCAGTGGAATGATGGTACGAAAGGTCAGCTGCATTTTTGGCAGAAATATAGTAAAGAAGGTCCTCTGAATACACAGATACATAGAAAGGTATAGCACATGTGATGGAAATAAATGATATTTTTTAGAGCTTGACCCAGGGACTCACTGATCTCAACCGAGACCATTTCCACTGACTTCAGTTGGTGGTGGATCAGGGCCTTTAACATCGTGCATCACAAGTTCCCAACCCTGCAGCTGTTCATGACAAAGGCAAGACCAGAACAAATGAGCAAATAAAAGGAACTGATCATACAAATTTACAATATTCTGAAATTAAATAATAACAGTAATAGTCCTGCAGTAGCTCCATGGTTTCCTTGATAGGAATCTGAAACACACTTGAAGTTATGCCACACAGATTTGTGCCCTGAAGGTAGACCTTCATCATCTGTTCCTGACATGATGCAGAATCTGTGTGTTTTTAAAATGCTAGTTAACACAAATGCATAAATAAATAAATTTTAAAAATAAATCAACAGTCAGGCAGTCTTGAATATGAATGCATATAGCTATAGTTACGAAATGTGCTGGTCAAGATTTCCCCAAAAGATCAAAACCAACATAAAAACAGCCTCAGTAATTACTTTGGCACTGAGACACAAATGGATATCCAAAAGTTTCTAAGCAAAATGGAGAAGCTTATAATCCATTCTGAATGTAACCAAAGGACAATTACAGACCACACCAAACCACTAATAGCCTCACAAAAGCATGAGAAAATTTGAAAACAGAAAACCATTAGGGGGAAGTCTTCTGAGTAGGAAACACCAGGTATACAGGAAAAAACCTCTAAACATACACTTCCACAGGAATCTGTGAAAATTAAGAAAAATCTAGCTCTAAGGGAGGGTTAGTAGCACAAAAGTTAGCATTTTCTACTTGATTCTGTATTTTCTTCTCAATGATGGAAGCCCATCCTCTTCTTCTAATACCACCCATGCTTTCACTAAGCTATTTCCATTACAAATAAGTAGACATCCTAATAATTTCTATCCAGAGTTATTGTTTTTCCCTCTGAAGTCAAACTATTACTTAAAAAAGTCAGTGCTAATGAAGAAATTAAATTAACTGCTATTAAGTGAATTCAAGAGGCATGAGGCTCAAGAGCAGCTTTCCAGATCAATTATTTCCTCTTTAGGGTATTCAATTGTACTTGCATCATCATAGCACCAGTATCCACAGCACTGCCAAAAGTCACAGAGTTTATCTTCAATTTATTATGACTGCAATTTTTCCTTTGGCTCCTGAAATAGTTTATTGGAAGGATTAAACAGGCCCTAAATGGCTACCGTCTTAAGTGGTCTTAATACCTGGCAAACAAGCAAAATATCTAAGGTCAGTGTCTCCGTAAAAAACAAAGAGACATCCTCACATCTTCAAACACAGCAGCAGCCACTATTTGAATAGCAAAGCTTCAGACTTTGTGTTAGATCTTAAAAAAAATCAAAATAAAAATTTATGGACTAATGTAACCCAAACAACACACCCACTTACTGGCAGCTTTCCTTCAGCTACAATAAATTAGACCCTTTATGGGAAGTATCCTAATTTTGAGGTGGACCAGCAATGAGAAACTAAAGCAATGTTTCTGATTCTGTTGAATATATTAAGACTAAGTTTGCAGCAAGCTAGCTTTCAATCAGAGATGGTCAGCCAAAAGGCATCATTAAAGAATGAAAGGAAAGGGAAAATTAGTGTAATATTATTTAACTCCACACATGATTGTAAGCCATAAATTCTAAGTGTTCCTTTCATTTCAAAGGGAGTGGGAACATATCATTCAACAAATCATTCAAAACTATATACAAACCCAAAGATTGTCAGAATCTTTTGATGAACTAGATTTGATACAAAACCATAGAATTATTGCAACCAAAACTCTTAAAGGAAATGGACCCAAAAAAGTACCTCTGGATGCAATTTCTAGGAAAATTGGCTGAGAAAGGAAGAAGAGAGAAGAGCAACCTGATAGGAGAAGCTGCCAGCAAGTAACTAACCCTGCTGCAGGGCTGGTTAAAAAGAAATTGCTTATTAAAATGATGTAATCTAAAATGAATTACTGTAATTTTAACACTATTAACAAAGCTTAAAAACCTTTACTGCATTGGTTTATCTTATGTAGTCTATATGTATTGCATAGTATTTGTAATTACATGTTTCTGTTGAACTTCTTAATCTATATAGAAACTATTAAAACAAGCCAAGTGAAATAAAATGTTGACATTGGACATTTGTACTCGTCATTCCACAGTAGTTTTATTCTCCGGTGAAAGACAACACTTCAAAATAGTCTGATTTATGAAGAAATAGCTACCTACACAGTCGTGCTCAAAGTGAGATGTGCAGATGTTCACAAACCTTCCTGACTCAAAGGGAAGGAGGAATAAAAGTGCAGCCTCTGTAGCCTTCTTAGGCACTGTTTGCTGGTCTTGAGAATAAAGCTACGAGCACTAGATCTGATGCCGACACTGGCATCTGCTCAGCGGTTTCAGCAGCTTTCTGTGTCTCGGCAGGGAGACTGCACCTGCCAATTATCACTCAGCTGCTGATCGCGGGTTTAAGAGTGGCCATAGCCTACAGTCATTTTCTGGTGATGCTTTTGAGCCACCTTAATAATCAGGATTTGTAATAAATTCAGAACTAGTCCCTACTTAGCCACCCAGCTCCTGGTATTTGGAAAGTTACTGCTTTACTAGCCCTCCTGCTGCGTCCCAGTCACTAGCCAAAACCAGTGCCCCAGTGCCCGGGTCAGTTTTGGAGAATCTGTTTCTCCAGTGCTATGACCGATGTTTGCCAGAGCAGTGTTTTTCAATAAGCTGTGTAAGCGTGTTCTTGGAATTCACCGCATTAATCATGTTGCATTTTACTGGGGCAGCACACTACAAGGGTGGTTATGGAATCAATTTTGACAGAAGGGAGATAGTTCAGGCTCAGAAACTCCAAAACGTTAGCATTTCCCAAGAACGTTAGGTGTCATGGTTTAACACTAGCCAGCAACTAACCACCACACAGACACTTGCTTACCCCCTCCACCTCCGGTGGGATGGGGGAGAGAATCGGCAGAATAAAAGTAAGAAAACTCATGGGTTTAGATAAGAACAGTTTAATAATTGAAATAAAGTAAAATAGTAGTAGTAATAATAATAATAAAAGAATATACAAAGCAAGTGATGCAATTGCTCACCACCACCAAACGATGCCCAGTCAATCCCTGAGCAGCGATCGCTGCCCCCTGGCCAACTCCCCCCAGCTTATATACTGAGCATGATGCCATATGGTATGGAATGCCCCATTGGCCAGTTTAGGTCACCTTTCCTGGCTATGCTCCCTCCCAGCTTCTTGTGCACCTTCTCACTGGCAGAGCATGGGAAGCTAAAAAGTCCTTGACTAACGTAAGCACGACTTAGCAACAACTAAAACATCAGTGCGTTATCAACATTCTTCTCATACTAAATTCAAAACACAGCACTGTACCAGCTACTAGGAAGAAAATTACCTCTATCCCAGCCGAAACCAGGACATTAGGTCAGGCAGTGTTTTCCTTACTCTCCCATATTTTTCTTTTAGATTTGATGTTTCATGAAACAAAACTCAAAGTAAACTTCATTTGATTCATATATTACATTCATGAACTTTGGATTAGCTGAATTTGAAGCTTGCAGCCTTTATAGTAATCTTTTTGCCAGGGCCCAGGCCCTTCTGTTCTCTGCAGCAGACAGAGAGAACGTATAAAATAATAGAGACCATGACAGCTCATCTGGGTGTGGAACAGGTCCAAGCTCTGCAACTGTCCACAGCTATTATGCACATTTCTGTAATTTACCTAAGGTTCACATTATTACCAGTTCCACTCAACTCTGTTGGCATTGCAAACTGTGATGACTTACAGCACCTAAAAGAAAAGTGAAATTTCTAAAGCAGCACAACTAATAATACTCACACAGAGGATTTCATAAGGCTTTTTAAAAAAAGAAAATTAAAATGCTATTTTTTAAACCCAGGTTCTGCAAAGGACACTCTGTAATACAGAATTTATTCATTCACTTAAAACGCCTGAGATCTGCCAAACTATGAATTAATAATGATAGCTAGTCTTTTATGTCAAATCAATCTCACCATTTTCTCTCCCCCAGGAAAGTTCATGACATTTTGTTATCTGCTCCAAGTGAATTCACTGAACTTCAAGCATGCAAGTTCAGCAGTCGATGTTTTTGAACTCTGCATTGCCTTTCTCAGCGAAGCGATAGGGAAGTCTGTAGCATTCATTTGTTTGTGCTTGGGTATGGGGATATCTGGGCTGTTACTATGTCCCTAGTGAGAACATTGCCAGTAGAGTAAATGAGTGCAGGATCAAGCAATTAAGAGTAAAACAATATGGGGAAAAAAGCATGTGACTTCGGGTAAAAGAAATAAACTGCATCTTGTTATAGGCTGCAAAACGGAGCAAGGAGACAACCAAGGAAGAATGAGGATAGTCCATCATCCAGGACTGAATTTCAAAGACTGACTTATCCAAAGGGAGAGAGAAAGAGGACTTGGTTTTATTAGCACAAGCACAGTCTGCACAGAAGAAAAGATACTCCTGGGTCTCCCTCTTTGAGAAATCAAGAGCAAAGGGTCAGACCCATAAAACAAGTTGGGGACAGCAAATCGCACACTGTAATTCTAATCCTTCTCTTCCTTCACCCAAAACAACTGCTGGACTTTGTTTAAAGATAGAACTTGTGGTCAGAGTACTCACTTTTTTTTCCTTTGGTGTCTATGTAACGTAAAGATGGGCATAATCCTGGGAACAGAGGCTTGAAGGGTCCCAAAACTCTTGCTCATTCATAGATTTCTGCCACAAAGAATATGGGTTTCAACAAAAGGAGGGATGGACACTGCCTCTACCCAGGACTGCCTACAGACTTTTTCCTTAACGCATTATCTAAAGGTGAGATTTGCGGTTTGAGCCCCTGAGACAGCAGAGGGCTGAGCTCAACCAAATACCCCAGGCTCCTTCACTAACACAACACACCACACCTGCTAATAACCCCCTACAACCACATTTCCTTCACCACCACCCTGGAGACAACCTAGGATCCTCCACAAAATGCTGCATCCCAGTAACTGACCTGAGGCTTCCCCTGGTCACATTATTCAGAAAACCTTATCAAGAAACCATCTTGTAACCCCACCAGCACAGCTGCACTAGCCTGAGAAAACAGGCAGAGCTGCCTTAAAACACAATACTGCAACCAAGCAAAACCATGTGGGCTTTTTTATAGCATATTCTAAAAGAACTGGAAGGCCATGCTCTGTGCTTATCTGCTTTCCAAATACCTATTGCCTGTTCCTCATTAGTGCACATTAATACAAGCTGGGGAGACAACCTGGCATTACAAAGGACACTGAGGGATTATGAGCTGCTATGGTTTGTAAAATGTAAATTTACATTTGAGTGCAGGCAGGGGACATCAGATATCTCTGTTCCCCCTGCAGGGTTTTTTGGAAATTACACAATATCAGATCATGCAGTAGAAAATGTTTTCAGGCCTGGAGCATGAGGTAAGGAGTCAACTGAGCAACAAAGAACACAAACGTGATATACTGCTGAATGACTGGATAGAGCCTGACTCACTAAGAGCGGGATTTTTTTTTAATCCTATAGGGTGTTTTATTGACGGCGCTTTCATATTCACACACGTGAAGTCAATGAGCATTTGATTTATTGTGATTTTCACCACTGGTAAGCATTTGATTCATTGTGAGTTTCACCATTGAAAGAAGAGCTATTTGCTGCTCAGCTTTGGCAGATGTAGCTGAGGTTTCAGCAAGGAATGACCACAACGTACCTTCATGCACCTGAAAAAGCCTCAGATGGATTCCAGAGAAAATAGAGTTCATGTTTTTACTTCCGGTGTTGTTTTCTGAGCACGTAGGCAGAAATGCTCAAAAAGCACAGTCTGCAGGACACAGGTTGTTTTGCCTGCCCTAAGCCCGGGGGCTCTGCTGGGTATTCCCTGTACCCATTAGTGGCAGGGCTGAGAACATGAAATCTTGACTTTGTGATGTGAAGAGTTTTCTCCCTTGCTGTAAGTAGATTGTTGCAAGAGGTCCTGCTTTTAACTTCCTACACGTATATAGATGAAGGGTAAGTCTACCCAGTGAAATGAAGGTATGATTCCAGCACATTTGACTATAGGTATTCTCAGAATATCTGCAAAGCTGTTTTTTTATGATGAAATGGGGAACACACTTCAACCCGTTTTTCTAAATGTCAGGAGCAATTCTGAGCTTCTGTGTACAACTTGTTAAAGCGCCTTTCCCCTGTTTCCCAAAACCTTCCTCTGCCAGCGTCAGTGCCGTGTGTGCCCTGGGAGTGGCATGTATGCCTCATGGGCATGTGAATGGAAGCAAAGGTTCCAGAATCACCTCTCCTAATGCACCTAGAGAGTAAGTAGATCAGGAGAGACCCCATTCCTCACCCCATGAACGTCGCCGTTCTAGATCTCGCTACTCTCTGTCCATTTGTGCCCGGTCGGGCGGCAGCCTGGAGGTTCTCCCCGCCCTGCTCAGCCCTGGGGAGCCCCAGTGTGATGTCAGAGCCGCCACTGTGAGGTCAGAGCTGGCCGCCCACACAGCCCTGTGGTGCGCGGGGAAGGAGCCCACAGCTGCTGTGTGGCTGTTGCCCTGGGCAGGCGCGCTCCTGCTGCCAGAGCTGTTTCTGCCTGGGCAGGCCACACTGCTGGAGCTGAGGCGGAAGAGCTGAGCGGGGAGCCTGCCTTTGCCCAGAGATGGCGGGGAGAAAGGCACCCCGGAGAAGACGCCAAGGGGCCTCAGACGGCTCCTTGGGGAAGAAGGCTGACCAACAGCCAGCAGGGGAGGCCGCGGAGCCGAGGTACGAGGTGGGCTGCTCCTGCCCGGGGCCTCGGGCTGGGGAGGTAGCAGGGACACGGCCTAACACGGCCTAACACGGCGCGGAGCAGCATGGGGAAGCCGACAGAGGCTTCTGAAGAAGAGCCCCCCCCAGTGGCTTGCGAAGCCCCCCTTCTGCGGGGATGGGCCTCGGCTGAAAGCCTGGCTCGCTCTCCCGGCCAAAAGCCAGTGTGCAGCCTGGGCTTTTGGGGAGGCGGCAGCCTCCTGCTGCAGGGGCCAGTGCCCAGCCCTGCTGCACGGGGAGGTATTGCTGCCGGGGGAGAGTTTGCTGCACGGGGAGGCCAAGCCCCTGGGACCTGAGGCTGGCCCCCTCTGGACATTGAGGCGCGGCCCTGCCTGGCTGAGGGGGGGAGCTGTGCGGGGAGGAGAGGGGTCGGGAGACCGCCAGCGCCCAGGGAAGAGGTGGGGGGCCGTGGTGGGGGACAGCAGCCTCCGCGAACGGCCGCTGAGAGGTGCCTGCGAGGGGCAGGTTGGTGCCAGGGGCCAGGGAGCAGGGACGGATGGGGTGAGAATCGGGCTGTGCTGCCTGGTGGGCTTCCCGCGGCAGGGGGCTGCTGCTGCCGCCAGCTTGCTTCCTCTTCTCCCACTGCGGGCCTGTAAAGCAAAGGATGGGGAAAGGAGAGGGGGATGCCTGGATGCAGCCCAGCTGCGCTGCCCTCTCTTGCTGCAGCTGAGACGTCCCCTGGGAGGCTTCCTGCGGCCGACCTCTGGCAAGGGCCTTGGCTCACACAGCGTGGGGACGGTGGGTGACCGACATCTCTCTTTTTCCTCCCATAGGAGCCTCTGCATGGAGTTGGAGCTGGAGACAGGCTTTGTGCATGAGACTCCCAGCTCAGCCACTCAAGTGCCTGCGCAGGGCCGTCAGAAGGCCGCTGAAGTTGCAAGTAAGCTCAGCACTGATGCTTGCTGTCAAGTGCTCGGGGGTGAACTAGGAGAGCTGCGCTGTGCCAGAGCTCTGGCCAAATGTAACAAGTGGCAGGAGAAGCGGAGGCTGCCCTGCTCTTTGCCCCAGTGAGGGAATACGTAGGACTCGGTGCCCGCCTCCCCGCAGGGAGCTGAAACATGCGGGCTGGGCATCCGAGAGAAGAGACCTCCAGAGACAGGCCTAACTTTTCTCTGCTTTCTTTGCCCAGGCACGGCCTTCAGCCGTCTTTGCCATCTGGCAGGTGCCCTTGTCTCCCTGTGGAGACATCTACTGAGCATGATGACATGCATCTTCACCATGTACGTACTACGTGTTTCTGCTGTGGACAGGGGGAGAAAGGGGATGTCCGAGGGCCAGGGCAAGCAAAGGGGAGAGCAGGGGGTGTTCCCCAGCCAGCTGCCCAGCGCTCCCACTCGGGCACCGAAGCTCAGGCGCTGCTCGTGCTGTGGCCATTCTCAGGGAGAACCAAGAGCAAAGCCCCTCGGCAGTCTCACTCCCATGCATTTGCCGGTGGCCCAAACTTTGGCTGCGGTAGGACAAACTGCCGCGTAGCCAGACGCTCGGGTGCAGAGCCACGCCTCTGCAGGGGAAGGGTTTCCCCAGCTATGGCAAGAGACCGCGCAGGGCTGGGAGGGCTCTGGGAGGAAAGCCAGACGAGGCTCCTGTGCTTCCCAGCCGTGTGGAAAAACACCCCTAAGAGAGAGCTGTGTGATTGCAAGTGAGAACAGGCCTGCTCTCTCAACCAAAGAGAGAGCAAGGTCCGCAAGGTCATTTGCTCGACCTCTTTACTTCCCGGGATTATTTTCATTCCCTTTCGGAAGGCGCTCCTGGAGCTCTTCCTTTGAGGAAGATCTGCCGTTAGATCTGATTTGGGCAGAAATCATGTTCCTCCTGGGCGCTGCTCTGTCAGCTCTCTGTCAGCAGCAGGCTTCTAAAATGGTGGCTTTTCAGCCTGAAAACGGAAATCCAGCTGTGAAGGGGTTTGCTCAAGACTCGGCTCATTGACAGCCACAGGACTCCCTCTTTTCCAGGCAGAAGACGGCCCTGCAGAAGACGAGGTTCTTGAAAGTCTTCCTCTTGTTGCTCCCAGTGGCTCTTGGTGAGTTTGCTTGAGCAAACATCTGAAAGCGACAGCCTGGCTGTGCTGGATGCCAGCTTTCAGCTGGCCAGCTTTCCTTTTTGGCCGATACGGGTGGAAACTCCTGTGGCCCAAGTGCTTCCTGAGTATGTCCTTGACTGGGACTTGCTTTTGGGCGACCAGTGAGAGTGGTAGTCTGCCAGCCATGCTGCTCCTCTGGCCCCTAGACCAAACGGCTTGCTTAGTCTGCAAGTCTGCGAGAGAAGGGCGTATGTATTTCCAAGCCTGAACTGGGAATTCCCAGGGGGGCCGTGCAGGGAGACCGATGGAGAGGCACCTCTCCTAGCCCATGCAGCCTGGTCTCGGTGCTCACTGAAGCAGTGAGGGGCAATGGGGAATAGCTGTGGGGCACCGAGCACACCTGAAGATCGGGGCTGCGCCGTCCCCTGACGCCTGGGGTGATGGCTCCCGGTCAGAGGCGCGTCCTCTCTCTGCACCCCCACGTTCCCCACCTCCTCAGCTAGCCTGCTGCCCCACTCCCAAGGCACCAGGGAGGAGACAATGTGACTGCAGGGATCGCTAGCAAGCCTAGTCAAATAACTGTCTCTCGGTGATGTGAATTGCAGCTGGTGTTTACTGTGGGACCCCACTGCCAGCGTGGACAATGCGGGCCAAGGGACTGATAGAGGTCGGTGATTGTAGTGGGACAGGCACCTCCTGCAAGGGAGCGCTGCTGACAGTAGCTGTCACACATAAATCACGGGCTCTTCTGCTTCCACGCAGGGTGACCCAAAGAAGCAGCAGCTTTTGCCGTGTCTTCCTAGGGAAGCCTCTCCTGGGAAGCCCTGGCAGCTCTGCTAGTGGGTTCTCTAATGGAGCGTCTTTCCCTTTCAGGAGCTGACGCGTGTGACTGCAGCAGACCTGAAGACCCTGAGGTAGGAGATGTTTCCTGAGCTGGAATTGGGTCTGTGCAGAAGCGTTAGCCGACCTCGTGCTACCTGCGCTTATTGTCCTTAATAGCCAGGGCTCCCGTACTTCCCTTCTGCCTTTGCCTTTTGCTCAACCTGGTGAGGAAGGGAAGCACTCGCAAAGCAGGGAAAGCATGTGGGTCTCTGTTCCTTGCTGAGCTCAGACGCTCCCCAGAGGGGATGGGCCACTCTCTGACAAGATCTGCTTTGCTGTTCCTGCAGGAATTTGCATGGGTTTTTGGAGGAGCAAACCCAAAAGTTGCAGCTGCTGCAGGAGGAGTTGGCTGAACTGAGGGTGGAGACCAGGAGTATGAAGAAGGTGATCCTGCATTTTGGGGAGGGAGGCTTGGCTGGGCAGAACCCCTGAGAAAGCGCTCTTTGGGATTAGTGGTGGGCTCAGAGTGCTGACCACAGCAAGGCAGCCTTTGCCAGAGGCTTGCTGGGTGAGCTTCTGTGCCGCACAGGCCCTTCTCCAGGCCCAGTTCAACCGGGCCGCCTCAGGCAGCGGAAGACTTCCAACATCCTTCCCTTTGGTGCGCCGGCGCCTCTGGCTGCTCTGGCCGGGCCCCTGAGGCGGTGGTGAGACCCAGGCACGCTCACGGGGCCAGCCGTCACTGGCAGGGCCTGAGCCCATCTCCTGGCTGACCTGGAGAGCGTGGAGGGGTGGGAGGAGGGTGTGGGGACCCCCGTCAACCCACCTCGGGGCCGGGGCCAGGGCCGTGGCCACAGATACTGTTCTTCCTCAGTCCTCGTGGCTCACATCAGCCGCAGAGAGTCTCTCAGCTCTGCGGACAAGGTTTGCCTTGCCTTGCGTTTCTGACACTGGCCCTTCGCTGCTCCGGGCGCTAGTAGCCACGCTGAACTGTGCACTGATGTGGTCCTTTTCTGTGCTTGTTCATGGCTTTCTCAGGAAATGAACCTGGCATTGTCCAAGATGTCTCTGGAAGTCTACGTCCAGATGTCTGACTGGGCCCTGAAAAGCGCTGGTATGGACACAAGCAGCCCAGTCTCCTTGCCCTGCGCTTGTCTGTAGCACTCCCCAAAGGAGGCTGTGCTCCAGGCGCTGCTCTCCAAAGTGGGGGAGCTTAAATGCTTCACGGGGTCCAAGAGCAAGGCTGTGGCAGAGCGGCTCTCTCAGACTCCCTCCCAGTCCTGCCCTCGGCCTCTGCGCAGGTGCCTCGGGCGCTGCCCCCGCACACGTTCCTGTGCTGACGGAGGGGCTCTCTTCCTCTCCGCTGCATTTGGAAAGGGAACGGCTGGGTCATCCTTGGCTGCCCACAGAGCAAGCCCTCAGCTTTGGTCTGCTGTCATTCACATGGGCGCCTGCTGCCTCCCAGCACCCTCAGACCTTCTCGTGGCGCTGTGAGAGAGGCAGTCACCAGGCACGTGGATGCTGTCATCGCCATGCGCAGCTGGGCACCGCCACCAGCGTGCTGATGAGGACAGGACTGACAGACGTGGAGCTGGCCGGCGGTGTCAGAAATAGTGTCTGAGCACCAAGTCCTCCTACTCTGTGGCCTCTTGCAGTCATCTGCTCTCCCTTCTTTACAGGTGCCAGCATTGACAGGCAGAGAACTTCCAAGACCTATGACTGCAAAGAGTGGACCTACAGGGTTTTATCGTTCTTTTGCACTGCCAACCCTCCTGATACTATTTTGCAGGTATCGTAGCGGAAATCATCAGTGCTGGTCTCCTTCCTTCCTGCAAAGTTGGGGACTGACCGCCTCAGGGGCTCTCCCCTCAGTCCAGTGGTACTGCTCACACCCACAGTGCTGATGAGGCTCCTGAAACCAAAGCTTGAACACAGGGCTGGGCTTGCTAGAAATCAGTGGTTCCCCTCAGGAGGGGAACAGAGCGGAACTGCTGCATCTTGCCCACAGTCCTCTGTCACAGCTGGGTGAAACACTTTCTCCCTGCTGACCCCATTTCCACGGTCGTCCCGAACAGTGCCTTTTTGGGGGTGGGAGGCGGGAGGCAGGGGGTGCCCTGCAGAGCCACTGGGCAGCGAGGTGTTTCTGTAAGGCCCCCAGCTGGGATGGTCTCATAAGCGGTATTGTCCTCTTTTCTGAGGAGAGCCCCCTTTGTCAGGCAGGGAAGGAGCCCACCCTCTTCTGTCCACTTCCTCACAGGCGCCTAATTTTTGAGCTGAAATAGACCCCACAGACACACCGGCGCCTATGCTTCAAGCTACATGAGCAGTGGTGTTGGCCCCAACGCTCTCTCACACTTCATTGCTCTCACGCTCTGGTTGCAGCCGGATGTTTCCCCAGGAAACTGCTGGCCTTTACGAGGGCATCAGGGCCAGGTTGTCATCAGGATGCCAGCACAAGTCCATCTGACTGCCATCAGCATGCAGCACATCGACAAAGAAGCGTCTCCATCTGGGACCGTCAACAGCTCCCCCAGAGACATCGCTCTCTTTGTAAGTCTCTGCTGGGCACTTCTGGCTGGGATGTGGCCCCGGGGGAAAGCCGTGACAGGGACTTGCTTGCTTTTGTGCATCCTCTGAGGTTTGTGTCCTGCTCTCTCCTGAGCACTGCAGCGCCCTCGCGGGATGTTTCAAGGGCTCTAGAGGTTTCATCCCTCTCAGGACTTAGTCTGGCCAAAGCACCTCAGGGTTCTTGACCAAAACTCAAGGCGGAGACTGAGCTCCACCCTAACCGGTGCTAGACTACTGCTAGAGCCCCCGGAGAGGCTGGGTAGATAACAGGGCTGATCCAGCGCGTACATCCCCTCTTTGTCGGGACGAGTCTGAGCTGCTCTCCTTGTGCTTTGCCCCTGAGGGAGTGGATGCGGACGGAGAAGAGGAAACTCTCCTTGGGACGTTCCTGTATGACGTGGCAAAAGAGCCCCTTCAGACCTTCTTTCTGAAGGTAGGGTCCAGGCACAGGGACAAGATGCCGGAGAGCAAAACAGGTTTGCCTGCAAGTCCGTGGCAGGAAGAGCGTGAATCCTTTCTCCCTGGGCCCAGGGGCCCAGGCCACCGCCGAGAGAGACCTGGCGGGGTTGGGAGGGCTGAGTGGCCTGCGGTGGTGGTAGCAAAAGGACAGCAAGGGCAGGGTCACACCGTGGGAGCACGAGTCATGAGAGATGCCTGGCTGCAGCCACTGCCTCAGCAGAGCCAGCTGCACACGCGGCCACTCCGCCCAAGCAACGTCCTTGTGCCGTGGAGAAACAGGGATGCCTGGTGGCAAAAGGTGTCGGGCAGCACCATCGCTCCATGCTGTGGCCTGCTGGCAGGCTGGACAGCGTGCCCCTTCTCTCCCGGTGCTCTCCCGCTTGCCAGGAGGAAGGCAGGCAGAGCGGACAACGGGAGCCTGGTGGGGTTGCACACCAGCTGCCCCACACATAGGAGCACCTCCCCGGCCTCTCTGTTAGCACACAGCAAGCAGCAGAAGGAAAGGGGCAGAGGGAAGGGAGTTGCAGCCCCAACCGGGCCGGCATGCAGAGGATGCCAGGTGCCTTCCTCCTTGCCATGTCCCCAGCCTCCCCAGCAGGCCCGGTACCAGCAGTGAGCCTCAGATGTCCACAGCCGCTCCCACCCACGTTTGGGAGCTTGTTCCTGAGCAGGAGCAGGGCTAGCAGGGGGCGATACCGTTGATCGCACTGTTGCTCTTAACACCTCCGTTTCCATTTCCCTCTTTTCTTCACAGAACGCGCCGCTTCCCAGAGCCTTTTCGTATATCAAACTACTCGTGAAGAGCAACTGGGGAAACCCAGCGTACACCTGCATTTATCGAGTGCAGGTTCATGGGAAGAGGGCAAACCCAGAAAGCCTCAGCTGAAACCGGCGAAGAAAGGCAAAAAAAAAAAAGAAGAGAAGGGAGGGGGGGCAGAAATAAATGCTGTGGCCGTTCAGATCGGTGTAGAAGATTTGTCTCCAAAGTGGGGTGCGCGAGAAGATCCATCCGGGGGAGGGCGGGAGTGCGCGCTGACGTGGCCACTGGCAGCCTGCAGGCGGGGGTTGCAGGGTGACCAAAATCATTGGGGCAGCCCTCGGGGGCTCCCAGGGCCAGGAGCTCCTCCGTTCCTTTCGCGATAGTGGGGCCGGAGGAGCAGATGGAACAACTTGGGCTAGCACCTTCCCAGCAACCAGGCTGCCCGTTTGTTGATTAACCCATAATTTCTGTAAAATGGGGGTGGGTGGGGAGCCTGTCTGACTGGCCTGTCGGAAACCCCATTCCTCACCCCACGAACGTCGCTGTTCTAGCTCTCGCTACCTCTGTCCATTTGTGGCCGGTCGGGCGGCAGCTCTGTGGCCCCAGGGGAGCCCACAGGTTCTCCCCGCCCTGCTCAGCCCTGGGGAGCCCCAGTGTGATGTCAGAAAATCTTCAACAGTTGCGAACAACTAATAACCAGGAAGGAGCTGCGTTCCTGGAATAACGTGACCTCCTCCGCAAATGACATCTTGTTTTAATGAAGTAGCGCCAACTGTTCATTCTCTTTACTTTTTAAAGAATAAAATTCTTTCCCAGGATTTTATCTGAATGTAAAATAAGCATTATTCCCTTCTCTATTTAAACATGTGGCTGCTTTAAAAATGTAGGTTTGAGCAGCAGAGAGGGTCAGTCTTGACTATGATGAGCAAGTTAACTATGTGAAAAGTTTGGTTTTAAACACATGGACAAATGTACCTCCGCCCTGTTTTGGAAGAGCTAAGTGAGGAAAACAAATCATGCTCTTCCATACATGATATCTCTTTTTGAAATGTCATTACAACAGGTCCCCAGCTGGAAAAGAAAGAGCAAAACACAAGGTGCAGCAATGCCTAGGAATACTAAGAAGTTCACTTCTTAAATGTAAAAAAATGCAATGTGAAAGAACCTGGAGGTATTAACTTCTAGACTGGAGTTTTGCAGTGCCCTGAATATATATGTAAAGGAGATTAAAGTATATAACTGTTCATCTCAGAAAAACTTTGCTTAGTATATAATAACTTCACAGTTTATTGTAAAGGAGAATTGTTATCTGCTTATTCTTTTACACCACATTCATCACTGATACCTTGTGATCTGTCATAGAGGCAAGTGCCCCAGGGTGGCAAGGAATATTTCATTACCTGAGGACGACAACAGAGTAGCCCTGCAGTGTGTATTTGGGGCCTTTTAGGACAAAATTATTCTAATTTCAGAAAACATGAGGGTAAAGCAAATATCAGCACAAACTAAAGTCATTAGCAAATGAAAGATAGTTTTTCAATATATGTATGTATGGAATGGTCATTTTGTTATATCTAGAAGCAGCCGATGATTTTTTAGGCCACTCTTGCCTGATGACATAGGTGGGCGAGTGACTGGGCGAGTGAGCCAGAGTCCTTTCCTCTTCTAGGAGTGGAAGAAGTGTTGGTGGAAGGTCATTGATGAAACAGCAGATAGCAAATGAACAGTTGGTTAAATCCAAGGATTAATGAAGTCCATGACAAAATTTCTATTGACGTCAGCGGGTCTTGAATGGTTTTTGATGGACCTCAGGAGGGATGATATTAAGGTGAGCCTTCAGGAAGAGAAATGTGGCAAAGGCTGGACTGCCTTTGTAAAGGTCTTCTTTTTCTTTAATTCATGAAGTTGCATTTTAGCTAAATCTCACCACCTTCCACATCACTTGTACAGAATCTGTAATCCGTCTCAAACTCAGCTCAAGGAGTGATCCATGTTCTCTCTTCCCTTCGTTACATGCTGCAGCTGGTACACTGAGCCATTCTTGCTGCTGCTGAGAGATGTCCATGCTAATTTTTCAGACTTACAAAATACTCTTTTGTTCATTAGTTCTTAACCCTTGTGACAAAACGGCCTCTCTATTCTGCTACAGTTGAAATTGCCGCTAGCAGGGAGCCAGAGAAATTCAGAGACAGCTGGAGCCGGTTTAAAGGCACTTCAAACTCCAGTCACCTGTCCTTTGCTGCTTTTCATTGCTGCGGAGGAGGACTCATGGTGCTGCTGCTTTACAAGCTAGAGCTGGAGACCGGACGGGAGCACACGTTGTTTGCAGCCCCAGTTTTTCCAACAAACATTTGGAGCCATTTCATACCAGTTCAGTGGGATTTCAAGCTGTTGCTGTTAACATTGATCTGGTGACTTGAATGTAAATGTTCATCTTTATGGCGGTAATTTTAAGTATGGGAGCGTTATCAAACATTAATGGGAATCTAAAGCCCACATCTCTGCCCTGAAAACATCCATGAGAATTTGCAGAAGGCAGGGAGAAACTTAGAGGTAGCAGCAAAAGGAGGATTTTGTGTGAAATACAATGACTTCTGGCCAATTCACAGATTAGCAAAGAAAAAAAAAGTTAGATGATACTGAAAGAGATTATTAATGAGGGCTGAATCTCATAAGGTTCACCTGCAGGTTCAGAGATGTTTTCTTGTTCTTGTCAGCTCTCAGAAGCTCAGACACTTCTGCAGAGCACAAAGTATATAAGGCGTTGGATTTTTACAATTAGTCTCAGAAACAACAGCCTCTCTTTTCAATTGCCAGTGATTCCTCACTTTAGTTGGGATGAAATGTCATTGGAAAAGCTTCTCTTATGTTACTCCATTTCAATGCATGCCCCCCTGCAGCAAGATTGGAGCGTGACAGGTTGAATTTAGTTCAAAATTTTAGGGTGTGACTTTAAATTTTAAAAATCTTTAAACCTAAACGATTGCACACAATTGTCTGGGCCTGATTTTGCTCCCATTTTAGTCTTTCCCTTGGAAAACTTCTCTCCTAGTTGGTGTCAGAGAAGACTTTTGGAGCCGTTTTTCCCTTCTCTACTTCAATTCTTTACTTGGAAAAGTTAGTGCCGGTAACATGGAAGGTGGTTAACACGAAGGAAAAAGGCCTATGAGCTGAAAGACAAATACAGATGAGACCATGTGGGGCAAACACCAAGAGTGACAAATACAGGGGTGGCAAAATACAACCACAAGCCTGTCCTTAGGAGGTGGGGGACGGCCCAGCTGTCTAGCTTAAAAGGAAATTACAAAATAAGGATTGTGGTGCGTCTCCATTCCTGGAAAATTTAAGGATCTTTTTTTTGCATCTTGTATTAAGTGGTCAGCAGTAAAAGGGTTTAACACACATTTCCTGCATTTTGACCATGATTTTAACAGATTCCTTGCCAAATATGGGATTACAATTATCATCTGCCTATGACTAGAATAGGAAGAAATGAAGGGTGAGATCATTCAGACAATTAGCACCTGAAAATGCAAATTGGCCTTAAATCAAATGCTGTTAGGGACAAATCCTTCGCTACTTAGTCAAAGTCCCTGTTAAAAAAAGCCTTTTTGTTTCAGTAGGCTTCAGTCCTTTAAGTGTAAATGTACTCGGAGAAAAATCTTTCTCCTTGGCAATGATGGGGTTTTGATGCAAATCTATTAGAACCAAAACTTTGTGGTAGAAATGTACCTGTTCCAGTGAAAAATTTGGGAAAGTTATCTCAGCTCAAGGACAAAATCTCTGTTTAGGATGAAAGAAAGGTTTATTTGTCACTCTCACCTGCTTTCTGGTTTGCCTTTTTTAAGCAAAACACCATGAAAGGTGCAGAAGGAAGCCACACTTAGGCATCTGTGTTTAAATCATCAGTAGCTCTTTTACAACAAATCAAAAAGCAAAAGAAATGAGTGAGACAAGCACCAGAAAAATCCACAGCAACTGTGAGTTTTGTCCCTGAGATTTGGATTGCTGGATTGGGCCGGCAGTGTGTTATTTACGTTTTTCCTCAATGGCAGCTGATCAAAATAATTACTACAATTATAAAAATAGGAGAAAAATAAAATATCTGATTGTCGTGGCTTAACCCTGGCTGGCAGCCGCTCGCTCGCTCCCCCCCAGTGGGATGGGGGAGAGAATCGGAAGGGTAAAAGTGAGAAAACTCGAGGACTGAGATAAAGGCAGTTTAAGAGGTAAAGCAAAAGCCGCGCTCCCAAGCAAAGCAAAACAAGGAATTCATTCACTGCTTCCCATCGGCAGGCGGGTGTTCAGCCACCTCCAGGAAAGCAGGGCTCCATCACGCGTAACGGTTACTTGGGAAGACAAACGCCATCACTCCAAACGTCCCCCCTTCCTTCTTCTTCCCCCAGCTTTATATGCTGAGCATGACGTCATATGGTATGGAATATCCCTTTGGTCAGCTGGGGTCAGCTGTCCCAGCTGTGTCTCCTCCCAACTCCTTGTGCACCCCCAGCCTACTCGCGGGTGGGGTGGGGTGAGGAGCAGAAAAGGCCTTGGCTCTGTGTAAGCACTGCCCAGCAGGAACTAAAACATCACTGAATTATCACTGTTTCCAGCACAAATCCAAAACATAGCCCCATACTAGCTACTATGAAGAAAATTAACTCTATCCCAGCCAAAACCAGTACAGTGATGTTTTTAGATTTCTCAAGCATGGGACATTGTTAACAAGTGTTCTCAATAGCAAACTGCTTTTCTCTAACCAGAAAACTTGTACTTCATTAGATTGTACAAATAAGTGGCTAACACTGTCCATTTGCTCTTCTCACTGACAGCCAAGAATCACAATGATCAGATTCACAGAAGTGCAATGCTGTTGTACTTCAAACTTAATACAATCTTCAAGTAAATATTCTTTTCACTACTCAGTTTTATTTTGCGGTATGTTTATTCTTTATTTCTCCTTTGGTCTTCAGGTGCCAATAGTTTTGTATAAGAAAAAAATAAACTAATCCATCTTGTTTGGTTTTCTTTCAGTAATTGTTTGGGCATTTTATTTTAGACACTCCTGCTAACCCTTGATATTATTTATGCACAAAGACTGCTAGAGTGTTAGTACTTATTTTTTTCTAAATCCTGTACCTAAACCTTGATCTCTGTTATTTTTTAATTTCTCCATTACATTTCAGTTGAAAAATGTCTTGTGTGTCTGAGAGTCACTTATCACAGCAGAATTCGTATCTGACTATTTGCTGTCCCTACCCCTTGTGCAACTTCTTCTGGAAGGAATGCTTGGCTCAAGGGAGTTGCTAGTTTTATCCTTCATGTTGATGGGCTCAAAACTTACCTCTACATTTTGTTTCTCTTTGAATTTTTTGTCTGCAGTTCTACCCATATCCAGAATAACCTGGCGTAACAGTTGGTTATGTTTGATTGAGGGAACAATGTGCTTCTGAGAAGGAACTCAATGAATTTATTTTAAAATCCTAACCTGACTTTTTAAATCTTTTTTTCTTTAGATCTTTTTCCTTTGTGCACTCTGCCATCCTAAACCCAGCTGCAGAAGTAGATTCCTACTACTTGTTATTTGCATTAATTTTCTTTAGGGACTGTAATTTATTAATAATGGATGTGTGTATTTGTTATAACAAATAACTTTACCAATAACATCACAAGTTATATATACACGGTTTATATACACAGTGAAAACCCAACACAGGCAGATCAAAAACAAGTCTCAGAAATTACACAACATCAGATCATGCAGTGGAAAATGCTTTCAGGCCTGGAGCATGAGGTAAGGAGTCAACTGAGCAACAAAGAACACAAACGTGATATACTGCTGAATGACTGGATAGAGCCTGACTCACTAAGAGAGGGATATTTTTTTAATCCTATAGGGTGTTTTATTGACGGCGCTTTCATATTCACACACATGAAGTCAATGAGCATTTGATTTATTGTGATTTTCACCACTGGTAAGCATTTGATTCATTGTGAGTTTCACCATTGAAAGAAGAGCTATTTGCTGCTCAGCTTTGGCAGATGTAGCTGAGGTTTCAGCAAGGAATGACCACAACGTACCTTCATGCACCTGAAAAAGCCTCAGATGGATTCCAGAGAAAATAGAGTTCATGTTTTTACTTCCGGTGTTGTTTTCTGAGCACGTAGGCAGAAATGCTCAAAAAGCACAGTCTGCAGGACACAGGTTGTTTTGCCTGCCCTAAGCCCGGGGGCTCTGCTGGGTATTCCCTGTACCCATTAGTGGCAGGGCTGAGAACATGAAATCTTGACTTTGTGATGTGAAGAGTTTTCTCCCTTGCTGTAAGTAGATTGTTGCAAGAGGTCCTGCTTTTAACTTCCTACACGTATATAGATGAAGGGTAAGTCTACCCAGTGAAATGAAGGTATGATTCCAGCACATTTGACTATAGGTATTCTCAGAATATCTGCAAAGCTGTTTTTTTATGATGAAATGGGGAACACACTTCAACCCGTTTTTCTAAATGTCAGGAGCAATTCTGAGCTTCTGTGTACAACTTGTTAAAGCGCCTTTCCCCTGTTTCCCAAAACCTTCCTCTGCCAGCGTCAGTGTCGTGTGTGCCCTGGGAGTGGCATGTATGCCTCATGGGCATGTGAATGGAAGCAAAGGTTCCAGAATCACCTCTCCTAATGCACCTAGAGAGTAAGTAGATCAGGAGAGACCCCATTCCTCACCCCATGAACGTCGCCGTTCTAGATCTCGCTACTCTCTGTCCATTTGTGCCCGGTCAGGCGGCAGCCTGGAGGTTCTCCCCGCCCTGCTCAGCCCTGGGGAGCCCCAGTGTGATGTCAGAGCCGCCACTGTGAGGTCAGAGCTGGCCGCCCACACAGCCCTGTGGTGCGCGGGGAAGGAGCCCACAGCTGCTGTGTGGCTGTTGCCCTGGGCAGGCGCGCTCCTGCTGCCAGAGCTGTTTCTGCCTGGGCAGGCCACACTGCTGGAGCTGAGGCGGAAGAGCTGAGCGGGGAGCCTGCCTTTGCCCAGAGATGGCGGGGAGAAAGGCACCCCGGAGAAGACGCCAAGGGGCCTCAGACGGCTCCTTGGGGAAGAAGGCTGACCAACAGCCAGCAGGGGAGGCCGCGGAGCTGAGGTACGAGGTGGGCTGCTCCTGCCCGGGGCCTCAGGTTGGGGAGGTAGCAGGGACACGGCCTAACACGGCCTAACACGACGCGGAGCAGCATGGGGAAGCCGACAGAGGCTTCTGAAGAAGAGCCCCCCCCAGTGGCTTGCGAAGCCCCCCTTCTGCGGGGATGGGCCTCGGCTGAAAGCCTGGCTCGCTCTCCCGGCCAAAAGCCAGTGTGCAGCCTGGGCTTTTGGGGAGGCGGCAGCCTCCTGCTGCAGGGGCCAGTGCCCAGCCCTGCTGCACGGGGAGGTTTTGCTGCCGGGGGAGAGTTTGCTGCACGGGGAGGCCAAGCCCCTGGGACCTGAGGCTGGCCCCCTCTGGACATTGAGGCGCGGCCCTGCCTGGCTGAGGGGGGGAGCTGTGCGGGGAGGAGAGGGGTCGGGAGACCGCCAGCGCCCAGGGAAGAGGTGGGGGGCCGTGGTGGGGGACAGCAGCCTCCGCGAACGGCCGCTGAGAGGTGCCTGCGAGGGGCAGGTTGGTGCCAGGGGCCAGGGAGCAGGGACGGATGGGGTGAGAATCGGGCTGTGCTGCCTGGTGGGCTTCCCGCGGCAGGGGGCTGCTGCTGCCGCCAGCTTGCTTCCTCTTCTCCCACTGCGGGCCTGTAAAGCAAAGGATGGGGAAAGGAGAGGGGGACGCCTGGATGCAGCCCAGCTGCGCTGCCCTCTCTTGCTGCAGCTGAGACGTCCCCTGGGAGGCTTCCTGCAGCCGACCTCTGGCAAGGGCCTTGGCTCACACAGCGTGGGGACGGTGGGTGACCGACATCTCTCTTTTTCCTCCCATAGGAGCCTCTGCATGGGAGTGGCGCTGGAGACAGGCTTTGTGCATGAGACTCCCAGCTCAGCCACTCAAGTGCCTGCGCAGGGCCGTCAGAAGGCCGCTGAAGTTGCAAGTAAGCTCAGCACTGATGCTTGCTGTCAAGTGCTCGGGGGTGAACTAGGAGAGCTGCGCTGTGCCAGAGCTCTGGCCAAATGTAACAAGTGGCAGGAGAAGCGGAGGCTGCCCTGCTCTTTGCCCCAGTGAGGGAATACGTAGGACTCGGTGCCCGCCTCCCCGCAGGGAGCTGAAACATGCGGGCTGGGCATCCGAGAGAAGAGACCTCCAGAGACAGGCCTAACTTTTCTCTGCTTTCTTTGCCCAGGCACGGCCTTCAGCCGTCTTTGCCATCTGGCAGGTGCCCTTGTCTCCCTGTGGAGACATCTACTGAGCCTGATGACATGCATCTTCACCATGTACGTACTACGTGTTTCTGCTGTGGACAGGGGGAGAAAGGGGATGTCCGAGGGCCAGGGCAAGCAAAGGGGAGAGCAGGGGGTGTTCCCCAGCCAGCTGCCCAGCGCTCCCACTCGGGCACCGAAGCTCAGGCGCTGCTCGTGCTGTGGCCATTCTCAGGGAGAACCAAGAGCAAAGCCCCTCGGCAGTCTCACTCCCATGCATTTGCCGGTGGCCCAAACTTTGGCTGCGGTAGGACAAACTGCCGCGTAGCCAGACGCTCGGGTGCAGAGCCACGCCTCTGCAGGGGAAGGGTTTCCCCAGCTATGGCAAGAGACCGCGCAGGGCTGGGAGGGCTCTGGGAGGAAAGCCAGACGAGGCTCCTGTGCTTCCCAGCCGTGTGGAAAAACACCCCTAAGAGAGAGCTGTGTGATTGCAAGTGAGAACAGGCCTGCTCTCTCAACCAAAGAGAGAGCAAGGTCCGCAAGGTCATTTGCTCGACCTCTTTACTTCCCGGGATTATTTTCATTCCCTTTCGGAAGGCGCTCCTGGAGCTCTTCCTTTGAGGAAGGTCTGCCGTTAGATCTGATTTGGGCAGAAATCATGTTCCTCCTGGGCGCTGCTCTGTCAGCTCTCTGTCAGCAGCAGGCTTCTAAAATGGTGGCTTTTCAGCCTGAAAACGGAAATCCAGCTGTGAAGGGGTTTGCTCAAGACTCGGCTCATTGACAGCCACAGAACTCCCTCTTTTCCAGGCAGAAGACGGCCCTGCAGAAGACGAGGTTCTTGAAAGTCTTCCTCTTGTTGCTCCCAGTGGCTCTTGGTGAGTTTGCTTGAGCAAACATCTGAAAGCGACAGCCTGGCTGTGCTGGATGCCAGCTTTCAGCTGGCCAGCTTTCCTTTTTGGCCGATACGGGTGGAAACTCCTGTGGCCCAAGTGCTTCCTGAGTATGTCCTTGACTGGGACTTGCTTTTGGGCGACCAGTGAGAGTGGTAGTCTGCCAGCCATGCTGCTGCTCTGGCCCCTAGACAAAACGGCTTGCTTAGTCTGCAAGTCTGCGAGAGAAGGGCGTATGTATTTCCAAGCCTGAACTGGGAATTCCCAGGGGGGCCGTGCAGGGAGACCGATGGAGAGGCACCTCTCCTAGCCCATGCAGCCTGGTCTCGGTGCTCACTGAAGCAGTGAGGGGCAATGGGGAATAGCTGTGGGGCACCGAGCACACCTGAAGATCGGGGCTGCGCCGTCCCCTGATGCCTGGGGTGATGGCTCCCGGTCAGAGGCGCGTCCTCTCTCTGCACCCCCACGTTCCCCACCTCCTCAGCTAGCCTGCTGCCCCACTCCCAAGGCACCAGGGAGGAGACAATGTGACTGCAGGGATCGCTAGCAAGCCTAGTCAAATAACTGTCTCTCGGTGATGTGAATTGCAGCTGGTGTTTACTGTGGGACCTCACTGCCAGCGTGGACAATGCGGGCCAAGGGACTGATAGAGGTCGGTGATTGTAGTGGGACAGGCACCTCCTGCAAGGGAGCGCTGCTGACAGTAGCTGTCACACATAAATCACGGGCTCTTCTGCTTCCACGCAGGGTGACCCAAAGAAGCAGCAGCTTTTGCCGTGTCTTCCTAGGGAAGCCTCTCCTGGGAAGCCCCGGCAGCTCTGCTAGTGGGTTCTCTAATGGAGCGTCTTTCCCTTTCAGGAGCTGACGCGTGTGACTGCAGCAGACCTGAAGACCCTGAGGTAGGAGATGTTTCCTGAGCTGGAATTGGGTCTGTGCAGAAGCGTTAGCCGACCTCGTGCTACCTGCGCTTATTGTCCTTAATAGCCAGGGCTCCCGTACTTCCCTCCTGCCTTTGCCTTTTGCTCAACCTGGTGAGGAAGGGAAGCACTCGCAAAGCAGGGAAAGCATGTGGGTCTCTGTTCCTTGCTGAGCTCAGACGCTCCCCAGAGGGGATGGGCCACTCTCTGACAAGATCTGCTTTGCTGTTCCTGCAGGAATTTGCATGGGTTTTTGGAGGAGCAAACCCAAAAGTTGCAGCTGCTGCAGGAGGAGTTGGCTGAACTGAGGGTGGAGACCAGGAGTATGAAGAAGGTGATCCTGCATTTTGGGGAGGGAGGCTTGGCTGGGCAGAACCCCTGAGAAAGCGCTCTTTGGGATTAGTGGTGGGCTCAGAGTGCTGACCACAGCAAGGCAGCCTTTGCCAGAGGCTTGCTGGGTGAGCTTCTGTGCCGCACAGGCCCTTCTCCAGGCCCAGTTCAACCGGGCCGCCTCAGGCAGCGGAAGACTTCCAACATCCTTCCCCTTGGCGCGCCGGCGCCTCTGGCTGCTCTGGCCGGGCCCCTGAGGTGGTGGTGAGACCCAGGCACGCTCACGGGGCCAGCCGTCACTGGCAGGGCCTGAGCCCATCTCCTGGCTGACCTGGAGAGCGTGGAGGGTGGGGAGGAGGGTGTGGGGACCCCCGTCAAGCCACCTCGGGGCCGGGGCCAGGGCCGTGGCCACAGATACTGTTCTTCCTCAGTCCTTGTGGCTCACGTCAGCCGCAGAGAGTCTCTCAGCTCTGCGGACAAGGCTTGCCTTGCCTTGCGTTTCTGACACTGGCCCTTCGCTGCTCCGGGCGCTAGTAGCCACGCTGAACTGTGCACTGATGTGGTCCTTTTCTGTGCTTGTTCATGGCTTTCTCAGGAAATGAACCTGGCATTGTCCAAGATGTCTCTGGAAGTCTACGTCCAGATGTCTGACTGGGCCCTGAAAAGCACTGGTATGGACACAAGCAGCCCAGTCTCCTTGCCCTGCGCTTGTCTGTAGCACTCCCCAAAGGAGGCTGTGCTCCAGGCGCTGCTCTCCAAAGTGGGGGAGCTTAAATCTTCACGGGGTCCAAGAGCAAGGCTGTGGCAGAGCGGCTCTCTCAGACTCCCTCCCAGTCCTGCCCTCGGCCTCTGCGCAGGTGCCTCGGGCGCTGCCCCCGCACACGTTCCTGTGCTGACGGAGGGGCTCTCTTCCTCTCCGCTGCATTTGGAAAGGGAACGGCTGGGTCATCCTTGGCTGCCCACAGAGCAAGCCCTCAGCTTTGGTCTGCTGTCATTCACATGGGCACCTGCTGCCTCCCAGCACCCTCAGACCTTCTCGTGGCGCTGTGAGAGAGGCAGTCACCAGGCACGTGGATGCTGTCATCGCCATGCGCAGCTGGGCACCGCCACCAGCGTGCTGATGAGGACAGGACTGACAGACGTGGAGCTGGCCGGCGGTGTCAGAAACAGTGTCTGAGCACCAAGTCCTCCTACTCTGTGGCCTCTTGCAGTCATCTGCTCTCCCTTCTTTACAGGTGCCAGCATTGACAGGCAGAGAACTTCCAAGACCTATGACTGCAAAGAGTGGACCTACAGGGTTTTATCGTTCTTTTGCACTGCCAACCCTCCTGATACTATTTTGCAGGTATCGTAGCGGAAATCATCAGTGCTGGTCTCCTTCCTTCCTGCAAAGTTGGGGACTGACCGCCTCAGGGGCTCTCCCCTCAGTCCAGTGGTACTGCTCACACCCACAGTGCTGATGAGGCTCCTGAAACCAAAGCTTGAACACAGGGCTGGGCTTGCTAGAAATCAGTGGTTCCCCTCAGGAGGGGAACAGAGCGGAACTGATGCATCTTGCCCACAGTTCTCTGTCACAGCTGGGTGAAACACTTTCTCCCTGCTGACCCCATTTCCACAGTCGTCCCAAACAGTGCCTTTTTGGGGGTGGGAGGCGGGAGGCAGGGGGTGCCCTGCAGAGCCACTGGGCAGCGAGGTGTTTCTGTAAGGCCCCCAGCTAGGATGGTCTCATAAGCGGTATTCTCCTCTTTTCTGAGGAGAGCCCCCTTTGTCAGGCAGGGAAGGAGCCCACCCTCTTCTGTCCACTTCCTCACAGGCGCCTAATTTTTGAGCTGAAATAGACCCCACAGACACACCGGCGCCTATGCTTCAAGCTACATGAGCAGTTGTGTTGGCCCCAACGCTCTCTCACACTTCATTGCTCTCACGCTCTGGTTGCAGCCGGATGTTTCCCCAGGAAACTGCTGGCCTTTACAAGGGCATCAGGGCCAGGTTGTCATCAGGATGCCAGCACAAGTCCATCTGACTGCCATCAGCGTGCAGCACATCGACAAAGAAGCGTCTCCATCTGGGACCGTCAACAGCGCCCCCAGAGACATCGCTCTCTTTGTAAGTCTCTGCTGGGCACTTCTGGCTGGGATGTGGCCCCGGGGGAAAGCCGTGACAGGGACTTGCTTGCTTTTGTGCATCCTCTGAGGTTTGTGTCCTGCTCTCTCCTGAGCACTGCAGCGCCCTCGCGGGATGTTTCAAGGGCTCTAGAGGTTTCATCCCTCTCAGGACTTAGTCTGGCCAAAGCACCTCAGGGTTCTTGACCAAAACTCAAGGCGGAGACTGAGCTCCACCCTAACCGGTGCTAGACTACTGCTAGAGCCCCCGGAGAGGCTGGGTAGATAACAGGGCTGATCCAGCGCGTACATCCCCTCTTTGTCGGGACGAGTCTGAGCTGCTCTCCTTGTGCTTTGCCCCTGAGGGAGTGGATGCGGACGGAGAAGAGGAAACTCTCCTTGGGACGTTCCTGTATGACGTGGCAAAAGAGCCCCTTCAGACCTTCTTTCTGAAGGTAGGGTCCAGGCACAGGGACAAGATGCCGGAGAGCAAAACAGGTTTGCCTGCAAGTCCGTGGCAGGAAGAGCGTGAATCCTTTCTCCCTGGGCCCAGGGGCCCAGGCCACCGCCGAGAGAGACCTGGCGGGGTTGGGAGGGCTGAGTGGCCTGCGGTGGTGGTAGCAAAAGGACAGCAAGGGCAGGGTCACACCGTGGGAGCACGAGTCATGAGAGATGCCTGGCTGCAGCCACTGCCTCAGCAGAGCCAGCTGCACACGCGGCCACTCCGCCCAAGCAACGTCCTTGTGCCGTGGAGAAACAGGGATGCCTGGTGGCAAAAGGTGTCGGGCAGCACCATCGCTCCATGCTGTGGCCTGCTGGCAGGCTGGACAGCGTGCCCCTTCTCTCCCGGTGCTCTCCCGCTTGCCAGGAGGAAGGCAGGCAGAGCGGACAACGGGAGCCTGGTGGGGTTGCACACCAGCTGCCCCACACATAGGAGCACCTCCCCGGCCTCTCTGTTAGCACACAGCAAGCAGCAGAAGGAAAGGGGCAGAGGGAAGGGAGTTGCAGCCCCAACCGGGCCGGCATGCAGAGGATGCCAGGTGCCTTCCTCCTTGCCATGTCCCCAGCCTCCCCAGCAGGCCCGGTACCAGCAGTGAGCCTCAGATGTCCACAGCCGCTCCCACCCACGTTTGGGAGCTTGTTCCTGAGCAGGAGCAGGGCTAGCAGGGGGCGATACCGTTGATCGCACTGTTGCTCTTAACACCTCCGTTTCCATTTCCCTCTTTTCTTCACAGAACGCGCCGCTTCCCAGAGCCTTTTCGTATATCAAACTACTCGTGAAGAGCAACTGGGGAAACCCAGCGTACACCTGCATTTATCGAGTGCAGGTTCATGGGAAGAGGGCAAACCCAGAAAGCCTCAGCTGAAACCGGCGAAGAAAGGCAAAAAAAAAAAAGAAGAGAAGGGAGGGGGGGCAGAAATAAATGCTGTGGCCGTTCAGATCGGTGTAGAAGATTTGTCTCCAAAGTGGGGTGCGCGAGAAGATCCATCCGGGGGAGGGCGGGAGTGCGCGCTGACGTGGCCACTGGCAGCCTGCAGGCGGGGGTTGCAGGGTGACCAAAATCATTGGGCCAGCCCTCGGGGGCTCCCAGGGCCAGGAGCTCCTCCGTTCCTTTCGCGATAGTGGGGCCGGAGGAGCAGATGGAACAACTTGGGCTAGCACCTTCCCAGCAACCAGGCTGCCCGTTTGTTGATTAACCCATAATTTCTGTAAAATGGGGGTGGGTGGGGAGCCTGTCTGACTGGCCTGTCGGAAACCCCATTCCTCACCCCATGAACGTCGCTGTTCTAGCTCTCGCTACCTCTGTCCATTTGTGGCCAGTCAGGCGGCAGCTGTGTGGCCCCAGGGGAGCCCACAGGTTCTCCCCGCCCTGCTCAGCCCTGGGGAGCCCCAGTGTGATGTCAGAGACGCCACTGTGAGGTCAGAGCTGGCCGCCCACACAGCCCTGTGGTGCGCGGGGAAGGAGCCCACAGCTGCTGTGTGGCTGTTGCCCTGGGCAGGCGCGCTCCTGCTGCCAGAGCTGTTTCTGCCTGGGCAGGCCACACTGCTGGAGCTGAGGCGGAAGAGCTGAGCGGGGAGCCTGCCTTTGCCCAGAGATGGCGGGGAGAAAGGCACCCCGGAGAAGACGCCAAGGGGCCTCAGACGGCTCCTTGGGGAAGAAGGCTGACCAACAGCCAGCAGGGGAGGCCGCGGAGCCGAGGTACGAGGTGGGCTGCTCCTGCCCGGGGCCTCGGGCTGGGGAGGTAGCAGGGACACGGCCTAACACGGCCTAACACGGCCTAACACGGCGCGGAGCAGCATGGGGAAGCCGACAGAGGCTTCTGAAGAAGAGCCCACCCCAGTGGCTTGCGAAGCCCCCCTTCTGCGGGGATGGGCCTCGGCTGAAAGCCTGGCTCGCTCTCCCGGCCAAAAGCCAGTGTGCAGCCTGGGCTTTTGGGGAGGCGGCAGCCTCCTGCTGCAGGGGCCAGTGCCCAGCCCTGCTGCACGGGGAGGTTTTGCTGCCGGGGGAGAGTTTGCTGCACGGGGAGGCCAAGCCCCTGGGACCTGAGGCTGGCCCCCTCTGGACATTGAGGTGCCTTTGCCTCGTGTGGCTCCTTGGGGAACACGGCCTCTCAGCAGCCAGGAGGAGAGGCAGCGGGGCCGAGCTGCTGACAGACGAGTAGATACGAGGGTTCGGGTTTAGATTCGAGTTAGGGTCAGGGTTCAGGTTATCTCACACTCAGATGAAAGATGAACACCCTTATTATGAGAAAGTAATTGATAAAAGGTTCACTCATATGGTGGACTCCATGTATGAACCCAGCCTGACCAGATGATACATAGTTCCAGTCGTAAGTAATGGCATTACTACTGATTTCAGATTTTTTCGAGAGAAGATATCCTTGTGAACTGAAGGCCACCTGTTGTGGCCTCCACTATCATTTACCAACTTCACATATCTGATTTCAAGGTCTTTGTCTCATTAGAAATTTTCAGAGCTTGAAGTGGAAACCTTTCTGACAACTGACACAGTTTGGATATATCAGGAAGTAAATCTTCCAGATCCAGATGGAGGGATTAACCTGAAACTATCCAGATCCATAGATGCATGTTATGAGTCCCTCTCCCTAATGCTGTCTAGTGGATCAGATCTATACAGGAGCAAAGGTAACCTGTGGCCCATGAGAAAGATAAGAAAATATAAAGGAAGAAATTATATCTCTACAAACCATTCCATTAATAAGTTGGGAAGATTTGGCCAGATCTCCACAAATACCTGGAAAAATGCACAGGCACATAAGACTAGATGGGAATTCTTCCATCATCATGCCCAGTTTCCCAAGCATATGGGATAATCCTCTACACCTTCTACCTTTATGCCTTCTGCTACTAATTTCTCTCCTTCTGGCTTCTCAGCTGTAGAGTCTGACTTTGCCCGTTTCTCATACCATGATCTCCCTCTTATCACACAGAGGGAAGTCACAGCATGGAAGGGTGCTTGGAAAGAGGTAATGGCACTTCTGTTTGTGCTATTCTGGGGGACTTTCCCTGTAAACAGGTGTAGATTCTCTGCTCATTAAGGACTACTACTGCGAAGTCCACAGACAACAATGCCACAGTAGTTGACATATCCATTTTCTAGATACATCCATCTTCCTGATGGCTAAAGTTCCTGTGGAGAATGATCTCTGTAGGTGCATCTATGGTTACAGTCCACCCTGTCTTGCTATTTCACCACCAATTCTCAATTTGCAAAGCACAATTGCATCATTTACAACAAAACAACCTCCCAAAACACAAGTCAACATGTCCATCTTATTTATCACTGCAGTTTATTTTCAATTCAGCATTTTGGAAACACTAGATTTGCTTTTATTGCATAGCATACTCTTAGCATAGAGTAATGTCCCACTATCATACTATTTATATCAGAAAAGAAATTACCAAAGGCTAAATTTGAAAAACCAAAGTTGGATAACAATATGCTTTGACTAGCAATCATAAAAGGTTGCTCATAAAATAGAATAGCCTGGAACTGCAGTTTCATGTTTCCTGATATAACAGATGTCCTGTTACGATGCCTCAGTCAGCAGATATGCCAACAGCAAGGCAGCTACCAGGCTTTACAAACGTGCTCCTAAATTGGGGTTACCAACTAGTCTGATCATCATGTGGAAGCCAATATAAGATACGGAGTCCCACCAACCAACAAAATGCAATTATTTGTAAGAGGTAGGAACCTCTTGGATACAAGCCAATATTTCTGTATTAGCCAAACATGCATAGCTTCCTCAGTACACCAGATGCCTTAGCATTAAGGAAAGGCCAAAAATAGCTATAGTTACCCCAGGTGGAACAATAGAAATTTCCTTTGAGACTTATATCTTTAAATTAGCAATTACAGACCAGCAATGATCGAGTCCAGTCTGAGGATCACTGATACACACTGCAGTCCAGAACTCAGGAGTGAGGTATTATTGACCCGGCTGAAATCTCTGGCAGTTTTAGCAAGGGGACAAATGACTGCAAAAGATACGACTGGAACCTCTACTTCTTGCCTGCCCTTACTCTTGCTATGAGGCTTACATTGACTGGCTGAAGGTTGAAATCTCTACAGATCTCTACAAAATGCCTGTTTTGTTTGTTTCTACTGCCATGTTGGTAGAGCTCCCCTGTTTCTCTATGTATTCAGCCACTGTGTGTTTATTAACCACTGGGGGAGATCCCTCCAGAGAAGAGACCTTCTGCAGTACTTACATGAAACAGGGCTCAATATGATGAGGCTTAAGTTCTACCAGATGAGCAAGGACCTTCACTGTGTGGTTGCTAAAGGTTCCAGCAGGATAATACTACAGAAACATGACGGAAGTAGTAACTCCATACTCAAATCTCCATCTCTGTAGTGGTGTGGTCCAAGAGTCACTGCGATGTTGCCTAGTGTTGATGGTTGCATTGTATTCCACTGCCTTAGGCTGAAGCAGCCTCCAGGTACAGTACCAGTTCCAGAAGGCAGGACTGCTCTGTTTGCTCAGAGCTAAAATTCACTAGTAAGGAGGCATAAAAATACTGCCTGGCTGTTATCCGTGTTATATCTTGCCTGTAATTAAATAAAGAACTCAGGTTTCCAGTTTGGTCAATCCAGTCTTGCCATAAGCAATACATTCACTTTAACTTTTTTTTTCCCCCAAAGTGAAAGATTAAAATAAACACATAAGACCCATTCCCTCCGACCTATGCATTTAGCTCCTTTAATGGTTTGAGAAGCCACATTCCTTTCTCCTCCTTCTCCTTTCTCCCTTCAAAATCCAATCTTGCTGCTAGGGATTGATTTTCTTCTATTATTTCCTAATGCTCTGGAAAGTCAAAACTGAAGTGCTATTTCTACTTGGCTCGATTATTCTCTTCTTGAATTAATGAAGACTTTTCAAGAGGTAAACAGCACGACCATTTAATAAAAAATACATCTAGATTGGAGGACAAAGCCAGAAAGTGTGACAACAAACCATCTGATACTCCAGGACCCAATACATCAATTAAAATTATTTAACCACAAGAATTTGTTGTGGGATCTTGCAGAGAGTGTGGATACAGAGTCTTGAAGATAATTTAACTCATTTCCCATAGGGAAACACATCTCAACTTAATAAGATTGCTCCTAACAAAAAGAGAATAACAAATGCTGTTTTTACTAACAGACTGAGGAAATACAGGAGAAATGCGTGCAAGTTATTCTTGACACAGATACAAAAATAATAGGCAAGAGAACATTTCCTTTGCTTATGAATCCAAGCCTCACTTTATTGTGATCCTGGTGTTTTTAATAGGTCAAAATGAGCTTACATGATTCCCTGTGCCTTAATGGTGTATTATTTTGCATTTGAAACTGGGCAGCAAAAGCCTCCCAAGGAGAATGCCAAGGCGAGTGGTTTGCCTCCCATTCAGGGAGAATTTTGTGGTCCTGATTCATTCTGACAATGGTGTGCACATCCTCCGGGTGAGGTGGGGCACATCTATCGATAATGTCACCAGGGTCTGCTGCTTTCAACCACTGACATGCAGTTGAATAACTTTTCAAGGATGCTTCATTGTCCTTTTGGATTATGGTGGTAAACCTATTAGGAACAATTAGGATCAGCTGAACTAGCTTCTTTCTTAAAACACCTAATGTCTTTGCTTTTCCAGAGTGGGGAGGAGCAGAATCTCTATGTGTCCCACACCTTCTCCAACCCAAAGACACATCCCCTGCTGGTTCCCCTTCCTCCCTCTGCAGCTATAGAGGTTCTTCATCACCTCCAAGGCCTGCAGAAGGGATGAATCCACAGAAGTCCTTTTCTCTCCTCTGCCAGCACCAAACCTTCAAGGATTGACTGGGAGGGGGGAGCAGAACCATTTGAGCACCACCCTCTGTTCCTCTGGTAACCCTTCTGGTACCCCAAAACAGGGCACCCAGAGAGAAAAATGAAGGAGGGACAAAGAAAAGATAGAAGAACAATTTCTTCCTGATGTGTCTGCAAAATACAGTCACTGCATATATAGTATAGGCCAAAACTGTGTTTTCTACACCTAAATTATGAAAATTATCCATATATCTGAATCAAAAGGAATATACACGAAAAAGACACTTAAAGTTACGTGACAACCACACTTCTGGAATCTCCTAATTTGTTTTTGCATTAGCAATATTTTGCCATTCCTCTCTTCTTTTCTTTTTTTTATGTGGACTTACACAGACACAGAGTCCAACCCTTCCCTACACAACCTGTAGAAGCAAAATTAATTACATATGAAACTCATGTAAAGCATTTGCAATTGTGAGCGGCACTGTACTTGCAATGTTGCATAGTTATTCTCACGTATACACAGAAATACCCCGTACTTACACTGCATATTAAATTTACAGGTTCTGACTGCCTGCAGAAAGATCAGACATAGAAGACTCCAGCTGACAATGCCAAATTCTTTTGCATTCTCAGATAAACTCCAGTATTTTTTTCTATTAAACATAAAACTTGCAGAATGAGTTGGTCTGTTAAAGATTTTCTTCAATCGGTCTAGAACCATTTGAAAAGGTCATAATTATTTTCCCTGGTGTTAAAATCATTGTCTTCACACATTCGTTTTAAATCACAAGTAGTAATAGTAATGGACAATTTGATAAGCCAGGTTTTTTGTTCTTAAAGAACACAATCAAGTATTTCAAATTAAGTAATTTTCCTTCTTATACTTTATTTTCTTGAGAAATGTAGTGCTCCCCAAAATACTGGCAACACATTACCACAGGTATCACATTTCATGAACTCTAATTCCTAAAAACAAGAATTCAGTGTTGTAAGGAGCTGATCTCACTAAAGAGACTTCAATTACATCTGTCAGAAAGCAATTACATGTGTCAGAAAACAAACAAAATTCTTTTCCCATGAGAATTTCTGACATTTTGAACTTTATAAATGTCAGTTTGGAAATATTCAGTTTACTGTGATGATTTTGAAACAGTTCCTTTCACTGACACTGAAATAGTTAAATAGATTATAAATATATTAATAAAATAATATTTACAATATTATCATATAGAACTGAAAAATCAGAAATCTCACATGAAATTTTATCAAAATCAATATGTGGATATATTTAAATTTCAATGAAATTGCATTTTCTGAAAGAGATTTTTTCCATGCCCAAAAATAGACCATATCTTCTTATAGGACCAGGATGGATCCCTGAAAGGGTTAGGCAGTAAGCTAGAGCTGGCGCCTGTTTTACATGCTTAATTTCAAAACGAATACTTGTCCTGGTTTTGGCTGGGATAGAGTTAATTTTCTTCCTAGTAGCTGGTACAGTGCCGTGTTTTGGATTTAGTATGAGAAGAATGTTGATAACACACTGATGTTTTAGTTGTCGCTAAGTCGTGCTTACACCAAGTCAAGCACTTTTCAGCTTCCCATGCTCTGCCAGGTGCACAAGAAGCTGGGAGGGAGCATAGCCAGGACAGCTAGCCCAACTGGCCAAAGGGGTATTCCATACCATATGACATCATGCTCAGTATATAAGCTGGGGGGAGTTGGTTGTGGGGGAGCAATCGCTGCTCAGGGACTGGCTGGGCATCAGTCGGTGGATGGTGAGCAATTGCATTGTGCATCACTTATTTTGAATATTCTGCCATCATTATTATTACTATTAGTATCATTTTCCCTTCCTTTTCGGTTCTATTAAACGACCTTTATCTCAACTGATGAATTTTACTTTTTTTTTTTATTCTCTCCCCCATCACACTGTGCGGGGGGAGTGAGCGAGCAGCTGTGTGGTGTTTGGCTACCTGCCAAGCTAAACCACAACAATACTCAGAACCCATATTCAGTTGCTGCCTAGCCTTGGAAGCGTCTCAGCGCATTGAGAGCTAAGTTTTCAACACCAGCGTTCTCATGCGCCTCAAACTGCCCCAGCATGGACGGTAGCTGTGACATAACTTTCACCTAAGCTCTCCTGGGATCTCACAGGAATGAGGTGCCCTTCCACATATATTGCTTCACAGCCCTGATGCATTAGGTGTCCTCAGAAATTGCCGCAAGCTTTGAATAAGGCTTTATATGTTGCTAATCACTTGCTGCTCTCATCCAATAGTTTAGTGTCTATAGCATTTTTCTATGATTGGAGAGACTACAGTCCCATACTGTCTTCTGCCTGAAGGGAATCAGATCTACATTTTCTATATGAGTCCCCTTGTCACTAAGCTACAAATTGTTTTGGGAAAGGTCCAGACAGGCTGTCGTGGTTTAACCCCAGCCAGCAAATAAACCCCACGCAGCCGCTCACTCACATCCCCTCCCCCATCCGGTGGGATGGGGGAGAGAATCAGGAGGGCACAAGTAGGAAAGCTCCCGGGTTGAGATAAAAACAGTTTAATAATTGAAATAAAACAAAGTAGAACAGTAATAATAACAATGAGAACAGCAACAATAACAGAATATACAAAGCAGGCGGGGCACAATGCAAATGCTCGCTGACCGCGTGTCACGAAAGGGGGGCGAGCCCCCCCACACACCTGGTTTTTATACTGAGCATGATGTCACATGGTATAGAATACCCCATTGGCCAGCTGGGTCCACCACCCCGGCTGTGCTCCCCCTCCCTGGTGCAAGCACCACCCAGCAACAGCCAAAGCATCAATGGGCCATCAACGCTCCTTTCATACCAAACCCAAAACACAGCACACCCCCCAAGCTACTGGGAAGAAAGTTAACTCTGTCCCAGCCGGAACCAGGACACAGGCCCACTCTACCTGTTGAAGAACAGGAGAGGCTGAGGGAATTCAGTTCAAGTCAGGCTTAGCTTACAGTGTTAGTAGAGCTTATGATTCTCCTGGGAGGGGGCTGTGGCATTCCCTGAGAAGCAAAGCAATCTGCATTGCAGTCCTTGGCTATTTTATTTTAATCAAGGAGTTACTTGACTATGGCAGGAAACTGGAAGTGAGAAGATGCAATGACAGTCATGCTGCTGTGTCACCCTTGTGCTTACTTCCTTTCTCTCTCTGGCCAAATGAATATCTGATTAGCTGATATAAAGTCAAAGAGTTTCAGATAGAAAAATGAGGATAGAGTCAGCTGCAGAAAAAAGACTTGATTCATACAGTAGCAGTTGTCTCCCTCTGTGAGCAGTCCTACTCCTTTGCAATGTGAAGAGTAAAAGCAAAATCTCAAACCACTTTTATTGGTGCTTTAGGAGAAGTATTGCCTGTTAGAGGAGTCAGTGTATCTGCTGTGTTTGGAAGAACAAAGGGTCAGCGACAGCAGGAAGAGAGCAAATAGCATTACCTCATGCATGGATGAAGAGTTAGTTCAGGAGGCACTCGCAGGAATGTTTGTACAGCCCAGAGGAGACTGTGATGAGTGTGCTATGTTATGAATTTAAAGCTAACAAAGTGTGATGTCTTTTGAAAATCTAGTTATTTACTCGAGGCATTGCCTAGATGCAAAAGATGTACCCTCAGGAAAATGAAAGATAAAGGTTTTCGCATACTTCACAGCCACAGAATATCTTAGACATTCAACGTTTTCTGGCCATGTTTGAAAGGTTCATTCCAAATTTATCGGAGTCAATCAGCTTGTATTAAAATAACTAAGCATATTGGATCAAAAAGAAAATTAAAATCTCAGAGGAACTGGAAAAGGAATGTGTAGTTTCAGGCTACTGGTCCATATTTAAGCAGAGTAACTCACAGCAGTACGATGTGGTACTTTTCTTCTGGGAGATGCGGGCTTCCACTTCACTGGCTTATAATGATGGGCATTCAATAACTTGTAGAATTAACTTCAAAGAGGTACTGAAAACTGAAAATGAGAGTAAGGAGGCCCAATCCGAAAAAGGCACCTTGGGTATAACTTAGAATCATAGAATCATAGAATTGTTTAGGTTGGAAAAGACCTTTAAAATCATCGAGTCCAACCGTAAACCTCGCACTGCCAAGTCCACCACTAAACCATGTCACTAAGCACCACATCTACACGTCTTAAATAATTCCAGGGATAGTGACTCAATCACTTCCCTGGGCAGCCTCTTCCAATGCTGGACAACCCTTTTGGTGAAAAAATTTTTCCTAATATCCAACCTAAACCTCCCCTGGTGCAACTTGAGGCCATTTCCTCTCGTCCTGTCACTTGTTACTTGGCAGAAGAGACCAACACCCACCTTGCTACAACCTCCTTTCAGGTAGTTGTAGAGTGCGATGAGGTCTCCCCTAAGCCTCCTCTTCTCCAGACTAAACAGTCCCAGTTCCCTCAGCCGCTCCTCATCAGACTTGTGCTCCAGGCCCTTCACCAGCTTCGTTGCCCTTCTCTGGTCACGCTCCAGCACCTCAATGTCCCTCTTGTAGTGAGAGGGCCCAAAACTGAACACAGGATTCGAGCTGTGGTCTCACCAGTGCCAACTACAGGAAGACAATCACTTCCCTGCTCCTGCTGGTCACACTATTTCTGATGCAAGCCAGGATGCCATTGGCCTTCTTGGCCACCTGGGCACACTGCCGGCTCATATTCAGCCGGCTGTCAACCAGCACCCCCAGGACCTTTTCCTCCGGGCAGCTTTCCAGCCACTCTTCCCCAAGCCTGTAGCGTTGCATGGGATTGTTGTGACCCAAGTGCAGGACCCAACACTTGGCCTTGTTGAATCTCATACAATTGGCCTCGGCTCATCGATCCAGCCTGTCCAGATCCCTCTGTAGAGCTTTCCTACCCTTGAGCAGATCAACACTCCTGCCCAACTTGGTGTTGTCTGCAAACTTACTGAGGGAGCACTCGATCCCCTCATCCAGATCATTGATAAAGATATTAAACAGAACTGGCCCCAGTACTGAGCCCAGGGGAACACTGCTTGTGGCCAGCCACCAACTGTATTTAACTCCATTCACCACAACTCTTTGGGTCTGGCCATGCAGTCAGTTTTTTACTCAGTGAAGAGTACGCCCATCCAAGCCATGAGCAGCCAGTTTCTCCAGGAGAACGCTGTGGGAAGCAGTGTCAAAGACTTTATTAAAATCTGGGTAGACAACATCCACAGCCTTTCTGCGGTGGTGCATTTCCCCTGCCCCTCCCCTGGGCCACTCCATGATGTCAGGAATTCCCGTTAGGCCTTGGCCTTTGTGTAATGAGTTGGACGGTTAAGTGTCCCTTGACTGTACCAGAAACCCTTGCACGGCTAAGGAGGGAAATGGCACTGACCATATCAGGAACTCCTGTTGCCTGGCCAAGGTGGGGAGCGAGATAAGGGATAATTCATCATCCCCTGACATCCTTATCTGGATGGTAGCTTGCGTGGAACAGCACCATCGTTACTGGAATCTTGCGAATTCTAGTAACTACCAACTCAGATAGTGCCAGGATGGAAATTTATGGACGACTAAAGCCAATCATCTTGCAACCCTATAAACAGCCGTCCTAAGTGAGGCCCTTTGAGCTCTCCTGGACCACAGTGGGCTGTGACCAGCATCTCCCTCTGAGTGGGATGCCACTCAGAGCTCGCGAACCCTCGAGTTTGCGATATTTGGAGGACCGTTGCTGAAAGCTGATGATGGGACCTGGGCTGCAACCCTTCACTCCCCAAGGCTTAACCCTCGCCTGTTGAGAAATGCTGAGGCATTTGAAGTGAATATTTCACTGAACTGGAAGGGAATTTTTAACAGGTATACCTTTGTACATTTATATATATATTTGTGTCTCTGTGTGTGCATGTGTGAATTGATTTAGGTAACCAATAGCAAGTATAGTATAAATATTGCCATCTTGAACTTATAATTAAGTCATTGTTGTGATTGTAGTGAATTCTGTTGACTCACTTTGTAAATGTTAAATTAGTCAATGATTAAGTGCTGCTAAAATCTTGTGATCCACCTTAAAACTCTGAATGAACCTTAGACTGCTGCTAGACACATATAATCCCTTAGACAAAAACCGTTGACCAAGTCTGGGACTAGGAATGGATCCAGCCACACCTAAGCTCCATCAGAAGTTTAGAAAGCAAGTGGGTCTTCTCTGAACCTCGTGACTCAACAGGAGAGTCTCCCTTACACTTTTGCATCTTCGGTCTCTGTATAAATCATTCTAGCTCAATTCTAACTCGATTTTTCCTTTGTCTGTTTCATCCATGTAGTAAGTGATAGAGTGAACCTTGCCATCAAACTTTGTTAAGTCGCGCTTTTATAAATTCCTATTAAAACTACTTTTTGCTAATACCTTCGACGGTGATTCTTTAAGCGATCTAAATCACTCAATTGCAACGCCTTCCCTCATCCACTAAGCAGGTCATCTTGTCATAGAAAGAGATCAGATTAGTCAAGCAGGACCTGCCTTTCATAAAGCCATGCTGACTGGGCCTGATCACCTGGTTGTCCTGTACGTGCCACGTGATGGCACTCAAGATGATCTGCTCCATAACCTCCCCCGGCCCCGAGGTCAGACTGACAGGTCTGTAGTTCCCTGGATCCTCCTTCCAGCCCTTCTTGTAGATGGGCATCACATTTGCTAACCTCCAGTCAACTGGGACCCCCCTGGTTAGCCAGGACTGCTGATAAATGATTGAAAGTGGCTTGGTGAGCACTTCCACCAGCTCCCTCAGATGGGTGGATCCCATCTGGCCCCATAGACTTGTGTGTGTCTAAGTGGTGTGGCAGGTCACTAACCATTTCCCCTTGGATTATGGGGGCTTCATTCTGCTCCCCATCCCTGTCTTCCAGCTCAGGGGGCTGGGTACCCAGAGAACAACTGGTCTTACTATTAAAGACTGAGGCAAAGAAGGCGTTAAGGACCTCAGCCTTTTCCTCATCCTTTGTCACTATATTTCCCCCCGCATCCAATAAAGGATGGAGATTTTCCTTAGCCCTCCTTTTGTTGCTAATGTGTTTATAGAAACATTTTTTATTGTCTTTTACAGCAGCAGCCAGATTAAGTTCTAGTTGGGCTTTGGCCCTTCTAATTTTCTCCCTGCATAAGCTCACGACATCCTTGTAATCCTCCTGAGTTTCCTGCCCCTTCTTCCAAAGGTCATAAACTCTCTTTTTTTTTGTGAGTTCCAGCCAAAGCTCTCTGTTTAGCCAGGCTGGTCGTCTTCCCCACCAGCTCGTGTTTTGGCACATGGGGACGGCCTGCTCCTGCGCCTTTAAGATTTCCTTCTTCAAGAATGTCCAGGCTTCCTGGACTCCTTTGCCCTTCAGGACTGTCTCCAAAGGGACTCTGTCAACCAGGCTCCAAAACAGGCCAAAGGCTGCCCTCCAGAATTCCAAGGTAGCAGTTCTGCTGAGCCCCCTCGTTACTTCTCCAAGAATCGAAAACTGTCATTTTGTGATTGCTATGCCAAAGACAGCCACCAACCATCACATCACCCAAGTCTTTCTCTGCTCACAAACAACAGGTCCAGTGGGGTGCCTTCCCTAGTTGGCTCGCTTACCAGCTGTGTCAGGAATTTATCTGCCACATTCTCCAGGAACCTCCTAGACTGTTTCCTCTCCGCTGTATTGCATTTCCAGCAGACATCTGGTAAGTTGAAGTCCCCCAGGAGAACAAGGGCTAGCGATTGTGAGACTTCTCCCAGCTGCTTATAGAATATTTCATCTGTCTCTTCATCATGGCTGGGTGGTCTGTAACAGACTCCCACCATGATATCTGCCTTGTGGGCCTTCCCCTGGATCCTTACCCATAAACACTCAACCTTATTGTCACCATCACGAAGCTATAGACAGTCAAAACACTCCCTAACGTACAGGGCTACCCCACCGCCTCTCCTTCCTCACCTATGCCTTCTGAAGAGTTTATAGCCATCCATTGCAGCACTCCAGTTGTGCAAGTCATCCCACCATGTTTCTGTGATGGGAACTATATCATAATATTCCCACTGCACAATGGCTTCCAGCTCCTCCTCTTTGTTGCCCATGCTGTGTGCATTGGTGTAGATGCACTTCAGTAGGGCTATTGATCCCGCATCTTTTTGGGAGTAGAAGCCCTAATTCCTATGTGACCATTCTCAGGCACTTCCGTGGTTTCTAGCACATCAATAACCCTTGTGTCTTTGCTGCCGCATAGATCTCCATCCCCTACCTCCACTGAGATGGCAGACCGAAGGACCTCACTAGCACACCATCCCTCAAACATTGGCGTGCTGCCCCCAGGCTTATCTCTAGTGAGCCTGGTTTTATCCCTTTCCCCCTTCAAATCTAGTTTAAAGATCTTGAACTTGGTGTAGTACTTAAAACTCTTAAACTTGGTGTACTACTAAATTTCACAAGTTACCACCCTGAAGCAAAAAAAATATATTGGTCTAATCAAAGACTGGATAAACATCCTGGGTCCAACGGTAGGCAACAGCCTTTGGTCAGCTGCCAGGTTGCAGAGATCGGCTTTGATTTCAGCAGCTTACCAGCATGACTTTTGTTACGTAGCATCAGAAAAACATGGTTTTACAGACAACCCTCATTGTTCCAGCTCCCCAGAGAAACATACACAGAAAGTGCATAATTCCCCTAGATGACCTCCTTAATGCAGGCTGGAAAATAGCTCTGGAAACACTGGCACACTTTGAAGGGGCTAATGCATTATTTCTTTTAGGGATGATCTCATCACCTAGCTGAAAAGAAATGTAGCCTCAATGTTTCTGGAAATTGAAGCTGTCAGTGGAGAACAGTTGTTTCCTATGGGGATTAAAATACTATTACCCTGAGGAATGTTTACAGAAAAAAATAGTAGTAGAATTCTATGCATGAGCAGGACCAAGAGGCATTGAAAATTCAAGGGAAGGCCAGGAGTGAAATGTGTTGGCCAACTTCAGATACAAACATAGAAATGGAAAGTGGTTGTTAAGTAAAACCCTGTAACATGCTAAAAATGGCATCACAGCACCCAGGAAAAGCTGTGCAGTGGGGTAGCTATGACTTAGTTGCCATCACAGAAATGTGGTGGGATGAGTCTCATGACTGGAGTGCTGCAATGGACGGCTATAAGCTCTTCAGAAGGGACAGGCGAGGAAGGAGAGGCGGTGGGGTAGCTCTGTATGTTAGGGAGTGCTTTGACTGTCTAGAGCTCAATGGTAGTGATGATGAGGTCAAGTGCTTGTGGGTAAGGATGAGGGGGAAGGCCAACAAGGCAGATATCCTGCTGGGAGTCTGTTATAGACCACCTAACCAGGATGAGGAGGCAGACGAAATATTCTACCAGAGGCTCGCAAAAGTCTCACAGTCGCTAGCACTTGTTCTTGTGGGGGACTTCAACTTTCCGGATGTCTGCTGGAAATACCACACGGCAGAGAGGAAACAGTCGAGGACGTTCCTGGAGTGTGTGGAGGATAACTTCCTGACGCAGCTGGTAAGCGAGCCCACTAGGGGAGGTGCCTTGCTTAACCTGCTGTTCACAAACAGAGAAGGACTGGTGGGAGATGTGGTGGTCGGAGGCCGGCTTGGGCTTAGCGACCATGAAATGGTAGAATTCTCAATACTTGGTGAAGTAAGGAGGGGGGTCAGCAAAACCGCTACCATGGACTTCCAGAGGGCGGACTTTGGCTTGCTCAGGACACTGGTCGAGAGGGTCCCTTGGGAGACAAAGGGGTCAGGGAAGACTGGACGTTCTTCAAGAAGGAAGTCTTAAAGGCGCAGGAGCGGGCTGTCCCCATGTGCCGTAAGAAGAACGGGCGGGGACGATGACCAGCCTGGCTGAATGGGGAGCTCTGGCTGGGACTCAGGAAAAAAAGGAGAATTTATCACCTTTGGAAGAACAGGCAGGCAACTCAAGAAGAGTACAGGGATCTCGTTAGGTCGTGCAGAGAGGAAATTAGAAAGGCAAAAGCCCAGCTAGAACTCAACCTGGCCACTGTCATGAGAGACAACAAAAAATGCTTTTACAAGTATATTAATGACAGAAGGAGAGCCAAGGAGAATCTCCATCCTCTATTGGATGCGGGGGGGAACATTGCCACCAAGGACGAGGATAAGGCTGAGGTACTCAACACCTTCTTTGCCTCAGTCTTTAGCAGTCAGAGCAGTTATCCTCAGGGTACTCAGCCCCCTGAGCTGGAAGACAGGGACAGCGAGCAGGATAAACCCCCATAATCCAAGAGGAAGAAGTTAACGACCTGCTACGCCACCTGGACGCTCACAAGTCTATGGGGCCAGATGGAATCCACCCGACGGTACCGAGGGAGCTGGCGGAGGAGCTTGCCAAGCCACTCTCCATCATTTACCAGCAGTCCTGGTTAACTGGGGAGGTCCCGGATGACTGGAGGCTTGTCAATGTGATGCCCATCTACAAGAAGGGCCGGAAGGAGGATCCGGGGAACTACAGGCCGGTCAGCCTGACCTCGGTGCCGGGGAAGATTATGGAGCGGTTCATCTTGAGGGCGCCCACAAGCTGTGTCCGGGACAACCAGGGGATCAGGCCCAGCCAGCACGGGTTCATGGAAGGCAGGTCCTGCTTGACCAATCTGATCTCCTTCTATGACCAGGTGACCTGCCTAGTGGATGAGGGAAAGGCTGTGGATGTGGTCTACCTGGACTTCAGTAAAGCCTTTGACACTGTCTCCCACAGCATTCTCCTAGAGAAGCTGGCGGCTCATGGCTCAGACAGGTGCACTCTTCGCTGGGTAAAAAACTGGCTGGACGGCCAGAGAGCCCAGAGAGTTGTGGTCAACGGAGTTAAATCCAGTTGGCGGCCGGTCACGAGCGGTGTTCCCCAGGGCTCAGTGTTGGGGCCGGTCCTGTTCAATATCTTTATCAATGATCTGGACAAGGGGATCAAGTGCTCCCTCAGTCAGTTTGCAGACGACACCAAGCTGGGCGGGAGTGTTGATCTGCTGGAGGGTAGGAAGGCTCTGCAGAGGGACCTGGACAGGCTGGATCGATGGGCCGAGGCCAATTGTATGAGGTTCAACAAGGCCAAGTGCCGGGTCCTGCACTTCGGCCACAACAACCCCAGGCAACGCTACAGGCTTGGGGAAGAGTGGCTGGAAAGCTGCCCGGAGGAAAAGGACCTGGGGGTGCTGGTCGACAGCTGGCTGAACATGGGCCGGCAGTGTGCCCAGGTGGCCAAGAAGGCCAATGGCATCCTGGCCTGTATCAGAAATAGTGTGGCCAGCAGGAGCAGGGAGGTGATTGTGCCCCTGTACTCGGCACTGGTGAGGCCGCACCTCGAATCCTGTGTTCAGTTTTGGGCCCCTCACTACAAGAGGGACATTGAGGTGCTGGAGCGTGACCAGAGAAGGGCAACGAAGCTGGTGAAGGGCCTGGAGCACAAGTCTGATGAGGAGCGGCTGAGGGAACTGGGACTGTTTGGTCTGGAGAAGAGGAGGCTTAGGGGAGACCTCATTGCGCTCTACAACTACCTGAAAGGAGGTTGTAGCGAGGTGGGTGTTGGTCTCTTCTGCCAAGTAACAAGCGATAGGACAAGAGGAAATGGCCTCAAGTTGCGCCAAGGGAGGTTTAGATTGGACATTAGGAGAAATTTCCTGAAAGAGTGGTCAGGCCTTGGAACAGGCTGCCCAGGGAAGTGGTTGAGTCACCATCCCTGGAAGTATTTAAAAGACGTGTAGATGAGGCGCTTAGGGACATGGTTGAATGGGCATGGTAGTGTTGGGTTGACAGTTGGGCTCGATGATCTTAGAGGTCTTTTCCAACCTTAATGATTCTATGATTCTATGATTCTATGATTCTATGCTTGATAGGATTTAATCAGTCTGCTCCCATTGAATCCCTGGAACAGCACTACGCATACATATAGCATATGTTTCATCTCCTATGATTAAGTGTCTCCTAAAAAAGTAAAAAGGCCTCTTAAATGAAGAAGGAGTGAAGGATCATTCTTCTTCTAGCAGAATGACAGGTCTCTCACATCTCCCATTTTTTCTTGTGGCAGGAGCTGCTTTCTGAGTGAATGCTTTTGGGTGTCCCAAACAAGGGTACAGATGTCAAAGATAGAGCTTCTGAACTGTTAGAACTGTTAACACAGAGCTATTCAATTCCATTCCACCACACCAAGAACTAGGAGGTTATTAGGAGGGTTATTTTGCAGCCAGCATCCCTGTGTGTTTGTGTATACCACAGCAGTGACTGACGGCACTCTTTGCATAAAGAGGATTGCTCTTAGGATCAGCTGCTTAACCTCTCTCTAGAAGGTTAGCTGATGTATTGTCTCCAGCCACTACACAGGGTAATTTCTGTCATAATCCCTGTCTCCACCACAGCCAGCCACTACTCGTTTGTGGTGTACAGCCAGTAATGCTCACACGCCTGGGCTCAGACATTCTATGCTTGCTGGGCATACCAAACAGAAGATGCTGGTCCCAACTGAGTAAGTAATTTTCTATGAAAATTAAGTAAGCTTTTCCCAGCCAAGTCAACAAAACTGCTTGCTTGAATATCTGGTCACCTGCTGGAGCAAAGGCTTCTCACCTCTATTTTCACCTGCCTAACAAATAACTACTGGTGGTTATAATGGGGGAATGCAGCAATGGCACCTCCGCAAATACCTATATATAAAATAAAAGTGTACTATGACTTTACTCCTTCTGTGCTGACCCATTAGAATAACTCAACTGTAAGGCTACAGAAAAGCTTCCACCAAGTCTGGAGTGCCTGGCTGGATGTTTTATGAACAAGATAAAAACCCAGTAGGTTCACCAGTTATAAAGTAGCATCTTTGATTTAGATATTCCACATTCACTCTTATCAGCATTTTAAGGTTCCTTGGCATTTGTCTGTTGGTGTATTTTTTTTCAATAAGCAGAGGCTTCCTCAATCAATTTTTACATTTAGAAATAGAAATTCTTCATTCATTGCACCTGGAATGTAAAAATGTTAAAAAGAAAACACTGACAGGCAGCTCCTTCAGCATCCTCACAGAGTCTTTCTCCATCCAACTTTAGGAATCTTGGACAAAAAAATTGAGAGGAAATAAAATCCCATAATGTTGATTAGGAGCAATTTTCTTATCTTTTCAGAAAGATAAAGGTGTTTAATGAAGATTGAATTTAAGAGGAGCAGTGGTGGTTTCCAAGGAAACTTAACATGCTCCTCTATAAACATCAATGAAATCCCTTTGGTTTTGTTTTTTTTTTCCTTCTTTTTCTTTTCCTCCCTGTTGTTGAGGTGTTGGGGGTTTTTTTCTTATTGGGTTAATTCAAAGCAGGAATTCCAAACCATTTCACTTTTTAAAATAGAAAGTGCATTCACACAAACATGTGTTGAGAGATGTTAGGCATGTATAAAGTGATTAAGTCCAGTGATATATATTTGACTTGATTCTGGACAGACGCATGTCAGGCAATCACAAGAGGGTGGGTACCAAAGGCAGTAGAAGCAAACATGAATGTGACAAGCACAGTGTAATTAAGTGGTGTTTATGCTGGGGTGCAGCACTTGCTCAGCAAGGAGGGTGCCCTTTCTGTCCATGTGCTTTGGGTTCCTCCCAGAGCAAACCAGGGAACACAGCAGGATGGAGTCCACTCAGATTTTACCATCACAGGCCATCAGAAAACAGCTGGGGTAAGGAGAGCACAGTAAAGTGGAACTGCTCCTTTGGATAGATGCAGATGCAGGGTTTGTACCTAACAGGAGATGGAAGGAATCTGAAAGTATAGATATCTGTGTTAAATATTTATTTTTCCCCTTTTTCCTGCCATCTGAAGATCTGGTTGCAGTGATTTGTGTGACCTACTTCACAGAGCAGGCTGTTGTAAGTCACTTATAAACAGCTGGAGCAGATAAGGGTGTTTGAGTGGGCACAGCAGTCAGCGCTTGGAAGAGACAACTGCTAAGCAGAGCGTTTTGGTCCCTCTTACATTTTCTGTGTCTTGTCTCTCTGGGTTGTGGAATAGGGCAGTGAGCCCTGACTTAGCAGAAGGAGCTCATTGAGGCATGTTGATACTGTCAGAACGTAACCTTCAAATCCTCAGTCAACTCTGTGCTGAAGTTTTTGCACCCCAAAGAAAGGAGGACAGGAGAAAAGAGCAAGGAACTGAAAATTTCACAAGGGAACGTAAGAAGCAGAGAGAGACATTTTCCTTCCAGACATCGTTCTACATCCCGTAAGTTGTAGCCAAAGATGGATCAGTCATGTTTTATTTCCTCTTGAAGTCATAAGGGACCTACAGCCTATGAAAACTGAAGAAAATAGGGACAAGCACAGTCAGTAGAGATGATCAGACAAATTGAGGCTAAGATTTTGGAAGTGTCATTAGCTTAGCAGAAAACAGGTTGATCAGGAATGGAAAACAGGAGACATACAAGGGGTAGCTTGGCATACTGTAACATCAAGAGGCGTGAGGGTGAGATGGCATCCACAAGAAGAGGAAGAATATGAGCATGGCTGTGCTGGGACTACCAAAGTGCAGAGGACATGCGGAATTCTCCATTAGCACCCAGGCATTACCAGCTACTCAAAGAAACTGCAGAAGTTGTCTCGACAGGGCAATATGGTTGAAAGCAGATAAATATCCCATGGTTGACGGCTGTTTGATGCAACCTCTAAGCACTCTAAGATTGCATCATGGATGCACATACTGCAGATGACTTACAAAGAACCTGGAGCGATGCTGAATATGCAAGGACCATATTCAAGGACCAGCTTTTGCTGTTCTCTGCAAGAAGCAGTATGTAAGGCTGTGGAAGTTAACTGCTGGGGAAAAAAAGTGAGTTAAATAGAGGATTTTTGTGGAAGAGAGATTTTGTGGAAGACTTCTCGTTAGAGGGAAGTGATTTTTTTGGGTAATCTGGGGTTCCCTGCTTATGAGGGCAGACAGGGAGGATAATTAGGAAAGTATTCAATTATTAAAAAGGGAGGGGATAAATACGCACTAATTTAGCATAAAATCAAGATGTCAAGAACAAAATTAATCAAGGCACGCAGGGATAAGAGAACAGAAATGTACTAATTTCCTATACACCAATGCTAGTGACTTGTGCAGTAGGAGAAATTGGAATGGATGTATGAGCATAAGTTCAGCCTTGCAGGGAAGAATGAAGCCTGGTGAGAAGATCTGCATGACTGGAATGCTAAAGTCTCCTCCTATTACCTGTTTAGGAAGGGATGAGTGGACAAAGAGGGAGGTAAAGTGTTATTCTGTATCAAAAATGATATTGTCTGTTTGAATCACTGCCAGCTCGGAAGCAAACATTTCATGAATCTTTCCAAGCCAATATCCTAACAGGTAGGACATAGTGCCATAGACCAAAGGCTTGAGGACAAGCTGATGGGCTTTATAAATATTTACCTATAAAGTGCAAGCTAAAAGGTCTGTTATCATGGGAAACTTCAGTCTGAGTGATATGTGCTGACAGTCTCATTCTCCTCAGATGTCTAAATCCCATAGAAGATAATCCTTAATTCAAAAATGTCGTCTCTGTCACAAGGGCATTCTATATTAGATGCCTTCTTGACAGCTAGAGAGGAATTGATCACACAGTTCAAAAGCCCTGGGAGTTGTGAACATTGCACTGTGGAGTTTGGCTTGGTTGCAACCACTTTATCTCCGCGGCCCATCAGGCTGATACGACTTACTTCTGAGTGTGGCTGGGCTGTGCTAACGCAGCTGCATGCAGCACTCGGCGTGTGAGTGGGGGTGGAGGTGGGAGGACGGTGCTTTCGTAGACTTTCAACTCCCAGCTCCTCTTTCCAGGGAGATGCCACTGAGTATTTTGCTTGTCACGGAGTACATAACTCAACGAAGCGGTGATCTGCTGTCTCTCACCAAGGTCAGGCGCTGCTGACCAGCAGATTTTTGTTCATTGAGGCAGGCTTCCCAGAGCCTCACTGAGTTTCTCAGGTGGGAAAGTGTGGGAGCACACTGGATTCTCTGTGCACTGAGGAGGATTGCCTCAGCTCTCGTAGGCACGGAGGAGCGGGCTGCCTTCTGATCCAGAGCCCAGCTTCACTGAAAGAAGTTAATGATGAGGTCACACCTTACTCTATGAGCAAGAAAGCATGTAGGTTAATGAACCATGTGAAATGAGGGAGCCAAAACAAAGGGAGGTGAGACTGTGGAGTTGATACTCATTAGTAATAGTTCAAAGCAAAGAGGAGAAATCATCCAATATTCAGAAAAAAAGGTACTTATATGACAAGTTATAAAAATGCTAATAGAAGAAAAAAAACTTAAAAGAGGAGGTAAATAGCAATAGGATCGAGGATCCTCCCTTTTCAAAGAGCAATCTATTGATGACCGGTTGGTCAGCATAGACTCATTGAGTGCCCAGCGGTGTGGTGTGAGAATGTTAATGGTCAGGCTAATGACGGCTAGTTCCAGCCCGTTACAATGTATATAAACAATAAATGAGATGATGGCTGTGTACTCACCAGGCTGTGTGCCTGGTCTTGCTCTTGAGCCTCTGCAGCTGGTAAATAATGCCAGAATAAAGGTAATTTCAGTGTGACACCCTCACTCATCAGTATTTGCCTCTTTGCAAAGCTATGGCGCCTGAGCCAGCTTGGTTTGCACCTTGCCAGAATATTTAACATCAGCTGCTGAAGACATCTTGCAGCTGTGGCTATTCAGAACATAGTTATTGCCTAAAAAAAGATAACATTCAATATTAAAATGTGAACGTAGGGGATACTGCTCAAAATCGCCACACTATCAGCCTTATACTACTAGCCTGTTCAGATAACTCTGTGTGATGCTGCATTGCTCTATGTAGATATAACTTCAAGTGACCATGACTTAATCATGTGTGATCTGCATCTGTGAGCTCTGTGCTTTATATGAGCAGTTTCACAGTGTCACAGAGCTGAGGCCAGCTTTGACCATATCAATTGGAGGTAAAAAATCCAAACAGAAAAGCATGAATAAAAATAAAGCTAAAAAAATCAGAACCCTGCTAAATCACTCCAGCTGAAAAGTCAGACTTGGGCAGTAGAACGAGAGAATGGTAATAGTTACAATATTAATTAACGTATCACATGCATCACATATATCATAAAGGAAAGAAAGAAGAAACGGATATTAAAGAATATAAATTAGGACATAAAACTGTAGGAACTGGTAAAGGCACAAGGACCACTACATCGTCAGCAAAGTTCAGGATAAAAAGGAGATTCTGAAAGTAAATTTGGAACAAAAGAATATGTAAAGAAGTGGGAAGGTTTTGAAATAGTAGATGATGTCTATGGAATTGTCTACAATACGGCAGAAAAGACAAGCTTCTCTACATGTTTCTCTTGGGCTTTGAAGAACAGTCAATATGCTGTGATGGCAGCGCATCTTCTAGTGATGATGATGACAATGATGGCGTATTTTCTATTCTGACAGTGACTCAAAGAAATGTTAAAAAGCAGCTATTGAAGTTATACATTTTTAAATCAGCAGGTCTGGATAGCTTGCATCAGAGAGTTTTAAAATGCTGTTTGAGTAGCTCTCTGGATCCTTAACACTGATTTTCAATAAAACTTGGAAGAGTAAGCTAGTTTCAGAAAATTGAAAGGAAGCCAGTGCTGTAAGAAAATCTGAAAAAGGTAAAGTGGGCAATCTGCTGGGCCTACTGGGCCTTTCAGCTCTAAAGAATGGCCAAAGCAAGGATGGGTAACAAGATTATTTCTCATTGCCAAGGATTCATTGACACTAGGTCGTGCTAGTTAACTTGATATATTCTCTCAATGAGGTCATAAATTTGGTTGAAAAAGTAACAGTGTTGATGCAAGCACAGAGCCTTCTACACTTTCAGACCACATTTTCATTAGAAATTAAAATATTACAAAATAAACAAAATGCACATTAATTGGGTACATTTCAAACCTGAATTGAAAACTTAATGCATGGATCTCTAAATACCATCAGCCAATGAGCATGATACTATTTAGCATTTTTATTAAGAACCTGTCAATGAAAGGATTGACAGATGATATAGAAGTGGGAGAGTCATAAGCCGTGAAGATGACACGCCCCACAGCAAGTCTGGCACTAAGACCCCAGGAAGTGGAACGCTGGCTGTGTTCACTGTGGCTGAAGATGAACTGGGGGTCATAGCAGACAGAGACATGAAGATGAGTTCATGTTATTACTATTCTATGGCACTTCCAAATATTTCCCCTCATTGGTAAAGACCTGAAATGCTAACAACTAAGGGTGAATTTTACACTGAGAAGTGCATTAGTGGGACACCATGGATGTGAAAACAAGAAAGTTCTTTCAAGAAGGATTTTGTTAAACAGCAGACAGTACAAAGAAGGCACATGAGAAGGATGAAAAGATTGAAAATCATTCTTTATACTGATACAATCAAAGAGCTCCGCTGGCTTAGATTTATGCAGAGAAGATTAAGGAGATGACTTCATGTAGGTTTGTAAGCACTGACATGAGAACAGAAATCTCATAATAATGTCCTTCAGTACAGCAGACTGAGACATAATAAGATGTGTTGGCTGGAAGCTAAGGTTAGATGAATCAGATCAGACAAAAAAGATGCATTAAAGCCATTGGACCTATCTGTTGCTGAGGTATGTTCTTGATCCTCAGAAAAGTTTAAATCAAACCTGCTTTACAGGGAACACCTCACTCCACTGAATACATTACATTCACGAACCGTGATTTCCCCAGGAATTTCTAATGCTAATTCAACGCTCTGGACTCAGACTTTGATTTTCATAGAAGTCAAAGAAGTGAAAGATAGATGCTGGCAGGTCTTTAGCTGCATTCCTAAATTTGATGCTATACCTTCAGGCAATTTAATTTTGTTTTTACCTGGAGTCACTTCAGAATACGTTTTTATGCACAGCTTATGTTTCTACACAGGGAACACGTGGCTGGAAGCTCATGACAGCAGAGGATTGTCCTCAGCAGGGCATGGAGTGACTATAGGAAAACAGAAAGCTGAACCAAGGCCTAACTTCTTTGCATACGCACTGCAAAATTCACCTTTTTCTAAATGTCTCTATTGCCACCTTGTGCGAATGGATAGGCTGTGACTGTGCCTCCCGCATTTCCCATATTAGTGTTGTGGCACTTATCCACAAAATGGGAGAGAAGGGCTGAGGGGGCTGAGCCCACCCTGAGTGCACGTCTGGAGAACTCCAACGCTGCACCTCCTTCAGCTGAGCATTAGGCAGCGAGCATCTATGCTCCGACGGTGAACAGGCAAGAAGTCTTTTGACATTGGTCCAGTGCAGAGTACACCAGATGGGAGGTAGAGAGAGCTACAGCTCTGGTCTCTGGTCCTGAGTCCTTTTTTTTTCTTCTTCCACAGAGAAATCCATTCAGGAAGACTCTATAGTTATTTCTTTTTTTCCCCCATTCATTCACTTTCTCAAGGAGTTGGTGAAACAGAGTCTGGATTAGGCTATAACATAATCCAATTAGGATGCAGCCCAACCCAGTTACAAGTAGTCGTGGTAAAAGAGGAAAGACGACAAGGGCACAAGCTGACACAACTGCCCCATGGGAAAAAAAAGTCATAAAAAAACATTTCTAAAGAAAAAAATACATCCTCACTCAGTGTTAAGTTTTCCACACAGGCAGAATCCTTCCAAACTCTTCCTGGAGGGTGAAAGCAAATGGAAAGTTAAAAACATGTAGATGTGTTTCCCTGATGCATGAATAGCTCACATTAGCGTTAATAGAAATTACCCACATGCCTCATAGACTGAACAGGCTCAATACTTAAATTGACGCTGTGGGAGCTGCTAGGCACAAAGAAAACTGCACAGGAGACTCCGGGAATACATAATACCATAGGCTAATAAGAGCTTCCTTTATTTTGTTAGGACCCCCATGAAGCTAAATATGTACCTCGGAAGATGAATCTAGATAGTATTGCTTATATAGACAGGAGGCAAATCTCATTTTTTTTAAGGATGGAGACCTTATGTAAAACCTACTGAAAATGAAAAATAGAAGATAAAGAAAAAAAGTGTTATTTAACCTGTGAGATACCTTTTTCAGCTATGTCAGTTACTATACCAAAAAGCAAAGTGATTTTTTTCCTCTTCTAGTTCTTTGTTTTGTGGATTTTTTTAATTGTTAAAATATAATGGAGACTTATTCAAAATCAAGACAGCCTTTGGAGGGAGATTTCCATGTTACTCTAGAGAAATAATTTCATGCAACAGACTTCTAGATTGGTAAAACCTGCTTACACGTTTCTGTCTTAAAAACTTGTGCTTTTTCAAATTCATGCCCAAATGCCTGCACTTGTATTCTGCTTGTGGAACAAAATCAGTTGCTTCCCAATAGAACTGTCATTTCACTCTTTTTTGGAACACCTGTATGGAAAAAACTATAAATAAGTGAAATGACATATTTTAATTTTGTTGAGGTATTTAACCAATAAATGTGCATTTGCTGATTATTGCTGAATGAATACATTTTAATTGTAACACTCCCAAAAATACTGATATCATCAATGTGCTAAAGAAATAAACTTTATAGACAGAGCTACCAGCTGTGTGATAAGTACAGTCTTTTGCATGCATTTTTGGTTAATTTTTTAAGTATTAATGAATGCAAATGCACAAACTAACATTATATTTTTATTTTTTAAGGTATAGAGTGAATAAATTAGACATTTAAAACATGCTTTAATAATTTCTCTTGATCAGTAGCCCATACAAGCACTTTCACTGACTCAGAAGGAAGCTATATGAGCAATTTCTGAATAAAGGATGCGCAGCATGCTTAAATTTTAAAAATCACTATTGTAATTTCTATTATTACAACTGAATAATTGGGTCAAAATTCTGCTCACATAATCTTATTGCATTCAGGCTACAAGCTACTGTAAATACAAGACACTTTTAATCTAACGCTTTCTTTTTTAAATACTAATGGTCTACAAGATGTATCTTCATTAAAATTGTGCTCATTTTAAATTTTTTTTTTGTAAATGTGAAATGCAACCTCATTGACTATGGCACCAAAAGGCATAGATATTTAATACTTTTCCGCATCTGTCCACTAAAAAGGTCAAATGGTTAGGGCGTTCAATATCACTGGGAGAGAAATAAAACATCAGCACAGAACAGGAAAAGAACAAGTAACACTGCTCTTTGACAAGTTGAATCTTTTCATAATTGCTGGCTCTGATGGATTTCATTCAAGTTAGTTAAAGAAATGACTGAAGCAATCTCAAAGCCATTTGGGATTATTTCTGAGAACTTCTAGTGGGGGGAGGGTAAGATACTGTAAGACAAATATAGCTCAAGCTTTTAAAAAAATTCTGGAACAAAAATATAATTATCTGTAAGAAGCCATAGGATAATAAGGAGATGGGTAAATCATGTCAAACTGCTATAATTTTCTTTTGTAATAGCATGATTGGTGTCATGAGACAATAGTAGCAGTACTGAATCACATACGTCTTGACTCATTTCTGGAACCATCTCACACGATATTCTCACATGAAAGGTAGGGAGACATGGGCTAGGTTACCCTCTTGTAGGATGGATGTAATGCTGGTTATGTGCTCATTCTTGAGGAATAATTATCAAAGACCCATTCTCAGAACTAACAGACATACCGAGTGGGATTTTGTAACGGGTTGTTCTTGGCCTAGGATAGGCTTTGACACTTAGGAATAATCAGCAGTGGAAGTACAGGACGGGATTCACTTGGTGAACAGGCAGTTCTTCAGGACAGGAGGGAAAGCCACCACTTCATACGGTGTTACACTGCGACGTTTAACTCAGAACACAGCCTGCAAGATAAAGGAGGCAGCCCTTCCTCTTCAATAAGGATCAGAGCATGCATTTTTAGACTCCATATTTCAACATATATATTGAGATATTGGAGAGAGTTCACAGGAGAGCTGCAGGAATAACTGGAGCCCTAAAAAATGCAATCTATGAGGAGATTTCAGAGGCTTGTACAACTTGGAGAAGACTGAGGGGAGAAAAGACAGTGATTTTCTGATTTGCAAAAAGTTGCTGCCAAGAATAATGGAAGAATCTGTTCTTCAGCTCTGTGATGAATTCTGGCAAGAAACATTCAGATTAAGTATCAGGAAAAAGTGCCCAGTTGTAAAGTTAGTACAACTCTGGGATAGATTGCTTGACTACAGCATTATGCAACATAGCATACAGGCTTGGGTATAAGTAGGAATGGTATAGATACGGGGGTTTCTGCCTTTGGCAGGGGATAGACTAGATGATCTCTGTAGGCTATTTCACCTTTCTTTTCTATGATTTCTATGCTCACCTGGATTTGTTAATAAAAAACAGAATTTGATAACTTGGGAACAGCTGCTGATGTACTGAAGCCATTGCCTAGCACGCTGGGTAAAATTTTTCCGTTATTTTTCCTACTTGTCTATATCCATTTGCAAACTCCTGATTTATCCTCAGCTTATAAAACCTCTGGGGTGTGATCTGTCCCTTTTTTTCTGTGAGTGTACTGTCTAGTGCAGTGGATTACACTCCATTAATTCCAGTTATTATAACATATACAATGACTATATTGATCAGCATCATTGCAGCTGTAGTGCACACTCTGAGCCAGTGTTTGGTGCTGGTACAAAGCATAGGTAGGGAAATGAACAATCCAATAACTATTGCCCTCTCCTGAGGCTGGTATGGCCAACAGACTTCCATAGGGGTTAGAAGCAGTCATCAGAAAGCGCAAACCTAAACTGTAAGAGAAAATTATTTTGGGGGGATTCCTTGGGAAACCACTTCTCAACTAATAAACCTCCAGGAAAGTACACAATATGCTGGCTCATAACAATTACCACTGGTATTGTTTGCCCATGGGACAGATATCAAGCCATGAGAAAGAAACTGGAAAGAGGATAGAAAGGAAAGATCAAAGCAGTGTTGACTGTCGCAAGCACCATATGGACCCTGCCTGAAACCAGACTAGTATCATTTAAATGGATTAGAAATTTCTATCTCCATGCAGGATCTGAGAAAAGTTATTATCTGGAAGACATCCTCTGTTTTGCAATAATACTTTGGCCTAAATAAATCTGTCTGATTCTAGGATGAGCATGACAGAGTGCCAGCTCTCAGTGACATCAGTCTTTGAGGTTGAGTTATGAATAAATTATAACAATAATAGATATAAGAAATTTAAACTGGGAAAGATACATTGTTTTAGCAGAAATATTCAGGTTTCAAAACTTTTTCCTTGTTTTCCGAGAGGAAGAAATATGACATGTTTTATAAGTTCTCCTGATCAAATGAGAAAGGTTTGTCACACAATAAGCAGAGTCCCGGGATCAGGGAACTCACGTGGAAGTTCCAGATTCAGGTCTCTAATTTGCATTCCTTCTGACGAATTTTATGTTTTTGACAGAAGGCAGTATTAGTGAACATTTTTAATACTGATAGCTTGAATCAAAATTATTAAATGTGGAGCAAATAATCCATTCTGTTCGATCTTCACTGGAGGAGTATTGCTTCATCCACTGGAGCAGCATCAAAATCAGTCATTTTTTTCTACCTGAAATATGGCCTAAAATATGTTTTGAAAGGCATGCATCAGTTTGTCTTTTTTGTTTTGCAGATAGCAGCTTTAACCTTGAATTTTATTAGAAGCTTGGTTCTTCTTCTTTTCATGCTTTCTTAAGTATCTTAGCTCAGGTAGACATTGTCAGTCTGAATTTGATCTTATAATTATTCTACACTGGGACAATACCACTAACTTCTAGTCCTGATACAGTCTGTTAAATCATGATCCAAACCAGGTATCATTTGCATTAATATGTATATAACAACATAAACCCTCGAGGGAATTCAGTTCTCTTAACTTAAGACATCTATGACATAGACATCTATGTCTCAAGTCCAATTTCTGTCCAATAGAGGGAAATCTATCTGACCAAATGTAGGTGTCTATTTTAGGATGAGATAAATCATATCCTAAGAGCAACTGATTCTGCCCATTGACTGAAAGAAGAGCCCGTGACTGCTTGAAAGTCCACAGACATCTACACTTAATCAGATGAAGCCAACTTTTAAAGGCAATGCCTGAGACGAAGCTCTTATCTGGGCACATGGAAATACATAATGAATGCAAGCCCTCAGGAGTTTACAGCTTGGAGCCCTGATCCAGCTGGCTCCTGTACACACGCAGGCTGATAGATAAATTAAAAAGTTAAAACAAAGCATAGGAAAAGGACAGTATTATTATCCGTCCTACATCTCCAAAAGATGTTGAACGTGCTAATACTCTGGGTGGATCATGTTCCTTTTAGCATGGGATCTCATTACAACTCACTCTGCAACCTTGGGCAGTCAGAGCATTACACACCAGCCACCCCACCGCCTCTGCAGAGCAACTGAACTCTTAAGGCAGAATGAGAGTCCCTGCCTTGTATCCGTCTGACTCCCTAACTGAGTCACTTTGCCAGCATTCCCATTCTATTAAGGAACATCTTCTAATTGTTTCATTCTTGATTAAACTGCCTTGGACATATATTAATATGTACTTTGGAGTAGGTTTAATTTTGAGTGATTAATTTTTCTAAATCCCTTTTCTGTAAACCAGCAACTTCCCTTTCCAGAAAAGTAAACACCCAATTTAGAAATCACAGCATTTGAGGCGCACTTATAATTACAGTTTAGCATTTTACCACTCCCAGTAGGAAATAAGTTAGCAAGACAGTCTGACAATAGACTTCAGTGGAGTTCAGAAAGGCTGCTCCCTTGCGGCAGGGCTCTGCACTACTTGGTACAGTCTAAATTCTGTAGGTTCTTAGCATGCCTTGTTATAGTGTTATAGTAATGCTGCAGAATAGTGCATTAAAGTGCTAATATTAAGGACTAACCACTTGAATGTTAATGATCAAGGCCATTCAGAGTGTTGCCGTGAATGTAGACCCTGTTTGTATGTGCACAGGGATCTCATATGCAACAGACCATCATTCAGTTAGTTTTACAAAGAGGTTCCCTTTGGACTACAACGCTCCATGTGATGGCAACTAAGAGGATAGTCTTTACTGACAGAAGAAAGTGCCCAAGAGGGATACTAAAGACTTACTGTCCTCGGGGGGAAATTGCTGGAAAACAAGTCCCTCAGTACTGAAACTCTAGTCCTCCGTATCATGTAATTATCGAAACTACTGGTCTCCAAAGCCTTTCATGACCCTCCTTCTGGTGGCATGCCAAGCTTCTCAAGATCTGAGCATGATGCAGCACCTTGCTTTGATCCTTGAAATGCTAATTTTCATTTCAAGGCAACAGTCGGTTTTAAAGTTGATGCTGTTGCTAATGATGACTTTGATGTAATTATCAGTGCTGGATTGACTCGAAATGCCGACTTATCCATATAGTTCTAAAGAGGCTTATGTATTTTAAAGTTTTTCTGTTTATTCCAGCTATATCTGCTGGTCTAATGAAAGATATTATTTCTCTCTAAAACCTTGTGTTCTTTGTACCCATAGATCTTAATTGCCGTGGGGAATCTCCATCCTTGGAGACTTTCAAAACTTAGCTAAACAAGCTGATCCATCTTTGAAGATGGCTTTGCTTTGAGCAGGAGGTTGAACTAAGTGATATCCAGACGCTCCTTCCAACCTATATCAATCTGTGACTTTATAAGGCTTAAACCTGGTAGGTTTCAAATCTGCCCTTTTTAAGTCTTTGTAATGAAGGATCTGATCAAATATTTTAATTCTGGTAGTAGTTTGAACAGTTAAAAAAGGCAGATTCTCAGAAAGCTATGAGGAAATATGAAGCAACATGAGTTGAATTGCCAAGGATATTGTGAGGTTCCTTTTAACTGCCTTGGGCTTCCCAGAGGAAGAACGGATTTCCAACTGGAGATGGTTTTCTGCAGGTCTGACAGTTTTACCCTCAATGAAATGAGGAGTTCAATAGGGAAATGCAGGGTAGTAGATACATTCAGTCCAAACAATATATATGAAATGCATATATACAGTAGGATATGCAGCATCATGGCTTGAAGAGGTATCTCTGTCATATGTGATAATGCCTCTCCCTCACACTAGAAACAGATTTGGGTATGGAAGTCAGTGCTGTAAATTGTCATGGCTGCATTACATGCATACGTGTTTGGGGGTGGTGGTTGGACAGAGAGAAAGAATTTTATCAGAGGATTGGGGCATGGCTTTATTTTTACAGAAGAGCACATATGCTATCTTCAACTGCAACACCTATTTGAATTTCCACAACAGAAAAAAATCCCAAATCTAAGTTACATCTGAAGGAAATTTATAATCGATTTCAAGTAAGAGTTTTCTAAGCTGATAATACATCTTTTACACCATTGGAGTTGAAAGGGAGCTTTCATTTTCTGCAAGTATTTTGGAGTCTAATACTGTGCATTTATAATATCCATATCATATTTAGCACTCACTTTAATGGTTCAAATATTTCCTTAATTGAAAAACAACTCCAGTGCAGCAAGGGTAGTTGAGATTTTTCCTTTCAATAATATTTTACATCATCTAAAATTAATTATGACTAGCGAGGGCTTATTTATATAGTACAGTGTAATTAAAAATGATGCACTGATTTCGGTTATTCTCTATGGCCCCGATCATGCAGATACACATGAGTAACTTTATGCACAACAGTTTTTACACTAAGTTCCACAGAAATATACAAGCATATAGAAAGGCTCAGAGAAGAAGTGGTTTTAAAATTAAGATATATACAGACATGTTCTAGTGCTCAGGATGTTCTGCAGCATTCATATCGCTCTTACTGGACATCTTTACCTGCTCAGCATCAGTAAGAGTTGGTATTCTTAGTTCACAGAAAAAAAGACCAAACATTGTGCCTCCAGCAAGGACAGCAGTTGAGATGGGGGAATCAATGGATGAATTTTTGTTAACCAAGATTAACTGGTACCTGTGGCTTTGATTTAAATTAAATTAACAGACTGAAATTCAATCCAATGTTGCCAACCCAATCCAGAACCTTGGGAAGCCAAGAAGATTTCATAGAATCATAGAATCATAGAATAGTTTGGGTTGGAAGGGACATTTAAAGGTCATCTAGTCCAACCCCCTGCAATGAGCAGGGACATCTTCAACCAGATCAGGTTGCTCAGAGCCCCGTCCAACCTGACCTTGAATGTTCCCAGGGATGGGGCATCTGCCACCTCTCTGGGCAACCTGTTCCAGTGTTTCACCACCCTCATCGTAAAAAATGTCTTCCTTATACCTAGTCTAAATCTACCCTCTTTTTGTTTAAAACGATTCCCTCTTGTCCTGTTGCACAGGCCCTACTAAAAAGTCTGTCTCCATCTTTCTTATAAGCCCCCTTTAAGTGCTGAAAGGCTGCAATAAGGTCTCCCTTAAGACTTCTTTTCTCCAGGCTGAATAACCTCAACTCTCTCAGCCTTTCTTCACAGGTGAGGTGTTCCATCCCCCTGATCATTTTCATGGCCCTCCTCTGGACCTGCTCCAACAGGTCCATGTCTTTCTTGTGCTGAGGGCTCCAGAGCTGGATGCAGCACTGCAGGTGGGGTCTCACCAGAGCAGAGTAGAGGGGCAGAATCACCTCCCTCGACCTGCTGGCCACGCTTCTTTTGATGCAACCCAGGATACGGTTGGCTTTCTGGGCTGCCCGTGCACATTGTCGGCTCATGTCCAGCTTTTCATCCACCAGTACCCCCAAGTCGCTCTTGGCAGGGCTGCTCTCAATCCTTTCATCCCCCAGTATGTATTGATACCAGGGGTTGCCCAACCCAGGTGCAGGACTTGGTTCACACAGGCCTACTTCTCGAGCTTGTCCAGGTCCCTCTGGGTGGCATCCCGTCCCTCAGGCATGTCAACCACACCACTCAGCTCGGTGTCTGCAAACTTGCTGAGGGTGCACTCGATCCCACTGTCTGTTATTGATGAAGATATTAAACAGTACTGGTCCCAGTACTGACCCCTGTGAGACACCACTTTTCACCAATATCCATCTGGACATTGAGCCATTGACCACTACTCTCTGGATGCGTCCATCCAACCAATTCTTCATCCACCGGACAGTCCACCCAAGAAATCCATACCTCTCCAGTTTAGAGAGAAGGATGTGGTGGGGGACGGTGTCAAAGGCCTTACAGAAATCCAGATAGACGACATCTGTAGCCCTTCCCATGTCCACTGATGTAGTCCTTCCACCATAGGAGGCCACTAGGTTGGTCAGGCAGGACTTGCCCTTGGTGAAGCCATGCTGGCTGTCTTGAATCACCTCCCTGTCCTCCATGTGCCTCAGCATAGCTTCCAGGAGGATCTGTTCCATGATCTTCCCAGGAACAGAGGTGAGACTGACAAGTCTCAGGTGAGACTGACACTTTTTTTTCCTTAATCATTTTACCAGTCAGGTCCAGGAAGTTCTTAACAAATGTTAATCTCTGGGTTAGTGTTTGGCTTTGATAAATTAATTCAGATGCAACAAAGAAGCAAGCAAACAAACCTTTCTGCAAGATCCAAGGAAGACTCACACATTTCACTCAGCTCAAACTCCAAATGCCTTATGTGAAAAAAAAAATAAAGAAATCAATCCACGGTTAGACATTTACAGAACTTGGCTCGTATCTTTTTGTAGTGCAAATCAATTTGGCCTAGAATTTATTGGATGAAATATGCCTCCTGACACCCTGTGTAGGTGATGGAAGCTACAAAAACATTTACATCTGACAATATGAGCTGCCAAAGAGAATCAGTTTCAAAATTTTGTCCATAAACTGCAGTAGGATTTACTGGGGAGATGCCATCTGGTGAGGATGTTAGGAATTTTTAGGTCATCAGTAATGACCTTTTTGCTGAGGTGCCTCTAGCAGTCTGTGTCATATACAGAACCAGATGTTGAATCCCATGCGGTGTTGATGTATGAGCTCTGAGCTAGAAGGAATGAACCAGCGCCAGTCTATGAGACTTACTGGTTGGGCATTGTCAATCATAAGTCTATCTAAATGGCTTTGAACAGGAGATAGCCCCTGTAAAACACTCAAGAGACCAGGCACAATTAGTGTGACTGTCTGCCTCAGACCATGTAGATGTGTCTAACGTGTCCTCATCAGCTGCCTACACCTAACCGTCTGTGCTGGAGGTTTGGGTTTTTGCATGCCAATTCCCTCCCTGGTTTTTCTGTACAAACACGATGATGAGAGCGACCTGTTTTAGCTGATAGGACATTAAAAAATGCATCTGATTCTAACTTTTTAAATTACTCTTATAAAGTCGTAGACTAAACAGGAAACATGACTGATTCCCTCTTAATTTAAAGAAAAAGAGCTGCCCAACATATTCTTTTCATTCACAGCACACTTAATAATGTCCGAGCAAATATGTTTCCCCAGGCCTCATTCTGGACCGCTAAGCATGAATAAGTACCATAGTGCTTCTGCTCAATGACCAGACTAATACAGCGTCAGTGTAGTTAATGCCTCATTTGTCATAGTCACGAAGATGGAAAATACTTTCATGCATTTGTTTTTATTTGGGAAGTGCATACTTTCAGAAGCCATACTCAGCAGGGAAGCTAAGATTATTAGAGCACATTAAGCAATCTTTGGAATCTAGATGAAATATGAGAGGTGTCTCTATCATACGTTATGAGGAGGAAATTAAACTCTTTGCAGCTATCTTAGAATACACCTGTGCACCTTCATCAGTCTTATTTTGAAAGTATTACGTTATTCTTCAAGATTTCTGAGCTTTGGATGTGTATCAGTTAAGTCTAGAATCTCATTCACTTTGTCTATATGCACATTATTCTGACCAATGGCAAATTCTATGCTACTGACACACAAAAAAGTATTGTTATTATTATATAAGTTTATTAGAGATGGTCAAGTCCATGGCAGGCACAAGTATTAAAGTGTCAGAGGACAAAAAAATGATGTGCATTTTCAAAAAAGCCCAAGCACACCCAGCCACACCTATAAAAGCACATTAATCACGTGAAACAGTGAACAGGTCAGGAATAACAGTGTTTAAAACACAATCAGAAATTCAGTGAAATTAATAAAAAGGATTCAATTAATTTCTGTGAGCTTTTTATAAGCTTCAGGGTAATATAGCTGCAAACCAAAAACCAGATATTTAACCAGCACTTTCTTCATGGACATAAAACTCCAGCTGCTTCCTTAAAGTAAAGAACCTTCCCCTTTATTTACCGCTTGAGCGGAGTGCGCATGCTGGGTGCTGCGGCAGCCCAGCCCATGTGGTTCGAGCTATGCAGCTGCTTGCTGTGCTTGTCTCCTGCTTGCATTTCAGCATTGCTCAGCACATCTATTTGAAGCAGAATTAAAGTGTTTGCTTGCAAAGTGAACCCAGAGGAAAGCACAGGGAATGAAAAGGACAGCAGGATTCTTCTCTGAGCAGTGACTGTGCAGTGTCTGCTGCTGGGTTTTTTTTTTTTATTTCCTCCCATAACTTCTATATTAAAGTTATTTGATTTTAACTTCCCAAAGAGTTGAGTGCGTGGGTGTGTGGTGTGTATAGGTTCATTTGTGATGGAAAGAGTTGTAGATAAGTCCATTTTCAGATGCAATTCCTTCACTTCACACCATTTTTGTCCCTTTATCATCCCTTTCTCCTTCCCCAACTTCTTTCACTAGCGTTTTTCCTGCCAGTCTCCCAATCAACCAGACTACCTCTAGTTCACTTCTAAAAACTCAAACGTATTTTTCCTTTTTATCATCTTTTCCCACTTTCACTGCTCTGTCCTTCAGATGATGGGTTTGAAGGGAACACTGTAAAGTGATTTTAACTTTTTGGAAGATCTGTCCTGTTGTTTACATACCTCGTTGCAACTCCTGTCTGCCTTGTGGGCCGCCTGTGCTGGACATACGACAACATACCACGGATTCCTTGGATCTTGCAGAAAGGTTTGCTTGCTTGCTTGCTCCTTTGTTGCATCTGAATTAATTTATCAAAGCCAAACGCTAACCCAGAGATTAACATTTGTTAAGAACTTCCTGGACCTGACTGGTAAAATGATTAAGGAAAAAAAAGTTTTCTGTTTTATGATGCTACAGAAAATGCAAATATTAATTTTAGCAGATCTAAGATCTAAAGCTGAAATGAAATAACATTTTAAATGGCCAAATTGAATGAACTGAAAAATGCACCATCCGGAAAACATTCCATCTGACTCCCAATTGACATCTTAACTAAATCATTTTAGTAAACAAATAAGAAACAGAATTGAAAAGACACAGATTGAAAGGAAATGAAAATGTCTGTATGAAAGCTGAATCCCATAGTTTTATGAGTTACAGCTGATATCAGAGAAAAGCGATAATTACTAAGTAAATCCCTCATACTCATCAAATGACTGGAAGGTCTTTAGTGCTGGCAAAACAACTACTGATCTTCCCCAATCAAATTCCACATTGCAAGAGAAGGATGATATTTTTCATCTTTGGGCTATTATGCAGTTATTTCATTGCCACTTTGATTTCTCTTTTCTAATCCATTGATAAAGAAACTATTCTACAAATGCTGTGATTTTAGAATCCTTTACAGTTAAAGAAGAACCACTTTGATATCCCAGTGAAATGTACTGTGATTGCAATGAATTCTTAAAAAATCTCACTGACTGTCCTCATTTCCCAGAGCCAGCACCATGTCAGTACGCAAGCCATGGGTAGCGATACCCCCCTTATAGCAGGGTCTTCCACTGCATTGGTGTGTTTGATCATCTGTTCACCTTAATTTATTCCCCACTAGCTAAAGCAACTTTCTGTAACATTTCAAGGTTCATTTCATTATCTGAAAAATTAGGTACTATTGACCACAGGCTGGCAGATCACCTGTTTACATTTTTAACTGCCTTTCTCATGAAACGAGCGAGATCCTTTACCATTTATAACATCTTAGAAAAGTTTTTCTTGGAAGTGAAAAGTGACCTTTCTCTCAGCCCCTAAACTGTTCATCTCTGCCCTGACAATTCATATTCCATTTATATATATGTAGAAGACTATGCCTGATGAAGAGAGTGGAGAATTGTTGTTGTCTGGAATGATGGCTTGTGTTATGTATCTCTAGTTTTCACCTAGGGTAATACCATTTAGGGATTTTCCTCTCCTAATCTTAATAGATGTGCTTGAGTGACTTCATATTAATTTCTTTCTAGCTCACCTAAAACATTCTAGAGCAAAAGAAAGCTGTGGTTCCTAGGGTTTGTAGTGAGTGTAAGATTGCAAAGGCCTGAACCAGGGGTACTGAAATGGAAAAGTTTCTCACTGACTTCAATAGCCATGCCTACAGCAACATGGCCCAGTGGAAGCCCTCTGAAAGCTTTTGTCAAGCAGTACCTTGTTTTTCCTCTGAGGAAAATGCTAGTCAGATCCTCCAGGAACAGAGGCCAGCCCTGTATCCCTGTGGGAAAAGAGAGAGCCCTGGATGTGCACGTCCCACAGTGCAAGTGCATCCTACACCTACACCATGGCTGCCACAGCTGGCACCATTCTACATGGAGCTGGCCCCTGCAGGTGTAAGGCTCGTCCCTGATGGGAATTGCAGCAAAGGTTGCTAATAAAGCATTAGAGTTGAACTGTGCAGTGGTTCAGAGGGAGAGAGAAAGAGTGGGGGAGGAATAAAGAACCGTTCTTTAATGAGGGAGGGACTGGCTGCTCCCTTCATCATCAATATATTCTGTTCTCAACTGTTTTAGCACTCCAATAGATCAAACCTATCAACCTTTGCTTTTACTGGAGCTCTTCGCTAGAATTATTCTCTTTAATGTTTAATGTTTGACCACTGAGAAGGATGGAAAGAACAAGTTCACTGCCTCTCACTACCTTTCTCAATGAAGCAGATGAAGATTTTTCCCATCTTTGTGCTTTAAAAATTGCTTAATAAATCTTTATAGACTGAGGAACAGAAAAAGCTCTAGCTCTCTTTTAGGCAGAAAAAAACAACATATATGAGGATAGATAACTTAGTTTAATACATCTCACTTCTCACTAAATAATGTTAGCACACTATTTTAGAGAAATGCTGGAATGAAAATCAACTGAGAAATATTAAAATATTAAATACAATTTGCGTGACATATTTATTCATCTTTATGCCTTCCACATGATTAAATAAAGATACTTTCAGAGGAGAATCTGGATGACAATAATATAGGGAAGTGGTAATCAAGACACCTATGTCAACACTCTGTTCCTACTTCACGTCGATGATCAACAGACTTAGTGCAAACACATAGTTCTTTCAATTTATCCTATATATGGCAAAACCAGTTTTTATATAAGGTATGACGATGTACTGAGGAAGTGGCCTTTTTTTTGCAATGGCTTCTGCAGATTAAAAGGTTGAATTAAGTATGCATTGCTAGAGCATCATTATGAAAAAATTAAATATTTACCAAAAAATTACCATAATTTATATCTGGATGTAGTGAACATCCCTCCATTTTAGGTGCAAAGACAAAATCATGGTATTTTGCAGTGTAATACCTGCTGAAATAGCCATGATTTCTGAGATGATTAACATGCGTGGTCTCATTTTAAGGGTTTTAACTCATTTTAACTACTAAAATATTTTTTGAAAGGCTTTTTGGATACATTTTGGTAAACAAAATAAAGTAGAAAATCCCTCTTCAGTTTTTCAACTTCAGTCAGAATCAGGAAACTGCTGCATTTTATTTCCACATATTCCTCCACTGATGATACCATTCCTCCTTCTTCCTGCGAGTGCATTCGCACATTCACATCCAATTACACAGCCTAGGTTTTTGGTTTGGGGGTTTTTTTTCCTCTTTGGAAAGGAAAGGAGGTTGGGAATTCGTTGCTGCTAAAGCCCATTTTCTTCCTCTGCCTGTGCGGGGTTCCGGCCCACCGCTCCTCCCTCGCTGGACACACCACTACCTGGCAAAACCCGCGAGCAAGGGGAAGGGAGGGGATTTTCAGGTCCCCTGCTGCAAGTCTTCTGTTTGAGAGCAAAACGTAGCTTGACCAAGGGTCTAAAGGCAAGTAAACAGATCTTTCTAAGCAGTATTTGGGGAGGCCAAAGGGGAAGAAGTCCGGATGCCTCTTCTTACATTAAGGATCTTTGCATTAAAAAAAAAAAAAAAAAAAAAGGTCTTTGAGGCAGGGAACAGAACTCAAAATAGCACCTTATTCTCCAGATGACAGGCACCAAAATGGTTACTAGTCTGACATAAAAGTATCTACCTAAGACAAAAAAAAAAGCGTCTGCCAGAGAATCAACCACATACCTCAAAACCTCAAAGCACAGCTGGAAATGAATTGACAGAACAATCATTGATTCTAACTAATGGCAATACCCCACCATCATTTATAAGCAAGCAGAGTTAAACAAATATTTCTGATAGAAAATCAACAATACTATTGTGTTTTGCAGGAAAATATTGATTTCCATAGCTTTTTCTGAAGGAAATCATTAAAATAAAACATCTTTATATGACTAAAACAAATATTTCAAAGAAGAGATATAAATTCTGGACTTGAGGCTTGATTCATTTGCCTAAATTTTGGCAATATAGGCCTATAAACATAGTGCTGGCGCAGTACCTGAAGGTTAAGCAGGATTTACCGTGGCATCCCCATTGGCACTAGACATCTAGGTTTAGACAACTGAACCAAGCCCTTTTGTCTTGTCCCATTTGAGGATGAAACCAACAATTGAAAAATCTCAAAATAACCTATAAGATCAACGTTCAACATTTTAGTTCAACTGTAGAAAATAAGTACTTTCTATTAGTAAGGTGACTGCTTTTTTACTGTAGCCAGCTGAGACCCACAATATTGTAAGATTACAGATTAATCATAACCATATTCTTTGAGTAAGATACTTGGACAGTAAAGACTAGACTGTATACATATGATTACAGTAGGAAAATCTCATTATCAAACATTCTACAAAAACATTACATGATTATATCTGCATCCACTTGTCTTAGCTGTGATGCTTTTTCTTTCTCCTGAAGAACTAAACTGTTCAGATTATTTTAAAGAAATCTTTCTTCTTAATGACTCCAACTTTAAAACATCTTTTCCAGTAAATGCAACCATCAAAGGGTTTACTGCAGATTGCAGGGGACATTAAAATGTCAATAATTAAACACTGCAGGAATAGGAATTTTGAATGTAAATGGCTCATAAGACTTGCTGCTTTCTATCTTCAAAGTATTTTAAAATTATTTTCCAATAAATTCAGAGGAGTTGTTCCTTTTATCCTTCATTTTCAAAATGAATGCAAGAGATCCATAAAAAGGATTTTTTTTTACCCCAAGAAATACCAGAGTTCCAGGAACAGCTTATTTGTGCTTATTTATACCTATTACCAGTTTTGAGATGCTTTATTTTGTGATAGCTCACAGCTTCATGTAAAAGAGGTTGATGAATATAGGATTCCTCTACAACATCGATTAGATTTATTCACATTAGAAATGCATTGCTTTCTTCGTTGGTCAATATTCATTCTCCTGAAACTTCAGATTTTATTATTTGATGAATTCTACAAACATCATAGAGTTTTCAAATCCAGAAGTACTGCAAACTCGTAAAACAAACGTTTGCCTCACCTTCTGTTATCAGGATCAAATACTGAAAATATTTGAATATCATTCTATTCTCTTCAAGATATTGAAATCATAAAATAAAGTACAGCTTGCTGACATTTTCACTGTTTTGTTCATTCAGTGCCCTCCTTGCGACTTTCAAAATAAGACAGAGTGGGACACACTCAACTAAAATTCACTGTTAGCTTCTTGAACCATGCATACTAATTCACTTAACTGGCTTATCACGGCTATTCTAAAATATTTCTTCCTACTCCTTTTAAAGGTGTATGTAGATCTTTGCATATTCGTCACCAGTGAGAAGCACTTAGAGATACACTACTTTAAGACAGTATGCCAAGAATAAAGCAGCACAACCTGCAATAAAAAAGATATATTAGGAATAAAAGGAGATACGGCAACAAAAATGGCAATCTGACTCTTGCTTTTAACAATGAATGTAAAACAAGGGTAAATCTTGTTCATTTCAATAGCAATCAATATATTCATAAATATACAGACATGGATCATTAGCATTTGCAAACAAACATTCCCTCTTCTCCAACAGCTGAGAACCTCAAGTGCAGTGAATGATGCTTTTCATATTCCAGTTCAGTATATTTTTTGTGTTCCTTTCATATTTGCTTTCAAAATCAATTAGGACTGCAATACTATTAATATTGTTCTTTAAAATATTTTCCATAAAGGTGCATGCCCTGTCACACAATCAGATATTTCAGTCTGCTCTTGAAATTGTTCCTTTAAGTCTCAAAGCTAAAAAAGAAGGTAACAATCCAGTATATATATATATCAGTAACTGAGTGTTCACAAGACTTTTTTAATCACGTCTACAGGAATTCACAGCAGAGGCCATTTCTTTTTCATATACATATAGCCCATTAAATATTCTTGGCAGTCACTGATACTGTGATTGGAAAGCCTGAATTAAAAATGTCTTCTGTTGTAACCTGCAATCATTAAGGGACAGTCTCCAACAATGGACAACTCAGTGCACACCCCATCATCCTGTTCTCTTCTGGGAATTACAAAACAAAGTAGAGCTGGCTGATTTTTCCACTGTTCTGTCTCTTTATTGCTCTCCTTGTGTCTTTTAAAATAGAAGTGTCTCACATTCTACCAAAATTCAGTTGTATTTCCTGAGCCTCATGTTTCCATGTGGTTAGGTGTCTCTGGAGGCTTCCTTCTTATTTAGTCGATAGTAAATTGGGTGGTATTTAGGTCTTCCAAATACAGTCTGGATTACTGACCTCTAGCGTTACACTAAGGAGAAACGTTTGCTGCTCTGTTCAGTAATACTTTCTGCCTATGGAGCAGAAGCTTGGACCTTCATACTCCAAACAAGAAAAAGAGGCATTACCTTCCCCGGACCCCCAAGCCCCAGGCTGAGTTCCCCACCACGCAGCTGCATACCGGGGGCTCTGCTGCTGCTTAGGGATCAGGAAACTGCCCTAAACATACTTCCCAGCTCATCTGACACAAAGCAGGGTGCCGTGGCCCTGTTATGCCTCCTGTCTCGGAAGGGACATGTGGCATGTCTATACACACCTTGGGCAGCAGGAGTTGGGTGATAGCAGAGGCACATCAGACAGCACACCAGAATGGCCCAGGGTGTTTTCAGCAGAAAATCACCATGGGCAACATTACCGACCGGTTCGTCACTACGTGGAAGCACACAAAAGGCTTTTCTCTACTGTCACTTGCTGTAGCCTAAACCAGGACAAATCCTGTGGAATGTAGTCAATTTAGGCTGCCATTAACCTGGAATAAATGTCTATATCTAGCCTCTTTATGTATACTGAGAGATAGAGCTTTGTTGTTGTAATTACAGTTTTTTTAAGATGTGAGTTACATAAATCTCATAATCATTTCCTCTGTCTATAATGGCTGTAATCTGCAGTTCAAGAAGATTCCTAATTAATATTAATTCCCACCCTGTGCACAGTGTGTTTTGGCAAGTAATTAGGTCTGAAGGGATGGCAAAACACACTGATCTTCAAATTTTGAACAATTTAATTACAGGCTTGTTTTCTGTGTGGAGCTGCATAAGCTATGAGTTTAGTAGAGAGCATCAGTGCGGTCCTGTTACTGAGGCTGTCTCTGGAGCGAACAGCAGAGTGCTCTGCAGGAGGGAGGGCAGGCTGCTCAGGCCTTCGCCCAAAACCTTTTGATTTAAATGAGAGCCAAACTCCCAGCTTGTCTGAGTGACTGTTTACCTGGAGGCTGCTCCGTCAGACTGCTGAGTTTGCTGCAAATGCCTTCCTGAGAGAAGCTGACTAAAAACTGAAAGCAGAAAGTAGCCACTCAAAAGTGGAATATTTTAAATTTTAAATGAGTTCATCGACAAAGAAGCTGGTTTTGTCACAGACTTACAGAGCAATTTTGCATGACTCTGCACATGAGAAATTATCCTCTTTACTCTTGTAGAAATTCAGCCCTTTCTTAGACAGTTTTAAATTTATTTCTTAGTGGTTTTTACTCATTAAGCTAGATTGGCTAATGCTGAGGCCACCTTTAAGGACAAGTTACTGTTCTAGATAAGGAGGGAACCTCACCTGTCCCAACCTGTCATTCACTAGATGGTTCTTTGATGCCAGGTAATGGGGCCTTCACTGGTAGGGGGAGCTCTGAACCCTTTAGCCACCCTCTTAACACATGTTCTAAAGGAATCCTGAAAATTAACATCAATAAAATAGCTGTTATATGTCTCACTCCATTTTTCAGAGACAGAAGAGAATCCAAATTGCCTCTGCCCAGTCAAAGGTGTCAAAACAAAGTGATCAAAGTACCAGAAGGAACAAGATTGTTAACTTGTCAATGACTTAATTGATGGAGAATGATAATAGAGGCAAATAGTTAAATGTGTAATGGTAAGCAACAAATGCTATATAAATTATTAAATGCTTTCACAGGAGCTTCAAAAAGGCCTTACTTGTAAACTCTTTACTTAAAACCTAACTGTAATTGTGGTGGCTATGAGCCAAGATTTGCACCTGCTGGAATTGCTTAATATAAATAGCATGAACCAGAACATCTGACTGGGGTGCTCATGAATAAAGATCAAGAGAGGAAAAAAAAAAAAATCTATAATGCATTGGTATTTCCTCGCAGGATACTCCCTGCACTGTCAAGCATGCTTGCCTACTTTGCTATGCGAATAGCATACTTACTAAATAATGTTTTTTACTCACCTAAATAATTTAATTTACTCACGTAAACAATTCAATTGTTGAAGAATCATTGATCTTGAATAGGTGCAATCAGAATGTGTATCTATCTGATCCACACTGACACTCTGGGTCCTTAGACTTGACCCTGGTACACTGCAACATCACCACTTAGGGCTGTGTCTTCCCCTGCGAGCTCAGGAGTGCTCCTACAGGGAGGCTAGCTCTAGGAGGGCGATGTTAAAAGTCAGATGGGTCTCACATGTCCCTCTGCAATGGGCACCAAAATGTGTTCGAACAGGAATGTGAATCTGTTTAAGAGGAGGAACAGTTGACAGATGTTACAGGTATTTAGTCTGTTCATAATAATAGTGTGTGTGTGTTGGTATTTAATGTTTATGCTGGTACACTTTAAGTAAACATTCACATCTAAGTAGGGGCCTTTTCCGCAGTGAGCTCTGAACCAGACATTCATAATTCTTAAGGACTGATGTCAATTCAAGAGTTTGAGTTAAATTTTGATTCTGCAAGGTATCAATAAAACTTCTTCGATACGAATTTTTTCTTTGTACGACTTATAGTTAATTTGTATGGCTTCTATGTTTTCATTTTCAAGACTGAAAGATTGTTAGAGTTAGCTGAATCTTATACAGCTATGACAAGCAAGTAGAATACAAATAAGGGGATGTTAAATATTGTGCTAAACCGGCTTCCATTTCCAATAGCTGCAGTAACTTAAATGATCAACGGCTGGTAACAGATTCCATAGGTTTATGATTGATTATGGTCTTCCTACTGCTAATCGATGATTTCAGCGAGTTATACCTTTCTGATCTCCTGAACTTTCTGTGAACTTGATATCAACATTTCCTTTGCATGACAGATAATAGCAGGCTACAGTACTTGCTGCTACTCCTGCTGTGCATCTTTTGTGAGTTAAACAATTCTTATTTGGAAAAGCCTATGTTCACCACATTCAGTAGATAATTTGTTCCTAAAGGTACACTGCAATTTTTGATATGTTTTACCTAATATTCTGGATGATTGCCATTAGCCTCGATACAAACATAAACTGCTGCACACTGCAGATGTTGAAAAAATGGATAAGATCAGAAAAAACACAGCACATGAGTCCATACTCCTCAGATGTTTTGTGAAGTGAAGAGGGGATGAAAGTAGCAGTTTCATCCCTCCCTTCTTCCCTCCCTCCTTTCCTCTCTCCCTCCCTTGCTGCCTCTCTCCATCTCTTCCTTGCTTCATCTTTCTTACTGGCAAACATGAGTAGGAATGAGTTACATGAATTAAGAATTAATTTTGTGACACCTTTTCTGCTTTGTAAGATGCTTCTAATGAGCCATTTTCACTTTAAAACTTTGCTGACAGTTATTTACTGATATTTACTGATTTGCCATTTTTAAATACAAGGCCCCATTCATCAAAACACAGAAGGACATGCATAATTTGAATTACATGCTTGAGTCCAAATCCAAAATAGACAGTAAAATGTCAAATGCGTCTCTTTGACCTGCAGGTGATTCTCCAGTGGATTGCATAAAGTGTACCGAGAGATACTGCTATAGCAGGGAGGTAATGCCTGCTAGAAGTCACTACTCCCAATTCATTCCCAGTTTTGGGCTCCTTTCTGAACTATGTGGACAACTTGTAATACAGGCTGGAAATAGTCTTGAGTCATCAAAGAAGTGAAATATTACAACACAGACAGAGTATCAGAATTCTTGGCAATATTTTACGTGCATGTGTGAAAATTACTACCATCTAATATCAAGCTGGAACAAAGGAATATGATAAGGAAAAGAGTAATATTCTTCACAGGGCTTTTACTGGTCCTTACTAGCAAGGTCCGATGTGACATCAATGATGCGTTGACTTGACAGATGCAGATAACAGTGTATATACAGTCAAGGCTCACTTGACAATAGTGAAAAGGCTTCTTGCTTGAATTGTCCTTTTTGGTGGAGGGACACTATTCCCTCAAAATTAAATATGTGAAGAAATGCTGGATCTCGTCTGATAGCGTTACTAGAAATCAGGTAGCTCTTTTCTGTGTATGATGAAATTCACAGATACTGGGGGCATATGAACATCAATTATACATAACCACCATGAAAATGAAAAAAAAAAAATCAGAAAAATATTGCAAGAAAGATTAATAGCTCTAAAATGCAGGATGAAAACATAAGGAATGATTTTCAATTGCAACATTCAAATAAGCTTTCAGATATGGCAGAAACTGTATTTGACATTATACAAAAAGAATGGGAAGCCATTTGTAAATTTTATATTAATACAGCAGAGATTGTTCTTTATTAAAACTAGGAAAGAAGAGTGGATTAGCAATGCCACATGGGATGCTATTACAGAAAAAAGGCAGGATAAGTTAAATCTACTCAATACATTAAGGCCAGAAAAGTAAACAAAGAAAAAAGGAAGACAGGAATAAAGATAAAGCAGTAAAAAGATCAGCCAAAAAAGGATAAAAGAGGCTCTCTTGATAGACAGGCACTGAAAGCAGAAATGGCAACACTGAAGGGAGACATGAGAACACTTTATCAAACTGTTTAAAGACTTACTGGAGATATTAAGCCACAGCAAGAAAAGTGCAGTGAGGAGTAATGACCAGAAAAAATGAACCTCACCTTATTTTAGAGGAACAAAAGAACAGAAAGGCAGAACACCATCCCAAACACTGCAAGAAAAAACACCTTATTTTGCTAGTGAAAGATGGCAGAACTTGATGCCTGTCTTGAAGAAATTAAATCTTCATGAGCTTAAAACATCCTCTGAAAAATGGAAGAATGCTAAATTAACAAATAAAATTCAAATCACTATGGCATAGATATGAGGAAATGAAAAGGACAACATGATATTTGGACATGTCCCTAAGGTTTAATGTGAAGCAGAAATACTACAGTCTGCTCTTGTTCCCATGGAAAGTCCTCAGTGTAGTCAACTCTACTGCTTTGAAGTTGCCACTTCAGTGGCAGACACAGGAAACATGGCAACATTTGCTCTAACCGATCTTGTGCACATAAGATCTTCCTCCTGCAAAGCATCATAGAACAATGTACAAGATGGTAGATGCCTCTTGTCCTGAACTGCATGAGATTTGATTTAATAATGGATTGTCATGGCAAGTAGTACCACCCTTTGAAATCCCTCGGATGGCGATTCAAAATATTAAGCAGAAGCATGCCATGAAGTAGATGCAGCTGGGAGGTGATGAACCTTGGTGACAAAGACTGCATCTTCTCCTCCCTCACCTTCACTAAAATCCATTGGAACAGGTTCTGTTACTTGATCATTACTGTGGAAATGGGTATATATTTCAATATAAATGAAGAGAGTAGAGATGTAAGGGTTTGTAGCCAAAATCTGTCTCCTAACTAAATCAGTTGAAAATACATCATGAAAAAGTCTGTCTTACACTTATGCCAGTGTTGTGGTTTAACCCGGCAGGCAGCCAAACACCACACAGCCGCTTGCTCACTCCCTACCCCCCTCCCCCCACAGTGGGATAGGGGGAGAGAAACAGAAAAAAAAAGTAAATTCCATGGATTGAGATAAGGACAGTTTAATAGAACTGAAAAGGAAGGGAAAATAATAATAATAATGATGATGATAGAATACACAAAATAAGTGATGCATAATGCAATTACTCACCACCCACCGACTGAGGCCCAGCCAGTCCCCATGCAGCGATTGCTGTTCCCCAGCCAACTCCCCCAGTTTATATGTTGAGCATGACGTCATATGGTATGAAACACCCCATTGGCCAGTTTCGGTCAGCTGTCCTGGCTATGCTCCCTCCCAGCTTCTTGTGCACCTGGCAGAGCATGGGAAGCTGAAAAGTCCTTGACTTAGTGTAAGCACTACTTAGCGACACCTAAAACATCAGTGTGTTATCAACATTATTCTCATACTAAATCCAAAACACAGCACTGTACCAGCTACTAGGAAGAAAATTAACTCTATCCCAGCTGAAAGCAGGACAGCCAAACAGGCCCTACAATTAATAAATTAGAGATAGGCAATGTCACAGATGACAAATTATCTACACAGAATTTTCTCTATTTAGAAGCTGAAGCTTTTACAAACTTGCACGACCTCATTCAAAATGCAAATAAATGCACGCTTGATATAAGTTCAGAACAATAAACTAAGTACTTCCCATACATATTACTATGCAGAAGTCTTGCATGATTAAAAAACCACTGAAATCAAGGGGAAGAGTCCTCAAATACAGTGCAGAGTCCTAGAAAAATAATGGACTCATCCTGTGCAAATGGCACAGCTATCAGTACAGGTGTCTGTGAAGGCTGTTTAAAGTACTGCCTAAATAAATGAGGAATGAAGAAGCCTTAAAATGAGTACAGATTATGGAAACACTACAAATAGTAAAAAGGAAGAGAGGAGACATAGATCTATTTTTCATGACTCTTCAGTAATAGGGAGAATCAAACAAATACTTCTGCGGTAGCCCCAGGTTTTGTTCCAGAGGGCTGAAATCAATGGCGCTCTGCAACACGGTTATGGTTGACGTGATCCTGTTACAAAAGTGAAAAAGACTTACAGAAACGAGCCAGGCAGGATATGGCTGACTAACATTATTTGACTTCTGTTTTATGGTCTTACCAACAATGACACTGTTTAGTAAGACTATGAAAAAGGATTACAAATACATGAGAGAAGAAATATTGCATTAGGGAGCTGAACCAATACATTTCTCTATAATACTAACTTCAACATGGCGATTAAGTTTTAGTTCCACATAAAGGAAAAAAAAAATGAATAAACTGGTTTTGATTTGGTCTTGATCCCTTAATTGTCAATGAAATATTCTTTCATACAGAAGAATGAGTTTCAAACAGACTTGTTTCAATCAAAATTTTCTCCTTCTCTGGACATTGTACTAAAAAAATAAAAACTGAAAAAGATGTTCAAGTCCAAAAGTTGCTTTTAAAAACAAAAAAGAGAAGTGGCTTCTGAAAACCATTTAGATTCCCATATTTCTGATGCAATATTTCAAATATTCACAAATAAATAAAAATTCCTGTATTTTTAAATTATTTTCCCAAACATTCATTCCCATTTTATGGAAGGCTTTAAATAAATCTTTAGGATTTAAAATGACCTTGTGATTAATTTTTTGGAGGGACAGTTAACAAAGAAAGAACATAATTGGTCCAACTTACATTTTCAAACAAAAGGTCAGCTTACGCCTAGATTTACAAAAGAGTTCAATTTTCATATGTCAAAGGAAAAATGAACAGATGCTGCCATGAGCATCACAATGGAAGCAGGTTGATACTTAGGTCTTTTGAAAAATCGGCTGCATTTGTGGATACTAAAAATTTACCTTGACTTCTTTTAGGTATTTACAGGTTAATGTCCATTTAATGCTACAGAATTTCACAATCGTTGCCTTGATAACAATATTAACCTTTTGAAGGACCTGAATTCCTCTCCAAAGTAACTGTTGGTTTCCTTATATTTAGTTCCTTTCTTTCGAAATCCAGGACAGGCTACTTATTCATCACCTCTTATCCCATTTTGCTATCGCATGGTTTGTACTGCAGCTTATCTCTTTAACTACTTACAGAGATTTCAGCTAACCCGTTCTATTTGATCATGGCACCCTGAGCAGATTTATAATGCAAATCGTGTCTCAGAAAGTATATAGATGTACAGAATGTTTTGTCAGCAGACAGCTTTTTGTATGGTTGATAAGACTCCGTAATTTTGCCTATTGATGTAAAGCTTAGTTTGAGAGATTAGAGAGCACTTCCAGATGTTTAGTAAATCAGGCTGTCCTATAAACCTTTTTGTTTATCTAAGACACATTTTCAAAGTCACAAGGGGGAAGTAGGGAACCCAGTTCCCACTGAAAATCAAATATCACCCCCTTTAGTAAGAAAGCTGATGTATTTCCTCTATAAATGGTAATGTTGTTCTTCTATGGAGGGAGGGATTATTTTAAAAAAAATGCACTGACGAGCATTTAATAGCATGGTTACAATTGTGAAGACTTAAAGATATAAAGTATAACGAGACAGGTTTGTAGGAGGAGATAGTATTTTCCACTAACACATCTGATATGTTTGGGAGGAAAAAATAGACAAGCTTTTGGGCACACAAGTTTTTCTTCAGGTCTTGAATAGAAGAGGCAAAACATGTTTGGAAGTGCAAACCAGCTAGAACACTTTTTTCTCCTAAATCTATGTGTGCGCAAGCACAGCATGCACTTGTGACAGCGCTATTCAAAGCAAATGTTCTTATACAACCTAGCAGAAGCCTAAAGGTTTGGGTGTCAGCAGGAATCTTTCCACCAACTTCAGTGGCTGGGTCGATGTCACCTTTGGTAATTGTCCCTGAGTTTGACCTGAGTTCTTGAGGCCACCACTGGCCAGTTTTGCAGTGATAGGTTTTGGATTTCCCAAGACTTAAACCCAGGTGCAGGTGGTGGGTCTCTTTGGCCAATACAGTCTTCTGGTAGCTCAAACTGAACTAAAGGTTAGTCCAACTTGAGAATCCAAGTAAAAACCAACAAGAATTAGAGACAACAAGCAATAAGAAATAGTTCTGCTCCTGCAGGATCTTCTCAGCCAGCTGTGATGGGAGGTTTGTAGTGGGATGCTGGATGAGGGAACCAGAGCAACAGTGACAGTGTTCAGCAGATGGATGGGTATAGCCCAGTTTCTACTGGATTACTTCAGGAAGACTGGGCTTGGATCAGTTTAAGCCAGGTCCAGTTTATTGCCTAGAAGAGCCTCATCCAGCCTCTAAACTGCATTTTTTTTTCATAAGAGTCTGTTAACACCTACCAAGCATGAGCTCAAATGAAGGCCAATGGTTAGGAGCTGATAACTACTGGGAAGCCAGTTTTGAGAGTGAACATAACATAAATGGAGGTTTTCGGAAGGAAAAAAAACCTACCTATCTTGCCAAGTGCCTACCTATCTTGCCAAGTGCCTACCTATCTTGCCAAGTGCCTACCTATCTTGCCAAGTTTCTATAAACCTTAACCTTTGTGTTTTATACCAAACCACCAATTTCCAAAAGTACAACTGCATGTGATTTATCTGCTGTCGTTCACCCTGCTCCTACCTTTGTCTCTCAGTAGACTAAGCAGATTTTCATGAGGGTAGATTTCTTCTAACTGTGCCCATGCTTCATTCACCTCTATGTAGATAAGCTGGGGTGACATACAGATATTTAGGCAAACTGGATCTCAGTTACATACATGAAAACCCAAACGTTACTTCTGTGGCTTCAGTGGACTTATACACTGAATTGTTTCAGCTTCACAGTACAACTTCAGTGCTAAAGAAACGACAACAAAATATGGATATTTTGCTCCCAATTTATTTTTAATTTTTTCCATATCCCAGTTTCCTCATTAGAAATGCCAAATAATTGCTCAGACTTGTCTCATTCCTTTTGTTATGACACTTCTGCATTGACTTATTCTGAGCAACCATAAGTCTTGAAAAGCTTCAACTCTTTTAATCTGAAGCCCCAAATCATTAGCTGAAAGTTTATTTCAAGTTCCAGTTCATAAAACTTCAAGACATACTTGGTCAGTCTGACTTCGTAATTACCCTGGTAAGGGAACTGAGTATCACGGGGCTTATATACCCCTTTTTTAACAGTTAGTTCCTGAATCCCAAATGTTCATGTGATTTTCCAGTTTGTATTTACTATATTTTAAACCCAGACAGAACCAGTTAGATCATACATTCTAGTGTTCTGCTTAAAGCCAGTCACATCAAAGGTTAGACTTCAAATTCCTGCACCTTGTCCTCTCAGTTTATAGACATCATTATGAAACTTTCAAATATGAAGAACTGACCACAAATATTAGGAAGCTGCTTCAGTGGTTATTCAGGTTTCATGTTAAAAATGTGCCATTTACTTCCCGTTTGAACTTTACCAGCCTCAACCTCCATTCATTTAATTTTCCTGTGGCTTTGCAAGCTCTCTTAAAGAACCCTCTTTATCAGATTGCTTGTCTATTTAGGAGGATTTGAGGGGGCATCAGATTTCTATTTCATTTTGTTCTATATGTTACACTTTGGTTGTTTAAGTGATTACTGCTTCTGCATTTCAGTCTTATTAGAGTTTGTTACCTGACAAAGTTTAGTTTCAACATTATGTCCTTTCTCTTTTTGTTGCAGTCACAACATGTTTCTTAATTAGTTTTCAAATGAAAAAACTTCAGAGTAAATTGCTTACAAAATAGATTAATTAGATCATAATCTCCAGAGGAATTTTCCTTCCTATCAGAGCTAAGCATATTCACTTCCAATCCTTCATAATCCAGTCCATGTACCCACGCAAACGGACAGAGAACAGAGGAGCAGCACTGGTTGCACCAAAAAGGTAACTGGAATCAGAGTATCCCTTATCACTCCCTAAAGCCCCAGACTGTTCTATTTCAAGTTGTGGACCATTACAATATCAAGTATTTTATTACTTTAAATGTTATACAGTGAAAGAGAAGTTCTCTTGGGTATATGTGCCTTCACTACTCACAGTTTTGCGTTATAAAGAATGTGACCCTGGCAGGAGTAAGCAGAACGTGTGTACCAGGGTGCGACTCTCTCAAAACCTAGAGACACCACATTTCTGGGTGCAAATGGGGCGCAGGAGGGAAGCATAAACCAGCTGCTCAGACTGGGAGGGCCCATAGGCAAAACATCAGGTGCCTCTCTTTAGAAGTCACACAAAGCCACACAGCATAAAAGGAACACATTATTCTGGATTAAAAGCAAATTAACTGGCTGTGAATGAATTTATATTCTGGCTCACCTGAAATGAACACAGTTGATCTTGTGGTTACGTGTGCTGGTTTTGGCTGGGATAGAGTTAATTTTCTTCACAGTAGCTAGTATGGGGCTATGTTTTGGATTTGTGCTGAGAACAGTGTTGACAATTCAGTGATGTTTTAGTTCCTGCTGAGCAGTGCTTACACAGAGCCAAGGCCTTTTCTGCTCCTCACCCCACCCCACCAGCGAGTAGGCTGGGGGGGCACAAGGAGTTGGGAGGAGACACAGCTGGGACAGCTGACCCCAGCTGACCAAAGGGATATTCCATACCATATGACGTCATGCTCAGCATATAAAGCTGGGGGAAGAAGAAGGAAGGAGGGGACATTCAGAGCGATGGCGTTTGTCTTCCCGAGTAACCGTTACGCGTGATGGAGCCCTGCTTTCCTGGAGGTGGCTGAACACCCACCTGCCGATGGGAAGCAGTGAATGAATTCCTTGTTTTACTTTGCTTGCAAGCGCGGCTTCTGCTTTACCTATTAAACTGTCTTTATCTCAGCCCATGAGTTTTCTCACTTTTACCCTTCCAATTCTCTCCCCCATCCCACTGGGGGGAGTGAGCGAGCGGCTGTGTGGGGCTCAGTTGCTGGCAGGGGTTAAATCACAACATCAGGGTTACGCTACTGTTGTCAGTATTATATAAGCACAGGCTCTTTGCAGCATGGCGCAAGAAAAGCAAGCGCAGCAGAGCTGTGGGACAGTCCTTGCTTTGAAGAACTTGTGATCCAAAATCCAGGCAGCAGGACAGGCTCCCAGAAGAGGTGTGCTGCGTAGATGGTTGTTCTCTTTACCTTACTGTTACCCTAATCTCATAGTGTCACATAAGCAATCTCCAGAGGAGGACCTGGGGGCTGGGGCATGTAGGGAGAGGGGGTGGAGGAAGGGGCTTGGGAAGAGCGAAGGGCTGCGGCTTTTCTCTGGATCATGTACCACCACAGACCAGGGTTATACTGAACTACCTTCTTCTACCCTCTGTTGGGCAGGTTCAGCTAAAGAAAGAGGCATTATAGTGACCCTGACTTCATTTTTATTGTCAGTTCTCAAATTTTCTTTCCAAAGGAAGGTAATGTAAGTCACAGGGCTGCCAGCAAAGGCGGTCTGAAGATGTGCCCCTCAGAGCCCTCACAGCAGGCACGTAAGACGGGCGGGGATGAGGCAAGCCCACGGCTCCGCTCCCCATCTGCCTGCCCCTGCTGGGAAGGAGCCGAGTGAGCCAGCCACGCTCCCTCTGCGCCGGTCACCTCTGGCTACTGATCGAAACAACCTCTCGCGCAGCTTCCAGAGAAAGTCCGAAAGTCCAAACAGCGGAAATACTACTCTAAGTTTCCTCAGCGCTTTCTTTCCCATATTATCGAGGTTTTTCTGCTTTCATGACTAAAGCCAAACACCCGAAGGGTTTTCCCCTGCTTCCCTCCCAGGCTAGCGCTCACCCGGTGCCGGCTCGCACCAGTTTCCAGCGGAGAAGCGTGTGGCGGAGAAGCAGGCTTTATCCGGGCGAGCACTTACACTAAACCTCTGCTTAAACATGGCCATATATCCCCAAAACAAGGCAAAGAGCCCCCGCTCTTCGCGGTCCCCTCAGGGCGGCGCGGCGCCGCCGGCCGGTAACGCCTGCCCGCCTCGTCCGGGCGGGCAAGGCCGCCCCCTAGCGCTCGAGGCCGGCGCCGCAGGCGGCGACCACCCCGCCGCCGCCGCACTCCCGGGAGGTGAAGTCGGCGCCGCTCCTCATGGCACCGACAACTTCTACCCCCCCGGCGCGGCCTCCGCCAGGGCCGTTTCCCCTCAGAGCCGCGCCGCGGCGCGGAGAAACACCTGCCCGGCCGCCGAGCGGGGCCGGAGGCTGCACCGGGCGGCGGGGAGCGCCGCGGCACCGCGCCACCGCCCCTCCCAGAGGCCGCCGCCGCGGGGAGTAGAGGGCAGCCCGGCCGCGCGGCTCCGGGCGCGGGAGAAGCGGCAGCGGCAGCGGCGGCGCTCGGGGCGGTTTTCCGCCTGCTGGGGTGTTCCGCCGAGGCGGGCGCGGCGGCTTCACCTGGCGGGACTGAGCATGCGCGCGGCGGCACCGCACGCCGCCGATGGGGAGCGCGATGCAAGACTAGGACGGAGCCGCCGGGCAGCCGCGACTTCGCCGAGAGCGCGCTGCCGCGCCGCCGGAGCGGGGGCGCCGGGAGCTGCTCTCCATGGGATTTGATGCTGCCGCTGCTGCCTCGGACCGTGCTCCCTGCGAGGATCCAGCTCCCGCCGGGGACTCCCGTTGGCCGGGCGGTGTCTTCTCCGGAGCCGCGCGCTGCGTTGAGCCGGGCATGACCGGGCGGACGGCGGGGGCCAGCCGTGCCCCGCTGCCCCCTCGCCGGGGACCGGGCGGAGGCAGCGCTACCGCGCTCCCTGCCGCGCCGGGGCGGCGGTGCCCGGCCCTGCCCTGAGGGGCCGGGGGGGAGAGGCGGGCGGCTCAGCCGCTGGCAGCCGCGCGGCGGGGCGGCCGTTGGAGCGTTGGCGGGGGGCGATGAGGGCGGCGGGGCGGCGGCGGCGGGGCGGCGGGGCGGGGCGGGGGCTCCGCGGGGCTCTCTAGGACGCCGGCGGCCCGCACACCCACCATGGATCTGCTGCTGGTGGTGAACGCGAGCTTGGGCTCCCCCAATGAGTCCCTGGCGCTGCCCCCCTCCTCGCCGTCCTCCTCGGCCCTCCTGCAGCCGCCCTCCCCCTATTCCCCGGCGGCCGTGGCTAGCCTGGCGGCGGTGGTGGGCTTCCTCATCGTCTTCACCATCGTGGGCAACGTGCTGGTGGTGATAGCTGTGCTCACCAGCCGGGCACTGAGAGCCCCCCAGAACCTCTTCCTGGTGTCCCTGGCCAGCGCGGACATCCTGGTGGCTACCCTGGTCATGCCTTTCTCCTTAGCCAACGAGCTTATGAATTACTGGTACTTCGGGAAGGCTTGGTGTAACATCTACCTGGCACTGGACGTGCTCTTCTGCACCTCCTCCATCGTCCACCTGTGCGCCATCAGCCTCGACAGGTATTGGTCGGTCACACAGGCGGTGGAGTACAACCTCAAACGGACCCCCCGGCGGATCAAGGCCATCATCCTCACTGTCTGGCTTATTTCAGCTGTCATCTCCTTCCCGCCATTGATCTCGATGTACCGGGACCCTGAAGGAGATGGCTTGCCCCAGTGCAAGCTCAATGACGAGACATGGTATATCCTTTCTTCTTGCATTGGCTCTTTCTTTGCCCCCTGCCTCATCATGGTGTTGGTCTATATCCGCATCTACCGCGTGGCCAAGCTAAGGACCAGGACCCTCTCTGAGAAGCGTACGATGCCAGAGGGGTCCTCCCAGACTGAGAATGGCTTGAGCCGCGCTGCTGGTGGCTGCACGTCCCTGAGGATGCAGCTGGGAGAGAATGGACATTATTCAGTGCACCACTGGCGCAAAGCATCTGAGCTGGAGGACATTGAGCTGGAGGAGAGCAGCACCTCAGAGAGCAGACGGAGGCGGAGCCGGGAGGAGCATCCCCGCAAAAGCAGCAAGAGCCAGTCCTTCTCCTACTCATATTCCTCCAAGCACTCTAGTAGCCGTCTGTCCCGCTCTAGCAATCGTTCCATGCAGTTCTTCTCATATCGCCGTCGCCGGAAGCGTAGCAGCATCTGCCGTAAGAAAGTCACCCAGGCCCGGGAGAAACGCTTCACTTTTGTGCTGGCCGTGGTCATGGGAGTCTTTGTAGTTTGCTGGTTCCCTTTCTTCTTCAGCTACAGCCTCTATGGTATTTGTCGGGAGGCATGTGAGGTCCCTGAGACTCTCTTCAAGTTCTTCTTCTGGATTGGGTATTGCAATAGCTCCCTCAACCCAGTCATCTACACCATCTTCAACCAGGACTTCCGCAGGTCCTTTAAACACATTCTCTTTAAGAAGAAGAAAAAGAACTTCCGGCATTGAGCTGGAGGGATGGATTTGCCTTGAGCAGGAGTGGAGTTAAAAGAAAGGGAGAAGGCTCTGTGCTGAAAAAGAAGGGAGGGAAGAGAACATGGGGTTTGGGCTTAGAGAGAAGGAAGAGGACTCGCCCCCTCAGTGGAGCAGTGATGGTGTGGGGTACGGGGATAGTGTTGGGGAGGCTGAGGGCATTCGCCGTGGTACAGAATGGCGATGTGGTGCTGGAGGAGCGGTGCTGGAGTGCAGATGGGTAAACGGGGAGGGGAGTGATTGTCTTTGAACCCTGACGGAGGGCATATTTCCGCAGGGGAAAATAGGCCAAGACACTGAGTTTGGGAGGCAGTGAGCTTTTATGGGCTCTTGAATTTTGTGGGAAAACAAGCAGAGACATCAAGAGAAAAGGATTAAGTGGCAGTGGTGGTGGAGATTTGAGTATATAAATAGAGCAGCTGGGGCCTGTGGTGGGCTTGTCCCAGTAAGAAATTGGCTTTTACTGCTTATGTGGGGAAAAAAAGTGCAAAGTACCAGGCACTGACAGTCTTTTAAGTTACAAAAGGATTTAAATGTTTGCCAAAAAAAACCCTAAAGAACAATCCAAATTCTTTTCTAAATAAACCTTTGTACTGTTAAAACCTTCTGAATGATGATTTTACACAGGGCTTAAGTCAAACAGAAAGCATGGGATTTTCTTCTTCTGTGGAGGGGTCTTTGCATGTAGAGCTGGATGGGAAACATTTTTCCTATCTTCCCATAATTTTTGATTTGTCAGTGGGACAAACCTGGGAGTCTTGCATGTTTTCATGAAATATGAAAAAGAGCACATCACCCCATGACCTTATTTCCCCCTTGTTGGATCGCCAGGCAGTAAATTCCTGCTCCATCCCTCCCAGATCGGTGGCCTAAGCACCTTGCTGTCGTGGAGCAGGTAGTGGAAAAAAAAATCATTTTGGTGAACTCACCTAACATTTTCTGAGTTAAAAGAAAAAAATCAAATTTCCAGCCAGCTCAACTTGCATGTGCCCTGGGGAACTTCCCCCCCCCGCTCTTTTTAGGTCCCTCTCAAAAGGCTTATCTCAGGGGCTGGACGCGTGCTGCTCTCGTTCTCAAGACAGCAGTTGGAGGCAGTCTGCTATGCCGATTTTCAGAGGAAGAGCAATCACCACACCACTAAGGTCTTTAAATCCTTTGTATTTACAGTCTTAGAGCAACTAAATCCTTTATATTAATTTTTTTAATGAGACGCATACATTGCAGATTGTCAGTGGTGTATGTGAACAAATCTCAAAAGAAGGTGCAGCTGTTCCAAACCTTTAATATTAATGTTGCTTTCTTTCCCTTTTGCTGTTTGCATTTCTAGTTTATGATTTCAGAGGATTTTGTTGGGCAGAGGGGGGGGAAGAGGGAAGAAGAGTTTGAATAGTTATTAAAGCAAACTATATTTCCCATGGGTTTATAAAATGTCATAAACTGTAATGAAGAGAATGAGAGACAGGGACTGCTGTCTGTACATTCGCCACTGAATGCATACCGAGTGTAAGACTCCGCTGAGCATTTACATCCCTTCTCCAGCTGTGCTGCTGCAAGGTGTGTATTCTGTTTGCGGGATAAATACTGCTCCATTTTATGTGTATCACTCCTTCCATACGCAGCAGGACTTAGCATCTGCCTCAAATGAACCTTTCCATAGTAAACAGCTCTTTGAAAAATAGAATGAAGTCTATTCTCCTACGGCAGGCTTCTTGAAACAGCTAAATTGAATCTATACCGAGAATCATTAGATATCTCCTTCTTTACTCCTTCTGTTCTGTCTGAAAGATGTCTGTAGCCTCTCTGCTCTTGAAATCTCTATGGCGTAAGGAGAAATAATAGAGCAGTCACTTTGTTTCATCAGTTTTTCATAATAAGCATTTGGTTCACTTAACCCTGGAAAAGGAGGTTGTTGGTGGCTAAGATTCTGGTATTAATACAACAGAATTAACTTCAGGGCCAACTCAAGTGGGAGTTCTGCCGAAGTAAGGATTAGACGATTGCACCAAATGCATTAGAAGTTTGCCTGATTTCACTAAAGAAACAACCGAGACATTTTCAAAGTCTTAAGTCCGTAACTTATTGGATCCTTTCTTGAAATAAGACTTGGAGTTGTGAAAAGATTTGAGCTTTGTTTAAACATTTGCACTTAAAGAAAGGATGTTAAGACTTGTTTTCAGGAGCATCCCTTTGTAAATAACAATGGTTTGGTACAAGTACGTACCTGAGACAGATAAATATGAGAAAAAATAGCAACCGAGAGGACGAAATTACAAGCCATTTTCTCTTTTGCAAAATAGAGAATTCTTTTTAAAGTTACATCAAGAAGAGCTGAAATGATCATATTATTTGTAGGTAACGATGTAGCTAAAAAGTTCAGGGTTGTTTAATCTGAAGAAACTATGTAATTGCCAGAGCAACCAAAGCAACATATGGTACATAGCTACTACCTCTGAGCTACTGGACGGCTTCATTAGAGATACCCATTCCTACCAAGATAAAGGTCTGCTTTTGTCACTTAATGCTTGTTTAGAGTGGTTTCCCAGTCTGCAGACACACAGCAGTTTCACTGTTGCACTGCTTTTGAAGTGAGATTTGTTGCCTGTAAACACAATCCTTCCCCTTTGTTTTCCCTTGTAGAATTCAAGGAATCTATGGAAATGAAATTTAATTGACAGTCAGATTTTAGTGGAGGTTAAATATATATGGAATGACTGATGTGCCTTAAAAGTAATTTCTTTGCTATAAAATTATTGTGGTCATTATAAACATAAAGGAAATAATGCTTCTATTTTTGTTTTGCATTTCCAAATGTCTAAAAGGGATTGATGCAGATACTGAACATATATGTGCAACAGCATACTTAAAACCAGGGCATTTTCTGTGGTTTTAATTTATTTCTCATCACAGTTACTCATCTGATTCAATGCCTCAAGAGGATCCTATTTCTTCTGAGCTAGATAAAAAGTAATATTCATCAGTAAAGATGTGCAGTATATACCCCTTTTAAGTGCATTTCCCTCTAAATTAGTGAATACAGAGGATTTCTATGAAAATTGTTTTTAATGTAACTACTGAATATGCTTCAAGGAAGTAAAATGGGGCTGATTTATTTTTTTAATTACAATGTTCTCTTATTACTTGTAATAGCTGAAGACTGGCATTTATTTGTAACATTGTGTGGTGTTAACTTTTCATAAAAAGCTCTGCTACTCACACTGTGGTTGTGCTTGCACTGTAAGTTGGCTAATAGCATATGCAGGAAAAAAATAGTCAATGCGACTTTTGCTTAAGAAAAAGGGAGAAGATATTTTATGTTTCGAATGTGTCCAGTTGTGTCTTTGATCACATCTGATGAGCTGGTTGAAACACTCTTCACTGTTGTGGAAGAATGAAGTGTTACTATGAAACCATATTGATTTTAACAACAAGCACCTGATCTTTAACTGTTCATTTGCTCATTTTACCGTGAAGAAAATTTTCCGTCATGAGACAGAGAAATTGAGAAGTTAATGTTTTATTTTCGAAACCGATTTTCTGAACAGTACCACTATTGGTTGGTTATTGAAATATTGAACAGTACAACTTAGCTAGGACGGGAACTCAGTGCTGCTGTCCTTCAGCCCTCTTCTGTGGGAGTTTTGCGTGAATGAGAATCACAGAATCAGCCTCTTCAAGGCTTGGGACAGATGGAAGGGGCTTTATACATAGGAGATTTGACAGGATCATAGCTTTAAATCATTGTCTAAAATAAGAATCAGGCTCTTGTTGTTCTGTGTGATCTCTGTTCAGAAGAGTCATGTTGCTCCAAGAGCACTGGCGATGTCTGAGAAGTAGACCTGAGATGAAAGACTACGTGCCAGCAGCTTTGCCCGCGTTGAGCTGTATCACCCTTTGTGAGTAATCCCAGAAAACTTCAGCGGAGTTTACTTGTGAATGAGGGAACTCCTCAGTGTGGGCAAGGATGTTAGGAGCGTCCTTAGACATTGTCTCTTTGTGCCTGAGGAATGTAAGCAAATATTTGTGTGTAAATGTACGAGAACTGAAGGAAAGGAATCCTCTCTGCTTAACTTTGACTACTGTTCAAACCCATAGAAGGTGTGGGTCAAGGGGTTTTTGACTATATAACCAGAGCAACAAACCCTACTGTATATTTTTAGTATAAGCTATGTGAAGAGCATTATCTGATTGCATCTGTTTTTTGGAGAAGGAAACTGTTGGTCTCTTTCTTGCTCTATGGGAGTTGGTATTTGTTAGAACAGCATCTGAGAAGTGTAAGGATTTTGTAGGAAATGTCAGTAACAACACTCAGTTCAGGAGAATGTTCTAACTTTAAACCATGACTATAATCAAGAAGGAGAGAATACCTACAAACTGTGCAAAATGAAGGCCAGATGCTATCTGTGAGTTTGTTTTCATGGTTGCTCATTGTGACCTTGTTGGTGAGCAGAAGGCAACTAGATGCTTCAGAGAAAAGGCTCTGATTTGGAGGGGGGATGGGGCGTGAGGACATGACTACCCACAACACTGGAGGAATTAATATTTACTTACCTTCTTTGCACTGTAGACAAGTACAGTGCAGGAATTTGCCTTTTTCATTGCACAATAGCAAATGTTAATTTGCCTTCCAGATCTGTGGGTCAACTAGGCCATACAAAAGATGACACAGGAGAAGGTAGGGATAAGGGATTGTTCACTTCAGTGTTCAACACCAAGCTTAAGTTTGTCCTTTGTCCTTGAAATTAAGCCAAAAATAGAGTTTGGCACTTGGACCCAAAAGGCCATATAGCATCAATAATGCTACACTGAATATGGTCTAGTTTTAGCAAAAAGCATCAGTTCGTATTATACACCCTGCACATCTCAGTTTCAGGACAGAAATGAGAGAGTCTGACACTTAAGGTGTGTGAGAAAGGAGTAATCAGCAGTTTGAAGGGTCATGGGTGTATTGTGAAATTTCCCTAGAACCCATTCTGATAACTGAGCTGGCTTTCATTTTGTGGCTTCCCAATCACTTTGAACTCCTGAGGAAGACTGGGGGAGGTATGTAACATGGAAACAGTAGAAATACTGCTTCTCAAGGAAGCAAAAAGTGGCAAATTGCTCAGAGAGTCAGCGTTCAGATGGTTATATCAGATGCCCGGACCTCCATTGGTTGGATAACTCTACTACTGGTTTAGAGGGAAAGGCTGGGGTATCTTCCACTCACAATGACTATCATGCTTGGTCTGAATTTAGGTGATACCTACAGTTGGTACATTGCCTTTGTCTGAAGTGGCAGGGTACAACAGAAGACATTTTAAGTAGTTTATCTGTCCTCTGGCACATGTCCTTCACTACACTATCCCAAACATTTTTTAATTCAACTGCACAACAGTTGATAAGGTAGAGACAGATTGCCAGTATCTTACAGAAAAAAAGAAACAGTGGCATGGAAAACATTAGGAATTGAAAGCTGGTGTCTTAGTCCTAGCCTAACATCTTACCTTGCAATACCAGTCTTCCTTCCCCCCCTCCTTTTTTTCTTTCTTTTGGAAAACAAATTCATACAAAATTGCAGAAGCTTATTTTTAATAGACTACATTGATGATACTGTTTACACTAGAAAAAAGAGTTTTTCTGTCAGTAAATGGCATTCTGCTGTAAAGCAATTTTCTTTACTAAACTTCTCTAAAAAATCTAATGAAAAGTAAACCAGCACTTAATTCAATTTGTCTATATGTAACTCTCTTAACGGAAGTGCTTTATCAAAGGTCCTGAATGTAAAGTACACAAATCAAATATAGCTGCCTGCTTCATCAAAATTAATTACTTGTGTTTCAGCATTTTTGTGAACAGCAGTCATTCATTTTGTATGATACTCTCTCCTGATAGCTCTCTGCTGACAGAGAAAGCCGTACACCCTGTTGACAACAGGAAAAAAAATGAGGATTCATATTTCCCTCCATTAACTCCGTTAAGTCTCCTCTAATAAATTAAAAAGCAGGCCACTAGGTCTTTTGATGTGATGGCTAGTAAGTGACATGAGTCAGAGAAATAACAACCTGACTGGTTCTGAGATGTAGAGCACACTCAATAGAGAGGCTAACCCTAGGCTGCAGGGACATGTTTCTCTTGTTTTTGTTCTCTATGCCTTTGACTCAACATTTCAAATTATTTCCTCTGTAGCAGAACACTTTCAGCACAGCATCCCTTTCAACCTTAGTCTGTTGGAGTAAGAAATTAATATTGAGGTCTCCCACTTCCTCACTGAGTACTTTCACCAATAGACTATTTATAAAGGTGATGCAGCTAAAATGCCTTTCCTTCAGGCACATAAATGTTTTATTTGAGCTAGCTTTTTGTCTCTCAGTAGACTAACACTCTCATTCCACAAGGACATTCTCTATCTGGAAAGCAACACATGTCAAATACTGGGAAGAATATGAGAAAACCTGAAAACCCCCAGCCACTCCAGCTAAATTTTAAAAGAAAAGGCCACAGCTGAACTAAGGAAAAGGCTTAATCTTGTCTGTAGTGGGGATGCCCTATCTGAGACCACCTACTCAGATGTGCCTCTCAGATTTTGGTGCAAACAAGCGTGTGGAGCTGTTCAGCTGGGGCCCTTGCAGCTGTACCGAGAGGAGCAATTTCAAGTGTCCAGCAAAGATTAGAATATGAAAATACGTGCCTACTGAATCACTCCACATTACAGCAGACTCTTTCACTTTGTCTTTCTGTTCCCTTTTTGCACTCCTCGCTTGCAATCTGAGTACAATACACAGCACACGCTTGCTGTGCCTTTACCTTGTATGCCTCAGTGTCCGATCTACAAAGGGTAGATAGAACTTCTCCTCCTCCTCCCAGGTGTGCTAGGAGGATTCCCCAGAAGATTACCTGTGAGGTGCTTCGATGCTGGCTTGTGCTATGTGTAAGTACCTCTAGTGGAGTAACAGGAGTGATGCTAAAAGTTCTTGACTCACTCCAAGCCATGCTGTTTTATCACCAATAAATGCTTGCAGTGTCTATAGATGTGCATTCGCTAAGGTTGGCACTGATTTGTTTACATCAGCAGCAGTTTCTGTCAGTGATTAAAGGGAGACTTTTAGTCAGTCCATCGGACTGCTAGTTTTGGTTTGCAAAAATACCTCATGGTATATCAGAGGAACATGATGCATTGTTTTAACAACACAATTAGCAATAGAAGTCATTAAAGATTCCTGGATGGCATGTTTTTCTGCCAGAAAAAATGCTACTTTGATGAAATCTGATCTTTCCTTAAGGAATGTGTCTGTTTTGCCCCATATATAATGGAAACCAGGAGATCTTTAATCAGCCTCTGCTGGCCTGACTGCTTACTGGCTTGTCTGGCTGGCTCCTGGGCAGGCTGCTGGATAAGGTGCCAGAAAGCCGAGACTTCCAGGCTCCTGGGTCCTGGGCAGCCCAGGCCCCTGGGTTTATGGGCACTCAGCTCTGAGCTCCATTATCACTTATCTAAATGCTTCATAACCTTTGTCATGCTTAGTCTGTCAATATCTTTATGCCTTAAGGAGGGACTACCATGCCCTTTTTGCTGACGAGAAACCAAAAGATTAATGGCATTTAGGTAGGTAAATCTTAACAAGTTTCTACTTCATGTGGATTCTTCCAGTTGCAAATTCACTATTGATTTTCAGATCCCTGCTGAGCTCCAATGTGTAAAGTTTTGCCTGTGCTTTAAAGTTCTGCTTCTGGCTCTGTGAACGTTGCATGTCCACAGAACTTGCACACGAATCCTATCAGGATACACAAACTAAATGTTTCTCTCCTTTGCTTGACCCCAGCTGGCAGGCAGGTCAGGCAGTTTGGGTTTTGCAGAATCAGACGCAAGTAAGGCATTACCTCCAGTTTGTGAGGAGGCACTGGCATTGCTAGCTTTTTTTTAAGGACTGTGTATTTTTAGTCACCAGTGTTGGATTCACACTCCCATTTCTAGATGCCTGTTTTTTCCATGTATTGAACAGGTACCTCAGGGCATAACTCTGACCTATGATTTACACCCCAAAGGGGTGGACTTTTTCTGTACTTCTGGCAAAGTACAGAAATCAGAAGTACTACTAAAAAAAAAAAGAGAAAAAAATTGACCCAAGATCCCAAAAAGCTAGCCACTGAAATAGCCAACCTCATTTATGGGTCAAGGCTCAAATTCAGGCAGAAAAACAGAGATAAACCCAGGGACCTTTCATATCTTCCATTTCTTTTAGTGCCTGCGAAGTGTCTCAGGATACAATGTGGATTACTAGATCATTCTTTTCTCACACTTTGAAGGTCACCTCCCTCGAGATTACTGAACCTATGTCTTCAATAATCCAGAAATTACCTGGAAACTCAATGAAAAATATATGTTACAGAGTCAAGAAATAACATACATGATTCCAATGTTAGGCATGATGGCCTCCCTAATTGGCAATGTGCCTGTTGGGAGCAAACATTTTGGGCTATTGAGCAACTCTGTGTACATTTTTCTGGCAAAGTGATGATCATAGAGGGAACTTGAATGCCAGGTGAACGTTTTGTACAGAGGAGCCTTCCTGACAGTATTTACCACCTTCAGAAACGCCAGTTAATGTCTATCAAACTCGTACTTTTCATAACTAAGGGAAAGGATTGTCCCCTAATGTGGTATTAAAGGAAAAAAGTGGGTAGAAGTAATTTTAAAAAGTAGTCATGTATACTAAATGTGGAAGGAGAAGAAACCTGTCTGTTCCCGGAGAAAGAGTTCAGCAGCAGTTCATTCGTACATAATTCTGCCATCTCCAGCTTGGGATAACTGATAGTCACATAGGTTGAGGCTGCCCTCAGGTTACAATGTTTTCAAAAAGAGTCATAATTTTTTTGTGTGTTAACTAGATTTTTGTTGTGGTAACGGTTACTATTAATTAATGACAGAAATTACTTTTTTCCCCCTCCCTTTCTTTCAGAGGAGAAACAAACAGAAAAGATATTTTACAGGACTACAAGAATAACTGTTCCTTTTCTATTTTGGTAATGCAAAAATAAACATTAGGAAGAAACATATTAAAAAGAGTCATTAGGACTTTTGGATGCAAATTAACCATTTCATTCTCCGATTAATCAAGCACAACTCAATTTACTCAATGCACTTACTCATCCCTGAGGTTTTATATGTCATGTAACAAAATATCTCGGTTGCCCAGAGAGGCTGTGCTGTCTGTCAGTAGAGGTTTTCAAGACCCGACTTGATAATGCCCTGAGTAACCTGGTTTGGCCTCATAGCTGACCCTGCTTTCAGCAGGACACTGGACTAGAGACATCCTGAGGTCCATTCCAACCTGAATTAACCTATGACTCTAAGAGCTGTTTCCTCCTAATAATAAACAAAAGGAAAGTCCTAATAATTGGATAGCATCAAAATAATAGTCTATAGAAAGATGCACATATATTGCTATAGGTGGGCAAACTTTGCTCATCTCTTCCTTAGGCCATTTGGATCTCTAGATCTCTAAATCTTTTCTATCATCTGCCATGTGCAAACTCTGTCTAACACACATTTGGCTGGGTCCAGGGCACAAGATTTTTCTTAATTGTTTAGAATTAATTTAGTAACTATAGACCCCTACAGCATGTTCCCTTCCCCTGCCTACCCACCCCTGCCCCCCCCGCCCCCCCAGTCCTTAACACAGTAAAGTCACATACACATACGAATATTTTACAGGCATTTTCTTTAGCACTCCAGCCAAAATATTGCTTTTGATTTTTTTTTTCCCAAATAAAACGAACTATGTTTATGTCCAGGAAGTCAAATGTGTCTTCATGATCTACTGACTCTGAAGTGGTGAAGAATATAGATCATAAAGCACCAAGTCATGATTTATACCATAGCTGCTGTGAGCAGGATAAAAATAACAAGGAAATTAGTTTCCATACACAGCTGAAGACTTTAGTTAAAGCCTGAGCAATGGGAGTCTCTGACCATGGCACATGTTGCTTCATTCCTCATTCATTTTTGCATGGAAGGTGCCTGACCCTTCTGTAGAAGTGGCATTTCAGAGGATCAGGTGCTAGCTGATGAATTCATGAATATGTTGTCACATCTAGAATTGCAAATCCTTTTCTTCCTTTCAAAATGTCAGTAACATTTCTCCACAGTTATGATGCAGGTGCTATTGTAGGGCATGACAATACAGTTGTATATTCCGTGCAAGTTATAAGGTTTATTATTTGGTTGCCCCTAAATATATCACAGGGCTAGAAAATGCTCTTAACATACGGTTATAATCCTTGATGTAGCTTGCACAAGTACTACGTAAAGTATCTATTTCCTCTCTGTGTCCACTCAAGAAAGAAACAAGATTCCCAGGGCTAAATCTGCAGCAAGGTGTGAGCAGAGCTGGTCTGCAGCTCCTTGGTCTGCAGATGCCGCTGAGGCAGCTGAAGCCCCCCTGGGAGAGGGATTGGCGAATCAAGGGCATCATGAAGCCACGGGCTACATTTGTTTCTCACTAGACTTGTTCATGGGATCAACAGGATACAAGTCCCATTGCTACAGCTGATAAATATGCTGTTCTGTTTAGTTATCAAACCCAATCTGTCTGCCCACCTCCACTGTCTTTTATGAAGCTGTAGAGGTGCTTGGTACCATTCACCTTCCACCCGGCTTCAGAAACTTCAGAAAACTCTTTCAGGCCCTCTTCTGCCATGATGGGGACTCCAAAAACACTTTAAAATGCCAGCCATTTTGTTTAGTCTTTGGTACTATTCAGATGGAGTAAAAGTGCTAGTCCTAGGCCCAAAACTTTTAAAACTTTAAAATTCTGTTTTATAAAAAGTTAACAGCAAACAGAGATATTATTGAGGCCTGGACAAGGATTCATATCGAGTTCCATTGCTGGCCTCTAGCCCAGTGTGCTATGCACTTTGAACCTGTCATTTCAATCTCTTGCCTCTTTGTTTCATGATAGGATAAGCAAAATATTACTTCATTATAAATATTTTTGAAAGTTATGAACAAAAAGAAGTGCCACAGAAGTCCTAGATCATTATTGTTAGAAAAACATATAATAAAAACTTGAGAGTAATCACTGAGGTACTACTTGTTAAGGAGTTCATCTGTCGTCTGGCTTTGCTTTAAATGACTTGAAATTTGAGAGTTGCAATATGCATCGTCAATGCCTACTTTTATATCTAACTTTGTACACTGAAGTAGTTCTAATAACTTTGAGTTTGCTATCTTATGTATCTATAGAAGATATTATAGAACTGATGATTTATCAGTGGGTGTTGGTCTCTTCTCTCAAGTAACAAGTGATAGGACGAGAGGAAACAGCCTCAAGTTGCACCAGGGGAGGTTTAGATTGGATATTAGGAAAAATTTCTTCACTGAAAGGGTTATCAAGCACTGGAACAGGCTGCCCGGAGAAGTGGTTGAGTCACCATCCCTGGAGGTATTTAAAAGACATGTAGACGTGGCTCTTAGGGACGTGGTTTAGGGGTGGACTTGGCAGTGTTAGATTAACAGTGGAACTCGGTGATCTTAAAGGTCTTTTCCAACCTAAATGAATCTATGATTATAGCTAAAGGCCAGAACAATTTTAAGAGGAAAACTTTTGCCTTATATTTTCCTGCTTAGCTTAAGTTCATATTATTCACAAATATTCAGTGCAAAACCTCTCACTCTCTGCGGTACAGGATTGGGAAGGAGGTATTAATCTCTGTGGGAGCTGTGATTCTGGGAACAGTGCTTGCATTGAGACTTCGATGTTTCTGAGGCAGTTCCTGTTTTGGGGTTTCTTACATCCACGTTCAATGCCTAGGAGCATGATTTCTGCTCAGGATACAAATAATGACAAATTGTCTGGATGTGGAAAAAAGCTCTGGAACGATAAATGTCAACGTTTTGTCTACATATATCCAGAAAACTGCACTCATGAGGCTTCTAAATCAGTGTGCTCTGTTTCTGTTCTTTGAAGTTATTTTTATAAATATTTCCTAAGCAATTGCACATCCTACAATGAGAACTACATATGTCCCAAGATTAAAATATCAGAAATAAGCCATTTTTAAACCTTCGATGCTCAAAATAAATGACGAGCGCTTTCTTTATATGCTAGCTGAATATTTAACCCAAAAAATTAAAATAAATAATTGCATTGTGGAAAAACAGTACAGATCAGGATAACTATATATTTTTATTTAGTATTGTTAAAGCTGTAAATTACCCCCTTAGATTGATTTAACGTATATGTAATTTTGGCATGTGCTTTTAAAAGTTTGTTTTCTCTTAAAGTTCCGTTTTTATTCTTTTCTATGAAGCAATCACCCCCCCACACACACACATTCAGGTAAATAGGTCCATGAATAGCCTCAGGGTTCCTTGGCAAGAATGTAATTGTCTGTGCACTGACTCTATAACTGAATTGCCTTCCTTAATAATGGGATATTGGTTTTATAGGCCCCTGACTGCTCCCCTTTAATACCCATTAATTATCTTTTTACTTTCTTTAATGTCCCTTTCTCTTTTTCTTCCTTCATGTTTCTTGTTTCTTCCCTGTTCCACAAACCCCCTGCAAAAGTGCAGCTAGTGCAAGAAAATAAAGCAGCAGAATGACTGCAAGCTGGCATTTACAGACTCCTGTTCATTTCAGATAGAGAACTCCTGCACTGCAATCGAATTAACTGATGTTAGAGCTCAGAAACACAAGCAGGCTCACCCCTATCATTCACAACTGCCCCTCCAGGTCGCTGCGGCTTTCTTGTAGTCATTTAGATCCAGAGACCCATAATACTGAAAAATAATTCTTTCTTTGGGTAAGTGTATCTGGGGATAAATTTGAGTAATACATAAGAAAGAACACAGAGGATACCAGTTCTGCAGTGTGCACCAGCTACAGATGGCCATCAACATCAGCATCCAAATGGGGCCTAGGAGAAACTAACCCATGAAAGAGGCGTCATTTCATCACTGATTAAATGTTCGAGTGCAAATTATTTGGGTTTTCTGCTAGCTTTTTAGAAAAGCTTCAGTTCTGTTCTGGAAACCAGTATGTGACATTTCAACCCAAAAATAATTGAGAAAACTAGTGCCTGGGTCAACTGGGCTATTAAAACCATAACTATGGCTTTGCTGGAGTGATGATTGCAATATATATTGTCCAGTAGAAACAAATAGATTCAGCATATGTGACCACAAAATACAATTCTTATATTACTGGTTGTTCCAAAATCAGGTAGAGAAATACTGAAGAATTTATCGTTCCAGCCTTCTTTTGCTGCAGCATAGCCTCATGGTATTGAGTAGTAAATCCTATGAAGAGGCTGTAGAGGAGAAAGTATCATTCATTCATGAAATGGAAATACGCTGTCACAAAGCGTTTATTTTGCGTGGACCAACTACTCATAATTCCTTTAGAAATGATCCATCATTGTACTTGAACTTGGATTCTGGGGCTCGGGGCGGGGGGGGGGAAGGGAAGGAGCTCTTACCTTATAAACGTAGAGTTTATTTTTGCAGACCTACTAATGTGTTCAACTGCCTTAATAGCTGATGCCTTCTCTGCATGAGAACTGTATGACAAAGCTGATAGAGGGTTTTGCAGGAAGAGAGTGCACAGACTTTTGTAAGAAGTAGCAGCAGATTTCAAGGACACCAAAAGATGTTGCAAAGGACAGGAAATGAACTGAGGTATTGCCCTGAGGTATTGCCCGCTTGAATCAAACTACACCTCTGAGCCATGTTAGCTGGTGATACTGTCTGGCAGGACTAAGCAAGAAAATCCCTTGGGATAGGAGACAGACTTCTACCAAAACACCTGGATATCATGAGCAGGTCTGAGAGGTGGGTGGAGGTGTTGCTAGAAGGACCATCTGATCAGTGTATGGAAAGGAAAGAAACAAGCTACCACTTAAATCACTGAGGATGGGAGTCTTTCACTCCTGTTTGTATAGGGATTTTTATGCTGCCTTATGATGTGTTTACTCTCCTAGGAATGATTTGTTTACGTATGTGTGTAATGCTAGCAAATGGGGAAGATTTTCCTCTAAGCCACCCAACAGGTTATATTCCATTTGCAAAGGGATTTCAATGAAAAAAAGCTAATTAACAAAAATGAAACCCTTTTTTGTACCACTGGCTACCTAGCAGGAGAGCTGCAGCTAGTTTTCAACATTGTTTTCCCATTTCGTCAATGTTTTTCACAGAGTTTTAATATTTCAAATGGAAAACAACAATGTTGGGAAACTCTCCCAAACCACATGACTTACAGCGCCCTTTTCTATATTTTTATTCCTCTACACCTGTCTTCATACTTGTACATTTTTTCCTATTTTGCTACAGAAGTATGGAGAAAAGTAAAAATCCATACCTGCAAAAAATTAAGAATTTCAGATTATTTTCTCTTGGAAAAGTTCTTAAAATCCAAACAAGAGAAACAGTAGGAAGATTGGAATGAAAAATTCTGATGACTAATAAGTCACTTGTTGGCAGAGATTTTTGTATGAGATATCAGGGTTTCTAAACTAGTGTTTTCCATTTGAGCTTTGAGGTGATAATGTGAGCACACGACAGGCATATTTCTGCCTTTGGTTTTATTCTCTACTAAGAGTAAATTTTGTAATGCTTTTGTCAGAAGCTAAACAAACCACAATGCTCCGAGGGGAAGACTACCCAAACACATGGCTACAACTTAGCGGTTACTGGCTCAGACAATGAGCATTGTTATTTTCAGAAAAGAGCTGCTCCATTAGCATGGCAAAAACTCAAGTTTGGGATCTAGGTATCTTCAGTCTGGGCTGAAAAGAGTAACTTTAGACAAGGGGTTTTGAAAATCTTGGTTCCTTGCATCTGATTCCAAGCAAAGAGCACTACATTAAATCTTTTTGCTTGGATTATAATCAATTTCTGTTGTTATGTTCAGTAGCTTTTGAAAATCATTTCAGGGAATCTTTTGTGGTCATAAAACAATACCTTTTACTATTCAGTCCCTTCCATCAGCACTTTTTGTTTTCATAATATGTTCTATCAATAAAGCATTTACTATCATTCAATCAGTGTAAACTCTGTTCAGGCTCATCTACTGTACGTTTCTTGATGAAAAATTTGTGACAGTTCTAAAGCCAACTGATCAGCAAGCTGATTTTTTAATCATATGCATGGGGGAAAGTATTTTACTAAAAGGGAGATATGAAGAAGAAGTAGATCATTATTACTGAAGCATAGATTGCTTTATATTTTATCTTCTAAAATGCAGCTGAGAAGATCATTATTAAGAAGAGAATGTCATTTTTCAAAAGAATTTGTAACAGCTAGTGAGGCGTTTTTATATTAGCTTCAAGAGGGAATGCCTGTTACATAATACTACAGCAATCATTTCAGGGCACAAAATTCAGAGCTAGATGATGAGGAGAAAACATTCAAGAGGGCACAGATTCAGAAATTTGGTTTAGAAACTTCTACAGAATTGGCATTTATAGATTTCCTGTGTTCTTACAGTGAATAATAACGAGTACTATTGCTCAGATAGAGTATGTATATACATATTCTACATGATGCAAATACTTTCATCTTCCCCTGATAGGTATGGAAGCTGTTTCTCAGTATATAAAAATGAGATTTCAAGCTGTAATAATAATAATATATTAGCTTTTGGAGGGAAGTCCAAAAAAAACCCAGAGAAGTTTTGTTCTCAGGGCAGGATGTGTAGAACAGTTTCCATTCCACTGTTGAGGGGGAAAAGTTAAACTTCATTTACAATGGTGAATGCATGTTTCAAGCTAAGCTAATTGAATTTCATCTATTTTTCCGCCAGTAGTCATGACTCTTCTATTCTTTTTTGTTTCAACCTTCTCCTCAGTACGCCTCACTTATTGGCACAGATGGATTCTGATATCAAAGGCAATTTCCAGTTGGCTTTAGGACAGCTATTATTTAATTGTTGCCTTTAACTGTCTTTTCCCTGTCACCAGAAGCTTCTGAAAACTCTTGTATTTAAAAAAGGCTGTGAACAAAATTCTCTGCTGGGATATTTCTATGGAGCTACACTAGTAACAAATTTCACCTAGTAAATTCCACTCTCAGTGCAGTATCTTAAATTTTTCTATATCTTTTTGTGATAGCCTGTAAAAACCTTATGAAAGTAACCAACACCGATACCCTGACCAAACCCCAATACCAACCTTACCAAGCCGCAGCATCCATCACTTCTCCCCTAAGCTAGTGAGGAGAGCTACTGGAAAAGGGCTGGTGCCCTGGGGTCGCAAAGCAAAGCCTTTTGAAGGAGACAGGCTCCCTAGCCTGATGCAAGAAGGACATGTTGCTTTGCACCTCCTTGTGTCGTCGCTCGCCGCAGTAAGAGGGCAGGCACCGGGAGGGACCCTGCAGCATCCTTCAGTTTACTGGCCATAACAGTTGTATTGAGACAGTTGCTCAACAAGGTAAGCTGGTCTGTGAAAAGGGGTAAAATCACAGAAAAAAGGCTAACTGGGATACTGGATGTCAGTGGCACCTCAGGAATCTCCATACCATGTTCCACAGCATGGGACAAACCTGTCCTTAATCATAATTCACAGCCTGACTGCTTTGGGGACATTGCTGCTTATGTTGGGACACGTTGTACTTATGCTGGTAGGAACAGGTGTGGTGTCAACTATGTCATTGTAAAAAATATTGTTTGAGTAGCTGGTGGCAATGAAAGAAGAGACAGTTTGCAATCCTACCTGCTTTCCTAGTCGAAGAGGTTCTGGAGATAATTTTTTAACGTTTGACAAATAGTACAAGGATATAGCGAAGACGGAATTACCTCCTTCCCAACTAGTGGATCAAAATCTGCTTTAGCTTTCTGAGGGTCGAGAGGGCATGAAGAGGGTTCAGAGCAGGTTTAGACATATCCTGTAGAATATGACTGCAAAATTTCTGTGTGTACCATAGTTATTAAAGAGCTGTTGATTGACAGATGAGAGGTGTGTGCATTTGTGCTTCGGAGCACTACAGTGTGTAAATAGGTGAGCAGTGCCCTGAAATATTGTTGCATTCAGCTGGAAAGCTGCAGGGATAATTGGTCTTGACTCAAAAGGAAATAGAAACTAGAATGGGAAAGATAATTTGGGGATATTGTATTAACAAAAGGAAAAGAAGGTCGTTTCTCTGAATATTTTTTCACACGCTTAGAGCAACCTTAATCTGACGAGCCATGAGAAATGCCAGAGACAAAGATATTTGCATTTCTAAACACACCAAATGTTCTTTTTTCTGTAAGATCATGAGACCTGTCTAAACAAAGCCAATGCCACAGGAAACATCTCCGTTAAGAGCTCTATTCTAAACCTTTTTGCATCAGAGCTTTGTTTATGTCATGTGCTCCTGCATGCATGTTTCCTGCTAGCTCCGGAGCGCATAATCAATCCTACATAAGATGTATTCCCAGGCCACTAAGCAAGACTCAATTAAGGATACACTTCTAGTGTGTTTAAAATGGTCCTGTAGTAATATTTGTTTTTATGCTGACATATATGTCATCTCAGTAAATCCTTCAATCACACTCTAGAGATAAGACTGTAAGCAAAATAATCCTATGGACAAATAAACATATGGATTTAAACTTTAAACCAGGAAACTTTTATACAATACAGTGGTAACGCTCACGGATATAGCCAGGTGGCATTTTTCATTTACAGCTAGCTCTCTGAAAGGACTTGGGTATCGCAGTGCTCAAATTTGTGCCAAGTGCTGAACTCTGGTGATTCATAAACTCTCAAATTAAGCCATTTTCTCCCCTATACATTATATGAGGGCAGAAAGTTCATGTAATGGGAGTGGGAGAGTACCCCCATGAGAGTACGAATGAGTGTCTGCAAAAAATGCATGCTGAGCACATTGCTGCTGGAAAAATCTTGGTGGGGTGGGTGGGGTGGGGTGGAGAGACATTTTCTCAGGGTGTCTCAGGTGGCAGCTAATTGGGCTTCAGGAGTGTACGTCTCTTTCCTTGATATTTACAGGCATACCATGAGGTAAATTTGGGGTAGAAATTGTGCTTTCTTTCCCTGTTACTCAAGTTCTCTGCAGAAGAAATTTGAACCTTATTTCTCATGGCTTTCCTTTACAGCTCTGCAGGGTAATCTGACAGGGGAGAGCCACTCTCATTCACAGGTGGAAACTCTTCCTCCATACAGAGAATAATTTAAATATCATTTTGCCCAGAGTAAAGCGTAACCCAGGAGCTTAAGTCTTACAGCATTCATTAAAAGAAAGGGAAGACCTGAGCTTCAGTCCTGAACTCTCTAGTGCTCAGTCTGAAGCAGAAAGAAAATCACAATTTCTGTGGCCCAGCAAATATGTAATTACATTTGGCAGGGAACAGTTTTGACAAAACCAAGTAAGAGGCACACACAGAGCTTGTAGCAAGGCTGTCAGGCCAGGTAGCAAGTCGACTCGAGGGCTAGAAGAGAAATCTTCCACAGCCCTGAAGAGCGGGTGGAGAAGGGAGTTATTAATATATTCCCATATGCTTTTGTGTGAGGAGTGGCTGTGGCCCCAGTTCTGGCTGGATTGAATTTGCCATAAAGGAGAATGAGGAATGGCCACTTTGTGAGTCCCAGCAAAGCGCCGGGCAGCTCAGCCCGGGTCGTGGCAGCGAATAAAGAGAAACACAGGTGCGCGGGGAACTTCCACGTGAAAGTCTTGCAAGGAGGATAAGCAAAAAATCTCACAATACATTAATTCCTGCATATATTAGGTGAGATCACATAAGGCACATCTGCTGGGGGCCCTCAGCCTCATCCTGCTTTCAGGTCTTGTAGGCACAGGAGATGAAACCCGACATCTGCAAATGCCTACGGCAGAGTCTTCACATGCAAAGCTTGTTTGTCCAAACAGACTGTGCACACACAGGGTTTCACCAGTGGTCTGATGGCACGTCCAAGAGGCCCTTTATGAAGGATTTGTTCCACTACTGCTTCAATAAATATTCCCTCTGTATCACAGGGAATATTAACCTCTAATACCAGTTCCATCCCTACATTTTGCTCTCCACGTCCAGAACAGGATTAGCTGTGTACATTAAAAGAAACCTTATTTAATAATAATAATAATAATAATAATAATAATAATAATAATAATAATAATAATAATAATAATAATTCTTTATAGTCCTATTGTTACTGTTTCCATCCATCGACTGAGGTAATGAAGTAAGGAAATGAAATGTTCTTTGATTTTGAGATTGCTAGTGAAATTATGCAGACAGATCATTTTCCAATCTTAAATCTAAATAATTCGGTTGCCATAGGATCAAAGTATGTGTTACACTGCCCTCAGTTTTCCATGCATTGATTCATCCTTATTCCCCTTAGCACATTTTCCCTTTGATTTGATAATGCTCATAAAAGCAGTTGGCAGTGAGTATGGTCAGCATCCAGATTGCTCATTATCACGCTTATTGTTCTAAGCCTTATGTTCTCCTCCTCCTCTTGTAACCATTTATACTTGAGAAGTAAAACCTTACCTTGTGTAAACCTTACATCTGTGTAACCATTCAGGAGAAAGTCAAATCTCTTGCATTTATACTGTAGCATACAAAAGCAAATATTGCAAAATGGCTTAATCTTTGTTGTTCTAAACCAAAATTCATGAAGTAAAATACAATAACATAAAAACTAAATTCCGTCACTGGTGATGCTTATACTCAACTTCCTCTGATATATCAGAGCAGCTGCATTCTGCTAGAAAAATTAGACTTCTCAGAGTGAGGGTCTGGTTTATTGGCTATATTTGAAGGCCAGTGGAGATAAACACCTGATGACCTGAAGTCAAGGACCTTTTATTCACCATTGCACCTTTCACAAAGCATTGTTCTGCAGAAGCCTACAGAGTTGCCCCTCGTTAACGGGGGTGTGAGTCAGGCCTCAGCAATGTTCTCCAGTTATTTGCTAGCAGGGAGGAAAGTAAGCCTCATGTCATTCTATAATTCTGGTTTTTAGAGGCTGTAGTTTTATAGATAGTCCCATATGGAGGGACACACTCAGATGCCTGATAGGTCTTTTTTAATAATGTATTACAAAAGCCTCTTTGTGCCAAAATCTTTCAGGCAATTACTCTAATCACCTTACTCTAACCTTATGTGTGAATACATACTTTTAAATCTCCTTCTATCCCCGTTTCCTTAGCAAAGAATTATTTTCTATTTGCATCATGCCTAACAATGAGGTCCCAATTATACGGAAACCTCTTGTTTCTATCACATTAAACGTAAATAGCAATAAAAATACGAGTCTTTCCTATGACTAGTTCACCCGTGTCTAAACATGAGGTACTTGAACAAACATATTTTTGGCTATAATAATGAAGATTTTAATGCTTTTCCAAGCATACAGCTTTTTGCTACTAGCTACAAAACTTACCCTTGTAACACAGAAAGTTTCTAATTCACATTTGTGCAGAACCTTGCAATTCTCTAATTCAACTTATCTTACAGTGTGCTTAATATTCTTCTGGAAGAAAGAAAAGTGAGACAAAATTTTTATCAGAACAAAATATATTTAAGGTTACAGCTCAATTTTTAGCTCCCGCACTTGGTTTTGTTTGATTAACAAAATTGGTTTGAAAATTGCCAGATCTACTTGGAAAAAAAAGTTCTCAGGTTTCCTTGATTATACACATCAGTTAGCTTTGCCACTGAATTGTCTTACTTGTTTTATCAATTGGTTAAGAAAGATGATGTCCTGCAGTAATCTGAAAGGAAATCCTATTACAGAGAAATCTAGGGGGCTTGGGCACATCGCTGGCATTGCCACAATAGATGTACCGAGATGGAAATTCTGACTCCTGTAATGCTTTGGGGGAATTGTGGCACTGAAATTCAAATCCTGGAGGTAGGCACAAAAGCCCTGCAAAAGGGACTGAAAAAAAATGGGGAGATTGCTGAGGAGAAGGGAAAAAGAGGAACTCACAGCTCCATCTGCAACTCGGTATCACAGCACCAGGTATCATCACCAGTACTTCTGTCTAACGTGCAGCCCTTAAAGTCTGACAGGTTGTAGAGCGTTTCCTGCTTTAGATCCAGGTAAAGAATAACCTTTCTCAGCTCAAAAGTCCTGTAGCCAACCCAGGACATCTGAGTGCCCAGAACTGAATTGCTTGTCAAAGTCAGTGCTGGTTTTTGTTGAACAGGCTTTGGTTTGGAGAGTTAATTTTGTTGTTTTTTTCTCTGAAATACTTAATTGAATTTACACCAGGAAATACCAGTCTTCCTGTGTACAGTAAGATTAAACACTAGCTATTTATAGTTTGCACAAAGTAAACTGTAAAACCAGACAAAAACTTCAAAAGATTGTTTAGGCCACATCCCTGGACTGGTGCAGAATAGCTGCTCCTGCATCAGCCCTTGCAGATTCTTGCCCAACCTCTTCCTGAAAGCCCTCAATGACACATTGTCCTGAGTTGGGCTCTTGGCTCCCTATCAGTTACAAAGTTTTTCCTAACATCCAGCCAGAATCTTCTCTCTTCCAAATTAAACCAATTTCTCTTTGTTCCTCCCGGCGGGCATGTAAAATAGTTGATCTCTATTCTCTTTCTGTTCAGACAACCAGGACTGGTAAACATTTCACATAAACACACATGCTCATCTAAGAAATCGAAATCTCTCTGATTCATTGTTTCTCTTTTGGATGGGAAAGCTGTCCTGTTGCTGGAGACCTTGCAAGAGTTACAACCTAGTTCTAATTTGTAAATAAGATTTCAAAGTTAGAAAAAAACAGCACCAAAACAAACAAACAAAAAAAACCAGAACCCAACCTGGGTATCCCATGTTCTGCTTCCTTGAAACACAACCTGCAATGACATAAACAATGAAATAAAGACACACTGTGCTGCAGCTATTCCACCCCAGAATATGCCCAGCGTTGCACATTTGCTGTGCCAAGTCTGTACAATGCAACCTTGGATCTCTCTACAGCATCTCCTGCATCTCTTTAACCCCTGCTCATCAGGTCATCTCAGGAGTGAAGGTCAATGCCACCATGTGAAAGAAAAAGAGCAGAAGTGGGTGAGCTGGAATGCCATGGTTTGTTCAAGCCACCTCACAGGGAGGACTGAACAAATGTTTGGAAGCATCTGGTAGAGTTTCTTATTCCTTTTGTTGTGCCTTTGAATATGTGCACTGAGGCAGATGATCTGTGAGTAAAAGTGATTCACACTGAAATGGATTTGATTAGAAAAGTCCAACAACTACAAGAAGATTCTGCTTTGCATTGCATTGTAATTCTCATACTGTAACCTTCCCTTTCAAACAATTAAGTACTTTTTTAGTGGCTAGGTTCTTCCCTGTGCTCCCTCAGTGCATAAAGGGCCTGATGTACACAGGACTGAGGAATCTCTGGGTTTTCATGCAGATCACTCCACTAGCATAATCTGTTCTTTCTTCCAAAACTACGGATGCCATGCGGTGTGCGGATGGCTGCTTCTGCATCCAGCTCTATAGGCGATGGAAGACAGCCAGGTAGGGGACACCCATACCAAGGGAGAGCACATGCGTCCTGTGTAAGATGCTCCAGGATGCACGACGGCTTGAGACAAGGCAGTAACTCAATTCTTTCCTTTTTTTGTACTCACAGTATATATAGCAATAATCCTTCATTTCTTGATCAGGACGCATTCAGTTGTTTGTAAAGCAGCTACAAACCTGGAATGATTCTGTATCGGGTGTCCATGGCCAGGTGTTGGCAGTGGGGGGCTACAGGGATGGCCTCTGTGAGAAGAGGCCAGGGGCTGCCCTGTGCCAGACATGGTCAGCTCTAGCCAGCTTTAATGGACCCACCATAGTACACAGCTGAGCCCATCAGCCGAGCTGGTGGTGCCTCTGGGAAAACGTATTTAAGAAAGGCAAGATGCCACACAGTGAAGAAAGGAGTGAGGAAAAAAAGTGTGAAAAGCAGCCCTACAAGCACCAAGGTCAGTGAAGAAGGAGGTGGAGGAGGTGCTCCAGACACTGGAGCAAAGACTCCTCTGCAGCCCACGAAGAGACCATGGTGATGCAGGTTGTCCCCCTGCAGCCCGTGGAGGACCTCATCATACCCTGTGGAAATGCCCTGAAGGAAGCTGTTGCCCATGGAGAAACTATGCTTGGAGCAGATAGTATGAAGGAGCAGCAGAGAGGAGCTGTTATGGACTGACCATAAGTTCCCATTCCCCATACCCCCGTGCTGCTTCGAGTGGAGGAATTAGAGGAGTCGTGCATGAAGAAGTGGGAATGAAGAGAGAATGAAGTGACCCTGGAAAAAAGGAGGGATGGGGGGAAAGTTGTTTTAATTTTGTCTTTGCTTCTCAGTATCCAAATCTATTTAAACTAAATTAATTTTTCCCAAGTCAAGTCTGTTTTGCCCGTGATGGTAATTAGTGAGTGATCTCTCTGTTTTCATCTTGACCCATGAGCTTCCTTGTGTTATGTTCCCCCTCCTTCCTGTTGATGAGGGAGAATGAGAGAGCGGCTGGGTGGGTGTCTGGCAGCTGGCCAAAGCAAACCGACCACAGAATCATTGCACTCAGTGCTTGTAAAAGATTATTTTTAAGTATTTTTGAAGCTGGGATGAACTACAGGGGTCACTATGCCTTTTTGATTCTCAAGATTGGTTCACCAGAATTTGTGCATGCTGTTGCATTTTAGTTTTTTTTTTACTTACCATCGCTTCTACAACCAGCTTCTGAATTTCAAGGCATTTTATCTTTGAAGAGCAGACATCCTTCTTCTGATCTCTAGTAGATTTTTTCACTTTGATCATATTACAGGCAGGCTTGGTAACACCACTTATTTGAGGTTTCCCAACATCTTGGATTATAAATTCCTGGTTTCAGTTGCTTATGACATTGCTAACCTTCAGCTTTTGGAATACATGATTTCTATAGTGCATGTATACTCAAGTATTTATAGAAAGTGTAAACCAATGTATTTTAGTAATTTCTGAAAATGAAGTAATGGAAAAATGTTATTTTGTCCACCACAAAAATGGAATCATTCAGAAGCAAGAATCCTGAAAATGGTTTCCTAAGGATCAAAGACAGGTGGTCCTGCTTTGGCACTACCCCCAGCCTTTCTGAATCCACTCTTCCTTGTTGATTGATGTACTCATTCCCCAACCTCATATCTAACTTCTAGGGGAAGTAATATTTTCTTATGATTGAATGGAAACCAGGAGCTCTCTGTTCATTTCTTGGCACTTCATCAGAACCATTATCTTTTTAACTGTATCTCCATTCCCTGCATTTATTTTAAACCAGCTATTTCCTTTTCCCCATCTTTTATCTGACCTGCCAATTATATATGTATCAGGGCTGAAACGCCATCTGTGTGTTTGTGAAATGTTTATTCCACTAAGGCTGTGCCTTAAACTGATAACTTTTGATGTCATAAAAATATAATCTGGAAAATTGATCAAGACCTGGAGAGTCTGGATAGCAGAAGAGAGTAATATGAAAGGAGGCACAGGCACACTGGAGTTTATCTGAGCTGCATCAGGAAATCCATGCAGGTGACATGAAGTGGTAGTTATCACTAGTATGGGTTTATCTCTCTTCTTCCCCTGTAATAGTATAGGATCTGATACAGTAGGGATATCTTTCCGTCTCTCACCGCGTTTTTAAACCGCACCCACAGCTATCAGAGCTGCATGCGAGGGTTCCACAACACAATGTGATATATCTGATGCTTTTCAAAATGGTATTATTAAAAGGAATAGTAACACTGGTAATGTAGCACCTTATACTCCAGGTAATCTTTAGGGTGCAATAACTAAGGAAGACCCAAGAAGAAACTGGAGCTTTTATCAAAGAAAATACTTAAGTTGTCAAATGAATGAGAAACTTTATATGTTGCAGTTTTGTAGACAGGTAAAAATTCTAATGTTAAGCTATAAAAGGCTGAAAAATATTTGATATAGTACTTTTTTTCGGATGAGATTTCTGTGCTTAGTTTCTTCATAACCTGCATGAGGATGTAGAGCACAGATGGGGCATCTAAAGAAATCCTACTTATCATTAGTATTACACATTCTTCTGTAAGCACAGGAGACTATAGCATCACAGCTCAAAACAAAGGTCCTCCATGGATTAGCTAAATTATATCCTTTGTCAGTTGATGGTAGTGTAACAATCCAGGCTCTACTTTATGACATCAAGCTTCAAGTTCAAACTATAATGTATTTACATGGCACATGTTTTAGCATGGCCAATACACAACTACAGAGCACCATATTCATTATTCATTTTCCTTGGTACTAGGAGTACTGAATGCCTGAAGGATAAAGTTACCAGAACTAATACACAGGTTTAATCACATCAGTTGTTTCTAACTTTCAACCATACCCAATCTGTGTAACGTAAGCTTATTTATAGGCTGTTGGACATTACCATATGGGTGCAATAATGAAGAAAGGCAACTCCAAGTTCTGGTAGTTGTTTTCTTGGCTTAAATATTTAGCGCGATGTTTTTCCATGCCATTATGTTTTATTATTGAAGCATACTAGTGCTTTTACCAGCTGGTTCTCTGGGCTAAACGTAGTGATTGCTATTTTGTTGGAATGGTGACATTAAATGAGACCATTGTTTGAAAATTGTCCTCTTGTCTAGGGTCAGGAGTTCAAAGAAAAGGCAAACAGAAAAGAGCTAGAAAAGTGTTACAAGAATGATCTGAGTTCTGAAAAATGAGGGCATAATAAATAACAGTCTATTTAGCCTATTCAAAAGAAGGTAAAAAGACTAAGATCACAATCAAGTAGTATCTAATTGTGGAAGAATTATGACTCTTCAATGCAGAATAGAGAGATTCAAATTTTAGAGGCTGAAACTTGATGTACTTGAACACACAAATTTTAAGTGAGGATAACTAGCTGTTGGAACAACCTATTAAAGGATGTAGTAGCTCTTCTAATCAAGTTAGAGTGCTTTTTTAAAAGACAGATTATAGCTTAGTGTTACAGCCTTGATGCAGAAATGATTGGTGAAGGTCTTTGGTCTGTGTTGTGCAGCGGAGTTAGACTAGGTTATCATAATGGCCTTTACTGTCTGTAGTAATTTATGCGTATAAGATTTCATTATGACTAAGGGCAGATGTGGATGGCATAAGCAAGTAACTCCTGCTTTAGAGCCTTTGTGTCAGAGACTTTTCCCTGCATTCTCCTTTACCTCCCATGGGAGCAGTGGGAATGGTGTTGTTCACATTATAGGTTTAAGAAGAAACAAAGTGATCAAAAAAACTCCCTTTCATAAATATCTTGGAACATTTCATAAAAGAAGTTAAAAATATAAAAATCAAAACTGTTTAAACTAGTTAGACAGCAGTGCTGAGTGCACAGAAATTAAACAGGCTGTCCTCAGGGAGGTTTCAGTATGTTCCTCGATCCCAGTTCAGCTACAACTTTCTATAATTCATCTGTGAGGCAATCTTTTAAATCGTCTAAGGTAAGGAAGGAATCTTAAAGAACTCACCTACTACATTCCTCGGCCCAAAGGAAGAATCACGATGAACCATCCCTGACTAAAAACCTGACCTAAATGCTTTACTGAGGGAGATTCCAACCTATTGCAATGTTCAGAACTTGTAAGAAGTTATTTTTTTTCTAACACAGGTGGGAATTTGGTAGCCTTTGCAGCAGACTTTATTATTATTATAAGTCATTAGTATCGGATAAACAAAATTATGCTTCCAATACTAATTACGCTAAACCCATATAAAATAGCAATGAAACCAAGATAAGGGCACATACACGTAAAGAAGATGGATGCAAACAAGAAATATCATGAAGGATTTTGCTTTTGATCTTCTGTGGAGATTTGTGATGGTTGACCCCATGGCCATCCAATGATGTAATCTATGAAATTCAGATTCTAATTTCTCTGTCCTATTTATTAGATAGGAAAATTCTTAGGGTTCACTTTCTGTTGCATATCTCATAGATGCAAATACACTGAAATGGAAAAAAAAGCATAACCTAGATTTTGAGGTGCAGCTGAATGAGCGTGCCCCAATGCAAAAAGGTTCTGCTTAATGACTGTCACGTTTTCATGAGAACAAACCTATTTATTCATCATTTTCTCTGCAACCTACAGGCTCTCAGCTTGAAGCTAACTACTGAAGTAAAATTCTCACATCCAAGGAGAGGAGGTCTGGGATCAGTAGTGAAGCTGAGCAGAGAGTCTACTGGAAAGGCAATTTGAGAAATATATCTGGCTTTGGGATGAGTTTGTCCAGTATTTTTAAGGCTTTCCAAAGGGAAATGGTTGGTTTTTCTGAGGAGCAGGATAGGACCATATTGAACCGCATATGTAAAAGATGATCTGTGTCCATTGCTTGGAAAAAGAGTTAGAAATCAAATCAATTGCTTTTGGAAACGAAGATATAAATGCTTTCTACTGTGTCTTTCTTGTGACCTTTTATGTCAAACATACAACTGCAGGAGGCTGCTAGGAGCTAGTTTCACTTAAGCCTTCACAGTCATTCACCGAGATGACAGCTCGAAGGAAAAAAAGTGTATTGTCAGATAAACAAGTAGTGGATTCTGTACAACAAAATTGCACTGAATGCTTTCTATTAAGGACAGAGAAATGCAAGCACGTACGAAGAGGAGAAATCCAAAGTTGTGTAGCACTGATGTTGTGAAGAGAAAGGGACAGTGCATAAAGAGCATCTTTTCTCTGCCTCAGAAACCACCACAAAGAAACAAGAAGAGGTTGCAGCAGCCGTTTCAAGGGGGCTGCTGCTGGGCATGAGCAGGAGGGATGAAAGGGAGCAGTGGTTTGATCACAAGGTACCTGGTGAATATTGCTTCATGTGTTTTCTCATCGTCCTTTTACCTCCTCTGTAATTTTCTCATCTACTAGGAAGTATCTGCTTTCTATTTTAAGTCTTACCCTGATTATGTAAAGGTGCAATTTTCTTTCTACAAGGTCAGACTTCTCTCACTGCCATATAGCCAAGGTTTAGACCCCTAATAACAGGCATAAGCCCGCTAAACCAGAATCTCATCCATACTACTATCACTCTGAGAAATTCATTCTGATACCCAAGGCTTGGAAAATTATTCAAATGGTCTTAAGCACATTTGAGATTGAAACTGGAAGGCTTTACACAGCAAGCCGAAAACCTGACAGTCTCTTTCACAAAAGGGCCTGAAATCAGACAGCAAATTACAGGCTTTTGTGAATCATAAGGGAAAAGAGATGAGACTGGTCAGCAAGAGATTGAGCGTCTAACCAGGATGATTAATGAGGTCCTCTCAGTATTTAAAAGAACTAGGTAAAAGTCTGTGCTTTTAACATTTCTGAAAGACCAAAATCTTGGGACAACCAGAGTGTAATTCAAGATGAAACTTTCCTGTCTATCAGCTTATGGATTTCCATTACTATCTCATTCCTTTCATCCCATGCCTCTAACAAGTAACAGTGAGATTATTTGGTTCAAATCCCACCTGATATCTTCAAATAATTCAAAATTTTTGGTCTTTTGGGGGAAGGTTGGGAAGATATCAAGCATTTGGTCTCCTGCAGTTCTAGTAATTTTTAAATTTTTAAAACCTAAGTGCTGGGTGAGATGATACAGTTGGATCACTTGACCTGAGAAGATTCAGAAGATATTAAGGGCACTTTATTTTAAACAGCATGTCACTGCATGGTCAAGCATAAAAGGGCCCTGAAAGCCCTCCTGGGAAGGATAATACTGCTTATGTTTATGTCCTAATGGAAGCTTTCAGTCCTCACTGAAGGATGCTAGCCTTGCTTTCAAAGAATTTAGGGACTGTAATTTGTGATTATTTCCACCAACTTGGTAACATACTTATCCAAACTCTAAGAAATTGCACTTTTGTATTGATTATTACTTTCTTTTTGTGAAGTCGGATTGACTTTAGTGATACAAAAACATGATGGAAGTGGTTAATTCAATCTTTAAGTTGCAGTGCAGCATTCAGAGAAAGCTTTTAGTCCTTAGGTAAGCCGACAAATTTAATTTAGGATTTCTGGTTCGGGGACATGTTTTTGTGATTCCTGCTATTCATTTTGTATTATGCTTGTTGCTCCCTGGTATTCTGCGTGGAAGCTGAGAGTTAAAAAGGTTGTGGTAATTTTACAGGTTTTGTAAATTTGAGGGGATGAGTGAAGGGGAGGAAGGTAGACAGACAAGGAAAAAGAGAGATTAACAAGGGGAACATTCCCACCAGCTCAGTACGCTGAACAACCAAAACAAGGATGCTTGTCTGGTGACTATGCAAGACCTGGGGCCTGATCCTTTTCCTCTTAAGATTGGTGAAAATTTGAATTAAGCCTGCTGAAGAGCTAGGTACCCTTCTGCTCCAACAGCCTTTTTACTGTGAAGCTAAAAACCACTACACTAGACAAAATTTGGTCTTTCAGTGTCCTTTTTCTTTCACAGTTGAACACTTCTGATACCACCCAATAGAAGCCTTTCCTACCTATCTGTATGTAAAACACATGTACTTTACAAGACATTTTGCCTTACATTTGCGTATCATTATACTGTATGCATAGTCACTAATACACTAAATAGCCCCAGGAAAATCATGTAATCGAGTACCATCTCTCTTTTAGAGGGAAACAGAACCTGAGAAGCAATAAAACGTCAGAGGATCCACAAATTCAGAAACTGGAATTCTCATTTCGCCTTTGCTGAAACAAAACCATGTGGGCCAAAACACTCATCCCCCCCAAAAAATAGTTTCAACAATCAAGAAAGCAATTTAGGAAAAACGTTCATCAAAATTGACTCATTTTTTATGAGCTTTCACTACCATTTGCGTTCATTGATACACCACCCACAAAAGCTAACTGATCAATCCCAAGGATAACCAGAAATAGTAATGACTAATTTTGAAGCTATTCCCCTCCAGGTGAAATCTTTAGCTGATAGCAGATTTCTGCTATGTGTTCTTCCAAATAGGATTTTTCTGCCCAGACGTTGCAACGTATGTAATTAATGTTTATATCTTAGTACTGGCTACTTCTATCAGATAGCATTAGCTTAGAATTAGCTTCTGATAGAACAGTGCATTGAACTAAAAAATGCAGAGTTCACCTACTGACAAGGGCACTCACTTGCAAATTGATCCATGGCATTGACCTTTGCAACATAACACAAATCAAGACAAACTTCTGCCTCTCTGCATCAGGTTCCAGTCTTTGAAGCCCGAGCCTCTTCTTTCTGCAGTCAGTGTGAAAGCTACCATGAGCTTCACTGCAGCAAGGCCCAACTCATGTGCTTATATATCCTATACATCTGTGCAGTACTGTCATATGGAACATTTCCCACAGGCTTCAGAGAGGAACAAGGACATAAATTCTGTACTGTTGTCTTGGAGCAATTTATCAACAAATCTACTAAAGACAATACATTTTCCTCTTTGTTATAAATTTCCTTGTGAAACTGATTTAAATCTTCAAAATATTTGTTTTTCATAGCTCTTCTAGCCTCAAGTTTATGATAAAATAAATTGCAGTTTGCCCAGCAACATCTGAATTCCTTACAGCATAAAATTTGCTTTGCTACTAATACAAGTGCTGAAGGTGTCTAAAAGTTAAAGCAATTTAATCAGTGTAACATCTGGGCTAAGGAGGCTTGACACTTGAATGCAGGTTGGTGAGCTGGGCCTCCTGGATTCACAGCTGTCCTGTATGGTCATTGACTGACCAAAATCCTGCAAACACTGGGAGGATTGGAGGATTCACTGAAATAACTGACTTGTGGCAGGGTAAGTAGGGCTACTTGCAACTCTAAAGGCAGAAACATGTAATAATTACTCTGTTCCTCAGTTCATTCAGCTGGAAAACAAGGGCCATGATGTTTGCCTGCTTCTTAAGGGGCTGTGAGGCTTAATTAATTAGAATCTGCAAAGTGTTTGGGGATTTTTGCTTGAGGGCATTTTGCATACAAAATGTTTTTCCTTTGTCTTCTGAAATTATTAATTGTGCTATAAAAGCATCAAATGTCATAAGTAGGAATTGAGCTCCACTGGCGAAGTCAACTGAATAGTACACAAAACCAAAGCCAGTCTACATCCCCATAATTTCACAGCAAGATAAAGGAAATGAGCATGGGAGAGAGAAGAGGAACACTCACAGAATCATGCATTTCCACGGGGCTAGAGCAGAGCCAACTAGTTTTAAGCTGGTTCAGTTGCTTTGGATATGTAGTTTTCCCTGTAAATTTGAAGGTTGTATTTTTGCCTTTCCAGACCTTCTGCATCGAAATCTTTCCATTATTACTTATCTCTGGCTTTGTTCCAAGCTATTGCATGCTTCTTTTTATTCCCAACTTCTTCAGGAATGAGTTAGCTGCATCAACTTTACAAACAAATCTACGAACATCTTTATTGTGTTTTTGTTAAACTTGAGGTTTTAATATCAAGATTAAATTTTCATTCAGTAGTCTCCTGTCAGGAAAGCCATCGCTACAATGCCTTCAGAACAACATATCAAATCCTTGTTTATAAATTTGGCATTGACTTCTCATCCTGACACAAAAGCTACAAACCTCCTACTTTGTTAATGAGTGGCTCTGAAATCATGAAGCAAACCAGCATCACTCAAATACTAATTTTCTTATCACTATAACTAAGATGTATGGTCCAAATGCCTGGTTTTGTCTCAGTTTTATTACTTACTTATTAATATAGTACTGAATCACTGTGATTAGACAAAATGAAGATTTTCACAATTAGCGAACAGAAGGCTCTTGATTTGCATTTCTTCTATCACCTTTATATAATTTTATTCTCTGCTGTTAAAGCTGAATATTTCTTACTATTTTTTTCTATTTTCATTCAATGTGAGCATTTAGCATTTCACCACAGTTGAAGCATCAGGAAATAAACTTCCACTTCAAAATCAGAGCAGAGGAAACAGTATAAAATGTTTTAAGGATTATTTTTCTTAGGATTGGAGACTAGCTTCCCATTATGTTTTGCCTGTCTTTTTCAAATTGCATCATTTGACTGTTGCAGCCTAAAACTCAACAGGCATGGAAGATAACATTGACAACTGGTTTTCAATTTGTGGTCTATGACATTTTGAAAGAGCAACTGAGAAAAACAGACTTGTTTTCTACAGATTTAAATTTACCATTCATGTGCCTACACCACTGTTACAAATTTTAGTGGATATTTAGGAACTCCAAGAAGACTGCACATCAATGATGTGAACAGACTAGGTGCAACACATTAAAAAGTCTGGCTGAAAACCCTCAGCTCAGTAAAATCAATCAGAGTTTTATCATTCCATTTCATAGTACCAAGCTCTTGGAAGTATTACTTTATTCTTAAAAAACCCAAACAAATATATGAAAGGAGATCACAAAAGTGAGAAATGAAGTCTTTTGCAGTCTGCCTGCTGCTTAGTAAGCTAAGGTCGAGTTGATAGCTTCAAATTATTTCTGAGAGTTGCAGGGAAGAATCCTCAGTGATGTTCAGTCCATCACTTTCCCACCAGAGCTGCATATTCTTTGTCAAAAATATCATATATATCCTGTACATGATGAGAAACCAAAGTGCCTGCAACTAAAGCACAGATTTTGCAGCCTAATTTGGAAAGATGACAATTAAGCAGGTGGTAATTGCCAAATACCCTTTATTTTTCATATGAGAGATTTAGAAAACCATAAAGTCAAGCCTTGTGGAGAGGATTGTCATGGAGAAGACAGTATGCTTTTTATTTTCCTCCCATTGGGATGAAAATGTCAGGTTGTGTTAAGTGGAAACCCAGGAGGTATCGAAGCTCATATGCACAGGGATTTACAGGAAACTTGAGGGATGAAAGTGCCAGAATATTGTTTCCCAGCAGCAACAGCATGTAACAATCCCCTGAGTTCATGCAACTTCAGATATGTTTCTCAACCCAAAAAAAAAAAAAAAAAAAAAAGTCAGAAGCCACTGAATTTAGTTTTCAATTTATGGTCTATAACATTTTGAAAGAGCAACTGAGAAAAGCAGGTTTGTTTTCTACAGATTTAAATTTACCATTCACGTGCCTGCGCCACTGTTACAAATTTTAGTGGATATCTGTCTCTGAAGCCATTCTGGTTCTACCAGACTCTCAAAACCAACCAAGAAGATCTGAGGGGAAGGAAAGCCAGCAAAATGACAAAATAAGTGATCAGTCATTTTCTTTGACATCAAGGTTGGAGTTGGGTAAATCCACTGACCTCAGTTTTGTACCAGCTTCACGCAGACGCGAATGAGGTACAAAAGCATTAGACAGGTGAAGTGTGAACACACAGATCTGTTTCCTACTTCAGGTATGGGAACTAAGGGCTCACCTTTGACAAATTTAACAGCTTCATCCAGATAGTGCTAGTCTTGTGTACTTCAGCAAAGTCCTCACTGCTATGGCAAACTCAATCATATCTCAGGGCAAGCTCCGAGCCACTGAGTAGAGAAAATGCCATTAAAATCCATGGACCTGCATCTATTTACTAAACCTTAATGTAACAAGAGATTATTCTTTACCCATTTAGCACTAGAAAAGATAACCACAGTATGAGGGAACTTTACTGGCTCAGGCCATGTTTAATCTAAAGTTAGAGCAGAATCCTAGAAAGGCAATTGATTGCTTCAAAGCAGTAAGAGCTAGTTTATTCAAGCAAGCAGTCTTGCAATAAATGTGTTCAATTTTTAAGAGCTTGTAATTTAGCACTACCAGGGCCAGAGAAACAAATATCTCTGATTTCTGTGAGCGGTTCCAGGACGTTCCACAGACAGACCATCCACTAATGCTTCACAAATGTTAGCAAATTAAATATTGTTTCACATGCTGTAGCAAGATGTCTTGAGAAGAGATGCTAAAAATGTGAATTGAGGATCCCACGACTATAGCCAGACATCAGCAGAAGGGAAATTATTGTCATTCTATGGGGTAGCCAAGTTGTGGTTAAGGCACAGAGCTTCAAAGCCCTAGTAAAGTGATGGAGAGTGTGTGATGGGTAGAAAGGAGAGGGACTCTGCCCCTTGCTTGGGGAGGAAGATGTCAAAGAGCCTGATATAAAGGCCCTTTGATGTAGGGTGGCCCTCTCTGATATATAAGGCCTGAGGAGATTAACAGATAAAGAATTTAAAAGAGCATACACCTGAAGAAGAATACAAGCAAACGCGAGCACAGCCAACATTGATGGAGGTGACAGACAGAGACTGAAGGGCTGGTCCCCGATCTTCTACGCCACACACAAAATAACTCCTCTAATGAGCCAAAAAAGAGGGCAGTTCATACCTGTTTGCATTTGGATTTTGATCCTTCAGTTCTCTTGCACATATTTTAGAGTCCAGCCACTTCCCTAGAAAGCTTCAAAAATCAGGAGGTAATTTCCACCCATCCAAATAAATAATTACATGCCATGATTTTTAAGCCAATGGCACAATTGTTATTCTTTGTAGAGGAAAGTATGATATGACTGATTATTTTTGAGTTTGTGGAGTCTGCAACACTATGAAAGCCACTGTATAAAACTCAAGAGATAGCTACAACTTTTGGCTGGTAAATTGTACATAAAAATACTTTTTGAAGTAAGATTTTGCGAGAAGGGTTAATGTTATTCAATTAAATTTTGAAGAAAAAAAAATCATTCATCCCAGATATTTATCTAACATTGTGTCATAACCCATAAAATTCAAGTATGGTTTCAATCTATGCAGTGCAGAAATCTAGATGATTTTTTTTTTTTCAAATAGGCTGATCTGAGCATCTGGACAGCTAATTTATTTTTATGATGTTCTGTGTGATAAAGCAAGAAATTTTCAGGATGCTTTATAGCCATAATATGTTGGCCCACGTATTTTTAATGAGGCATTTTTTCTTTTGCGTATGATTCATCACAGAAATGATGGCTCTCAGATCGGTTGCACGAATCCTGTAACACGCACTGTTGCACTTATGTCTAAGACAGGGTTCAATATCATGAACTTTTTTGGAAATCTATGTTAAAATGATTAATAATAACATATTTGAAGCAAAATTTGGTATAACAAGTTTTTTTTTAGATAACACTATCTCTTATCAAACTGAAAATCACACTCGTTTGTGAAAGAATTGGTGAAATAATTTTAGAAGCAATGCCAAACCTATTTTGCGCTATCTGTTATGCACTGTTATTCGTTCATGGTGACCTCCAGGTACCAGAATAGATGTCACCTGATGTGCTTCAGTTCTGAGGCCAGGTGAATAAATGGCAGCCCTTGGTTCAACTCCGTTCTCTGCCTGTTTTAGAGAAAAGTTGGCTAAATGTTTCCCAGATGAGTGCCCTAATCTCTGGGCTGTGGATTCATCCCCATTTTGTTTCTCCCCAGCCAACTTAATTGTCGATTAGTGAAATAATTTCATTGTTTCATGCAAACCAGGGTATGAGGGAACCCTACTCCAGAAGAAGTGGTAGCCCTCTGACTGAAGTATTCCCAATGGGGGTGTGGGTTCGCTTACCCCAGGCAGGGGAGGAACTTGAGCAAAGGCTTCATTTCAGCCAAAATTATTCAAAGAATTCCACCCACATTTGCAAATATAGGATTCAACAAAATTATTTCACTCCTTTCTGCTCCATTACCACGAGGTGCTGTGGGAACATCTTTTCAAACTCTCTGGCATCCCACACCTCATGCAAGGTGTTGAGTAATGCCACTCTAGATGAGTGTCATGCAGGCAGAACACCTTTCTTTCCATGCTGATGTTGCCTCTGGCAATAAGATATCACTCAAATAATATGATGGCTGGCTGCAGCCTAGAGGTCTATTAAAAAAAAAAAAATTCTAACCAGTGATATATCCACATTAAGAGGCCATCTCTGGGTGAATAATAAATTGGTTAATTCTACCCGGGCACTAAGCAATGCTGGATATTACACTATTTCTATATTTTTAAGAAATATAAACATAACAGAAATACATAATTAAATTCAGTCAGTACTTTGACAAATTTGACAGTCCTAAAGTTAGCATATTAAATAAACCGTTAGTTGCATCTTCATAGATTATTGTAAGCCATTAAATCCCCAAATTACTGTATTAAGCTGTTTTCGTAGCAGTGTTTCATTGTTGAGGCAAGCAGTACTGCTGGGAAGTTTCTGGAGCCACATCTGATGTATTAATGTGAATAAGATGTTAGAAAGGTGACTTTATATTGAAAAATATTTATCTGATAGATTTAGTATCACATTCATGTTCTCATTTTGTTTTTCATAGGACTACTCTTGGAAAAATTGTCAACATTAATATAAAATATTCCTCCATCTGGCATAAAAAAGCTTCTAATTATACCATGCTAAGCCTGTGTAATTACTTCTAGCTGGTATATGGGGTAGGATATATAGTTTACAGCAATGAAAAATGGCTTTCACGAAAACGCTGTTGTTACAAGTGCTGTTTGGGAGATTCAGGTTGTAGTAGTTAATAGGTGGGCATGCTGTTACACAGCAGTACATGCAGAATATCTCCACCCACAACAATGGAGGCATATAGCTGCAAAGCTACTTATACCATAAAGCTGATTAGGTTGCTCAGGTAAATAACAGTACTTCCCAACAGTCTGATGGTACAGCTAGTACCACCAGACTTTACAGAGCCCTCTCAACTGAATGCTTCTTTAATCTCATTTTCAACAGATAAAATAAGGCAGAGAATTACAACCACCAGAAACAGTAAACCAACAGCTAAGATTAAAATTAATACCATATCAGTCTTTCTGTATTCAGCAAATACAGCACACTTTTGAAAAAAAAAATCTTTTATCCCTCAGCATCTCTACCAGCACAGGGAGCTATAAAAAAATCACTATTCAGATATATTCAGGGTTTGTTCCTCAAGTCCAGCTTGACCATATCTCTACAGGTGATATCTAGTTGATAGTCACTCTGTTAAAGTCAGTCTGACTTGGTCGCAATGAGTCATAGCACTCATCCTGACTTTTAACTGTGCTATGTAAGGTCTCTCCCTCACTTAAGTAAAGGTAAGGGACAGCTTTCAAAAACATTAAATCGCAGATAACAAGTAATCCCCTCTGTCAAAGTAGTCTTGCTCAGGTTGCAGACTAAATATTTGAAAAGAAGGAAGTTGCAGTGGTCCCTGTTGCATTAATTCTTTTCTGTTCTGTGTCTGCGTCTTGTACCAGATGAGATCAGGGCTGCATGGAGAAAATATACGATCATGCAATCCCAACAAATACCACAGTGTATCCATAGTTCAGGAAAAATTCAAGTGGCACGAGCAACTTCTATGCTTGCTGTTCTATTATAATTTCCTAGGCTTTCTTTTAAAGGAGAAGAAATAAGAAAATTGCTTTTTCCGTCTTTTTTTTTTTTTTTGACTCAGAAAAATGTCAGCAGAGACAGCTGTCATTTCAGCCAGAGAACCAACTGCATCAACTAGGAGGCTGTCAAAGGGAGGACAGATCTGGCCCCACGGTAAAGAGAGACTTTACTCATTGCCCCTTTTCAAGTCTGCGTAATATTTGGGGAAGACAATAAGTTGTTGGGCCTTGAGACTTTTAGGGGTATTTCTTGTCTACAAAGGGGTCCCAGAGGGGTGTGAACCACTGAAGTACACGTCTCAAATAACATTTGATATTGTAGCAAATGCTGAATACCTGTGACCTGAGCACATTCTAGAAAATATTGAAGACATTAACATAGGAGGTATGAGTATTTTGCAAAGAGAAAGCTAAAAGAACACTGTATAGAAAAGTTCTGGCTAACCCAATATAGATTGGGAGCATCTTTAATAAAAGTGTACATGGCTATAGCGGTATCCCTTCCGGATTATTATATGGCAATCCTCAGAGTGAATCTCATGTTCTGGATATTGCCATATTCAAAACCACAAGCTGAGTCACCGCAGATAATACAAAGAAGTTCTGACTCTTCCATATGCTCAGTAATCGCTGCCTCTGTGGTAAAAAGCAAAAACTATCATAAAATAAAGCCGTGGTTTACTCCAGATCAATGAAGAACATTTAAAATAAAGCTCAGTGACACCTTTCCTCAATCACATTTAGCCAGCACCTTAAAATTGCCTAAATGTGAACATTGCATATGAAATATTGAAAAGCTGCACATTATCCTGCCTTTCTCTTAACCTCTAATGGGTTCTTTGTCTAGTATTTCAACTATTCATGAACATCTTTGGAGTATTTTGAAGGAAAAATAAAAGCATCTAGGTGACATTTGCATTATGGTGAAGTCCTACGGCTTCTTTGCTGTAGGAGTAATAAATTAAATATAAAAAAGAGAAGTCTGGTGAAGAGCCTGTTGCAGTTTGTTGTTTATGAATGTTAACAAACACACTGTGTAAGAGATGAGAAACGGAGATGGTGAGAACTGTTCTCTCACTAAACTAAAAAAAAAAAAAAGAGCAAGCTTCCACAGAAACTCAGTCAGTTTATAGGAAGCAAATGGGATCTGCTTGAAACATGACGTATGTGGACTTATTACACAAAAGCGGGACCTGTCAGCTCACTAGTCCATTAGCCACTGTTTCCCTTCCCCCATTGAGAAAAGATAATACAAAAATGTGAATGTCCATTTCAGATACAGCCCAATTCCACATAAGGAATACATGAGGAGTTTGACCATACAGGAGTGCTGTGAACAAGATGTGAGACCACTGCTCTTCATGAGGGTGTGATGGCATTGGCATGTCCCAGTGCCTTCTTCAGGCATTCAAAGGCATTGGTCTGTCCCAGTGCCTTCATCCAAGCATTCCTCCTCCCGGTTCTGCAGCACTTGATGCTCCAATTACCTGTGTTATGAGGCTCCCACTCTATGAGTGGGTGGACTTCAATGTTGAGGAGAGAAAGTCGTGCATGTTCAGAAAGTTTCAACGTTCCCAATGAGCCCTTCCTGTGAGAAAACGCGTACTATTTAAATATCAGACAGTAATAGTAGGGAGATGTTCCCGTGTGCAAAATGCCACGAGAAGTCAAGATCTATTCTGGAGTAAAAAAAATTATGGGTTGTCTTCACCAGGTAGATAAAGACAAATTCTAACAGCTCCACTAAGCCCAAAATATACGTAAGAATTTAAAACTGTATTGTCTTGGAAAGTAGCTTGACACTGAGTATTTTGAAAAGGCTTCACCACTCAGACAATGCTGAATGGATCACGTTTGGAGAAGGAGTTAAGTTACTGCAAAGCTAAATAAGGAAATGGAGCAAGTCTTGCTCTCAGTTAAAAAAATGTAAATGGCAGCATATTTTCCAAGTTTTTATATTAAACACTCAGGGCAGAATTTGGCCCTGGTGTTAAACCTATCTGGATGTAAATGAGGGACAACATAGCTTTGTACTATTTTTCTATGCTTTTATTTTGAGGGGAAAAAACACTCTGAATGCAGTTTCACAGTTAGTCTTTTCTGTCAACAAAGCTGGTCAAAAATAGATGAAATATGTTACACAAATATTTTCAGACTAAGTCTCCTTCCAGCTTACTGTTTAGCAATTTCTTGTACGTTCTCCACCAGCCAAATGCTGATGTGCACTAGTTTTGTGGGGTTTTATAATGGTCTAAATGTATAGCAAGTGCAAGGAAATGTTGTTCAACCTACCCTCTGAGGACAGCATATTATTGTCCTAATAATTTTCTCCATCAGTAAGTAGCTAAACATTATTCATTAACTTCAGACTTTCTCTTTCTTGCCTGATTATTTCTGAAGTTCATATATTTCTCAAAGACCCAAATTAAGGATAACTGGTATATTTAGGCTGTCAAACCCCAAAATAATTAGTTGTATAAACAGAGTAGTTCAGCTTTATTGCCTAAAGAAGAGCAATGAACAAATGAAATATATTTCCTGTGATAAAAAAGAACCTTTTAGATTACAATGCTGTTTTGTGAACAGACTATGAGGGATTGAACAAGTCAGTACAATTATTTACATGTCAACGTTTTGACTTTTAACTTCAATATTAAAACAAGAATGGGGATGTTTCATCTGAGTTTAAAATAATTTCTTCTGAGGTATTGATGATTCTAAACGCAAATTTAAGCTAATCACAATATGTGGTTGTTAGACGATTTAGCAAAATCATTATGTTACAGATTGATATTGGATACAACACATTCTTTATCATGAGATTTAACACTTTCTGTGTGCTCGCCACCTCCCAGGACGCAGAAAATTCTCACATCTGTTAATCACTAACTGATCCATACTTTCATGCAAGTGGTAATACATACTGCAAGGAGCTCTGGTGAGTCCTACAGCTCACTCTGCCTGCTCCACACACGCAGAATGAATCAGTAGACTTTTCAAAAGTATGCAGCGACTTCAGCACAAAAAAGCTAGGTCACACACTGAAGTTATGAATATCCCACCCGAGAATCATTTTCACCACACCAAGGCAACTTGTTAAAGAGCTGGTAATGAAAGTAATACCTGATCAATACTCGATTTGAGAACCTTGCTACTGCAATTTTTATAGACATGGACAAATTTTCTTTGACAACCACTTCGTGCTACATGCTGTGATGTTTTTTGGTCTGAAATCCCCTTTTTTAGAAATAACAAAGGAAGAAATCAATCATCTTGAAAGTATCTTAAAATTATTCACTGGCGGCATGATAGATTTTTTTTTTTCCATGTGCTCATGATCTGATTATATCCCCACCAGTTAACATGAGCACTTTGGATACACACACATGACATGTTATGCTACAACAATTTTGAGGGCTGGTCTTGAACATTGAAGTGCTTTTTACAATATATTGCTTAGAACCATCTGAGATAATTTTGATGGATGTTCACAGGAATATGAGAAAATTATTGGAAAGAGTCCAGCTGAAACAAATAAATACAAGATTCTTTAGACCTGTAGCTCCAAATTCAGTTCCAAGACTGAAATGTTTCTGAAATATGTGCACACACCCACTCACCCTTAAAGCAAGGTTAATAAGCACCTCTATCCTAGCTGACAGCAGCCAAACAGTCTCAATTGCAAACCACCCCCAATTACATTAACAGAAACATGAGTAATCCATACCAAGGAATGCATATGAGTCAGTAATGATGTGAAATTATACAGTAGCTCCCTAAAATAGTGACCTCTAGTTCATGAACTAAGTTTGCTATATGCATTATAATTTTGTTTTAAATCCACAGCCCCGTTGTTATAGTTTAACCTTGTCAGCTGAGACAGTGCATGACCGACTATCTCAGTGCTACAAAAGCCAAAGCCAGCAGATCTCTATTTTTGACCAGAGGATTGGATCTTACATAACATTAAAAGTTTTTAACTACTTGGGAATCGCAGATTGAAACACCTCAATATATAAAGAGATGAAGACACCACCTTTTCTTCTTTTCTGTAATGAATTGATTTTACCACCTGGTAGGTCAGGATTACTGTCATACATAACTATTAATCATAGCCAAGGCTGAAGAAAAGTGAGGTGGAGGTATCTAACAACTTCATATTTTGAGAACACTTTTGGGTCAGTGTCTACAATATACCCTGCTAGAGTTGGAATCATGTCATAATCATGTCATCCAATCCCTTATGTAAATTAATCCAATTCCATTTTAAAGTATCAAGGATTTTTACTTTGCTACTACACTGCAAAGATTGAAAGAAGCTTCTTTTTAAATTCATGGTAGCTTTGTATTTATTTGTTCTTGAAATAACATCTGAAAATGCATGCAGGTCTTCCCCGTGGCTCTTACTGCAAACTACAGGTACCCAATTTCTTTGTAGGATTAATTTCTCAGACTGTGACCTGGAATTCTGATTTTCTTGTCAGTATTCCAGTTCTCACAGCTGTCTAGTTTTTTTCTGTACTGTATTTCAATTCTCTATCTATTGATAAAACCTCCGTTTTGCTACCAGAATATTTTATTAGCACAAACATATTAGAACTTCAGTGAAAATATCAAATAAGGTCTTTCAGACTTAATCCATCCTTCCATGTAACTGTCATTTCCCTCTTCAGCCTGTTCCTTGCTCAACTCAATGTTTGCTCCATTACTCAACTGTCCAAAATACCTAGTGAATGATTCTAAAATTGTTGCTCTTTCTGATTTTATATAATCATGTCAAATTTGTAACATCTGCAGAAGAAAATGAGTTAGGAAAAATTGCAAGCAGTACTGAGACTGGAGAAATACAATGACCAAGATCTCATATTCAGTTTGCATGCAAACATCCCATGAATGAAGAGATTTACAATACTGGAATTGGAGTTGCTCTGAAACACTGAATATTAAAATATCGCCGTGAAAGCTGTTGAGGACCTCAGTCAATCCCTACCAATTGACAGTCATTCCATGTGCCTACACACAGACACCCCCATATAAAAAAAAAATTATGAAAAACTTTGGGCACTTGGACAAAAAAAACCCTGACCTATGAATAGTGGTTATGGGTAGCACTAGCATTTATGGGATCACTCAGACTGTTCTTCATAAAATATGCTGGTTCACTCATACTGCGTGTAAACCATGAATCACTGCTCCCCACTTGCTTCTGAGATGGGCTTGAGAAAGTGACTGGCTTAGCAGCACGCTCTGGCTCGTCCTAAACCCTTTGTCCTTTAAAGCTGCCAGGCTTCATCCTGCTGTGTTGAATCGCACTGTCACGAGTAAGCAGAAAAAGCAGCAACTTTGGTTTATGCAACGGTTGCTGCAAAATGACTAACCAAAATTCCAGTCTGTGTAAATTCATACATAGAGTACCTTCAAAAATAGCCTGCCATATGAAGAGATGTCTTATTGGACTATTTCTGAAATAATTCACAATTTTCGTATTGCAGCTTCAGTTCCAGTATCTGAAGTTCTGCCTCTGAAAATATTCTGAATTGAAGGCAAAGCTGGCAATGTAAATACTCCTAAACTCATCTCAATCCTTTATATTCTGTAGATGTAAAGTTAAAATCTATCTCTTTTAAAATATCTGAAAAATTCAGTTCATTTTGCCAAGCAATAATTCTATTAAATTCCTTTATAAATATGGTACATTTATACCTTTTTATTAGTAGTAATTATAATATATTACCATTCCTCTCAATAAAAAGATTCTTACTTTATTATAGCAATGCCTAGCATATGACTGGAGGAAGGTTTTTTATTAAGAGGATTTTTAACATCTGACTCAATCAATGTATTTTCTTAATGAAATTAAAATGCCAGTCATTTCATCCCAGGCCAACAAGTAAATTTGTGTTAATTGAAATGAGAGGTTTCGTTTTACTTTTTCATTAGGTCAAATTTGATACAACAATGCCTTATCATATGAAAACTCACTTCTAGTTTTAAAAGTATCAATATGAAACATGAAGGATTTTGATACTTTTAAGTACCTAGCTCCCCCCACTTCTTTTCCCCCGCCCCCCAACAATATTAAATTAACTCAGGTAAGAGTCTACAAATGGTTTGGGTATGAGTAGCATTGAATTTTGGGGCAAATTTACTACAAACTGAAAGAAAAGGAAAAAAATGCCTACTTCTAGCCTACAGGCTTAATTAAGTTTTTAGGTGTTGTTCAGCAGAAGACATTGTGGAAGTAAATCGCAAAAGGACAATTTCTCCCTTGAAAAGTTACAGTTTATGGCTTGGATCCCACAAAGTTTAATGGCAATTGAGTTTATAGTTTTTATTGGAGTTACTTCAACTCTGTGAAGGACCAGGAATACAAGGCTTTTCCAGATCTACAAGGCGTCACAGGTATCTTGCTCAGTGCAGGCAGACACCTAAATTCTTTTCCTTTCAGTGTAATCATGCATCTGAACTAGCCAGGCACTTACCCTGCACCTGAATGCCTTTGCAAGTCTCAGCCAAAACCCTTCCAGAATCAAGAATTAGGTTTATGACAGAAGGAGACCGTAGGTGAAGCAGTTACTGAAATGTAGGGCTGGGAAAAAGAACAGGCTAGAATAACATTTTGAAAATGTAAATCTGATTTGAGAGGAATCTTGAGTATCCAAATACACCTCAACTTGCACCAAATGTCTCACTTGTTGTCCATTACGTCCTGAGTAGGACTGAGCATCTGCTCTTATTGCTTGTGAGCTGTATGTGCCCTGCACTTTTCAGTATCAAACTCTCCATGGACTGTGCTGGTTAGCAGATGCTTAAAACAAGCACAGTTTCTTTGGGTTAGGAGTCAGCCAAACTAGCATCATTTTGGTATTACCCAGGACAGGACACCATGGGAGAATGTTATTACTCAGAAAAAAAAAAAAAGATAAGTCTTTAAATACTGAGCATGTCCAAACAACACAGAGGTCAGCCTTTTTACTTATATTCATAGTAGGTTTTGCTTTCTGAATTCAATGCCCATCAGAAAGCTTTCACCAGGAAATAAATGTTTTCCCCATTTTGACTCCTTTCTTCAGAAGAACATGATAGAGTTTCCTAAGTTATAAACAGAGGATGCCTTTCCGATGATCCTGTTTTCAGCAGAAACATGGGGTTTTGCCTGTTTCTGGGCTCCCTCCTCTTGTCTGAGCACAGAGGAGTTCTGGCTTACTCATAGTGTTGGAGTTTCCCCCATTCTCAATTCCGGTCCTCACTCTGGTCCTCAGGAGTAAAAGAGGAAGGAAATGTGGTGTCACATCCTTGTTGTGCCTCCTCTGTTTTTGGGCCAGCTCTACTCCTGTCTAGGGTAGCCTGTGGTCAAAAAAAAGGGTTGGCTGTAAAAGCCAGTCCTCCTCCTGACACAAGCCTACATGCACCACCTGAAATGAGAGTGCGATGCATTAGGACACACTACTTCTTCACCCAGTTTATACACAGCACTGACTACTTCAACCATATTTTAGTGGGAGGGGGACAAAGATCTCAAAGTAACTTACAACCTCCTTGAAAATCAAGGGCCAGACAGGAGACAGAGCCTGTGGGAAGAATCAGGGCTCTGTAAGGGGAACTGTAAGGATATTTCTACTTTTTCTAATGGGGTACTAGAAAAAAGGGAAGAAGGGAGATTGGATTCATCTTTTTGTTGGGTCAGATTTAGATCATTCTTCCTTCTTTTGTTTTCTGGTGCACTCCTCCCTTCTCAAGCCTTCTACATATCATGAATCAAGATCTCCACCAGAACAGGTCTTGTTTGGAGAGCAGGAAAAATAATGTCTGGCAAAACAGCTGTCAAGTCATGAAGGATTTGACCAAGCAAAGGGCTAGAGTATGAGCACAGCAGAGGTCAAAATGTTCTAACAGCCTTCGCTTCTCTCACTTTTAAAAAGGCCTGTAAACTGTGTGAGGGTTTTGCTACCAAAGGTCGATGCAATGGCCTGTGAAGGAATGCTTGCGTGAATCTTGCACAGTGGTTGAAGCAAACCAGACCTGACCTGAACTCAGGAGCTATCACTGCTAAAACAGGCCAGAACACATAAAAATTTTAATTGACTCCCAATGGTTTATTGAAAGCACCATCTCTGACCCAACAACATTGTGGTTCAAAAGGTAATCCTGTATAGTCTGCTGCAGCTCTTGGGACTGTCTCAAGTAAGTGTGGAAATTCATCCTGTAATACAGACCTGTCTCTTTAGAAAATTATGCTTGTAAAATAATTCTTTGTCAAAATGTTGCCTTTAGTGGACCTACTGAGCAGAAAGCACTATTAAAAAAAAAAAAAAATTGAAGGAATGCAGGAATGTACAAGTAGTAAAATGAAAGAAATTTTAGGAGCATATTCTCAGCTATGCTCATCAGGGTAATTGTGTTGATTTACTGGCATCTCATTCTCTGTGAGTGGAGGAAAACCTCCCTGCCCAGAGCAGCCAGTCATTTCAAAAGGCAAAAACCAGCAAAGGTGGGGAGAAAGGAAGTTGAATGCCCCCCTGTAATAACAACAGAGAAGTTTACTAGCAGAGGGTATCAAAAGAAGTTGCAGCAAAGCCAGAAGCTGAATCCTGATCTCAAGGATCCTTCCAGCAAGCAAGGACAACACGAGCGAGGGTGAAAAACTGCCTTTTTCATTCTAGAAGTTGTAAGAAAAGAATAAAAGTACTCAAAGCCTAAAAATATCCCTTTGACCTGCTATGAAAAGGGAAGGAAGAAATTTGTTATACCTCCAAAGGTATTACAAATGAACAAAAATATGTGCAAAAAAGTTAAGTATCACACTTTAGCAGAATAAACACAAGGTCATGGAGTTAAATGGAAAGGCAGGCCAGGCGATGATAAGAAAACAGTATAGGTGGCAATGGCTTAGCTAGTGACCTCTATAAATATCTTTGTCAAGGAAAGGAACTTAGAGAGAAAGGACACAGCCACAGCAGCTCTTCTGGAGAACAGGCAAAGAATGCCTGAAGAAAAATATATGCTTTCCCACTTCTTAATGTCAGAGCCTATAGCTTGGATGGGTAAGCAGGCAGAGCAAAGACTCAAGTGTGTGACATAGCTGGAGACATGGCTCAGCCAAAGAATCCAGGAAAAAATACCCCTACTTTCAAGAGCTCTGTAAAAAGCAGAGAAAAGTATATTAATTAGCCCACACCAGTTGAGGGATCTAGTGCAGCCACCAGCACTCAACATTTTGAACTTATTTATATGGAAAAGCTCCACACACATTCAAAGAGCAATTCCATACTTGATTCTCATCAGCCCTTCAACAGCCTTGTCACAGACTTTAGCAAAACAAGCATCCTAGCTTAGGTACTTTATTACAAGTGTAACCATAGTCCTTCATTATGTGATGACTGCTGATGAATTTCTGCAGCTTTAAGGCATGTTGTGTAGAGCTAGTATTCTACCAGTACCTAAGTACAATATTTTAAGATGATCTCAGGCCTAGTTAGAGGACACTGCATCTTTGACTGCAATTTAGAGATACAGTAAGCTAGAGAAAATGCTTCCAAAGGACTATTAATCCCACTGCACTTTCAAAAGCATGAAGATGCACAAAGGTGCAGTTCAGGTCCTGTTGGCAATTGTTGGTGCTAATGCAGCTGAAGTGCCCAGCAATTTTTAGAATCATAGAATCATAGAATCATCAAGGTTGGAAAAGACCTCTAAGATCATCGAGTCCAACCATCAACCCAACACCCCCATGTCCACTAAACCATGTCCCTAAGTGCCTCATCTACATGTCTTTTAAATACTTCCAGGGGTGGTGACTCAACCACTTTCCTGGGCAGCCTGTTCCAAGGCCTGACCACTCTTTCAGTGAAGAAATTTCTCCTAATGTCCAATCTAAACCTCCCTTGGTGCAATTTGAGGCCATTTCCTCTCGTCCTATCACTTGTTACTTGGGAGAAGAGACCAACCCCCACCTCACTACAACCTCCCTTCAGGTAGTTGTAGAGCGCGATGAGGTCTCCCCTCAGCCTCCTCTTCTCCAGACTAAACAACCCCAATTCCCTCAGCCACTCCTCATAGACTTGTTCTCCAGACCCTTCACCAGCTTCGTTGCCCTTCTCTGGACATGCTCCAACACCTCAATGTCCTTCTTGTAGTGAGGGGCCCAGAACTGAACACAGTATTCAAACTGTGGTCTCACCAGTGCCGAGTACAGGGGCACGATCACCTCCCTACTCTTGCTGGCCACACAATTTCTGATACAGGTCAGGATGCCGTTGGCCTTCTTGGCCACCTGGGCACACTGCCGGCTCATGTTCAGCCGGCTGTCAATCAGCACCCCCAGGTCCTTTTCCTCCGGGCAGCTTTCCAGCCACTCTTCCCCAAGCCTGTAGCGTTGCCTGGGGTTGTTGTGGCCCAAGTGCAGGACCCGGCACTTGGCCTTGTTGAACCTCATACAATTGGCCTCAGCCCATCGATCCAGCCTGTCCAGGTCCCTCTGCAGAGCCTTCCTACCCTCCAGCAGATCAACACTCCCGCCCAGCTTGGTGTCATCTGCACTCTTGGCTGCAAAGTGCCTAGGTCAATTGTGACAAACTAACGAGATTATGTATTCAATGAAAGAAGATGAGCAGTTTTGGTCCCACATGTCAGACAAGTTGTTGTAGTAATTCCCAAGAACTGGGGGAAATACCACAAAGCTTCATTTCCCTACCATATGGAGATGGATTTTTTTAGGTAAAAATGTGGAAGCGTCCTGCACTCAGGAAGGCCAGCTGAAAGCTTTCAGTTAATATCCAGCTTCCATGCTGTGTCTATGCTGATGAAGGGTCTACTGCGTTAATCTGATGATTGTCTTTAAGGAAAGAAGAAATGATTACTAATGATGCTGGATTCCTGAGAGCTCCAGATAACCTGACCAGCTGCAAGCTGCAGCAGACAAGTGGAAGCCCTGAGAAGCCTCAGAGGTCATCTCACATACTACAGACCTCATTAAACTGAGGGAGGTTTAGTTCACAGTGTGGTCTCATCTTTGACTTAGCAAGTGAAGGCTGGCTACCCCTCAGAGACATCAATCCCTTCTTTTAATCAAGCACTGTCATCTGGCCTATCCATTTTTTCTGAGGGCAGCATTTCTCAGAAAGTCATTTAAAATCATAGTGCTCGCACACACACACATCAACTCAAAGATCCTCCTCAGCTCCCAAATTTTCCAGCCAGAAATACCTCATTTGATGATCTCAAAAACATTTCACAGGATACTCCTGCTGTTCTGCAGATTCCCAGCTTCCCAATTTCCCAACACACAAGTGAGCTTCTCCAGCCTCTGACCACCTATCTAGTCCCCTCCTTTTACTCCCCGTAGCCCTTTGCCAGGCTGATTAACTTCCTACAGGTGCTGCCCACCGGCTGTGAACAGGCTGGCTCTCACTGATGATAGATGTGCAGCACTTGGCAGCCTGGCCTGCTTCCTGGCACCTCAGCTGACAGAAGGATTTCAGCTCTGCCTAGAACCCCCTTTTTTAATTTTTATCTTACATAAATACAAATGACCACAACAATGGCTAATTACCAAATAGCGACATAGAAGTTCTTCCAAAGGACTATTACAAATGATCAAATAAATAAAAAGATACAAAATGTGCAAAACAAACACAAAAGATCAAGCCACTGTAGCAATGGATAGTCTAAAGGTTTCAGATGTTTTTACATTATCCAGCATCTAATAAAGAAGGCCAAGCAGGAAAAAAAAAGAATGTGCAAAGTTTCAGATTTTCCCGTTGCAAACCAACCAAACTGACCTAGCGAGATTTCATTAACATCAACTAATTTTTAGTATGTAGTTATTTTAAAAGGTCTCTCATACTACATAAAGTTTTTCTTCAGATGTAAGCAGTCTCTGGAACCAGATACTGCATATTTTGCCATTTAACGCACTGGTGCAACTTTTTCACATTCACAGCCCTTGGAGAGGCTCCCTGTTACAAGGTAAGGGTAGGAAATATTCTGATAAGAAAAATAAAGTGACAGTGCAATTCCCCTATCAGATTTGCCTAGGGAAAACTTATAATACTCAAAGAAACCTTTTTATTGCTATTCATCTTTATTCTGGTGATTTACTTATTACTAAAATGTACACCTTCTAGGGAAAGTGTTGCACTTACTGATGTTCTCTGTTTTAATTAAGAGTCTGTAAGAAATAGACATTCAAAAGGCCACATCTTTGCACCTTGTGTTCTCTATTGTCTTTGGAAAGCATGGACACAGCAACCAGGACCACCAAAGGTCACTAGGAGTCACGGCAAATAACTTCTGTTCACACACATTGTCTCTCAGTCTGCAGCTGGCTCTTCTCAAGGAGTCAAGGCAGCGTGACCACTGAAGCACTGCCCTCCAAGTGCCTTCGACAGGGAATTTCTAACATACAGCAACTTATCTAACAACAATCTTTAGCACTGGAGAAATTCATTAACCCTGTCCTCCCAAGTAAAATTGGTGTTTGAGAGGTGACTGATGTCAAAGAGGCATATTTGCATGAGAGGGATAAAGTTTAGCACCTCTTAGAAAATACAAAACATTGCCAGATAGCTTTCAGATTAAATTATCTTGTATTTGGCCAACGAATTTCATCTTACTTATAAAATCTTTGGCTGCTACCAAAAGTTTTCCCTGCATTTTCTTTGTAACATAAACATTAATATATTTGCATTTCCCTTTACAGGATTTTCTCTAATGAGAAAATCTTAATAAGCTCAGTTTTCTGAGCCAATCTGTAGATTTCAGCTCAATAATTACATCCTGTTTCAAAAAGGAATACAATTCTTTGTTGAAACTGTATCGGGTAGTTCAGTAAACCCACAAAAAATATAATTCAATTAAGAGAATTACATACTAATGTTGGGGTTTTTCTCCAGAAACTTAGAAGCTTTACACTTTTCTAACTTGTTTTTAATTGAAGACTACACGCTGAAAAACAATTCAGCAGTACAATGCACCCAGCTGATCAAATAGCAATTTTTATATCCCTTTATAAAGTAGGACATAAAAGAAGGGAAAATTGCTTCTAAGTCTTGTCTTTGAACTCTTGCTTCTCAGGCTTTGCCTTTGTCTCCTTGCTTAGAACTTTGAAAGACCACATATATTTAACCTTTTCTTTTCCAAGTCAACTGTATTTAAACTGTTTTTAAAGCCTTTAAAAAATGGTTTTGCCCAAATTAAACCTGAATGTCCATTCTACTCACACTCCTATCAATTCTTTCCCTTCCACCTTGCAGAAACTTCAAAACCATCAGGACTCAAAACCCTTTACAAATTCAAGATGTACTTTCTTATGCACCTTGCAGGACGAAATCATAGTACTACTATGTTAGGCCACTACTGCATTTTTACTTGTCCCCTAAATATCTTTTCTTCTCCTGTGATAAGAGTTACAGCACCTTTCCTCATTGCTGAGTGGTCAGAATATCATATACAGCCAGGCCAATGGGACCTAGTCTTGTTCCAGTCCCACATTGTGTTGGCATTGCTTGTGCTTTGCATATTTTTTTCTCAGTCTCTCTATTTCCACAGTGCCAAGGCTACTTGACACAGACAAGATCCTCCTAGCCAAGAGGAAGTAGGGACAACTTTTTTCAGAGTCTGTTCCCACTAATTCGTTTGCTGGTCAGGTTCCTCTCAAGACACAAGACACTTCTTTTCCCATCAAAGGGCAAATCAGGGACATACCGGTCTCTAGTCAGTGGTAACATTAAAGATTGAAACCATCAAAAGTGTTTTTTTCTAATCAGTTGGTCTTTTACCTCAAAACACCTATTTCTCCTGATTGGGATGTCAAAAGCCAGTCCCCCCAAATACCTTCCACTGTAGGAAGTCTTTCTGCCGAGTCCTTGAAGGTACATAACATTCAGAAGTTGATTGTAATGAAAATTACAAGTGCTCAGTACCTTTCAGCATTTGACCTTTTATTGGGAAGGTCAGAGGACTTTTCGCTACCAGCAGAAGAGCCTAAATCTTTGCTATAAGTGAATGCCAGAAAACTTACTCTTTTTCTACTCCTAGAGTTGCTATGGTTAGAGCTTTCTTCAAAAGTGAAGTGCCTAAAAGTTTGTAGGCAAAAGCCTAGTATGCCTTTGTTGTATAAAAAGCTTTTCTGAAGTTCATGGCTGTGAAGTACCAGTATGACTGTGCCCTTGCACAACACTGGTTCTGAGAAGTTGTTTGAAGAGCACCTGGTTGGCCTTGGTTTGATCTACCTCAGATGCTCAGTCAGCTCTCACTACTGCCTCTTACCTAGTTTTTCTGTTCCCCACGGTGGTACAGTAAGTACAGACACTGCAGACTGTTGCTTCTTTGCTTCAGATTCTAGTGGTTTAAGACCAGAGTCAGGGGGGACTTCATGCAAAGAAAACCCTCCGGTCTTAAACCAGAGGTATCTGAGTACATACAAAGGTGGGACTGGAACAAGACTAGGTCCCATTGGCCTGGCTGTATATGATATTCTGACCGCTCAGCAATGAGGAAAGGTGCTGTAAATCTTATCACAGGAGAAGAAAAGATATTTAGGGGACAAGTAAAAATGCAGTAGTGGCCTAACATAGTAGTACTATGATTTCATCCTGCAAGGTGCATAAGAAACAGGTATCTGAGTACATACAAAGGGACACAGAAGAGCCATTCACCTAATAATTAAGTGAATTGCTAGATTAGATCTGGGTATAAGAAAGCAAAAAATATACACAAATAAGAAGTTCCCTAATGTGATCCATAACAGGGGAGTTACTATCCTAAACCCATCACACGCTGCAGCTCATAGAAATGATATCCTCCAAACGTATCCTTTCAAACATGAGGGATAGCTGCCTGTTAGACACGATATGGTGGCAATGGTAGAACACTTACCACTGGCTGATGCAGAAATCTCTACCAGCATTAATAAAGACTGCTGTCCAAAAATGATGGCATTGTATAGCTCCAATACTTTTTTAATCAATGTTAGATGCCCATTAAACCATAAGCATGTGCCTAAGTGCTTTGCTGGACCTGGGCCATAAACAGACCCTTGAAATCAGACTGGAGAAGGGCCTCATAAATACAGGGTTGACTGACCAGAGTCTGAGCACCAAGAAATACTGTATTTCCTGTGAATTTATCTATAATCAAGCTTAACCTTGTTAACATAGAGACCTTTTCTGGTCAGTCTCACACTGATTACATGAACACATTCAACACAAAACACAGTGGTGCAGCCTGCGCAACAGGTTCTCTCCTTTAAGGTTTACATGGTAGAATATTCCTTTACAACAGATTTAAACTAAATAAGGACACCTTTCCCTTGCGAAATTTATTTACATTTTTCTTTTAGAAAAGATAAAGCATGGAAGAAAATGAGAAGACAGTTCCCTTGTCTGAAACAGAAGAAGAGCTGATAGAATGCTTCTGAGATGACAAATGTGATTACCATATTAGTCACATTTAGCATAATATTATTATCTCACTTTGTCTACTTTACAAAAAAAAAGCCTAAGTGAGGGACGCTTCTCTTGGCAACATCAGTGCTTATCTTTATGATGTTACAGACTCAGAAGTCTGCACGTTGGCAGCAGGCTTCTTAAATTGGTCAGGAGTGCTATGAAAAGTAACCTGGAAGGATATAATTGAACGCCGATAGCAACAGGATGTAATAGAGAAGGAAAAACTATTAGAAAGCAGATTCAGTATTCAGAGGTTTTTCCCATAGTAGGGAGCAGAGATTAAGTTAAACAACCTTACTGATGCTATTTTCAAGCAATGGAAGTTAAGCTGTGATCTCCATATTTGTTATGAATAGTCATGAAATATGAACAAACAAAAGCTATCTTTTTCTTCAAAGTGCAATGAAATGAAAGATTGAAAAATACCAATCTATTTTAACTGGAATGAGATTCACTCCTGAATTAATCTGTTGGTTTGGCTTTATAACGTGAAAACCACCCAAGTCTTGAAGAGCTTCAGCAACTCTTTAGTGACTTTAGCTGAAGAGCTTTAGCAACTCTCCCTAAAGCCGACTTCCAACTTAAATAGTAAGAAAAAAATCAAAAGAAAATTAAGTTAAAAGTTAAAGAAAATGGTAACTATAGTAAGACAATGTGATCTTAAGATATAAATTCATGGCCACTTTGAGTACTTATGGGAAAGGTAGCCCAGTTTGGTTTAAGTTGTTCGGAATATATTGGGTATTGTAAGGCCACAGTGCCTGCTTCCTCTTGACAACATCATTTTTGACACTTGACAACATCATGCTGACATGCACTTTGGCTAGTGAAAGGTTTCCTTCACTTCAGAAATTCCTGAACTGATGGATGTCCAGCACATCGGAGGACAGGTGGCGTGAACCCCTCGCATCCTGACCCGTAGCCACATATATTCATGCTTTTGCTTTAGGTGGGAGACGCAAGTTTATAACTTGTCTGACAAGCAGTATTGCATCAGCTACCCCTTTGTCCTCAGTTTTTCAGATTCCTCTACTGTAGGGGGCTCCTGCTCATCATGCAGGTGAATTAAAGCACTTTATTCCTCCATGCACTGTACAGTGATCCAAACTTCCACACAGCCTTCCCACAAACTGTTTCTACATAGTTTCTGATCTCTCCAAGTTCACAGAAGGAATCCAGAGGATGTGAATGGCAGTTAAGTTTGGCCCTCACACACTTAAAGACCCAAAAGTTTAGTAAGGAGGATGCAAACATTTTCTCCCACCTGCTGCTAAGGAAGAGAAAAAGTATGATCTATCTGTATACAGAAGGTAAGTGGGCTATAACCTAAACAAGACGTTTTCTTCCACCTGCCACTAAGGAACAGAAAAAGGGAGGAGAGGAAGAAGAGAGGGAGAAAGAGAAATTAGAGAGGTTTCAATGCCTGTGAGAACTACTTGGATACCATTATTACAGGCACAACACACAGACTGGAATAAATCAAATAAATCATTAGCCTATGTAACTTGAGTCTAATCCTCCTGTTGACCAAGTAATTATACAGAAACATTTCCTTTCACAACAGGATAAAATTGTCCCACTCTCTTGAAGTCTGAAGAAGATGGAATGATTTAATTGCTGTTGGAGAGGCTCCAGATCTTGGCTAAATTGCAAAGAAAATGAAGTCTACTCTCTGCTTATGAGTGCATGTGCATGACTTCAGCTACCATACAGGAAAATGAGAACATGATTTAAAATGTTCCTTTTGCAAGGGAGAGACCAGCTACCCCAGAGTCAATTTGTAATCACTAGTTGGCTACAGCCAAGATGTGCTGATGATGTGGCTGATTAATTAAGAAAAATGAATGCTACCTTTGTTATAATAATGAAGTCCAATTGATCTTGCATTAGTACGATGCATCCATTTTATTGGCTGGCAATCAGCACTTCATTAACACAGCGAAAAATCCGTTGCAATGGATGAAAACCCCACCACCAGATTTACAGTCAGGAGTATTTTTTTTCATCCCCCTAAGTCAGAGTAGTTGAGCCCATAGGAGTTTTCCTCTCCTATGTTGTATTTAACAAATTCCTATTATTGCAAAGACACAGAGCACTGGGAAAGCATTTAGTCTTTCTTAATGCCTTTCCGAATGTACTTTAGCTGCAGCCTGCTCTTTCAGTCTAGGTCTTTGAACAGGTTTGGTGGTGGCATGTGAAGCACATTTTCCGTGAATGCGATAGACATTTATTATATGACTGCTGCAATTATAGAAAGGTTTTTACTAATATTCCAGAACCCTTCCAGTCTTATGCTTCTACGATTTTAGATGACCTAAGAATTAATAGAAATAAGCATCCTTAACCTGTAAGTAGTTAAGGTGTATGTGTTCATTTGAGTTATCAGAGGAGTGGCTTTAATAGAGTTGACACGCACTTAGATTGTAAAGGAAATCTCGTCTCACATTGTATATTACTATTTTACTTTCTCCTTCCGTCTTGCTTTTCTTTTTTATTTGATTATTTCTTGAACTGGTGCCTGATACTGCTGCCATGATTACAGATACACTGACATTTCCATTAAGAAGTTTCTTAGAATTTGGCTGCTTTAATTTAAATTTTGCTAGATTAGGGAATACATCTTCGCCCACCCACCTTATTTTTTTTTTGTTTGTATGTTCACACCTTACATTTTAGCTCTTTTTGGTAGCTCAAGCCTGTCAAATTGTCTCATCTTTCATTTTCAAATAATAACTTGTCATTCTCCTGTTTTGAAAAACAAACTAAAAATCACCTTCCTTTAGGAAGCATTAATTGTGAGAATAGCGTTATATAGCAGATATTTCCCTATAGGCTAAAAGTGATCCTGTAATTGAACTCGAAAATACAATTAATATTCATTTGTGTGAGCTATTTTTCAAAAGTGTTAGTTTACTAATCATCAGCAAACCAAACTCTGAAATGTTTCATTGCCATGGGGATAAATTCTGGTTTCATTTACAGTTACATAAATCCAAAATAATTCCAGTGAAGCCCCGTGTGGCCAAAAGCATAACCGAATCTATAATAGCCGTACTTCAAATAAGTCTTGGAATCTATCATTGCTGAAGTCTCAGTATAATGACATGTCATCATGAATTAATAGTTCGCTGAGCTATAATACTGCTTTAGGAATGCAGCGCCCAGAATGCCAGAGAAAAAAAAAAAACTTTTGAAAAACTAGTCACAAATTTGCAGTTAATAACCCTGACGAAAGCGGCCATCAATACACACCTTTGCACACCGGGAGTCTTAACGCAAAACTCCTAAGGTTGAGTTCTAATAGAAGAGCTAGGAATACATATGCAGGCCAGATCATGTGTTTTAAAGGTAGCTCTGGCACCTGCATCAAAGTCTGTACTAGTGACTTACTGACAGAAATGATATCACTGGTTGGGAGGGAAATAGTGGTAGGGTAAATCACTATCCAGCATGAAGAAGGGCACCAGAATCTAATTCACAGAGTAGTATGGGAACTACTCAGGGTTGTACACCTCACCTCGGCATCTGGCAGAGGGTGTCGTACACAGAAGGATTGCCTCTCAAGTCTGAAGCAGAGAAACACAGCTTTCAGCCACCTGTGGTTGGTGGTTTGGTCTTAATGAGTGCCTTGGTTAGGAAATTGGCCAAGAGACTTCACATGTAAGCACATTAAATGGACAAGACTATTTTGTCATTTACATGTAACTGTCTACACCAGAAGTAGCCCTGTAGAAGCTTGGCTTCATTTATTTACAGGAATATAGTTCCAAAATTAGACCCATTGACTCAAAAAACCTTCTGCCCCCAAAATAAAACAATCTCAAAGCCAGTGGTTGTAAACACAGATCTGGAATTTATCATCTGAAAAAGGAAAACTCCATCTCTTTCTAAAACCATATGTGTGTTTTAACAAATGTGTTCAAAATTTACTTTATGCTTGAGTATCTATTAGGTCCTCTTAGGCTGGAGGAGATGGAGACATTGAATTTCTTTCTCATTACTCCATTTCATTATTAGTATGAAAGGTCGAGCCAAGTGGATTGCATATTTCAGTCTTAAATTGGTTATATTTGGGATTGATTTCAGCTTGTTTGGAAAGGAGACAGGAATACTTTGCCAAGAGATTTGTTTTCAGGAGCTACCGCTTGTAGTCCTGAGCCGATAGCCGTTGAACCATCAGTTCTGAAATGAACCTGGCCACTGGGGAACAACTGAAAAATCGTCTTATTGACTAAAAATGTTTGTCTAAAATGACTTCTGTACCTGATGCCCTCATAGGATTTTGCAATGGCTCCTCAGAACCCTGCAAAATTTCCAGATACCCCATGACATTACTCTGTGACTGCTGATTTCTACGTTCCTGAAAAAACATCCTCCTCTGAGCTCAATCCTCCTCAAAATGCTTCAACGCTTCTACTATTAGTACCTGGAATATAATGACATTATCACCAATAGTATTCTACTTCCACTATCTTTTTGCTGTTATATACTACTCCATACTTGCAACATGAACACTGATATCCTCATTAGAACTGTATATACATGTCACCTAAGAACCTGATTCTTAAATAAGCACAGTCATGTACCCATAGTTTTCATTATGGCATGACTATTATTGATATTATAGACCCATCACTCAGAATGCTTCTATTTATGAGACTTGTATGCAAATCATTGATGTTACACTCTTCTCACTACAATATTGTGTATTACATGATAACATGTTTTCACTTTTTTTTGGATCTATACTCTGCCATGTCTTGCAATAAAAGAAACAAAATCATTTAGTAACAATATCTAACAGAATTTTGTGCAACAGCAACAGTTTACGAAAATACATATGTAAATGCATAAAATAAATATGTGATTCTTTAGTTTAATAATGTAAGTGATGGGGAGTGAGTAATCAGTCCACTTTTACTCTACTATTGTTGTTGCTAATGATCATTTTTTTCCAGACACTTTCTTTGATTGGTGTCAAGTGACTTCAATGGAAAAACATTGTGTATATAATAAATCATTGATTTGGTTTCATAAATCAACAGGGTTTTCCACCGGAATGGTATGCTGACTCAGCAAAGTATTCTTGGAACATAGGAGAAAGAGATTCAAATGTCTCCTTCCTTAGAAGACACAAAGCTAAAACTGCACTGTGAGAACTATCTTAAGACATCAAAGACCTAATAATCAAAAACCTTGTGGTTTCAGTAAGAGGCTCAACAAAATGGCACTTGAAAGCACACTCTGTCAAGGAGCTTATTTAATATAAATACCTAATGCTTTAACTTGAGGGCACAAATACTGTTTAAAGCAGATACTGTTTGCTGTAGTGAGAAATACTTACATATACCTGTTCATCTAGCCCTTCTTTGCAAGATATCCTCTCTCAAGTTAATAAATTCTAAGCTGAATTCTACTTCAAGTTCTGATTAGTGTTTTTGCATTAGATTGAAATTTGGCCTCCAGTGCCTGATGGTTACATTACTTGCTGACTTTAGAAATATTAACCAGTATAACTATAGAAAGTAGACATTGCAAGGAAACTCCATGGGGAGGAATTACTCTGTTGTATCACTTTCTGTTCTTTACTGGGAATCATCAGGGCATTGAAGCTATGTTAGATAGCTTAGTATACCTCTACCCATGCTTCAGAGCAAAGAGGGATTTTCCTTAATTATTAGGATTGTGCTTTGGATGCGAGGAATCCACTGAGAAGGGCCATCCTAGGCAGCATTATGAGACTTCAGACAGCACTGGAACATCCAGTTCATTCTTAAATTAAACAAGTTTCTAAAGGAAGAAAAAGCAACATTCTGATGTTTGGAATTCATTTGAAGAGAAAGAAAACACAAAACTGGGTTAAAGCATGCCAGCCCTCTGTCAGCTTTGGGAGTTCATTCACTGTGCAACATAACTCCGAGCCTTTTAGCTTTGCCTGTTGCCTGTGAGACGACCTTGAATAGGTCATTTGGCTACTTTGCCTCCATATCATCTGTCTATATTATTCTTCTAGAAAAGGATCTCCTCATCTACTCAAGCCTTACAGATAAATATAAAAGACAATTTTTTTTCCTTCTTTCTTTCCAGTCAGTTATACTTCAGTGCATTCTGTTGCACAAATTCTGCTCTACTAGAAATGTAAGCGTATTCACAGTATGGTAGCTGTTCACAAAACAGGGAAAATTAATAAAAACCTAGATAGTTCTACTAGGAAATTTTGAATTTCGCCTTCTTTTTCTCTTCCTCCCACTCCCTTCTGTTTATCTCTCGCTTAAACACTTCATGCGTTAATTTTGCTATATGAATTCTTCTTCTGCCTTTTCTTTTTCTTTCCTTCACTGCCTCATTTTTGTTTTTTATCTTTTCTTTTCTTTTCCTTTCCTTTCCCTTCACAAGACCTCATTCAACAGACTGTCAGGCTATCATTGGCAAAACTGCTACTTATTTCATAGTATCATAGAATCATAGAATGGTTTGGATTGGAAGGGACCTTTAAAGGTCATTTAGTCCAACCCCCCTGCCATAAGCAGGGACATCTTCAACTAGATCAGGTTGCTCAGAGCCCTGTCCAACCTGACCTTGAATGTTCCCAGGGATGGGGCATCCACCACCTCTCTGGGCAACCTGTTCCAGTGTTTCACCACCCTCATCATAAAAACTTTCTTCCTTATACCTGGTCTAAATCTACCCTCTTTTAGTTTAAAACCACTCCCTCTTGTCCTATCGCAACAGGCCCTACTAAAAAGTCTGTCCCCATCTTTCTTATAAGCCCCCTTTAAGTACTGAAAGGCTGCAATAAGGTCTCCCCAAAGCCTTCTCTTCTCGCTGAATAACCCCAACTCTCTCAGCCTTTTTTCATAGGAGAGGTGTTCCCTCTCCCTGATCATTTTTGTGGCCCTCCTCTGGACCCGCTCCAAAAGCTCCATGTCTTTCTTGTGCTGAGGGCTCCAGAGCTGGACGCAGCACTGCAGGTGGGGTCTCACCAGAGCAGAGCAGAGGGGCAGAATCACCTCCCTCGACCTGCTGGCCATGCTTCTTTTGATGCAGCCCAGGATACGGTTGGCTTTCTGGGCTGTGAGCGCACATTGTCGTCTCATGTCCAGTTTTTCATCCACCAGTACCCCCAAGTCCTTCTCGGCAGGGCTGCTCTCAATCCCTTCATCCCCCAACCTGTATTGATACCAGGGGTTGCCCAACCCAGGTGCAGGACTTGGTTCACACAGACCCACTTCTCAAGCTTGTCCAGGTCCCTCTGGATGGCATCCCGTCCCTCAGGCAGGACTTGCCCTTGGTGAAGCCATGCTGGCTGTCTTGAATGACCTCCTGTCCTCCATGTGCCTTAGCATAGCTTCCAGGAGGATCTGTTCCATGATCTTCCCAGGCACAGAGGTGAGACTGACTGGCCTATAGTTCCCCGGGTCTTCCTTTTTTCCCTTTTTAAAAATGGGGGTTATGTTTCCCTTTTTCCAGTCAGCGGGATCTTCACCGGACTGTCACGACTTCTCAGATATGATGGATAGCGGCTTAGCAGCTTCATCTGCCAGTTCCCTCAGGATCCGCAGATGGTTCTCATTGGGTCCCATGGACTTGTCCACCTTAAACAAAGATAAAAACACAGCTGTATAGCTTAGATATATATATCCACACACACAATGCATAACTATTTTCAGACTGAAAATGTGGACGCTATTTTTAGAAGTTTAATCTAATCACATGCTCATGCCCATACATACACACATCCTTTCCCTACCATGGATAAAGAGAAGCAGTGCACTAAGCACCACAACAAGTAGCTCTAACTTTTGTTCTCTCTTTCATTTGTTTCTCTTCTTCAATGTCATATGCTGCATGCTGTTCCCCAAGATGATAGTCTCCAGTTCTCTTTTGTATTGACTAGGGGAGGAAAGGAAAAAAAAAAAAATCATTTTCTTTCCTACTTTCATCAGAAGTGGATCTTAGTCTGCTTATTTACTTAGAGTCTACTCTAGCAGAGTTAGAAGCAACTTCATCAATAAGCTAAAATTGTGGTTTTGTTAACATGGGCATCATTTTAGTCTGCTTTACTGAGAATTTGCTGGCTACTGCTAACCTGAAAAGGCTCATATGTTTCCAAGAGATGTGCAAGCTAGCACCATGACTGTACAATACAGGACCAGTTTTCAGTGGCTTGGCCAGAAAAATCATTCTTCTTTCTCTGCCTTGCCCCACCTTGAATTCTACAGAGCTATCCAGAACCAGGGGTGGTATCATCTTAACTGCCCTATCAATATTTGGCAGAAGCTCTCTGACAGAGCCCTTTGACTTTTCATGCTTCAGAGACTCCCTGTGTTGACTGTACTGCTGAACTGCCCCATATATGAGAGACACGCAATGTTCTTTCACAACTGTTATACATTGGAGGCAATATTCTGCACACATAACCTGGTCAGTTATCACCATCTCATATAAGGAGCCGGGGTTTCAGGAAGCTATTTTCTCATCTGTGATAACTTGCACGATAAGAAGCCTGCCATGCTACTGTAGCTGCTGTTGCAGAAATGCCATGTGGCAGCACTGAATGGGAGGATTGGTAGAACGAGGAAAAAGCAGGAGCTAAAGAAATGCTGAGGGCCTCTATTAAATGATTATACTCTTACTTCAACACGTCCTTCTGAAGAAGACAATGTAACTGCACAAGAAGGAGGAGGGAAAAGGCCGCAGACGAGTCTTGGATTTTCTAAGGAAACACTGTCCTTAATCCCAAAGGGTTCTTGAAGCACTGAGAAATCAAGGGAAAAAAGACTGCTGGGTTTTGCTTATTTGTAAATCTCTTGAGCTGGTCTGGAAAGGGTTATCAAAAGGCTCGTTTTACCCATTCCTGGAGGCTTAAACCATATAACAACATTTTTTCTAGTGTGGAGCATAGAGGAGAGTATGCATGGGAAAATGGCATACCTGGGGAGCCTGGGGCATTTGTTCTTCTGTGCAATGAAACCATCTGAAAGTGGCACTAAACATAGCCTGTGCCAAGGAACTGCACATAGGGTCAGAATCAACCTCCGCTGGCTCAGAAGCCTGCTCAGTCCAACAGGAATCTTGAAGCATGAAAGCTCAGAGATTCAACGCTAAACATGGAGATGCAGCATGTTTCCTGCAGAGAGAGCTCAAGCCAAACACGCGTCTAAGTTTGGGATAACGGTGTTCCTGTATCCAGACTGAAAATAGCAGCTGCATGCAAGTCTGCATCCTCACAAGGTGTGTAGGGAGAATATTCTTCTGACAACTTTTATTTGTCAGTCTCCTGGGTGATCTACAAGGCCCCTTTTCTGAAATGGATTTTGAGTAAATATTAAGAGATAGACAAAAATAAAATAAGATCTGGGCGGTGATAGACAAAAAGATAATAAGATCTGGGCTGAGGGCAGAGGAAGGGGAGCAACAGAGTTAAGGAAAATGTTAGTTCTAATAGCAAACATTACTGAGATTGAGCAAATGCGTTTCAGATTGTTCTTACACATTTGATTACTTGAACTTTGATACAATTATGTTATTACTTATCCATACTTAGAATGGAGTTGGAATAAGTCTGAGGAAATAATAAAATCAGTCAAGGAAATGTTTCTTTTAAGTTTACGAGCAGACAAGAAAATGTACTCGCTGGCCTTTTACCATAATGGATAAGGATGATGAGCAAACAATTATATTTTACTCACCTCACTAAAGAAAAAATGCCCAAAGGATGTGTGTGAATAGGATTTTGCAAAAGTGAAAATAATAAATAAAAGAGGGTAACATATGAATAGGTGCTCTATTTAATAATGCATGTTGTCTTTACTAAAAAAATAAGGGCTTGTTTTTATTGTGTCTACAATATATGAAGCAAAGATAAACAATTTCTCAACCTGGAAAAGGAACTTCCCCTCCCCTCCCTGAAGGCTGGATTCTGCCCTGCCTCATAGTGATGTGCAGTTGGAAACAGTTTGGCTGAAGTCGACCCACCTCAGAACATCTGTGAAAGTTACAGAGATTGAAACCTGAGGTTTTGCTGGTGTTGCAGCAGTTACAATTAGAAATTCTCCCAGGAAAGAAGAATATTTTCATTTAAATCTGTGGCTGTGGAACTGTGCTTTCACCATCCTTCCTCCTGGTTATGGTAGGTAGCTTACTACTTGTAACCTGTAAGTAACCTAGTACCAAGCTTCCCAGATCCCCTGATGCCTGCTAGGAGAGCCTCTCCTTCTCCATTTCACTTGCAAGGAGAAAACTACAGCTATGTAAAGGAACCATGAATTCCACAAAACTGCATTTAGCTCACACAGAAACACTTCACCTGAATTGAAAGTCATCCCTAGTTTTGTTCCTTGCTGTATTCCACCATCAGAAATGTATAGCACCAGTCCTGTACCAACAGGCCATCTGTCAGGGCTCTACCAGTCATTCACTGACCCAGGCAGGACATGTGCAGGTCATTAGCATCCACAGGCATTAGTCCAATATATAGTGTTTTAATAGTTTCTCCTGGGAAGTGAAGCTATCTGACTTCCCTAAAGTCACAATGAAAAAAAATTCAAGACTTTATACAACTCTGCTGTCATCAAAAGATCAAATCCAAGTACGGCCAGTGAAAGGTAAGCCCTCCGAGGCATTGCCCCAGCACGCTCCTGAGCTGGCTGACAAACCATACCAATTTTATCCAATACTTTTCCACTGAGAAAATACCAGTGGGAAGTGCCAACATATTAAAATAAAGTAGTTCAGTAGGTTGCTGTCTGTTGAATAGAATAACAGAGACTGAAATCCTGTGTGTGTGACAAATTTGTGTGAAAAACAACAAAAAACCCCAACTAGAAAACATTAACCAAAACCAGAGATATACTCTATCTATAACAAAACAGATAAACAGTATGAACTTAATACATTTTATTAGGTCTGAAAACATACCTAAAGAATGAAAGTCAGTCTAAGAATCATAGAATCATAGAATCATTTAGGTTGGAAAAGACCTTTAAGATCATCGAGTCCCACCATTAACCTAGCACTGCCAAATCCACCACTAAACCATGTCCCTAAGTGCCACATCTATACATCTTTTAAATACCTCCAGGGATGGTGACTCAACCACTTCCCTGGGCAGCCTGTTCCAGTGCTTGATAACCATTTCGGTGAAGAAATTTTTCCTAATATCCAATCCAAACCTGCTCTGGCACAACTTGAAGCCATTTCCTCTCATCCTATCGCTTGTTACTTGGGAGAAGAGACCGACCCCCACCTCGCTACAACCTCCCTTCAGGTAGTTGTAGAGCGCGATGAGGTCTCCCCCCAGCCTCCTCTTCTCCAGACTAAACAACCCCAGTTCCCTCAGCCGCTCCTCATAGGACTTGCTCTCTAGATCCTTCACCAGCTTCATTGCTCTTCTTTGGACATGCTTGTTTTAGTTTTTCTGCCATTAGATTAAAAATAAATATGGAAGTTTCAAGTATTTTTCACAAACATGTATGGCATATACAATGTTTTTACAGGATCAAACCAGCTCTTTGGCAAAATATACAAGGTCCACAAAGTATAGCATAAATGTATTTGAATAAAATTTGATATCATAAATCCTTTGTTTATAATTTAGCATTTTTCCTACTTTTTATTTCTGGAATTCAGAAGTTACAGTCACAGTCACCGAAGAGTTTGTTTCAATAACATGCCACATATACCTGATAGTCTAGTTCAATAATTTACGAAGTACCCATAGTCTGCAATCAGTTCGCTTGAACCATTCTGTGAGTTACTTATGAATAATGAATACATTTGGGAAAAAAAAGGATCTAATGTATCTATCTCTCCATATATCTTCTAACACTGAAACACGCAAGCATTCTTAAATAGATCACAATTAGAAAAAAAACATTTGCTAGATTAAGATGTAGCAATTCAATTAGCTCTAACTGCAAATGATTATTATAAGTTATTAAATAAAAGACAAAAATCAGTGCAAGTGTTCTTAAAAATTACTGAAGTATTTTGGCCAAACTCTTGAAAATTAGTGCACAAGTAGAATATTATGGGATGCTGAATGCAACTTGTTCATTTAAAAATAAGATTTGATCAAGTAATATCTAACAACTTCTGTGGGACTTCAATATCCCATTGCACCTAGATGATATACTGCACAGCTTCACATAGATGGGAAAACCACATGTAGTAAGTCAGTTTGGATATGGAAAAACATGATGAGCAAGTGACTAACCATGACTAACCATACCTTTTGCTCCTGGGAATATAGGGAGGCTGAGTTTTACATTGAGTACGTGAATATGAATCTATGGTTTGAGGTATCAGAGAAGACTGTTTGAGAAAAGACAGGATTTGGGTTTTGGGGGGCTTTGATGGTTTGTGTTCTTTGGGTTTTGTGGTGGGTTTTTTTTTTTAGGAACAGAAAATGAAAATGGGAGCTTCTAGCTAGCTGTAATGCCAAGTGATTACATCTGCCACATGCCTCAGCCTGGATCCAGATACAAAAAGTCACAGCAATTATAAAATGACTTGTTTAGGGAAAGCTCTTTTTCAATGAATCAAATGCTAGGGATAGTGCCAGAATGACAGTAACTGAAATGACTTATTTTTCTCCCAAAACAGATGTATGACAACCCATGCACTGTGCAAGCTTACTCCCACCACCCTCCCAGGGCATTTAAGGTGGTGACGAGAAAGCTGTTACTAGTAGGCAAACCAGTAACCCCCCAACTTCTCATGCTCGACATCCCTTCTGGAGCCAGTGTTCAGCTGTACAAACAAGCTCAGCTTAAATTTAATTGTGGAGACTGTGAAACATTTGGCTCTGGTCGGCATCATTCTCCGCTCACACGTGTACATGCAGACACGCAGAGATCTGAGTGGGACTCTGCTACTTGAAGTAGGAGAATAAAAGGTATCTCCGCCACCACATCAAACTGCAGCTAGCTCTGAAGAACTGTGAGTGCCTTTTCTTTTCAGATATAAAACCTAACTTCTGAGAAAAGTTGAAAAAGCTTCAGCTAAGCATCCAAACCCTGAAAGCTTGTTCCAGCCCATTTTGAATCTAAGCTGATACGGCAGTATGCCAGTCTTCATGTTGATTCACATCACTTGCATCCTGACATGCCAGAGCAAAAAATTAAAGAGAGGAGTCTGCTTGTAAGCTTTCTTTTGAAGGGGCAGGTAGAGAGATTTAAGAATTGAATACAAATTAATTTAAAATATTCTTTGATGACTGGAGTTCAACTGCCTGCAAAGACTGCAGAGGATCTTTTTCTTGTTGGTTTAGTTTAGATGTCAGATGTCATTTTATTTCCATCCCCAAGTACAAGGGAATGAGCCACCCTGACACCACCATGACCAATGAAGTGAGGCCACATGATCCCATTCCTTCAGAGAAGAAAAACATAGGAGAGTGTCTCTCCACACAAAAGAAGTGCTTGAATAGATTTTCTTTCGCTTTCTCCTCAGTCTGACGTACCATTTCAAAACTGACAGGTTCAGATAGTATATTGCAAAACACATCAGATCTCTGCCTTGGTGAATATGATTTTAACACAAATATGCAGCATTTATGTCTGTATTAGTAGCACCATTGAATATCATTCTCCTAGATGGCAGGCATGCTGTTATTAAAGTATAATATCTAGGAAGGAAACAGCTCACTTAGGGTTTTCAGAAGGTATTAATTTAACTCCTCTTCACGATCCTCACATCACATTTGCTGAACTAAGAAAAAAAGTTATGAATGTTATTTCAGAATGCTTAACCTATAATTATGTTCCTGTTTCAATGGCATCGCTTCTAAGGAGACCTCACTAGCTGCTAAGTAAACCTCTTTCTTATTTAAATTTCACTCATCTCCATCCCTATGACTGACTCTAATTCACAGGATTTCTTCCCAGCCAGCCCATGTTCCCCTCCTTCCCTTGAAGAAAACAGGTGACTAGGAACAAACATATAATTATTGGACTCTGGTTTTGAGGGGGGAGAGAGGTTGATTTGCTTCAGCTTCATTTTTTAATTTACAACGACGGTTTTGTTTGCAATGTGAAGAATCATCTGTTAGCAAATCTGTTGGCACTGGATTCAGCAAGAGCTGGAACAGCCTCTAAGAACTGAACAACAGAAATAATAACTAACAGGCAGGCTGAGCAGCTCTCTTCTTGCTGCTTCATACTTTATTCCTTGGAGACCAACTAAAAACAGGCAGAAGTCACGGTCCATGTGGGTACACACAGTCCGTTCCTAGGACCGGGAGCTTTTTCATGGTTTGGATCCCAGCATGTCTCGCATGCTCACGTTTCAATGTGCATTCTTACAACAGCATGCTTCCCAATTTAAATTCCACCTCTCCTACTAATCCTCTCTTTCCTAAGTCAAACTCACCTTTTCATTGACCAACCTACTTCTAGGAAAAGCTGTAAACACCACAAAAAAACCTGGGAAAACTTAATTTTCTCAATTATTTGTCCTTAATACCCTGAGGGGCTTCTGAAGGGTCACAAATAACAATTTCAATGAATGCAGCAATTGAGCCTCTGCACTCACAAAAAAATCTAGTCTAACCTAGGTTCTTACCTATCTCCAAAAAGCTTGCCAGGCTGGTAGACAGTCACAGCTGTGACAATACTATTATTACAAAAAACCCTCTTCCTTTCTTTCAGACTACAGGTTGCACCACCCCTATCAAATACAACTGCTCAAAAATGTTGCAGTTTCAACCTAAGTCAAAAAAGAAAAACTCTAAAAGCAATCCCTCATGTATGAGGAGAAAGGGTTTATTATCAGGCAATTCATAAGCAGAGACATAACAAGTGCAGAACACAGCTATGCTGCATCACGCAACAAGGTCCATGGCACCTTTTTTTCAGCACTGACCACTGTTTAAGATGGCACATAAGCAACAGAGAATTAATAGAGTGGTCTTTTCCCCATCCCTTCCTGCTTCTAGCAATTAGCAACCTAAAAAGCTCCTTAGAGGTACCATCTCAACTGCTAAGCTGTGTACTACTATTGGATCTATTTCTTTAGCTCCCTTTATAACCTAATTTTATTTGTTGTATCCAACAGTGCAGGACAAAAAAATAAAAGAAAGAAAATCCATATTTGCTGTTGATTAAAAGGACATTTGAAGGACTCCTTTAAAACACGCTTCATCCTCTCAACCTTCAATTCACAAGACTTTACTGAATAGAAGTATATTTTTGGGAGTTATAAACACTGAATTATTTCAGCTTCACAAAATATACAGAAATGCATGCCCTAAATATTTGTGTGACAAGCCAGTGCTAAGCAAGCCATGTCCTTGCATGCCATTGACTCACACCTATGCTGTGCTTCTCTGGAAGTTGCAAACTATGCTGTAGAAAGAGCATGATGAGAAGCAGAATCAACAGAGCTCAGAAAAGGCTTCAGTTTTACCCTCCTGGAAAATAAACACATGCTCCTTTATTGAAAAACTGCTGGGACTTTTGTCTCCGAGTATATCTGTAACACATTACATTGTGTTAATGTTTCACCACTAATGAATTAATAAGTCTATGCAGGGGGAGAAGAGAAACATAAATGAGAAGAGATAAGAAAAGTTTACTTAGGGGAGTGTCAATAAAAGGTCTGAGACACTCCTATAGTACACCACAAAACACTATATAGTAGGAAGTCAGAGCAGTTGTTTGATGATGATAAACACAGTGAGAGTGAAAAAAATTCATGAGCATTACCTGGGGAAAAGAACACATAATGAGTACGTTGCAATCATGTGCCATTTGATTTGTGGGGTTTTTTCAAACATATCAGATTCTAGTGTTTCACTGCTGGCTTTGGCATCACTAGTCTGACTGAGAAAATATGCTAGCGATTTCTTGGAAAAAGTAATGAAAGCATCTCCAACTTGCATTATTTTCCTCAGCCAAAACCATAATAGCTAATAACTGACTGAGCCAGCGCTCCAAAAGTTTTGCTCATTTTTGCTGCTAAATGCAGATGATTTATCTAGTACATCTGCTACCCAATAAACAATCATTTGAATTAGATGAAAAGAATTCTTCCTTTCTCTAATTTCAAACCCGTTCTAACATCTGTTTTAACTCATAGTGCAGTATGGTGTGGGTCAGCCTTTGCAGAAATTGCAGGAACAGAATCTTGACAGTGCAGGCAGAGGGAGACATCCCAAACTGGGCACCTGAAGAGGAGGCAGGGAGAGAGAAGGAAAAGAGAGATTCACAAAAACAAAAACAAAAAAACCCACCACAAACAGAAAAAAACCCACCCACACCTACACCTTAAGACATATTATTCATATTATTCTCAATTCTTGTTCTTCATCTTTGTGATTATACCAGTCACTTGAAAGCTGATTTGGGGCCAGTAATCCCCTAATACATCTACTGCTCTCTCATGCTAAGGTTCTTCTATATTCCAACAGTCTACAATAGCAAAATACTTTGAAAAGTACTTGTGATATCAATTCCTTCCACTCAAAGGCTTCTATTCACCAAAGCAGGGTCAAAAAACCCTATGGTAGATGAGAATCAATCTTCTGATATAGTCATTTAGCAGATAATGCTACTACTGCTGCTAATGCTGCTAAAAAGTGTTCAGCACTTCAAGACTAAAGTACTGTGTAAGTGACAGGGCTACTGCTGTTATTCCATGAAGTATGTTCTAGTGATAGTTCAGCTTTGGGAGTGTTTTTCTTCTATTCCTAATTTAAAGGCAGTCCCTTAGCTAGGAAATATATCCTTGCTGATACAAACTTATTACCCTTGGAGGGCAATCCATATGACGGGGAAGTGGAGTCAATGATTTCAGCTTGGCATTGTGCACCATGAAGATAATTTGTGAAGATGCAAACATCTTCACATGTGACATTTATTCTTGTCGGTTTAGAAGTACTCAGCACCTCTTGACATCAAAAGGAATTACATCTGGTTCAGATTCATCTCAGTTTTGGACATTCAGGAGACCTGTAAATGCATTTATGCATTTAATTCTCAAATAAAATAAAAATCTTCTTCTGTGAAAGAAGAAAAATCTTTCTGTACTGTGAAAGACAGGAAGAGAAACTGCAGAGAATGATGGGAGTGTACTGCAGTTCCATTAAAAACCTAAAAAACTTGGCAAAAAACACAGGTGTCACATCTTTTTATGCTGACAAAAGAAACTTTTGAAAGCAGAGGAGAGCTCATTGAGATCACTAAGAGCCAAGACCATTCAGGTGCACCTTTGACTTTGTTGTGTCATGATATCCTACAAAGCCTGTTAAGCACAATCAGATCATTGCAAAGCATCTACAGGCACTTGAAAGTGCCCTGCTTAACCTTCTGCTTCCCCCAACCTATAAAATTTCACCCCAAATTTTCTGTATGCTTTGGAAGTCTAACAACGGCCAAAAAAAAACCCAAAAAATAGGAATGTTTTCTTCCTCAACAGGGAAAAATGCAGATCAGCTGAAGACAACTAATATCAGAGAGACAAAATGAGACTGACAAAGAGGGAGTCAAAACTTGAGCCAATGCATGGAAATGCACTGGGAAATCAGAGGTGGAGGAGTGGGGGGCTCCCTCTTTTAGCAGAGCCTAGTGCTGAGCATAAATTATGCCAAGTGAAGAAGTTAAGATGGGAGAGTCACCCATCAGCATCACAGCTTGATAAGAAGGAACTTGAAATCCCACCTATTTTGTGATGAAGGCAGCTAAAATTTTTATGTTAAAAGGGAAACAAATCGGACACTTGAAAGACAGATTTCTAGCTGCTGTTGAAGCCCCCATTCATGAAATCCAAGCAACTGAGGTGGGGAAAAAAAGAAAATGGTATCATGTCATTTCTGTTCTCTCCAACCCATTGCTGCCCCACACTGGTCTCTGCTCTCTGAAGACCGGAGTAGAGTAGTGGCTCTCTGGTAAGTGCCCTGCACAGTGGTAGAGACCCTGACTCAGAAAAACCTTCCTGTATTGGGTATGTATGTGTACGTACATATAGATAGTTCCCATTCCTGTATGCTTTTCATTTAAATTCACAAGGGGTGAAAACCAGGACGAACGAGCTCAAGGATGGGAAGCTGCGGCAGCAGAGGTGTAACAAAGAGCAATGTCAGGGTTCTTCTCATGCTATATACGTACCAAACAATACAATCTAATAAAGCTTAAAAGTTACATTTCTTTCCTTTTTTTCAAATCCTTTGCACTCATGGTCCAAACCTGTGAGATTACAAAGCTCTTGTATTTCAGAGCTGAACGGTTCAGAGCAGTAATTCAGAATGTACGAAAGTGATGGAATAACTATGTATGCTAAACAAATCAGGAGAGTCAAAATTGGCAATGCAGACACATCTTCCTCTCCAGTCCTCCGTCCACCCCATCCTGCTGCCCTTTTTCTGTGAACATTGCAGTGAGAGCAAATGTATTGGGTTTGCATGGCAAGGTTTTGGTAGCCGGAGGGCTACAGGGGTGGCTTCTGTGAGAAGCTGCTAGAAGCTTTCCCTATGTCCGATAGAGCCGATGACAGCCAGCTCCAAGACGGACCCGCCGCTGGCCAAGGCTGAGCCCATCAGCGACAGTGGTAGCACCTCTGGGATAACATAGTTAAGAAAGGGGAAAAAACCTGGGCAACAGCAACTGCAGCCGGGGAGAGGAGTGAGAACATGTGAGAGAAACAGCCCTGCAGCCACCAAGGTCAGTGAGGAAGGAGGAGGAGGAGGTGCTCCAGGCACCAGAGCAGCGATTCCTCTGCAGTCCATGGTGAAGACCATGGTGAGGCAGGCTGTCCCTCTGCAGCCCATGGAGGTCCACGGAGGAGCAGATATCCACCTGCAGCCTGTGGAGGACCCCATGCTAGAGCAGGTGGATGCCCGAAGGAGGCTGTGACCCCGTGGGAAGCCTGTGCTGGAGCAGGCTCCTGGCAGGACCTGTGGACCCATGGAGAGAGGAGCCCACGCTGGGGTAGGTTTGCTGGCAGGACTTGTGGGGGACCCACACTGGAGCAGTCTGTTCCTGAAGGGCTGTACCCCGTGGAAGGGACCACGCAGTGAAGAACTGCAGCCCGTAGGAAGGACTCACATTGGAGCAGTTTGTGGAGAACTGTCTCCCATGGGAGGGACCCCACGCTGGAGCAGGGGAAGGGTGTAAGGAGTCCTCCCCCTGAGGAGGAAGGAGCGGCAGAGACAACGTGTGATGAACTGACCACAGCCCCCATTCCTCGTCCCCCTGCGCCGCTGGTGGGGAGGAGGTAGAGAAATTGGGAGTGAAGTTGAGCCCGGGAAGAAGGGAGGGGTGGGGGGAAGGTGTTTTAAGATTTGGTTTTATTTCTCATTATCCTACTCTGATTTGATTGGTAATAAATTAAACTAATTTCCCCAAGTTGAGTCTGTTTTGCCCGTGACAGTAACTGGTGAGTGATCTCTCCCTGTCCTTACCTCAACCCACGAGCCTTTCGTTATATTTTCTCTCCCCTGTCCAGCTGAGGAGGGGAGTGACAGAGTGGCTTTGGTGGGCACCTGGCATCCAGCCCACCATAAAGAGTGACATTTATGAAGCACCTTTAAGAGTGTTTGCAAAATGCACACCACCAGAGCAAGGCAAGAGGTCTGGCAAAGGGCAGGCAGCTCTTACGCAGGCAGGTAATGCCATTAGCTAAGGCAGCTTCTTCAACTGCAGCGTTTACCAGAGCGTGATGCGGAACTGCCTTTGAGGTTTTGTACCGGGCATGGGCTACTAAGGCTGGTGGTTGGTAGGTAGAGACTGTTTCATGTCTGCTACCGAGTGCAGTATTGCTGTTTGGGTGCATTTTTCTGTTTGTCTGAATGCAGCCATTACCTCCTATGTTTACACAGCCAATTTTGTGGGGGAAAATAAGGGTATTTTTGTTTTGTTTGTAGACAGCACAGTACACTAGGGACTGGGTCAGTTTTTATTTCTTAGTAACCTTTCAGAAAGGGCCTCAGATGGCATGCTTATTTTCCAGTGTGCTCTAAAGAAACAGAAAAGTGAGTAATGGAACATTTTTATATTTCATTTAAAGTTTAAGTCTCGCAGTGTGCAAAAAAGCAAATAGTAAGACACTGTAGATTGCAATGAATAAGCTTTGTTTCCTTGCAATGAGAACTGTTTTTCTTCAGTTTCTTTTAACATGTCTCAGAAGTCCTGCAAATATTTTTCTTGCATCAGGTAGGAAGGATGTTGGTTTCCCACATTTCTATGAAGCACAAGATATCTGCCTGCTGCATCACCCGGCCATCTATTCAGTTCCCAAAGCTGCTGATAACTCTGGAGTTATTACTGCTACTAAACAGCACCAGGAGCCAATAAAATATTGTTTTAGCTATAATAATCTAAGGCCATAAGAGAGATAAAACTCATAGGAGAGGAAAAAATATATTGTTAGACCAACCAATGCTGCCAGAGGTGCAAAATACAAACAACAAAAAAGACAGACTTTCAAGCACCCAAGCTTTTCTTCAGGCCAAAAGTAGCAGTCATCTTGCTAAAGACAAGCTGAGAACTACTGCCTGAAGTTTCTGTTTATAGCATATAATGGAACTTCTTAAGGAAGGAGGGGATTTGGTTAAAATGAGGTTCTGGTGTGTGGAGGAAACTTAATGATTTGAAGCAATAAACAGGTCAAACCAGATGAGCTAATAAATCCTTTGGCTTTTGAGGTTGTGAAATGTGAGAGAGAATTCCAGAAGAAAAAGCTGATTTTTTGGTTACCACATAAAAAAATTCAAGACTGATCCTTGAAAAAAAAGACACTTAATTTATAAAAGCTCAAAAAGACAAAAAGCAGTTTTTCCTCCTCTGTGTTGTCATAGGAGAGATTGATAGCACCATTATAGCAAGCCTCAGGATTGGTAGCTTAGATGCAGAAAAAACAGGCACATTTCTGGGCCTGATTCAAGATGTAAGGAAGAAGATAGTCTGAGATAGCCTCACATTACCCTTGCTTTTTATAAGGGGGCGGGGGGGAGGAAGAAAAAAGATGGGTTTACACCTCATTTTGTAGTTGGAATGAATATTCTGAAGATTTACATTCTTACTCATCCAAAGTCATGTGCAACACTGTTCCCTGAGGGAACAGGGCCAGAAAATTTGACAAGATGTCCAACATCAGATTGTATATTTAAGAAGAAATAAAAGAAAAATTATGTATTCATACTAAGTTTTATTCTCAGCCAGCAAATACTGAATTTTGGTAGCAGTAAAATATATTTCCATTAAGAGCCCTGGTTTATGTATAGGTGGGATTTGCAAGGATATAACTATACGTAAAGTTGTGAATTTACAGAGCCCTGTGTTTTTTGCCTTGGTACTCCATGCAGATAAGCTTGACATGAACTAAGAATGACACCAAACAAGGTAGCTCATCTTGCTTTGAAAATAAATAAATAATATTTAAATAATAATAAATAATAAATTTGCGGAATAAATACAAAGTCACCAGGGCTTTTAGCAGGGCGAGTTTGAACAGATGAACTAGCATGCTACAAAATCTGTGCCCTAAGTTTTATCTGTCCTCAATGTCTAAGAATGTAAGGATGAGAGAATGGGAAACAGATATAGGCTTGGGGTTAAGCCTTTCTTTGGCCTTGTGGAGACTTGGGTCAAACTTTTCACTCCTTCACCACAATGGTAAGAAGAAAGTCTTGTCCATATGCATCATCAGGGGCTCAGGAGGCTGGGGTTCAAAATCCTTGCCCTGTAGCAGGCTTCTCAGGAACAAAATAGTTCCATGAAAAAGCACATTCCCCAAGATGGTAAGTAGCTTATCGACAATGGGGAATGATGAGGACTGCAATAAGAATACTGAAGTGCAAACATGTCTGTATTTTCAGGCCAGGTGAGTGCCTGCCATTCTGTTGTGTACTATGTATGCGTGCACCTTGGCCCACGGCTGCACAGTGCAGGTCCTCCCTTGGGACCATGTCAGGGTACCTTGGCAGAAGTTCCTCCATATGTTTCATCCCAAGGGCAGGATTTGGTGGCTGCTGTGCCAACAAGCTTAAATAATCTAACTATGGAAGATGTCTGCCTTACCCCCAAAAGGCATGAACCCAAATGTAGTTTGGTGAATAAATTCCATCTTTGCCAGACATTCAAAGCCACATTTCTCACCTGAAGGCACCCTGAAGACTGTAACAAAAGGTTCTCTCTCCTTCCCTTGAGTAAATTTACTTCAGGTGAAAAATAGTCAAACTATCACCCCTCATAGTCAGAACATATACAGCCTGGGGAATAAGATACGGAGACAAAAAAAAAAAAGAAAAACATAGGAATTCCTATGTTTCTGTAGAAAAACATTCAGCATGAACACTAAGACCAGCACTGCTCTTGTTCAGCTCTTCAGCATGTTTTGAAAGCTGCAGGAATCTAAATCCCAAAGTATAAAACTCTCACCCAGAAAAGGTGGGATTTAAGATGCAATATAGTCCAAGATGTACCCAACATGAAATACTGAGGATGGACAACTTGGAAACCTTATTTTGGCAACACTAGGTGTATTGCATTATAGTTTCCATTATTACAACTAAATCAAAGCCTTATGTAACAGAAAATAAATTTGCTAACAATATTTTGACAGGAAGATTGCCACTACAGAATTATCACGTCAGATTCAGTGTCTTATGTCCTCCTATTGTCAGCGTGAAGCCAACTCTGGGGTCTGGCTAATTGGACAATCAACTGTGTGCCCAGACATTAGAATCATAGAGTCCTAGAATAATTCAGGATGGAAGGGACCTCAGGATGTTTCTAGTCCGGTCTCCTGCTCAAAGCATGATCATCAATGACATCGGACCAGGCTGGTCAGTGCTGTGCCTAGTTAGGGCATGAAAGGAGGCATTCCAAGGAGGAAAACTGTACAACTTCACTGGGCAACCTGCTCCAGACTTGACCGTCCTCACAGTGAAAAAAATTTCTCCTTATACTTATGTTCACTGTCTCTCAACCTTCTGCCATGCAACACTGTAAAGAGACTGGCTACATCTTCTCAATTGGATGTCTTCTATTTAGTCCCCCTAAAGCTTTCTTTTCTCCAGGCTGAACAAACCCATCTCTCTCAGCTTCAAATACCAAAGATGTTACAAGTGAGATGTCCCAGGACAGATTGCTGCAGTACTCCATGTATCGCAGGCTCCAGGCTGAGTGAAACCCCTTAACCGCTACCCTCTGAGCCCGACCATCCAACCAGTTATCAACCCATCTAGTTGTCCAACAACCACATTGTGATGTCGCAGCTTGGACACAAGAATATTGTGGGAGACACTGCTGAAAGCATTTTTAAAGTCCAGGTAAGCGACATCCACTGCTCTCCCCTCATCCACAAACCTAGTCATTTTATCACAGAAGGCAGTCAAGTTGGTCAGGCATGGATTACCCTTGGTCAAGCCATTCCAGCTGTTCCAGATCACCATCATCTTCTCTCAATCATATTCATAGCAGAAGACCCAGTGAGACACAGATCTGGCAGTGTTGGCTATAGGGCTGTAATAACCAGCTCTCTGCTCAGCATCCTAAACTTTCCCATTTCCACCTCCAGAAGGCTAGTTCTCTTTTAGTATTTCAAAGAAATCTGATCCGACTCAGGGCTGTGGAGTCTGCTGTGTGGATTGCCTTGGACCATCTGGGTCACCTAGTCTCCCTGTGCCTCAATTATTCATCCAGCAACACTTCAAAACAGCTCACGAAGATGGACTGATGCATTCAAGGGCTCTGATTCTGTGTGTTTGCAGCAGTAGTAGCAATATAAGCAGGGCAGAATCTTACTTCTCCTCCTCTTCCCTAACGGTACATGAAGACAATAGAAAATATTTTAGTTCCTTTTTAAATCCATCCACTTTCTGTTACGGTCCCTATGAATCGTTATTAAAATACTTTAAATAACTGGCTCTGCTTACCTTTGAGACTGTGTTTATTTGATATTTACTGTTACCCTCAGTATAAACCCTTGCCCAGTCAGCACAGAACACCTGACCTACACAAACCAAAGCAGACAAGCTACCTTCAGGCTTTTGCTCTCCATTTGTTTTAAATTATTAACTATTCTTCCACATGCCTCTGGATTTTATAAATTAGGTTGGTTTTTTCCCATGGATCAACTTCAGTTCCTCCAGTGAAGATAAGATAATTGAAAGAGATCTGTGGGAGCGCATGAAGAATGGGCCGCAGAAGAAAGAACATAATATGATACGATTAGTGGAGGCTTAGGCCACAAGGGCATTGCGACCTTGGGATCTGTGGTTACACGATGGCAGGGTGTGGACCCGGCTGTGACCGACGCTGTCAGCAGGTGCGGGGCTGGGGTGTGCAGCAGAAAGATACAAAAGCAGAACTTGCGACCCTTGGGAACAGCGTGAGGAGGAGCAGCGAATAGAGAGCTCAGGTTTTGCAATATGCATTAGGTAATTAAGATGTAGCCAATGAGTTTTGTACATGGTTGTTCTGAAACCGTATATAAGAAGTTCGTGTAGAGCAATAAAGTGAGATCTGATTTCCACCTGGCTGGGTCTCCGTCTCTCCATCGCGGCAAATTGGTGACCCCGACGTGATTTGGGGTCGTGAACCACCTAACTGCGTGGCAGGCTGCGAGTCCCACAGAACATTGAATGAGCTGCTGAAAGGAAGCAGGAGCCGGCCGGCAACCAATCCCTCCGGATTAGAGAGGTGAGCTGTGGGAAACATGGGGAATCAAGCGTTGTCCCCTGAGAGAGACGTGTATGAGCTTATGAAAGCTCTTCTTAAAAAACATGGGAAGAATATCTCTGGCCATGATCTTAAGACAATTCTTAAATGGGTGCAGGTTAAATTACCGGCTGTAACTGCATCCACTATTTTCACACGGGAACTTTGGGACGATGTGGGAGTAAAGTTATGGGATGCAGCGACTACGGGAAGTGTTGAAGCGCAGCGTATGCTCCCGTGGTGGAGAAATATCTTTGAAGTTTTAAAGGCCCAGGAGGAAAGTAATAAAGATGACCCAGATAAAAAGAAAGACACTCCCCCGGTGTCTGCATTGTTATCGGAGGTAAAGAAGCCCTCGGCTCCATTGACGATATGTACCGCAGGGTATCCCCCTGAGGAGGATCCCTTCGATCCGGGACCCGTGGACCCTGAAAAGGAGCCAGATCTCTACCCCCCCGACCCACACGATGTGTGGGCCAACATTAGGCGCCAAGCGTTAAAGGAGGGGGAACTAGAGATTGCTAGAATGATAGTGGCTCCTGTAGTCTATCAGAGAAGCGGAGGAGCCCAGTGGGAAGCTCTATCTTTTCCGGTGGTTAAGGAGCTGCGCCGTACTGTTACTGAACATGGACTTTCTTCACCATATTTTGCGAGCCTGTTATCCTCTGTCCTCGATACATTTGTTATGACTCCGCATGATTTGAAATCTTTAGCGCGATTACTCCTGACACCGACTCAGTATACTTTGTGGGAATCCCACTGGAAGGGGGGGCTTCAAGCGCTCCTCTCGACTTACGCAGGTCATAATAACAATGCAATTGCTGCATTGACCATAGAACACCTCACGGGCACGGGTCGCCATACTAACCCGGTAGATCAAGCCCGAATTCCACGAGAAGCCCTTGAGGCGACCCGCGAAGAAGCAAAAAAGGCCTTCTTTAAGGTTCCTGATTCTCAAAAACCGCAAAAGGCTTTTACCACCATTACACAAGACTCTCGAGAGCCTTATATGCAATTTATTGATAGATTAAAGCAAGCTCTGGAGCGTCAAGTAGACAATGCGGAGGCGCGAGAGATCCTGCTGTTGAAATTGGCTGTAGAAAACGCTAATGCAGATTGCAGGAAGCTTTTAAAATCTCTCCCGAATCAGAACCCTACTTTGGTCGAAATGATTGAGGCATGTAATAGATTCGGTACTACAGAGTATAAATATGAAGTCATGGCTGCTGCTTTCGCAGCCATGCGCGGTCCCTTAGCACCAGGCGTCTGCTATGGATGTGGTAAACCTGGCCATTTGAAAAAGAATTGTCTACTTTCTAGTAGTAATAATGGACCCCGAGCTCCGGGAATCTGTCCTAGGTGTAAGAAGGGTCGCCATTACGCTAATCAATGTCGATCCAAGTATGATTTACAGGGACAACCGATCCAGGGAAACCGATCTCGGAGCGCGGGACAGCGACGCGTGCGGACACAAATGACGCCGTCACCTTTCAAAAATCCCCAGAGAGGGGCAGCAGTGCCTCAAGTCTTCGCCCAGCAACAACAGGCAGCGCCGGACTGGACCTGGCAACCGCCCACACAGTAACGTTGCTTGATTCCTCGGTTCACTTATTGTTAACAGATGTCTCGGGACCTTTACCCTCTAAAACACAAGCCTTACTAATAGGAAGGTCCTCCACGACATTATCCGGACTCTTTGTATTACCGGGTGTTATTGACCCTGATAGTACCGAAAGTATTAAGATCATGGCATGGACTCCGTTTCCTCCTTGTACGGTGCCGGAAGGCAGCCGCATAGCGCAATTAATATTTATGCCCATAGGCACAAATTGTCCAAATTTGGATCAGCTCCAACAAAGACAGGGTGGATTTGGTTCAACAAGGAGCCCACAAATCTTATGGGTACAATCTCTTTCTCAAAAACGACCTATGTGCCAATGTACCCTAATTCGTGGAGAACAAAAAGTGGTCTTGAATGGGATTATTGATACTGGAGCTGATGTCACAGTAATATCTCAAGCTAAATGGCCGCCACTGTGGCCGCTAGCCAATGTTTCCCAGGCGCTAGCTGGGATTGGCGGGACTGGTAAGAGTCACCAGAGCCTGGAACTTATCCAAGTTCAAGGTCCCGAAGGGCACATTGCCTCTGTTAAACCTTTTGTATTGCCTATTCCTATGGTTTTATGGGGGCGGGATGTGCTGTCACAGTGGGGAATGACAATTCGTACTCCTTTTTAGGTGGGGCCATTGAAACGCGCGACACCCTAAAATTGACCTGGAAAACTGATGTTCCTATTTGGGTAGATCAATGGCCCCTACCTTTAGAAAAGCTTCGCGCTCTTCAAGAACTGATCACAGAGCAACTCCAAAAGGGACACATCGTGCCTTCTCTTAGCCCATGGAATTCTCCTGTTTTTGTTATCAGAAAACAAACTGGCAAATGGCGCTTGCTCCATGACCTCAGAAAAATTAATGACGCCATGGAAACTATGGGGGCCTTGCAACCTGGGCTCCCATCCCCTACGATGATTCCTCGAGATTGGTATTTAACTGTTATTGATCTTAAAGATTGCTTTTTCAATATTCCCTTGCATCCGGATGATGCTCCTAAATTCGCCTTTTCAGTTCCTAGCGTCAATATGCAAGCTCCATTGCAAAGATATCAGTGGGTTGTGCTGCCACAAGGAATGAAAAATAGCCCGACGATATGCCAATGGTATGTAGCCAAAGTACTTAGTCCTGTCCGTACTACAATGTCTAATGTCTTAGTGTACCACTACATGGATGATATCCTGGTGGCTGCACAACATCACGCGGTCATGGAGAAAGCTGTAGCCCTTGTCACGGCTGCCGTAAATTCGGCGGGCCTCTGTATTGCGCCGGAAAAAATTCAAAAAACACCTCCATGGAAATATTTGGGCTGGCGCATAAGAACTCAAACTGTAGTTCCTCAGCCTTTGCAGATTCAGACTGATATAAAAAACCTGCATGATGCACAAAAATTGTTAGGAACCATTAATTGGGTCCGACCTCTGTTGGGGATTTCCAATTCAGACTTGAGCCCGCTGTTTGAGTTGCTCAAGGGAGACCCAGATTTGCGTTCTCAACGCTGTCTTAGTCCTGAGGCTGTTGCCTCGCTGCAAAAGGTGGCTACGGCCATTACTCTCAGGCAAGCACACCGATGTGATCCTGATCTCTCTTTTCATCTAATCATCTTAAACCCGGCTCGACAACCCCATGCATTAATATTCCAATGGGATCCACAAAAATCAGACCCGTTGTTGATCATTGAGTGGGTTTTTTTACCCAATCAGTCTGCAAAAACTATTTCAACACAATATGAAATGTTTGCCCACCTGATAATTAAAGCTAGACAGCGACTGTTGACGTTATCAGGAACTGATTTCACTTCTATTTGCTTACCTGTAACAGCCATATATCTGCAGTGGCTTTATCAGCAATCAGACACTTTTATACTGGCACTAGCGGGTTATGTGGGCCAGCTTACATCTCACCCGCCTTCGCATAAACTGCTTAATGCGAATTTTAGCATAACATCTAAACCAAAACGGAGCGACCAACCGCTGCAAGCCCTTACTGTGTTCACAGATGGATCTGGAAAGTCGCACAAATCAGTCATATTATGGTGGGACAACCAACGTGAACGTTGGAACTCAGACATAGAAACAGTCCCTGGTTCTCCCCAGATAGTCGAGTTAGCTGCAGTGGTTCGAGTTTTTCGGAAATGGCCAACGCCGGTCAATATCATCACTGATTCCGCTTATGTTACAGGGATTGTGGAACGAGCTGAAGCGTCTGTATTACGTAGTATTTTACATTTTGACTTATTTGCCTTATTACAGGAACTCGTCTTTCTTTTAGACTCTCGCCCTCACCCCTATTTTGTCATGCATGTTAGGTCTCACACTTTCTTACCTGGTTTTATTGCAGAAGGAAATCGACGGGCTGATTTATTAACCTTACCAGTACACGTGCTGCCGGATCGTCTAGCCCAAGCTAGACTCAGCCATTCTTTTTTCCACCAAAATGCTGGAGGCCTTAAAAGACAATTCGGCCTTACCTCTCAGCAAGCATCTAGTATCATTGCTACATGCCCTGACTGCCAGAGGCATTCCTTTCCGTCAATTGCAGGCGGAGTCAACCCTCGAGGATTGCAAAGTCTGCAACTATGGCAAACGGATGTCACCCACTATTCAGAGTTTGGCAATTTGAGATATATTCACTCTTCTATTGACACCTTTTCAGGTGCTTTATTTGCTTCTTGTCATACTGGGGAAAAGGCGCGTGATGTTCGTAAGCATCTTATGCGAGCTTTTGCTACATTGGGCACACCTGCACAAATTAAGACAGATAACGGTTCTGCCTATGTCTCTAAAGCAATGAAAACATTTTTTGACTCTTGGGGTATAACTCACATCACTGGCATTCCTCATTCTCCTACAGGTCAATCTCTCATTGAACGTTCCCATCAGTCGCTCAAACGCCTGCTACAACAACAAGAAGGGGGAGATGAGGGGAATAGTTTGTCCAATCCTGGGGGAAACTCCAGTGAAGATAAGATAATTGAAAGAGATCTGTGGGAGCGCATGAAGAATGGGCCGCAGAAGAAAGAACATAATATGATACGATTAGTGGAGGCTTAGGCCACAAGGGCATTGCGACCTTGGGATCTGTGGTTACACGATGGCAGGGTGTGGACCCGGCTGTGACCGACGCTGTCAGCAGGTGCGGGGCTGGGGTGTGCAGCAGAAAGATACAAAAGCAGAACTTGCGACCCTTGGGAACAGCGTGAGGAGGAGCAGCGAATAGAGAGCTCAGGTTTTGCAATATGCATTAGGTAATTAAGATGTAGCCAATGAGTTTTGTACATGGTTGTTCTGAAACCGTATATAAGAAGTTCGTGTAGAGCAATAAAGTGAGATCTGATTTCCACCTGGCTGGGTCTCCGTCTCTCCATCGCGGCAAGTTCCTTGCTATATTAACTAAAAAATTAGATGACCTCCTCAACTAATGTGTAGAAGAGTGTTAAAACATTTTATTTAAGAAGACGGAAAATAGAACATACCTTTGTAACAGTACTTACTGTCTCTGTATGTTGGATAATGCTTGAGAATTGCTAATGCATCACATTACTCGGGAAACACAAATTAAATCAAAGCTTAAAAGTGTAAGTTGGAAAATAGGGACCTGAAAAGTTTGGGAATTCTACCCCAAGCACAGGATGCAGCCAAAGGCCAATACTTAGAACTGGCAGAGGAGGAGAACAGAGATGTTGGAGACAGACCAGAAATACACGGCCCATGTTTTTATAGAAGCTGCAGTGAACAGGAATGACACTATTCCAGAGTAGGAGGACTTTAATGTTACTTTTTCAGTCTAAGGTAGTATTTTATGTGTATGCATAAAAACCTCATGTGCACACACACACACATATCGGTAGACCGCGAAGACCTTTAAGTAACAGGGTTATAGAAGAGAAACAGAGGCAACAAAATATCAAATAAGCTGCCTGATTCAGAGTATGTTGTAATACGAAAAGGGAATATGTCGGTAAGCAAACAAAGAAGCTATTACGATTGTCTGAACAAGGCATGCACTGAGACTGTAAATATGGCCTTTATTAAACATGGCTGTGTTTGTGCCATTTAATGGAAGAAACTCTTTTCTCTCTTCATTAAAAAAAAAAATATTTAGACTCTGTCTATAATCTTGGCCTTCAGCTGCAGAAAAGACAAGAAGAGAGAAAAAGCCACCATACTTTTCAGAAGCCCTGCTAGGGGCCTGGTGAGAGCAGGGTCTTTTTAATAGCAAACACACTTCTGTGGCAGCTAATTGTGAAACTAGGTAAGTTTTTCTTGTACCTACTCAAGTGGAATTAAAATAAGGGTGTTATTTTAAAAGTGCAGCATCAAAGATGTTGGGAAGAAGTTACACTCTTGCTCAGATTATCCCCTACAGCCATTGTGAATTTTAACTTGTGTCACCCAACTAAAGGTCTTCAGTTTTAATATTTTGAAAGCTGGAAGGGGGTGGGAGCCAGGAGTAATTTTATCATAATTTAAAAAAAAAAAGTGTAATGGAAAAACGGTAAAATTATCATGGCTCGCTTGTCTACAGAAGCACCAAGGGACAGTTTACAAGGACAACTGGACTATCATTTTTAGCGTGTGAACAGCAAACTCTGTACCTCTTCCACGACACAGGGGAGGTGAAGTATGAAGTGGCAGATCCTCTGGCTCAGAGCAGTCAGAAGAGCCCAGCTGTCCTGAAAGGCTCAGGAAACAAGGCATTCCCCACCAGAGGCAGCAATGGGAAGAAAGGGAGAGACCAAAGAACGTAACTTAAGGGAAAGCATTGTAAAGGCTGATTTCTGGCAAGAGGTAGATTGCTCCAGATGCATAAAATACTCAGTGAGGGGAGACTTGTCCCTTAAAGGTGTTCCAGAGCACTGAAATCTTGTTCTTCAAATCATCTCTTAGAGCGTGCTCCCCCTCCAGTGACTGATGTGAACCATGGAAGGTGAGAGTCCATAATCTAATGCCTGGGTTTGTTGACTCCTCTTACTGGGGGCTGTCCCCCAGCACAAAGTAAGATAGTCAATCACTCTCAAAAATAGGTGTCAGGAGGTATTTCTGACCTTTCTCTCCCTATCCATCTTTCTTCTCTTTCCACATTGCCAGCCATGCTCAGTCACAACTTAACCTGACAGATCTGGCAGCTGCCGGATACCCCTATGAACAGATTCAGCTCAGCAGCCCAGCAGAAAAACCCAGGGAATGTTTCTGCTGGGTTAGTGGGCTCGACTGGCACATGGGAAGGTATGACAAGTTCTGGGGCCACTGGAGAGAAGGTGGTAGCACCACATAGCTTGGAGCAGGGGAAGCCAAAGCAAGCGGTGGCAAACAGAACAATGAAATAGTTGCTACCTTGTCCTATCTCACAATGCACTGTGCAACCTGACTTTGGGACCTTCTCTCCAGGCAGGGAACAATTTAGGTGTATATATGTATTTTATGGTCAGCCATGAACGGCCCTCAAAAACAAACACTGAGGGGCTTAGAGCAAACCTTGCTTTGTGTATCAAAGCCGAATTGTAGAGTTACTACCCAGAAGCAAGCAGGATAAATGTAACCCCAATTTTAGGATAGAAATAAATTACTACCTTGCAGTCTAAAACACTATTTTCAGACTTCTTTTAAAGAAACAGAACCACAATTGCTGATGTGCAAAAAGCAAGCAAATTTAAATTAAAAAGCGCGCTTTGTTCACCTTTTTTCTTATTGAACTATGACAAAACCTGTCAGAGTGTACTGACAGATAATGAAGATAGATAAAAACAAACCTTCCCCAAAGATCTCACCTGCCTTTCATTCTAAGAATATGGCCTAGTAATAGTTTAACACATTCATATGAAAGGAAACAGCTAAAAAACATCATGATGATCCCCTCTTAGAGTTTTCCATTCACCATGCTCTATCACCACCGGACACAGGCACAATAAATCCAGGCTCTCAGAAAATCCTATCCCTCCAGAGAGATGTAAACATGGGAACAGCATTGCTTGAGTCAATATGCAGGCAGAAGTGGAGAGCAGCTTCCTACAGCCCCCCTACTTTAGTTCATCACCAAAGCTGGGAAAATAAGTGCATGGAGGGCAAATCCCAAGGCAGTAGCTCTGGTGGACACTCACCCACTGCTATTTCCTACCCTTTAAGCACTTACAGTATAAGTAAGTATACAGCACTTACAGAAAGATCATATTTTGTGTCTCTCTTAATAAGTTCTGCACTGTCTAGGTTAGGAAAAAAAAATAATGAGGCAGAGAGGCTGATGAAATGCTTTACTTTTATTAACTTTTTTCAGAAGCAAAGCTCATTTACTCAAAGTCTCACACAAAGTCTGCATTTGAGCAAATGATTTGAGACAGGTCTCCCCTTAGGCACACTTAGCTGTACAGCATCTTCCCTTTGGGCCTGAAAGGAATTGGTCCCTGGCAGTTATAATGATAGAGGTGCTGACTACGTGGAAATAAGAAATGCTCTCTGATTTCTGAAGTTTTAGATAGGAAATCTTTTCATCTTCACAATCCAATATAGCAGTTTTATTTCTTCTTTTTAAAGTAGAGCTGTGACAAGTTTTACATTTTCAAAGCCAGAAAAGACCAACCAAGAATGTCTGTATAAATGGGTGATAAAAGAATAATCCAGTATTTTCAGTGGCAAGAGGAGTTCTTTTGCACCAGGTATTTGGTGGATAAGATTTATTCTTACCGCCACACACAGATACAATTTTGGTACCAGAAACGGCTCAAGGACAGACAGAGCAGGGGAATGCAAAGCATCCTGTGGCCTTACTCTTCCCTTCTGGCATAATGTTAAACATTAATTGGAATTTCTAGAGCTTGAAGTTTCTACCAAGATCTGAAGGGAATATATAGTCTGAGATCCTATTGGAAAAACAACCAACAACATAGCTAAGAGGGGAATTATGTCTTGCATGTGTTAGCTGCTAGCTTTATTTACACAGTGAATTAAACAAAAGGAACAAATAGACATTGAACAGCATAAACATTTTTTGAAAAAGGATTGGTATCTATATTATAGCTACTTATTCCATTTCTTTGTACTACGAATGAGCAGTAGTTCAACCAATTCTTAATTAAACCTAAATCAGACTGTTTGAAACTGTTTCTCTACAGGAAAGGGAATGGAAGAAAAAAACAAAACATAACTTTATACAAATAAAATAAAGCAGGCTCACCCCTAAAGAGCAGGAGTTTTACATGTATAACATCTTCCACAGCAGTTCGGAAGCTCACATTAAGTATCATGCTGATTTGCAGAGGTTTGCAGGAGAATTGGAACACAATTTACAACACAATAACAAACGTAGAGGCTAAAACACTATTCTACAAATATCTCTTCAAAAGAAGCACTACTGATAATGTTACAGCTTAGACAAAGGATCAGAAAGGAGGTGGAGAGGGCTAAGACTTAGGAGAAGAAAGAAGCCAAGCAATTCCCAGTCAAGAAACCAACTTACTATCTTAGTTACTGGACACCTCCATTCTCTAGCAGCGAAAAAAAATTGTGGAAATTCCTTAATTTCTAGTTAATGTCAATAAGACAAGCATACTTCAATAACTTGTTATACAGCTTGTTTTCTAGTGGACATCAGTGGTTGGGTCATACATGTATTTTCCTTTGTCACACAAATTCTTTTTAAGGTCAGCACTGAAACACGCTGAATGCAGGTAATTATCTCTTTCCTATTGAAATAAAGGATAAATAAAAGAATACATCTAAGATGTGAGACACCATCTCTACATCTTTTTCAGCCAAAACCAAGAGTGGGGGACATGGAATTGAGATCCATTGATCCACCAAGCTGTCATAAAAAATTACTCAGCTTCTTATTCTGGTAATTTAGAAAATTCTAGTAAGTGGGAGACATTCTGGTTTACAACCCCTACTCCAAGCATGGTGTCATGAAAATCCAAAATATAAACAAGTAAAACAAAACAGCCACACATCTAAACTGTCAGTAATCAATAGGTTCAAATAACTCCATTATTTAAAATTTCTTCTACTGGTGCCTGTAAGTTGTTCATGAACTCCTCGCTCCAAGTTTTCCATCAAATCCCCAGTTCCAAAAGCTTGCTGTTTGAGATGTCTGGCGGCTATTAAAAAAATTGAGAGTTTTGTGAGAACATGTCACTTCTGACAACACTTGATGGATAAATTGGAAGTGATTCTATTTCCACTTTTATTGTGATTAGAACTCTTTGGAATTTTTCTGATGAAAGTGTTTCACTACCACTTCCTAAAGCTGAAGTTGGAAACAGGTTTCACAGGACCGAAGTCCATTTCTTCCCAGCAACCTGCACATGAGTCACTATTGAGTTCAGATCCTCTAAGTTCCAGCTCAAGCCCGGACTGTGAAGCATCCATCAAGGCACAAAGACTAATCCAGAGCTCAGGATGCCTGGACAGCACAATTAAAGGGGCTGGGAGTTCCTGGAGTAAATGTTACATAGGCGATCATGGACATAGTGTTTGTTAAAAAAACCTAACCAACCTTCTGGGGTCTTGGCATAGGACACATGTTTGGGAATTGTATCATTTAAACAGAACTTATGAGAATGATTATCAGGGTTGTCAGAAAGAAAGCTGTCACATGGGTTTGGCATGGTAACTGGGATACTCTCAGACAGAGATTACTTGTCTAGACAGTCCTTTGGCCTGACCCACTGTGACCCAGTGACCCAGTGTTTATGTCAGCCCTTCAAAACCTGTTTTTCCCCAGTCCTACTCTTCCATGCCCACCTCTCCTCCCTACACATTAGCTCAGGAGCCAGGGCTCTGTTTCAGGATTTAGGCAAGATTAGTTCAACCTCAGCATCTGCCCAAAGAGATTCAGACTCTCATTTCCTGCCTTCCAGGTGACTTCTATAAATATTTGGGTAGAGATTCTGGGTACTCCCCATGCAGCTGAAATTACACTACTATAGAGATAATCAACAGGGATCCCATGGGATGCCAGCTACAAGCCAGTGACTAAGGCAATACGGCAGGGAAAAGATATGGTTTCTACTCACTGCTCCGGCCATTGGAGGAAAAATAATGCAATCATGAGTGTTGAAGTGTATCCTATTTCATTTCTGGGAGGAAAGTTTCGGCTCCTGTCTTTCAGACATGAATTACAAGTGGAGGCACAGTTAAGTTAGCTGTCTTAGGGACAGAGCTCAGGATGTTTCCCTGCCTCTAGCATTTCCCATAGCCTGGCCAGGATGGCTGCTGTCTGTGCTGTGGTACCCAGCTTTGCCCACGTACTACATAGGGAGTAATGGCATCTGGCTCTGGAGTGAAGGCAAATGCCAACTGTCTGCATGATCCCAGGGACATACTACATGAAAAGCCACCAGCTGGACAATTGTGTTTTGTGCAAGACATTCCTCTCTCCAGTTCAGCTATTTTTACATCTTTATATAACACCCACCAACACGCAAGTCCCATGAAAAGGTGGGACATCACAGGATCACTGTTTTACAGAGCTGCTGATTTTAGGTGTGACCCCCCCATGGCTGTGGAGGCAATGTGGCTATAGACCTGCTCTTAGATAGCAGCCTCCACCCTTGGCACGGCAATCCTGCCTCAAACCCTCCTGTAAATCCAGTCCTCCACATTTCAGGTAGGATAAGCCGCTATTAGAGAAAAAGAGGAGGAAGCTGTGTATTTCTCAGCTCTAGGACTTTAAAATCAGAGCTGCAGGACACAGTAAGGGAAGATCTGTCCTGCTGCTTGTGATCAAAGAACGTTTAATCTTTTCTCCAGATGACTGCATGCTCTCCGTTCTCCCTCCCTTCCCTTTGACTAACCTCATTCCCAAACCCAAAAGAGAATCTGAAAAAGAAATATTTATGTGTTTACACTGAGCATGCTCACATGGTTATCTCCCTCAAACATTTAAGGCAACATAAAAAAAAATCCTGTCTTTTAGGAATATTCACAGCAAGAAGAGAAAAAAAAGACCAACAAAAAGCAAATAGCAGTGATAAACTTACAGTGTTTATCCCCTATCGCATTAATTGTTTATTGACCCAGCAGCCCACAGGAGTTAGCATACTCAAACTCACATATTATCATACTTAAGTCATAGTAGTTAAATAAACATTAGTTCGGGCAGATCTTCATTTACCCTACTTTACATACATCAGTAAAGATATTCAGATTGTGACGGGTTTCCCATAAAACAGAAGATGGGCTAAAATGACATTCACTGCCTTCTCAGTTTGCATTTCCTATAGTGTTCTGCAGTCTTCCTTGAGATAGCAAGAAATAACTAGTCTCATTAAAATGAAGGCAAATTTATTATTAGTTCGAACAGACATTTTATTCATGTGTAAATGACAGGATAATAGCTGTTGTTTGACAGCTTGCTGAGAAAATTGTAGCTTTCATCATCTTAGATGACAAATTTTTCCTAAAATAAAATGAACACCCATGGAAGAAATTGGAATTAGGGTTTTAAACAGAGAAAAGAATATGACAACTATTCCACTTAACTGAATCAGTTTCTGTGATCTCACAAGAGGCAAAAATACTTTGGTTCAGAACAAGCCAAATTCAGACATCACTTGGCAAGCTACATATTAGAAGTAGGCAAAATACATGGAGAATTTAAAAGGAAAAGTAGTAAACTCACTTTCAGATTCTTAAAGCTCATTAGTTTACTCAAAACAAGCAGTTTTTTACTTTTTTGTTGTCCTTATGTTTCAGAAATCTCACACAAATGTGATTTTTTTTTTTGGCAGCTTGATTGCAAAAGCCTATTAAGGCTGCTAAGCAACGTCTAGTATTAGTTACTAGTTACAGGATTTTGAGTCTTGGATCTGAGGAGAAATGCTTTTCTTTTTTAAAAAAAGGTTATATAGGTGATTTTAAATATTTTTAATAGAGAGGACAAGGAAATGCCAAGACCTCCCAGAGGATTTGAAAAATAAAGTGCTAACCAACATGGGAAGTACAAGCTTCTCTTTGTGGAAAGAACATTATTGGAAAGTTCTCTTTTCACATGTCAGTCTTGGCATGGAGAGTAGAAAACATAAGCATTTTTACAGCTGCCAAAAACAAATTTGAGGCTGAAGTGTTTTGTTCACAGTAAAAAAAAAAAAAAAAAGATTAGTTTGACCTTAAGTAAATCATTACATTCCAAAACAAATGGTTATTTTGCATTTAAATTGAATAGTTTCTGCAAGTACTCTACATCAACATCAATTCAATCTACTCAACTTTTCAATTTGCAAATGTGAGGAAAATGAAACACTTCCCCAAAACTAGCTCAGGATCCTTAAAAAAAAAAAAAAAACAAACACCAAGGCTTTATCCTGTTTTAGGAGCTTCTAAGTTGTTGTCAGCAAAATGACAACCTTGTCTTTCCCCAGGCTTTATCCCCAAATGCTACTCTATGGAAAAATGGGAAGGTAAAACACTTCCCAAACTTGTCAGAAATTTAGAACTTCTTTGAGATTCATTAAGACACTTCTGTAATCACCAAACAACAAATCCAAAGAAGAACATCAAGCATTATTTTATGGTTATTGTATTTTATTTTAGAATATTTATTTTAGTTCATATCAATTAAACAACAAGTATTGATTTGTGAGATTAATACATCTTAAAACTTCAGGCCAAGTCCAGGACCCCCAAGCCCATGCTCCATGGCTAGCCTTCTCCTTTTTTTGACTTCCTCAGTTCTCTTGGTGATCACATTTTTGTCTTAGACTCTGCTCTGGACTCATAACTACTCTGCTCCAGAAACCAAGCAGAGCAGGACCTAGGGCATAATAGGGGTGTCGTTTATCAGGCAGACTCAGTATACCTACACAAAGATAATCACACCCTTCAGAAAATACAGTCACTGCTGCTTTTGTTTTAAAACACAAATAGGAGGCATCTGCTGCTATTGTTAGTAGTCTGGTAGAGAATCTAAATGGCATTTAGACCTGCTCCGTCTAAATGAGATTAAGTTTCCATAATTATATTCTCCCCTGTTGACATCTGGACAAGACTCAAATTCTACCAAAAGGCTGAGTTAGCTGAAACAACGCCACTGTGACATTTTGCATCTATTGCTGAATTTCAAAGTTTCATTCCACATCAGAATTGTAAAGAAGCTGAAATTTTGGGTTCCCACAGAACGAATTCCCAGAGAGCTGACTGAGAAATAATACAGACCTTTCTTAATGAGTGACTTTGCATATACTTTCAATACTTCTCTACACAAGGGAAGCAGTTAATAATCCAGGGAAGAAAAAACAAAACAAAAAAAAAAAGAAAAAAAGACAAAACAGACTTAAAGAAAAATATGATGCTGATCAAGTGAGTGAATTCAGAGGGAATGAACTGATGGGACAATTCTCAGAAAAAGCAAAGAATATTCCCCCCCCAGTATGTTCCCTGGTCTCCCAAACACTGGAATTACCTTTCCTATTTGGGGATACAAACACTTCATCTGTCATGTCTAATTTTGTCTTTTCTCCTATTGGTTTTGTTAACCAAGAATGTTACCCATTTCAAACAGTGGATATTTCTTCAACCTGTTAATTATTTCTGACTTGCAGATGGTCTATCATAGAGGCCAATTTCAATATCTGCTAATGTTTAAAATTCAGTGCTATAATGGATGTTGCTTGGCAGGCCAAGGGACTTAGTGAAATACTGCATATATTTGTTTGTTTACTTGAAATATTAAAAAACCCACCCAGTTGTCTTCCAAAATCTGTGTTTAGACTGAGACATTTTAGATTTGAAGACATCTCAGTGATTCTCAAATCTTATTCCAAGATGTGAGAGTATACTTTTTTCTCTTCCCTTAGAATTGACAATCCAATTAAAGGCAGTCCTAAAAATAGCATTGTTGCAGCTACGGATTTAACTATGGATAACTGGTCTTTGTGCAATAAACAGCCTGAAGATACAAGATCAGTACTTTCCTCCTCCTAGAGTAGGCAGGAGCCTTCATCTTGAACTGACTCAAGGCGAGCCAGGTGACGACACGGTATTGCTATCAGCATCACAGCAACGCTTTGAAACTCTGCTGGATTCTATACAGAAAAATAGAGAAACACAGTTCCCATCCTAAATAACTTTGGAGGCTAAACAAACAGATCTAAACAGGAAGGGGAAAGGCAGTAGCTGAAGGCTATGACTATCCTTGGCTATAGTCTTCATCACACAGTAACTGGGATTCAGCTTAGGTAAGAGATACTCACGTTCAGAAGACTTCTCCAGGTGTCATGGCACATCACTCTTAAAGATGCCACTGTCCTAGTTACATGCTGTGGTAAACCAGAGTGCAGTTTTAAAAGAAGATTGGAAGTGCAAGCATCCAAATGGGGCCATGCTCAAAAATGCAACACACGTTTTCATTCACCAAGTCAAATGACAAAAGATTCTCAACAGTAAATGTTATTATAAGTAGGCCACTGTTTAAAAAGCCTTTTCAAATCAACAACACATGGCTCCAAAACTATTTAACCTCAAAATCTCATAAACAAGTTTGCTCAAGTACAATTTATTTTCTTCAAACAGAAATTCAACAAAAGTTTAAGACGTGTACGGACAATGCTGAAATAAAGGTTGCAACTTCTTTCATTTAGCAATAGACAGAAGTATTAGATGAAACCCAGATTTCATGCTAATTTGAGTTATTTTTGGCTCAAAAATAATTTGTTTCCCTCAGAAGCTATCAGTAAGAACAGTATTCAGAGGCAAGAAAAGAAATACAATTCATATAGTAGCTGTGGTCACTTCCAGGAAGAGGGGAGGGAGGTGAAAAAATTCCCCAGACTCATAAGTCTGAAATAGCACTTTTATAACGGAATTTAGTTTCAAAGATATGAAGCTACAACTGACTGTCTAAGACTTCAAAATGAATTAGCTGACATGATGAGTAGCTCCATTTCAGAAAGCAGAGAAGTAAAGCAGAAAGAGATATTAAGGTGTTCAAAAAAAAAAAAAATGCCCTGTGTCCTTACTGGAATATTTACTGGCACATAACAAATACCAGAAGTTGAAGTACATTATCCTTCCCTCTGGTAGTACTTCTGAACCACTGTCACCTCAAAATCATGGCTGATTCATCACAGCACTCCCTTGCCCAACTCCTTCCATATATGCAGTTATGCCCCATGGAGACAATTATTTGAGTGGCAAGTTTCTGTCAATCTAATTCTCTACCTTCTAGTGCAAAAAGCACCCTACATCATTCCCTGTGCTTTCTTAGTATCCACAAAGGCTATCCTTGGATATTTAAACAGAAATGCCACCACGATTAGGAATTTTAAGACACAGCGCTGACATAACTGCTGGATAAAATCTGGACAAATCAATAGCAGCCCTGGGAGGAAGATACTTGATTTGATACAGTTCCTCAGTGTAGGGCAGATTGTGTCTCTTGTGGTTGAAGTCTTTCTCTCTCCCCCTTTCCCCTAGGAGAATGAGTTATTGTTTTTAAGTTCATATTCTCAAAAATAGGATCTGAACTATCTTGCTAAATTCATTGGGGGCTGACATTTCAGAGTCTTCTGGTAGGGTCCATTGATTTGATAGCTGACTTGACTCTTAGAAGAGACAATAAATACCAATTTTCCACTTAGGCAGAAAATAAACCTACACTCACACTGTCATTTACCAGCCTTTAAGTTAGCTGATACATGAGATTATGTAAAATATTTTAGGTATTTTCAGCGTCATGAAACATACTGTAATATGGTTGAATTCTAAACTTGCATGTGATGTGTTACAACTGAATGCAATATGACTGTCAAACATAACTCAGTGAAAACCATGGAGATGGGTTATTCCAAAAGAATGCTATAGGCATCCAGTATTATTTCATTTAAGTAAAGATAGGTCATTTCTTCATATAATTGCAGCATACCTGCAGAAAACTCGTGTTCAGTTATGTTTCTCACCTAGAAAACATTTCATATAGACCAAGAAAAGTAGTCATTAAAACTAAGTATATTCCAGTTAAATAGGTTAGAAGGTAACACAAAAAACCCTGAACATTCCTGATGCTTTCTCCTAACAGACCAGTTACTCTGCTCTCTCCTTTACATATCTGTGAGTGGTTGCATTTTGGTATAGGTAAGTTCGTCTGTCACTCAGTGTCAATATGCCACTTCTCTGATGTATGAGTAGCAGCAGAAAAACAACCAAGTCTGAAGTTTTCTTGCCGAGTCCCACATATGTCGAATGCTGTTTCGTAAGAGTTATCACCACAAGGAATAGATGGAAAACAAAAATTCCATTAGGCAAGACAGCCTTATACTCATGTCCTTTATCCTAGAACATAACTAGATCTCTAACAAATGTTCATATAACAAGGAAGATATTTTTCCATATTAGTCAAACATTCACACCCCTGGCAGATTAGAGGCATGATTCTAGATCTAACATAGTTCTTGTTTTCCATTCCTGAAAGCTGTTGTAATACCTAGATATCAGATATATTCACCGTACATCAACATCCTCGTAAGATGTGTTCTCTACACGAAGTCCACAAAGTTCCTTTCACCTAATGAAGCACCATCATTCTCTCAATTTTCCAGCATACATCTCCATAATCCAGATAAGAGTCTGAATATCACTTGAATGCATAAATGTATCAATATAAGCTCCCAGTTGATATTTGCTAATGAGGGTAAGAATTGTGCCTTTTTAGATGAAAACATAATAAAAGACAACTCAGTAGAAATTCTTCTGAACTACCCTTTCAAGGTTGAATGATCCAGACTATAGGAGATCCTTGAGGCACATAGACCCCAAGTAGAAGAAACTTCTGCAGCCTCCTGCTACACTGCAGGTCTATCAGATCAGATCAGAGTAAGAGGGAGAACTGCTGCATCAATGTTTTCAGGGCTTCCTTGTCTTGTCCTACAAAAGTTGAGGCTGATCCGCCACATGAGAAAGCCCTGTTTCAGGCAACCCTTTAGGTAGAATTAAATTGGCTGAATTAAATGTTTAGAAGCAGGTGTTTGAAAGTAGAAAGTATTCATACCACCTAACTCACTGCAGGAGTTTTGCCAGTTTAGAAAGAGCATGTCTCTGGTCTTCTGAAGGAGTTTCCTCCTTACCCTCAACTCTGGAAGACTAACTGACAGTGTCATGGCATGGCCACCGCTGCTTGCCTTAAATATCCTATGCTGGGTATCATCTCTTTCCTTCTTCCGGATGCAGTGGATCCAGAGATCCTCCCTAGAAGTCTAAGATTATGGAAGACATTAGTCAGATGTCTAAAGGCAGTTTCCACACATACAAAGTTAATTCTGGACAGAACTATTACAGAAAACTGGGGAAGAGAAAGTAGGGTAACTGGTTAGAAAATGAAGTCCTGTAATAGATCTGGAACTGGTTAAAAGCCAGAGAAAAGAAAACAACAGTTTTATCATGGGAAAATACTGCCAGTAAACATAGCTGTGAATAGACATTCAGATCAACATTGGTCTTGTTCAGTTCTGTGGAGTAAACAAAGGAGACACACAAGGCAGGGGAAAAAAAATACCATACTGATGACAGAGGTCACAGTACGGTTATGAAGAAAGCCAAAATAAACTGGGCAGTGAAAATTTAATACAGGGGAACAAAGAGTGGTAAGGAGAAAAAAAACCCTACATACTGATAATTTCCAATCAACGTTTCACATTTCACTGAAAAGACTTGCATGCTATCACTCTGTAGCTCACTAAGGGTGCCTGTTTAGTGCATAGCAGTCAAAAATAGGCTTCATTAAGAAGGGAAAAGATAATTGAAAATGCAATGCCATTTACATAAAATCATGATACTGAACACTACTTGAATATTATATTCAGTTCATTACTTCAAGTCCAAGAAAATTAATAAAATAAGGTCTAGGAAAGGGAGGTCTTGGCACTGGTTGGCTGACAGGTCCAGAGTTGCTCTTTGAACACTGTAGTTCACACGAAGGCTATAATAACACACATTATGTTTTCAGATAAAAATATTCATTAGCTTTCTTCATTCTTTTCTTCTCTCCTATGTTAGGATCTTCTAGACACAGGAGGAATGCCACAAATGATGGAACCAATGTCAGAGCCACAAGGTAAAACAAGGAAAGACAATGCCTCTGTCTGAACTGGACAAATACTTCAGTATGTTAATTCATAACAGAGCAAACTAAATTTACTTTGGCCTTATTTGCAGCCATTTTCATCACATGATAGGCACATCAATTTATGGGTATGAATGTTTATAGAAAGAATTATTCCAAGGAAGTTAAGCACCTGAGAGGAAAAAAAACCATAAAATATTGAATTTAGAAACATGAACGAACACACTTACTCAAGAGAATTTTGCCCATTATAAATGGCATTGGCTTAATACAAAAATAAGTAACCCTAAATGAAAATTCCTTTATCCACTATCTGGACAATAGGTAAATATTTTAGTTCTGAGATTCTTCTCTATACAAATTTTTCCATAAGTTACTTTCCAGATTTCCTGGGCAGGGGACAGAATCATTCCAGGAAACTCACTTTACTCAGTCAGCTGTCATCTCAGGGGAGGAAAAAAAAAAAAAAAAAAGAAAAACAAACAAACAAACAAAAAACCCACACAGCCAAAAATGACAAAAACCCCATTCCTTGTATTATACTCAAGTTTACTCAAAACACACCTTGTGGCTACATGTTCCCATCCCAGTAGGGTGATGAAATCTACTGAATAGCCCAGTAGTGCTTAGTATATCATAGAATGGTTTGGGTTAAAAGGGACCTTTAAAGGTCATCTAGTCCAACCCCCCTGCCATAAGCAGGGACACCTTCAACTAGACCAGGCTGCTCAGAGCCCCGTCCAACCTGTCCTTGAATGTTCCCAGGGATGGGGCATCTACCACCCCTCTGGGCAACCTGTTCCAGTGTTTCACCACCCTCATCGTGAAAAATTTCTTCCTTCTATCTAGCCTGAACCTACCCTCCTTTAGTTTAAAACCATTACGCCTTGCCCTATCGCTATAGGCCTTGCTAAAAAGTCTCTCCCCATCTTTCTTATAAGCCCCCTTTAAGTATTGAAAGGCTGCAATAAGGTCTCCCTGGAGCCTTCTCTCCTCCAGGCTAAACAATGCCAACTCTCTCAGCCTGTCCTCATAGGAGAGGTGTTCCATCCCCCCGATCATTTTTGTGGCCCTCCTCTGGACCCACTCCAACAGGTCCATGTCTTTTCTGTACTGAGAACATTACACATTTGCATTCATTTCTGTCTTCAAACACACCATCATCATCTCTGGTGGACATCCCAGATAGAGCAGGCTACAAGAGCCTGCAGAAATAACCCTCCATTTGATGTTGTTCAACTCAGGGGAAAGATATTTGATTACTCATTGTGCTGAGAGTAGGAGGGGTAGAACAAGTCTGTAAACATGTCTATTCACTTAGCAGATGAGAGCTTGGTTTCAACAGTTAACATTCTGGGAGAAGAGCAGTGCAGGTTCTTGTATCCTTCAACAGGGAATGGAATGAAGTCCATGGCCAGTGACCAAATCTCACAATTACAAGCTGAATAAGACTTGCTCCCCTCTTATTTCCTCTGTCTTCTGTTTAGTATCATTAACCTTTCATTAAACCATTCTGTCTCACTTCTAAAAAGGTTTTGTTTAACCCTAAACATAAATTTCATACTTAGAAAAGGGAGGAAAAAATCCCTGGATCAGTATTACTTGTTTTCTTCTTTTCCTCTGATGAATGGCTAAGCAGAGCTCTTTCCACAGCCCTTCTAATCACCAGCTGCTTTGTGACTCCCATTGCTGGCTTCAAACAAGCCTCGTTAACTCCTATTTAATTTCTGGGAGCATAATCAGTTCCACTTTTTCCTGAGTGAGATGAGGGGGTCATGACAGAAGAACCAGTTGTCATTCGACTGCTACCGCCTCTCAAAAGTGCAGACAAAGAGTAGGTGTGAGGGGATTGACACAAGCCAGCATTGCTCCATGAACTGAGCCTGGACACAGCTCTGGAGAAGTCTCAAGTAAGGGGAAGCAGGAACTGAACTATGACCATGGGTATGTCTGAGTAATGTAGTAATACCCAAGCTTGTTAAACTTTTGGTATGGGAAACAGTCCAGCTACTGTCCCTATTTTCTAGCCAAAAGTATTAGGAGGGTTTAAGAGAACATATGGATACTCCAGAGACTCAGAAGAACAGCTGGCTGTGCTCTAAAAGGAAAGCTAAGCAAAAGTGTTGGCAGATTTAAAGTGGCTTCCAGCTCACAAGGAAGAAAGCATACACTAGATTCTTGTCTCAGACAGTGACTCGAGGAGGTCAGTCACACAGTAGCTCTCTAGATTAAAAAATCTCCTCCTAAAGGGAAAGTGCACTGCTGCTTGACTAGTAGGAGACAGAGTCTTTTTTTGCTTATTGCTGGTATGTAGATAGACTTGCACTGTTACTGTGTTTAAAAATGAGAGGCAGACAATGAAATTTTTCGCCGATGTAACTGTGGCGCTCACTGTCTAGGATCAGTGGGAAAACCTCATCCGCCTACAGTGAGAAGCAAAGTTAGGCCATGAAAAGCACCAAGTTAGCCGTTTCCCACAGCATCCTCCTGGAGAAAGTGGCTGCTCATGGCTTAGATGGGTGTACTCTTCACTGGGTAAAAAACTGGATGGACGGCCAGACCCAAAGAGCTGTGGTGAATGGAGTTAAATCCAGTTGGCAGCCAGTCACAAGCAGCGTTCCCCTGGGCTCAGTACTGGGGCCACTTCTGTTCAGTATCTTCATCAATGATCTGGATGAGGGGACCGAGTGCTCCCTCAGTAAGTTTGCAGATGACACCAAGCTGGGCGGGAGTGTTGATCTGCTCGAGGGTAGGAAGGCTCTGCAGAAGGACCTGGACAGGCTGGATCGATGAGCTGAGGCCAATTGCATGAGGTTCAACAAGGCCAAGTGCCAGGTCCTGCACTTGGGCCACAACAACCCCAGGCAACGCTACAGGCTTGGGGAAGAGTGGCTGGAAAGCTGCCCAGAGGAAAAGGACCTGGGGGTGCTGGCTGACAGCTGGCTGAACATGAGCCGGCAGTGTGCCCAGGTGGCCAAGAAGGCCAACGGCATCCTGGCCTGTATCAGAAATAGCGTGGCCAGCAGGAGCAGGGAGGTGATCGTGCCCCTGTACTCGGCACTGGTGAGGCCGCACCTCGAATCCTGTGTTCAGTTTTGGGCCCCTCACGACAAGAAGGACATGGAGGTGCTGGAGCGTGTCCAGAGAAGGGCAACGAATCTGGTGAAGGGCCTGGAGCACAAGTCTGATGGGGAGCGGCTGAGGGAACTGGGGTTGATTAGCCTGGAGAAGAGGAGGCTGAGGGGACACCTCATTGCGCTCTACAACTACCTGAAAGGAGGTTGTAGCGAGGTGGGTGTTGATCTCTTCTCTCAAGTGACAAGTGATAGGACGAGAGGAAATGGTCTCAAGTTGTGCCAGGGGAAGTTTAGATTGGATATTAGGAAAAATTTTTTCACCAAAAGGGTTGTCAAGCCTTGGAACAGGCTGCCCAGGGAAGTGGTTGAGTCACCATCCCTGGAAGTATTTAAAAGACGTGTAGATGTGGTGCTTAGGGACATGGTTTAGTGGTGGACTTGGCAGTGCTAGGTTAACGGTTGGACTTGATGATCTTAAGCGTCTTCTCCAATCCAACCTAAACAATTCCATGATTTACCATGGCCATCTGCTTCCCTGTTACCTTGAACAGCTTTGCATAAAATTGCATTGGGCACAGCTACCTCTGAGTTGGTCTTATCCCTAAGAGGCTAAAATCTTCCTTTTGATTACATTACAAAATGTAATAATAAAAATGTAAATAACCAAAATGTAATAACAATTAAAAAATTTTGAAGACATGATATATTCTAACTCAATGACACTGTGGTAACATCACAAGTGATGCAAGTGTTTTCAAAGCCTAAGGGAAAAGCATACACAGGATTTGCCAGCAGAAGGATTCTTTTGAACACATTAGCACTCCACTTAGCATCTGTCTCCAGTGACAGCATCCCTCACCTTTCAGGCTGAACCTTGAGCTGCACGCACAGAAATCTAAGAGAAGTTTTGACGCTCCCTCATGACAAAGAGTCAACTCTGATTTTCTGATAGTTAGTACCTGACCCATTAAAACATTGGGATTAGGCTAAAAGAAATTCCAAAATATGGTTGCCACTAAAGGTTTGCTAGTCTGGAATAAGTGCGTTGGTCTAAACACATGCTAGATACATGAAGTCGTCAGCTTTCCTCCACCATCTACAATTTTATAATCCATTCCTGTGATGCTGAACCAATCTTATAAGACTTTTAAAATAAAAGTTACAATATGAGTGTAGGCCTAATCAATAGGATTTTAATTGATTTTGAACTACTCAGTGAAATACCTTTAGGAAAAGCTTACTGTGAGTAACTTTCCTCTCTTTCTTCATGAAGTGTTGGGGGGATACAAACCTAAGGCAAAGATAGTACAAAAACACTGCTGTTCTGTTAAACACAGTTGTTTTCCGAAAAGAAAAGCTTCAAGACAGAGCAGATCACTTTTATTGAGGACAGGAGGAGAGCAGCCATATGTTTATGCTAATTGTGCATGGGTTTTCAATGGATTTATACCAAGTAAGAGAAACCTGAAGTGCCATGCTGTAAGCAAAATTTCAGTTAGAAGAGCAGCTCAGTCTCTCCCAGAGATGACAATAATGTGTTTGTTTACAGCAAAAGCTAAAATGTCCTCTTTTCTACCATCACTGTTAAAAAAATAAAAAAGTTTGACAGAAGTAGAAGGAAATTAAGCTTTCCTGTCTAGTAAAAAGATTTTTAGTTTTACAGATAAGCTACAAGCATCCATAAAATACTAAGTGTCTGAGATACAGTGGTATAAAGAGGCTCCCATTTCAAAAATATAAACAAAACAAACACAACAAAAACCCCAAAGAACAAAGAATCAAGTCTCAGAGCTGGATGGTGATGTTTAGATTAATCAAGTGTAATATTAAATATAGAATGTATAGAGAATGTCCTTTAAAGCAGCTTTGAAGTTTTTCCAGCATTTCATCCATCTGAACTTCTCCCATGTCAAAAAGCATGACTCTATCCACACAATTCCTGACATGTATGGTATGTGTTAGACTGAACTCACACAAGTACAAGCCATGCTCTTTAAAGGCACAGCAGATTACTCTGCAGAACTAAACCACTAAAACTTCTCATAAAAGCCAAGCTATGGCACATGAGAACCTTAAGCAGTCTCCCTCCTATATTATGAACTTCAACAAACACTAGTAATAGAATCTAAGAGCAGCTTCAGAGCTCCAGAAAACAGCATGGGCCAAGGTCTTTTCTTAATTTCATCACAGGAAATACACCCAAACCCATGTACTTGCACCCAGAGGAAGGTCAATGTAGCTTTTCAGGATAAACATCACCTAACTTACTCCATCAAGGCAATAAACAAAGAAGGGTCATGTTTGGCAGTGACAGTCTCACTGGTTACACCACAACACACACTTAGGTATGGCTTCTACAGACTGCAGAGGTTGTTTGTTTTTTAAATAAAAACATGTATGCACTGAGGCTGCAAAGTTGAGATTTTCAAAAGGTTTTTAATGTAAATTTAGCTCTGCAAATTTGTATATTAATCTGCTCACATAAGCACTAGAAATTGATCAAAGCACATAAACTAGGGAGAGTGTCATGCAAAATGTAGGGCGTGATGTAGGATGCCAATCTCTTCTTTCAACAAGAATTTAGCCATGCTGTGGCATGGAGGACCAGACCACAGACCTAACAAATAGGCAGTAACAGGGTTTTCTTCTTTAACAGCAAACCACAGCAGCAGAAGTGACACCATACCACCACCTAACATGCAAGTTTGTGCTTCTGACATGTAAAACTGATAGACACCCTGCCAGGACATCACAGGTTGGAAGCCCCTGCACTTTGCAGGTCCTTACTGGGTAACAGAATTCTGGGTAAATGTCCAGGTTTTCACTTAAGCATGCTCTCATTTAGCGCTCTTCCTCTCCTAAAGCCCCTTTCTCTCTATTTTGCCCCTTTTTGAATTCCATGTCCTCTTCCCTGCAAAATTCAGCCTGGGGTGGTTCTGTTTCTTCTCCCCAGAAAAGAGTGGACAGGCAGGGAGAACAGTGGTCCTTATACAGGTGACAGGTCTTTTGAAATGTAGCAGTCTGTCCCTGAACACTTTGATTGACTACTCTGTTCCTAATAAACTCTGACCTCTGAAGGTCATTAGCTGCTTATTGTAACTGAGACAAGCTTCAATAAGATCTAACTCTGCTCTAGGTTAAAGTTAATGAATACTCTACACCCAGTCCTCTCTTCTGGTGCCAAGTGATGGCATTAACAGAGATTAATAATTATATACCTACTTGTACCCCAGAGTCTCAGCCTAGACTATGTAGTTAGGCCAGCCCATGACAGCTGCATCAAAATGAAGAGATCAGCTGAAAGCAATGGATATAAATGCTGCTGCTCTCCAGCGACCTGCATACAGACTGTTCTGCCTTCCCCCAAGCAGGGCAGGGCAGTGGCAGCATAAAGCCTGATAATTTGGCCATGCTTCAGCAGACTTCTATCAGGAAAAAAAGAGGTTCATCACTGCAATGTCCCCAAAGCTTAAAGTGCCTGCACCAAATCATGGACGGATTGTATCATCCAAACAAAACAGCATCAGTATTTACTGTGGACCCTATCAGCAATGGGGATCATTCCCTCACGCCAGCCAAGCACTGCAGACTTAGGTAAGGGCTGGCTGACCCTTTTTTTTTTGGGTGGGCTGGCTGTAACCCCACTATCACACTAATGTGGGAAAAAACAACCCTAACTCAGTGCACAGTCTAGATACTGTTGTACATATTCTGCATGCCACTCCAGTACATGATGGACATATCATACATAGCATATGTTATCTGCTCCTCTAAAATTCATGGTGATACCCAACAAGCTTGAAAAAAGTGACCGGGCCTGTACTTTCAGCAAGGTGAAGATATGGAAGTGCCTCCATTCACCACCTCATGAAAATCCAAACCAGTAGAGAAGAGGTTCTCATCTCCCTCTGTAGCCTTGCCATCTGAGCTGGCACTGGTCAGTGGACAACCAAGATTTACAGCAGCTGGATTGTGATGGGGGTCTGAGCAGCTGATATTCAAATAATTTGCTTGCAAGAGGGTTTTATCACCAGTATATTCCCCCTTTTTCCTGCAGGTATCAGCTGGTCTGAGGCCTGAGAGCTGGGTTACACTGCGCAGGTGCCCTTTACCTTGTTCCTAACACGTGCTGTGCAGCTATGTACAAATAGTCAGATAGAGTACAATATTTCAGTCAGACCTTGAACCATTTTGATAGCATGCAAGGTGGCAAATAGCACAAGGCAGGCTGGAATACCAGAATTTCCAATACTTTCTCCTCTTGCTGAAAGTACAGGCATGGCCCCAAACTCAGGATTCTCCCATTTTGTTTTCTTCTATTTGGCTGAAGGTCTTGCTTTCCTTACCCAGACTAAAATTCAGCCAGGAAGACTCCTGATATCAAGACAAGAATTTTTGCTTAACTTGTTAGAAATTTGTCCCTTATATAAGCTAGCAATGAAAATGAAATGAAAATTGTTTGACAACTAGTTCTGCATAAAACAGACAAAACACTGGACTAAGTCTCATCTCTTCTGTGAGCTCTCCAAAGCAGAGGTGCCACAGACTCTTCCAGCAATCCATCACAGTGTTTCACACAGTCTTTCCAGTTAGCTCAGGAAAGAAAGAAAATTAAAATACACCGTGACCTTCCTTCCTATGATTTGAACCCATTAACAAAAGTTATCATCCTGTGCATCACAGACTGGATGAACAGATTCACCACAGCTTTTATTTGTTAGAAGACCTGTTGCATTTAGCCTTCTCTAATCAAAGAGCAGCAGTTCTAAACCAGATGATCACTCCAGTCTTTCTCCTCCAGAAAATCTCCAGGTAATCCATATTTTCTCTGAAGTGTACTGTTCAAAGACTGCACGTATCACTACAGCTAAGGCCTTGATAATGTTGAGTAGAATGGGAGTACATTCTGTATTTTACAGGCAATACAAATGTTTATTGATACAACATTTCCTTCCTTCCCATGCCAAAAAAACCTACTTGATGCTTCTGATTCATATCACATCCCAAATCCCATGAGTCCCCATCTCCTTTTTCAGGAAGCTTTCTGAACATATTTGCTCCATTGATCGTCCCAACTGAATTTAACACCTCACACTTCCTCCTCTAAATTGCAAGGTCCTGCACCTGGATCGGGGCAACCCCCGGTATCAATACAGGCTGGGGGAGGAAGGGATTGAGAGCAGTCCTAGGGAGAAGGACTTGGGGGTACTGGTGGATGAAAAGCTGGACATGAGAAGACAATGTGCGCTCGCAGTCCAGAAGGCCAACCGTATCCTGGGCTGCATCAAAAGAAGCGTGGCCAGCAGGTCAAGGGAGGTGATTCTGCTCCTCTGCTCTGCTCTGGTGAGACTCCACCTGCAGTGCTGCATCCAGCTCTGGAACCTTCAGTCCTCAGGAAGACATGGAGCTTTTGGAGTGGGTCCAGAGGAGGGCCACAAAAATGGTCAGGGGGTTGGAACGCTTCTCCTATAAAGAAAGGCTGAGAGAAATTGGCATTGTTTAGCCTGGAGAAGAGAAGGCTCCGGGGAGACCGTATTGCAGTCTTTCAATACTTAAAGGCAGGGACAGACTTTTTAGCAGACTTTTAGAGATAGGACAAGGGGGAATGGTTTTAAACTAAGGGAGGGTAGGTTCAGACTAGATAGAAGGAAGAAATTTTTTACGATGAGGGTGATGAAACACTGGAACAGGTTGCCCAGAGGGGTGGTAGATGCCCCATCCCTGGGAACATTCAAGGTCAGGTTGGATGGGGCTCTGAGCAACCTGATCTAGTTGAAGATGTCCCTGCTCATTGCAGGGGGGTTGGACTAGATGACCTTTAAAGGTCGCTTCCAACCCAAACCATTCTATGATTCTAAATTCTACCCTTATTTCTGATTATATCCTGAGCTTACCAAGACTGAAGGACTAGCTTAGCAATAAAACCAGTCTGTTTGCTTCTAGCTTGCTATTAAAATCGTAGATAATAGGTTAACTCACCATTCCATTCAAAAGACCCTGTGAAACCTATTTGATGTCTTTCTTGGGTCAGATATCAGATTAATTTTCTGGGCACAATTATCCAACTGGTTTGGGTTTTCACCCTGTAATTTAATTTACATGCATAGTTGCGAAAGTGCAACGCAAGGGAGTAGCAAAAGCTCTACTAATCTCAAAATGTGACATCTAATGCGTCTCCTTTATCCACTGGCCAATTACTCTCTCACAGAAGGGAACTGGGCTGAACAAATGGACCATATTGGCGGCTACTCATGTCTCTGATGATTTTCCAGGAGCTTACAGATGGTTCATTTTTTTTCCGTTCCAGAATTTTTCTCTTAATTGAAGTTAAGCTGAAAAGTCAATAATTTCACAAATTCCCTTTCCTTATAACCTGCTCTTTTCTTATTCTTTCATACTGCACCAGTTCTGTACACTTTCTCAAAGACATGCAGTTACAGCTCTGAGAATAGAAACTTAGAGGTCCAGCTGAAGAAGAGATAAAGCTCAGTAAGCCCAGACAAATTTGTCTGTATTGACAAAAAGAGGGCCAAGGACCGTTGGGCTCCAAGGCCAAATAGCACAGACTGATTCATATCCACATAGCTAAAAGTCACCCCCAGAACACAGTCATTACATCCAAGTTGCAAATTATTGATAGCCATCCCCGGCTTAGAGCAACTCTGCCATGCGTTGGCCCTTATTAATCCCCACAGCTCCATAGGTGGTCACACTCACTTCGCTCCATTGATGAAGCAGACAGCAGGGTATGAAACCTTTCAGCACACCTTGTTCTATGCTTGCAGGCTGGAAATGTGCGCTAGGCACTGGGTGTGACAACATCCTGCCATCTGCCATGGATATTCTGCCTATTCCTGCATTTTCTCATTATGCTTGTCAAACATCTTTAGATGCCTTGTACAGCCCACCTGTAGTCCCACCTCCTTCTTCAGGCTGGAGCCAGGCAAGCTGCCCTCAGTTAGGGGCTCCATAGCAGATTAATTTCATTTGCATCTCGAGTTCCCATGGGACTTTCTACTTTGGGGCAATAGCAGTGCTCCTAAGCCTTTGAGGATCTATAAGACAGGATGCGCTTTTCCTGCCTGGAATTGGAGGTAGTTTGTGGGAACACTGGCTGTATACTGTAAAACACAAAATGTTGCTTTCCCTCTCTCACCATAGGTCATAGGTCCAATCTGCAACAACCACTGTCTCAGTGGAGCATGTGTCCAGCTGGTTGACCACAAGGTGGTGAACACTGAGGGACAGCTTAGAAATTCATACCATCAACAGTGCTCCGAGTGTCACTGCCTGCTGCACAACCCAAATGGCTCATGGGCATCCTCATGCAAGACAGAGGGATCACAGCAGGGATGGGGCTTCCAGTTCCCATACACATTGCCTGGCCTCACTGGCACAGATGGCCACGCACACTTGTCTGCCTCTTCTAATTCCAGAACCGGAGGTGGCAATTTGCATGAGGCATATTTCCATCAAAACCCTCACAAACACTTAGCAGTATTCACCCCCTCTCTCCCCAAACACAGCTCCTCCTCTGTCTGTGCCTTGCCTTCCCACAATACTATATAAATGAAATAGATTATATTCAGACTGACAGTCCCTGCTGTTAACTCTTCTTTTTCATGAGTCATGCTGACCACTGTTATAACCGAGGGTCTACATTCTTATCCCCTCTTCTCTATTCTTCACGTATAATCCGCTACTACCTCTCTACTCATGCTACCCCTACACAAGCACCTGCCAGCATCCCACCAGCAACAGTCTCTGTAACTCCCCAGCTGAAAGGCTATGACACAGCTTTTAGCAACTTCTCTTTGCAAATAATCTTTTGAAAATCTATTTCATCACCACAAGAGAGGGGAAAAAAAAACATATTTAGCTGCTATTTAAGTAGATATCATCCAGGTGTGCATGGGGACAGGTAAGTAAAAGGGAGGTATTCCATCCTTCCCAGTTTCTATTTCAATAGCCTGGAGCTTCAGTCCCACTTGGCCAAGTATATCAGCACTGCCCAGCTGGGCAAGCTGCTGATGGCTCAGGAGATGCCAACACGCACATACCTAACCAAACTGCTCTGTCTCCCAGAACAGCCAGTTCTCTTTGAGGAGGACCTGGTCATGTCACAGAGGCAGTCTGTGCCAGTATAATATATACCAACAGATATATATATGCCACTTTCCCCACGGCTCCCCAGGAGCTGCTCCAGGAACGGAGCCAGGAGCTACTTCCCTCCCTGTAAATCCCTGGGGATCGTTTCAGTCAGGGAGAGAAAGCGCAGAAACCATCACGTCTCCCTACAGCTCTGCTCAGGGTTCTACCGCCATGCTAGGTGACAGGGTCAGCGCTGGTGACAGGACCAACCCAGTGGAGCATAATCTTTCTCCCTGGTCCATCACCCAAACATTTTGGTAGATAATGCTGGGATCCAAAATGGTTCTCTTTAGAGCTCCTAGCCTCATAGAGCAGGTTTATGCACGGTGGTGTTCTTCTGGCCAAGTAGCCACGAACTCAGAATAATTTGCAGAAGTTTGCAGATATAAGCACAACCAGCAATTATCTTCCCATACGTCAAGGTATACTATTGAGCTGTACATTGTTCATCGTGGTCCTATATGCAGCTATATACAAAGGAAGGAGGCGCTGGCAGAGACAAGTACCTTGGCTCACTAAGGCTATAGTGCCTCAATTGTGCTGTCATTCATCCGTAGCTGCTGATTGCATACCTGTGAGCTCTTATTTGAAACCTATCAGTGAAAAAAGTGGAAGTGGAAGTTGTTCTGATGGCAGTCTGGGCTGCTACAGGCCCCAGAGGATACCAGAGATCATGCTAACAAACTGAACAGTACTGGTGGTTGTGATCCAGTGCTTACATCTGTGTCATGGGCTTCTGTTAAATAGTACAGGCATTGCCTGTGACGAACTTGTTGCTCAAGAAGACGCCAAGCAGTAAGCTATCAATTAAGAAGCACACCTAGTCTTTCTGCCAAAAACATCTTCATACCAGAAGCCATGAATTATCTCTTGCTGAACAACTTAAACTGAGACTTAGAAAATCCATATGCAATTCTGGACATTAAATAGGATTTATTAATTTAATTAAACTGCTGCATCATTTAGGTAGGGCATGCATATCATCATCTAAATAGAGATAATTGCCAAAGCAAGACAAGATATTTTCTTACAAAAAGAGTGATAAAATTGGAAGAGCTCCTGTTTTAAAGGCCTGAAGATACCAAGTATATTAGACCACTAACACAAATGCACAGGTAGAGTCTACTGGAAAGCACCACATTTAAAAGTCCATGGTGTAAGTAGAAAGAGCAAGGTCATGAAAAATACTAATGATTAGCCTCTTTTCTTGGCTTCTGTGCTGACCAAAAGTCATGTAACTACTACATCATGGTAATGACAAAAATTGAATACAGATTTGGAGAGTTAGTCTAAGCAGTCCTTCCACAAGTGTTTCCCGTATACATTTGGCCCACTGACTTCAGGTCTCTAACAGCAGAGAAACCTGTTTGCATTGTTATTCCTCACATGATGCACAATCATTGTCTAGACAAAAATAGACAAACAGAAAAATTGCCACTGAAGTCCATCACTGCTGCACAGATTCACCAGCAGCATCATCTCGGTCAAGCCCAAGTTAAGCCAATTAAACTGTCAGAAGGTTTTGAATTGTCATAACTTGGGTTACAGGTAATGCAAAGATCTTGACCATTAAGGCTGGAGTTTATCTAATACTACCGTTAGCGTAGGGTACACATTTTTGGCACAGCTGATCCTGCAGAATGCTGAGATGTTGTAATATCTTTGTCAACTGCTAAACATGTGAAAAAGTTAATGATGGAACTACCTTCACCAAGGGGTGAATACTAAGCATTTACCATCATTTCAGTTAGAGACATCAGCAAACGTGCACGCCCCTAGAATATGCCTCCCTTGAACTAAGGCTGAAAAGTGGCCAATTTTGTGAGAATTTCAAATTTTTCCACAGAAAATTCCAATTAGTGTTATGTTTTAACATTTTTCCGGAATGATGTGGTCCACTTCTTTCAAAATACACTGTTATTTATCCCCCATCAAAATCATTTCAAGCATAAAATGCATGATTCCCAGAGAAAATCCACACCAGATTGTCCTGCAGAGAATCTGGATGCTTTATCTTTGCTGGGATGCAGGATGATGCCAAGTTTCTCCCTCCCCCCTGCAAAACATGCCCAAAAAATCCACCCAAACACCAAGCTGCCATCCTTCATGGGTCTGTACTCTCAGTTCATGTAGCACTCCCGAGAGTGGCCAACAACAGATGGTCTGGTGGGGAGGGAATGAGTGCAGAGACAGACAAAGTGTGCTGTTGTGCTGACACATTTGGCATTTAACTTACAGACAAAACAAGCTCAGTTTTACAGGTGAAGCAGGACTCTTCTTGAAGTATAGTCCTTCCAGAGCCTACTATCACCTACTTCTCACAGGTGCTTGCATACAGGACATAAGATTAACCTACTTCATTCAAAACTGAACAGTCTCCCAAGTCTTTCAGGAGATCATGTGTTCTATATACATTATTTTTACAGGGTACATTTCCATCAAGTGCTCTTTTTAGCACAGATGGACAGACTAACGTCAGACACCTGGGCTTCACTAATGCCTTTCTAGTATGCTCAGGATATCCAGAACCCTGTGAATTTTTCCATCAAGATGTGCAATAAAAACTATGTGAATGCAATATCTTCAATTCAAAATAATTACATCTCAAGAAAGGGTGGATATTCCTTTGGCCTTATAATACAAAAACCCTTGAAGTAATTTCTGCCTGAAGACCACCAGTGGACCCTTCATTCTACCAAAATACCCTAAAACATTTGGGTAGATGAAAAAAGGCATCAACAAATTGTTCAGAATTGGCTTCTGTTTCAAGTATGATAATTCATCTTCTTTTAAAACATTTTTTTTTGTTTTAATATAGCGTAAGATTTCATCAGCTCAAAAATATTTTCCTTCTCACACTTCTACTACTTTCAACAGTATTGGCTTTTGTATAACGCTGAATGGAACAAAGCAAGCATTCACACCTCTAACATCTTACCCAAAGGAGGGGAGACTGCTGTGGTAGAAGATAAAGACCATCCAGATACCTCTCCATTTTCATTACATTTGTAGTTTGCTTATTAATGTAAGTCTTACAGTCTTTCTCCTTCAAGATGCCAGAGTCAGGAAAAGCCAAACACAAGAATTAAAGTAAGTTTATCATTTATCTCTTCTAAAGGGCTTTTAATGTTTATTATTTTAGCCTTTGGAATAAACTTAGTTTTTTGAGGGAGGGAAGAGGGGACAAGATTGTTCTTTTTGTTTAGATATACACGTCTTGCCTTGGATCAGCTTCCCAAACACAAGTTCTCATCAAAGTTTTGCGTTAGAGTAAGAGCCCTTTAGCTCCAGGTATATTCCCTCCGTAAAGGCAGTTATACCTGGATTGTCTCTCAAGACTGGTTAAAACCAGACAGCTGCCCAGTGTTCCCCAGTGTTTTTCCAGTCACTGGAACATTTTTATAGTTGTCTTCTGATCTACTGAAAGTTTCTGACATGCTTACAGAACAGCAAGACCCACAGAGTTAATGAAATACTACTACTTTCTACTTCACAAATGGATCTTGGAAGTATTTGAACACTCCTCCTTACCCGTTTACTTTGATTCCTAGAGACAAGGACAACATAGAAAAACATAACAAGAGTTTTAAAGAGCATCCTTTACCTTTTGATCTGCCATTTTATATTCAGAGGGACTCTTTTTCAGCACTTCTGCTTAGGCCATTAAGCTGAGGCATCCATAATGTGAACAGAGTTTAAGAAGTTTTACCTAATGTTACAAAGCTTAGCAGCAGCAGGAACAGAACTTGCATCTCCTGAACAGCATTGCATCCTTTTCAGTTACAGAGGGCTACAGGATGTATCCCTATATTTCAGGACCACTTGAAGTGCAAGCAAATAGCCTCTTTCTCAGATCCTGATACAATATACAAAAAATATTAATTCCTACAGTCAGTTTCCATTGAGGAAAGCAGCATCTTTTTTAACATCATCAAAGACTTACTGTTCAGGCTTTATTACTTCCAAGAAAAACAAGGAAAGAATCATTGTGTTGTCTGGGGGACAATCTCATCCCAGATACCAACAGGCAAGGCTGGAGCCTCTCTTCTCAGAGGGGAGTACGTTATTTTTCTTCTCCTGACTGCCTCTCCCAAAAACTGGTTGCACAACTGGGATCAAAGGGATATTCAGCCCTCTGGCAGCCAGACCTTTTGTTTGCTCGAGAGCCAAATTAGAGTGAGATGAATTACTTGCGATTAAAAGTGCTTTGGTACAAGAGGACAATACTTAAAGCAGTTTTAAAATACTTAAGTACTTTAATCACTATTATGGAAATAAAAATAAGTTAGAGTAAACATGTAAATTTCTATTACCTGATAAGTAATATCAATATTTCAGTCACTGAAAATAGCAAGTGCTCCAAGAAGAATGTTAAAAGTGGATTATGACAAACTTTCAATGGTATTGTGGAAGTAAATAATCCATAAAAGAAGGTTCAAACACTAGTTTCAAATATCATTTGAAAGATTTAAGAAGCAGAGCTGTTTGTTCCAAATTTTAATCTCCATGCTCCTTAGTAGCATTAGGACTAACAAGAAGTATATCTTCATAAATTTTATTCCAATTGACTTGAATTCCTGCAATGTTCTTTTGCACTGTGGAATTATAAATGCATATTCCTATTTCATTAAGATGAAGAAGGTCCATTCTACAAAATAATCAGGCAAGTTGCTGTGACCGCACAAGAAAGATCACCTCCTGCTCTTTCTCATCATTTCTGATTTAACTTCAGAGATGTTGGAACACGAAGTTACAGCAAATGAAGAAAATTCTTGGATACTGGTAAGTCACAATAGTTAATTGAAATTGATTGGATTTGAAATGCTAATACTCCTGAATTATTTGCTGCTTACACCTATTTTATTTGAACTTGAGGCACTCATCCTCCCTTCATTTCTCCTAGCAAATCAATGTAGACAGCTGTTCTTTATATTCCACTGAACAGCATCAGACATGTATAAGTATGTGGAGCAAGCATTTTGGAGGATTATACAGGTCAATATATTTTTACTTTTGCAATATGGTGCTGAATCATAGCAACAGGCATTAGGTTAAGGAAGATGTAGTGAGTATGTCTCATGCATTTCTGATTAATTCTGGCTATCTGTTCATTCAGTTAAGTAATGAAAACCAAACAGTATTTCTTAACTTATTTACAGATGCCACAGCTGGACACTTCTTTTGCCTATTAAATTCCTAAATCAAGCAGACTGCAAGAGCTAAAGATCAAAGCCAACACAGAATCACATACTGTAGCTTAAATGTTTATTAGCTTTGTCATTAGAGCTGTTCAGGCTTCTGATTGTTTTTCAAACAAAAACATACAATAATTTCCCACACATCATTTATATTTGAAGTGATTACCGCATTGGTCAGACAGACAGGATATCAATATAAAGCCTAATTGAACAAGACAAATTGCATGTCAGACCTCCTGACCTTTTCAGAGTTACCTTTGTAATCTAATGTTCCTGCTGGCATTGTCATCTTCATAAATACCAAGACATACCGAAACTAATGAAAAACATCCTGCAAACCAAGGAAATCTGCCTTTCAATCTGCTGGAATTCAGTTTTGAGACAAAACAGCACAGCATCAAAACACATATATGAAAAGCAGTGCTGCTAACAATTTTGTAGTCTTGGAGGTCTCATCTATTAGCACCCACATCTTCATGCTTACATCTCTTCGCTTCTGATTAACTAGCTCAAACAATTTAAGTAATCACAACACCACAACAATGGAAACCTGTCAAGAAACCTATGCTAACTCCATTCCTCTAATTACATTTGAGGTGCCTAAGCTAGCGCGGTTCTCCTTGCACTGAACTGAACTCTCTTCCACTCGGTAAGGTCTCAGGTTTACCCCCATGAAAAACAGAGCTGTGCTTTGGTTTAAGTTTTATGAAAGGAAAGTAACCTGCTCAACTCTTAAAAAAAAAATTACTTTGGCCTAAAAGCATAACCCTTGTAGACTTCTGGCAAGTAGATGTGAATAAGCAGCCAGAGAAGAGGAAGTTGGACAGGAAGTAATTTAAAAGTATTTGGTCATTCAATTCTTACACTTTGAGGTCACTGAGGGACTCATAACATGTGAAATATTACCCAGGGACACCAAGTGAATTCCTTCCTGTCGTGGTTTAACCCCAGCCAGCAATAATAAACTCCACGCAGCCGCTCGATCACCCCCCCCCCCCAGTGGGATGGGGGAGAGAATCGGGAGGGCACAGGTAGGAAAGCTCCCGGGTTGAGATAAACACAGTTTAATAATTGAAATAAAACAAAGTAGAACAGTAATAATAACAATGAGAACAACAACAATAACAGAATACACAAAGCAGGCAATGCACAACGCAACCGCTCACCGACCGCCGACCGCGTGTCACGAACGGGGGGCGAGCCCCCCCACACACCTGGTTTTTATACTGAGCGTGATGTCACATGGTATAGAATACCCCATTGGCCAGCTGGGTCCACCACCCCGGCTGTGCAAGCATCACCCAGCAACAGCCAAAGCATCAATGGGCCATCAACGCTCCTTTCACACCGAACCCAAAACACAGCACACCCCCCAAGCTACTGGGAAGAAAGTTAACCCTGTCCCAGCTGGAACCAGGACACTTCCTTCAACATGCATGAAATAAAGTGGAAATCACATTGTAGAAATTGGAATGCATTTGCATCAAGGAAGAATCACTGCTAGATTTTTCAGTTTATAAAATTACATGCTGGTGAACTTAAGTGATTATGAAGAAGTGCATTACCAAGTGGGTACTGGACTTAATGGAGCAGAGTTTTGAAGTTATAAATAGTAATGGGGTGTGGGGGAGGAGGGGGGTGAAGGAGATGCAAGGTATTTTTTTGTTTTGTTTTTTTAGTAGTATGCAGGTTGTCAGTTAAAAAACCTCCACTCAGGATCATTTAAAAAAAAAAAAAAATCAGAATCAACTCATTGCTATGTGGTACAATGAATCTGGTAATCTGCAGCAGCCCAGCAGGTCTTTGTGCCAGCTGAAATACCGTGGCCAGCCAACCTGCCAGCACTTTGCTGGAATTCACAACAGACAGAGAGAGCAGCTTGTAAACTTGTTCTGGTAATGCTTCTGCTGCAGCTATCAACAAGTAGTTCCTCCTTTGGTATCACGCTGCTGAGTCTTTGGTACTGGAGCTGAACAGGTTTTCCTACCACATTAGCAAAGCCAATCCTTCTGTATCCAGCTTTTTGTATTAATGACATTCATAGAATTTGATCCCCTAGATAGCAATGAGAATTTAGACTAGAATAGTTCACTTGGAAGGGACCTACCACAATCACCTAGTCCAAATGCCTGATTACTTCAGGGCTGACCAAAAGTTAAAGCATATTATTAAGAGCATTGTCCAAATGCCTCTTAAATGCTGACAGGCTTGGGGCATCGACCACCTCTCTGGGAAGCCTGTTCCAGTGTTTAATAGATATACCTCAGCTGGACCTTGTTTGAAATAGCTAGGGGGTGGGAAGGACAGCAGAGCAAGCAACATTTGCTTGAGCTCATAAGAAAATGAAAGGTGTCTGCTGAAAAAAAACCCATTGAGTTAAGTTGCTTGAAATTAATGACAAAGTTAAAGTCACTGCAGGCCTCAAATATACCTGTGTGTGTTAAAGTCAGGCAGGTAACATATACCTTTTTTTCCATAAATTGTGGTAAATTTGTTCTAATGCACACTACCTAGGTTTAAAGCTTAAGTTACATTTCATTAAAAAACCTGTTTCCATTATTTGCAACAAAAGCAATAATGGAAAGCAAAAAAAAATCAGGTATATATCAATGAAAAAACTAATCATCCATAGTCATGTCTTGTCAAATACACAACAATTAATTATTTAATTGATTTCTTTCCTTTGATGCAAATAAGGAAGCAGTTTTTCAGCAAGTAATCATTTGTCCGTACAATAATTAGTCCAGAGTGAGGTTTTGGAAAGAGTTCAATGAGAGAAATGTACTTAACACTAGTGAAAACTGCTTTTGAACCACCCAACGTAAGTGTTTACTTCTCAAAGTCTGAGCACAAAGACTTGAATTGAAGTTGATGGTAAATAATTCCAACACTCTTGAGTGCTCTTACAGGCTAGATTTATTTAAGGTCACTAAAGATAACATTGTTTATATACCTTGAACCTTGTATGTAAAACACTAACTAAAGAGCGCCTTGTATATGCCTTCGTTCTCATTTACCCAGGGCAGGTCCATCAGTAAGTAACACAACCAGAACAGACTTAGACTTGAAATTCCCTAGAGTGGCTGAGAAGGAAAATTAACTGTTTCCCTGTGCACACACACACTGTTTCTTGTAGCCTTCCTTAAGTTTCCATCTTTATCACTGCTGGGAGACAGACCATCAGTTGGATCCATAGTACTGCAGTCAAGTCTAAATCAACATTGTTGTCTAAGGCAAACCAAACAACCAAGCTTACCTTTAAGTCTGAGCATAACTGTAATCTGTAACCAGCATAACTAAGAAAATTCGTATTAAGGCAGAAGCTGCAAAATGCCACCTGGAAACCATATATGTAATGCCTCTGATAATGGAGAGCTCCACAATTTTGTTTTAAAGTCACTATCTACGTCAACTTTTACTATTTGTTCCCAAGTAGATTTTTCTTTAAAGCATAGCTTGTCCTGTATCTGGTAAGTTGAACAGGGCTCTGATATCTCTGCAGATGTGGTTACTTGGTAAATATTCACCAATTTGTTTTGATTAGTTTTAATTTGCATGATATTCCATCTCTTTGAGCAGAGTGTTATCAAATCAATTTACGTTAATAATTGATTAATAAGTGTGTACCACCCCCTTCAATATAACTTTTTTTTAATAAAGAGTTCCATGAATTTTTTTTTAATACATACCAAATACTTGCCTATAGGATCGTCAATAATTAATACTCTGGTGAATCATAATACCCCTGGACAACATTCAGGCATATGAAACATTCTTTAATTAACTGGCTCTACTCAAAGCCCTGCAAACTCATTCTGAACTTGAAAGTCAAGTTCCAACCTTAAACCAGCATCAAGTGCAATAATCTACTTTACAGAACTCAAGAATTCTGGTAATAATGCACAAGCTTGTGCATCAATAAGTATGTTGGTTTCATAGCACAAGGAACTGTAGGAAAGTGAAAGAACAATCTGGCCTTGCACGCAGTCTAATCACAGACACACAAGACTTACCTCTGTTCAAGAAGCTCGTTATGAGTTTAAGCATAGGAAACAGCTGGCTAAGAGCAATTCTTGAGGAGAAAGCCTGAAGGTCGTGCTCACGATCGACAGGTCAGTGCCATGACATTATCTAAGAGGAGCATCACAATGGCATGTGTAAATGGGAACATATCCCACAATCATTTTGTTCAGCTAAGTTTTTCCCAGTGAAAAACTGGAGGTATATTCCAGCATCATTCAATACGTGTGAATGCTAGTGGGGCAGAGTCCACAGAGCCTTGGGTGATCAGAAGCCTAAAAAGCATAAGGGAGGCATAAAGGTTTGCTGTTACGTAGCAGTAGAAGAGACAAAGAAAGGACATCACAGCGTTCTAGAAAGAAACAGCAGTCAGAAATAAAAGAACCCTTCCCCAGCCAACTGCTTTTGTTTATCATGAGTAAGCTTAAATTTTTTTTTTCCTTTCAGGTTGTTTACATTTGGAAATTCTTCTGGTGAATATAAAAAAAGAAGTTTCACAAACTTAGGCAGATAATATGAATATATCTATAAACTTCCATAGTTACAATTCTACAGCCAGTCAGAAGTGACATAGGTATAGTTAATCTTGTTTTGTATGGAGAAGGATCAAGTCTCAAGAGAATTAGAGCCTAATTATTACTTTCTTTTAAATGAAATAGCTCATGAGACAAAGCAGTTCTGGAGAACAGAAATCAGACCTGCAAATTTCATTTGTTCACCTCTCCCAGCAGTCAGCTTCCCTGCACAGAAAGGGATCAATACGTTTTCCAAGGCAAGCTATAGGCAGCACAAAGGAAAAATTGCAAAGAAACTGGTTGGCAATTGTTTATCATCAAAAATAGGTAAGTCCAAACTATTAGTGATTTATATTGAATACACAATTACCAAAAAAAGAAATGTTGGGAGGAATAAACTTAGTTTCTAAATATTCCCAACAGTCCTTGGAGCTGTATAAATCATTATGGAAAACAGCACGCTGAGAACTACATCTCTTCTCCCACTACCCCCATCAGTCTTCCAGCCAAATGAATATTCAGAGATTCCCTTTGACCTAAAGTTATATTCTAGTTACAAACCTAAAACAGCAAGCCACAGCGTTTTTAGCAAAATACCAAGTAGACCATCCTGGCATATCCATTAGCCCTCTAATTTGGGGCATATTGTTTAGGTTTCTTCCCAGAGGAATTTGAAAAGGGAAGGGATGGACTTCATCACTTGTGGTTTAAGTGACATTCTTAAACTGAAGTGCAGAGAAACATAGGAAGACAATACTACTTTGATCAATTTTGTGAAAGGCTATAAATTCCCCTGCAAATTCAGCCTTTTCTTTCAAAGCCCTTCGGGCTTTTCAGAAACACAAGTGACCAAACAGGAAGCAGTTTAACCAGTTTTGTAGAGCAGTCTCCTCTTACACAAGAGGTATCCTCTCCTCCTCAGTTTTTATTCAGACACCAAGAAAATTTATAGAAACCCTTGTACAGCTATATTCTTCATGCTGTCCAGTTTGCTTTCACAATTTCTTCTCTCCTTTCCATTGCACCATAGCTATACATGCTGCATCCTGTGCCAGAACAAAACACTATTTTAATCAAAGAAAAATAGGAACTCAAGGGAGAGATACAGAAGTCCTTGCTACGTTCAGTTCTACTGCACTAAACCCATAAGTTCCATTTCCATTTTTATTCAGCCATTCCATTGGCTCCTTGTGGGCTTATACATCAGCTCAACTTTACTCAAAAGAGTTTTGGGGTAAAAAGTTCAAGAGCAACTATTCTACTCGAGCCTCTTGAGTTCCAATGACATTTAGGAATTGGCCATTGAGGGTGAGAGTCAGATCAGCCTGTCAAATTAAACACATTCTTTTCTGCTTTTAAGAGCCCTTGAAAATGTTGTAGAATATTTTGCCCTTAGGCACACCAATCTGTATTTTACATTAAAGGCTATTTTACTACTTCCCTATAGCAGTTCGCTACCTATGCTATGAAGTTTTGCTATGTAATTAAAAAAAAAAGAACCAGTCCAATTACTGGATCACCTGAGTATTGTTTAGCCTTGTAATATATTCGATTCTTTAAACCATATAATGATTAGACATTAAAAAGATGAAAGCTAACACTTGTTCTATTTCCCAGAATGATGCATTTAAGCAGCTTGTCTCAATGTACCTGTAGTTTAATAAAAGAAACCACCTTCTTAGCCACAATTTTTGCTGTTAGCCCCATATTATGCCTCTGTTAGCTAGAGCCAAATGGTAATTTAGCAACTAAATCCTAGATCGATTAATCTAAATATGAGTAAGTCTTGGTATTACTTTAGCATTGCCTGACAGCATTTGTTGCTAATTCTACCTCTACCTGAGCTGTCACATTGAACTTTCTGGCAGCACCTATTTGTAAAAGCAATCCACTGGCTACCTCCTCCTCTCCCTTCAGAGGGCAGTCCTTCATGAAAAAGGAAGAGCCATTTTAAAGGGAACAACCTGGTTTTGAGAAGAAATAGAAAACATTGTTATCTATCATCGTCAGGAGAAACAGATGCAGCTACTCCCACCGAAGCCCCTAAGCCTCAAAGCATATGACATCCTACCTGGTCATTCAGTGTTTTAAAAGAAAAGTATCAAGAGACAGCAACATTGTTCTGACAGTAGAGACTGTACTTGGACTATTTTACCTGTTATTTAAATAATAAGTACTTTATCTAGTCAGGCCGAGGGCCCATCTAGTCTAAATACCCTCCTCTTCACCTAAAGCCACTGTTGAATGTCTAGAGAAAAGCAAGGGCAGTGTATTTCCCCAGCACTCCCAGCTTCCTACTACTTTCAGCTCAGCAACTTCCTAACTCAGAGGTTTTCGTGCATTTAGCATCCCTTTGTGGATTTCTTTTCCATTAACAGGTCCAGCTTCCTTTCATGCCCTGAGTAAACTCTTAGCTTCTACTGCATCCTGTGGGAACGAAGTCCTGCAACGAGTCAGATAAACAGAAATGAACATCCACAGTTTGCACCACATAAATTAGTTTCGGGCATCCCTAACATCCGTGTTAGAGCTGCACTTTTTGTCATTGGCTTTTGCTCTCCTCAGAAACACTAGAGATGAGCTGAAAAAGGTGGCACACCTGTGCGCTCTTATGAGCACACCTGGCCAAAAATACCACCAAGAATGCTCAAGGCATTTGCAGCACTTCAGTCCTGGCAGTGGCATTAAAGCAAATTTATTCCAGTTTGCAATCTGTGAATGGAAAGCCACAGAAAAAACACATCATACAGAAAAGGAAGAGTTTTGGGGAGGAAATACATACCCCTGCTGCAGGAATAATGCCATAGGGGTAGGAGGGGAAGACCGTCATGCACTAAATACTGTGGCATTAAAGGATTCAGAACAAGTGCATTGTTTGGATGATCACGTTACAGTCAGATGAGACTGAGCCAATTTACTACCAGCTGCAAGGCAAGTATTGTGATTAGTATTTCTACAGGCATACACTCAAATACAAGGGTAGTATGCAGCCACCTCCTCCTCATCTCCCTACCCATCACTCCGTGTGTACTAAACAATGTTCTGGCCTATACCCCAAGTACTTTTCCAGCTTCCCAGAAGTTCATGTCAAAGAGAGAAAACGAAGTTACAGAGCAGCATTAAAGAAAGCAAGAATCCTGAAGCCTTTGATGGTGATTCAGGCACAGAGAGCAGTGATATGAAGAAAAGAGGATTTAAAAAAAAAAAAAAAATCAAAACTGAAAACAAAAGACCCCAGTCCTTTGTAACGAAATCTGTTTAAAGAGTAACTGATAAATTTAATAAAGTGATTATCCTACAAGAACAAAATCTACTTTTTTTTTTTTAAAAGAATGGTTCCTTTATCTCCCCAACTATAATAAAACATGAAAGAAAAGAAAAAAGCCACAAAAATGAGCCATACTGGAGTACACATCAGGCCCTCTTTTGAAGTAACCTATGTTCGTTAGAACTGCGAAGGGCTAGCTATTGGAAAGAGCAACATCTTTGCAAAGACTTGTTGCTCATTGGAAGGGAACCGATACAAGAAATCTGAGTTCTCATTACACACTCATCATTTCCACATGCGTTTTCACATTTGAATAGACACATCATACCTAAACCAACTCAACAAGCCCATATCAAGATGAATGGGGTAGCAGTAGCTGCCTCAGATGGATTTCTTAGAGTCATCTCAAGCCCTGATATCACAGGTAACATAGTGCTGAGTTGGGGAAATTCACTTAATTTACTGCCAGACCATACAAGTGCCTGGTAACTGGTTTAGATGGTTGAGAAAATTAAGGACAGACATTTAAACAGATACCAACACAAACACTTATCCTCCCCCTTCCTTAAGCTCAATTTCTCTTGGTTTTGCTATGGGTTACACTTAGCTCAGTGAGACTCCTGAGTTAAGGAGGCAATGTGTGGCAAAGGAGGTGGGGGGGTGGGATGGTGTCTTCTGCCACGCGAGGTTTAATGGCTTTCCTGCTGCTCTGGTCCTTCAGGGGTGCAGGCTGCCATCCCCCACTCTGACGTGGGCCATCATCCCCCTAGGAGCGTCTCTGCCCTGGAGCACCAGCAGTTCCCTCAGAGGCATCATTCCTCAGGTGTGGGTTGCAGTCCCCTCAGGGTTGCTCCCACCCTGGACTTCCCGCTGTCGCTTCAGCAGTGTCCCCCCCATCTGGCTCACCGTCCCCTCATTCCCACAACTAAACAGGATGGGACTCTAAAAGGCTGGTATTGCCCCACCAGAGATAGGCTTCATCATTCCTATAACCTTCTGGTTCAGTAAAGCACAACGGCTCTTTCTTTCAAGCAGGAGGCCCCCTCAACTATTTTAAAATAGTAATACCATATATAACAGACCAGACGAAAAGGGATTCATCTCCCACAGGTTCTGACAGGCAGCCTGTGTTCACGTGGTGCACTGACATGCATTGGGTGTCTGCCCCAGCACCAGCAGGAGGGAGAGATTCCTGAAGAAACTGCCAGTCCACACTGCAAAGTAAGAAACTGAGTATGGCAAACCATCAAGTTATTGTTTGAAAACATAATTAATAGGAAAGAGAAAGAAGTGATGTATTCAAGATAAGATTTGACTAAGAGAAGTAAAACATTTCCAAACAGCATTTTCAGATATTTCCAGTCTTTTCATTGAGCTTTCATCCTTCATGAAGTAAACCTGCCAGTAAGCATGGGGCAAGTTGGCTAAGTTTGTGTTAGCCCAGCAGCCAGTGTAGTTGGGGCTGGTTAGACACTGTGGACAGCCAGTATCATTTAACAAAAGGCGATTGATGCTTTACTTTTTCCTCCTTCCATTTGTTTAACACTTGCTTCAAATGTTGATTTTTTTTCTTGGTTCAGAGACAGGACAAGCTCTTTACAGGCAAGCACTTCACTCTGTCTGGTTACTTGAAGTATTTTGGCTTTCTTCTTAAAATAACAACAAAAAAAATCTCTTCCACCTCAGTTAGAGCATTCTCCTTGCTCTGCTCAAGGCTCCACTTACCAGCTTCAGGCTTGGCAGTGCATGAGCTCCTCCACATCCTCGGTGCCTTTATGCTCCTCCCCACATGCATGTCTTGGGCAGTTTTCTCCAACCCAGGCCTTAACCAAGGTATCAAAGCCCGTTCCATCAATTCTCACCTGAAGAAAGGCCACTACTTACAGCCCTGTATTGCTTTCTGTGGCGTTTCTCTCCCTCCATAGCTGACTTCTGCAGCATGGCTTCCACCAGCCTCTTTTGGTGGTAGCTGGTCCTTATAAAAAGCTATTAAAACCACTCATAATGGTTCACTGCTTCCTGTGAAGGTCCCTGCAATGGTTTAGGCAAGAGAGACTAGACAGGCAGTGATTGATAGCTACATGGGAGAAAAAGGAGGCTGTCTTGTGGACAGGAGACCTGAGTTCGTTTCTTCCCACAAGAGCGCCTGTTTGCACTTTGGCAAGTCAATATACGCTTTGATTCCTTGGCTGAGGGACAGTGATTATAGTGCATCACTAAACCACAAAAAGGCCAGGGAATTGGAGGCCATGAACTCCCCATATATTAGTGGGGAGCATTTAAGAGTCTTATGCAGAGAATTTCATGCACATACATTGTCTTACCCTTCCAATCAGTCAGCAAGTCTTTGCTCCCTCTTCCCCTCCATGGACTGGAGGCAACTGGCCAGAGCTGACTGGCCTAATCGGGTAGTGACCTGCTTTCCCTTAGAGCCCCCACACCCAGGCAATAACCAAGAGGAGCTGCCTGACTGGAACACCTCCACCCTCAGCTACTACAACAGTGTTGGTTTTAAGACTCACAGATATCAGATGCTGCATTTCTTTATTACATTTATTAGCTAGATTCTTAGAAAATAGCTGGCATGTTCCAAGTACAAACCTACGCCAGAGACCAGGCTCTATTCCCCAAGGTACACTTGCACTTTTATTTGTAGTTTATCCAGTTAGTCACCTGCCTTTTCCACTCTTCCCCTTCAGAAAACTTCCTGGATATAGGACTACGTTGCCTGCTGTGAGACAACATCTTAACACAAATGCTAATTCAGTCATGGGGCTTTGCACTAAAGACTTCTTGGCTGCAGTATTGTACTGGGAACTGAGAAGAAACAAGAGCCTCCTGGGTTTCCCGTTTTAGCCAGCTACACAGTGGAAGTGCTGAGCACCAGGCACCATGCAGTGATAATGCCATCAGCAGCATGCACAAGAGAGTCAAAGTTACGATGTTGCTCTACAATAGATCCAGTAGAGTGAAAAAGAGCTTTTATAGAAAGTAAGCAGCAATTAATCCTGGGAAAAATACAGATCAGATTATGTTCCTTAAATGAGTCAAGTAGCTTTTTATTTTGGACTGCACTTCACTTTCATTAGCTGCTGCTAATTCACACCTGTTTGTCTATTCCGAGCTCTCTGCTTACAATGCAATAACAAGAATCTGACTGTTTATTTTATATTAGCCAGGATTCTCAGTCCTGGATTCTTTCTGATACTGCTTCCTCTTCCACAAGGCTTTGGCCCTGTGAAAAACAAGTAATATAACAATAGTATGTAATATTAATGATAATGCAACTTTGAATTAGGTTGTTGTGCTCATCAGCACAATCATCTCAACCCTACTGTGCTGAAACACACAGGTAACCTCTGCAATGACTTATCTGGCTTCCCTAAGAAGCGATCTATCATTTTTGCATGCTTTTTAATGGAAATCTTACCTGGAAGAAAAAAGATGCATGTACAGTTGCTAGGACGTTGGAAGGAGAAAACATGATTCAGAAACGAAGAGATCCACAGAGCCCCTTGCAGGTCCTAGAAGAACTAGTGACAGTCCTTCTGCCTGTACATGGTATATAGCTTTCATGTAATGCACCTGCTTGAGCAGGGCTCAGAGAGAAGAATATCAGAATATTCAGAATAATTCCTATAAGGAGCCAAAAGGGTTAGATTAGGACTGAAATAGAAGAGGGGCAGCTTGCAAGGTGTCAACCATTATAAGGAGCAAGAGCTCCCCCCAAGACTCAAGTAAGCCATCAAGCTTTTTGAATCTGCAGTAACCTGTTGTTCCGTAGCTACATTTACATTCCTCAGAAATAGTGCAGAGCAGCATCTGTCACCATCGGACAGGCTGAGACCAGTGTGGTCTCACACATTACCTAGGAGCTATCTATTTGCTTTCTACCCTTCTCCTGTATCACAGATTTGCAGTGCAAACCACAACTTCTCTCCTTCTCCACGATCCCACATGCAACTCCAGATCAGCTGTAGCAGACACCTGGTTTCAGCGGACTGCAGAGAGGAAAGAAACAAGAGCATCCCAGTGACATTGTTCTGCCTCTTTCAGCAATGGCCCCACTGCAGTAGCACTTCTTCATTGCAGAGTCTCTGCAATGGCAGAGACATCTGCAAACTGTGGAAATAATCCCCCAAAACAGCCTCCTTTTCATGTCAGAAGGGACTGCTCAGTTCCACATCCTTTATTATCTCTAGGAAGACAAAAACAAAACAAACAAAAAAGGAAAATAATGCTAAGCACACAGGAGTGTCACCCTCTTAAACTCCTGAATCCTTGGCAAAAACTGTAAAACTAAAGCGATGTTCCTCCCATGAGGCACCACTACAGACACTTCACTGCGAACCTGGCAGATTCTCCCTTCCTCCCCTCCTCGGGATTCTCGACTCAAACCATTTCTTGACATTTTTCATGATGAGGGGGGAAAGGCTCTTTTATTGAATGAAGAGAATTTCACCCAAAAAGGGGTGGGAGTTGTGGGGGTTCTTTGTTTTGGTTGGGGGGGGGGGCGGGGGGCGCCAGTGTTTTTAGGGATTTTGTTTGTTTGTTTTGTGGTTTTTTGGTTTGTTTTTTTAGGTTTGCTCTTGTCTTATGAAGAAGATCTCACGACAGAAATCTGCATCATCTTGGCTGTGGCTCTTGGTAGCAATGGAATCTATTAATCACACAGAGCTGAATACTTCAGATAGCTTTCAGCAGATAGTGCTAGGATTTACTCTTTAAAAGGCAGGCTTTTTATAGAATGTATTAAAGGTTTTTTACCCAGGGCTTGTGACACATTGCTCTAGACAGCACTGAAGTCCCATGCTGGAGTTGCTTTCAGCAGCACCAAGTTAGTCATGTCAGGCATGACCCCATGTTCCTGAGGATACACAGGAGAAATCCAGATATTTGTTGCTTCTGCAGAAGTTCTGAGAAGCACCATGGTGTATTCCCAGAAGACACAGTCATTGGAAAAAAAACAGAGGAGGGAAGGTCCTTTCTGCTTGCTTTGACTGGGTTTGGATCCATCTCCACTACACCAGGCCTGCAGAGAATAACCTTCAGAAAAAATTAGACTAAAAAAAATTCTGACATACTGTATACAGTAACTGGAACACCCTGAGCCAGATTGCTGGAAGGTGATGATATCTTCACTCTTCTATTCCTGACATCTCCAGAATAATAATACTGAAAACTATTTTCATTGTAGATCTTTATCTGTGAGAAAAATCTGCTAACAGTACAAAAGCCACAGCTTTCTTAGCCTCCTTTTCTTGCATAGTCAAGAAATAATGGCTCCAGACCTTTAACCTTATGAAAGCTGAACTTTACTCACATGGTAGTCAATAACGTTTAAGTCAATAACTTTACTCATGTGAGTAATTCTAGATACGTGCTCAAGGTCTAAATTAAGACAAAGTACTTTGGCACTGAACATAAGGTCTCAGCTAAACTACAGTAGAGTGTAACTAATCATTTGTTCTACATTTGCCACCAGAGAGAAAGGAGAGTTGAACCATATTCTGTTACTCTGATCTTAACTTCTTGTTCTTTATCCTTGAAAACCTAAGTAATGAAGAGCAACAACCTGCAGATATAATTACTCAAAGTCATGCAAGTCTATACACAGTTAGATTTAAAGAGAAGAAAGAGGGGTGCTTCAAAATAGACACACAAAGCATCTGCACCATAAACCAGCCTGGTGTGGTACCACTCAGATGTACATATGATCAGAAAGGGGTTGGGGGCAAAAGAAAAAGAGAGGAAAAAAAAACACAGAACAATGAGTTTTTAAATGCCAACAAATTTAAAAGAAAGTCAAAGATAATGAAATTGCATTGTAAATGGTAGAGTGCTTAGACGTTTTCTCCTATGAGTGCTGAATAATCAGATATCTAGGCTGTAAGTTTTTGCTATCTTTACTTTGTCTGATGAAACATTTCTTTCAAGGTATGCTACTTAGAAGCCACTGAAGTCGTGTATCTGGCTAAGTAAATGCAGGATTGGACCCTACCATGTATTGCACAGTACCAAATGCACTTACATTCATGAGATGTCCCCCCCAGTCAGTGGCGATAAAGCTATGCCCCTATTTTACTCAGCTCTTTGTGAAAACTCAGTCTCTTCTCATACTCCTTAAGCAGCTACTCAAGGTGCCCAGTTGCTGCAAATACCAGGAAGCTATTTACATCCCTACAAGTAGGATATTCCAGGAATAGCCCAAACTTTTTCTAGCTCAGCTTTGCTAAATAACGCAAGCTGCACTCCAGAAGGACACTGCAGCTTCAGCCGATCCAGAAGACAGCTCCTCTTTGAAACCTGCTTCTTCCTGCAGGAGAGGAGGGTGTGCGCAGCTCAGCTACACAACCACCCAAGCTGGGATGTAGAGGACCTGGATCCAAGACCTGTCTCAGAGGGATGTATAGCCAGTCCCAAGAGCCTTACCATCCCAGTGCTTTACCCTCTCTCCTTTTCCAGATGCTGTATTGTAGAAGAGGATATATTTTAACTAGACCAAGATGGAACACTAATGATACATGTTTCAGAAAGGATGTTCCTACCATGTCTAACTGTGGCTCTGGGTTTAACTGCGATCAAACACCACCCAAGATGTCCAGAACTAGGGGCAGTGCTACTTCAGTATCTTATTTTAATGGCATTGTATATCTGTATGTATAACCATATCACTGACAAAGCGTACAGCACAGTCACCCAGATAAGATACTCCCTAGCCTTTTTGCTAGCAAATCCTCAGGTTTTCCACATCAGCATAAAAACTGGTGGATGTATGATCCTCTCATATTCACACCAGAATTCCCCTCTCCTCCTACAGCTACTTTAAACGTGATTCTTCACCCTTTCACTGATACAGTCTCTATTTCATCACATTTTCCAATTAAATAGGCTGTGCACCTGTCCTTTCTCCCTAGCGCTACCATCATCCAGGTAGGCCTTTACCCATACACAATAGAGGAGAAAAGAATAGCAGGGATTCACTCTCCCTTGATCACCAACACAGGCTGATGTGCATTTAACATACAGTTCCTTAGATAGGGCAGAGACATCAGGAATTACACGGGAACTGCCTCAGCAGCCAGGACCCAAAGCACTATGCTCTCTATCAAGTGAGATGTGAGTCATTACAGTCGAAAGAGCTAATCAGGTTAGCAGATTTTATGCTGAATACATTTGATATAATTTTTAAGTTTCTCTTCTAAAACTTTCGTTCCCTAGAGAATGATCATTTAAGTAGTTGAGAGATATGATTAAAACCATGAAATAGTTGACATATGATAAAAATCAAACATTAATATTCAAGGAAAAAAACAGGTATTTCTTAAAGCATACTCAAAGCTCCTCTAATAATATCTTGGGATCGTTTTATTTTACTTATTTCAGTCTTGCTGTCTCCCACCTGCTCCCCAATAGCTAAAAGCTACTAGACATTAAAAAGAGTTAAATCCAGAAATCCAAGAACCAAACAGAGGCACCTCAATGGTTTACCACTTTGTCTTCTACATCATATACCAACACATTCAACAATCCTATCAGACTATCTATTTTAAGCACAAAACACTTAAAATGGATAAAACACTTCTGAGGCTGAGTTTCCTCAGCCTTAGAAACCCACAATATGAGGATCCAAGTCCACTCTTGAAATAATGAAAGAGAAAAATTAAATTAAAATTTTTACAGATATCCTGATAAAAGCTTTGTCTGTTGTAAGTTAAGGTACCAAAACCTCATTAGAAAGACTTCCAGCTTCTTTATATGACTTTAATCCACATAAATCAGAAACCTCAGATCAAATTCCCTAATAAAATAATTGCTTTATACAGTATCCTTGCCTTAATAAAGTTAAAGTAAAACACAAGCTTACTCAGACTACTATTCCCTTCTCTTGCTTTTCTATTCAAGAGAGAACACTTTGTGCTCATCTCCCTTGATTTTAAGAGACCGACTTTTGGGAGGCCCTACTGCACCTGATGGTTTCAGCTGGTTTAATTAGGACTTTCCATCGCCTGCTGGGACTTGACCCTCCCACTCTTCAGCTAGGAAGGACCTTTTATCAGGAAATCTCTCATCATTAGTTTATAAATACTCCTCCTTCAGCAACACTACAGCTAGAGGAATTTCTTTGTGCATTTATAGTACGCAACATTAGTTAAATGCATTGCCTTTCAACAGGTCTCTGATCTTGGCTCTGCTTTAGGTAAAGGAACATCTCTAGCAGCTATTGCCTTTGCCAGCAGATTTGGGAGTTGCGTGATTGGTACGATCCTGTTCTTCAGAGAGCTCAGTAGCAAAGCTGAGAGTCTGTTGCTGTGTCGCCCACCCAAACACATTAACTTAATGTACTTCCCAAGTGTTGGCTTCCTTCTTTCTCCATGCCTTATTTAGCTCTTGGGTTTTTGACCTGTTAAAGTTTCATTTAATTTGCTTTCTATTCCTAGTGACTGTTTAAAGATATGGTTTCCAGATATGTTTCTTATTGTTCCTGTGTCATTTTGCCAGGATTATCTTTATGGGTTGCTGCCCAATTTGTCTAAAACTTGCATTGTTTTCTTGCACGTTAATTAGGCTGAAGGAAGGTTGAGAAGTTTCTCTGGGCATGCTGTGGGATGTAACCCTCTCCTTTAACAGCACAGAAATAGGAATGGGCAGGGACAGAGGTGCCTGGGGAGACAAACAGGGATAGAGCCTGCTAAGAAGTCTTTGCTGCATTTTCTTGTCTCTTGATTCAAACAACATAGCAAAATTCTTAGAAAGGGGTGAGTTTGGAATCTGTCATATAAACTTACTTTTAGAATAAAGTAAGAATGAGAACATTTTCTATGCCTGTAGTGAATTGAATAGAGAATAATAAACCTAGCTCTGCAATATATTTCCTTGGGGATGTCCTGTCAGAGTATCTTCAGAGAATTTTCAACATCACTAGCTTTTGCCATGGATTGCTAAAGCTGCTGTTAAACAACTGGTGCGTTGGAGCAATGGTCTATGGTACGTTAGCGGTATCAGTAGGAACAAAATCAAGCCATGTGACTGATTTGGGTTTTGTGCAGGAGAATGAGAAGAAAATAAGAAATCCTGTTATGTAAGTGATGTGGGCCTTCCTAAGATGCCTGCCAGAAAGGTATAACTGAATAGATAAATACAAGTAATTAAAATGCTTTAAAGAAGGGGAAGGAAAAAAGAAAAAAGAAAAAAGAAAAACATCACAAAAACCTGCAGCAGATAGATTTGCTGCCTTTTTTATTCCTCCTAAGCTGCTGTTTAAATACATAAGGATCTATTATTTTCAATGTTCTAATCTTTAATTCTGTGTCACTGTCATAAAAAATCTAATGAAAAGATAATACTTAAGCTATAGGAATGAGTAAGCACACACCTTCAAGGATAGGCTTTCAGTGATGTTAAGGTGCCTAAATAAATCCAAAATCTGCTCTTTCACAGCCTATCTTACAGATACCTAATGGTTTGGTGAGAGGAAGAGTGGTTTATAAATAACTGAATGGAGAATTGTCCTTATATATATATTACACTTGTTTTAAAATATACAGTATAGTCTCCACCATTATTTTTGTACTTATATACATTTTTACTTCTATCCATTTGATTATTTAAATAAGTTTCTTAAGTCTTTCTATTCTATGCATTTTTTTCTGTTCTGATGGGCAAATTCAGGCCTGTTACGCTGGCAGATAACAGTTTTCCTGAGCTATGGTGAGATCAAACTTCACTTTTATCAAGATGCAGAGAGAAAAGGGACAGTAGAAAAATATTGAATTGTTAATGCAGTGATGGCCCAAATAAATACAATTCAGTAAAGAGGTAAACTTACCTCATTTGAAGGGTTTTGTTAGTTTGTTTTTCTCAAACCATTTCTACCATCTCATGTAGGACAAAACCAGAAAAACAGTTTCCCAAGGATGTTGACTTTGTTCCCGAAACCTTCATCTACAGCTATTTAATGCCTCTGAAACTAGAACTTATTCCCCAGTGAGGAAAAGAAGATTCTGATTCTGCAAAAGTCTTAGCCTTTCTTTTGAAGAAAATTAAGTCTATACTATCCACAATCTGTCAGGTCTATCTCCTGACCCCTAGAAAATGGGTTTGGGGTGTTTTGGGTGTTTAAACATGTTGCCTAATTTCAGCAGATTTTGACTGAATGCTAAAGGATTCCAAGGTTCTCATTTTCTCCAGATCTCATTTAAGTAGGCAGGCAGTTTGATAGAAGGAAAAACAACCAAAACAAACTGTTATAATTTCTACTGAGTGAAAGAATACAGCAGGAACTCATTCCCTAGTATACATCAAAGAAACTGTATCGGGATTTTCCAACCACAGGGAAATCTTTAATTTGCACTACATCAGATACTGAGAACCCAACCCCAGGAACTCGACGTGAAACCGAGGTTTATTTATTCTGTTGTTTATAGAACTCTTGTGTAAAATGTTCCCCTCTGCCCAACATAAGAGCTCAGGGATGGGCAACTTTGGATCTAGTTGGAAGCAGAGAGGAATTGCCATTTAAGCAACTGGCTGCAGCTGAGCTGGAGATGGGGACTTGGGAGCTGGGAGGTATGGGTACTGGACAGGGTAGGTTTCTCATTTGAGTCCAAAAACCACGCAAAAAGACTAATATTTCTCAAAACTGAACATACACTTCCAAAACTTTCACTCTGTCCCACTTTCAGGAATCTATGTTTAAAGCAAAGCAGACACTTTATCAAGTTGAAATTTCATTAAGCAGAAATTTAGCATGTTGGGAAGTGCTCTGTTGAATTGGAGCCTTTACACTTCATCAGCTAAGGACTGCTGTCGTACCAGAACACTCTAAGAACTCGCTGAGTTAACGGCTGATACTTTGTAAATCATGTATTTCCCTATTTTCTTTTTGAATCTAAGTAATATAATTGTTGCTATACTTTTTGAAGCTAATCTCTTAAATCTAGTGCACTCCTGCATTTTACAAGGAATTTGCTGCCCTCTGTTGATCAGTGGTGTTAAACATGACACATGAAACAGCTTTGTTTCAGTCTTCAAGAACTTTGCTAAGGGCATGTATAGGTGTTTGGATATTTATTTCTTAAGCTTTGAACCTTTATAGTGCAACTCATGAAATGATGTATATCTTGTACTTCAATAATACCAGCTAAAGAGGATACAGCTATTGTTATTGTGAAAAGCCTGGAGCTGTGCACACCCTATTATTTGTTATTTTCTCTTTATAGAAAACAATGAAACGTGTGTATGCATTTGGGAATGACGTGTGATGTTATTCATTATATCGGTAATGTTTCATATAACAGCGCTTTGTTCATACAGGGGCTTATGCAATATGGATGGCAAATAACATTGTTTTGAACTAATGCTGCCTAGTTTTGTCATATTGAAGAGCGTGAGCGAACTGGACTTTGCTTTTCATGAACTGGGAAGAAAATCATACAACCAAAAGCTTTTTAGCAATGAATTAATTATGTAATACACATACTGCCTCTATGAGCCAGAAAAACCTCCTGCTGACATCTCAGAAAGCACAAACTAGAAGCCTACAGCAACTTCGTAGTTGTTGAGGCAGAAAGAGGCTTGCTTTCCTCACCCTTTTTGTGAGTGTCACCAATCTGTCTTGAAAGCTAAATAGGACAGTTGTTTACAATATTGAATTGCAAAATATTGTTTGGCAAAAAATTCTTCTAGTTAAAGTCTCTGTCAAAGCAAGAATATATCCTGGCATGGTAAAGAGGCGAACAATTAGCAAGGCCTGCATTTAACAGATGGATTCAATATTTATTTATTTATATTTATGTAGCTACTGCTGGAAAGCACAGAGACATTACTGAGATTGCAGCATGTGTAATCTTACTGAAAAAGAGTAGTGGTTAAAGAACTGTCTTTTTGTTTTCCACAATAGCTCCTGAAATCCAGGAAAGAGCTTTCTTAAATATCCACCCACAGCTGTCCATATCTTAAGCCAAAGGTTTTGCTGCTGTTTCACAGTTAACACACTGAAACCTTTGATCTTGATGGGATTGTGACTTTGACATGGTATTGCATCTCTGGCTAAGGGGACCTGCAGAGGTCCAGCAGCAGGTTCTGCACTCGCATGAAGATCCTGAAGTTTCTGCTGGGCACAAGTCAGTTCTTGAGCAGAATCTGAGCAGGTCTGGACGATGAAAGCTGACACTAGTTTCAATGACAAGATGAAAAAATACCCTTTAGGAGATTACTCTATGCTCATCTTTGTGCCTCCCTTAAAACAGGATTTCAGTGATGATAGTGATTGTCAGTTTGATAGCGATAACATGGGATTAAGGATTCAGTCTTCAGGTGCTTATCTGCAGCTTATCTTCTTAAAGATAGGGCTCTAATGCAAAGATTGGAAATCCATGTAAATATTATTGTTGTTTTCAACATTCAATAGTCCCTTCTCAGATGCCTTCTACAATGGTTTATCAGACCGTGCTTAAGTAGAAAACAGGTAACAGCAAAGTTTGTGCTGTTGGTACCAACAGGGTCGTATATTCTACTTTCTCCTTAAGGAAGAAACACAGAATCATCTCTAGAGCAATTTCTGTAAGCATGAAAAATACTGAGTTTTCTGGTTTACTGTTCGATTTACTCACTGGACAGTTTATATAATCCTTAAATAACCTCTTGGACTCTAGAATTTATGAAATCAATATAGCTGCTCCTGTCTGGGCAGATCAAACTTACTTTTTTAATTGCTTGGAAGGAATTAGTTTGATTCCTTTTTTAAAAAAAATCCTGTCACCTGCTTAATTGCTTTTTTCACTGAAGTATTTAAAGAGGTGTCATTGAAATCTTTCCCACTCACAAGCCTGTAATTCTGCAGAGAGAAAAAGACTAGAAATGACTGGGGTTTAACATTTTACAAATTGATTTCCAAATACAAGAGGAAAACCAAAGTATAGAAAATTGAGAAATCTAAAAGCAGGTTTAAACGAAATGTTCTGGCTCCTTATTAAGGCCATACTTTCCAGTGGTGAGAAGAAACTCTGAAAATTTTGGTTTGTCTGATGCCAAGTTCATGTGCCTGGGTCCAACATCAAACAGTGCTGCTTAAAGTAACGATAATCCAGAAGATTTCCACTGAATGCACCATGCAAAGCTCTTCATTCTCTGCACTCCACAAGCATCCATGTGCAGTCCCATGAAAGGACCTTCTATGGGCATCTGGATGAGACCGTGCGGGACACCGAGGGCTCTTTGCTCAGCTGCAGAAAACAATTCCTCCAGTGCATGATCACTGCTTCTCAAAACGGACCTGCGTGTGGGTGCCACTGGCCCTGTGCTGGTCTGGATGGTACAATATGTGACACAGCTACTGAAGGGTAACTATCGGATATCTAATCAGAGACTTTTTGTCATTACTCTGTATTAAACCCTTGTATTTGTCCTTTACTGGAGCTCATGAATTATTCTCCCTCTGAATAGCCATCTTTTTTAAACCTTCTCAGCTTTAAAGCAGAGTCCTGCTTTCATTCTCTGGCCCCTTGTAAAGACCCTCATGGCAGTACAGGGACTAGGAACTCCAGCTTTCAGATTCTGTGGTTTTTTTTTTTTTTTGCATGAGGACAATAACTCCTTTGTCATGCTAAACTAAATGTATTGTGAGCCATCTGCCATTCTGAAAGTGTCATCTGTATAACTAGTTGAATAGATGAAAACTCACCTCTCTGCTTTTCTTCACCTTCTTAATCACCTCTTGCTACTTCTTCTGTTGTTAGCTGCATGTTGTGATGATTAAAATTTCAGTTGTGTTGTATGCTTGCCCTTGACCAAAGTCTCAGTTCACCATTTCCATATAAAACCAGTTCCCAATACTTCAGTTAGTCATGAAGATTTTAAGCATAAGTAAAAACCATGAGAAGCATTGATTATTTTTTTTATGACAGTTTCTTGTGCTAAATGTTTCTTCTTGTGTGCAAAACAAAAGCAGAAAACTGTAAGAAGGACCCAGAAGCAACCAGAACTTGCTTAATAAATACTCCACAGCTTGCTTTGACCTGTGGATGTTTGTTTGCACTGTTTGTGTAGCATAATCTTCCTGTGGGCTTTGGCTTTGGAGACCTACTTATCAAATTAGGAAACAGACCCATGTTTTAGCTGGTAGCAAGTAGGCACTGTGCTCCTCGGCAGTTGCTTCCTCTTCAGCCAAGACTTTTTGGCTGTGTATGGTTTAAAATCATTGGTTTGAACTTAGGCTGCAAATGAACAGAAGAGGACTATTCCCAATGCACAGAAGTGCAGAGACATCAGACAGTCCAAAAAGGCAGCTATAAAAACCACAGCTTTACTCCTTTACATCCTTGGCCACAGAAGCATGTTCATGTACTAAAATGTTGACTTCAAGGGAAGCTGCAACATCTAATTTTTGTCTGTTTAGCCAGAGTCTTTAATTTTGCTTGGGATGGCTTTTCATGTGTTATGCAAGCAAGCCAGAGAGGAAAGACAAGAAAATGTGCCCAAGAAAATATATTATTACTATTACTGGAACAGTATGATAATGGTAATAAGAATAAAAAAAAAGTGGGTCACAGTTTTACATACTTTCAACAATAACATTTTTGCAAGGTTCTGTTAATATAAACCATTTTCTGATGGTTCATTTATAGAAGCATCAAGGTGTTAAAACCTGACTGAACTTGCCCCATGATATTGCTGCAGCTACTGCAGAAGACTCCCAGCACCTTTTGCATTTCTAATAAGCAACTGTCTGCCTGGCTGATTAAGGTCCTTATAGTCACCATCAATAAATTAATTGAGCTGAGTCAGTTTGGGCTCTGGACCCCTTCTTGAAAATCATAGAATCATAGAATCATAGAATCATTAAGGTTGGAAAAGACCTCTAAGATCATCGTGTCCAACCGTCAACCCAACACACCATGTCCACTAAACCATGTCCCTAAGCGCCTCATCTACACGTCTTTTAAATACCTCCAGGGATGGTGACTCCACCACTTCCCTGGGCAGCCTGTTCCAAGGCCTGACCACTCTTTCAGTAAAGAAATTTTTCCTAATGTCCAAACTAAACCTCCCTTGGCGCAACTTGAGGCCATTTCCTCTCGTCCTATCGCTTGTTACTTGGGAGAAGAGACCAACACCCACCTCGCTACAACCTCCTTTCAGGTCGTTGTAGAGCGCGATGAGGTCTCTCCTCAGTCTCCTCTTCTCCAGACTAAACAACCCCAGTTCCCTCAGCCGCTCCCCATCAGACTTGTGCTCCAGACCCTTCACCAGCTTCGTTGCCCTCCTCTGGACACGCTCCAGCACCTCCATGTCCTTCTTGTAGTGAGGGGCCCAAAACTGAACACAGTATTCGAGGTGCGGCCTCACCAGTGCCGAGTACAGGGGCACGATCACCTCCCTACTCCTGCTGGCCACACTATTTCTGATACAGGCCAGGATGCTGTTGGCCTTCTTGGCCACCTGGGCACACTGCCGGCTCATGTTCAGCCAGCTGTCAGCCAGCACCCCCAGGTCCTTTTCCTCCGGGCAGCTTTCCAGCCACTCTTCCCCAAGCCTGTAGCGTTGCCTGGGGTTGTTGCGGCCCAAGTGCAGGACCCGGCACTTGGCCTTGTTGAACCTCATACAGTTGGCCTCGGCCCATCGATCCAGCCTGTCCAGGTCCCTCTGCAGAGCCTTCCTACCCTCGAGAAGATATCAACTCTTATTAAGGATAAATACTCAGTAAATTGTAAGTATAGTGCAAGTAACCAGAAAGTGCACTAGCTAAACTCTGGAGATGGGCTTAGGCTAGAAATACAGGTAGAAATAAATGTCCAGCTTCTTGTCATCCAGGGTAACAGGTGTAAGGAGGTGTGATGTGGGAATTGTCACCGTGCAATACACTTAACATATCTGCTGTTATTTTTATATGATTACAAGAGCTGGCTACTGCACTAAAAGCTTTGGATACAACTTTTTAAATGTTCCTTACCTCCCACCATTTGAGTCTTCATATATTGTGTATAAGCAAATTGTTTCCAAAAAATTGCTTAATAATTCAGTTTGGTTTGCTTTAATGGTAGAACAGCAGGTCTTATGGATAAGAAAACAATAGATGTGATATCTCTTGACTGTAGTGCACTTCAGTGGAAGAGTTGCATGACATTTTTCTAAACAAGCAAAGGAAACTTTTGCCTTGATAGAACTTCCATGGGTGGATATGAAATTTGTCAGTAAAAATATCTGAGTAGCTCTCAGCAGTTTAATGTCAAAACATAAGAGGTACATCCTGTCTCCCATTCTGTTCAATAAGTCTATGTATTGCAGACAGCACAAAATTTGCCATTCTTCTTCAGAAAGTTGGAGGATGGGGTTAGAACTCGGTGTGATCGCAGCAAAACAGAGACACGGGGATGGGTGGGTAACACTGGCTGGAAAAGAACATGTGGGATGATGGTGCAACACAGCGACAATCTGAGTTAACAATGTCTTGCTGCATCAACAACATATCAAGGTGTATGAACAATCTAGCCTGAATATAGGGAGTATTCTTCTCTGCTCCATGCTGGAATACTCTTTTTGGGTTTATGTGCTGAATGTAACCTATTTGAAAAAAGTCTGGGTGAAAACAGTAAGAATTCACTCAGAAGCATGAAAACAGACTCAGAAAGGCTGGAGGAGCTGAGGTTAGGTAGCCTGAAGGAAAGAAATCTGAGAGGAGGACTGAGACACAGACAGAGTCAAATACAGAAAAGCCTATTGAAGAAAACAAAGGGAATAACCTGTTCTCCATGTCTGTGGCTGACAGGACAAGTAATGGGCCAAAATCACAACAAGAATTTAGGAGTGATCTCTATTATTTAAGGTGACATTATGCAAAACTGAAGTCATCCTATAACCCCAAATTCTCTTTCTCCATAAATGAGTAGTCATCATCCAGAAGTTGCTTCCAAGTGTAATGTGTTTCACTTTTAATAACAGAGATTGCAGTACCACTCACCAGAGTGCTGACTCCTGTCTAGCCTGCTTTGCAAGACCCCTCTTTAAATGCAGCAATGAGGTAGGGTCTGTGGAGGAGTGGACTATATTACTTCAACTCTAATTCCTCTTTTGCCCAGAGCTCATCTTTGATCACTTTTTCCTCCTCTTTTATCTCTTGTCTAAAAATAATTCCATTTCTACTCATGCACTTGTCAACAAATTAAACAATATTGTCCTCACACTTTGCTTAGAGAACTGGTGAAGCTGCTGCCAATATATGCATTTTGAATAGCTGGGGATGGTGGCAGGACAAATAAGGGTATAAATCTAACTAAGAGGCAGCCTTGCAGAAGACCTGGAGTACAACTTGCTTGTGGCCAGCAAACCCCAGAGACAGCTCTACTACATACTTAACTACTGTAGAGAGATGCTGATGGTTGTTTCGAAGCAGCAGTACTTTCCAGTCTAAAATTCCCTGTTTACTCCTTATCTAGGGTCACATAACAAGAGGAGCTTGCTCTGAGCATTTAAATCATGCTGGGAAGGCTGAGAGCGATTCCACTTCAGCAGTTTGCAAGTTGTTGTACATGAGCTAATAATGATGGATGAGTTTAATGTTCCACTGTTCTACTTTACAACAATTTATTGGGGGTAGTACATGAACCAGTAAAGCTTGAGAATTGTTGTTTTCCTTCAGTCATCAATTAGGTTAGTAATCATTGCTGGACTGGGTACGTAAAATGATCCTATTAATCTTTCAGGGTTCAAAACCAAACAGCAGCTTTTGAATCTCTTCCAAGAGCTCTGTTAGATCTGTATTAAGATCATGCTTCCTTTTTCTTTCGTGGATGTAAGCTGCTTTTGAAAATGCTCTAGAAGAAAATGGTTTTGAATCTCAGCTAGTGTTATCAGCTTGCTCTTAAGGAATATATTCTGGCTACTCAATTGGAGCTACTACTTATAAAAACATAACAAAGCAATCCAAAATAGCTGTTATATTCACTATTAGCTTCAGTGGAGTCCAGCTGAAACTAAGGTTTCCTGCTTCATGCAGAAATACGATGTTTTGAAATGTTTCTTTTGACCCAACAGAAAATTTAAAGTCAACATTATCTAACAAATGGTAATTCCAGATAAAATGGGGGTATCATCATCACAGTTTTCCTTTTAGTGCTGCAACATTTAGAAATTATATGATATAAAGTGTTTCAAATTATTTTGGTGTCAAATTTAGGCTAAAATCATGCACTCTCGGTCACTAATTTCAGCCAAAGTAATATTTCCTAAGAGAACCTAATCTATCAGAAAACTTCAAGTGACTATAGTTGGTATCTTCAAGCAATTGCCCCATTATTTTATTTTGCTCCCTTTCATACTGTCTGTCTATGACTTTTGTCTTATGTACTGTGACTGTAGCAAGGAAAGGGCAAGAGATCTGCTCCTTTGAGGGGGATGCCAAATAAAGGGCATTATGTCCAAGCTCAATAACGTTGATGGATCTTTGGGGCGGCAGATGCAGTGCAATAAGCAAGAGGAGCCCTTGGGAAGGTGGGCTCCAGAGACCAAACTCTTATTTGGACTCTGAGGTGTAGGTCAGCCTTTCATTGCTGGCAGAGTACCTCACGTGTCCTAGTCCATGGCTGGTCATCCCAGGCACTGCTTCTGTATTAATAGCAAGAACATCCACAAGGAGGGATGAGGAAATTATTTCCATAGTGTAACTTAGAAAGGAGGTAAAAAGATATTCAGATGGAATAGCAAAGATAAATTACTCTGCTTCTAACTTTTATTCACAGTAAAAGAGAAAAGCAGGGCTTTAGTTCAAGCCAAAGGACTTGATATGGCCCCTCTGTCTCTGCTTATCACAGCATCACACTTGAGTCACTGCCCAGGACCATCAGAGGCAGAAGAGGTGCTTGGCAATGTCAGTCGAGTAATTCTAAGTGAAGCGGACATCTCTCCTGCCATAAGATGGTCCGTCCCCCCTCCCCCTTCTCCTTCAAGCTTTCATAGAAGATTTGGAAAGCTTCTCGGTGAGAAGTGTTTGGTTTTAGCTAGGAGCTCAAAGTCCTCAATTCTTCTCTTGGTTTTGTGGGGACCAAGTTACTCTTCAGTAAGACAAATTTTGATCACCAGGAGATTGTACCACTTGATTGTGAATGAGGGAACTGCACTATCTTAAACTCTCTGTGTATTGATTCATCTTCACAGGTTATGAGTTTCTTTGACATTATCGGCCTAAAAATACAGAACATGGTGTGAAATTTCACGTGGAGTTTTGGGAGAGCCATTGTGACCAGGTCGGGGTGGGAAACTGCCGTGAAAGCTTTTCGTAGTTTAGGAAGGAGTGCCTACACATATTTGGTGGAAACAGATAGGATATCTTCTTTCCCCCCCCTCCCCCCCCCTTTTTTTTAATTTATTGTATAACCTTGTGAAGGATCCGAGTTAGCCGCTAGATGTCATCGGTGTTCCAGGGAAGGGGACGGGACCAGCGCAGCAGCGGTGCTACGGGGCTGCGGGCTTTCCACGCGTTAATTGCCCTAAAAATCCCCGGAGCTATGGGAGACCGTCTGAAGTCTGCGAATACAGGTATTTCTGATATTTTTCATTATCAAGACTTGCACTGAGAGATTAGGTGGAAACCACGATGAAGTCATGAAAACACGTGAGTGTCTTATAAAAAGTATTTTTAGTATTTTCATAATTAAATGGCAATTTTTCGTTAAGAAAGATGCAAATACAGGAGTGAAAGTAAAGAGCAAGACTTTTAAAAATGGATTTGTTATTTCTTCTGATATTAACTAATACGAAGCACATTGAACATTTTCAGATTGATTCCACTGAAGTTTTCATTTATCTGATACACACAAATGAGTAAAGAAATAAGCAGCCCACTATCTGTTAATTCCCGAATCCTTTAAAGTAAGGGCAAATCATCCACTGATGAAAAGGGAGTTTAGATTTCTCTTTTTAGAGTGGTAGCAGTTATTTGGAGTTGCATTGGCAACACTTACTTATAGCACAGTGGGAAAATATACATTTTCATCCCTGTAAGGACTGGACAACGAATTTCATTTGAGTTTTAGTAAATGTTGACCTCTTTCTGATTTCACCTGTATTAATGCACAGAGTACAATGTGTTTCAGTGCCATTCCACAAGAAATATTGAGCCTGATCCCAGGGCTGCCTCTCTCCTAAGCTTTGCTGAAAGTAACGCCGTTCATCAGCACTGTCCTAAGATTTGGGGATACCCGGTTTTATAAGGAAAATGGCATCTTCCGAACGGTCTTAAATGTTTATAAGTGGAAATCAAGGACATTCAAGGCTCTTCATTTCCTCAGAAACACACATTGGCTGCCCAGGAATCTAGTTTCTGTTTCCTGGGAAATAATGCACCTATATTAGAGCGGCCACACATAGGGGGACTCCACCGGTTTCCTCCCAAGCTCACAACGTACATGGATCTGTGTTGTGGTTGTGTGCACTCACCTGCAGAGAAGAACATCTTGGGGTTAGGACACCACCCCAGCATGCAATTTCTCTCTTCAAATGATTAATTATGTGACCATAAATCCATAAGTCCTCTGCAAATTTTGTAGGAGCTTCATAGTTCATCAAAATTGTACTGTCCTTCTGCTCAGGAGAATGGTAGAAGCAAAGTGGACCAGAATTTGTGTTTTAACACACACATCAAAATGAGTTGGAAAAAAAAAAATTCCCGTTGCAAAAACAGCTAAAAAAAAAAAGAGGAAGAAAAACTCACCTTTTTTCTTCCTGTAATTTCAGTCAATAAAAATTCAGAAACTTTTTTAGGAAAATGGGAAGGTGTTCACAAAAAAAGATCCTTTTTCTTGAAATATGTCAGAAACAAACCTAGTATGGCAATAAGCATCACAGAGTAAATAGAAGTTACAGAGAGAGACATTTGTGCTGGCAAGCATCAATTCACACTGGTCAGGAGACTGCAGACAACTCAGGAGTTCAGCTGTAATAGATTGGTCACAGCTAAATATGTCCCTAATCCATTGCTAAGAGTCCCTGGAATGCAGTGAGGTCAAGATTTTTTTTTTTTTTTTTAAAAAAAAAGATACCCAAAGTTAAGTTAAGAGTTTTAGGGCAAGATTTTCAGAGGAACAAACAGACAAATGGACAAGTTGTGTCTTTAGTACCTTGTACCCTTAATATTCTTTAGGCTAAATCAATACTTTCTGCCCTAGTCTGAAAAACTGCAGAGCACACAAGGGCATCCCTAACTTTAGTGGGTCTTTACTGGTGGTCCACCACTTAAAAATCAGATTGTTCTGTTAACGATCTTAATAATTGTTTATATCTCCATGTTTGTTTGTAGGTTTTTTTACTTACTTCCCAATTATGCTGTGGAGCTGAGTGTGCCACTGGCTCTACCTTTCTAGAATCACACAGAAAACTATCATCTACCTTCATCCATAGCATACAAACTGACTGGTGCTAACGCCAGTGCATGCACCTTAGCTTCAGGTGTTTGCACATCATTAGAAATCAGATTTCCACAGATTACTGTAAAAACTGGGGTGGCATTTCCACACTGCATAAGTATTCTATCACGATTTGTATTTTACAGTGTGTCAAATTAAAATTAAGCCACATATGCAAAGCAGAAATGGCTTTTATGAGTAGTATCTGAGCACTTTTGTTCCCCAGAATATTATTAATGACGAAACATTAGACAAACCCTGCTGATGGTTTAGGACAGGAGGTGGACAAATATCTCTCTTTACACCCAGTTTTCTATGATTTTGTGCTGTAGGGAATGAAAGCCCTACTGGTCTATGGAGAGCCAGCAATACATCATTTCCCCAAATATCTACAGGGTTATCTGCAATGTTACCTGTCTGCACACGTTTTACACCATGGTGGGGAATGCAGCACCAGTTCAGGGAGCTCTGCAGCCACAGGGGCATTTTCCTTCCTTTCACTCTCCACAGCATAGTGACTCCACACTCCACTTCATGATGCTGCAGTCTTAGTCTGAGACCAATCTTTGCAAGCACAATGATACGTGTTACTGTATTTTCCTTGGCAAAAATATCACGTTGCCTTTTCCATTCTTCTCCTCAGCTCTTCAGGCCCTCACTGGCTTTTGTTCTTGCTTTGGATCTATCCTATTTCTGTACCTAATCGACCAATTCAGTGCAAGTTAATTCCACCCAGCATGTGATTCATTCTCTTCAGAAAGGAAGCTGTGAAGTGTTGAAACTTTGAGACTCTCCACGGTTTTTAGCAACCCTTGAGTTAAGACTTCACCGTGTGTAAAATACCAGCTGGATTCCCTCCCCTTAGGTTTTGGGATTAAGGCAAGACAGAAACATGGACATCTGCAGTTATAGGGTTTCCTCTGAGGAGGATTCAACATGATAAAAATAAAAAGCCTGCTACTGGGCACAGAATTTCTCTTCCCTCTGTCAGCATCCCCACTCGTCCCCTGATGTCACCTTTCCCTGTGTTAAGTCATAATGCTCTGAAAAACTGTGCCCACATGGTTTATTGTGGACCTCGTGGGTTGATTGTGGACCTCATGAAAATGACATGAAGTCATTTTCCCCTATTCAGTACTTCATGAGAAAATGTCAGGCTTGGAGGGCAGAGCTAAAAATCTGTAAAGGTTATTCTGAGAGAAACAATAGCTTAATTCCTGAGGAAACTAAGGTAGAATTCAGGTGATGGTAAATGATGCTGGCCGCTTTTGAAACCCTTGGTCACAATCTTTTAATATGAATATCCATGACTGCAAATATGTCCTGTTTCTGTATTACAATAGTAAGATAATACTGTGTTATTAGATCATTATGTGTATCATGGTTAGTAAAACTACGAAAGAGTAGTAGCAAGAGACCATGAAAGCTGTTGTTACAAGCTGCCTCTTAGATTAAGCTCTTTGAAGCATACATGTAGAGACACTCTTACATGTACATTAAGATCAAGAGTGAAATAATACATTTGGCAATGTCACCTTCAGTGGTCTGCAATCATTTGCACGCTTGCAAAATGTAGAAGTTGTCCATCTGCATTGGGCTGACAAAAGTAGAGAGCCAAATGGGAATTGTGGAGCAGGCAGGCGTGTCACTCCATGGAGGTCCCAGTGGGATCCACCGTCTGGCTGGTTTGTACACACTGGTCTATAGTGCCCCGTACAAATAAAATTGCAGATGATGCTGTGACTTCTATTTGCTTAAACAACTTGTATCCTGAGCGGGGAATTTTCTGGATATAACCTTGTATATTGCTTCTTAAGAAATCAAATAAAGCGTTTAACCAACAAACAAAAAAATAATGACTTTGTCTGCAATACCTGGTTACACATACATAGATAGGAATTATTGCAAAAGTCCATTTAACAACAGATCATGGGATTTAATTTTGATATGTATAATACTGTAGGGTAGACAATGATACTACTTTGCAACTTTTTGGAAAAAAAAAAAAACAAAACAAAATGGTACCTGTTATATTTCTTCACCTTTTATTGGTTTACTTAACACTTACTTAACATCTTGGATGTTGCTGTTTACCCAGCCTGCCAATGACAATGTTTCCCCTACATAATCCACAACATCTGGACACTTCTCCATCACTCAAAGCCAGGATGTTCTGCTGCTTTTATTTACATATGGTAGTGAAGCATTGCAAGTCCAAGGGCCAGATTTCAACAGGAGTCTGGCATGAACTCTTGTAGAAATGAGTGACTGATATGTTTCTTTGTAACAGTAAAGGTCCATGTATGAGATGTATTTGAGTAGTGTATTAATGATGAAAATTTCATTACTCCACTTCCATGTGCTTCACCAAAGCACATCCTTACAATAATGATTTTTCTATGAAAAAAAAATTGTCTTTGCATTTAATAAGTCCACTCCTCTTTGCTGACTGTAGGTGTAGAAATAAAATGGCAAATATGTGGATAACACAAGTAAAACTCAAGTGCACAGCTCCTAAACTCTACAGACACTTCACTTTTAACATCCAAGTCCCTAAACAGCTGAGCTTCTGTATCTGTGCTCAGTCAGACTCATCTCAGCCTTCACAGGACTGGGCTTTTTAGCTTATGCCTACACTCAATCAAAACTGTAAAACAGCCATTCCTCAGCCTATCCACCTCAAAAAGGGTTTGATCTAGTAAGACACAGCAGAACACAAAATGTAGTGGACACATACTAGTAGTTAATAGGGATTAAGGCTCCCATGCTGGACGTAGGAGATCCACATCCCTTTCCCCTTCAACTGCTTGAGGAAATTCAAACCACATTTCTTCCCTTGCATATGGATTCCTAACCGTAGTCTGTAGGCTCTGCCCAGCACCAGCAGAAATTACAGAACAGGTCAATACAATAAATGGTGACAAATCTCTAGGACAGCCAGCGTTCCCTGAAGAGTCCCAAAGAAATGTAGATTTGAAACTCCTAAATCAGTTATTAAAATCAGCCTCGTGACCAGAGGAAGGGAGAGAGGTTCATGTGACACCTGGTTTTTAGAGGATCTGTTGCACGCCTGGAGAAGCAGAGATTAGTGTGTCTGACTTTTGTCTCAAGCATTGGTAGAAATAGAGTTGAAATGGCGTTCATAGACACAAGTTATGTCTTCTAAGTGTAGTAAAGTTCTTCAAAGCAGAAAATATGCCTGTGGATAAAGGTCACATACTTGATGTAATGTTCTTAGATTTCTAAAAAGCTTTTGATGAGGTCAGTTATCAGAACCATTTAAAGTAGATAGGATTTAATGAGATAAGAGGGAAGATCCTCCTGTGGATTAATAACTGCTCAAAAGATTTGTAACAAAAAGTAGTGATAAATGGTAGAAGATAATTGCTAATGAAGTCCCGCAGGCATCCAGATGTTCAACATATTTGTGAATGGTCTGGAAAGAAGGTGAGTAGTGAGGTAGTAGGTTTTTTTAATGATACAAAATTGTCTGGAGTGGTCAGAATTAAAACCATGTATGAAACATTTCAGAAGTATCTTTTGATACAAAATGGACAAAAAAATGACAAATTTGGTACTGAAGAATAAAAAGCCATGCACATAGCCAATAATGAAACTCTATATATGTTTATACACATACATAAATAAAGGCATATCTACATGTATATGTACATAGCACTGGACTCTCACCCAGCTCTCACCATCTGCAAAGGAATGATGAGTCACTTCGCATAAATCTTTGAAAGAATCATTTCAGTGTTCAGCTGCAGTCAAAAAGAAAAATAGGGTGTTAGGAAACGTCAGGGAAGGAAGAGGGACCAATATACAGAACGATGCCACTTTAGTAAACCCATCGTGCATACATACTCCTTGAATACTTTATGCAACTACCTCACCTCAGAAAAGATTTATTAAACAAGATACATGAAAGTTCGAGACAAACCATTGCATATCCAGAATGATTCCCATATGAGGACAGATTAGAGAACAAGGACTCTTGCATTTGAAAAAGAACTAACCTCCTAGTCCCTGCATTTCACATACTCAAGTATACTTGCTGAGCTTAATACAAGTATATCTCAAAAAGAAGTACTTTGGAAGTACTGGAAGTAGTTTACAAGCAGGAGATTACAGTGTCTACTTAGAGACACCCTAGGACTGGGTGAGATGAGGACATAGCTGCGGATGTTGTATAGGAAGTCGAGTCACCCAGCTTACAGCTCTGGATTGCATTTTTTAAATCTGAGACTTTGCTAGCAAGGATGGCACTAAACTAATGCCAGTCTCAGCTGGAGTTTTTAGAGCTGCAAATTAACAGTGGGAAGGAAAATCTTTAGACATTAAAATTAAGCATGTGTTTAGCAAGAAAGCAGAAGTACCTCTGAAAATATTATGGTAGGGAGCCATGTTTCACATAACTGTTATTTATTTTAAAACAAATGGAAGTTTCACCTTATTATGAGATAGATCATATCTGGTACCTAATAATCATCTCATGCCAACCTTCTACAAAGAAATATGTCAAGACCTTCATGTAACAGGGAAGTCACGGATTGCTGTAGAGACCCAGGCTGGCCTAATACAGGCACCTTGCAGATCCAGCTGTATCACTGCAGATGATTGATCTCAGGCTGAAGGGCAGCAGTACGTGCATATTTACTTCTGATCCGGAGACTAGGTAGGAGACACGATATGTTCTGACTCATCATTAGATGCTTCTGGATATGAGAGAATCATGGCAGTAGTACCAAAACTCCTAAAAATCTCTCAGTGCTATTGAAATATCTTCTGTCTGCTGGATTCAGTCGCTGTGACTTCAGGGCAAACTGGTAGATCAAAAAATGAACCTTAACAAATCTGGTGAAAAAAGAAACTACTAACCTTCTGAAAGGATATGGAAAAAAAAAAGCTAGAAAAAGGGTAAAATAAGTGGATTTATCAGTTATGCCAACCAGTGAGTGCAAATTACAATTCCAAATTTAAACAACTGCATAAATAAAATCTTGTTGAGCAAATGATCTGCAGAGGATAGCTGGTTTCTTCCTACTCACACCCCCCCCCCCCTATATTCCATATATTTTTCCCTCCACTTATAAAACTCAGTGAGAGGTAATGAAATTTTATTTTAAAAGAAGGTTTAAATTCACTTTTTTCAGAATTGTATTTGGTTGTATTTTCATAGAAATGGAAGAGTGTTAAAGGTACGTAACACTCACTATCAGTGCCTTAAATGTATCGCATGCTCAGTAACCTATCTGAAACTAAAAATAGAGGCACGCTGAGGAGGATTAAATCCTGGCTTCATAAATCAATAGCAAATTGATATAGAACCGGAAATCTTTTCTCAAATTAGGGCCCATTGCTGATTGATGTATTTGGCTGATCGAGGTATTGCTGCAAGGTTTACGCACAACTTTCAAAGTTATCTAATGGAGTTAAGACAGCCATTGAATATAAATGGGGTCTAAATCCTTTAACCTTCTTTCCATCCTCACACAGCTTTGACCTGCATTTACATTGTGGTGCAAAAAGAATTATTTTATTCTTCAGAAGAGTTTTCAGGATTTTTGGTTTTTTGCACTTGTTTGTTTTTCTTACCTGAACATTTTTCAGTGTGTGATAGCTGCCTGGCTGCTGCCAGCTGAGTGCAAACACAGAGTTCCTAGTAGTGATGGTAGTGATATTTTTGCCACTGTAAATCATTCTTACAGTTACAATTATTACTGTTACTGTTATTTCTGAAATATTTCTGGGAGCTACATCACAACTGCAGGGTCTGCCCAGAAGATGTAGTTACTTCATTGCAGCAATCATTTGGTCATTTGCAGTTATCCTCACTGTTTATAATGATGTCCAACACATTCTGTTTTCCCTGCCAAAAATATTCCTTTCCCTTTGTGCCAAGTAAAATTCAGGCCAAAGTTCTAAGCATCAGGTCACAGGGTTGTTTAAAAATGGGAAATGTCAGGCAAACTTAGTCTTCATATCCATTCCGCCTGGGGTTTCTTTTTCTTAAAGTATCTGCACAGCAGCCGAGGTCAGCTTTCCTTTTGCCTCACTAGTCCCACCAACACCTAATCCTGGCCTAACACATTTGTGATCCTGAGTAAGGTTGACTTTACCCGTGTGCCAGATATCAAAAGCCAAGCTTGAAAATTGCCAGTCCAATTCTGGATTTTCTCCGTATGATCTGAATAACGAGCCTGTTCGTATGCTGGGATTTTCTTCAGACTATCCCACTGGCACTGGTGAAAGGCAAAGGGCAGCGTATGTGAACAAGGATGTCAAAATCCAGATTTCCGTGAATTCCCTAAGCAGAAGAACAGCACGTATCGAAGCAAATTAACATCACATTTCTTCTAAGCACAGCTCTTAATAATATTTGTGTTTCCAGGTAGAGTTTGGGTTCTGGCACCCTGCTCGGCCGAGGCGGCTGAGTGATGCTCGCCATGGGGAGGCCTGCGAAGAGGCTGTTTGCTCAGAGAGTCTGAGCTGGAATCTGCTTTGCGGGGGCTTGCTGGCTTCTCGGCTCCTCAGTACAGGCATACCAGTCAGAAAAATGCAGGAGGACAGATCAGGCCCTGAGTAGTCCTTTAATCCTATCTTATAGGTCTCAGTGAGGAAAATCCTTATTATCTTGTTGCCTAATACTGTTCGTGGGATACAAGAAATCAGCTGTAGGATAAGTGCAAAATATTCCTTTTGCTAGTAAGTTAAAAAATTATCCGCTGGGAGGTAGAGGGTAGAAGGAAGAAAGGAATTTCTACCTGAAATCAATAAAATTTGATCATATAATGATTTTTTTAAAGTTGGTTAACATTCCAGACACTAATCCAGTCATTAAAGAGAACTTCATGTCTGGAATTTGGATGTTTATTTTACTTTTTTTTTTTTTATTGAGAAGGTAAATGCCCTTTCTTTTAGGAAAATAATATACTTGGAGCTGTCTTATTTCCTGCTGTTGATTAGTTATGAGTGGCTGGTATACCTTCAGCAACGAAATCACAGGCAGAGACTTCAGTGAAATCCTGGCTTCACTGCAGTCAGCGGGGGTTTTACTGTGGCTTTCTCCAGCAACGTTACACAAGTAGTTCTGCTTTTAAACAATCATAATGCTTTGAAACTCATAAGGTATATTTTTTGCAGTGCAATGTTGTAGAGTGGATGTTGGTTTTATGCTTCCCTGGATAGTAAGCAAATCTGAGATAAATCCCTTCTGGCAGCCCTAACACCAGATCATTGAGTCACAGTCTGTGCAAAATATTCCCTCTCAAAATACAAGCAAGGGCCTGGGCAGAGCCCTGCAGATGTAAATGTGAACGGTTAGAAACCAACTCTGAATGTGGGCTGGCTTAACACATAAAAACAACAGGTTATAGCCTTGGCACCTGCAGTCATACAACCATGTCAGCCTCTAGCTTTGGGGTTTTTTGGTTTACTTTTAGATTGTGTGGATGCAAGAAAACTTTTTTGGAAAAAAAAGGTGAAGATAGGCGAGTAGGTTCAGGCAGGTGGAGTCTGGAGCTCTGAATTTGGGGCTTGTCTCTTTGCACATCAGTTCCAAAGTTTGGGGTGTCCTAAATAAGGCAGAATAGGGTGAGCAACAAAGCATAACCCCACAGAGCAACAGCCTGTCTGTGTGAGCTTCATTTCTGCCCTGGCTGAGCCTGAGGCAAAAAATTTCTTCCTCATGTTCTAGCAGGGAAACGGGCTCTTTGCAGACTGAGAAGCCAGACTGGCTTTACGATGGGAGTTCATTTATGAAATGCGATTTGGGGGAGATGATAGAGCTAAACAGCAGGGGATGAACTTGCTTAAGCCTCCCTGGGTTGTGGGGAAGTATGGCTCTTCCAGGCGGGGGGGGAAATCCCAGGGTCTCAGCCCGACCACAACACATCACCCCATGCTGGCGTGAGCGGGGCCGCAGCGTGTCACTCCCAGGCCTGCTGGAGACCATCCCATCAATCTGTGCTTTCCGTTCAACGCTCCTATTAACACAGCTGCGACTGCTTTCCTTGAATCCTTGGGAGATGCCCTCATATCCGAGGCTCAGATGTGCACGTCTCCTTCCCATCCAGGCAGTCTACCGTAAATCCACTGGATTCCCCCCGAAAACACACTCCAGGACTGCAGATCTGCAAGGCAGGATCCGGCCCTGGGCCCTGAGCACCTCCCTCGGCTGAAAGCCTGATGCAAAGGTCCTGATCCAGTCCCATTGAGGTCGATGGCGAAGCGCCCGTCCATCCTGGGGAGAACAAAAGTGTTGGGCTTGGCAAATCACTTCCGTTAATGTAGGAGACAATTACTGATGCCTCTTTGCAAATTGCTCTTCTTTGACATTTTTATAACTCAGTAATTTCCAGTTGTGTTCCCATGTTTGCCTCTTTTGTGTATAGTTTTCCTATTTTTGAGTGCATGGTTCACAACATTTAAACAAACACTAACAACAAATTACCTGCTCAACTGGGTTCTGTGAAAAGGGGCTCTGAAACTTATTTACAAATTAAGCGGACTCGGGCAGGGAGGGAGTAGTCACCGGGAGGGAGTTGCGGGTGTGCTGCAAATCACGCATGGTTTTCTAGCCAGAAAAGCCCTGCGTTTGGGGAGGGGTGAGGGCCCGGGAGCAGAATTTTGTCTTTTACCGAAGACCTTCTCTCACGGGGAAAAATCCACCTGATTTTTTTTTTTTTTTCCTGTTGATAACTCTCTGGAGAAATGATCCATCAGAGAAGTAAATCAATAAGCGAACAACCCCACACCCGGCTAATTTGTTTTCCCGTTTAAACAATTAAGTCTACTTTGTATTTGCTTGTTTATTTCTCTCCGACTGTAATAAAATAAATAATGCATATTTACCTCCTAAAAATCCCATTGCAGTTTAAAGCACATTCATGACACGATCCGAATTTCTCAGCCCTCCACAACTCTGTGCCAGAGGTTTTTTAACACGGAATTGATCACTCCAAATGCAATTTCTCCTCTCCTCACTTGAAATTCATAATCATTAAGAGGGGAAGTAACTGCGTACTTCGCTTTGTTTGTTTTTGTATTTTTTAATTCCTCTAAATCTCCGCAGTATTTTACTGCACGGCGGTTTTGATGTATTTCTACTCGGGCTGATACTAGATCTCCTGCATTCCAGCATCTTTGACTAACACTGTTCTCCCATTTCGATAGCTTAATTTCGTTATGGTTATAAAGAAAATTCACGACGCGCTTTATACATTATTTTAGAGAAATTAACAGAGCGCGGATTATTTTTAAAGCTGCCGACCTCTTAAGCAGGTGGTTGTGTACCGACCAACTTTAAAATTCAGCGGCACGTCCGTTTAGATGGCTTTTTATCGCCATACCAATAGCCTGAAAATTACTTATGCCTAGGGTTTTCGCTGCTCGGGATTGCAGCTGTTCTCGTTGGTCCCGGCATTTTGTGTTTTTCTTTGATTCCCCAAGAGGTAAACTGGGACCCACCAAAATTTGCAATCCGATTTGGTTGTCTTCTTCTTTCGCTGCATTTCGAGATATCTTTAACATGGTCCCGAACATCTTTAACATTTAAAAGGTCCTGTTGGACAGAAAAGCACCGACATTCACTCCTTGCTCTGCAAGAAGGAATTTTAAATTGGAGTAATCTCTGCTTTTTTTTGTTTGGTTGTGGAGTTATATTAATATTATCATTATTTTCTGCGCTAATAAAAATACAAGGTTTAAATTGCATTTATGCGATGTCTGAATTGCAGGTGGAGCGTAAGGATCGGGACCGTACCTGCCTTTCTTTTCTCCCGCCTTTTTTGCGGCCGGGAGCCGCGGGCCGCCCTTCCCTGCCCTGGCGCGGAGGGCGGTGGCTCCCGGTGTCCAGAGACACCGGCCCCGGCAGCACCGTGGCGGGGCCAGCCCTGGCCTCGCCCTTCGTGCGGGACAGACACCCCCTGTGCAGGGCTCTGCCCCCCGTGAAGACCCCGCAGGTCGCGTCCCCCCTTCCTCGCTGCATCCCATCACCTCCCCAGGGGTTCCCCGCTTTGCACCGGTGAGTCGGAGGAGGGCAGCGCCGGTGCGGGCAGGGCGGGCAGGGCCGGCAGCGCTCCGGGCAGGGCAGGCAGGGCCGGGCAACGCCGGTGCCGGGCGGGTTTCTCCGCACGCCCCGAGGAGCGATAAAAAGAAGGAAAAAAGATCCTTTTCGGTGTCGTCGGAAGAAGCATCTCCGGGCAGGATCGGGAGGAGGGTCCCGGGGGAGGCGGCGGGGAGCTTGCGTGACCCCGAGGAGGAAGGAGGAGGGCAGCTGTCCTCGGGCACTCGAGTCGAGCAAGCCTCTTTCATCTTTTCTGTCGCTTTGGCTTAATTTACCTCTGCCCTCCAACGCCCTGTGAGTTTAATCACATCGGATCTCCTTCAAGCCAGAGCCAGCGACTGGAAAGAACGAAAGAAAGAGGATGAAAGACTGAAAGGGAGAGAGAAAAGAGGAAGGAAGGAAGAAAGGAAGGAAAGGAGGAAGGGAGGAAGGAGGGAGGGAAGGAAGGAAGGAAGGAAGGGAGGAAAGAAGGAAGAAGGAATGGAAGGAGGGAAGCAAAAGAGTGAGAGAAAGAAAGAAAAAGACAGGAAGAAGGAAAGAAAATAAATTAAAGGGAGGGAAGGAGGGAGGGAGGGAAAGAAAGAATATGAATATAAATACAAATACGAAATTAAATAGTTCCTTTCTCTTAGGAAAGAGGAATAAGCCGGTGGTCAAAAGGTTTCTGGTGACATTTGAAATATCAGCAGGGATGGCGTTCCCGGGCGCGGGCGGATGGGCAGCGCAGGCGGCGCAGCCGCGGCCGCACAAGCTCGACCCGCGGGCCGTGACTGAAGCTCCTCCGTGGGTCAGAGTGGGACGTCGCCGGCTTCTTCTCACATCTGTATGTGTGTGAAACCATTTGTAGCATTGACATGCCACAAACATGCCTCTGTGAGAGCCCGCTCGTCCCTGGACACCTTTGACATCTAGGGCTGATTGGGGTTTTGTTTTCTTTTGGATTGGGTTTTTGTTGGTGGGATGTGAGTTTTTTTTCGGGAAGGGGGAGCAGCATTGCAGTTCTCGACATTGTCGCTTGAAACGAACAGAGAAAAGATATGATTTGTTGGTTTTGTACAAATACCATCATGCTGGCTTGCAGTCTTTTACTCGCGTTTGCTCTGCTGTTCGGTTGCAAAAGGCGAAACAGGAGGATTCACACCATTTCCTGGAAGCCTCGGTTAATGGGCGCTTATTGATTAGTTGTCAGGCAGGGCCGTGCCTGTGTCTGAGCCTTCCCCCCGGTCGCTGCGCCGGCGGGTTTCCCGGCGGTTCTTCCCGCAGACACCGCTCCCCGCTCCACCCAAGACTGTTTGTTTGTTTGTTTATTGCCCTGTCTCTGTCCTTCAGCCCTCTCCCCATCCAGCACCGTGCAAGTGCCGCAGCGCCCCGCGCTCCCGTCCACCGCACATCGCAGCGGAGGGGGAAAAGCCGACAGAGTAGGAGCCTTCCACCGGCAGGCAGCAGCCGGAGGCCGGGGCGCTTCTCCCCGCAGCGCCCGGGCTGCCCTTTCCCGGGGCCGGCCCTGAAGCCCCGCCGGGGCCACTCCCGCCCCAACCGGGGCCACCTGCGGGGATCCCCGGGTGAACCCGGGGATGGGGAGACCACCCCCCCAGCGGAACAGAGGGCTCGGATCAGCGGGTTGACAGACTTCTGTCACCTTTGAAGCCTTTTTAATGAGCAAATGTGCTTCCTTCCGACCCCCCTTTCTGCTCCATCCACTCTGTTCATCCTCAAGCGTGTCGGCTCGGAGGGAGGGATGGGGCAAAGGGGCGGTTTCTCTCGCAGGCGGGGGGGGAAGCGGACCTTCTGCCCAGCCCTGCTCCTTGCAGGTCCCCGGCGCACACCAATGCTCCCACGTTGCAAACCTGGCTAACCCAGCGTCCCCCGCTATTTTCCAGGGATGAACATGGGTCACACCACCATCACCACCACCAGAACCATCGCTTCTCCTCCCCTTCTCCCGGCCACCGAAAAGCGGCCATCCCTCCGTCAGTGCCGTGCGTGCTCACGGAGAGCAGCCAGGGAAGAGATCAGCAGAGATTCAGGCCGACCTGTGTCCCCCCTCTCAGGGGATAGAACGAAGGAACACCCGCTGACAGTCACGGTCAGTGACAGTCCGGATAGTCCCGGGGGGAACCAAGGCCCCTCCCTCCCAAGGGAGGAGGAACGAGGGTCACCCCTAGGAAGCCCTAAGCCTCCCGGGGGACGGCAGGGAATGCACCAGTGGCTGCTGTTTGTAGATGGGTAAAATTGTAATTTTTTCGTGCCGCTCCAGCCCCGGCCGTGCTGCAAGATGCACCGACCCGGGAGAGACAGCCCGGGGTGCCGCAGCCCCGCCGGCGGCGAGGGGCTCCCCAAAGCACTTGGAGAAATGCCGCTCGGACGTTCAAATAAGGTGAAACGTAAAACCAAACAAACAACCCCCTATCCCAGTGAAGGCGGTGGATAAGGGCTAAACGAAAAGAGGGACCCAGCTCGGATGGACAATTGTCGCTTCTATTTGCCTTTGCTATTAGTTCACTTCGCAAATTAAATTCAGGTGTACTGTCGACAGGGGTGGTAAATCCTACTTCATAACTTCCCTGAAATTTTCCTACTGGTCGGTACAATCCAGGTACTCATTCTTCCTAAAAGAAAAAAAAAAATCCGCAAATGTGTGGAATTAAGGCTCTACCAGGATTTACGCTTTCGTATCACCACCGGGCAGCACCCCAGCACCGAGAAGACCTGCAGCAGGGAATGCTAGTAGTTACTTTTCCAAATGGTACTTTTCCCTCTTGGGAGAAGCAGGAGTTTAAAGATTTGTGAAGCCACATGTAGTTTTAAATAGGCATCACCGTTAACAAGAACAAACCCCCCGTTAATAGCCGTTAAATACCGCGCTAATAGCCCCCACGTGGAAAGAAATCTCCGAGTGTTACAAATTCAGTTTAATGACCAGAAAGCAGCTGGGGCAGCGGCGAAACACGAAAACTCCCTTCTCCGAGTTCTCCGCCTTTGATTTATTTTTAACTACAGGCTCATGGGAACGCAGCGCCGGAAAATCACGACCAGATGTACCTAAAGAGGCGCTTTCTCTGCTAAAATGCCCTCTTTTAAAGTAAAAGGAAAAAAAATCTTTGAAATAGTTTGATTTTTGGTTTTAGCAGGGATGTAATTGCAAAAAAAAACCGGGACAAAGCGGCGGCTGTGCTCCGTGCAGAAAAGGGCAGCTGGGAGAGAGCAGCTCTGAAAATAGAGCGCAAAGGAGCTGCGCTCCTCCAGGGCGGGAGGCAGCCCGGGGGCCCAGGGCTGTTGCTCTCTTTTTTATACCGCGGGAACGTACCTGGGGTTGGCCCAGAGCCGGCTTCTGGCAGGACACGTTTGCTCCCTGCCGGGCGGTGCGCAGGGGGTGCCGGTGTTCCTGCGCCCCAGCTCGCTGCTCTTTCGGCAAAGCATCACAGATTTGGCTGTAAGAGTGGGTTTGCAAGAGGAGGGAAGAGACCAGCCCTGAGAAATTAAGGGGCTTTTTCCAGGTAAGAAATTCTTTGCCTAACCCTAAGTAGGGTCGGTTTAGTGCCTTGAAATTTTTGAACGAAAAACATCTATTTCAGATATGTTTCATAAAGTTTATTAGTTTTTTTTTTTCCTTGAGGACTACATCTGGAATGGAATCGGGAAAGGGAAACAAGCATGGCTGTGCTCGCTGCTTGCTCTCATTTGTGACTTTATTCCTTGATTCTATTTAATATTCCATGTAATGACAGCAAAGAATGACGGGACCATGCATCTCCCTTCGATTATACGATGTTGGATTCTCCTGGCACAGTAATTTGGGCCTGGATGTACCTGTATAGATTTATTTTGAGATTTCCTTTTCTGTCCTGACGAGAGATTAACAAATTGCCTGAGCAGTCGCCTGTAAGGAGAGTACAAAGCTGTCTGTCCACGCCTTAGTATCGGGTATTATAATTCAAATCCAACCCTTTTCACCTCGTATTATTGGAAAAGGTTATTGGGAGCTGGCTTTTGTTGCAGGAAAGCCCATTTAAAAATTGCTTTATAGGCCATTTGCTGCAATCCTCGACGTTGATCTCATTACAGCTCCCTCTCACTGCTGTTTATAAATCCTGGTATTTACCAGCCCTTGGCAGCGATGCCTGGTGGCATTGCTTGCTGGGGGCTGCCGTTGGGAGGAGGTTAGGAAATGGAGGTTAGGTGCCAGTTTCTGGGTAGTTTTGTCTGGAGGAAACATTATTATTTATCGAAACAGTCGGCCAGAAGTAAATCTTGTGTAATGAGTCATCCAGTATAATCTCTTAAACCTCAGGGCTGTCTGTTTCACAGAGGATGCGGGTTTCTGTGCTGGAGCCTTCTCACGCAACTGCATAATTCAGCAGAAACACCCCTCTAAGCGATGGGTTAATTGTCAGATTTAATAATCTCAAGAAATATGAAAAGGTAAATTAACAGAATTAATCTCTTTTTTTAAACTGGCCATTTAAAAAAAAAAAAATCTAAAGAGATGCTTTTCTGGAATACATCTTGGGGCAGGACTGTGTGCTTGCTAGTGGTTACCTAGCTGATCAGTTAGAGCATCTTTTGGGTATTAGCAACTGTACCGGTAAAGGGAAGAGTTAGACCTTAAAGCTTGACTTTGTCTTGAAACGGGAAGTTGCAAAACACATGTTGGGCAGAGGTGGAACAAAATGCAGTGATGAGTGCACTTTTCACTTCTGCACTACCAGGTAAAACCACAAATCAAAAACAGGCTGAGCACTCTCCTAAAAATCCTGTATTATTTTAGTGGCAGCTAGGTCTAGAACCAGGGAAATATGTGGCTATGTTTTCACTTCTGAAGTCAATGGTACTATCAAGATTTTAAGCCCATTTCTGAATAATAATGGGATTATCCCAATGCCTACGTTTAAAAGGTTTCTGTTAAATTTGTTTAAGGGCAGAGCTAGTAAGCAGAGTAACACCTTTTGTCTCCTTGGAGTATCTGCCCTTGACGCTTAAGTCCTCAGTGGGATTTGTCTGTTGCAGTGCTGCCAAGTTGGTTTGAGGTAAGGTACCTTCTGAGGAATCAGAGAGTCTCAAGTTCCCCAGCCAGCACCCAGGAAAAAAGATGGAATTTCAGAAAGAGCAACAAACTGAGCAGGGAGACATTTCTGTCTTCTATTTACAAGATTTCAGGAGAAGGTCAGGCCTCACAAACCATACCATATGGGATATCTCTAGGGACCCCTTTATCCTGGGGTATCATGTCTGACACAGCTGATGTATTTTACCCAGTTGCTCAGCAATTAAAGCATGCTTTGAAGACCTGAAAGACTGATTCTCCTGCTTGGATTGAAGCACAGGCCTGGAGTGAAGGCTCTTGCATCCCCCGGCTAACTATGGGGTGGTCTAGGGTGAGGAGTCCTTGTTAGCACTGTTCCATTTTTAAGAGGAAAACTAAAGGCAAAAATTGAGGCAAGACTGGAGCCAAGATCCTCCTGAGTGTGAAATCTGTCATTGGATTGTAGAGATTTTTCTCTCCATTTTCAATTTGTCTGGTTTTTTCTTTCTTTTTTTCCCCACACTTATTTCTTACATTAATTTCTAATGCATGCTAATAAGACTCCCTATCAGATTGAATATTCCTGTATTATTATGACTTTGGGGATCTCTGGTCATAAATTGGGATCACATCATTCTGTACACATTGTATATTTTTATATGTGTGCATGTATATTATCTCACAGAATTATTGAGGTTTGAAAGAACCTGCTCAGCGCAGGGTCAGCTGGAGTAAGTTGCTCATGACTGGGGCCACTTGGGTTTTTAATATCTCTGAGGATGGAGACTCCACAACCTCTCTGGCCAACTTGTTCCCTGTGTTTGACCTGCTTCACAGTGAAAAAAATTTTATATATGTATATATATATATTTTTTTTAATATATATATAGAGAGAGAGAAAGAGAGTGTGTGTATATATAGTTAAATGGATATTTCTGTATTTCAGTTTGTGCCCTTTTCCTCCTGTCCTTTCACTGGACACCACTGAGTGCAGCTCCATCTTCTTTGCTCCCTTTCCTCGCAGAAGCGTCACTTACACATATCGATAAGATTCCCCTGAGTCTTCTCCAGGCTGATCAGTCCCAGCTCTCTCAGCCTCTCTTCATATGACAGATGCTTCAGTCCCTTAATCATCTTTGTGGCCATTCACCAGACTTATGCCAGTAAGACCATGTCTCTTGTCCTGGGGAGCCCAGAACTGGATCCAGCACTCCAGATGTATCCTGCTGTTGCTGAGCAGAGGGGAAGAATCACCTCCCTTGACCTGCTGGCAAATTCAGCTTCAGGTGGGAGTTGGTCCAATCTCTACATGTTCAGACCATTTGAATTTCTTCAGGAGCTCCCTGTTCATCCATGCAGGTCTCCTATAGCTTTTGCTTGATATCCTGCATATTGGAATGATTCGTTCCTGAGCTTGGAGGAGGTTGAAAATCAGCCAGCTCTCCTGGGCCACTTTTCTTTCCACTATATCCCAGGGGATTCTTGCAAGAACTTGCCCTGAATGGGCCAAAGTCTGTTGGGTTGTCATCCTGCAATTCGCTCCTTTCCTTCCTCTCAGGATCTTCAACTTCACAATTTCATGGTCACTGCAGCCAAGGCTGACTACAACCCTCTCATCCCTGACCAGTCTTTCCTCATTTGCAAGGATGAGGTCCAGCAGGGTGCCTCCTCCCATCGGCTCCTTGACAGAGAAGGTGTCAGGAAGCTACCATCAATGCACGTCAGAAACACCCAGGATCCCTCATACCCTGTTGTGCTGCCCTTCTAGCAGGTATTCCAGTAGTTAAATCCCACTATGAGCACTTTATAAGAGTCAATTGTTAAATAAAACTATTAGAAGAATAAATTATTAAATAAAACTATAGAGCAAAAACCCATTCAAACTGATATTTTAAGTTTCAACTTGCCTACCTAAGTATATAATGAATACTAAATGGGAATTACCATGTTTTTCTTGTTGAAAAATGGACCCAGTTCAAATGAAAACTGTACCTCCTATAAAACACCGTGCCTTAGAACTAGAGGGCATGCCGGAAAGCTGTCATATTACAGAGGGTCTTCCAGTTAGGGACCCAATTTGGGATACCTGGACTAAGACTGAACACATTTGGAGAATCAAGGTCTGTGGTGGGTTGACCCTGGCTGGCAGGTGACTCCCAACCCAGCCTCTTGCTCACTCCCCCTCAGCAGAATGGGGGAGAGAATTGGAAAGGCAAAAAGTGATAAAACTTATGGGTCGAGATAAAGGCAGTTTAATAAGTGAAGGAAAGACAAACAAACAAAAAAAACGTACAAGTGGTGTAAATGTAGTCCCTCACTATCAGCAGACCGATGCCCAGCCAGTCCTCAAGCAACATCTTCTTTGGAAAAACTTCCCCCCAGTTTTATTGCTGAGCATGATGTTATATGGTATGGAATTTCTCTTTGGTCAATGTGGGTCAGCTGTCTTGCTGTGTCCTCTCCCAAACCCTTGCTCACCGCCCTGCCTGCTTCTTGAGGGGGGCAGAGTGAGAAGCAGAGGTGGCCTTGGCACTGTGTGAGCACTTTTCAGCAATAGCTAAAACATTGGTGTGTTATCAACGCTGTTTTGGTCACAAATTTGGTCACAAATAGAAAACACAGCATCATACAGTCTGCTGTGAAGAAAATTAACTCCACCTCAGCCAGACCCAGTGCAAGGCTTGAAATTGTTTTTGGGGGAAAAAAATTGAGAAGTTGGCCTGAACATCACAGATGTTGTCATTTTTTATTTTGTAAGGAAAAAGTTATGGTGTCCTCTCTGAATGGTTTCTTCATGGAAAATTAGATGACAGGTGAGAGTAATGATATCTGATAGAAAGAAAAAAATGTGACTTGACTTCAGTAGCATCTTCTAGCTGATTTGGAACCTGTGAAGTAGGGCTCAAGGTGAGGAGAAGAGATCATCCTGCTCCTGGCACAGGATCCCTCCAGGTGCATTTGGCAGGGATGGGATGTCAGTGACAGGGTTCATATGGGAAGGATCCGAAGCAGGCCAGTTTGGCAAGACCTGACCTATTCATTTAAACACTTTTTTTTTTTTAGACATAATGAGTCAGAGGTGCAGGTAAGAGTGGCTCCTGATAGAAGTATAATGCCTAGAAATCTTTTTCTAGTCTGCCCTCTATGTATTAATGGGCAGCTAATGCTTTTTTTCCTGTACTTACAGAATTTCTTTGGCTTAAGTACTTGTCTCCTGTACTTAATGCCTTGCTGTGTTTATAGAGAGCATCCCTCTCTTTCTGAGCTGCTGCTTTTCTAGGCTTTCTGTTCCCTGGTAAACTCGGGACAAATCCTCAGCTTCATACAATCATATATCAGAGTAGCTTTATGCATGTGAAGAGTCCCACTGGAATCATGCACAAAATTTTTTACGAACGGGCTGGCTGTGAATTCATAGCCAGCAGGTAAATGGCCTCCATGCCATTTAAAAGGTCTGGGAATTATTTCATTTTCTTGCTGTCCTGTTAGTGTTTTTTTACATTATTATCTTAGTTTACCTTTCACCATTCAGAAACTGAATCTTGCTGAATCTCTGAGTCTCAACCTCTGTGGCATTACCAGTGCTTTGTCATACTGTTGAAATGAAAGCAGAAGAGATCTGATAAACTTGTGTTTAAATTGCATGGAAAATTATGCAGGTTTTCATTTTCATTTTGAGACATTTTACGTGAATATGAAATTTCAGTAGCAATTATTTTAATCTGAAGGTAAAAAACATTCTTAGACTGTAGCTTAAATCGTAATCATTAATAAGTGGCTTGTTCTTTTCTTTGAAATTCAGCTCTTGCTTATTAGTAACTGGATATTTATACACCGATTTGGGGAATATTCTGTGAAGGGAGAAAGTGCTCATTGATGTGTTATATTGGAAAGATTGAAATGTGCTGCAAATGGCTTTTCCTTTTAATGGGCATACTTTATACATTCCTAGCTAACGGTCTTGTTTAGTGGGATGAAGCAAATGGAGCTAATGCAATAGCTTTCACTGAAAGATAATCTGATCTTTTTTTAGTCACTATTTTTAAAAGATGTTAACATCTATCCAAGCACAGAATAAAAAGACAGTTTGTTCCCTCAACAATTTATAATTTAAATAATTCCAGAGTTCTCAGCAGAATCGGAAATCTCTGTAGCCCTTCAATTCACTGTCTGGATGCTTGGTATTTCAGCAGTAAAGTAGCACTGCTCCCAGTGCGTGATGCAATGGGAGCCACTGCAGCTTATCAATAAGGTCATTAAAGTGAAGTTGTAATATTGCTTTTAGAAGCAATATTACAGAAACTCCACAAAAGTCCACAATCCATAGCCCAGCAGTCTGCAGCGGCCGCTGTGTCTCACCTGAACCTTTGCCTTAAGCATGTCCATCATTTGAAGACATTCAGTCGCCTAATGGCTGACCTGGTTGCTCTGTGGTTTGCAAACTGAAATGCAGAGAGAGGTCTGAAGGTTTTCCTTAGCACATTGACAGAAATACTTTACAGGTAGTGTGAACGGACCTCAGGAAGAGGAGATCACCATAAGACACCAAATGATTCTTATACTAAAGTAAAACCCAGGGTTTGTGGCTCGCAGAGGGTATCTGCCACTCCTGGGTTCAGGTTCTGGCTTACAGGAGTAAGGGGCTCTTATATGCCAGGCTGGCACCCAACACACACGTGGCCGTACCTCCAAGAAGCTGGTTGCTTTAGGAGCAGGTACAGTGCATGCCTGTGGCTGCTCACCACTTGGGCGAAGCACACACACGTGAGCAACGTCATGGGTGAGATAAAAATACTGATGGTTGGGGGTCTTCTGGCTGTGCCGAGGGATGCTGCCTGGCATCATCCCAGGGCCAGCCAGACCTATCTTGTGCATGGTAAGAGCCGCACAAGGCATTTCCCAAAGGCCATGAGCTGTTGGCAACCTGAATGCCAGAGGGTCTTGCTCAGCTCAGTGAGGTTCTTGCCTCTGGCTTGATTTCTCTCATAAGCCCCTTCCAGATGCCAAAGAGCGGTACCATGAGAATGGGGTTTCTTCATCACAGCAGACGAGCATACAGCAGGCTGCCCACTCCCCTCACGGGGCACCCACCCCCACGGCACCCAGCAGAGCCCTGCTCACCCCGCAGCTGCTGGTCCTGCAGGCGTGCACAACTCTGCCAGCAGGAGAGCAGCTCAGTGCAGCGAGACACAAACAACGTACTTTTCGTCTACTCACCTCACTGCTTAAAAAACAGAGGAAAATTCTGATTTCTTGTAGTATAAATACAGCTAGTTCTAGTTCGTTACTGAACATGCACCTAGCACAGTGGGATTTTATTTGTGAGTATGAAGCATTGGCATTGGTGCATCTGTCCTGCACCAACTCAGCGTTTCTCAGCAATTTAGGTAAAGCTGAGGATAATCTCACCTATTTTTATACTGATGTTCTCCTGAGCACCATCTAGCCATGCTCCTCTCTCCCTGCTGGCTGTTGGCACTCTGTTGCCCTCACGGGGCTGAGGGTGAGTTTGGGGTTGGTGTTACTGCCCCATCAGCCTGCCCACAGCAACTGCAACCGCTGCTCAGGCCTAAAGGAGATGTTGTTTTAGGAGGTACCATGACCCAGCCAGGGTCAGAAACCATCCATTTCAGGAAGCAAACAACCTTTAAAGTGCTGCATCCTTATATATGCAATAAATGTGTGCATGAATCATCTACAGAAAAAAAACTAGTTTGGCAAGGTTACGTCCTGTGTAATTAGGAACAACACTACAGTGTTAGCAACAACAGATCAACAGCTAGTGCCAGTGTAAATGGTAAGAAAATGTCTATTCTGATACATGATTTACCAAGAATCTTACAGTCACTGTCATTTCTTAAGTTCATCAGCAATACGGTATAATTCATGTTACAAAGTCACTGACCTGATAGTACATGTAAGAAAAAGATGGGTGGGATTTTTTAATGTGCGAGAGAAAGAAAAGTGCCTACTTTGGTAACCTCATCTGTGGGCACTCCCTTTCTCGGTAGCTGAGCACTCAGTGTGTTTCTTCCTCTGCTTCAGCGTATGTAGCAAAGCAGTGCTCCGTCTGTTAGAGGGGCGCTGCTGTACAAGGATGCAAACTTAATAAATTGTGGGGGTATTTTTTGCAGAATTTATCATTTCAAATAATTTGGTGCTCAGTCTTTGAACCATTGAATTATTTCATGATCAGCAGGCTCATAAGAGGAACATTGAGATAACATTTATATCTTCCTTTGTGGAAAGCCATTGGCACTGGGGCTTGGTAAGTAAAAATCCAGCCCAGATTTAGAGAGGACTGATATGCCTGAAAGGATCAGAGTGGTGCAGGGAGATGTTTTATTCTACTGGGCTGCAGAGGGGACTCTCTAGAGGGTGAACCACTGCAGAAGTCTATGAGAAACGACCTTCAGTGGCTGGGACAGGATTAGGCGAGGCAAAGGGTGTAGAAATGCCACTATACCTTCTTGTGCCTGGATGCCTGTGAGAATTTAGCAGATAGATAGTTTGTTTTCTACTAGCAGCCTTTCTGCTGATGAGACATAACAAGCCAGAAAGGAAAAACTAGCACTGGATTCTGGGATCCTTCCCAATCCCACTGGGTGTTGTTGATGGCGCTCTTGGTTTTGTCTCCAGTCCGTCAATCTCTGCTGCTTTTCTTAGGAGATTTCAGCCTCTGTTCAGGGATGGTATTAAGAAAGACTCGAGTAATACTTTTTAGATTTCTGTACATAATATTATACTTAGTCAAAATCAAGTGATTGACAAAAAGAGAATTATAAAAGCAAAAAGTTTTTTTCCAAAGCCTTGCCTTGCTTCTGCTGACCAAAATGCATAAGAAATCTCAAGGGCCAGATTTGTCTCCATAGTTTTCCCAGGCTCCACATTGGGGACAGCTGGGGCTTGACCAGGAACACCAGTGCAGCCGATTGCCCTGAAAGAGAACCTTCTTGTTTTTCAACTGATTTATGTCAAGGAAGTGCTAAAAGGAATTTTCCAGCTGTTGCTCCCAAATGCCAAAACTCACTGGGCTGAATTTATTCATCTACCTGACTGTATCTGAAAGCAAAACTGATCTGTCATCTCTGATCTTGCCTTTGCATATGATCCACACATTAGGGCCACGGGTCAGGGAAAGAAAAACCAAATGAGCAACACTTTTCAAAACCAGTTTCCCTGCCGAGAGAGTTGTTCAAGAATGATGCCTTAGGCTGGCTACCTACTTCTCTGGATGAGCAGCTGAAAATTGCGTTTGGGGTCCATCACCTTTGTTGTGTGGTGTCTGTATTTGTTCCTTCACTGCCTCATGCTGCACAGGAGACCCAGAGGCTGGTGTCCTTTTTGAAATGCAGCTGATTTGTGACAAGTCCGTAATGGAGCTGTCAGCTTCCTCTTGTGCCCAAACCAAGCAGTTTCCCATCAGAGAAGTTTATATACTCCTTTGGTCTTCAGCTCACCATGAATCAATGATAGTTAGGTGTTTGGAAAGTGTTTAGGAAGAATTTAAAAGAAATTGAAAGCAGGCTTCAGGATTGACATAAAGTTTCTTAAATTGAACATCAAGAAGAAAAACTTGAAGAGTGTTTAGAAAGAAAGAACAAAGTGTTGCTAAGATCAGGAGCAATATCTCTGACTATATTTTTATGCAGTAAGGTGTTCTTCCTGGATAAAAGCGCTGCAAGGCAATGAAATATTTACCCCTAGGTCAAGCCTCCAGCATCCAAAGGTAAAATTCTCTCCTCCCGTGGTGGCAAAACTCTTTGGTTTTAACAGGAGCAGGTGAGGTCTGCTGTATGTTCCTTGTAAAGAACCCCAAATGGTACAATGGTTACTTTATGGCAACAGCAAAATGAGTCACTTGTCTCAGTCTATGAATCGGGTTCCTAATGGACATGTGTCCACATATAAAAAAACAAAATCCCAATTAGCGTTAATTGACATCCTTGCCTTCAATTTCTGTGGAGAGTTCAGTAATGGGCATGGGAGCAGAACTCCCTCCATTTCACCCCAAGAAAGGTCCCTCCCCAGCAGACCAAAAGGCTGTTGGTGTTGGCACCAGGAAGCTTTGTTCCCATTACAATGGCGATGTACAGGACCTTGGCTCTTAGCACTGGTGCTGGGGTCCCATGGAGAATGAAACAAAACCGCTTGTACTGTTGGCTGTTCGCAGGCTGGTGTTTCCTGTTGGCCCTGGAGAGTGAGGGATGTCTGGGGACGGTGCTGGGGGCAGCTGCCTGGGCACAGCATGCTGCCTTTAGACAACATTCAGCAGGAGAAAAGTGTTTCCTCCCTGAAATAGGAAGGCGAAAAGCAGAACAAGAAATAGCTGGTCTGTAGACCTTCCCTGCCTGCCAACTCTTCACCAGCTATTGGCTCACAGGAATCAAAAAGAGTGTATCGCTAGTAATCACGCGGTGTTTATTTGGTCATGTTTGGTTGGCTGTTTGCTCCTTTAAAAGGTTATTGTCCTCTTGACAGCTATGAGCTTAATTTAAGACCGTGGTTTGAAAACCATGCAGTGTTACAGACAAGACTTAGCAGAAGAGCAGAAGAGTGAGTTTAAGGCATCTTTCTCTGCGAAAAAGACCGTAGAGCAACGAAAAGCCCGTGTCAACTGTTGAAAAGCTATTTTCATGACTGTCACAGGGATGGCAGAGGCCCTTGAGTAACTTCTGAAAGTCAGAGGGAATGGTGCGCTTCCATCATTTGGATGGCTTTACATTTTCAAAAGCTTTATAAAGAAGTAGAGCAGAGAAAACTGCATGAATAATTTTCTATAGAGCTGAACACCATTTTCTTTCAGACACAGCTGTGAGCCTGATTCACTTAATCACTCTAACTTTAAGCATATGATTAAGTGAGACGAAGGGGGAGGAAAAGAAGTAGACCCTCACATCACGCCTGCTGATCCCCCTCTGCTTTCTGGCTGCCAGCTGACTCTGATCCCCCCTGACTCTGAAGGCAGCAATGCCAGAGAGAGGGAAGATGAAAGAAAAGGTGTCCCTTCCTCCCTGGCTTTGGCTGCATCCTGACAACAGCCATGGTCTTTGCTTTTCTCCTGTCTTTATTTTTTCACTCCTCGGTGTTATACGAGGCCTTTTTTTTTGTTTTGTTACCTTCCAATTTGCTTGTTCAGTCAACCATCACTGGTTTGTGTCCATTAGTGGCACTGACCAGCCACACGAGCTAAAACTAACACGTGTGTGGCAGGTTTGGAGTGACCTGTCAGGTTATGGGTCAGACTTATTTCTCCAGCAGTGGCTGATGAGTGAAAGATGCAGTGAGAGGCAGAAGCTGATGGAGTCCCTCCCTCCATCTTTGTGTTTGCATTTACTTGTCTTATAAGAAACAGAAATCTGGTTTCAGTAGCAACATAAGGTCTCAGAAAGAGTTTTCTTCTTCCTGCCCATAAATGAGGGTTAACATTGATTTAATAGGACAACAGCAGTCTGCCAAACCGGACCAAAGAGGAAAAGATTAACATAAATGTCACTTAAACTTTAAGTAATTTATTGTGCTTCCCTTTGATTTGTACTTCCTGAAAAAGCCCCATCTCGCACTGCCTTATTCAATGTGTTAAATGTTGTCACAGTGAAATTCATACTGTTTTATTTTTCCTCCTGCTCCAAGAAAATGGTAGCTTAGAAGTGCCAGTTAAACACAGTTTTTGTAACGTGTTTGTAAGTACCTTGTTGTACATTGATACAATTTATAGTTATACCATAATTGCTACCCAATATACAAATGAACATATATAAAGCAATGCAAGTCAAAGATGTTTATAATTAATTCAATAAAAGAGAAAATAGAGTTAATTTGCCCTCATGTAGTCTGTCTGGTAATTTACATTAGTGATTACAAAAATAAATTACTATACTAAAATAATTTAGAAATAACCATAATTCACCTTAGTTTTCTGAACTTCTGTGAGTCAAAGTAGGAATTCAACTGGGCTTGCAGCTTTCCTTTCTTCTGCGTTGCAGCTGGGATATGTGGAGTTTCTGATAGTTTTTTCCAAAGCAATGGTTGGTAACGGCATCATGATATACAGACAGTCTCTGCTGATTTACTTCTTGTTTTCAGGAAGCCTCTGCTCCACGTCTCTGCAAAAGAAGCAGTAAAATCCATTTGGTCCTTGGGACTATTGTTTCACATTGCCAGACTGAACTTTCAGCAAGGCATTCATCTATCTGTGGAATATGATCTTCATAACAAAACACACATTAATTCTTTTTGTTTGAAGCCAAAAAGAGTGTCTCTTATCATCAGTGTTGTCTATGAGCATACTGATTCATTAATTCTTATCTCTTGTCAATGTACTTACAGTGGTTCAAGTAAGATTAAATTTGAGCTCAGAAAATATTCCACTAATGCAGCTGCAATCAATGTTATAGCAATGATGATAATAAGAAACATGCAAACCACACAGTGCTTTTATACTATAAATACTGCACAAATGCTTATTTAAAAGAGAATTTCAGAAGCAGAAATATGAATTTAAAAGCACAAATCTCTTCTAACTGGAGGTAGTTTGAAAATGTTTGGTTAGATTCCTTCTCATGAGGATTTTAAAGGGTCTGAAAAATGGTTTTGACCTAAATCACAATATGTAATTTTTTTTTTTTACAGAAATCTTCCCAGACAGCCTAGGTTGAAAAAACCATCTTCTTTCAATAATTTAGAGTAATATCATTATTTACCTTTACTATTTAAAAATGAAAAGCTAATATTAACTGAAATATGAAAATAAAAATTCTATCACATGAAAAATCCAAACTTTTTCTATTTTATGTATAGGAACACTGGAAATTCTCCTGCATAAAAATTTGATTTTGTTGAATTCGTGTTTTTGACTGATTAAATATTTCATTAAGTAACTTGGTCAGCTATCAACTGGGCAATAATCAGATTTAGGCATGTGCTAAAAATTAAAGCTCTTGATTTTTGGGACAGAAGACCTTTACTAAGATGTGTTCAGATATACTTGAATTCTGAATTACTGGATGAATTCTTTGAGTCTGTGCTCTGCAGTAGATAGAATTACAATAATGGCCCTTCTGGCTTTAAAATTGATTGATCACGTCACTTCATATAAAATCATTTGGTACTTTCTATGCTGAATTGCAAAAGATAGAAGACTCCAGCTCCAAATCAAATAGTTGAATAAATCTGAAAGTGCTCAGAAGGTTTTTATTTATTCTCTGTGGGAGCACTGGGCAATCAGGATTTCTAAGAAACTTCAGGAAGTTGATGAAAGAAGCTAAGTGCATTGGAAAAAATCGGATACTGCAGGTTATCAATGGCTTACCCGTAAGGATAATACACCCAAGGGTAGCTTGGCTTCCAGGCACACGTTTGGCGCACTGATGCGTCGGGCTTACACACACAGAAGTCAACACATCTTAAACTTCCTGCGTAAATTTTCACCATATTCCTGCAGAGTCACTTTGTTGTTTTTCCCTGGATATGGGCTTTCTCTCTGTTACTCTTTCCCAAAACATCTGACTTTTTGAGCATTTCAAGGCTGGTGTTCTCCTTTTTAGTGTGGTAGTTGAGACAGACACACCTGGGTTTACAGAGCTTTTAAATACTGTAGTCCCTGAATCTGGGCAGTAGAGAGAACAAATACATAATATTCAGCAACAAAAGAGGAAAGAGCATTTCTCTTCCTCAGTTTTCTCACAATCTGTAGATTTTTCAATGTTAAGTCAATTTTTGGGGGGATGTAACATTGCTCTCCTGAATATTTTTTTCAAAATCTTGGAGTTTCAACTGAGCTGAGTGGTTTTTCATTCACCCTAGTTAGTCCAACAGTAACAAAAACAGATCCTCTTTTTTCATTTTCTTGCCCGAAATTTTCTTTCCTTGTGTGCCCTTCCTCTTGGCATTTAGGTTTTTTTTTTCTTGGTGTTGCTGTATAAGGATCTCTAACCTTGAAATCCCAACACCTACTGAAAAACTTGCCTTTTGTTATTGAGGAACACCTAAATGGTGGTCCCTAAATGAGGTCCCTAAATGAGGTCCCTAAATGCTCCTCCCTATGTGAGTGTATCAAGGTTTAACAATCTTCTGCTGTTCCTGGTCAGGGACTTACACAGCACGGGTCTGCCATCACATGCTGGATCTCAGTTATGCAGGAATGCTATGCATACTCATAATAAAGCAAATTCAGAAATTCACTGAATCAGAATTCACAAATCAGACATAGATTGCCTAAATTGTCTTGTCACCATTCTTCCTTGGGGAGCAGTGGATAGGAGTGTTTGTCTTGGATCCTAATTCTTGAGAAAATTAAGGGAAAAAATTAAAGGAATTTACCAGAAAAAGTATACAAGATCTTTATGAACATGATGTTGGACCAGATGATCCTTAAGGTCCATTCCAACCTGGTATTCTATGATTTTGTGATTTTTTTCTATGACAAATAATTGTCATCGTATCAGAGTCCCTCAAAGCAAATTCTTCCCTTTGTCCCTCCTGAAGCATGGGGAAGTCTTCTCCAGGACTTGTAATATCCAAAGTGAGACATGACTCACTACCATGATGATAGGGGAGGGTATATTTAATATTCCTTCCTGAGATAGCTTCCCCTTGTAGTCCTAACAAAACAGGGTAGAAGCCCAGCCACACTCACTCCAGCGTGCCTCTTGAGGTTTTTCTTCCATTTACACTCTAAGATCCATAAGAGAGTTTTCTAACTGGAAATCAGGAAAAAGGAGTGGGGCATATTATAAGGAAATTCTGCTAGTAAAGTGCTGTAGAAGTGCAAAGTATTCCTGACCTCACACAGTGACAATGGTAGAAATAAAATTTTCACCGACTTCCTCTGCTGTTCACTAGACCAAACTTTCTCCAGCGGAAACATGCACATAATTAGTGAAAATATTATTTGTCTTTGTTTTGTTTTGTAGCCATGCTCATTCTCTTTTCTTTTTCAAGGATATCGGAGATGACAGATGCAAAACAAACTGACAGCTACTCTGCAACTCTCTGCTGGTTTCACAGTCTCAAATTCAGGCAAGTTCAGTCGGGATGTAGAGGTAACAAACACATGGACAACCACTGTAAGGGTCACAGTGCAGTAAAAAATATAAAGTAGTCTTTTCTGTTGCTGTCATTTCAGTCTGAGAGATGAACTAGAGGCTGGTAGCAAACCGCAGTCAGGTTTTCTAAAGAACATGGGTGGTAATACTCTAATATAAATCCTACCCAAATGCTTGAGGTGGGTATTATCCCCTTTGACCAAGGAGCAGTGAATAAAAATCAGGGTGTGATTTGTATCTGTATGTAGGGTGCTGAAATCAATAAAAATCTCCTGTGTCCAGAGTTGCTTTCTACGGTTTAAAGAGGTCTGAAAAGTAGGAGGCGGTAGAAAACAGGGGAAGGGAAAAAGAACATGAAAAGAATAACAAACAAAAAAATGTCTGGCAACCGAAAATGAAGCCAGGCAAACTCAAATTGCAAAGAAAACAGGTTTTAACCATCATGGTGATTCAGCAGGGGAATGTCCTACCAAAGGCAGCCATGTGAGGTCCATCTTTTATGTCCTTGAGTGAAGACAGCTTGCCTTTCTACACAAGGCACGTCTGCCCCATAGAAACGGTGCCTCAGCCAAGCACAAGCTAATCGGTTCAGCAGGACAGAAAGCAAACGAGTGAAGTTTGCTGAGGTGTGATAGACTGAGCAGACTCCCTGACCTAAACCTCCTTGTACTTCTGCATTTAAAAGCTAATAGAAACCACCACCTCCAACTAGAAAAAAAATAAAATCAGAGTTGTACTTGGCTGTCAGTCACTGTTGGCAAACAGGGGTAGATTTCCCTGAGCAGAAATTCTGGTCGCTACTGGTTTCATCCAAGAGTTTTCCTGCTCTGGCAGAATAACATCTATCTTACTTTGAATGAGATTTTGCCTCTTAGACCAATATATCTTGGTTAAGATAAGTAGAGAATAGGCTTTGGATCTTAAGGCAGAAAAAAAATCAAAGAAAAAGAAATAGTTCTTTTGATTCATGGGAACCAAGGAGGAAAGTTCTCTTGTAAAACTGAGGACCAGAGACTGCAATAACTGTATTTGTCAAGAGCTTTTGGCAGGTTAACTGGTGCTGAATAGTGATGACAAAATGTTTAACAAACCAAAAATATTCCATCTGTTCACTAAAAAATGGGATTCTATGAAGCAAGACAAATAACAGGAAATACAGAGTTCTTCCCCTCCTCAAGACATTTCGACACTAGTATCTCAACCCACCCGCTTAACTGGTATTAAAAACCATTAAACCCAGTCTCTGAAACCAATTACATCTAGCCCAAGCCTCAGCAGAGTGGAGGTGAGCGGGGAGGGCAGGATAACGGAAAGGCTGTTCCCAGGAGATGTGACTAAAAGCATGGCTGACTCTCCTCCTCCATGAGCCCTGCGTCCCCGCGGGGATTTCAGCACAGTAGGCAATACTGCTGCAGGGCATCTTCAGTCTCTGGAGGCGAGAGGAGTTTTACTTGTGAAGAAACTCAGGCTGTTTGGGGAGGACTGACTGTGTGGGCTCTGCTGGGCTTTTCCTTCCACCGCTCCTCTCCCCACCTCCTGGTGCTTGCTCAGATGGAAGGCTCTGCAGAGGGACGGTGTGCAACAGGAGAGAAAATGGGCTGTTTACTCAACAATACCACTTCATGGCTGGTTTTGACAGCAACACTTGCAAAGGCTGTGAAAAATTCCCTCCAGTGAATTAATTTGGGACTTCCTTGAAGAAAAGTTGGGTAAAACAAACCTTTTTGAGATGCCTGTCACCTCCAGACCTGTCAGCTCCTGACATGTCAGAGCCGGGGTCAAGCATTAGCTGTCTTTGGGCAGATCGTACAGAAATGCCTAGCCTTTGAGCTGTTGGTGCTGCTAGATTATTCTACCAGGCAAATGTTTCACAAACCTGGTTTGAGTAAAATCAGTAATTTTCTTTGGAGTACATTGTCTTTGGAGCCCATTGTGTCCCCCTGAGGAGACGGGCGGAAGACTGCAGTCCCTGTTTCTGTGATGTTTCTGTCTCTTTTTTTTTTTCCAGGTAGACCTTAACCCAATGTTTTCTCATCTTTCAAGCCCTTCAGCTGCTCTCGGGGCAGACACACAAACATCTTTCAGCTTTATCCTTACTCTGCCTCTCCCTGTATGTGTATTTTGGCAAGCGTTTAGACTATTTCAGGGTAAGGCTGATGAGGATTATCTTCACTGAGCAATGCAGGAGAGCACTGCTTCATATCATCACATTTGCGTAATTCATTATAAATATATATAAATTTTGCATTGTCTGATTATTATTACTGCCAATCTAATTAGAAAGTGATTTTATAGAAACAGAACAAAAGGAAACAATCTTCCCTGGTTTGATTTCACATTTCTGCTTGTGGTTCTGCTTTACTGGTAGTAGTTTTAGGCACACACATGCAAGCGCACAGCCGGTGTGCTATGTATTGCGATGCCCTTCTAAAACCTCCCTTGCCGCTGGCCTCGATCCTATCTCATACTGTTTCTCAGCAAAGACAGTTCCAATTTATACCCATTTCCAACCATTTCAAACTGACACTTTTAATTCATCTCATTGCAGTTACCAAGGGCTTAACAGAGAGATAAAGAAAAAAAGGAAGAAAAAGAACAGATACTGCAGTCTGAAATATCCGAAGTATCAGGCTCCTGTGACTGCTTTGAGCTGTCTAACCCCAACAGGTATTAATTGCATTTCTTGTATTTACAGGTAAATTGATTTCCTTTCTCCCAGGAAAGGAAAGAGAATGTAAGTCTGAAGATTCATCTTCTGCAGTGTTTGAGAATATATTTGATTGCAGTAAGCAGGTTCCAAACCATTTGCAGTGACAGCAGAGGGGACTGAACGAAGGAAGGCAGAGTCACAGTGACTGCTGGTGTCCGAGTTTGATGACAATGAGGATCAGCTGTCTCCTGACACAAAGTACTACACGGCTGCACATAGCTACAGCAAAATTGGTAGCTCACTTAAAAAGCCAGATTCAGGCACCAAGGCTTTGAAAGATGTATGGAAATGTTAAAATCAAGTGACTTTAAGGTAATGATTTTCAGGATAAAATTGTAACTGGCCTAAACAATTGACCCCATCCCTCTGGCAAACCCTGTTTTTCCTCAAGGGAGGGACACCAAATCTCTCCTGAATCATTTCCACCCGGCTTTGGGCCCATGAAACCTCGTGCCCTGGTAGGACATCACTCTTCCAGGTGATGGGTGTGATGATGTCAGCTTTTATGTCACATCAGCCAGAGCTCTTCAGGTAGCAAGAGCTGGTTCTAAATCACTACAGGGTTGCTTTTTTTTTTTTCATTTTGGACTCAGAAAGCAGTGTCAAAAAAGGAAATTGTGGAGGAAAACTCTCTGAACTGAAATTAAAGGGAGGTTTCACAAATGACAAGTCACTGGAACATAATTCCATAATGCTGCCAATTATTTGTTCGCATTGTGAACCACTCAGAAAAATACCCTGAGATGCTACATGCAGACAAAACCAGAATTTTAGCGAGCATAAATGCAGTACTTTCCATGCAATGATGCTACTTTTTTTCCTTACAAAACATAATATATTTTTAAGGAGAGATTATTGTTTAAGCAGGGTACTTTTCCCTAACATCTGCATAGAGGTGTCTCTTTTGGGATTAAGATCTTGTTTATAAATGGGGCAGGCATTCTTAGCAGGCAGGAACAAAGAAAAGCGTTTTTATTAGCAGCAGGAACCACATGAACAGCTTTGACCTCAATTTAGGATTTAGCTTATCATTTCACACAGAGGCTTGCATCAAGAATTTGACACTGGTGCCCTTTTCTAATTTGTAAAGCAAACTAAAAGGAAAATAATGGAGTACGGATAAGTGCTGTTCATGAACCACTGAGCAGGCTCTATTCCATTCTGCCCAAATTACTCCACAATCAGTCAGAAATCTCACAACAGACTAGGTTGTCTTTTTGTTGGTTTTATTCCTCTAGAAAAAAAAAAAAAAAGGCAAATTAAACCGCCAGGCCTGTCTGTTCGTATCCTGCTGGCGATCAGGAGTATTGTGGAATCGGCATTCCTTGCGCTCATCGCTGCGTCGGCAGAGAGAAGCGCTGCCGGGGCGCGAGGGGAATATTCGCCTGCAAACATTAGAGCCGCGGTCGTGTGATCGCAGAGCAACCTGAGGTTGGGTCTTAAGCATGGTAAAGCCCTGGCAGCTTTGCTCCAATTGGCTCCATGACATTCCCCACTCGGCTGTGATCTTAATGGCTTGAGACTGGCTGAATTCTTCTAACCCCAGCAATTAGTTCTTTCATTTTCTGGAACTCCGCTCACTTGAAGTGTTATTTTTTGCACACGGAGGGCGCGTTGGAGCTGGGGTTTAACTAACCCGAATGTGCTCACTATGTGAATCGTCTTTCAGGCAAAGCCACAATGCCCTACTCCTCGTGCTGACTCAGCTGGATTTTTGTCCCTGACAGCAACAAAAAAAGATTCACAAATTTCATTAGATTTTCCTGAACAAAAGACCAAGAGCCGTGTAAGAGCAAAACCATACAAATGATCTTACCGGATACATGGCATTGACATCTCAGCAAGGGAGAATTTTAGTCTTTTTCTTCTCTAGCTGAAAGATGGCACAAGGCAAGCCCAAACTGCATTGCTTGTGTTTCCCCCCCAGCCATGACACCACCCATTTACACACCAGTAACCCGTTCCTGTATGCCAGAGCAGCCTCGCAAATTAAAACTCCTTTCTAGCCACATTCACATGGGCGCCCCTTCCCCAGTCCTGTACTCTCCTGGCAGCGACTGCTAAAATAAGGAAGACTTTTCTAAACAAAGACTTACAACTACATTGCTCAAAGTTATATATATATATATTTTATGGGAACTGCTGAGTGGCTTTTCCTCACATTACTGAGAAGCACATATTTCCTCCATACATTTCATAATGCCAGGCTTATGGCCCCGATCCATTGAGTTATGGAAGGGTTTGCTATGTGCAATTTTATAGAGCACAGCAGGACTAAGGGCTCCTCAGGAGCTCTGCTTTCAGCCTGCGTTACCCTGGTAGGAGGGAAGAGCAAAGGGTGAGTAATATGTCTCTTTGAATCAATTTGTGGATATACAGAAACACATGCAAACACACAAACTGCCATCTGTTTACATGGTTTTGTATCATCTGGGGGAAGAATCACCACAAGAAGAGAGGTTTAGGCTCCCACTGTTGTTGGGGAAAGCTGGATATAGGACAGGAGGAGAAAGTGAAGACAAATTAAAAACCCAAAACAGGGCAGGGCACAGGCCTAGAGGGGAGAGAAATATAAATATAAACGAGCGAGCAAGGAGAAAATATACGCTATCGCTGTCTCCTGGCTGCCTCTGAGTGTGGTGTCCAGCTCTGCTGGTCTACTTGGTGCTCAACATCCTTGTGAGTCCCAGGCTTCCCCGTCACACTGCCTTGGCATGACATGTCTGAAAAAGTGTGTGCAACACACTGTTCATGCTCCAGACATGCCAGCCTCATGTCACCGAGCATCGGGGTGCACCTGTGAAGCTCAGTTCTCTCTGAGCTCAAGATCGATTTGACTGCTGATTTTTCAAGAGATTTATCCTCTCTTTGATCTTCTCGTGATACATAACATTTTGGAAGTGATATTGTCTGTGACAACCCAGCATAAAGACTACTTCTGAAGGGTGCTTTGGAGCACTGGGAGAATACAGTTGCATGGCCCATAGACCTGACCGAACTGAGATGGCATCACTGGCAACTTGAGCAACGTCTTAAAGTTTGGAAGCCAAAGTTTTTGAAGCCAAAGCAGTGCACTTCAAATTAGATAATGTGTGGTTAAATCTAGTTCTTGTCCTTGATTCAACATTAGTATTAGGAAGGCTTCCTCTGGGAACTCCTCCCAGGCAATAGGTCAGTGTGACTGGAGGATGGGGAATCCTTTGCAGGGAATCCTTAGCTTGTGGACAACAACCAGGTGTTCAGAAGCAGAGAAGATGAGATTAGAGGGTGACTGAAGCTAGCTGAGCTCAAAAAGCCTTCTTGCTAATTTTGTACACAAACAGCACACAAGTGAAGGCATAAAATTCAATATGGTTTTCCTAGCTACAGCTGCCAGATCCATGCCCTGAGCATGGCTGAGGAAGCCTATGCAATGTGAATTGGGAACGACAGGGAAAAGCTGAGTCCTTTGCCAGCCGGGCAGGTCTCATGATGGGAAGCATGTACATTGCGTGGTGCTGCGGGGCCGTGAAAAGAAGTGATTCTTTAGCCCTATGTCTCCCATCCCCAGCGGTAGTTGAAATACCATTTGCATTTTCGGGCCCTTTCACAGCCCTTCTCCAAGGTTAGTTTAAACACACTCAGCAAAGGTAACTCATTCTGCAGCTAGAAGGGGAGAAACGATCAGAAAATGCTCCCAGCTGTTTTGGTGTGTCTGTGAAATGACCCTCTTGATCTGATTCTTCTTGACTCATCGCCTTCCTGCTACCCTCTCTGCCGACAAGCTCTGGTAGACAGGACTGAGTCTCGCTGCAGAAAAAAAGAATAAAAACCATGGCTGAGCAAGTTTGTCCTGAAATGGTAAAATCAAGTGATAAATTAATTCACTGCAAGTAGTGCAAGACTGTGCTTAACAAATTGCCCTTTGCTGAAGTCAGAAGGACTACCTGTGCCTGTGCTTTCACCTCCATCTGCCAGCACGGCTGACCAAAGAGGTTATATTCCTGTTGCAGTAGCTCTTTCCCATTATTGACTCCCCAGACTTAATCCTCATTCTGCAGCAGGTAGGAGTTAATTTTACAATTGGGCAAGATAGCGTTAATCAACAGAGATGGGTTTCTAGTGTCTTATTTTGAAGTGATGATAGATACCCATATTTCCCAAAAAACAGTCTTCTGGGAAAAATGCAGCAACATGCTGGCAGAATGGAGGATTTATAGTCAATTATCCATCTTAAATAGGTTAAATATATTCCTTGTTTTCTCCTATGCAATCCCATTATTGGATTTTTAGTGCAGTTGCAAATAACAGTTTTTCTTTAAGTCTTTATGCCTGTTATAAGCAAAAAAATGCTAAGAAAAATTTTTTTTGAGACAGTTTGGGACCACGTGAGATTTGGAGTGTTTCTTCCTAGAGGGCATTTCTCATTCCACTTTGACCTTGATAGGCTACGGAAATACCTGAGTAGCATCTTTTCTGGCTCAGCACATTTTTAAAAAAACCTCAGTTGTGCTTTCTTTTAAAAATCTGCATTAGCTAAAAAAAAAGCTTACTGTGGAATTATAGAAAACCAAAATGTGCCTTGGGCAGAATGACCTTATTCATTGTATTCTTATTCCCTGCAGCTCTTCCTCGTGCTTTATACTGCTGTGATGTGTTGGATTGTGTTTTGAATCAGTCAGTGGGTAAAGTAAGGAACTGGATGTGGAAGCAGGAGCCATGTGGGACACCTTTCCAAGACATAAGCTCCCATCAGCAGGTACATGGGCTTTCCCACCCACCAACTTCATCTGTTCGATTTTCTCACCAACTTGAGCAGAAGTAGCAGCGTGTGCCCTGGCAGCTGCAGTCTCCTGAGAGATGCAGGTTCTGCCTGGGTCTTCTCCTTTCTAGGTGACTATTTCTAATCATTAGGCAAATATATGAAGGGTGGACATCAACATCATCAGCTGTAAAAGAACATGTGTAGGTGACTACCTGTTAGAGATGGGAAAGGTGAGAAGACAGGAGCTGCCTCCCTCCATCTCAGGACTCCGCTAAAGAGGACCATCCAGCCAACACAAAGCCCTCTCTCACATGCCAAGGGCTTTTGTCCACGGGTACTCAAACGCTGGTGGAAAAATAGATGGACCATTGAACTACAGAGCTTTTGCAAGGTGCCTGGCTTTCACTCACTCCCATTGGAGCTGCTTCACTTTGTATAGGCGATTAAATATTCATTGGGCCAGGGAGAGAAAAGCAAGAGATTGATTCTATTGCCCAGTTGTTCGGGTGCTCACCTGGGGTGCGAGAGATGCAGGGTCAAGTCCTTGCTCTGAAGATGATTTAATTATTTATACAAAGTGGAACAGCTCCAGCAAGAAGGACGTGCGTGCCGGCAAGCTTGATGGTCCTCTCCTGCACTGCACAAAATCTCTTCTCTTTTAACCCGGGAGGTGACTTGATGCAGGTTTTCTCCTTGCCAAGTAAATGTTTCCTCTTTGCATCATGATTTGTTAACATCTCGTTCTTGCTGCCTGAGCCAGGGCTAGCCTGGGAGCTGTGCTTCTCGGCAGGATTCACGGCTGAGGTTCCTTGCTGAGGGAGGCACGGCCCCTTGCCCACCAGCGACTCATTTCTCACGAGTATCAAGGATTCGTGTTTTACTAAGCCGTGTACTCTCCTTGCTTCTTGGCATCTCAGCTCTCTTCGCCATCTACACGAAGCAGCAAGGGCCAGGCTCTGAGAGGCAGCAGGGAACCCGAATTTCCACGGGGATTTCCAGGGCTGGCAAAGGCTGCTGTCACCAGAGTGGCAGGGAAAACAAGGAACTTCCCCTATAATAAGGGAGCCTGTAAAATTCTCACATCCTCTTGGTTTCTCCTTAAGTGCTTGTATGTGGATTATTTATTTTACTAGCCTAACATCAGTGTTGCTACTGTTATTTTTTCTGCCAGCTGACACCATTATCTAAAATTAATTGAGGTGGAGAACTAATGTTTTCCCTTGCAAGGGCTTGTGGAAATGGCCTGGGCCATGTTACCCTTGACACATGAATGATCTTAATTTCAGTAACCTCCCACAAACTTTAAAAGTGTCTGGATTAAAACAGTGATTAAATAACCTAGCCTGCTTTTCAGAAAGGATATTTAAGTACCTGGCTACCAACACAGCCGGTTTTCCATGGGGCATTTAAATTGGCTGTGCCACCTTCAGCTCACCAGGCTGTTTCCATTGCTGTTCTGCAGCGAATGTCATTAGGTAGCACAGCGTGAAAAAAGCAAAGATGTCAGTATGGTGTTTAAATTTACACACACAGTTGTAACAGCGACATGAGCTCATCCATTTCCTCATTTTACACAGAATTTGTTCTGCTGCCGTTGATTTTTTCAGTATTCACAAACAAAGGAAAAGTTCGTCATAAGGACAACCACTGAGCACAATAAAATACAGTAGAAATATGACTATTCTTTACGATAATTATTTTTTTAAAAAACCAAAGCCAATCAAAACAAGATTAAAAAAATAGCTATTATAAAAGAAAATATGTAGTGCTTGTACTTGCTATCAAAATCTGGTTCTGTTGGTTTTGACTAATGACTTACACACTCAACAGAGATGGCATTGTTTACTTTCTTACCCAAGTTTACATTTATTATTACTGCTAAGTTTTGTGTTAGCACACGCTGTTTTAAATTAAATGAATATCCAAATACTGGTTTGAAGTTGTTAATGGCACCATATGTACTGCATTAGCTTGCATACTATTTAAAGAAAAAGTCTTAATTGTACTACCACCGCCTGAGGATATTCTTGTGGTAAGCAATTAAGATTCATTTTCCTGTTCATGTAGAAAATCACTTCATGAAAACATTGGAATATAATAACTTTTGTCCAATTTATGCATTTTTGCTTTGATCATTTGGATTAAGGGAAAAGAGAACTATCATTTAAAATCTGAGTATCTCAATAAGTGTTTAATGGTTATTTCTAACTGAATAGTTCCTTCCCTATCCATAAAACAAAGAACGTAACAAAATTTAAACATATATCTCTAAACTTCACTTGTGAGTCTATTTGTCCTCTAGTTTCACTGTTAAGCAGTCCACAAAAGGTGTAAAATAGGCAATATAAACTCAAAAGTTGGCTGAAGGATTTAGCATCAGAAAAAAAAAATAACAACCCCATAAGTGCATCTTTGGGAAATACTGGAGGCGAGAGTCCTCACTTTAAGCAGGAAGGTGAATCACGGGCTGCCCCGGCAATGTGTCACATCTGTGCCACCAGCACAGCCACCCACACTCGGTCCTCCTTTCGTGAGGGTCAAAACAGCTGCATGAAGCTGTGGGACTGGCGGGATGCAGAAAAGAGTCCTTGCTCCTCGTCAAGGCTGGACCCATCCCTGGGTGTGCAACAGCAGAGGAGGAAGAGGCTGGGAGCCACTCCGCCTGTCCCACACTTCGACATTGTTTCGGAGTGATTTGTTCTTCATGACAGGGTCAAGCTGCTGTGAAAAGGTTAAATAAACGGACTTTGTAAGCTCCTTTTAGGGGAAAGCTAGTCAGAAGGCCCCTTTAATCATCAATCCCCTTTAGCTCTGGGAAAAGGCATCGGCCAGACTCACTTGTGCGGCTGCGGGGAGCTGGGATGAGGGTGGGGTGGAGGCTCCCTGCCCTCCTGCAGCCGCCTTTGGCTGGAAAAAAGGAAATCCTGCAAGGGAAGGTGTCAGTGGAAGTGTTGATGTGCCTCCCCCTGTGCCCAGGTGCTGCCGCAGAGCAGGAGGAGGAGGAGGAGGAGGAGGAAGAGGAGGAGGAGGACATTCCTCTGGGGCCGGTGTGTATCCCAGCGTCCCTAATGCTGTCTGCACCCATCCTGTCAAGAGGGTAATGAAGGGAAAGTTCCCAGACAAAAATGAAAAGCACCTCGGTCTTCAGTGGGGGCTCGGACTCGGAGGAGGCTTGTCATAGCAGCCTCCACCTTCCCTCCACCACGGCTGGCAGAGGAACCCTCGCAGGTTAATTCTTGCAGACAGGCAGCTTTTAGTTCAGCTTCTCCTGCCCCATTTTGAGGTGTGACCATCTACTGGATACCCAGTGCATTACGCACCTGAACTGCACCTTCTTGGAGATGCCCTGGGGCAGGGATGGTTCCTCCTGCCGTGTTATTCACAGGGTGGCTTAATAAATAGTACTGGCTCCGCTCCCCTCCCACTGAGAGCGGCAGCAGCTGAGGGCGGCATTGTTCGTCCGTGGGCCGGGCAGGTGGTGGAGATGGTAGGAGATGGCAGTGAGGCTCCTTGGCCCAAAGTGGTCTACAGAAAGGGTGAGAGGACACGTGGCGAGAGCTGAGGCTTGCAGGCGCTGCTTCCTCTGCCCCTCACAGCTGAGTAATTTGTTAACTTGGGCCCTCACCTCCTTCCTGCTCATCCCCATTAAGCACCCTCCTTTCCCGCCCTCCACCCCAAGCCTTAGCTGTGAATTGCCCAACATCCACATGCAGACATGGGCTTTCATTCCAGGAGCAATATTTGCAGAAAAACCCAGGGGTGCTGTGCCCATTCCAGCCATGCCAGGACCATGTCTCTGACTGTTTCCTCCCTTAGATCCTTACATCCCTCCTCGGGTGCTTCCTTCTCACCACAAGCTACTTTAGTAGTTATTTTCCACAGTGACCCCAAACCTATTTGGTTCCTGCTCTCTAACCTGCCACTGTTTCATCCTCCTCTCCTTACTGCATCCACCCTCCTAATTTCCTTTTCCTCTCTCCACCTCGCTGTCCACCCATTCCACCACCTTCTGCTTCATGTTGTCGTGGTTTAACCTGGCAGGCAGCCAAATACCACGCAGCCACTTGCTCACTCCCTGCCCCTCCCAGTGGGATGGGGAGAGAATCGGAAGGGAAAGAGTGAGAAAAACTCGTGGGTTGAGATAAAGACAGTTTAATAGAACAGAAAAGGGAAAATAATGATAATGATAAAATATACAAAATGAGTGAGCACAATGTAATTGCTCACCACCCGCACTGACCGATAACCAAGTAGCGATCGCTACTTCCTGGAACACGCCTCCCATTCATATACTGAGCATGACGTCACATGGTATGGAATACCCCGTTGGCCAGCTGGACTAGCTGTCCTGGCTGTGCTCCCTCCCAACGCTTATTTTGTTTTGTTTTTTTTTTTTTTTTTTTTTTTCCTTGAGCTGAATGTCCTTGACTAGCAGGGTACTTAGCAACAACTGAAAACATCAGTGTGTTATCAACGTTCTTCTCATACTAAATCCAAAACACAGCACTAGGAAGAAATTTAACTCTATCCCAGCCGAAACCAGGACACATGTACATGCTCCCTCTTAACTTTGCAGCCAACTATGAAATAAAAATGTTCCTCCTGTTTATTGCCATGCCCCATTAGAGATGCTGTAATTGTTTGTAAGAGCACTCCTCATCTGTTCCAGTGCAAAATGAAACAAATCAATCCAGCCAAACCATAAAGCTGATAGAACCAGCCGAGGACCATCAATCCTCCGTTGTTCCAGCCGGATCCTGCAGTGCATGCGTGTGTAAGCCGGGTGTCAGTGAGAGTTCCCTGACTGTGCTGCCAGGCAGCAGGGGCTTTTCTTTCCCCTCTGAATCAGGATTTTCTAGATCTTCCTACTTTTCTGAAAATCACCAGGAATCAGCAGGCAGGTTGATAACTGGAGAACAGCTTCAGGGGATTTGTTCATGAGGAACTTTCTTAACTTCATTCAACCCTTGCCTAAAACACCTTTTGCCCCTATGTTATCCATCACATCATTTTCATTTCTATGTGCAATAACTGTCCTCTGTGACCAAAATTTAGAAAGACAGTACGGTGCTTCCTACTTTGAGTTCTTTTCCAAGTAATCTTCTTGATGATTGAAATAAAAATGCAACTCTTCTTCCTATAAAGAAGGTAAATTTTGTTGTCCCTTCTGCACTGCTGAGACCATTTCTCAGGCAATAACTTTAGTATCCAAAATCTGGATTAAGATTATTCAAATAAAACAATGAACGAGAGGACGAAAAGGTTAATAATTCCATTTGATAACACAGATGTGAGCTTAATAGCCTAACCACCTTCCTGCACCCCTCTGATCTCTGACTGTCATACAGCTCATGCTGAAATAGCCATCATATTTCACAAAGCTGGAATGGATTTTGTAAGAGGCCAGTCTTGCAATACTGTGTCAAAACATAACAAAATGGGCATGGTAGCGACTGCCAGCTAAGGACCTGGTACTGAGCTACTGATGTCAGCAGCGGCTCTGCCAGTGATTTGGGTGTGAATTAAGAGCCTGAATTCCAGATGAATCAACATATTTCTACCACCATAGTCAGTCTTCAGCTGAATTTAATCTCCATCCTGCATCAGCTGTCAGCCGGCTGAATAGTTGCCTTGCCTGCAGGGATGATAGCTTTGTGGCAGGGAAGCACTGAAAGAGAATTCAAGAAATCATCCAGGCCGCTCTCCCACCATCCCACCCCCTGCGTGGAAGTTAAGTAAATCACTTTAGATAATCTCTTATGGATATTTTTTCTAACCTGCATTTCTGTAGCACAAGTCCTGGCATTTCTATCAAACGCTTTTCTTGGATACCACCAAGAGACAGACTGTGTTTCTAACATTTATCCTGGTTTTCTTTGCTGCATATTTAAGTGATTTCTCATTCTTCAGTTGGTCACAAGTGATCACTAGCAACTTTGTAGCAGCATTTTACATATAGAAAACTGTTGTCCCCCTACTCTTTTTTTTTTCCAGTTTAAACAAAGCCACATCCTTCACCCCTCATGTTTTCCAGATTTCCTTTATCCCGTAGACTCTTTCCTGTTGATCAGTACGAGGGCAGCCAAGCTTCCCAGCTCTGCAAGCAGCATGCCAAAATGCCATTAGGCGGGGAGCTGCGAGGCACGTACCTTGGAAAGATGAGCAGGGAGGGAACCAGTGCTCTGGAAATGAGTTGCAGTGCAAAAGGATGTGGTTCCTGTGAAAAGTCGTTCCTATGAAAATCTGGAATTCCTACAAAAATCTGAAAATCTGGGGCAGCTATTCTCCAGAGTGGCTCAATGAGTGTGATCACTCCACAGTTTAAGACACCTTGTTTTCTCTATGTTGGGAATTTGGATTATTCAGTAGCCCCCACGCAAGTAAAGGCTGACGTGATATGGCCCAGGTAGGAGAGATGGACTTGGACTGTTCAAGAGCAAGAGTGTGGCCATCCTTGCTTAAAGCATCTGCATCTCAAATCTCTTAAAAGAAAAAGTCTCTTAAAAGAGAGAAATTATTTCTTGGCCAGAAATACTGTTGCCACACACATCATATAGACATTTCCATCCAGATGAGTGATACAAATGTTTTTGCATTAAGCTTAATTTTCTCTTCCTCATCAAAAAGATGCAGATACCGCAAACATGCAGTTCTACTAGCGGGGCATGGAATCGGTCCTGTACGTTATCCATAATTACATATAGGATCAGATCTGAATTAACTCAGCTTGATGTTCAAACCTAGACCCTGAAAACATGTGGTTTGTGTTTTGGAGTACCGAAGTCTGAGCAATGAGTTCAATCTTCTCTAATTTTTTCATGTGTTCTTAACACTAATTGCTTGTAGGTCTGACTTTCCAAAAACATGATCATAAAGTGCAAATTTGCAAAGCTAATTCCAGCATTTCCTCACTCTGATGAACTTTGTAGGTAAGATTTCATGCTGATATTGAGTTCCCAAGCAACCAAAATTGATTTCAGAAAGTAATAAAATTGGGAGTTAAATATTTTACAGAACGGGAAAAGCTCCAAAATGCAAAATCTCAGAGATGTTTAGAGTACGAACAGATTTGCATCTCCCCAATACCAAAATCCATTAACAACATATCACATTGCCAGGAGACAGCCAGAGGTTACAGCCTACCTGAAAAGTGACCTTTGGTTTGTATCTCACAAAGTTGTGCAAGCACAGATCATGTTAATCTTTGGCAATAGTGATAGTGTAGATTTGGCACAGAAGAGTCAGGTTAGCATCTCTCTTGCTACAGAAGTTATAGTTAGGTGTTTGTTTACTGTGGGGCAGGAAATTATGTCAGCAATATACTGATATGACTTCTGAGACCCCTGATAACTTAAATACTAACTCAGAATAATATCTTACAGACTCTAGAAGGCTCGCCAAGAAGGGTAAAAGACAGAGTTCACCTTCAAGAATGGAAGGATGTGGTATATGTTGTATTCTGGTTATACTTTATACATTTTATTTAAATCTGCCTTTTTGAAAATATTGTCGATGTGACAATATTATGGGACAGAACAAAGTTCAGAAACAGCCGCCAGCATTTTCTGGGTAAGAAAAAAACAAAAACCCGGAGGAGTGGTGTGAGAGCGGGGTAAATCAGCATAAAAACAAAACATGGGGTAGTAACAAACAGGTTTGGCTGGAGAAGGGCTCTGCAGAGCCCCGGTGGTGAGGAAAAGAGGATGAAGGTGTGGGTGCAGAAGTAAGAGGAGAAAATCTGCTGCAAACTGTGTGTGCAGAAAGTCAGCTGTCATTGGCGTTTCATGGGGAGTTCTGTGTCCATGCTCAGATGCTGTTATCACGGCTCACAGGGAGCAGGGCATAGCTCTGTGGGATTTTTCCCAGGAAAAAATACTTGTTCTGCTATTGATTTTCACAAAAAAAAATGAAGGTAGACGTTTCCTATGTGATGGATCTGAGCACGGCTCCAGAGCAAGGAAGTGACTGAGGATGCGCCACACATTAGAGAAGCATCAAAACTTGTTTTAAAAGACCTTTGCCTTCGTAAAGTCAAACCTGGAAAAGATCAGGGAATGCCAGGACTCATGGGCTTCCTACATGACACCTGTGTAGCTGGTGGTATGTATCTTTCATCTTGGATAGTCACCTTTTTTTTGTGTATTATTTTAAGACCAGACCCTCTTTGGTCCAGTCCCAGGGAGTGCTAGCCAAAAAAATAGTCTAAGATCTTTATTTCAACGAACCAAATACTCTGGAAATGCTCTCTCTTTCTTTTTCCCTTTTCCAAACAGCCAATAAAGACAGCAACACTTCTAAAAATTAATTAAAAGAAAAAAAAAACAACGCGAACAAAAAGACCAAAAAATGTCCCTGCTTTGGGAAAAAGCCAAAGGAGGGAAGAGACAGATTCCTGAAGTAAAATTATTGGGAAGATCCTTCTTCGGGAGGGCTCTGTCAGGATCCCCTCGCCCTGCATGGTGCTCTGCTCTGCGTTCGCCTTCAAAATTCACGGGATTATTATCATCTTATTCGGGGTCGAAGGGAAGCGACCCAATAAACAAGCCCCGGCTGGTCGGGACTCGGTTACTTTTCATCCAGAAGCCGCGGCTCGGGTACCGCACCGCGGCTGGGACACGGGGCCCCGCCGGGAAGGATGTCCCCGGGGTGGGAGCACCGCGGAGGGGCGGCCCGGCTGGCCGGGGGGTGCTGGGCTCTGAACGAATTCACCTCCCAGCTGGGCAGAGAAGCTGCTTTTGGGGGGCAGAAATCTATTCCCCTGTCTCCCAGCCCCCCCTGCCTCTTCACTGAAGACCCTGGCTGCGCCGGGCTGCGCTGGTCCCGCTTTGCCAACGGGACTGCCCGGGAGCTGCTTGCCCCGGCTCCGCGCGGGGACAGAGGTGGGGACCCCACAGCGTCGGGAGGGGTGCAATCACCTCATCTCTTCTTCCTAAGGGAGGCCGCGAAACCTGGGCTCCTGAGCCGAGAGGGTCTGACAAAACGAAATGAACTTGAAAAACGGATTTCCCTCAAAAAATAAAATAAATAGAATAAAATAGAATAAGATAGAATAGAATAGAAACGAATAGAAATGAATAGAACAAAACAAACCAAAACAAACCAAAACGAAACCAAACCAAACAAAACAAAACAAAAACCTTTCTTCTGCCTCTGATTATTCTGAGGAGTAGAAATGGGCGCCGGGCGCAGCACCCCGGGTCCCCGGTGCCGCTGGAAGAGCGAGGGGGAGCTGCAGGCGCTTCGGGGCCGGTTATGTGCCCGGACTGTCGCGGAGGGCTTGGGGATCTCTCCTGCGCTCCCACCCGACGGCAGCTGCGCTCGGGGGGGAAGGACACGGCACCTGGAGACGCATCCGTGGGTTCCCCCTGCTCTAACCCCGAGCATGGCCGGGAGCTGGCCCCGGGCCTGCAGACGGTATTGCAGGCGCTGCGGGACCTACTGTTCCCGTGCGAGCCGGGTCTGATCGGCGGGGCAGGCACAGACACGGGTGGCATTCCCCTTCCCAGAAGCGGCCGGGGCGGGTTTGGGGCTGGGCTGAGCATCAGTCTGCAGTCATGGGGTCGTAGGGGGCTCTGCGCTGCCCCTCTCCTCCCGGCCGGCCCCTCCTGCGTGCCTCGGTGCTTTCCTACCCTTCTCCTCCCCTCCCGGCCGGTACCGCAGCCTCTTCCGTCTCCTTAAATTAACCCACAAAGGCACTCTCCCGCCCAGAAGTAGGGCACAGGAAAGTTTGGGGCTGGGGAGCCGGAAGATTTTTGTCGTTGACTGCAGGACATCAAAAAGCCCCTTCATTATGAACAGCCCGGATCCTATTCGGGGCGGGGGACCGTCTGCTGCCCCGCTTTGACGCCAAGATTCATCCCTACGCGCACCACTTTCCCCGCAACCTCGCACCCAGGGGCCCAGCGGGGGAAACACGGTGGTCCCTCCCGGGCCGGCTCTGCGCCGCCTTCTCGAGCACGGGTCGCCCGGCCTCGGCCCCCGCCACGCTTCCCCATCTCACCCCCTGGCCCCCCGGGGAAAAGCAGCTCCCCCCGCCAGGGTCCCCTGCGCCCCGCCCCGGCTCGCGTCCCCCGGGGGCGGCTTGCGGGCAGGAGGAGGCAAAGCTGGGTGAGGTGTAACCCCTTTCCCTCCAGAGAAATGCAATGTCTGAAGAACTACACTTCTGGATTTCCCTCTCCCCGCGCGCTAACACGATCCGGGGGTCCCCTCCAGGACCTCCCGTCCCCCTCGGACGCCAGGACAGGCGTGTCCCGATAGCATTTGCTCTCTCCTTCATTTGGTGACCGTTTCAACTCTGAGGCTGTGTCCAACAAGTGCATGCGTTAAAATGCATGCTGAAACCTGTAACGTGCTGCCTACTGCAGTATTTCCTACAGACGCTGTGCAGAGGTTAACCATAATTTTGATGAGAACTCGTCGATGAAATTATCTTCTTGCTGTAAAACTGTATGTACTGAAAATTGGCAAATCCTGCAGTTTTAGTACTGAAGAATTTTTCATTCCCAAATAAAGAGTAAAAAGCCTCAAGTGTCACCACGTTGTTGGTCTATCTAATGATGCAAAGGCAGGAGAACGTGTGCTTTCCCATCAGTGCTGCAAGATACAGTCCCCAGAGTTGAAGGGATCTCAAGGATTCGGGGGAAACTTGGTGGAAGATGTGGAGAAAAAATGGATGTGAAGTTAAGCTTCATCATCCTTCTCTTTGCAACGAGAGGGCAGGAAAGAACCACTGCGTCTTTTCTCCTTTATTATCTGGCAAACAAAGGGCAGAAAGAGTTATTGTGTTTCTTAGAGGCTAAACATTCCCGTAAAGAACTTAAAGTCGCTTTACAACCCGCCTTGCACAGAGATCATGGTGGTGGGGGATATAAGGAATGGGGCTCTGCCTGTCTCCACTTCACCTCCCAATAGCTCCGGAAAACTGCATAGTAACTGAACACAGATCTACAGTGCAGGGCTTTGCTGTTGATTTGCCTATGGACTATAGAAAAAAAAATTTGAGAAATAAACAAACAACGCAAATAACATTTCGTTAGGGGAAATAACAGTAGGTGGTTACGATGACATTATAAAGTGTACTGAATATTTCTCGTTGCGTTTTCTTGTGATTTTAGTACACCAAGCCCAGATTTGTTTGGTTTACATATGAAACAATGACAACTGCTAGAGCCAATAACTCATGTATTTCTTTTGACTTAACTAGATTTTGCTTGTGTTAAAAACATACATTCAGGTCAAATAGATAATGAAATGTAATTGATCCAGAAATCTCTCTGTCTCTTTCAAGGTTAAAAAACAGGGACTTGAAATATGCTGTTTGAACCTGCTAATGAAAATAAAGTAGGTCTTTCTATCGAGGAGATTGAAAAAAATCCCACAGAAATAATTGAAATAAACAGTATGAAACAGGAATAATAGTGAAACTGTTTAAAGAAAATCTAAGAGTCCATCTGAGGAAAGATTCGATCACACAGACACAAAGGGTGCAACTGGGAGGAGGCTGGTTGTCGCATTTTGAGTTGATAGCCTAATTTTGACAAGTGTCAAGACTTAAAGACAGTGTCCAGGGAAAAACCAGGAGGAGAAGAACTGCAATTTCAGCACCAGAAAAAGGGCATTCCCAACGGGAGGAACGGCTAGGTCCCCACTAGGTAATTGATAGGTTTTAAAATGTGCCTGAAGATGGTGCTGTTTAGATGGCAGAAGTAAGGTCTCGGACAGCTGCAGTAAAATGCTATATTATGATAAAAAATTTGCTCACCCAAAATTGTTTAACAGCAGATTGCTCCAGCTCCAATTCCCAAATCTAAACAGCGGACATGCATTGAGAAAAGGCTTAACAAGCAACTTAATTTTAGAATAATTTCACTGTGATAAAACAGTTTCTGGTAAGGTGGAATTTCAGTCCCGATGTCTATCAGCAGACCTCACTCTCCCACTCCAGGCTGGCTGCAGTCCTTCTGCTCACCCTCCTGACGCCCCACCCTGAGTACAGCCGTCATAAAGTTGCATTTGTGCACCGAGAACCCTAAGGAAAAGAGAAGTCGAAGGGAAATACTCACGGCTGATTTTTATTCAACAGATGTTGAAGAAATGTAAAGTGGAATTTCCCACTACGTACAAGCTTTAATGTTATTAAGCTTGATTTTAATGTGAATGCAAAGTGATCTGCTATAGTTTATGACAGTCAATTCTCCTCTCTTGGCCAGACTGGGAACCAGATTTTCTTCTGATGGTTTTAATAAGGTAGTTTTTAAAAGGGCATCAGGAACTGAACTAGTAGATTTGAAAAGAAATACACTGGCATATGTAAGACACTTCCCTGCAATTAGCAGTAAATAATCTGAGGGGAAAGCTAGCTTTCTGGCACAATACAGTTCTTGCAGAATTTATGTTTTCTCCTAAATTGCACAATGCTTTTTAACACCATATGCCAATCTGGGAATCTCAAGCATAGTAATTAGCTTTGAGTTTTTGGAACATTTCATAAGGCCTGGACTAATCCCAACTGTATTATCTGGTGTCAGTTACTGTAAGCTGGAGACGCAGCATACCGAGTCACCAGCCAGTGAATTGTGCAATAATGACCATATGCCATATGCTGTTTTGTGTCTTTCCTGTATATATATTCTACCTATAACTTGTGCTAGATCCAATTAAGGGGAAAGCCATGTTTGCTCCTGATACAAAGCAAAGCACACTGCATTTTGCATAAAGGGGATGTCTCCCAAATGGCAAGCTTTAAGTCAATCCCCTGCTGAGCCATTGTACTGAAATACACGTTGCCTTTCAGAACTTTACATTTACTTCCTCCCAAGAAAAATATTACCCTGGTGCTATCTAATGACCAGCCATAGGACCTTAACAGCTTGTAGGGTCACAATCTTGAATGGAAATGCAACCTTGGCATGGATTAAGGCATAGGAAGCCCTTCCCACAGCCTGTTGCCATCTCCTGTGCTCCCTCACTGTAACAGCTTTGGCTTTGCCTCTCTTGTCAAAGTCCCCGGTCTGTGCTACTCTGTGTGAAGAAGTCTTCAGAGCGGGGTCAGCAATCCAGATAAGTCTTGCAGTGAAGTCTCCACTTCAGAGGAGTCAGGAGCACCTGAGAGGTTTGCATAGGAGCCTGCCTGTGCAGCTCATTGTCTTACGGTAATTACAAACCAAGTTTAAGGTGACCTTCTAAGTGTCACTAGAGGGACTGTAAATAGACAGCTAATGCAACTGAATTGCTCTATGAAGGTTGTTTGTTTTCTTGATCCGTAGCAGGAACATGTAGCCCTCATCCCAGGGAGCTTCTGGCCGCAGGGCTTACATCCAGCAGGCAGAATCAAATCCAGAGTGAATAGTTGCCTATGATTTGATGAATCACTTTGCTTGTCAGTGTGTCCTCTGAGCAAAATACAGACATTAATGATGGCATTTGTCTCATTGTCTTTGCAGGTGGGAATCAGTTGCCAAAGCAATGTGCCTAGTGTCATTTGAGCCATATAGCATTAAAAGGTCCTGGTCTGGCACCGCCTGAGTCTCCCAGAGGTCCTGTGTCGTATTTGAAGTCCTACGCAAATATCTTGGATGTCTTTGGGAACATCAAAGGGCACTACGTAGCCACATGTAAGCAACCTAACTATGTTCTGGGCATGTGTACCTCAGTCAGTCACCATGGGATCTCCTCACAGTCAGTGGAGGGTAGTACGCACTTCCAGGGCACAGCGCATTTGATAAGTCTGTCCTGTGGGTGAGACAGACTGTGTGCTAGGTTCGGATGTTTCTGTGCAGTTTAGGGTGTCTAGGCTAGCTCTAAATGGCTAAATTATAGATGATTTCCATTCCAGATAACCCAGGTTCTGTTCTTTTGCTTTGTGTAGTAATAAAAATGGAAGTGATGCTGGCAGACCCAAAACATCTGTGTTTCTCATTCTCCAAAAGCCTCACAGATTCTGGTTGGGAGAGAGAAAATAGCTTTTCCAAAGAACTCATGAGAATGCTTCCCAAGAATGTGATGATGTTTCCAAGGCATTAAAAGGGGAAGAAAAGAAAAACCTAGGGAGGAACACAAACTCACTCTTTCAGAAGAACCTCATTGGTGGGTTGTCCATACGGAGTGGTTTGCTCTGTGTTGTGGTGGGGTTTCTATTTTAGACCCAAGGCTAAGTACCCAGTAAGACCAAGTCCCATATCAGAAAGACGGTGACCTAAATTAAGGCAACAGTAAAAGAAGGAAACATGTGAGCCTCAGTTTTCAGCCAGTGGTGGAACAAGGCAGGCTAAATATTTATTAGTCCAAGGTCAGAGGCTGTCTCAGGTAGGGTCAGAACTTGAACACAGGCTTCCTCTGACCTGCCTAGCCAAATTACTTTTCTTCGTCTTTGTATGGACACATGGTTTTGGCAATGTACTGTGTAGGATTTTTTCAACTAGATGTGAAATTTGAGGGAGGCTTTATAGCAAAATCCTGTAGGGTTTTTTTTTTTTACTTTTTGTCTTTTTTCATTTTTCTTTTTTCTTCTTTTTTTAATAGACAGAAAGACTGTATGGTTTATGAAAAAATCAACACTTGGAAACACTGTTCTTTGAGTTTAGTTATTAACTGCTAAATCATTTTTAAACCAGGTCTGCTTCCTATTTTTTCCATTTCCAAATATAAAATATGTCACTGTTTTGTCTTGTGTGTTAAGATGTTAGATCAATATCTGAATAATTAAATGCAGCAGGACAATGAACAGTTTAATTAGCCTTGAGGTTTTCAGAGTATTAGCTATTAAAACTAAATAGGAAAATTGGCTTGCTCTGAACCCTTTTATTTATAAATTGCAACTTGGCAAAAGTACAGATCTAAGTTTATTATGCATTTGGATTGTGCAATACAGAACTGCTAGGAAAAATCTTAATCCATCTAGACCACAGCACTCATTTTTGTTTGAGATCAGTTACATGCACCACGCTCTCGCAACATCTGTGAACATCCCGACGGGTTCTGAAGTACCGGGACCGTTTTGGGGCCGTTTAACACCACGGACCTCACCTGTGTTTCACTTTAACTAGACTTTTAGTAAGGGAAATGAGAAAAACGCAACCCTGGGTCCGGGCTGAAAGCACTTTGCAGAGGGGAGGGATTTGTCCTCGAGGTGGCACTGTGATAAGGCCGATTTGTTCCTCATTTACACTGACCCAGCGCGGGAGCTGTCTGCCCTGGTATTTAAGCAATTAAAACGTATCAACATCATATCTATGGGCGGGGGTTAGCAAAGATGTCCTTCTATGTCATCTTATTTTCACTTATGTGTCGCTTACATTAATATTTGCGTTTTCTTCCATTCAAGCAAATACAGGCACACATTTTGAAAGCAGATTAAAACACCCCGATAGAGCAATCCAGTACAAGAAGAGGAAACTAAAGGGGGAAAAAAAAGAAGGAGAAAGATTTTCATCTCTTTCAAAAAAAGTGCAGAGTCATCAGACATTTTTTTATTTACTTTATTTACACATGGAAAAGATGCAAGATGCTGATTCCTGTTACCAAAAATATTTTCCCATGTATTGTTTCACAGGTGTACTGTTTCATACCAAGGAAGTCTGGCTAAATGTGCACCTGGGAGAAACATCAGATAAGACTGCAGAATAGAAATAAGTCAAGTCCAGAACAAAGACTGTGTGGCCTATGGTCAAAGATCACTGTCTTGAAACAGGTCAGATCCAGACACTTACTCAGAAAATTCCCAACTCAAGGAAAGACACAGATTTTGGATTACTTTCCTCAGATCTCATCCAGATCCAAACTACTCTTGCTAAATGAAAGCCATATAAATTCACATACCAGCTAATAATTTCCCCAGATTCATACTCTGTGAAAGACAACCTTAGGATTTTTATACATCTTTTCTTAAATACACTGATTATGGTAGAATTTTAAATAGTCTGTGTCTACATATCCTGCTTAATTTCTAATTATGTACAGATAATACCTTTATGATTTATTAGTATTTGCAAAATTGGTAGTAGTAATCTAATCTGGAATATTAATCTGAATTTAAATTGAATCTAAAGAATCTATAGGTCCTCATTAGGCATCAACAAGGCTCCCAAAGCTCTCTAAATAACACTGAGGGTTACTTAGAACCAGCAAGATGCAAGTACTGCTTAAATCCCCATTAATCCTTCCCATGCCTCATGCAAACTGTAGATATGGAAAGAAGAAGTTCAGATTCCCAGACTCAGGTTTTTCAAGGATAATCCACACTTAAATCTGTACCTCGTAAAGGCTGAGATATAGCTTTTTTTGAGCCAAATCTCAGTGGATTTCAGATTCTTTTAAACTGGCCTTAGTAGATATATCAAAAGGGAAAACCCGTATGTAGGAACACTTGGAATATCAGCACAGGACAGAAAGCAACAACCCACCATCAAACAAAAAGATGCTTGCTGTTTCCGACTCAGAATCAAAGTGTATTTTTAATCCACTGTTCATCCCAGAGGTGCCCATAAGACTCCATTGACCATCACAAAGTCCAAGGAAATATTTCATTGTCCCTTCAATTTTTTTTTTTTCTGAATTGAACACAAGGTTAAGATACACATAACCAAACAAAGTTAATTCAGAATAATATAATTATTGTGCTTAATAAAACAATTAAAATTATATGGCAATGAAGAGTTCCAGATGAATCAATTGTTTTTTATCCCTGTGGACTAAAATAACAACAAATCTAAGCAAACACTGTGGTTTTTATCCTTAACTGAACTTGACTTTGACTTCACTGTACCATATAATAATTTGGTCGCAATCACACAAAATCATGCCATTTTATGTAAGGGAATGGCTGCCATGCACCTTTGTTTGGCGTAGTTTTGAGGCTATACACGTACATTTTCAAGGATAAGCAAGAGATGGAGTGATGAGTCAGGTCCTTAGGCTGCTTCTGTTGTTCTTCACACTAAAAGGCACAAATGAAGGAAGGGGAAAGGATTATTCCAGATAGACAAGCTAGAAGCAGCCAGAAAATGAAGAAATAAAGGTAGGTTTCATTTCAACCAGCGTCAACCAGCTAGAAGTTAGGTGTTTGGTTTAATGTTGTTGTCCTCTACAGTGACCTTTGGCAGCACTTGCAGTAGCGTTCATCCCTGCCAAGTAGGGGCACATGGAGAGGGGAGATGATCACCCTCTGCAGGTGCCCCTCTTGCCCCTCCGCACAGAAAAAGTCAAGATAAATCTATCAGACTTGACATCTGACTTCTGGCTGGCTCCTGCCCCAAGCGGGGAGCACGGCGCGCTGGAAACGTGCTTGCTGCTGTGGACAGCCACCTTGTTTAACGCACGCGTCCTCCTCCATCCCCACTGAACCCTGTGGAGACCTGGCGGTGTTCAGGCCTTTGGTCTGACAACCAAAAAGTACTGATAAGATCTCGCTCAGGCTGAATATCCTGATTGTCAAACGTTCAGGAGACGCGCGAAAGCAAAGGCTACGCTCGGCATCTTAGAGAGCAATTGCAAGCAGATGGTGGACATGTTTCTCTTTTGCTAAATGTAAGAGGACAGCTTCTTAGGCCTGACCAAGCCTGGACGACCCATTGGGGCTGCCGAGGGGATTGAAACCACCTCACCCTAAGCAAGGAGCAAGGCAGGGTCAGGCAAGCTCTGCAAAAGGTGGAGACGGAGCACATAGTGTTTCAGCAGCTCTGAGATATACGGCAGAGTGTGTTACCTGCTGACAGCTCCGGAGTGGAGGGATACAAAAAGACCTCGAGCTCCTGCTGCAGAGAGGTGCCAAAAGCCCGGAGTGCTGGCGTGGTTCCAGCTACTTCCCCTCCGTTGTTTTCCCTACTGACCTGTGCAGACGGTGAGACAGTAGATGTGAATGAGGGAAAGCGGCCTTAGCTCATCTGGTTTACCTCTTTGACAAGGTAGACATATTCCCTCCATTTTCTGCATGGGGACAGTCAGCTCTGTGAGGAAGCATCATTTCAGATCACCTGGAATAAGCTTCTGAAACGTTCCTCTCGTGCACCTCAACAGCATAGTTGGTGTGAAGAAGAAAAGTAGATATTTGCAAAAAAGTGGCTCTGGGATAAAAGGGATGTAAGTGTCAACCCCCCAACCCCAACTTGCCAAATGTTGTTCTCCTTTACTGCACGGCAGCCCCATTCAAGCACAAGCCTTGTTTGCTTATTTATTAAGTACATATGTTTTATGGAGTCTATGATCTGCAGAAAACATTCCAGCTTTTGGACCCAAGGGCAAAATCCTTCTTTCCAATCTGCACAGCCGATCTTTATGCTGATATTTTGCTCTTCCTAAGGGATTTCCGTGCAGTGAGGGAAAGAGAAATATCAGAGCTCAAATCCACCAGGTGTATCTGAAAGGAAAAGCCTGCTTTGTTGTCCTCCTCATTGCTTCCCTCAGCAAAAGGAGAAATGCAAAAAGGAAAATGCAATAGAAAAGATTATGGCCAATACTGCTAATATGTAATAGACTGTTTTGAACTAAACCTGGTGGTTTTTCATAATAAGATGTCAGTTCCACCAGCATTAGCAGGACTTCATAGCTCAACAAAGGAACGGAGATACTTGTCTCACACTCAACTTATCCATTTTCTGTGAGAAAAAGCAACATTTTGGAAAAGGCTTCCTTTCCACCCTTTAAATGTGTGTGATCTTGGATCACCCCTCTAGTTTCTCTTCCTTTTTTTTTTCACCAAGTGTAGTCATTTCCAATAAGGTTCATGAAGGGTTTCTGCTTTTGAAGGTCCCAAATGGCTTAAATCACTCCTAGCACAAATGCACTCTCTATTGTGGAAACTGAAACCTGCCACACCATAAGGTGATCTGTATATTAGAACCAGATATCCCTTCACATCTGCATTTCCAAGCAGTGATGTGGTATGTTTTGAGTTAGCCTACTTTTAGAGAGTGGCTCATCAGATAGAGATATAGCTATAAATACTGCTAAAGGGCTGGTGTTTGCCAGGCTCTTGCAAGGATGATGGCTGGGGAGAGGAGGACGTGTAGGCAAGAGGTACTCTCCTTTGCGAAACACACATCACCTACCCAAACTACCACCAGCTGCACCCCATGATGACAGGGCATCTTTTCTTCCTACTATCTGAGGAAACTGCTGTCCCTTGCCAGATGAACAACAGGATTTTGGGTGCTTCAGGTTGGCCTAAAGCTGGCCCTATCCTCTAGTCCTAAGAGCAAGTGGCATGACACAGCTTGGCTCCACAGACTACATGCTCTCCCACTCCAAAACAGGGTGGTCTGATACCTACCAGGAGAAGTGCATGGACTTTATTATGCTATAAACACCTTGTCATGGCCTGGAAGGGGACTGATAGGCCAAAATCTGCCAGGGAGTATGTTTACAGTGAAGACTATGGACAGGCATGATTCATCTGTGACCTGGAATGGAGAGGCCACACTATTACAGCGTGCTCACCGAAGAAAGCAGCCCCATCTCCCACTGAGTGCCTTCCCCTTATAAAATTCAGTTGACTGCATCTTCTCTGCAGGGCTGCCCTTCACCCATCTACACCATGGTATGTTTTGTCATGCAAGAAAGCCTCCCCAAGACCAGACAGTTGGAAGGAGACATGGGAAGTGACTCATCTGATTTTTTTTATATGACAGTTACCCCCTGAATGCGTGGACAATGTTGGCTAGATATGCTTTGTCTTTAAGAGGAGCATAGGATGAAAAGATAAAACATAGAGGTCTCCAGTTAGTTTGATTAATCCCTCCCAGTAGATGTGGGAGGAGAATTTTGCATGAGAGAAGGAGATAAAAGGGGCATAGGTACCTCTTCCTAATTAGTCGGTAGGACACACCCCTGTGATGCACAGAGAAGGTGCATCTTCAGCTCTCCTTGCCCATGTCTCCAGTACTGTCTCCATTCAAATCAAGACTTTAGCTTCCTCTGGGTAAGACATGGATTTACCAAGCGTGATACAGAAATTTTCCTGCAGCAAGTCCACTTATTGCTCCAATTTCACATAACTGCAGTGTAGATTTTATTATTCATAGCCAGAGGCCTGTGTAAATTTCTAGGTTGACTTCTCATGTCCTCGCAAGGGCAGAATGTGGGCCGCAGTGTTTAGGTTTCATGAGGAATTACTGTGGGAACTGACTCGCACTGTCCTAACACAACTCAAGGAGTTTGTGAAGTCAAAGGGGAATCTTATGAGAAGGAGCTGATATGGCTGGGTTTCCTGCTGAGCCCCACTGAGATCCGGGGGAAGATAGCACATCTCAGTGCCGCTTGCCGAGAGAAAGCAAACAGAGCTTTACCACCGAGTTCACTCAGTGCTTGACCCAGCCTTCCTACTGCTTCAGGGTTTTCTAGGACTAATCAGACTTGATAACAAAATAATTCAGAACAAGAAAGTGAATGCATTTGGGGTTTCCATGGATTTACATTAGGATCTGAGTTCATTACAATATTAATTTTGACTAGGTCCAGTCCTTTCTAAAGGCATTTCAACACTACTTTCATGCTATGTGAAAATGTAATTTTTGTGTATCGTAATAAACATATTCATATGTATGTAACTGTATATATCTCCAGATATGTATCTCCACATATGCTGGAGCATTGCAAAACCATTTATAATACATTACAGAACCATTTGAAAATTACATTCATCCCCAGATTTTAATGACTCACATAAGCTCTAACTACTCATTGATTTCTATAAAGATTATTTCTGAACTGACTCAAAAATTCATGGTTTTACATTTGTATATATATCATTGGTGATAGAGGTTTTTTGGGAGGAAATCTATATGCCTCACTCAGATATGATTTGCAAAACTATAATTTTCACATGACAATGAAAAATAGTTTCCTTGATCTAATGGCAGTTTTAAAGCTTGATATGTTGTCCTTTTTTATGATAAATGAATTACAAGTCAGTGGAAGGGAGATGCTTTCTGTTTTCTATCTATGCAGAGCTCACTTGCTTCTTATTAATGTAACTAACAAATACAGGCGATTTTTTTATGTAATAAAGGTCCATGTAATTTTCACTAGTTGTCTTAAATCTTTCCCTTAGAATACACACAGTTTGAAGCATTTGACTATCAAAGCGCAAAAGCTAGTGTAATTTTTACCCCAATGTTAATGTTATTTGGGGGCTAACTTTGATCTATGCACCAATTTTCCTTTTACACAACTGTAAAAATACAAAGGATGTTTTGTACTGTAAGTTCTTAATACTTTCTTTGATTGAATTTGGCTCTGTCCTGGAATTAATCTAAAACTCCTGAGTCAATCAGATTTAAGAAGGTATGAGTTTTTACTCAATTCACTAAGCTCCAACTGTTTTTGAAGTTTGATCTAAGAATCCAATGTATAAACACATGGGGAAGTTCGTTACAGTCCTTGACAATGGTTTAATACTCCACTAAAACCCTTCAAGACTGGATGAGGGAAGGACAACAGCATTTTAATGACATTTTACTTCAGAATCCTCAACTTCAAACTCTGGCAGAAAATCTTCAGATTCACACTGTAGGTACACACAAAGCAGAGATAAAGTCTACTTTGTTAATTAAAAAATAGTTTGATTTTCTTATATTGCATAACACAAAAATCAAATGATAAGTGTTATTTCAAAATGTAAACAGTAATATTCTGTTGTGACAGTGCAATATTTTTTTTTCCCTGAATCTTTTGTTTTAGGCAAAATCAAGAGCTGTGTACAGTGTTTCATTTCAGGAGACCTCCATTTTTTGAGGGAAAATAATTCCAAAAGTCTTATGGATAATAAGTTAATGTTCAATAGCTCTGAAAAGTCACTTTTTTTTACTCTGTCTCTGTATTTTCCAACTTGATTGTTAACAGAACAAAATATCCACGGTTAGGTCTGGTAAGGATCTTTTTCCATAATGCTCTTTTGTCTGTATAACAATAATAAAAGCTTTATTGGCACCTATTTCACATGATCTCCATAATTCTCCTGTGGCTGACCCTAACCAGTACCAATAAAACCATGCATTCTCTCACTGTACATACAAAAAAAAGTCATGTTAAAATTGTGTAAGGAAATCAATGCCAAAGATCTTTCTGGAAAAGTCACTTCAAAACAGGACTGTATTATAATTGTTAGCTCTTGTCAGTAGGGACTGCCTTTTTTTTAAGATATCACATAATTTGCTGATGATCTATTTTCTCCCTCTCTCCCTGTCTCCAGTCAGACAATTAATAAATATTTCTGAAAGGGCTCTGGGATTTTAACACATGGGAATAGATATCCCCCAAAATCATTCTCGAAGTGTTTTCTTCGTTAATATATTCACGTACCCAAGGATATTCCCCAGTTTGATAATTTATCATGGGTTAAAATACCCCTCACTTCGCAAGGAAACAGCACTTAAGCGAAGCAATTCATGCTTCCAATTGTACGACATCTATAACGAGCGATAAATAGGCATCACGGACAGTCAGGACATGCTACGGGCTGGAAGTTTCCATCCAAAGCACTTAGTGATTATCTGTGAATAATGAATACATTCATGGGAGTCAGCATGGGTTGTGCAGCGTCCTTGAAAGGGGAAAAGTTCTCTGCCAGTATCACTGATGGTGAAGAATTCGGTAGGGTTGGGTTTATAGAGACAATTTATTGAAAAAAACCCAAACCATCATTATCAGCTTCTCTGTTTCCCCATCTTCGGGGACCCCTTAAAATTTACTGCAAATTCAGAAAGGAATTCCACAAAGTGTTGCTGCACTTAAGTGCTATTTAACCCACATTTGAAGGATTTTAGTGTTTTCTACCTGCAGGAAAAAAGGGGTTCCCACTGCCTTGTCCTTTGCGGGTTCCCTGCTGGGAAGGCCACCCAAAATGGGGTATCCCCGTGAGATGCGCACAGGACCCCCACCCGGGGGGGGGGAGGGGGGAAGGAGGAGGGCTGGCCAGGACACCCTTCTGAAACGCCCCCTCCGCTTGTCCCAGCAGGGCGCAGAGGGGGGTGACCCCCCTCCTCGGGGTCCTGCTCTGCATCCGCAACTTTTTGAGGGCGGTGGAGCCGAAGCAGAGACCTGGCGACCTCCATGCAGGGACGGGAGGTGGTTTGGGCGGCTCCCCCGGGAGCTGAGCGGACCCCCTTCCCCCAGCACTCCACGGGAGGAGGAGGAAGAAGATGTTACACAGCGCTTTAGAAGCAGAGCAACCATTTTCTAGTTGATCTTCAACGTTTTTTTAAAGTAGGCATCCAAACCATCCCACCACCACCTCGGCTCCTCTAAAGGAGCGTTGGACCCAAAAAACGCTGCTTTTGCATCCTTGTATCTGCTTTTGCGTTTTGGTGGCTCCTGACAGTTTACTGAAGATGCGAATAGGTCTTTATTTGTTTTATTTTTATAGCTAAACCGAACCTGGCAGAAAAACTATTTTTATTTTTAAGTATATACATACATATATATGTCTCAATATATCAACCAGAGGCAGATGTTGGCCAAGAATTTCCTTACCCGCAGCGCTGCCGTCTGGTCTGTTAGGAGGGTGACAGGAGCTGAGCGATCTGTTCAGCATGGAGAAGGGAGAGACGATTCCCCTTCCCAGAAAGCCATCTCTGCCCGCAGCGGTGGGGGTTAAACGCCTCCTGCAAAGACCCGGGCTCCGAACGTACCGCGGGCCCTTAAAAGCAGAGAGGAGCAGAGGTTAGGTAGCGAGCGCTAAAGCCTGTCTTTCATTTCGTTTCTATTTTACGACACATCGAGGCAGTGCTGGTGGGGGGAGAGCAAGGGGAGACACCAAATACCAGCGGGGTAATTGCATTCACATTGTAGGCAGGCCCGCTCCAGTTCGTGCGGGAGGGCAGCGGCGGGAGCGGCCGGCCTGGCAGCACCGTGGCTCACTTGAGGCACTTGTCACACTCACATACACGTTTTCGGCCCCCCCGTCTGCTGATTGCCTCCGGAGCCCGATCCCAAATCCCCACTCCTCCCTGCCCCCTGTGTGGCAGCCGGCCGTGCTCTGCACCCACGTCGAGCGAACCCTGCCAAAGGCTCAGGAGCCGCCGGAGATGGTGATGGGAGGGTATCCCACGGGCATCCCATGCCAGTGATGGGCACGGACCGAGAGCCAGGACGGCTCAGCAGGAGAGACCCCACCGGCAGCGGCGCCGGGGCCGCAGGCCGCAACCGTCCTGCACCTCCCGACGCTGCCCCGGATCTGGAGGTCTCCAAAGCCTCGGAGAAAAACATGTACCTGGGAGAGAAACAGAGCCAGTGATGAAAAAAAGAAGGGGCCCGCCACCTATAGTCTAAATCTGGTCTCAAAGCCACCCCTGTCGAAAACACGGGGAATCCCTTCTGACTGCCGGAGGCAGGCAGGATCTTGCTGACCAGGGAAAGCCTCTCCACTCCGCAGTCTGCAAAAAATAAAGGTTTACCGTGCCGCAAAGAGGTGGCTGTGGGAGAGGTCCTGCCTCGCCGCGGCCACCCTGAGCCCCAAGGGCGGCACGGCCCTTGCCCGACGGGGGGGTTAGCCCGGGGTGATGACAATGCCCTCGGCACAAGGGGACCCCCCCGCCCCGCGTTACCCCCGGGCAAGTAACACCGAAAGGAGTTAGGGCAGGGGCCCAGGATGTCATTCTGACATTAAATTACGAAAATACCGTCACTGGCTGCTTTTTCTGCTGCCTACACGGAGCCCTGCTGGGTGGCTGCAGGGAGACATCCAGTAAACACACGCCCTTTTCTCCTCATCATCATAATAAGCACAAAGAGCATTAAGCACAAAGTGTTAGTAGTATTGTCACTATAGCAATGTAAAAGCTACGTAAACATAACTAAAGCTTAAAAAAATACTCCATACACCACACGGACGTGTATGTACAAGTGTTGTATTTGCAGCTATGGAATTATATTCATCCTGATTTTGTGTTTCAGGAATATGTCTGAGTATACATGACTTTTCACAAACACAGTTCAGCATTATTGCACACCAAACGGTTATACGTTTGCTAAAGAAATACGGCGGGAAAAAAAGCAAGAGCAAATTTACTCTTATTGAATTCATTATACTATTTCTAAGTGGAAAACAGATAATATTACATAAGTTGCATGACCACACTATAGGAACACATTATAAAATATGGTACATGCATATCGTTTGCACATTGTGTATAAAATGTATAGAAGTAACCAGGGTCCACATTTTTCTCTTTATTCCGGAAAGCACACATATATTTTCTGAGTCTGCCAGTCAAACAGATCTGACAGTTTATGGGTGCTTAAGACATATCGGTCAAACTCATATTTCCTATCCAGCAGCACGCACCAAGATGCGCAGAGCATAAAAGCAATGTTCGTTAACATCACTCCTGTGCTACAAGTGACAAAGCACTTTCGCCCGGTTTACAGTTCACCAGACTGCTCTCGGTCTCTGCCTAGGTAGAACAGAAAGCCGAACGTGTCCCTGTCTATTCCTGCTTTTCCAGAGTTCATTTCAGAGCTCTGCTGGCATATTTTCTGGAGTTTTTGAAGGTGGAATTATTCCCTTTTTTTCTTCCTTTTTTTTTTTTTTTTTTTCCCTTCTTTCCTAAATAGGCCCTCAAAGGTCCACACTGCCACCCCGGGAAAGGGAGCGGGACCGCTCCGTGCCGGGCAGGCCGGCTCCGCATCCGGCTGCGCCCCGGCCCCGCCGGACACTCCCGCCGGGCTGTAACCGGTGCCCCCGTTCAAGAGCGGGAGAGGGAGGCGGGGCTTGGGAAAGGGGTGCTTGTCCAGGAATACCGTAAAGGGGAACAAGTCGGGATATCCCGACAGAGGAGGCAGCCCAGAGCAGGAGGAGAGAGCTGTCCTGCAGGTGAACATCTCAAGGACATCTGTGTACTCACCCAAACCTCCACGGGTCTCTGACGTACACTCTGGATCGACTCGTCCCTCTACAAACCCGGCTCGCCTGGTCCCAAGGGAAAAGGCAGAGGATAACTCTCCTCCCCCGGCGCCCCGCAGCGAGGGAGAGTTTTGTGGGTTGCTGGGGTTCCCTGTCCCGAAGCGGGCGGATCTAGAAGGCTCGGAAAAAGGGGGCAGGCAGAGGGTGGCTTTGTGGCTTTCCATGAAGTGGAATTACGCTAGGAATAATAATGAAAAGGTCGGGCTGCGGAGGGGTAACGCCAGAGGCCGTGGGCTGGGTGCTAGAGCGGGCAGCGCATCGCCGCTGCCCCTCTGCCCGGAGCGGCGGGAGACGGGGAGTCGCGGGCGACCCCGTCTTCGATGTGCGGGGGCTGGTTTTCTTTCTAAACAAACTATACAGACATAATATGCATATATAAAAATATGCACATATATGTATATGCATATATATATATAAAGGAAAAGGTTAAATGTCACCAACCGGGCCTCGGGAGACCTTGTAGACGAGGGTCCCCCGCCCTCCCGTGCCGGGCACCCTCCCCTCCACCAGCGGGACAGTCCGCGTCCGCGGACGTTGCCAGCTTACGGGGGCCGATGTCCCTCCGCCGCCCCCCCAGGTTCAGGTGCCCCAACCCGGGGGCTCCAGGCGGGGCAATACCTCACCTCTCCGCCGGCAGCCCGCGGGGCCGGTGCGGGCTCTGCGGGCGGCGGAGGGCGCATCTCCTCCGTCCATCGCCGTCGCCGCAGACATGAAAGCGCTCGGTGGGGGGTAGTGGGGGGTTGATTATTATTAATGATATTAATATAACTGTGATGTCCGCGGAGGGGATTGGCTGGCTGGGCTGCCCGCTGAGCCCGCTGCAGCCAATGGGAGGGCCGGGACGTGGAGCAGCCAAGCCCCCCCGGCGGCGGCCCGTGTGGCGGGGCCGGCACCGCCGCTCCCGCCGCGCCGGGATTTGCTCCCTAATTGACCTAAATAAGGAGCTCGTGAGTGGCAGCCCCGGGGCGGCGCACGCACACGCACACCCCGCACTGCACACACGCACACACATACACACACGCATGCACGCACACACACGCACGCCCAGGCACCGGCAGCACCCGGCCCCGCCGCGCTCCGCGCCCTGCGCTTCCCCTGCGGAAATCCCATTTGCCGCGGCGCTCCTCCAATCGCAGGATTCCCCCTCTCGTGTCCGGCGTTTAACTCGCATGACATTTTTATTTCGTTATTATCGTTTTCGCGCAGAATCTGGCGCCTCCGATGGGTTGTCGGGTTGCTTTTTTTTTCCCTTCCTTCCCCGTTCCCTTCCCCTCCTCCCCCTCCCCCCTCCCCTCCTAGCTTGCAGGAAATGATGGCAAACCGCGATCTGAAATGATTACTCCGGAAAAAAACCCTTTTATACCAGGAGAGCATCCACGGGGCTAGGCAGAGGCAGGAGGCGGCCGCGGGGCAGCGGGGAGCCGAGGAGCCAGCCGCCGGCGGAGCCGGGACCCCCCTCCCGCAGCTCTCTCCGACGATGCCGGACGAAGCCACGGAAAACGCCGGCTCCACCTCTGCCCGCGTCTCGTCCTTCTTCATCGAGGACCTGCTGGGCACCGAGGGCACGGCGGGCGGCGGGGCGCGGCGGGCGGCGGCGGGCGGCGGCGGCGGCCGCGGGGGTCCGCGCTGCGGGCCGCGCTCCCCGCTGCGCCTCGGCGCCCCGGGCTGCCCGCTCCGCGACGCCGCCGTCGGCTGGTACCGCCGAGCGCACGCCGCTTTCCTGGGCTGCGCCAGCCCCGACAGTAAGTCGCCTTTCCCTACCCTTAATCGCCGGGTCCGGCTGGGGCTGGGGGGGTGTCTCTGCTCCCCCCGGGGGGGTCCGGTCCCGCCGCGGCCCCTAGGGGCAGGCGCGGAGGGGGATGCGCGGAGTGCCCGCCGCAGCCCTCGCCCTGCCTCCCCGCTTTCGGCCGCCCGGGGCAAATCTCCGGAAATGCTCACGGCGTGTCAGACACCTGGAGCCTCCGCCCCGCCGCCCAAAATGTAAACAGGGGTTGTTCGCTTGCTCGGGGATTTTTTTCTTTCTCTTTTTCCCCCGCTATCCCGTTTTCTTTATTTTCTTTTTTTTAAGAGGGGGTCTGGCTGTTTTGACGCCCCAGCAAGCCTAGCAGCGCAGCGGAGATTTGGAAAGCCGGGGGAGCAGCTGGGCTCGGGCCCCTGCGCCCCGGCCGCCCCTTCCCACAGAGCTGGTCCCGCTTCCCTCCTCCCGCATCGCGGCTCCGCGCCGCGCGGCGGGGGCGGGCAGCGGCCTGTCACGGCGGGGGTCCCGCTGGAAAGGGCGCTGGAGGAAAAGCCTGGGTTCAGGGACAGAAATTAACATCTGAAAAAGTTTACGGGCTGCGATCAGTGGTTATTTTTATTCTGATAGAAAAAATATTGTCCCTCGGCGCATCTCTGGTTCTATACGAGCCTGTAGAGTTCGCACGATTGCTCAATAAGGAAAAGAGGCGTGATTTGTAATCCAAAGAGTTTCTTTTTACAGTGATGAGTTTATTAATATTTTTAATTTCTCTCAAATGTACATCTAGAAGCAGAAAACGACTCCCCAAACAACGGCCTTGTTTTTCTCCCTTCTTTTTCTTTTCTTTTTTTCCCCCTCTCTTCTATAAAGAGTAGGAAATATTTTTTTTGCCCTTTAAAATTGCAAATGGAAAGCACAGTACTGGAAACTTCACGGAGACATGCTGAGAGGCAATGTCCCACTATTAGAGTAGCTGACCCGGTCCATTTGGATTATCAAATTCAGAATAACGTGAAATGAAAATATTTCCTTCTTGCTTCCCTTTATATACACATACGCACTGCTATACTCAGCCCCCTTACACACACCAATATACTTACATATGTACTTGTAAGTATATATGTGTACACATATGTGTAAATGTATACACGTGTGTGTGTAAATATCAGTACACACGTGTTCACATGTGTACCTCCACATATGAAAAAGTAGATATATTTCTATGCATATATGCGTGTGTGTATACATATACATGTACGCTTGTATGTCTACTAAACATATATCTAAAAGTATATTTGTGTTATGTATATATATGCGTGCGTTTAGGTACGTGCGTACACTTAGATGTGTATACACATACGCACATATGTGAGTATGTACGTAGACGAGTATATGTATATATACATGGAATATAATTTCTGTGTTTCTATATAAGTATGCGTGCGCGTGTGTGTATATACCCACAAACGAGTTTATCACGGGAGACGGAGCAGCGGTAGGCACCTTTGCCCAGGCTCCTCGCCCGTCGGGCGACCCCGGCACCCCGGCCTCGCTCTCTCCGCAGCCGCGCTATTTGCTCTCCCGGGGAGCGGGGCGAGGGGCCGGCGCTCCCTCTGGGTCAGCGGCCGGCCGGGCGATGCTCTTCTCCCCCCGCTCCCCAGAGCGGCCCCACCTCCCAGCCCTCTGCCTCTCTCCGCAGCCAGCGACCGGGACTCGCCCGAGCTGCCCGAGGAGCCGGCGGAGCGGGCGGGCGGCGGCGGGCGGGCGGCGGCGCGGGGCCCGGCGGGCGGGCGGCCGGGGCCGGGCGGCCGCGAGGAGGAGGAGGAGCGCGGCGAGGAGCCGGGAGAGCCGGAGCAACGCGCCGCCGGCCGCAAGAAGAAGACGCGCACGGTGTTCAGCCGCAGCCAGGTCTTCCAGCTGGAGTCCACCTTCGACGTGAAGCGCTACCTGAGCAGCTCGGAGCGGGCCGGGCTGGCCGCCTCGCTGCACCTCACCGAGACCCAGGTGAAGATCTGGTTCCAGAACCGCCGCAACAAGTGGAAGCGGCAGCTGGCCGCCGACCTGGAGGCGGCCAACCTCTCCCACGCCGCCCAAAGGATAGTGCGGGTCCCCATTTTGTACCACGAGAACTCGCCGGCCAGCGCCTTGGGCTTCACCCTGCCCCACATGTCGCCCCCCTTGGTGGGCTTCTCCAGCGGCGTCAGCTACCCCCTGGGCACCTTCCCCGCCGCCTCCCTCCCTTTCCTACGCTCGCAGATGACAGGACTCGTCTGAGCGCCCACCTGGGCCGGGACCGCGGCCCCCTCGCCCCCTCCCCCGGCTTCCAGCTCCACCCCTCTTCCTCCCCGGACTTTTTATTTCCAACTTACACGTTTCTTGATTTTCTGCTTTTTGACTTTTTTTTTTTTTTTTAAACGTGCAATAAACTTACTTTTGGGGTTGACTCGGAGCGACGCGCAGCAGCCGGAGGGAACCGAAAGGACTACGAGGACCCCGCCATGAGCCGCGAGCGGGTCGGCGGGGCTCCCCCCGCCGCGCATCCAAAGAAAATGCAGCCCCGTGGCAGCGGCAAAGCCCTCACCGCCGCCTCGGCCCCGGGGTGACACAGACTGGCGTTTTCCGGGGGGCAGCAGCCCCCCAGCCTCTTCCCCCCGCCCCCCCCCAGAGCTGCCGAGCGTGAGACGAATGTACGGAGGGGCCGGGGCCGGAGGATCTTCCCGGCCCCACTGCCCCCGTCCCACGGACGGCGAAGCCTCGGGCCCCCCGAGGGCCAAGGGACCTTCCCCGGGTCCTCCGCTGCCCCGGGCCAGCGCCCCTGCCGCGGGAACCTTTCGTTTTCCCCGCTGCCCCGGCTGCTTTCCGTGCAGAGCGGGGGGCCCTGCGGGTCCCCGCCTCCAGCAGCTTCTCCAGGGCCCTTTGTTTTAGCCACTTAATTCGTACAGATCCCCCCCGCCCCGCTCCATTGTTACTCTCATTTTCATACGATCGATACCCAAGCATGTGCTGATGCCCCCTGGTCCTTCTCGATGCTGGCTTTTTGATTTGAAACAACTTGAAGGCAAATTATTGGAATGAATTCGCCCCGCTGAAGTCCGAGCTGTGAGGATTTAGTTTCTTTGTTTTCGTTTTATTTCCCTGATAGACTATCGGCTAAAATACACGGTTAAATATATATATATATATAATTCAACATACTGTGTTTTACCAATGGGTTTGCCGCTTATTTCCGTCTCCTGGGGAGGCTGAGGAAAACGCTCCTCGGCTTGTCTGTCTCTTACGGGATCGGTTTGTGTAATCGATTAATAGTTCGCACTGGCAATTAAAAAGGAAGGAAAGAAAAATAATCAGATGGCGACAGACTGGGGAGTTGTATGGCTAGTTATGCAAGCTAACCTGTAATGTGATATTATATGAAATATTATGCATGCCAAGCTATTTTTTTTCCTTTAATAACTGTTTTGTTTCCCCCTCTCTACCCACTGCTAAAATGAATATCGTGTCCATCATTGTTTCTAAAGGTTTGAATTTATTTTTCCGAATATTAAGGGGGAAATGACCTTATAAAACTCAGCCTTGGTGGAAGGTCAAGCTTTGATCGTACGTTTTAGGGCATAATCAGATGTAATTGAACCGACCAGCTCGGAGTACTCGGTGTCCCCGCAGGGAAAGCCGGGTCCTGGATCTGCTGGGGTGTGTGCATGCGGACCTGTGCCCAGTGAAGGAAGAGCCATTTAATTTTTACTATTTCCTATGCTTTGCATTATATTTGGAGCAATCTCACGGTTTCTTGTTACGAAATCGATCGGCGAGATGCGGCGGAGCTTCGGCTTTGATACGAAACCTGAGAAGAAGGGTCAGGGGCGGATTATAACCTCTCCACCGCTTTTTTTTTTTTTTTTTTTCCCCTCTTTGGCCTGAAACACGGCTCTGGGCATCAGCCTGCACAGCTGAAGTCAGGACGCTGAAAGCTTCAAAACCACTCGAGAATGAAATAAATATATATATATACCGGGTTCCTGAGAAAAGTGCTCACTTGCCGGGATGCTTGTTTCGACCTGAGCCCCGTTTCTGGGAGCTGTTTTTTTTTTTTTTCAACTGCTCTAAAATCCCTCGTCTCAATCCGGGAGATCTTCGCCAGCTGTTTTTCTTTGCATATCCGTCAAACACCAGAGTTTGGGGCGAAAACTTCTAAAGCCTGGTCCCCGAGGAGTGTAAGAAGGACTGGGAAGCGGCGGGGTTGGGGGTGCCGGTGCTCCGGACGGGACCCGCGGGCCGCGGGGGGAGCGGCTGGGGTGGACATCAGCCTTTTCATGCGCAGAGGAGGTGACTTGGGGCGATGTTTCTTCTTCGGGGAGCAAACACTTGATTTGATACCGTTCGGAGCCTGGCTACCCCTGGAAGAAAGCGGCCAGACCGTTTCCCCCGCCATATCCAGCTCCCCAGATCTCCCAGTGTTACTTACTGGAGTAAAATCCTGAGTCACTACAGTCATATCAGAGTAGATTGTAATCCAACGCGAAACTTAACACGCCTGCCACTCTCCACATGCCTTTTCTTTGGAGTAACATATGAGATTATTATTCTTCTGATTCTACTAAATATTCTTTTCTTGAAGTTAAGGAACTGGCAGAGCTAAATGATCAATCGGATTTTTAAAATGTGTTTTGACATTAGTTTGTTTGTTTTTTAAAGACGTGCTGATTATATCAATAAACAGATTTTTTTTCATACACTGTATTTGTAACTTATGACCATAGTAAAATATTAAAAAGGTGCAAGACGTGAATTCATCTAAGAAAAAGTGCTTACTTATGCCTTATTTTGTACATGCAGAAAGTGCTTTCCAGTGGCTTATTAAAAGTATGTGCTGAAAGTAGGAACATACACACCTCAGGTTTCTTTACCTCGTAGCTTTTTTTAATGACGGTTTTCATTGTACCTGATGGCAAGAAATTTCTGCAGGATGCAGAGAAACAGCTAGCAGAAGACGTAGTCCCTGATGCATGTGAATTGAAGATTTCAAAACAGGCAAACCCCCCCCAAAAAAAAGAAACCCAGGCCCACCCCTCAAATCAGGACAGCAGATTCCTCGCAGTTTTCTTCCCTGTGTATATTTTTATTAAACAAACCAAAGAGGTAAGAGTCACGCTTTGTGCTTCTTCTGCTATAAGAAAAATGTTGGCGGACTGTAAAGCTCAAAGTAGTTTCGCAAAGGCTTTTTGCGGCATATAGAGACATACGTTGCTGCTTTATAGATCAAAGCAACCTCAGAATAGCTTTAAAATAAATCCAGTTATACTACAGCTGTAATATTATTATGCAGCATAAATCCTTGTCTGTTGACATTTATTTAATGAATGTTGCTACAACAGCTTAGCTAGATGGCACTCCAGAGGCGAGGCAAAGGAAAACCTTGCCAGACTACTCACAAAGATAACTTGTGTTTATTGGACGCTAATAAAAATAATTAGTGAAAAGATTTTTTTTTTTTTTTTAGCAAACCAAAAGAAAATCAAAATGCTATCTGAACTGACCTTCTGAAATAAATTCCGGGTGTAGCTGCCGTAAGATGTTATTATTAATTACACTTTAAATGAAAATGATCGATATGCTGAAAAGCACCTTGTTAAATGGCTACTTTGCAAATGGTACATTGCTCACCGGCTTAAGATGGCCTATAACTTTTCTCGTAGGCATGGGTCTAAAATATTCATGCAAATCAATGCTTGATAAATCTCATAGGTGCGCGCTGGCTCCACTGTTGAACAATATATTTGGATCGATTTTTTTTTTTTCTTTTATACTGCATTATCTTGGAACAGTCTGTCTCTGCCCCCTGCGAACATGTCAGCCGGGCGGGGTGCGCGCCCCGCTCTCACCATCGATCGGAGGGAGACTCGCTCCAGACTTCAGCGGACTCGCGGTATTTAGTGCTCTCAGTCTCAAATTAGATCCAGGCAATTTTCTTACATTTCCCGCCCCATTCCCAATGAATGTAACTTTGCGTCGGATTTCTTAATGCTTCATTTAACTATCCTGGGTTTCTCAACTCTTCTTACGGATCCTACGTTTTAATTTCTATGTAGTGAGATACATGAATGTCTATTAAAAAAGATATTCATGAAAATCTAGATGTGCGCCTAAAATTTAAAGCTTTATTTCCTTTCCTTTCCTTTCCTTTCCTTTCCTTTCCTTTCCTTTCCTTTCCTTTCCTTTCCTTTCCTTTCCTTTCCTTTCCTTTCCTTTCCTTTCCTTTCCTTTCCTTTCCTTTCCTTTCCTTTCCTTTCCTTTCCTTTCCTTTCCTTTCCTTTCCTTTCCTTTCCTTTCCTTTCCTTTCCTTTCCTTTCCTTTCCTTTCCTTCTCTGCTCTTCTCTCTTTAGCTGTTCCAGTCTATTGAACAGCCGAGAATTACTTGCTTTATTCGGAAATCCCCTCTAGGATTTTACCGCATGCCTCTCGTATCAAGTGCAGAGGTTGCAGGAAGGCAATTTAGCTAAGAACTTTGAAGCGGCCTCAGAGGGAAACAAAAGGGTTCGAAAAGGGATGCTCTGTCCCAGGGTCACAGCAGAGCCAGATCCGCCTGTGTCCCGCACCTCTGGGATGAAGGAGTCAGCTTGGCGCTCCCAACTCCCCCGAAAAGCCTGTTTATGTGTGACACTTGTAACTGCCTTCCTGCGGGACTCCAGGGAGAGTTGCTTTCCAGCTAGGGAAACCTTTTTCTTTCCCCTCCCTCCCTGCCCGAGATGCCCGGCGCAGGCGAGGGATGTCCCCGCTGCCCCGAACCGCTTCCTGCGCCCGGGGCGCGGCGGCGGGGCCCCGCCGGGAGCGGGGAGACCGCAGCGGCCGTCGGCAGTTTACACCCAGCTGCTGCTGAAACGCAAAGTCAAGTTTATTTTAGGGACCTGCAGCGCTGAGGTAGCCAAAGCCGCCTGGTTATTTTGATGAACTTTTCAGGCAGGGCTTGGACCCACCCGCCCGGGCTGTGTCCCGGGAGAGCAGCGGGACGGCTTAAAAACCTCTGCAAGGTGCCAGTGTGACCGCAATTATCAGGGTCTTATTTGCAAGGGGACCTGAAATCGAGAGAGGGCCTATTTTACCCTCGAGTACATCGGGGGATAAAACAAGCCCGATTCCCTAAGCCAAGCAAAACCGGACTCTGTGGCGTTTCTCTAGAATCTAATCAGATTTCATTTCCATCAGATTTAGATTTAGAGCAGGAGACTTTTTGTGCTCTGAGCTAAAATGGAAATAAAGATATGTGTGCCGGGTGATTTCTGGTAAAAAGCTTTCCCAGGTAAAACGTTTCCATTCAGCATGATGTTAGCTTCTAATACAGGAATATATTATTCAAAGAAAAACGTTCGCCCTTCCTGTGCTGCCGCTGTGCAGTACCGGCCTCCGTGTCACGACACGTCCCAGACGACAAGATTCCTCCCAGATAAAATACAAATAAAGAGCGGGATTAAAAAGTACCACTGTCGGAAGATGTCTAGCTATTGTAAGAAAAAATATTGCTTTTAAACGGAGTGATTCAGCACCTTGTCCGACGGCCTTTCGGAGCCTGGGGAGTGAATTGCGATTGTGCGGAGCAGTGCTGCGGAGGACGAGCCGCCTTGGACCCCCCTTGGGCAGCGAGACCCCCTTTGCTGGCTCAGCCCCGGGCAGCTGATCCTCGCAGAAAGCGGAGACTCCGGCCAAAGCCGCCCCTAACCCGCGGCCGCTCTCTGCCCAGCCTCCGCCCGGGGCTGCGCTCCCCACGCCCTGGGAACCAGTCACTCGGAAAAGCCTCTGACTTTTGGCAAGGTCTCTCGCCCCCTTGGACAACGCTCCCCCACAACAGCTCGGGACCAAATGCGGGCGGGCCGGGGCTCGGAGGGGTTTGCTGAGGGCCTGGAGCCGGTCCAGGGGGCTTCTCTGCCCTCTCCCGCGGCAGCCCCGCTGCAGAGCGCTCCCTCCGCGGGGGTGCAGTTTGCAGGCGTCGTCTGGGTTTTGCAGGATACGGCTCTACCTGTTGGCATGCGGAGCCAAGTCTTTACTCCCCCTGAAGATAAGAGGGACCCTAGCAGAGGGCATGAGGAGCCCGGTAGGGATCTGGCTTGTAGGACTCGCTGCAGGGGGAACCCTGGAGCCCCCCATCCTCTTGTTGCCAGTCGAATTGAATTGCTTCCAACGTGCCTCAGCGGCTGGGGAGATCCGGCACCGTGGTGTGCTCCCTCACTGCACAGAGTTTGTCAGGGAAAAAAAAAATCGGTTTTGTGAAGCGGCCAAATGGGGCTGGGAAAGGAGGACAGACCTTTCCAGGCGGGCTGTTACTGGACCGGGTCTCCCAGGGCCGGGCTTGAACTGCTCGGGGGGCGGAGGGGCCCGCGGTGAAAAAAATCAGGAGATAAAACTTATGTCTCCTTCTTCAATTTCCTTCTTATTTTCTGCCTTCTTCAAGTTTTCCTTTTTCTTCCAAGAAAATGTCTTCTAGGAAAGCACACTGAATCAACGCGTTTGCTTTTTAAGATGGATTTTTGCAGGACTAAAAGGGAAATGGTTTCAGCAAGAACAGATGTGAGCGCTTGGGACGTGCCTTACTCACAGACAGCGGGAAGGGAGGCCGAGACAGGAGTGCAGGGGCAAAGACCGACCCAACATGGCATCCAAGTCCCCCATGCTCCAAGTTTTACCACCTCACACGGAATTTCTTAATTTGTCTTTTCAGCTGCTTTTTCGCACTGTTCCCTGTCCCCTCTCTCGCCCTATCGCTCTCTCTTAATGGGACATTTCGCTCCATCAGAACCACCCCCTTTGTACAGGAGATTGCAAGACAAATGCAACGAATTGGGCGTTTGGCCAATAATCGCGTTGATGGAAGACGGATATATATAATATTTTTTTCGCCTGGTGGAAAATGTACAGCTCTCCAGCAGACGTCTGGAGAAATGTGAAACAAGTTTTCATGAAAAAGAACTGAAACCTGCTCTCTCAAGTACCAGTGCGTTAAAGATTAACGCAGTCCAAAGCCTTAAGATGCCCTGATTTTAGCTCACGGAATCTCTGGCATCACAATATTTAAGAGCCTGTCAGCACTTCCATTGTCAACTCTTTCCCGCTTGCCCTCAGCAGTTTTCGTGATGGAAACCTCGAGATTCGGACTAAAAGGCCTCTTAAAAGCCGGTTGGAAACATTTCCCTAGCTTTACACAAGGGCGCAGGGGAAGAGAGGGTTCCCTGCGATCAACAACTGATGCCACCTCTAATGTAGCTGGACGCCCTGCCTTGAGCCGCGCAAACGGTTTTTAAAACCTTGCAGTGCTGGTAGGTGGTGGGGAGCAAAAGTTCTCCAGATAATACAGAAACACACCGATCCTTCCCCAAGTCCCCCAGCACCTCCCACAGCACAGGCGAGGGCTTCTCCATCCTCTAAAAGGCACACTTTGGATGTACTCACACGCACACCAGCCAGCACTTTCTCACCATTCCCGTACTCAGTGCAGGATCTCATACAACTTTTAGCTCTTGAAAACTACAGAAGAGCTCTGCAGACCCGCGGGGGGTGGATTTCGGGGTGGCCTGACACCACGGGGCTCCTCGGGAGGAATGGAGTTCCCTTTCTTTCAAGGGAAACTCTGCATACTCGGCCTGAGGGTCTGCAGGTGGAAGGTATGAATTACTCTTCCCCATCCCCTTACAACGGCATGGGTAATCTGCAGCAAATGCCCTCAGCAGACTGCCGGGGGTCGTGTCAGGCGCTGTACAAACACACGGAAGGGTTTCGCCGACTCCCAGCTTCCCCTTTCCCTCCTGCCCTCTCTCACTGCCATCACTGCCTTTCCTTGTCGCACTCCACTCCATTCCCCTGCTCTCGTTTCCAACCCCCTCCCTCCGTCCTTCTTCACTCCAGAGATCTCCCTCCTGCCATCCCACCTTCTCTTCCCCTTTCCTGTGGGCTCACTTGGGCCCGGCTCTGCCTCCCCCCTGAGCAGTGAAGGGCCTGGGCAGGAGGACAGACAGCCCTGCCCTGCCCCGGCTGCCCGGTCATCTTTAGGGGCGCACCTTACTGGCAGCGAATAAAGGGGCACCTCGGTGTGTCCCCCCCATCCCTTCCTCCCCGCTTCCCTCCAGCTCCTGCTCCTTCTCCTTTTTCCCTCCCTCTCTTCCCTGCCGCCTCCCCTCCCTCTCTCCCTCCCCCGTCCTCAGTCCTTTGGCTCCCTTTAGCTCCGTCCCCTCCCTCCGCCGCCTCGACCCCTCCTCCCTCCCCCCGGCCCATCCTTCCCTCCGCCCCGGCTGCCGCTGCCGCCCTCCCGCCGCAGCCAGTCCTGCGGCACGGCTCGGCTCGGCTCGGCGCGCCATGGTGCAGCTCGGGGGCGGCCGCCGAGCCCCACCGCCGGCTCCAGCCGCGCCGCCGGCCTTCAGCATCGACAGCATCCTGCAGTCCGGCCCCCGCCGCCCGGCCCGGGAGCCGGGCAGAGCCCGCTGCGCACTGCCGGAGGAGGAGGAAGAGGAGGAAGAGGGGCCTGCGGAGCAAGACCCCAGTAAAGGCTCCAGCAACTCGGGTACAGAGCCGGCAGCCCGCCTCAGGCTGTCTCGCACGTCGGGTCGCAGCCCGGCCCCCACCCAGGCGGTGGCCCGGGCCCGGCCCGCAGCCCGGCCCCCGGCGGGGGTCTGCCCTGGGCCTCCCCAGCGCGGCCGGGCCGGGACCGCGCACACGTACACGCAGACATACATGCATACACACACGCACACGCAGCCGCGGCGCTCACGCAGCCGGAGGAGGAACCGAGGCTCCGCGGACGGACGGGAGGAGATGCCACCGGCACACGCACACGCACCAACCTGCTTCCAGGGGCTTTTCCACACCCCCTTCTCGGCCTCCTTGGTTATTTGTCCCCTGCCCAGGAGCCTGTATGCTCTGTCATACGGCTGGCAGAGAGATTTCCTTAGATCCGTGCTGGAAACCCCTCACGCTTCTCCCCTCTGCAGGGTGGGGGGGGGGCCGTGGCCAGCTCTCGACAACCCCCTCCCCATTCTATCCCCCACCCCCCCGGCCTCGGCCCCGCTCCCTAGCGCTCAGCCGTGCCGTGCCTGCATGCGGGGCGGGGGCGCGGGCGGCGGCGGGGGGCTGATGCTGTGCTTTGCCGTTGCAGGCAACGAGCCCGGCCGGCTCCGGGCGGAGGGGACGAGCCGTGGCCTCCGCCCGGAGGCCGAGGGCAGCGGCGTGGGCTCCCCGCTCCGCGCGGAGGGGCTGCGCGGCCCCCGGCAGCCGCCGCCGCGGGAGGCCGGGGGCTGCGGCGGGGAGAGCGGCAGGTCGCCGGCGGCGGGCGGCAGAAAGAAGACGCGGACCATCTTCTCCAAGAGCCAGGTCTTCCAGCTGGAGTCCACCTTCGACGTGAAGCGCTACCTGAGCAGCTCAGAGAGGGCCGGGCTGGCCGCCTCGCTGCACCTCACCGAGACCCAGGTGAAGATCTGGTTCCAGAACCGCCGCAACAAGCTCAAGAGACAGATGTCGGCCGAGCCCGAGGGCCCGGGGCCGGGGCCGGGGCCGGCGGAGCCCCCCGGGGAGCCGCCGCCCCCCGCCGCCTCCGCGGCTCTCTCTTTCCCGGCCCTTTACAAGGACAGCACCCTGCTCAGCCGCTGCTTGCTGCCGCTGCCCTTCCCCCTGCTCTACCCTGGCAGCGCCATCCCCTACCTCTGCCTCCCCGGGCCGGGCAAACACTTCAGCCTGGTGGACGGGGACGTATAGCCTCTCCCCCCGGCCCCCGACCTTCCTCTTGCCGGGGGCTGTCCCGATGTTATTTATGCCCCCGCCGTGTCAGTCGGGTGTCCACTTTCGCCACAGACGGCGGCAGCCGCCCGCCGGCCCACGGAGGGGCCGCCCGGGATCCCCCCACCCGTGTCCGTGGGCCGCCGACACGTTGTTAAAGCTTGAAAGGGCGCTGCCAGCCCGCCCTTGCTCTTGCAGCGCTTTTTCTCTGGTCAGGACGGAGGACATAACACGGAGCCACCAAAGAAACCGGGATGTGTTCTGCCTCCTTCCCTCCCTCTCTCCCTCCCTCCCTCCCAAATTATCCCATGCCCGTTTTTCAGGGGAGTCGATGCTCTGCCTCAGCCCACGGGGACTGTGTCCCCGCGTCTGCCCCAGCGCCGTGGCCGTCGCTGTACCGTGAACCGAGTCACTTTTAATACAGCTTGATAAAAGCGAAGGCCGCGATGTGCTCCTCTATCTGAACCTCTCCATCTCTACTGTCCCTCACATTAACTTCTCCCCATCTTTGACATTATCAAAATGTAGACACCTTTCCTCAGATCTGGTTCTTAAACTGTGGCTTCTCTGAATTTTTTTGCCCCTCCCGAAAAAAACCAAGCGCTCTTTCACACTTTTTGTGCTAACTGGTTCTCAAACTGTGGCTCGTCTGATGTTTTTGCAGAACAAGACAAACTGCCTCTCATATTTCTTGTGCTAACCCCGCCCCCCGAAATCTCGTGGGACAATTTTATCTGCTATCCTAGAGTAAAGAAGTGTTTTTTTTTTTTTTCATAGATTTCCAAACGCATTTGTCGTCCTTTGGTTTCCAAGTTCACACGCTTTATATTCAAAGGTTGGAAATAAACCTTTTCAGAAAGCTGAAATGCATGCCTTTTCAATACAGTTACTAAGTTACTACTAGGCAGTATCAAACGAAAGATACTGCATGGAGTGCATCGATGGTTTTTATTTTAAAAATAAAGGTTAAAAACACAATCGTGGCATTACGAAATTCACCGTGCGTGCGTGCGAAAACAGCCAACTTTTCCCAGTGGGAAAAAAAGCGATAGGTGTTTCGGCTTTTCCCACTCTTCTTCCATTTGTCTTTCCGTGGGCAATTAATAGAGATGTGCAACGAACCTCCGTGCAGATGCGTGGGCCAGCCCGCCGAGGAGACCCGAGCGCAAGCGGGAGCCCCGCGGCTCAAAGCCGCCGCTGTGATTTACTTCCCAGCCGGGAAAGTGCCGTTGCAGGGACCGTCGGCGGGTGTAACGCGGCCGGGGGCCGGTGCCAAGGCAGTCCCTGCGCCAGCCGAACCCTGGAAAGCGGCTTCAGCGGCTGTGTGAAGTTTTCTCACGGTTGCCATGATCTGGGAGCGTTGTTTGACCTCTTCTCTCGCTTTTGAATCGGTCTCGAATTAGTGTCAAGTAGCAAGAGGAGTCTCACAGGGTGCCCTTGCTCTGGGAAAAAAAAAAACAATTATCGAGGCTATTGCAAGGATAGTATAATGAAGAGGACACGCTGAAGGGGACCTGCCGGGTGCACTTCACAGCTCAGGTTCCCCCAAACTGCAGCTCCCGGGAAGATGCAGGCAACGAATTAACGGTTTGGGTCACACGACCGACCCCTCTTTTCTGATCTGACTTTATAATGATAGTTAAAGAAATTAAACTCTTCTGAGTCCGCGAGTTACTCCGTGGCTAAAAACATTTGGAGACCCATATAAGCGACGATGTCCTTATTGCTGAGGATGATGTGACATGGTTCGCATGTGCCTATTTTTTCATAACTGATGATCTATATCGGAACCTCCTTTTAGTTGTTACTTCTAATATGTCCAATGTCGATGCACCCTTACTTGAGTACTGCCACGGTACCGATAGAGGCAAATCCGGCTTTTTCCAAATCCCTAGCAATGGAAGTTTGATCAGATGCAGCAGCTGTGCACTAAGGTCCCTTTCTTCAGTTATTTAACATGGAACTAAAATTCATTTAAAGAAACTGCCCTTCCACATAACTGCAGCCTCAGATGTCTCCGTGGTGAAAGATAATTATGTAAGAAGTCGCTATTCGGCAATTAATCTACTTTTCACTGTATTTATCAAACCATTTTCAGTCTTATTCTTCTCTCTGTTTTATCAATTTGCCGTACGAATTATTTCTGGAGTTACAGAGGCAACTGAAGGCAAATACGGACCTAAAACCCGGAGCGAGTTATTTTACTATAAAAACAACAGGCAGAGATCTTCTGCATGCCGTAGTTCCAGTGCACAGTCCGATTTCACAACTTGCTGCCGACTAACTCCAAAGCTACGATCATTAGGAGTTAATGTTGGCATCGGTGAATGCCTGAAACACTCGGGTAACTGGAGAAAGTAAACAACCATCCCGAAATACTCATCCCCCATCAAGATATAACTGCTGGTATCGCGATCATTGGCCAAAAATATTAACCAGACTCTTGCTACTCAGTGTAACACGGCCAGTGGCAAGGTGGCTTTCCCTGAAGAAAACCAAGTTCACGATGTATCAGGATTCTCCGCTGAGCAGTCGCTGCTGATCACACTGGGTATTACTGACATTTCTTTTGGAGCTTAAAACAATTGCATTTGCAAAATCGTTCCTACTACAATAAGAGATTGCTACTAGCTACCGTACAGCAGGAGATTAGTACTGGCTAACTTATTGAGGGGATACTTTAAAAAACGAAACAAACCGCAACAAAACTAAACAAAAAACCCTGTGTAAGAGCTTGCAAACAGTTTGAGAAAACAAACGAACAAACAAACAAAAATCCAAAAAAAACCAAACAGTGCTAGAACTAGTTAGTTGCTGGAACTGAGATTTAAAAACATGCTGTTAAAGTTTGACATAATGAAAAGAGATAGTGCAGCTGGGTAAGGAGTGGGTGGAAGACATGATGTGCTTCCATATTGAAGGGATTCTCTATTAAAAGCTCATACAGTGCTGCAGGGTTTGGTGTTGGTGTTTGTTTTTTTTTTTTTTTTTTTTCATTAGAAGAATAGCTAGAGGCCCTACTTGTGCTGGGAGATCCCTTGTGTTAGGCATGGCACAAATGTAATGACAGCCTACCCCAGAATACTCTATAAACTGAGTAGAAAAGAAAGATATAGCTAAGACCTGGCCCCTGAACCTTCCAAAAGAAGGATCGTAATCAAACACAACCTTTCTCAACAGGAAAATATATTTGAAAAGCAGTTGGGTACATACTTAAATGCATTGCTCATGAAAGAGTACAATACAAGGGCTTAAAAAAGCCACTCCATCTCTCTCTCCTCCATCTCTTCGTAAAAGCCCCAGATTGCTGCTCCTAAGTGCTGCAGCTCCAGGAAACTTGATTCTAATCTCACCTGTGATGTTGGAAAATTCCCTGGGATTAGGATGGTCAATCACACTGCTGCATGTGGCAGCTTTTCTTGTTCAAGAGCATGCTGAGAATTAGAAGATCCAATTATTTCTGCTGGAAGGTAAGTCTTCTCACTTGTCTGCTCTGTTGGAAGGTTTTGCAAAGCTCCACTAGGACTGGTTTCTCCCTGGAGTCTCCTGATCGGGAAGCTGAACCAGGCACTTGTTACCGTTTTGTTTTGCTTTGCTATTCTCTAATCACTGTGTACATAGACATCTTTATGGACCAGCACAAGGACGTTGTGCCAACCCTTCTTGTCATCTCCCCTGCTATTTGGACTGCTGCTCCTAATCAGGCTGGTGCTCACCTCCACAAGGTAAAGGAAGGTATGGTACAGACTGTAGAGAGAAAAGTTACTCAGCATAGCTCTTTGGCCTTGCCGGAGGTTGATCTAGAGTACAGAAAACTCTCCTGCTTCTTCTCCCCTGCTCCTGGATTTGCTATTTTTTTCTTTTTTATTTGGTTAACCTGCAATGGTAGCTTGTCTTTCCTTTATTAAGGAAAGGATTGAACTTACTACACCTTTTGTATGTTCATAAGCAGAAGTAGGGCTTCATCTGCCCAGCAGAAGGCTTGCAGTGTTACTCCAAAATGTATTGTTTCATGTTCTGCAAGGAAGTCACCACAGACTTACATTACTGGAATTAGGAAGAGAAAGAGGAGTCATAGCCTTACCTCCCAGGGGAGACTCGTTTGAACCTAGGCAAGATTAATCAAATTTAAGGAAGATAAGAATTCATCACAGCATCATGGAAAAGGCACAACACTGATCATCCAAAATCACGACGGACAAGAAAAAATCAGTTTGGAGTGAGACACAACAAAAATGCTTTCTGTGCATCTTCTGTACAGTGGAGGTCCAACTGTACTTTTTTCTTGAAAAGCCAGTAGCGTTTCTTCCCTGCCTCTTCATGTGAATGTATGCAGTGGGCTCATTTTGCAGGTTAAACTTGGTCTGGGCCTGATTCTGCTTTTGTTTGCAAACAGATGGTTAGAAGGCAAGGATGTGAGCTCTAGAGTATGTCTGACTTAGAGCTGATTTTGTCAGATTGAGTCCTTAAGATCTTTTCCTTTTTAAAGTACGTGAAGTAGTAATAACCTCATAGTTATGATGTGAAATAGTAACCATATTGAAAAAAATGAGATATGGATTTACTGGAGAAGCTTGGAAAAGGGTGAAACTCATTGCTCCATGCGTCTACATTTGCCTCAACACTGATGTTGAACATGCTCTTACACCATGAGATGTGATTGCTGATCAGTTCATCTGTCACTTTAAAGTAAAGATCATACATAAATTGCTTAAAACAAAAACTTGGTCTATTACTAAAAATAAAGGCCACCAAACAGTATAGTATCAGGAATATTAACCTTGTGTCCCATTCTGTGTTGCAGTACCTGTGAAATGTTCTGCTCCTAAAAGCAGGAAGCCTTTTATTTCAGAGAATAATTTAACTCCAGAGAAGACAGTGTGTTCTGGCACGGGAAATGGTGATTGCAATATAATCAGTGCATGGAGGGGAGAATCATACCTGCCTCTTCTCTACTCTCAACAAATCAATTACATCGGTACTGGTCTTCATATAAAATCCAACAGACACCGGAAAACATTACCAGACATTCTGAGAAAAATGAAATGTAAAGGAACGTCCAGTGTGAAAGAGAACAACATTCCCAGCTGTATCATCAAAATCAAGTTATTTTGCACAAAAAGCAATTGAGAATATACAAGCAGAGAAAGTCTGCAAGATCGGAAAATCTGCAGTAAGCTAGAAGATACAAAGCAGGAGAGGAAGATACAGACATGCCTGAACAGGGGTCTAAAGAGGGTCAAAGCAAGGCAGCAGGTAACAGATTTTCAAGTAAAATTTTGTGCCCAGCTGTGAGCCTTTTAGGACCTAGTGGACAACGGAGGCTGCTTTTACAAGCAGGTTTGTGTTCAGAGGGTCAGGAGCCATATCTGGAGTCAGCAACCCAATATATCAGATACAAATCATGAGTCTACCAGGACAATTAGGTGTTGTGTCAGATTGATGGGTGGGTTTGAGGACAAAGGCAGAGCCTTGAGTAAAGACCACATTGTACAGACCCACCTCTGATTTCCGTTCTCCACAGTCTACTTCAGCCACACGTGTCCTTTGGGACAGCAATGTCTGAGGTCGTCTGGTTGGAGCAGAAGCCACCCTAGTTTGCTCAAGCCTTTTTCATCAGGTGTTTGTGAATTGTTATACAGGAAGAAATGGTACCTTATTAAGCAACAGATACTTTCCCACAGTTTTGATTTTTTCATTACTTTCATACTCAGATTTACAGAGGTCAGAAGTACGACCTTTATAAAGGATGTACCCATATGAGAGAACAACTGGGGAAGTTCTTCATGGTTTTCTTCTATCTTGGATTTAAATTATTGAACCAGCATGGCTCTCCTCAAGTAGGGATGGCATCCTAGCAACGGATGAAGATCAGCACTTGACTGAATCTAGATCAGCTTTCATCCTGGCTCTCCTCCCCAAACCTGCCAGATCCAGCTCTCCAATTCTTTCAACAGCCATCTATAGGGCAGCTATAAGAACCCCTGTTCAGCCTATAGATTTTCTTTAGGAACATTTCAAAGTTTTATTTGTGACCATCAGTGAGAAAAGTAAAGCTACCCGCACAGCCAACACAACTGGAAAGATTGGTGTGAACTCTAGCTTTTTCTAAGCATCATGAATGGAATATTTTACCGAAAAATAATCTCTATATGTGATTATTAAGTCTTTTTAAGGTAACATCAATATTCAAATCAGACAGGAGATTTGGCTACCAGCTAACCATAATGTTCTCTAAGTTCCAGACCTCTAGGAGGCGTATATCAATATACATATGTAGAGACTATACTCACTATGAAGTATATGCTTCCTTAAGTTACTCCTGACAACATAAACATTCCTTATTTCTCATTTTTGTAATTAAGTAACAATTTTAGGTCTATGTTGCAAATCAATACCTGGGACTCATGGACCAAAGTCTTTTATTCTTTCCTTAGGGTTGCAATGTCTACTGTATGTTTCACTGTCTGTTACTGAAGTTGGGGTGAATCCTTTGAGTGAACAGATAAAGATCTGAACATGCCCATGTTCTTCCATGCAGACTGAGATTTATAATACCTGTACACTGATTCCTAGTCATCAGCTGAGTAAATAACTGATGCTCATGTATTTTGAAATATATTTGTATGTGTTTTAGCAGAGAATGGGACACTGAAAAATGCTAAATGGTTAAAAAAGTTTTATTTATAGCGGTCTCTAACATTTTGTACATGTAAGATTGTTTGACAACTTCTCTGACGCATACAGTGACATAACTATCTCTGTCTTTCTGTACAACACAAGTGAAGCAATCTGGAGCTGTTATGGTATATTACTGTGTAATTTCAATGTTTGCTTAGAGAGTCATTAATGTGAAATTATAGATGCAAAGAACTCTAATTACTCTGTAGGAAATGTTATGTGGTAGGATGTGCATGTGTTTTTAAAAGAGCCTGTAATTTGTGGATTTGTAACTAAATATCTGCATTCAATTTCCATTATTAGATAATTACTTCACATATGTGTCTGCTTCCCCAGACTCCTAAACCTGACTTTTTAATGGATAAGGAGAACAGCACTAGTTTATATATCCTTATGTCAACAAGCTTTTAATAACCATGTGGTGAAAGTTGTAAAATTGGGATCCAGGCAAAATAGATGAAAAGATAGCAGATGAATTAAAAAAAAAGTATGCTTAACATCGTGAACTTACAGATTGTGTCATGAAATCGGTGAAAAGTACCTGGAAAATAAAGTTATATCTTCATATTAAGCAGCTCACAGAACTGAAAACATATCAAGCAACATCTGTTTCTTAATGTTTCCATGGTGTTATTTCTCTAGATGAATTTTATCCTAAAAGAATAATTATTTTCTTGAAAAGAAGGTTTCTGATTTAGAAATGCAAAATAGTGTGAAAATAAGTAATAAGACTAGCAACTCAGTTATTAAGACAAATCCCACCTTTAATGAAGTCTCCCAATAACAGAAACTCAATCTCGCAGCCATTTACATGTGTCAAGAGAGACAGAGAATCTATAAGGATCGCTATCAGAAATAGCAGATGGCTGATAGAGTTAGGACATCAGTCCCCTTTGCCATGTCATTGGACTCTGATCTAAATCAATGGGGAAATGTCCCTAATCTCTCTGCTTGTCCCTTTATTGTACAATCTCTTGCCCTGGATCAGATGCCAGGATCAATGGATTCTCATGTTTTCTGTTGAATTCACTGACTTCATGAAAGGGGCTACTTAGGATGGTGACAGTAATAGCAGGAGACTGCACTTTATGAACTGAAAGCACCTTCCACCAGAAGTCTGGCTGGGGTTTACTATAAGCAAACACCAAGAAACATTGTAAGTGAAAGCAATCTGGGGAGAAGCTCTGGGAGCTTGTGAAACACATGCATTTTTAAACATATGGCTTTTCACTCCAAAGTGAATGTTTTGGCGAAACGCTATTGTCAGACTTGATTAGATTGCTCTAACCCTCACAGATCTCCTTGGAAGCTGCGGAACACATCTAACAAACCCATGGGGGCATGATACCAAAGTAAGTCAAGTGGCTTGGAAAGAGTCTCTCTTGATCAGGTCTTTTCTGAAAGAGAATCTGGGTGCTCCTCTCATTAAAAATGGTGAGAAAACCATGGCTTAATTTACTGGAGGCAAGATCTGAGCTGTGTCATACATCAGGCTCTTAGAAATGGCTAAAGAAAACGAAGAGCTCTTACATCTTGTGAAAGGCTACATGAGCTGATTTTCCACTGCTGTTTTTGCTTTCTGCTACAAGCCCCAGAGGAATATATTGTTTATATTCTCAGATTGTTTTATATACTCAGATTATTCCAAGGTCTTTTTTATGAACATGCAAAAAACTACAATGAAATGTCAGATTCACAAACTGAACATAACACTCTCCCAATATGAATGAAATGAAGGAGCAGGGACTTATCTTCTGCAGACTTTGTAGGTCAAGTCCTTTTCCAGTGTCACAGAGCATCAACTTTGCAAAAATTAAAATTAACACAAGAATATATAGGTCTGTGAAATGGGGTTGAGTCTCACTCCTAAATAGAATATATATGGCTTTTGGCTATGTTTGAGAATATGTACATTCCAGTTCAGTTTTTAACAAAATTAATACTTGCACCTGGCACCACCATTTTCTAGTGGCGGTGGAACAGATCTATAATTGCAATTATTCTCCTCCTGGGTGATTTAGTTCAACTCCCTGCGTCATGCGGGATATTCCCCTACATTATTTCTACTACTTATCTAATCTATTATTGAATAGTTCGGGTGATTGTGCCTCAATTACCTCCATTACCTCTCTCCCAATGCTGAACTGCTCTGTCTGATACGATTCCCTCCCGCCATGCAATGAATGGCTTGGATCATACAACATGTAGTTTTAGGCTGTATTCCTTGGTTTGATCACTTTCACATTGTTTGAAACTTCCACTTTGAAGAGGTTTATAGTGTCATCAGGACTTGTGGTGTAATCTCTTCCATCCACAGGCTTATGAACTGGGATCCTGTCCAATCCTTCTACCATTGATGTGGCTTTTCTTTACCCTTTCCTGAAGTCTTTGTTGTGTGTGTTCTGCTTTGTTTTCCTCCCAAATGCATAGGCCAGAAATGCTCATAGTACAGTGAAGTAGTACTTAAGCTGGTGATGTACAACCAAAATTTAAAAAAGTTTGCTGTATCCCTTTTTCTTCATATTTCAGTGACACAATACACTGCAATACAACGACAATTTTCTGTACTATTTTTGTTGAGGGTCAGTGTTTTAATATGTTTAGTTTAGTTTTATCTATAGAATGAATTAATTCATTTACCCACCTATCCACCTATCTGTCTGTCTGTCAATATATCTATCTCACTTCCACTTCCACTATGCAATCTAACCACAGTATGTCAATAACACCACATATTTTGCTCACAGGAGCAGATCTATGGCTCCTACCCTTGTTTTCAAGTAAGCAGCACCTCTCTCAAGAGCATTTGCCAGTGACCCCACTGCCCTAAATATTATGTCCAAGGGAAAATGGTAAAGAAGAAATATAATTTATTATGTATTTAGCATAGCAAAATGGGACCCGTCTTGGCTATGATCTTAGGGCTGACAAATACAAGTGCGTCACACATCAGTGATGATGCTGATGGTGTGGTTAGTGATTCTCTGCTGAATAAACATGAAGTAACTTGAAATCTACTCCAGCTTTCCACTGTGTGTGTACTGGAGAACAGAGTCAAGCTAGGGAGAGACTGGATATCACCAAATACAGATAAGCAAAACAAAACCACCTTCTATCAGTGAAGATTTCTATGGTTACATATGTAATCTCTATTACATCTGCATGTAACACATGCAAACGTTGTGATGCGAAATAATGCTTTTTTTTTTTCCTAAAAGAGGAAAAAGAATGACAGAACAACTGAAGGAATTTTCAAATGTCTGAAGTAGAAATGAAATATTGACAAACTAAAGAAAGTGATTTTCAAATATTTGTGATTTTTGTTCCATTTTTTGACAGCTTTATTTGGAATAGGAACATTTTAAAAATCACAGTATTTGTGGGGCTGGAAAATTATTTCATTAACAGATTAAAAAAAATCAATAAGGATTAGAAAGGAGCAAAACTTAGATTCTTTTGAGTATTTTTCACTAATTTCACCATTCAAAGCTGTGTTTCGTTCTTGGATTTAAGGCTGGCTTCTTGTCATATTTGAGGCCAACCCAACCCAAAGTCGTACTTTGGGCTCTGAAGACACCTGGATATCCACAAAATCCAGACCCCCCAGCCCCATTCTATTGCACAAGTCAATGCATACAGACTGTTCAAGCAGTATTTCCAATGACAGTATGGTGAAATCAGTATTGATTTTAATCATTTTTTGGAAGTACTCCATGGATTAGTTCACAAGCAAAAAGTGGAGGAGGAATGCAACATTACATGTGCAAGTGTAACAAATGGAGTCTGACATGACCAGCAAGAATTAGCTCTGCCTAGCCCAGCTTTGTGCACTTTGACAGACTTCCATGACCGCTCTCTGGTGCATGAAATAAAAGTATAAAGTGTGATTGCAACTCTGCTAACAGTGTGCATGTTTCACCATACTTTCTTTATCATCCCCTGAAAAGAGTGAGAAATCACGCCCTTTCTCCATGACTTATGCCACTCTGCTGAAGAAGTAACACACACACTAATTTTTCATAAATAGTTGAGGTAATACAAACTCTTGAGAACTTGGAATACAGATACTGAACTGAGCTGAAATTGTCACACTCCTGGGGAAGAGACTGAAGCCTGTTTCAAAATGTTTTGGAATCTTTAATATCAGATTGAGTACCATCTAAGTTCAATTTGTAGATCCTGAGAAGACAACACATTGCTGTTGGAAACCAGATTCCTCATAATTAAGGGCTCAATTCTGCAAGCTCTCCAGGTGGAAAACTCCTGTTGGAGTCATTCTAAGAAAAACCTTCCAGAATCGGGACCCCACTTGCCTATAAAACAAAATAAGACATACCAACGACATGAAATGTTACTATCAACAGTAAAGTAGTGATTACAGCAGGAACCAAGGAAATAATTGAACCCTGAAAAAGAAGTGATTTTTGATTGGATCTGTAAGAATGGAAAGAGAACCCAAAGTAGGGGAAGGGAACAGCGTAGTTATAGCATTTGGAGAATAAGGATTCAGTGAATGTTACCCGTCTGCAGAATTATCGGTGACCTTTGTTTCTTGTTGGATTAAAACATGTTTAATTTACATTATACGCTATATATTGGATATTACCAATGGTGAGATTCTGGTTTTAAATGAATATGATCAAAATTAGTTCATTACTTTGTACAGAAAGTGTAGAGCAGGTCAAACTGGCTGAAAATGCATGAAGTAGATTAAAGATGATCTCTTCTCAGTGTAGTGGATGACCAAGGATATAAAGCTGTGATAACTTTAGTTAAGCCAATATGTCTGTTCCTGAGTTATGGCAGAAGGATTCGCACCAGAGTTCAGAGTTGCAGAGGACCCAAACTTCATTTCTTCAGGCTTCATAAACAAATAACAGAGCTATGAATTAGATCCTGTGTAAATGATTAAGCTTTGCTGATAGCTTAGAAAATTTGTGACAACAGTTATAGATAATTTGGTGTCTATAATCTAATCTGATTTACTAATGAACTCTTGATTTAATATCTCTTGTGGTTTGATATGTCTGTCTATATATTTTTAACATTTCTGCTGAAGGAAGGATCAATAAAAAAAATTCAGACAGATGTTCATACTTAACTGCTTGTTTTACAGGCAAACAATTGACATAATCAGCCCCTAGACTCAGAGATAATTTTTGCTGTAGAAAAGAGACCTTAAAGGTAATTTCATTGCCTGTGGAGACTTTCTGGTGAAAGAAGAAGATGTGTCTGACTCTGTCCTTCAGCATGCTCCACCTCTTTGAACTCTGACTCAATAGAAAAAAAAGTTAGACTTAAGGCTTCTCTAAGTAACACTGCTGGAGAACTGGCCCTTGGTTGCTTCTTGACTTATGTCAGTGAGGGTATAAGATTGACTAACACAGGTCCTGTTCTGCACAGGAGTTGTCTACGACCAAAAATCTAGTTCTGTGAAAATACGTCTGATAAAATTCCTAGCTGAACCTTGCATTTGCCCAATTTATTCATAAATCAACCAAGGAATACACATAGGCATTTCTACAATTTATCCTTATAAAAGTATTCAGTGAGTACTTACAGGGAAGAAAACCCTGCTGAGCTAGTTAATCATTATTTTGAGAGCAAAGAAAAAAAGAGAGCTAAACTATAATTATAACCTTGGTGATAATGTATGTAGGAATCTTTCTTAATCCAGGCTAATCTTGTTCCATGTTCTTACCTACTATAAAAATCTGAACGATTTTTGACAAGATCCAAAGTTTTGTCAGTTGTTAAGAATTAATTGAAAAAATTACTAGAGCACAGCAGCCATTTCAAAGGGACTGACCCAGAACCAATTAGAATTTTGTAACAATTGACCATTCACCACAAAACAGTTATCATGAGCTTTGGCCTCTGAAGTGTGGTGTTGGGGGTGGGGGAGAATCAGATTAAAGAAACTTTAATTTTTTTCCCCCTTTAACTAAAATATCGTTAGTAGCAGCTTTCTCAACACAACTATCAATCAACTTATCTGGGTTTTAAAGGCTATGCTCAGCTTGCAGGAACAGCAGTACAGAGTATAATGGATGATTATCCCCTGGCTTTAGATGATACACAATATAGGTTACTATCTTGAAAAAACAGGTCAGACATAGGAACATTCTTTATCAAATTGCTGTTGACAGCCCAAACAAGAGATTGAAGAATACCACAAAAAGGTTCTTTCATCTAAAGACAACAGAGTTTATAATTGGTCATTCTTTCCTCCTTCATCCTCTCCTTCTCAGCAGAAAAAAGAAAATTCCTAGTGCAGTTTCTTGAACATGGTCAGCACGAGGGTAGGCTAATGTACACTGAGAAATAGATTCAGTGTTCAGTCTTTCCTCTTAATGTTCAAACTACTGAGGGGGGAGGAAAAGCCAACAGCAGTCTTAAATGTTAAAAAGGAATCAAAGCAAGGTAGAACTTTGTGCTGGATTATCAATATTTCACGATAGCAAATATGTAATTGCTTTGAAAGAGGAAAGAAAAATCAAACGCATAAATATTTACCACATTATTCCATAATATGTGCAATATTCTTGTCTCTTACCTTCAGTCCAAAGCAAATATATGTAGTAGGTACATAACTAGGTAGAAAATATGTGTGTTATCACATCATATATTTTACTATATACTGCATATATGTGCACATATATGTATAAAAACATAAAGATGTTAGATAGATTGAAAAGGATGTTAGAAAGAGATATTTAGTGATGAAGACTTTTTCCAGAGGATTGCTGTGTTTAAGATGAAAAAGAGTACTCTGTTAGTCTGATTTTCTGCCTGTTTCAGGCTGTTATATTTCACCCAGTTACCTCTCAGTTAAGTTGTCTTGGGCTGGTTAAAGCATATTTCCAGGAGACGTTTGCAAACTTAATTTGAAAATACCAGAGCTGGAAAATTTACTATCATCTCCTTTGGTGGTTTCCTCTAGCAGGCAGTCCTTCAGGAAGAATAGCTAAAAAGAAATTGAGATCAGAGCAATTAAATCACTGTCCCACAAACACTTATGCTTTTGCTTACCCTGACACATGTGAGTAGCTCCACTGAACTCAATATGAAGAGAAATCAATAGAACTGCTCATGTGTATCAAGTTAAATATATGAATAAGTGTTTTTAGATTTGTAGCCTGAAATTGGCTTGGAAAAAGCCTACAATAAGATTTTTACAGATTTTATAAATGAACTTCATCCTGAAGAAGATGATTCATCCAGGAGATTCATAGCATGCACGAACTGATCCAACCATTATCCTACAAAAATACTCAGCTCTGTTCATGTTTCTTTAGCTCTGGCTCAGTGTTCTGACTGGCAACAGCAGAAAAAAAGCCCCAAACTGCACAAGATAAAGCTTCCTATGGATCCTCTATGCATGCTTCCCGAAAGAAGAAGCAACCATAATTGCTAAATGTCTGCAGGAAAAGCAAAACCCCTACAAATTAGTTATACATCTAAATAATCTTAATTACCTCTCCAGGGACTGAGTAGCATTTGTAGTAACCATCTAATAAAAACACTTGTTCCAAAATTTAGAGAGGGGAAAAGGCTGTTGTGTGCTTTAGTGAAGTATAAAGGCCTTTGCTGACAGGGGCCTCTGTAGGGAAGTTTCCTAGGTAGGAAGCATAGGACTGTACAGCCTTGTTATTTTTGAGAGGTGAGCAAAACTAGGTGCTGGATGATGGAAAGTTTGCTGGTGTAGAGCCTTGTTGAGGGTAAGTTATAGTGTGAGGTCTTTCCATCTCGGCTGGAGGGCCTTCATGCATGCATGATGTTGGTAGTTGCTAGTTTGAAATAGATAAATGGAGAAAGTTTGTGTCAAAGAAAGGAGTCTGAAGGTGCTTTACTTCTTTAGCCTTCTTGCATAAGACTCAGAAAGTTTGTGGGCTATGTTCTATGTTGTTTTACCATTCTAGGAGAGTAAAATACCCTGTCATCTCCTTCCTATGAAATTCAGGATGTTCAAAGGCAGGAGAGGAGATGAAGTCCCCTTTGAAGAATATACTTTGGTGATGCTCACTGGCATAGCAGTGCCTAAAACTCCTAGTGGGGGAGGGAAAAAGGAGACCTGTAGAATAAGGACCTCTTGGCTTCCCTCCTTGTGCAAAGACACTATGTGTGAGACTCACTCGAGCTTAGTTTCTAGATGAGTGTAATTCCAGTCACTTCAGTGGATTTATTTTCAATTCATTTAATGTCATTGTGAAAAGAAACAGACACAAAGTTTGCTTTGGCACTGCACATCGTGTTGCGTCACTGTCTAGTAAGCTTCCCATTGCACATTTTTTCAAATGGATGCATCTGCCAGCCCAATACAAACAAAAATAACTTGCATGTGTCTTATGTTAAAGCTGAATGAGAAACATGATGCCACATCAGTGTTGTCCATTCACCAATTAAAGCCCTAATGTCTCATTAAAGACATCAGAGAAAGTGTATGCGTGTTTTTTTCTTTCCCTCTTAATGCATAAAGGATTGGATCCAGTCCTAAACAGCTTCCATTCAGATAACTTTTAGAAGTCCCTTTATTTTTGCATGGCATCAAGAACCTTTTGCGCCATTTTGTCTTCCTCTGCATAACATGATCAATCTTGGAACAATCTTTCTGGCCTTATGTCCTGGTTTCAGCTGGGATAGAGTTAAATTTCTTCCTAGTGCTGTGTATTGGATTTAGTATGAGAAGAATGTTGGTAACACACTGATGTTTTCAGTTGTTGCTAAGTGCCTTGTCAAGGACAACTATCCTCTGTTACCAAGCTAGAGTGGGAGGCAGCACAGCCAGGACAGCCAGCCCAGCTGGCCAACGGGGTATTCCATACCATGTGATGTCATGCTCAGTATATGAATGGTAGGCGTGTTCCAGGAAGTAGCGATCGCTACTTGGTTATTGGTCAGCGCGGGTGGTGAGCATTGTGCATCACTCATTTTGTATATTTTATCATTATCATTATTATTTTCCCTTTTCTGTTCTATTAAACTGTCTTTATCTCAACCCACGAGTTTTTTTCACTCTTACCCTTCCGATTCTCTCCCTGTCCCACTGGGAGGGGCAGGGAGTGAGCGAGCGGCTGCGTGGTGTTTGGCCGCTTGCCAGGTTAAACCACGACACCTTATTTTCACACAACGCAGTGGTAGCTAACAAGACAAATCCTGAAAGTCTCATTCACATGAGATCTGAAATACCTGCGATGCTCCAGAGGCTGCACAGACTCTAAAGATCTTGCTATGACTTAGATGCTCTTTTCCCCCTATCTTTCTTTCTATCTAATCTGGTTCACCCATGTATCCACCGACTAAATGTTCATCTTTGTGTTGCTCTGCTCTTCCTGTGTCTTAAAGCCATTAGATGCTCTCCACATTGACTCCCAGTCAAGCTTCCTAGAAAAAGTTATTTCATGTCCCGATGCTGAAAGCAGAGCACAGTTTACAGAGTTCCCTGGTTTTGCTCTCAGCCTATTCAGCGCAACCCCAACCCTGTTAGTCCTGTCTTGAGCTTACCCTCCCTCCATGTGCACTGGACTGTGCCCTCCGAGGCAGGCCAGTAGTTGCTTCCATACAAGTGTTTCAACTGGAAAATTGACTCAAAACTCAACCTACCACAATAAAGTGTGTTTTGTTCGGTTAATTTGTCTTCTGTGGCGATATCAATGAAGTGATAGTTTGGTGGCAGGCACCACTTCTGTCTATCTTTCTCTTAATATTTTGTTCTTTGTACAATGAAAATAACAGTTACAAATAACTCAAAAAAACCCCAGCAAAATGGTTGCAAGCTTGCTATTGCTCCTGGAAGATGTTTCAAACAACAGCTACTGTTGCTGAGGTTTGGTTTTCTTTTTCCCCCAGAGTAGAATAGAAGAGATTGCTTTTTTTTTTTTTTTAAAAGCATAGCAATGTATTTGTATTATAGCATATCTAAAGGCGCTAGCCAGCCCTAGGGATCCATTGTGTGGCTTTGTGCTCACAGTATAAAACAGATTTTACTCCTCATCACTGTCGATCTAAATAAGTGAGACAAATAGTGTGTTTTCCTTAATCTGTAGGGGGGTGGGGAACAAAACAAATTTCTGCAAAAACTAAGAGTTGAAACAAGCCCAGTGAATACCAAGCTGTGCCTTAATCCCCACCCACCCTCATGCTTATGTTTGTCATTTGTAGGTGGCTTTTTGCTTTTCATGAATGCAGAAGAATACTCTTCGTTTGGATTCCCCATCCTCACTCACCTACCTTTTGCTGGGATTTATTATTCGCCAGAAAGCTGAGAGGCTGAGGTGGTCTGCATAACACACATTTCAGCTGACGTTGTTCTGGCCTCTCACTATGTCACACTTCGAGTCAAGGAGAAGATAAAAGCATGAAGGAACATGAAACAGTTCATTCACAACAGAAAAGTTATAGTCTATGTCTCAAATTATCATGTTCTTATCCACCTAGCAGCTTTTCCTGGTGCTAGTTTTTTATTGGGGATAGGTGAGTCAAGCCATTACCAAAATTGTTCAATAAGAGGTCAGTTTTTTCTCACGTTTGTCAGCCAAGACTGATATTTTACCGCCTTCATCAACTTCTCCCAACAACAGACCTCCCATCTGTAATGCTGACCATAATAGCAATAGCAACAGTGAATGAAATATGTATTTCTTACTGTGTTATGCTAAGGAAGTAATAAAATAGACAAGACTTGTGGGTTGATGCAACTTGTAGCTGCCTTTACTACTTTCCCTTTTATAGTGTTCCCTTTTATTGTGATTAATACTGAGTTTATACAATTTAGCAGTGCATGGTAGAAAATATTTCCCATCTGGCTCTGCTTCTGCACGTTTGAATTATGGAATGAAGATGTAATGTGCTTTTACCACAATGTCCTCTTGATGTATTTCCAATGGTAACAGAGAGCAACTCACAAATAACTCAAGAGAGTTTACCACCTTTTTCCTTTAAGAGGAATGTCTAGAAAGAGACCATGATTTCCTCAATATTCATTGCAAGAAATCTGCTATTCCCATCTAAATAAACAGTGTTTGGAGGTTTTTGGTTCATGCGTGTTGTTCAGTCCACACACATACAATAATTCTCCATGGGAGCTGTGCTGATCAGTGGTAATTGCTCAGGTGAGTAATGTAATATCGAGCCCATGGTTGTGTACGCCATTGAAGATTTATGAATACAAATAGAAAACTTGGCTCCCACAAGCACTCATGGTGAGTCTCAGCATTCATATCCCCAGAGCGTCTCTGCTCATGAAACCTGAAGGTATAGATCGATTCTGAAATAGCTGGATGTAAGCATATATGAATTTCCTACAGTGCAATGAATTCAGTGTAGTGACTGGAGTGCCATAGGAGAGCAATGAAGATCCAACTTGGGTGGTCAACTGCAGAGGAAACATTGCTGCTGGACAGATGGTAGCTACACCCAAATTTTTTCATCATACTGATACCCCTGTGAACTTTAAGCCCATTCAGAACCAAAGGAAATGATAAGAGAAAAATGGTGAAACACCACCACCAAGGAAAGGAAATATAAAACCAAGCAGAAAGGGAGGTAACAGATCAGCACACAGATACCCAGAATATGAAACATTCTGAGGCTGCAGAATAACAGTAAAAGTGTGGTGCGAAGCATAGATGCTGCTAAGAATAGTTTGAAATAGCTGAAGGTGGAAATTAAAAATGAGAAGGCTAAATTTGGCAGCATGTTGAGACCCCTGCAAAGGTGCTGAGCACCCTTAGCTCTTAACCTGACTTACTCAAATGGCCTCACTGCCTCAGGTTCCCATAAAGTCCATATTCAACTCACCATATTCTGTTACCGAGTGTGTAGTTGAGGTGTAGACAGAGGACAAATGAGCGAGTTTGGATGTAAGAAACAAATCTGAGGGGTTTTCTCCCAGTCATTTTTCTTTACCCATGGTAAATATGAACACTGAATACTTTGAAGACTTTCTGTGTCACCAGGAGAAAAGGCATGACTTTGGCGGCTGGCAGAGAGCTCCGAAGGTGAGAGGCTGGAGGCAAGTTCTGGCTTTGCTGCTGACTTGCTGCCCACTGTGGGGGAAGAGGACAAATTGCTCAACTCCTCACCTGCCTGTCCATGGGTGAATAGGCACCCCATGGCAGCCCTCTGAAGCACCCCTCGGTCACTGACAAACTTTCTAAAGAGCTTGGACCTCTGCACATCTGTCACGAAATACTGATTTAGGATCCTGGTGACTGCACCAATTTGTTGCGAATGAGTAGTTTTGAGGCCACTAAAGAATCCCTGGCAAAGATATCGGCAAAAGTGATTTTAGTAGGAATTTGTAAAAGCGCGACTTAACAGAATTCGATGGCAAGGTTCACTCTATTACTTATTACATGAATTAAGTATACACAGGGAAAATTGTGTCAGAATTGTGTTGGAATGATTTATAGAAAGACTGAGGACAAAAGGGTAAGGGAGACCCTCCTGTTGAGTCACAAGGTTCAGAGAAGACCCGGCTGGATCCAATCTTAGTCTCAGAGTTGGACAACGGTTTGTGTCTAATACAAAAGGGATAAGGAGACCCTCCCGTTGAGTCACGAGGTTCAGAGTAGACTCCCTTGCTTTCTAAACTCCTTCTCAGAGAGGAGTCTAGGTGCGGCTGGATCAACCCTTAGTCTCAGACTTGGACAACGGTTTACGCCTAAGGGGTTATATGTGTTTAGCAGCAATTTAAAGTGTCTAGCAGCAATCTAAAGTTCATTTACAGTTTTAAGGTGGATCATAAGATTTTGACAGCACTTAATCATTGACTAATTTAACAGTTACAAAGCAAGTTAACCAAGTTTACTACAATTACTAAATTACAGATTATGCTTATTGTTAGTTATCTAAATCACACACACACAATATAGATTTATTCACACACAAGAGCCCATAGTTAGGTAAATCCATGAAAGACAAAGGCCTATAGCTAGATAAAGATATCGGTTAAAAATTCCCCTCGAGTCTATGAAATACTCACGTTAAAAGACTTGTCATTTTTCAACAGGTGAAGGGTTGAGCCCTGAGGAGTGTCTTGGCCGAGGAGTGTTTCAGCCCAGGTTCCGACGGTCCTCCGACTATTACAAACTTGGGAGTTTGCAAGCTCTGAGAAGCGTCTCACTCAGAGGGATACTCTAGGCGCAGCCCGCTGCGGTCCAGGAGAACTCAAAGGGTCTCGCCTGGGACCGCTGTTTATAGGTTTGCAAGATGATTGGCTTTAGTCATCAGTAAATTTCCATCTTGGCCACTCTCCGAGGTGGTCCGGAGTAGTAATTATGGTATTGTTCCACAGTAACCATGGTATTGTTCCACTTGAGCTATGATCCAGGTAGGGAATGCTTCAGGGCTGTCAGGGATGACGAATTATCCCCTGCTCTCATTCCCTATCTTGATCAGGTAGCTGGTGTTCCTTGTACGATCAGTGTCGCTCCCCACCTTAGCCATGCGAGAGTGCCTGGTATGGTCAAGGGACGCTCCACCGCCCAACTTGTAACACGATGGCTAAGGCCTAACAGGAGTTCCTGAGATCGTAGAGTGGCCCAGGGGAAAGGGGGAAATGCACCACCACAACATCCTACCTTCCTGACTTCAATCCGAACATCTGGTGTGAAATATCCCTTATATGCATTATGGCTGGACTACAATTGCACAAATGTACCACAAAGTGACCGTGTGTGTTTGCTTCAAATTACCTTTGATCTAAACTTAAGTTGGAGGCTATGATGACAAACAGGTTAGAGAGAAGAACCAAAAAGGCAAGTTTGAACAGCTAGAATAGAGCAAATGTTGCATATTTTGGTTACTTTCAGCAACTGCAGGTTGTTTCTCCCTGAATTTAATGACAGTAACTGTCTGACATGTCTCTTGGTTTCTTAAGCATCATTTTAATAGCTTTCATTCTTGGATTGGGTTAATATTGGTCAAGAAGGGGGGGTTGGACCTTTAAAGGTCCCTTCCAACCCAAAGTGTTCTATCATTCTAAGTAAGTATTTACCTTGGCTAAGGTATTGAGTGTAAGACTCACCGTTTTGGGGTAACAAAGCAATTTCCAGTTGAAAGTTATATGAGGATTAATTATCTGTCTAAAATACATTGATATTGACAGGTTTATTAAAAGGGAATTGGTAAAACAGAAATGGAGAGGCCATGCACAGCAGAACAGTCATGTCACCTATCACTTCAAGGGTTTGTCTTAGATTGGCCTGATATTGTTGAAAGCTGAGGTATGAAATTTTGCATGAAAAATGCACACAACATTGTTTTGAGTATTTTGGAAGGAATTACCACTCCTGCATGTGTAGGATGTGGTAACAGTTCACCTCAATGCTCGGCTGTGTGTCTCCATGGCCACCTACACAAATAGTGATTCAGGAGATGGTGTGCAGTTATTGAGCTGCATGGGAGAAAGCAAAGGGAGGAGCACACGCGGGCAACCTGGAATTTAGAAAGTGAGGTCAAAATGTTAAAAAGAGAAGACCAAAGGAGATTCTATTCAATGACACAATGATGTTAAACAGTTTGAAAACAAATTATTATTCCCGGTACTCTCCCTCAAAAAAGTGAGTTTTCTGCACTATAAATAAGAGGAGAGGGATCTGTAATTCCTTTTTATTTTTGATAAAAGTGAAATGAGGGAGTTTGGGGTGAATGACTTCAAGAAAAGTATTTTTCCATTCAACCTGGATTTCTGCAGAAAGAAAAAAAATATTTTAGCACTTTTTTCCCTGAGAAACGCTTCAGTCAAGAAAACTGAGATCGAAACTTTGGTATGTCACTGACATAAACCAAGAAATTGTTATCTTAAAAACTCAGTTGCAGAAGGTGACTCAGCTGTATTTTCCATATCCGAATTAAAATCTTCTGTGGCACCTGTGTTTCTTTCTTTGCTTGGCACAAAGGGCATAACTGTAAGCGCTATGACAATATAAATAAAACAAATTACGGATTTGTCATGTCATAATTAGGAAATCTACCTCTAGATATAGTCAGGCCATTAGACTTCAAGCCCGGGCTGAAGGGTTTGTTGAGAATTAGGAGACTTTTAAAAAGGCTGAGTTGCCTTGGATGATGCAGCAGCTTAAGAAAGTAAAACATTTTATTAATATCGTAAGGAAAAAAAGAAGTTGATTTCCCACCCTCATCAATTATTTTTTGCATAAAGGAGAACAGGGTCCAGGGGCTTGTGTAGCTGCAGTTTTGGCTGTCCTTGGGGCAGCTCTCCAATGTGACGTGGCAGCAGGAGCATCTCTCACACCCCTTGCTCCGAGGAGAGCAGCTGAAACAAAGATGCTCCATCTCTGACTTGCAGTCAAATGTTGAACAGTTATAAATACCTTTGATGTGCTTCTCTGAGTCTTTTGGAGCTTGTGGCTTTCTGGAAGCTCAGACGACCCTGTCCCTGGAGCCTGCGCCAGCTCTGAAGGGGCCAGGGGCCTCCTCTCGGGAGGAATGTCCATTGCTGTGCAGTCCTAGAAACCTATCCTTTGGGATGCTCTGGGGGTTAAAGAAGCCTTTCATATTGTATTGCAGCTACTTTCTCCAGTTTCTCCTTCATCAGGAATATGTTAAAAGGCACATACATGGTTAGCAAGTTGGGAAAAAAACCCAAACCAAATACAAATGCTTGTTAGGAACATTTTTACAGACCATGAACTTGCACATTTGTAAGCTGTCTGGACACCACATGGATGGCGAAAAATGCAGACTTGCTCCGACATTTTCTCATTGTGTCTTAACCAGGCAACATAACTTGCTAAAGTGAGTTTTCCTGTCACTTCCCCAGCTTTGTGCTATCTGCTATTTTTTCCTTTTATGTGTTTTTTTCTATTTAGCTGGTATATAGTCAGGCAGGATGAGTTCAAGCACAGGTGAAGGCAATGCAAAATACCCGATTATATGGTTGCATATTACTAGTTTCCAGTTCTCTTGAATATGTCAGAGCTGTGAAGGGTTTGAACTCTCAAACTAATGTGCCAATGGGTACCAGCAAAGAGGGCTTCAGGAAGCAAAGGCTCCCTTCAATACTGTGGATTGAACTAACATCATTACATTCTGGATTTATCTTCCTTTTGTAAATAAACTAGTTTAACCCCAATAAACTTTAATGTAAACTTTTTTTTTTAAATTCAGCTAAATTATGAATGTTGATGAAATATTGGGGTTCTTCATGTTAGGAAAATAGCTGATTAAGGTAATCTAGTTCCCCTTTTACCTTAATTAGCTCCATGTTCATAAAAAGTAACCTGATACTCAAATCTACCAACTTTGGCTATTGTTTGCTTTTCTGGTGGAATTAGTGGGTACCTCAGAGATCTGAAAAAGGATTCAATAAAATCAGCAGAATTAAATATCCTCTGGTATTTTAATCTAGCTGTGGTGACCACTTTGCGGATTTCAAGCTCCAAATCCTGCTTCTTGGGGGCAACTGAGTTAAGTACTTCTTGTCTGAACGAGGAGGAAGAACGTGCTCCCGGTGCACTCTCTCCTTTTCAAAGAGAAACGTTCCAATCAGCTTCTTTCCTGCTAGAAGCTTACAAGGCAGGTGAGTAGTCTGCCATTACTTATTTCTTATCTTCCCGCTGTGCCTAAAGGAAAGAGGAAAAAAGCTCTAGCTGCTCCTTTGCTTTTTTCCCTTCTCGCTTTCCGAAGCCCTGAGCCAGCAGGCTTCCCGGCCATTCCTAAGGAAAACATTCTCCACAAAGCTGTACAGCCTGCAATGCCTGCTGTGAGCCCAGAGCAACACTCGGAGGTGCAGGGAGAAAAAGACGGTGCCTTTCCTAATGAGCTTCCATTAATGGATAATTTATAGTGCAGATAATGAAAGTATTGATTGGGGCTCTTTAACTTTGAAATATTACATTTAGCTTGAGGCCATAAAGATCGTTTATTATAGCAGTGATAATGACACTCTGTGGAAGCAGCAATGCTTGTTGACATCTATGGGTTTCCACAAAAAATAGGGAAAACGTATTTTCAGAGGTCATCAAGGTATGGAGGGCAGGGGATTGATTTTCACAGGAGAGTAAGATGATATTTCTACAGAAATCCTTTACACGATCCCCCTTAGGGACAGGAATAGTGTCTGATACACATGGCAGACCTGAGCATCAAGGCCATAGGTGATGGTACAGATATCCTCTGGTGAAGGCTGGCCTCTCATTTGGAAGAATCACTTCCATTTGTAGAGTATCCTGATTTGGAAATGAATATTGGGATCTAAGGAGTCTCCAAAGCCCCAGCCTTGTGCCTGTAAGCAGACAGCTGGCTCTGCCAGGCACTTCACTGTTTGGTACAAAAATGAGGGGTGCCATAAGCTCAAATGCAGGCTGCTGTCTTTGGCAAAATGAATCCTTCTGCTTCTGTTTGTCAAAGAGCCATAAATATGTCTCTGATTTATCCCGAAAGGCTGCTGGGAAAGTGCATCCACTGATGTTTGTAAAATGATATGAAATTGAAGCAGCTATGTTATTGTTATAGCTTGCACTGAACGGAAATGTTTCTATTAAACTTACTGATGTTTTCAGAAGATATATCTGAATTCTCAATATTTTCTCTACATAACATATAACTGGCTGATCAGTCTTTTTCTGCCATCTTCAAAGCATTCAACAGCCTGTCATGGCCTGCGTATGAAATGCTGCAGCATCTGACACATTACTACGGTCCCACACCGGTGGAGAATGCTGAAGCAGACTGTACACAGATAGAAGTAGTGCTGGCTATTAAATGGGAATTGCTAGATTTATTTCCATCATTCAGTCTCCTAAAGTTTTGACAGCTTGATCAAACTAATGAACACAAAAGTGACAGACATATTGGTTCACTAATATTAGGTTACCAATCTTTGCCTTGAACTCCCATTAACGCTTCTTCCTTTGCCTGCTAATGCTAGGATAACAGATAGCAGCCAGACTTTCTGGCTCTACCCATGTGCAAAACTTCTAAACATTGGGCCATTTTTGGCTCCCACTGCACTTTGCTATAAAACCACAAGGTTAACATGACCTTCTGGCCCATTCCATTTTGTGTCTTGTTTTGAGTCGAGCTTTGTTAGGGACAAAAATCTATGTTATATTCCATCTGATCAAAGTACTTCAAATGAAGACATGCCATCTGTATTCATTTAGCGATATCTAAGACTATTGAGCATTACAGTGGTATTTCGTACATAGTATTGATTGCCTTCATTTGTAGCTATTATAGACACCGGACACTGTTCACTTTTAAACCTGAGCGTCAGATTTCCCATCTGCAATCTCCAGGCGCTCTCTTCAACCCCCCTGCTTCCACAGTAGCTTTCAAAGGCTCTGTTTGAGTAAGCTTCCTTTAAAATGATTGAAACAGTGTCGCATGTTATACATTGCAGTTTTCTTCTCACAATTTCATATATTGTTACATTTGTTAAGTGTCCCAACCCCCCCAGTGGAGGAAAGGTGTTTAAATCTATAATTTTATTCACATCTCTCAGATGATTTTGTTTGTGCTTGGTTGCTATTATTAGTGGTATCTGTACATTCTGCATCACTGTAGAGTGTTGTTATGGAGCAGATCTCTATTAGTTAAGCACTGTATTTTTGTTCTGCTCTTATTCAGCTCCTGCTTCAGAGTTGGAAGCATGGTCACAGTCCTGTCTACTTGCATCTTGGTACGAGTAGGTCCTCAAAGCCAACCTAACTGACAAGTATTTAGATGAGTTCTGGCCATGGAAATATATGCCAGAGGTAAAGGAAAAGGCAATAACTCTACACTTTACAGATGAGCGGATCTGATACATGGGGTATTTTCAGCAGACACAGATTTTACACTTGAGCGTATCAGCTAAAAATGTAAACTGTTTTCCTGGTTAAGCCTAAGAAGATAAAACCAACTGGTTTTGGTAGAAAATGTTCAAAAATAAAAATTTATAAAATTAATCAAAAGTTATTAATGGATTTCATTGCTGCTGCCTGTTAGCTTTTAGCAGAATTTTCTACAAAAGTTAATCAGAACCTGGCCCAGAAAATTATTTAAGCATGAACTCAGGTTTAGACCTGTAGATAGATTTATTTCTGTTCCAAAAAAGGCCATCACCCACACCAAGAGAAAACAGTTGTTAGATCTACAAGGACCTATTTAAAGTTTCAAAATATCAAGATAAGAAATCTAACATGAAGGCAGCATCCACGTAATCCCAGACCGGATTTCTATCTTGACATTGGGAGTGAGACAGGTCCCTGAACCAGCAAAGGCTTGGAAGTTGCCACTGTGAGAGGTGCTTTACAAAACCAGCGGAAAACATAAACAATTCCCAATAGTAACAGGAACTAGTGGATGTCCTCAATGCAATTCAGAACATTAATAGCCCTCCACTTCCAAACCAGTGAAAAGAATACAGGTTTCCACACCCCTCTCTCTAGCCTTACTTTGGGGTAGCAGCTTTTTCATTCATCTTCCTCTTGTCACGCTCATGTACCTGCATGCACATCGCGAGGTGCAGTACTCCATATCTGGGGTGCGGAGGCAGGGAATAAGGCAGGGAAGAGACAACAGTTCAGAAAACTCTTTGATGATCGTGAACTCATACACTGATACATGCGATAGGTTGGAGTTTTTTGAAGCAGCTGGAGTAAATGAAAACTTGCCCTCTGGTGATAGCAGAAGTGGAAGGTGTCTGTTCTCTTGGTGTCTTCTGCAGAAGTGAGAGGACAACTGTGCCTGTAAATCTGCTGCCTCTAATATGACTCTGGGCAGTCACTTCTGGAGCATCTGTAGAAGTCCTCATCCAAAAATGAACAGCGGACATTGTACACAAAGTCTGCTTCTAGCACTGGCTCCTTGCTGCCATTCATGGCTGGTAAAAAACTCACTGGAGTATGAAGTAGAAATGGCAAGTTCTCCACTTTAATGCTTTGAATGAACTTCAGACTTAAACAGCTTAATTTTCAGAAAAAGATGAAAAATCAAGTGAAAGATTTAGTGAAGATTTGATTTATTAATTATCAGGCACCTGGCCTGTAAAATGAAATTTAGTGCAGGCAGCAACCAGATGCTTCAGCTGGGTGAGCTGTTTGAGTAAAAGCTGTATCTGCATAACAGAGAGCAGATTTTGTTCTCACTGCTACTCTATAAAGATGGTAGGAGGGTGACTTTACAGCAATAAGTCATTGCTACCAGCATGCATTTTAATAACCTTTAACACAATAATGACAAAACCAAGAAAAAGATCTTCAAACACCAATGGAAAGATTAGTTTTTCCTGTAGGTGTGGTGCATCACTCTGCATAGGAATGGTTTGCAAGAGATTATTCTCTGCAAAAAGATAAAATTTATTAAGGAATGCCCAACAACAATCAAGCATCTTTTTTTTTTTTTTTAACATGGAACTATGAAGATGCAAATTAGGAAATAGTTGTGAACAACTTTAAAAAAAAATACAGGCATTACATGGGAAAGTTATCTGTGGAATGAGTTGTGTGCACCACTGGGTGATTAGGACTCAGTGATAGCACAGAGTGCAATTTGTGGTCAGGAGTGATGCAATATTGCAGCGTGCCAGTGACTTTTGGAGGATGAATGCATTTCTTGGTCTGCAGCTTTAAGCAGCAGATTTACTCAGTGCTTTTACATTCCTCAAACCTCATATCTGAAGAGATGATTGAGATCAAGAGTTTCTCATCAGGAAACTTCCCAGAGGCCTTTTAAAATTATATCTATGGCCTGTAGGCTTCCAGTGCAGGGTCAGAGTAGTTTAAATGTCCAGGAAGGGATGGTTGAAATGCGGAGTCACGTTCAAGACATCTCCAAACATGGGATGGGCGTTTGTAAGGCTTCAAACACAGGGAACTGGCCTTGGGAGTGTTTTCCACAGTGTATACAAAGCAATTGATAAAATGTCAAATAAATCATGAATGAAGTAGATATATTGTATATTATGTGATTGTAATAGGTGTGGTCCAAAAAAGTATCTTGGAGAATTAGGACTGGAGAAAAAAATTGCTGGAAATCTGAAGAGCTAGTTAATATTCTACAATTCTGTCGATATCAGCTGAGGGTCTTGGCCTTGGAGTCCTTGGAGGACACAAGTTTCCTGGTCCTCAGTGGTAAAACCTAATGGCCTTGTTTACAATGGATTTTAGATGGTCTTAAGACAGATGGATCTGGGCCACCAGTGTTTCATTTATCGTGGTAGACACATTGTTATGGTGAGATGTGATATTTCTATGTTTCTGTGGTGTGAGAAGAGTGTTAGTAGATGTTAAAGTGCCAGACAAATAACAAGTCTCTGTTTCCCATGGTTCCTGTATGTTTGTATAAAACATTTGTGCACAGTGTGAGGAACAATGCAGCACAGTCTCTGAACTTTTAAGAGCTTATCACCTCTTGGAACAGCAAAACCAACTGGGGAGGGTAGTTTTTGGCTTGAAATACCTTGATTCTGAGTCTGATTCTCATCTTGGTCTAGTTCCTACAAAGAAACTTCAGTGCTGTGATTATAATCACTCTACATTCACCTTAATGTCAACTTAGGGAAGAATTCTTTGTAATGTGCCCGGAACTGAATGGCATGATTGCATGCTTCATCATCCAGCCTACAAGTGGCAGTGGTGGATGTTTAAAAATGTGGGCAGTTAAAATGGATGGAGATGCTAATATGTAACTCTGGGAAGACAGTAGAGGTGAAGACTAAAGATACCCTTTGTGTTAAGCAAGTTGGTTCAATGTTGTTGACCTACCTGAAAATGTAGTTGCACCTAGCAGTAGAAAACCCCCCCAAAAACCCCGAAGAAAATAGCATTCATCCACTATCTAATACTGTTTAGATAGTGGAAAGAGGTCATCTGCTTTCACTTCGCTGTTACTTGTTTGTCATCATTGAGGGATCTTTAAGGATCCAGCTGAGAGCCAGTTTTCCAACAAAATGAGAAATGAGAGCAATTAAAAAATGGAAGCAGATGATTGCCTGTATGTTAAAAATCAAAAGGAAATTGAGAACCTTGTCTTTGAGTAATAACAAATATTTTGGCCAGGAGCATGGTATTTAACTTGGAGGAGACAGAAAGCCACTTCATCAACATTAGCTCAATGCAGCACTTTTGGCAACAGCCTAATGAGTTATCAGCTGTTATCCTCTGCGGAGCTGGGGGGAAGGAAAAATTCCTTGCAGGATACAAGTTCATTTCTACATTGCCACAATACATGTCCTCTGTTTCTGATCTGTTTTCTGTCTTTTTGCCTATCGACTGGTTAGAAATTGAGATGTATGTAATAGGGTAAAACACAGCATTGAACTTCAGGCCTTTTCACCAGTTGCTTCAAGTATTTGCATTCTGGTTCTTAGAGGCACTTTTTTGTACTGACACATGTGTATAAATGACCCTTAGCACTGGAGGGAAGGGGGTTACAAACAACGTTCTTTAAAAATCTGGCCACACACTCATTATATTCACTGTACTTGGCATCATGTCACTTGTGATCTAGTGGGCTCCATTCAACTTCCATCCTAAGGCCTCTGCGTAAAGAGTCACTGTGATTGTTTTTAATGCTGTGGCAGGAACAGATGGCAAACATATTTTAAAGTGCTAAAAATATGGAAGGGCAGTAGAAATCTACATGCCAGACAAATATTAAGCTCCCACAGCTGTGACCAATTTTTTTTTTAATAATAAATATCTTATATAGAAGCCCAGTTACTAGAAGGAAATCAGTTGGCGTTTTGAATTTGCCTGGGCTACAGCAGAAGACAGAATAAACTTCTACTTGTAGTTTCCAGTTTGTCTCAGTCATACTAATGAAAAGAAACAAGTAAGTGTGGAGAGGGACAGCTGAAGCCCAGCTCACCATGGCAGAGCAGCATGTAGAGGGCAGCCCCTATAGATCACTGTCTCACGGACGCTGTGTTTCGTCACTCTGAATGGGCTCCTAACATGGGATTTTTATAGCCTTCACAGATGTTTCAAGTTTCTGTCCATCTATCACGCTCTGCAAGGATGATTTCTTTCGGAAGATGCCCTGTGGCTCAAGCAGCAATCTGTACGCGTAACTGTCAGGCTGAAAAGGCTAACGCCCATCCGCTCTGTCACATGCTGTAATCTTACAAGTGCCAAGACAGGAACCTACAGAAAAAATACAGAATATTTCTTAATGAGTTGCTTGTCACTGGCTAATGACAAAGCCCAGGGAAGAGCCTGAAGGCCAGGATATATTTCTTAACTTTTGCTGAGGAGCTCCTTGCTAGAAGCCTGATATATTCAGGAAGAGGAGCCTCTCGCCAGCGAGGGAGGTTTTGCTCGATGAAGAGGTGGTGTAGGGATGCTGCTCCTCTTCACCCCAGTGCAAGCGACGCGTGATGCTGGCACACAAATAAGCCCAGCTTCCCTTCCCTGTGCCTTTAGACTGCGGGGGTACTGGCTTTTCTGCCCCCGCCGTGGCACGGCTACCAGGGCAGCGGTGCTGGTGCGAAAGCGGAGTAGCCCGGGGCAGGTCGGTCTGCCCGCAGGACTGCGGGGTAGGCACACGCTTCCTACAGGGGTGAGGAGGCAGGCACTGTCTCGTTAAGCATCTTAATCCTAGCGAGCGGGAGGTTCTCACTGCTCCATATGACCCAGTGCCCTGCTCCGATTGCACAACCCAGAAAAGCCCTCCCAAAGCTGCGTCCCCACAGTAGCACTGGCTCCTGGCTGTGCGGCAGGCAACATCGAGCAGAGGTCCTCTGGCCATGGCTTCCTGCTGGCAGCTCTTGGCGCTCAGGTTGTTTAAGTCCCTGAGGAACGACCGTACCCAAATTCTTTCCTCCCAAAGCAGGACAGGGGTATCAGGCGGTGTGCCGCCCCAGGATGATGCAGCCCGCTGGGAAACCTCAGTGAAGAAGTCACACATCTCTAAGTTTTCAGGGCCTACTGCGTACATGCAGTGTTTGCTGCAGCCTAGTCTGTGCTCTCAGAAAGGCCCATGTTGGAAATGGTTTTGGAAACGATCCCACAGAGGCCTTTGATTTGATGCGTACAGCCACCCGGCTCAGCCCCGCACTGCCTGAAGGCAGTGACTTCCTCACAGCCAGGGATGCTGCTTGAAGCTCCTCGCCCCGCTGCGCTGGAGGCATCGCTGGGGGAAGGGGTGAAGGACCTAGACCCCAGCTGTGCTCCCCCAGCTGCACTCAGGGCGCTGCTGCGGAGTGCACCGTACCCCCCACAAATGTGCTTTGGGGACCTGAGAGCATGGACCCTTCCAGTGCACACACCCCCCCCCTCAGCTTTTATGGGGCAATATTGGATGTTTCTATGTTAGTACTCTTAAAAACTGGAGTATCAAAAAGCCTTCAAAATTCTGGTTTTTTTGGTCTTTAACATCACATTCAGAGTTTCCTTCATGAGGGGAACCAACAGCCACTTCTAATTAATTTCCCCTGTAGGAAATCGAGTCAGGAAGAGATTTTTTTCCATGCAAGACATAAAGAGGACAGGATATAAAGAGGAGGCAGACTTCAAGGGGAAAACAATCTGAACAGGGTGTGCCAGATCGGGACTTTAAACTGCTGCTGCCTGTTGAGCACGCGCACACACACACACACACATCACGAGCTTGATTTAGTTTGGCTCAGTCGGTAGGTCCCAACATGTACTTGAGGAACCCTCCCCAAACACAAACATGCTCCTATCAAAGCGGAAAGCAGCACGCCTAGCCCAGGAAAAACTTTACAGCTATTAGCATGTTCTTTATAAGCAGCCTGAGCTAACAGCTAACATGTGGCCGGGCTTTGGCCCAGGGATGCTTGCTGGTCTCAGGAAAGAACAGTATGAGTTAGACCTCGTCGCTCTCCAACGTCTGGAGGCAGGAGGCTCACGGCACCTGGTGACACAGCGGGTGACGATGGGTGGGACAGGCAGACCGCCAGCGTGCTGTATGTAATGGCTGGAAGGTCGATGGTAGCTGGAGGGCTGTGACTTCTGGCAGGGCAAACCTGGGCCATACTCAGAACCAGTGAGTAGTGTAATAATATAATTAATAGGTATGCTACCCTAAGTCTTCAGTGGTATAATGTTAAGATGAAAAAATAATGATAATAGAGATGCACTACTCTTGCTAAAGGCAAAATATAAACAATTTATGTCATAGCTATTTTGAGTATAAGCTTTTCTTCTACCTTTAGGCTCTGTTCTGCAAACACTTGACAGAAGTATTTAATTTTGCATAGATATATAGTTCCACTGAATTTGGGGAGGTGTTTAAAATGAGCATGTGTGTAAGATTTTGACTACAGTAAGAAGGCTTTGCTGTAGAGGAACACAAAATCACCAGGCAGGCAGAGCTCTTTTTCTGCAGATGCAGCTGTGGTGGAGTAAACCAGTTAGCATAGGAATGCTGGTAGAGTGAAAACACCCCTAAGAGCCAAACGAGCTCAATCGCAAAGGCAATTTTTGCTGGCCCAAGTTTATCTACGCTGCAGGGAAAATCTTAGAGAGATATTCTGGTCTCCGTTGCCTACTAGTTGTGTCCTTTTGCTTGCAGGCTCAAAGGCAGCAAGGCAGGGACATTATTCACTTCTTTTCTTGCCCCCTTGCTATGGCCCTGGCTATGGTGTTTCAGGGACACAGCACTGCTCCTCGCAGCACTGACCTGTAGAGCAAAGTGGTCTGAAGTCTGCAAAAGTCTTGGTTATGGCTTTGCATACACACAGCATGGTCCCTTCATCTCCCTACACAAAGAAAAGAAGGTGTATGGATAACATTAACTATATAGTCTTTACTGAAATTTCAGATAGGCACTGTCTGGGTTTAGGGTATCTTTATCCCAGATTTTTAGGGTGGAAATTTCTGGGTCTGATTCTGATCTGTGCAGTTCACAGAGTGAATTAGCTTTATAGTTTTCTGCTGTGCAGACACACTACTAACCCATGTGGCTCCTTACATTTCGGGTGCTATCAAACCCTCAGGTAACATCTTAACACAAGCTGACAATGGTTTCAGTGCTGATGTGTTGTGTGCCATTTATTGATTAATTTAACCTAATGAAATGATTTCTGCATCTTAGAAATTTCATAACTGAAGTCAGACATATTCTTCAGATTGTGATATTGTTCCTTCTTCAGCTGCAATATTCAGGATTTACGTAGTATTTTTTTTCTGCCAGTGAACCCATTGGGAACAGCATGTGGGTAGCGTAGCCAAGACAGCGCTCAGAGACTTTAAACAATATGGCTGAAATCCAGACCCTATTGAAGAAATGGCAGCACTCCCATTGACTTTAGCAGGATCAGGATTTCACGGCTGTTGTGTGAAAAAGTTTTCCCAACACCCAGTATCTGCAGATTTAATTTATGATACAGCTTAAAAACTGCATTACAAGTACTGGGATCCTGTGACACTTGGCTCAGATAAGGTGTTTAAAAATAGCTTTAAACTTAATTGAAAACAAGATGAATCTCCCTTGTCTCTTCATTCAGGGTCAAAAGGCATGAATTTCATTCACTAAATTATCAACACTTAAAACTTTTTCTGCATGATTAGATTATTACTAAGAGTCAGGACAGCAGAGATCCTCCCACTGCATTGACCTGTGAACTTTGTTAAATCTTTTGACAGGGGTCATTGTCTATAGCGTGATAGTGAATGACTTTCCAAAACGGAGCCATTCTTTCAGTTGTAACATGAAGCTGGTGCTCTTTTCTAATGGGTTGAAAACATTAATTTACATTGATGACATTTCTTGTCAATTTATGCACCAGCTGAATTTGTTGATTAGTCACAAATGATGATGTGCTGCTTATGGACTGTTGTTATTGTACCTTTACAAAAAACTGCAGATACTTCAAATACTTTCAGAATTAGAAATCACTTCTTTTCTTCGATGTGCAAAATGTGTCTGAGACTAATACTTAAAAGGATGTATTTACCAAATGAATCTCTGCAGAGTACTGAGTGAGTGGGAAGTTACCTAGGAAGAACCTGTTTATACCTTTTCTCAGAACAGGTACGCCACATTTCTAAATGTCTTGTTATAGCTTAAATCTCTTGTATGGTATTTTTATGGAAACATAATTCTTTCAGGATTCCCACTGTTATGGTCTCCAAGTCCTTTAATCTGAGCTGACAATTTGTAAGACATGTTCTCACCTCCAAACTCTTTCCCCAGTCCCAGTTTCCTTTCTTCTGTGGTACATATTTTAAATTTCCTGAAAGTGTTTTGCAACTCTGATGGCAAAGGATGTGATGGCAAACACCAGTGAAATTGAACCTCTTTTGGATTCCAGTGTCTTTCTGTAAAATATGTGCCCAGTTATTGTCCTCCATATCAACCTTCCTTAAAACACTTGTTTTCAGTGATGCACACAGGAAAAAACTGCCATTGATTAGGTGGCTGATATGCTGGGACCGTTTCTTCCCATGACCTTTCATAATGGTCTCAGTGGTCCCTTTAGTCAATTGTGTCTTGATTTGTACACTGAAGATATTTGTGTACTTCAGGCACAAATATAAACCCAGTGTGCTTTTAGCTTGCAATTTAGCTCTCCAATGATTTAAATGTGTCTGTCCTTACAGGCTGAGACTTGAAGGCAATCTTGGCAAGCCAAATTCTGCTTTTATATATATGGCCGAGAGAGAATCTGAGAAACTTTATAGCTTTCCCAAGGTGTGAAGGCTGTTCTAGAGCACGAGCCACTCTCCTCCTCTCAAACAAAAGGATAGGTTACAGCCAGCCATGCTTTTTGGATACGTTAGTGGATGTTCATGCTGGTTACTTACCCAGGGATTCCTGGCAGATTTATAATGAATTACTATGGTCTCTTCCTTTGTCAATTCAGCTGTATACAGGACTTAGCAGTATTATTTTGTAGATGGCCTCATTTAAATTATGGATGACTGCTATGTATTATTGAAGACTTGTCTGTCTTACGTTGTTATTGCTGACACAAGTAATAACTGACAATTTTGCTGATAAATGACATCAGGGCAACTAGGTTGTGGCTTGAATTGCACATGGCATGCAAACAGTTTGCAACAACCTGTGTGCCAGAATATATAATGTGACCCAGACAAAATCAGCTTGGGAGACGCTGGGTTTTCTTCTGCCCTCCAAGTTTTCTCCATAACAGCTGGAGAGGTAGAAATTTCATCCCTGCTGGTGCACACACAGCCCCATCGTGACCAGTGGGTAGTGCTAGCATGGCGTTGCCGGATAACTAGTATCCCTGATGAGGTTGCCATGGGACACAGCAGTGCCTCAGCTCAGCTGCCTCCTGTGGCATCAATGGGTCTCTCCTCCTGGCTCTCTGAGGTACAGGGCACATGTTTCATGGCCCTCAAACATATATGAATAGTTTTGATGATAAGGTCAAGAAATTTGATTGGTTTTTTCCTAGGGGATTTAGAAACTGAGGACTTAAAGTCTTTGTTATAACGAGCTAAATAAGGGGAAAATCTTCCCTCAGATATCCTGCAACAGTAGATCATGCTTGTGAAGTATTCTGTAGATCTTAACATTAGTAAATCTATTAATGAAAAGCTAGTGGTCCTGTGCCTTTGCTGTACTTAGCAAATGCCAATAAATTTAAACATGCCCTGGGATGGGCATCTGCGCACCAGAATGAAAATTTAGGTTAGTAAGTGGTTAAAATGGTCCATTCCACTCCTTGAGTACATGCTTTCAGTGCCAGCATATTTGTACATAAATAAATATTATTTTTAATCAGGATGAGTTTATGATCTGATTCCTATGGCTTCCAGCCCTGACTACAGATAGACATCTAAGTGTAGGAGGGAGGCTGAAGTGTCTCGTCAGCATTTCCTATATCCATTTGGGACTGCTGGGTCCCCCCGCAGATCCGTTCCAGGTCCTTCAGCTGTGATTCAGAGCAGTGGATAGGGACTGTTTTCTTCCTGCAGAGACCTGCGCTTATTAGCTCTGCTTAAATCGGTGTACTGTTACAGAAAGTACCTTAGAATGAAGGGTAATTTAAGAGTCACTGGTGATACCAGCAGTTATCTTGTAGTGTAGTGTTAAGGGTGGTACAAGAAACTGCACTGTACTGTTCGCAAAGTGAAGGGAATGGTCAATTCACCATTATCTGGAGAACCAACAGGACAATGGCTTAAGTATTTTGGTCCAAGACCAGAAGTGGCGATTGAACAAGCAAAGATGAAGAGGATCTTGGCTGAAAGTGATGGAAATTACACCTACTAGGGAACAGATGCTCCACCAATCTGGGTTGAATAATGCTTTCAAATGTTGATGTTTTTGGATGTGGGTAGTAAACTTAATGCCAAAATCAAAACTGATGACATCCAGACCAACCTGATGCTAGTTCTCTTTCTTTTCAACTTCCTCTGTTGTTTCTCAAGCTCTGTTTTGGACTTTTGGACTCAAATAAATCTCCCAAATTTGTTTCTCAGTTGAAACTCTCTAGTTTCACTTGGAAAGCTCTGAAAAAACTAAATATTTTAAAATGGCTTCAATGTACAATAATAAGTCAGATTGACTTCTTTTGGAATTGAACTTATTCTTGTCTAAATTTTCTTATGGATATCAGTAACACTTTTGTCAAAGTTGTTCTGAGAATTAGATTAATATTCTTTCTCAGATTTTAATAAAGATGAAGCTGAGCATGAGGAGAGGTTAATGGATAAGTAGAATGGAGGAATAGATGTGGAAATTATTTTATCTGAGATATGAAAAAACCTCAGTAAATATATCCATATAGAAGGGTTTTTTCAGAATCTCCATTTCAGAATATAGAAGGGATTGGAATATTAAATTACAAGTCCAGTAAGAAGGATAGTAACTGAATCCATTAAATGGGACAACTGGAAATGCACAAACATAAAGTAAAAAAGGGTAATTTTTGCGTGATCTGAATAGTGTACAGATTTTGGAAGGCATTTTAAAGAACTGCAGAAATGGGAAGCCAAACGGAAGGTGATTTAAATACAACATGAGTTTACAAGGAGATTAGTTGCCTAGATTACCAGGCAACTTCATTTTTAGACAAGATTAATGCAGTAGATCTTATTTAGTTAGACTAATACCATGCTTATGCACAAAACTATGCAAATTGGAGGCAACTGGCACTAGAGAAAAAAAAAGTAAGTTGGGAAAACCTTGCAAAAACTAAGCTGATTACAGACAGCCCTGTTTAGGCCATAGTCTTCCTCAAAGAATGATCTTAAAATGGTCGTCTTGATTTTTAATTAATTAAAAGTTTAATTAACTTTGCTGATACTAAATGAAAGTTGCTTGTAACCAAAAGTTGGGAGTTCTTATCAAAAGTGAAGGAGAACAGGATGAATGGAATAACAATAACAACTGCAGAAATAAAAATGGGATGAAATATAATAGTACAAATTATGTAGTCTTAAGAGTTTATGAAGTTGATTTCTCTATCAGACAGGCACTTATCAGCTGAAAATGGCAGCCATGGAGGAAGGTTTTTCTCCACTACCTGATTAGAGAGTCACCTATGAACAAGCAACATGGTGGGCTAAGGGAAAGACAAATGTGACCTCAGGAAAGGTGTTTCTAGCAGAAACAAGGAAATTTTACATTTCTACAAAGTTGTTTGAATACTTCATCTGGCTTATTGTGCACGGTTACCTCTGTTCCTCTGCATCACGTTCACAGAGGGGCTACCAAGGTGACCATGGGAGAGACCCTTGGCTTATTTCCCATTGTGAAACAAAGGCTGAGAGAGGACTTGCTTGTTCTGAGCAAACAGCCAAAGAAGGGCAGAAGAACAACTGAAGAACAGTCTTGACGCAAGAAGAAATGGGTATCAAATGGCTGCTAGTAAGCTCAAACTGGAAATAGGAGAAGGTTTCTAAGGCCTGGAGAGGTGTGTCCTAGCAGCACTCTCCAGTAGAACAGCTGCAGCCGGGAGTCTGATTCATTTCAGTGTAGAACTTCTTGCATCTATTATCTGTATTACGCAATTTCCTTTAGCAGCAGGGATGAAACTTCATGATGCAAGATGTTTTTGTTTAGTATTCCCTTTACACTAAGAGTATATGAACCACTCTTATTAGAGTATTATTTTAGTCTAATATTTATTTTTATTTTTATCATTTTAAATCTTCCCAGGGAAGAAAATAACATGACCAAATTCTGATATTTGGAAAAAAAGAACTTTAGGACATATACATCCATCCTCCAAATCTCATTACTGTGCTCCAGAACAGGTGTTAGACCTCTTCAAAGAAAAGGTCACTCAAATTTATTGAAGACGGAAAAATGCTCATTTTGCTGATACATATTTTCCCTTAGCCTCCTTCTCATAGATGTCTGAACTGCTTCGGTTCATTTATTTTCCTTAAAATTTTCAGGCTTCTGATGACATCTGACATGGAAAGTCTTGGCTTTAGGCATTGAAACCTGTTCAAGCTGTAAGCAAGTAAAAACAAAGTCTTGGAATAGGTGACATTAATCATAAGTGGTATTCCCAGCTCCTTCCTTCACATGCTTATCTACATCTAGGGATATAACTATTTATATAATATTTTTAGAGATACATATTTTATGTAAAAATACCAAGAATCTTTGCATAGTGTTCACATAAAGAGAAACACACTGACTGAATGCATGCATTATGATTCAGAATTGGAAAGTTTCCTTATCATTTTATACAATAAAGCTCCTGAGAAGACTTAACAAAGGACTGAGAGTTCACTGGATGATAGATAATTTTAGAGTTTTTCTTTAGAAATAGCTATAGTTTAATAATAAAATTAACTAGGATTTACTTTTAAAAGAACAACTAAAAAAAAGAACAAGATGAGCATTTTGGCTTGCTCAGATATTTTTCTTTTTTTCCAGATCAATTTATTCATTGGTTATGTTTAGACTGTGGCCAGGAATTTATGTTGGCAAATCATGATGTTTTATGAACTTCAGAGATCATGTGAGTCCTCATAAACAAGCAGAGAACATGTGAGAAAACCTGCTATCAATTTCCCAGAAACTAAACTGGGAAAGTGAACTGGGAAAAAAGAAATATAGAAAACATTCTTTCTCTAAAATGTACAAATAGTGCAATCTTAATTTGAGAATATGCAGTTCTTAATGCTCTATTGTTCATTATCTTCCTATTCTAAAACATAGTCATGAAGCAGCAACAGTAATATATGCCTCCTGGACAATCCTAGCTATAAATACTGGAATATATCGGGCAGGTTAGCAGTCCAAAGGATGAAAAAGTAGGGTAAATGGATCAGACCTTTACTTCTAACCTAACATATTTAGGGTTCAGATTTTGCACTGAAATCCTTCAGTAAGTATCTTAGAAGATATTTTGGACAATACTCCAATGCTTGTAATGAGCATTATCCATGCTGAACTATTTGATCAGCTCTGTTGTTAAAATAACCAGTTCAACTGCAAAAATCCCCACAACACTACTCTACCCTCTGTTTGGCTATGGATACTCATTTGTGTGAACTGATTGTTTCCCCAGTGTTGTGCTTATCTACCCCACTGGAGGATCTAGAATACAGTGTCTCATCTCAAAATATTGCTTCCACAGATAATATGGCACTGTTTTATATATATTTTAAAGAGAACAGTGGTAGGCATGTTTTAACTTCAGTGATTGGTTTTTGGTTTGTAGATTAGGAATAGGTTTTTGTGCACAGCCTCTCACAGACACGTATGCCCAGATTGTTAAGTGGCCTCATTAATAATAATGACAATAAAAAATAATTAGCTTTTGAAGTGATATGTGCAGCCCATTTTGATGCCATGCAATAAGCAAAATGGTTATAACGAACTCTCGCTCAACATAGAAAAAGAAATTCGTAAATTTATTTTATTCTTTATACATATTTAATTAACAACAACAACAACAACAACAACAACAACAACAACGTACTATATTTACCCTCTTTGTGTTATATATTATTCTTTCAGCTGCAGAGAGGCTTGAGCTGAGAGCAGGTTCTCATCCTGCCAGGCCAGCAGTGGCCAGTCCTGGCTCTCATGCCAGGACTAGGATTAGGGAAGAAGTTTTGCCTGGTACATGAGCAAGGTAAAGTAATATTTCAAAGGAATGCCTTCAGGTTGTTGAAAGAGAGAAATCAGAGGCTTCTGAGCCTAGCTACCATCCCAAGATCCTCAGCTGTAAGCCCAGGCCAGCCCCATACAACTTCTGAGGAATCATATTTGTTAATAAAAAATTACAAGTCAGTATAAGAGAAATTACGCCAAACTTCGTCACTCTGCTGATTTAGATTTTCCCTCGTTTGGGGTGGTGGGAGGAGGAGGAGGTCAGGTAGAAGAGAATTAAGATGTTACCATTGTCTGTTGTTTTTAAAATAAAAATCACCATAAATTTAACTTTTGAAATTTCAATTTGTACAAAAAAGGTAAAATCAAGATTAAATGTTTTAAAATTGTATAGGCAACAATTCAACTGAACTATTCTGAATTTTTGTGTCGATTATTGGTTAATTAAAAAGTTTGGTTCAAAACAAAAGAAGTGCAAATAAAAAGACTTTGAAGGTCATCACCGTTGATACAATGTACTATTTTTTGTAGCTTAGGTAGTACATAAGCATGTATCTAGCCATAAAATACCACTGCTCTGTGCTATCATACTTTCTCCTCCCTCTGGCCATCTAGGAATTTGTCTAGAATAGGAATAATTCTTCATTTTCCTACCTGTTGTGAGATGCAAGTTAACGTGACAGAGTGTGGTGGTGCTACTGTGCAAAATAATCATGTGCATGTAAATGAACACAGGCTGCATTTCTAAAAAATCAGATGCTGTATTTCAGCTTCCTGGATGCTTTGCTTATGCGAGTATCAACAAGATAATTTGCTATAAAAAGCACTGTGATCAAACCAGGACATGTGTTCACCTTACACCAGGCTAATTAAAAGGAATGCTTTTTTTTCTGAATGGCTTTTACAAACCTGGCAATGAAAGCATATTTCTGGTTTGGACAACAGCAAATTAGTCTCATGTTGATCATCTTGTCTCCAAATTTTATTTACCTATTTGGGAGCCAAGGACATTTTAAGGGCCATCTCCAAGAAAGTCTTGAAATAGCAGAACCAATTGTTATTAAAATATGTGAACTACTGTACAACATAGAGGAAAACTGTTCACGTTATGTGAGTATGTCCAATGAATCACCAGGTTGCTTAGCTGGGGTCTGGGACATGATGCCTAGATTTCAGAGATACCAAGGTATTTAAACAAAGGTTGGCAGCTATTTCTTTTTTCCCTTTATGTGTATATGTGCTCTTAACTTGTGAAGCCAGATGAAGAACTAAATTAGCTAATAAGTTAAATAGGGAATTCCATGGTATTGCATTCAGTCTGCAAGATAAAAAATCTGTTTTTCTTATCACAACTCTAGTTAGGATCTTGGTTATGCTCCTGTAAGACATCTAGGAAGTTATTAGAGAGATCTTGTTTCTGCTATGATGCTAGTTCCAATGTGGCAATGGTTACATTACACAATAGATGTTTTACCAGCACAGCCAATGTGACAACCGTGGGATGATTTTGTCACATGAGGTGACTGGCAACTGGGGAGAATCAGTTCAAATCCTCATTCACAGCTTTGCTGTGTGACTCTTAAGAAATCATTTAATCAGGTATGGTCCCCCCACCTGTGCTGGAAGTCAGTAAAACCTCTCATCACATTATGTCTGTCCTTCAGATCTACTGAGAATTTAGATTTCTGTGTAGGAAGGGGATGAAGGGAATTCTCCAAATGAAGCATCAATCCATGAGATTAGTGGGAGATCAATCTTTAAGGTATCCATAAGAACAATCTCACAAATTCAGGTGAGCAACCATTACACACACAAACACTCTGCTGAAAATAAAGGGATTGTATAGATGTACTCACTTCTATAGCTCAGTTGGCTATAGTTAAGCAGCTCAGGTGAGTAAGAATTTTTCATATAGATAAGCATCTGCCTCCCAGTCCCTCATTTTTACCCTTACCGCAATAGTGCTACAAAGACAACCTTTCCAACACATGTGAATGCCTCCTGTCAAATGAATCTTAAATACGATAATGATGCCCCTTATCTGAAAATGAAAGCTAATAATAAACAGCAGCGAGTATTTCAGGAACGCATGTTCCACATCACAACTTCATTTCAATGAAATCTTTAGGAGAAAGCACCAACAATCAAACTTGGAAAAACATACAGACTAAATTTACCCTTACCTGTGCCAAAAATAACAACATAAAAGTTAACTAGGAAAAGTATTCAGCCTTATTCGTTAAAAACAAAATGATTCTTAAGCATGATTAGAGCATCACTTGCTAACTTTCTGTAGAAATAACTCAAAGCAGCTATTTTATGAAAAGTTAATCAATTCCAAATTTTCATATGTGGCCTATCAAAATATGTGCATAAACATCTTTATTCCAGAAATGAAGTTTCTATTTCTCATTATTATATCTGACAAGTTTTGGAAACACAGATCATGCATTCTCTCACATTTAATGTAAAACAATCACTGCTCTATTTTTCTGTCAGATTAATTTTTTCGCTCCTAATAGCTCATGCACTTACGGGCTCTTCTGACAGCTATTTTTGCAGCAGAGCTGCTCTCTCCTCTGACCACTGACATTTATTAATCAATTGATCAATAAGTCATTTGAACCCCCCTTGGGAATGTTGAAATAGCCGTTGTCCCTCTCAGGTTGCCGAACTAAATGATTGTGTTGTTGTTTGTGTTGTAATGGGGAGTGTTATGGAGCTCTTGTTACAAACGGAGTATGAAATCTAAAGCACACTGGAGGGCTATCAGTCGCCTTCCTACTGATGCAGAAATGATGATTTGTTCTTGAGAAACTGCCTCTTCTTGCAAATACATCTGTATGAGCTTAACTTATGCATACCAATAGCTCAAGAGACCTCAGAGGGTGTGAAACTCTGATCTCCGTGAAAATCTAGGCACATGAAAAAGTGTTTTTAAGATGGGTCCCAGAACAATGCTATCTATTTATTCCTGTCCCACCTTTATCTTACTTGCAAAAGCCCATGAAAGGGCTGCTCAAGGAAAAGCAAGTTGGGCTTCTTTTTACTTTGAAGTTTTGGCATGAGTTTTTATTGAGTATAAATTGATTTAGCTCCACTGAGGTTGCTCACTCACCCCGCAGTGAATATCTGGCCTTCATACTTTCTGAAGTATAATGCATGTTCATTTTCCATTTAAGCAAAAATTCTATTCCCCCTACAAAGAAGACTTAGTTGCTATTTTTGCAAGAAGTGGCGGATGCCAGATAAATCCATACTGTAAGGATCATAACATAGACAAGCAGGATATGTTTGTGGCAGAAACTCCAACAGAGAGACAGAAACATTGCAGATCATTCCTGATCAAAAATGAAATTCAATCGCTATTTGGAATGGTGCTGCACTACTCTTACATTTTGAAACATCGTGGCAAAATTAAAATTATTACTTTTTTCTCCTAAAAACAAACTGTTAGATCTGCAACCAGACACAGAGCAGGAGGCAGCTCTATCTGGTTTGCTTCTCCTGAAGTCTGGTGCGGATTATTTATGAATGGAGCAAAAGCACATTGTCTTGTTCCTGGGGCACTTCAGAAATTCATCATCTTAGTGGCATTGTGCCACTAAGTGCCACTCCTGATTTTGCCACTGTCATAATGAGCAGAAGACTTTAAATATGGCAGTGGCTGGAATATCGACAGATCCAGAGAAGACTCTGATCTTCCACTCAGTGACAGCTCTTGCTGCTTTTAATGGGAATAGAGATGGAACTGCAGGAAATTTAAGGAAATGTTATTTCTCTGTCTCACCTACAGATGAAGTTAGACCATGGAAAGGAGGTGCTTAGGTAGATTAGAGGACTGGGCAGTGTGAATATTCACATGTCCTTGGATGGCTGATCCCCAGGCAAGTCCCTCACATCTGTAAATAACTTGTGCCACTGCTAATGACTGAGGAATTATGTGTCCTGGTGCCTTACAAACAGAAAGTCTAAAACAAGGAGGAAATGAGCACTGGAAGAAAAATAATATGAGGAAAAAATAGTAGTAGGCACTCCTTAGGAGATGACTCTGGAGTTTCCAAATAGCAATGTCTGTTGCAGGTAACACCACAAAAGATGTAACACCATACACTCCCTCTGAGTGGCAGAGGTCTATAGAAGCTAAGATATTAATTATTGAAGAAATTTCTTCTCTTCCCATTAGTAAGATCTCACACAGAAAGGTTGTGTACTAGGAACATCAGTTTTTCACCAAAAGGGTAAAAAAGGAGAAAGATGAGGGTGAAATTTTCTTAAAAGCCAGAGACACTAACTGTGAAACCTCCTCACTGGGAACAGTGTGACTACAGACCTCAGTATTTCAGTCAAATGTAAAATTAATTTCTACTGCCTGGCTTTCCTTTAATTAAAAAAAAAAAAAAGGAGAGGGCAGGGGTCATCTCAGTCATGTAAGAACTTCAACTTTTGTGGTTGGAGCTATTTGTATGCTTTAAACATTAAGTATATGCAGGTCTGTGAGGGCTGAGACACAGACTGTTGCTTTGCTCCCACTTGTTTCTGTGTGCCAATTAACAGTCGCTTCCTTCCAATCAAGCACAGGCAGCTGAGATGTCTGGCAATCACATCAGGAGAAGCTCAGCCTGGAGAAAGATATTTTTGGGATTGCACTGCCTCTGTTTAGACTTGTCTTGTAAGAAAATCCCACAAATGCACCCTTAAAAAATCAGATTGCAGGAACATTGAGCAATCCTTCAGTTATGCTAAGTACTACTTCCACTTGCAATAAAATAATCTTGACCAGAAGGAAAGATAATAAAAGTCGTCAGGAAACCTAATGTCTGGACCTCTAGCAGAAATCACATGTTAGTGTCCTCTGCTGACCTTTGCAAATACATGTGTGCAAATTGACTGTATGTATTCTTTAAAATCAATAGTTCTAGCTGATAATACAGAAATGTGAGACTAATGGATGAAGAATTAAAATGCCAAACCAAAGGGTTAAAATTCATATTAATATGGACAGCTAAGGCCAAGTCATTCTGCAGAAATGAGGGCAGCAGGTCACTTTGACAGTTTGTCCATAGTTAATGGAAGTTTATTGACCCAACTGTGTGAAACCACAGTGAATATTGCATATCACTTTGTCATATGGAAAAGGCACGTTTATGGATTTCTGTTTCATCAGCTAGAGTGAAAAATCTTTTTTGAATCCCCTCCTTTTTATTTTTTCAGATCAGTGTGGCCTCTTCATAAACTCCTACTGCAAACATCTCAGTATATCTTCTGGTCTTAAAGATTTGGAGGTTTTTCTCATTTTAAAGAGGCCCACATCACGGGCCCGCCTCCATAGAACCTCACATAAATCCCAGCAAGGAGCCGAGTCTGTGCAATACAAAATGTAGCTCCAAACACTGTCCAGGGAAACTTTCCATTGCTGCCACCCCACCCCACCAAGACATTATTTGGCTGCATTCAGTGCTTTTGTACATTGCAATCTGTTATTTTTCATGCATTAGCACCCTTGTGCTTGGTGATACAAAAAAGATCAACGGTTTGTCTCTGCTGGTGAACTTTCATTGTAAAATGTAAGCAGGAACAGGTGATGTATAGTGGTTTTATATAAATATCACAATGTTTCCGTAGTGAGGACATGGTGTTCCTAGTTTCACATATTGCACAAATGTAGTATAAGAGAAAAGTCCTTTGGTGAAAGAATGGTAACAATAATAATTAAATAACAGACAGGAATGTTTTGACTTCCTGTATAATTTGGATCAAGATTAGTCTATCTTCCATATTTTTACAGAATCAGTCTGAAATGTAGGAACTTATATTTTTACTCTACCAACTTGTGTGCAAATTTACTGAAAACAGTTGGAAATTTGGAATTTCTGATGTGATTTTCTTTTAAAATTTTCAGCTTTTAAACCAGCCAAACTAAGAAAATTCAAATAGCCATAATGACCTGTTAAAGATCAACAGAACAAGTGAAGTCACTGAAATGTTCCATTTAAACTTCACAGGTTATGAATTTAGTTTTAATTATTTCAAAATATGTTTTAAGTATGTTATTAATTTTGATGTATTGTAATAGTGAAAGACAATTAAATGCTTCTACTTTTCCCCACTGAAAATTGCACTACATTCCAGAAAATAATGTTAAATTAAAACACTTATTTTTGGTAAAGAACTCTTCCGTTGAACATTTTTGCCTCTTTTTACTTGGAATTATTTATAAAATGTTCCAAATTCTCAGGTTTGGTCTGCAAAGGCTAAATATGTGTGGGGGTGCATGGAACAGAAGCAGTTTTTAATTTCGGAGAATTAACCTCAGTAGGACAAGGCTCTGCTCACGACAGCTGCAAACACTGGCATACACTGAGGTAAACATGTTTAAATTACATAATTTCCAGACCACTGATTTTTTTGCAACTAACTCCGGGGCAGTTCCCTTGAAAGAAAAACTCAAGGACAGATTTGTGATGCAACTTTATTGTATCTATTAAAATATGGCAGAAACATTCTGCTCTGGCTCTGTATTAAACATATTGTCCTAATATGCGACTCATGCAAGTCTTCTGCTCCCTCCAACTGGACTGAATGGTAACAGTCACTAATAGCCTGGACTAACAATAGATGCATTTTCTTTGAATTTCACATGTTTGTTTGTGGCTTTTTTCCTACCAGAAATTATCTGATGTTTTTTGGGTGGTTTATTTCTCTTTCATTTTCTGGCTTGACACTGAGAACAAAGCCAGTGAGTCAGTGCAGAAGCCATTAATCTGCAGTATTGACAAGTGCATGAAGTGGCAAAGGAAGTTAAAGATTTTTATCAACTTAAGCATAAAGTCAAATCCCAACATTTCTGCCTATTTTTTAAAAGATATGTTGATCTGCACACATGCTCTCCTTGCTTCCTTCCCAACATACGTCTCTTCAAAATGGAGGAAGCATCTGATTAACTACAGGGGATTATCTCAGGGCCAGCTTCTGGCAGCCTCACTTCTCTTGGAGGGCGTCTCCCTTTTGGGTAGTCCTACAGAAACAAGTTGATTGAAGAGGAAGCAATATCCTAATTGGGTAAAGGTGTTGGGCCAGTGAGGTATTTGTGAGGAATGCTTCTCAGCTAATTGTTTAGAATAGTCAATGTAGAAGAAATGTTGGTGGTCAGTGAGGTGGAAAACAGGGTAGGAAAGGACAAAAGGATTTTTAAATTTGAAATTTAGACAGCATGGAAAGATACATTCCTGGATTGATAGCTGGCATTATTATTTAAATTGTACCATAAGTTTCTTCAAATAAAAAATGAAATATAGCACAGAAACCTCTTCAACATCACTATGATCCCTACCCCATAAGGTGTTCATAGACAAAATGTGAATTGTGGGTATATTTGTCTCTGATTACCTGAACTTGGGATCTCTTGAATTACAAGTGATAGCTCTGCTTGGTGAAGACACATATATTGATGTGCAAGTAAGGTAAGTCAGCTTAAAGGGAGGAAACACTTCAGGTTTCCTAAGGTGGTTGAAACTACTCACTAGTTGAAATATGGAAAATAAAATAATTTTGGAGTTTATTTCAGTAGTAGCATTCTCAGAACATGGCATGGTACCTTTATTCTTCTTCCATGGTATTAGTTCGCCATGGATGTACTCTCTTGTCTTGTAAAAGCATGAATCAGTTGCAGTATCCTGATTGCAAAAAGGAGTAACTCAGAAGCTGATGTTGGTGCTAAGCTTACCAATGAGCTTCCAGAAACGAGAAGGGATGTGGACCTCTTCCCTCCTGTGCTGGACCAGTGAGCAATCTCCTCCTGGAAGAGATGTTTTAGGAGGCAACAAGGCAGGAGCATTTTTTGGGGCAAGAACAAGAATCCAGGGCTCTGCTTGTCCTCCGTAGCTTCACGTGCTGTGAGTAGAGTCAGCATTAGCTCAAGTTGATATAATGTCAAGAGGTTTTGCAAAACAATTCATTCCCTAATAAGTAGAGAGGGTATTCTTTTGTACCAGTACTTCTTTAAGTAGTGCTATAGCAGAAACAGCCATAAAAGATAATAAAAAAGGATTGAAAGAATTGCACCTCTTGCCCTCCAATAACTTGTTCTTAAGCTGCTGGGTGATCGTATACTCTGCTTCAGAAGGAGAGTACCACAATGAACTGAGTGAGAAAACATTATGGGACTCCCTCAGGAAAGCAACTTTCAGTCTCATGCTTCTGGTATTTTATGAAATATTAGCTTAAATAAAGACAGGTTTAGCAGAAAATAAAGATGCACCACCCAGGGCCACAGAAGATGTGGGCGATAATGGAAGAATATTGGAGTACTGAATGAAATGAAACACCAATCGCAGTACTGTTTTTTTTCTATCAGTTCTGTTACTGGTGAAGATGAAAATACGAATGGCAATAGTGAGACAAGAGTTGCCCTTGTGGAGGCTTATGTTGTCTAATGTTTCTTGCCAAGAGGACGTTTCCAGCCCCATTTTCAGACAGTAGAGCTTGTCAAAACAGTCTGAATAATTCCCCAAAGACGCATCATTTTCCTGTAAGTGTCATGACAGCTTTGTGATAGATGCCTTCATTTTCATATAATAGTCAAAAAGGGAAGAACACCTTTTATTTCTTCTCAATGAGCACGAGATTTTCAAAAGTCTTTGGTGTCCTAAAACTGCTCCAATTAAATTCAAGATATTTTCTGACTAGCTTAAGTGGAAGAAAGAAGTTAGGGCCACTTAGAGCACTTCGGAAAATCCTACACTTCTTTTTCATGCATTATTCAATCCCTTTATGTGCTTATGCAAGCTCAAAGGGTGCAATACAAAATGCTCATATCCACACCCTTGTCAAAGAGTACTTAACAGATAAAAACCCTCTGTCAAAAAAATCTGAACTATGGCTTAATTTAAGAACCATTCAATTTTGTCATATTTCCTTATGGTAATTTTTAACAAAAGTACATCACTACCGACAAACACCCCTTTAACAATGGTATATTAATTGAATTAAGATGGAGAATAAAGGAGACATTACAGGCAGTTAAGTGTGAGAAAACATGTTCGACACTGAATAATTAATTTTCATTCCAAGATAAAAATGTTGCCCATCGATTTACAACCCCTTCTGGCTATAAAGCCTTTTGGTGGAAACCTGATTCTTAATTATTGTCACAGGAATGCTAAGCTTGTCAAAAAGCTATTTCCATCGTGATGATCAGCCTTAACTGCTTGGAGCAATTTTTGTGCCATACTTAACAGCTGCTTCATCATTTGTTATCTTTTCAATTAAGCACTCTATTCCTACATGGCTCATAATCTCTACCGAAGAAAGAAACACACATGCAAACACACACGTGCTTACATACAAGTACATACTCTCCTCAGCATAAAACCTCAACAGCTGCCTGTCTCTGTTTTTCTTTATTATGCAGCAAAGAGTTCAAACATTTCTATGAAACACTAGTGGAATATTTGGACTGTTATGTGGCATGTACAGATACTCTCAAAATAACACAGAAGAAGGCTTCAAAGCACCACATCAGCATTTTCAGTTTATATAGTTCTGTCTATGCCCCACCACATTTCTGTCTGCTAAATTCACTCTGCTCTTTCAGTGACAGAACTGAAAATAGACTGATTATGCCATTAAAAAGAGTAAGCAGAAACATGCTTCTCCCCGAAAACATTATAGTGGTGCATTTACTATTCTGAAACTAGGTGTTTGTAAATTGTCCTTTCCATAGTATAGATTTTGTTTTTCCTATGTGGCTATTTTATTTGGATATTTTGTGAGACTGAGTGCTTTTTGCCTGGATGAGTTTAGCAGAAAGCAAAGAGGGAGGGATGTCAGCTGTCTTTTTCTCCTACAAAATGAGAAGGGAATACAAATGAGGAAATTGGTCTTCCTCCTCTGATGGTCTTAATTGCCAGGATGACAGTATCTCCTGTAAGTATTTTAGTTCTGCACACGCAAACGCACACAAGAAAATTTGCTGGTTCATTGGTTCATGATGTAAATCAATTCAAACTTAATTTGAGATACTTCATTTAGACTTCTTGTTTGAACCAGTGATCTGTGGCAAATCTTGTTTGTGCAAAAGCAGAAACAGAAGTTAATAGATATAGAGTGCCAAATTATGTTGCCAGACCAACCACTTTAACTAAGTTTTTTACCTGCAGATTTGACTAATAATCAAGGATGTTTGTAGAAAGGTATTGACAAGGTATTTAAATATTATTTGCTGTCAAGTGAAAATATGAATGTGCCTTTGTGAATTTGCTAAATTGAGAGTTGGGTGCATGTGTGAAATAACTCTGTTATTCCAAGTTTGGAAGCTTTTCAGGGGATACTTATTTATTACCGCAGAAACTGGCATTTATGATAAGATGTTATAAACAACTGTTCTTCATGAGAAATCTGATCTATCAATGAAGCACATGCTTAGCTCTATTGCTGGAACTGTTCAATTTTTTTGTTAGATTGGAATTTAAATGAATTTTCATGAAGAATTTTATATTATACTTGTACCTTCTAAGATGAAAATACTGTCATCAGCTTTATTTGGGCAGGACATGATGGTGGAATGGGACAGGAAAATTCAAATCCTTTTTGCATGTATTGTATATAAAGAAGGAAAGTCCTTCTTTACAGTTATAATTATGGTAGGCTAACCACAAAAACTTTTGTATTGTATTTTTAGGTTTTAAGAACTCCAGATGGAGAAAAGCATCCTTTGGAGCTAAGCAGTTTAAAAACACATAGCTCCACAAGAACCTGAGTGGTACTTCTAACCATGTAGGCACTCTTGTTAATTTTTACTTTACCGTCATCAGCCTGTACGTGGAAAGAAATACATTTGCTACAGCCCTTCTGATGAGTCACTGTACAGTGATACCAGCTGTGTCTAACAGTCCAGAGTTTCTCCACTACAAACACAAACCAGACATATCTAAATTATTTTCCTTCAGCTTACTTAACCTAAATAACTTAATTCTAAATTAAGTATTTGAAGAATCTGAAAGTGCTTGAACATTAAAATATCCAGTACTGAATATTGAAAGGATAAAGAAGTCAAATAAAATCAGTTTATTTTTGATCAGCCTTTTGTGCCCGTCACTGAGACAGAAGATGTCTAGGGCTAGCTGGTGGGATTCACTAGTGGAAAACGGGCATTGCACGAAGACCGCAATTGTTTTGGGTTGACCTAGAGGCTCAACGAGCCTAAAGCATTTGCAAGACTTCTTCAAGGCCATTTCACAATCTGCACTGAGTCACAGGCCAAAGTGGAAGCTGCCGCCTGTGCTCCCCCGCCATTGCACTGGACGGCAAGAGGAGGTCCCACCCTGAGCACTGGGACGAGGGATGAACCTGGGCAGGTCTCAGCTCTGCCGGCAGCTGCTGTTGCAGGAGAAAGAGATCATCCACAGCAGTGGAGTGGAAGAGAAATACCAGAGAGATGTATCAGAGACAAAGACCTACAAGGGGAGAAGATACTCCATATAGCCATTGGGGTTTTTTCTGTTTTGTGGTTTGTTTTTTTTTTTTTTCTGGGCAATGATCTAAGGGAGAGAATGGGTTTGGTTTGACGCTGGGGCCAGCCAAGCAGTGGGACCATGGGAGCACCTCAGGGCTCTACTTCAAGATGCAGACTCGGCTGGCATTTTCTGTAGTTACAGACTAGATGGGTTGAGCTCTGCTTGCCTCTTGTTCTGCATTTGCTGCCAAGAAGTTATTTTACTTGGGACAAGCTGCACTGGGTGCTGGTCACCGTGCTTGTTGTAAGGGGTGGAATGGTCCAGGGACTCTGACCTTGGGACAAGCTAACTGGGCTCCTCTCCCAAACTCTGTCTGGGCATGTTCTCTGTCCTGCCCTGCCAGGTTGTTACTTCAGACATCTCTTCCTTTTGTTAAATAGAAAAGTTTTCCCCATTCTTTAGGATAACTGGCAAGAGGACTAAGCTCTTAGGTCTCTGGTGAGAAGAAAAGTTTGCCACTGTAACTCCTTTTTTAATGATTTTACATTACTCTCCAGTTCTGTAACTGATTGTTATTATCACCTGTAGTCCTGAGCTCAACTTTCAGTCTTGTTTCTTTTAGGTTTGATTACAAAATGCACTGCTACTTTAAAGGGTTTAATGTTATTACCCTGCAAAAGATAACAAGTTGCATGTGAGTTATTCACAGAATCGGGGCACGGGGCTAAAAACATTCTTATTGATTCGGTCAAAGCTGAGTTTATGCATATACTTGAGCCACAGAGGACTCCATCATATGACGTATTTGTACACATCACATGGGCTGCTGTAAGAAAAAAAAAAAAAAAAAGAAAAAAAGAAAAGTTTTGTTTAGAGGACTCCTCTGACTTAAAGCGTTTCTGTCATGCTTTGAAATGCTGAACCTGAGGTTCATGTGCTGAGTCCAGCTGAGGGTCTGCCCCAGCATTTGGCATCTGTGGGAGATGGTAGAAAAAGCAGTGAGTGAGGGTCTCCAGTTCTTGAATGCCTCTGGTCAGACATTGCTGTCAGCTATTACACGTGTAACATACTGAAATCCATGGGTTTACTTGCTAACCCCAGAGAAGGATAGAGGCATTTAAGTGTTGCTATACAGGTAAAATGCATAACCCACACGCTTTGTTATGTGGGCGTTTATGTTTTCTGTGTGTTTCACCACAATACACAGAAGGTGCTATTATTCAGTAGTACTTTTCATTTAATATGAAAATAAAATATAAAATAAAATTCTAAACTACAAATAATTTTGATTCAATGGAATAGGAAAAAAGCTCAAATAGATTTCTTCTTGAACAATGTCTCCCTATATATTATTTCACATCCACTGAATAGTGAGATGAAGAGCACAAAAAACATTTATGGCATCAAGAAGTCAAGGAATTCAAACATGAAGTCCTGCAATATTGGAATAACAGATTTGTTGAGATAATCCATATGTGTGGAATACTCATGTAAAGGGATTTAGCTTGTCCTGAAATATTAGGCAGGGAAATATGGAAGAAGGTGTTGCCTTGTACATCTCTTTCTCTCAACATATATGCACATAAAATAAACTGGGGTCAATGTATAGGTAGAGATAAAGGGAGAAGGGAGGAAGGTGCAACATGTCTTTGTTAGGATTTACAATAAGATAACAAATGAGAAGACCAGGTGGATCGGGCTCTTTGGAAAGTATCTATCAGAGTCATCCCAAACACAGCAGTTGGTAGGAAGAAGGGATTTTAATTGTGTAGGCGTCTGAGTAATGCGTCAGGACGAACTGAATGTCTGCCAGGTTCTTGGAACGCATTTTGTCAATATTTTGATAAGACAACCAGAGATACATGTCTAGATTTGGGAGGAATGGCTAAAAGCTTGCTGAGAAGGGAGAAACTGTGAAATGATAAAGATTGCAAGTGTAGTGAAGGACCATAAAATAACAGCAAGAAAAGAAAAATGATTTCAGGAAGGAAATGTCAATATTGCAGAGAATTGGAAGGCTGGTCTAAAGGAAAAAAGAATTGAAGATTGAAAAATGGTTTTGAGAAAACAAATGCAAATCATCTCCTTGTGGAGGAAAGGTAGTGAATTTAGGGAGAGGATGAGTGCATTAACGTGTTGCTTATGAGATAAAAGATGTGGGCAATTTGGAGAGACATCCCTAAGAAAAACATCTCAGTTGTGGGAGGAATAACAAAGCTGAAGCACAGTAATTTCTGAGAGTTTTCTATGAGCACATTTCTATCTGTACCCTGAAGTTTCTTTTCTAGCAGTGTTCTTTGTCTAGGTTCCAATCCTGGAAAAAATTAATTGAAAAAAATCTCAGGTTATATAATAAAAAAAAATTTTGAGATGAAGGTTATGGCTTTTCCTCATGGGACTTCTTCTCTTGACTGACCCAAAGCTGACATTGCCCTTGACATCAAAGACTGTTACATACTACACCACCTTCAGATCTGTCCCCAGGCCACCTTCTTTAACTGACTTTAATACAAATACAGAACTGCCTAGGCACGTGATCCTTTTCTGCCTTTTAGAGTCCCAGCTGGGAAGATATTTTATAAGTTCAGCTCAGGCTGGGGTGGTGGAAATCCCTGTCAACAGCCATCCTGCTGTTGCACCTCAATGAAGGCAGCCCGGCTCGGAAAGGACTGACATTACCATGGCAAAACCAGAGACTGAGACCTGCAGCACCCAAAAGCAGAGTCTTGTCACTGCATGGGATGACCAGGCACCACCACCTAGTTGTTCCTGCTGGAAATATGAGGCAGCATATCTACAAAGTTTGCCAAAACTGAACATTAAACTGTAGGTGTTTCTTCCTCAAGGAAAGAATGAGGAGGATGCTGAAGGACTCATGAAGGTTTTGTTCACATTATCTAATACAATCCTGGAAGATGCTTATATGCTGCAGTAAAGAAGAAAGTAGAATTGTTATTTCTTAGGATTGTATCACATGCATTTACTTATTTATTCTTATTTTGACTTTTTATCGGAGCTCAGTTGGTCTCCCAGTTTTTGCTCATAATCTCTTATCTCCCCCCTTCTGTTCTAATTGCTTTATGCTCCTGAAATCTTTCTTTAAAGAGCCTTTGTTTGATGTAATGTAACCTGAGAGCTCAGCCACCATGTTCAGTGGTAAGGAATTTTTTGCAGCAAAGGTGCCAAGCCATTGCTTCTTTTGGATTTCCCTCTTCCTTTGCTTTATTTAATTGTAAGGCAAAATACCATACTTGCAGAAATGGAAATAAAAGACCACTGTTTGTAAGTGGCTTGATATGCGTCTTTCTCTGCACTAGAGAATGTGTCATCTGCTAATACAAAGGGTGAATTTGCCTCAGTAAAAGGAAGGTAATTTCTGGGATCTCAACTCAATTTACTGCTGTTTTTTGGCTCCCATCCAGGGAAGCATTAAGGAATACGCTTAACTGTAAGCATGTGAACAAATGAGAAGTCCTATTGATTTGCTTATGGTTTGGGTTGTGCCTAAGTGCTGTGTTTGGTCAGTGCTATAGTTCTACTTTTAAAAAGGACAGTTTCTCCTTTCTGCTAGGTGTTAGACACAATAGGCAAAATCCTCAGTGCGAAGCAAATGTTTGCTGGCCAGGACAGTGTCATAGAGAGTTGGTGGGTGCTGTATTGGGCTGACAAAAAGAAGAACAGAGACAGAAAGGAGAAGATGATGAAAAAATAGAGCGAAGAACGACAGGAGGTCAGGGAGAAAGTGAGGAGGGAGATGGAGTCATGAACTACTACCTGACAGTCACCTGCTACCTGACTCTGCTAGTGTACCCTGGCAGGTCTCACTGCAGGGGGATTATATAGCAGTGATCATGTCTGTCCTGGAAGTCCCCTATGTGCAAGAGCAACAGAAAGGCAACGGTACCCTTTGAAAGGGAATGAGCTGTTTTTAAGGCTCACCTTATCTGAGAGCTGCCACAGGGCTGCCACGGGCTCTGCCAGGCTTGCCTTAAGCACCTGGTGTTGGAGGATTTACTTGTTTTCATTATAATATTGGGAAAACCTGATAACAGGAGGGTTGGGGCAAAAGGGCCACAATAAGTGTAATTTAATAACTTGCACATATTTTGGGTGCCCTATAGGGGGCCTCCTATACCTGAAGGAGGTAAACCAAGCCTCTCTACATGCAGTGAGGAATGCTATGGATTACAGTTACCATGCATACTGTAATCTACACAAGTCCTATGCATATCTGCTCAGCTGCATGACCTCAATGGCATGTACCACAAAGGGATATTAGCAATTTCAAGAAGATAAACTCAGACCATCCAAAACTGATGTAGAATATTTGTCACTGCTGCAGTCTAGTTTGGATTGTGCCTTGTATAGCTGAATTAGCTAAGGGTTGGGTATACAGTGTTATTAAGAACTACACAGAATAAACTTTTGCTGTGATTGCCTTGAGCCTTTAGATAAATGAAACAGTGTGCAAAGCTGATCGTCAAGATGCTAGGCCTGTTAAACCAGAATAAATAGAGTATAGTATCCAAAAGGAGTAATTTTCATGGGCAAACCTTACAGGAAATTTCCTCTCCATGTTTGACTTTCCTCTCATTTTATAACCCAAACCCAACCAGCTACCATATTTTTTCATAAGCCAGTGACATCTTGCTATCTGCCCAGGGATTTCTTTTAATATTATCCTTATCTAAAGTCATTGCCCCTTGACTCTAAAGTCTATTCAAACATAATAATAAGCAGTTTAATTGTACACTCCCATTCTCTGCCTGGGTGACAATAATTTTTAATATTTCAGGAGTGAATGGAAGTGTTAGCTAACACCAGCACCCATGTTTCTGAGTGATACACAAACACACCTAAATGTAGGTTCATTGTTTTTGAGTGATTGCACACAAAACAAAGCATGGGAGAAAGGCAGCAGCATAAAACTATAAACTCAAAACACAAATAAATGTGTTATTTTTCACAACCGCAAGTGGACAGCCGAGATGGGAGTGGGTTCTCTTAGTAATTTTGACCAAAAGGGTTTTGAAGATTTGGCTGAAGAAAGTCAGTTGTAGGCATTAATTTTTAATGAATCTTGGAATACTGTTGAAATTTCAGAAAATGGGAAAAATGTTAATTTTGAGCCAATATTTTAAAAAGGTAAGTGCAAAATCTTGATCACTGATGGGTAGTTAGCCCAAGATTAGTCTCAGGGAAAACAGTGAAAATTCCAATGTAAAATGCAGTCAATGAATAAATAAAGGAAAGGAGTATAATCAATGTTAGTCAACACTGTTTTGTGGAAATAGGTCCTGAGAGATGTACCATTTTGTCAAGTTTAAATATATATGTGTCATCAACCTCTGTTAAGATGAGTGTACTCTGATTTTTAAAGGCATTTGATTTAGTAAAGCATGATGGTCTGATTAAAGACCCAGTAATCTATGGAAATGATAAAGTATGAACTCAATGGACTCTGAACTAACAGGTCACAAAAAGTAAGTGTCAATTGCAAAGGAGGAATGACTAGATTGAGTCTCTAAAGCTGGAAGAAACTTTGATTTGGTTTAACATTTTGCCAGGGTAAATATAGATATAGAATGATTGTTGGAAACATTTGTGGATTATGCAAAGATTGACAAAACAGAAAAGAAATAGGACAGAGAAACGTAGCCTGGTAGTTTGCCCTGCATCACTTGGTAAAATGACTCATACAAAAGACCTTTAAATAAAGTCAAAAGCAAAACTAGGAACTGGAATTCAACATACAGAACAGGAAACTGTCCTAGAAAGGCATGACTATTGAGATTAGAGGGCAAAGTTAGTCTGAATCAAGAAGTAAGATCTAAAGATGGTGAGCAGGGGTTGGGAGATGGCTTCCCTGTGTGATTTCAATAACACTAGTTCTGGTGGAATACCACATCTTTTTCCAGGATCCTCACTTTAAAGAAGATATTGAAAAATTGGAGCATGATTTTTTTTTTTTTTTAAAAGGACCATAAAAATGATTCTAGGGCTGAAAAGATTGTGTTATGATGAAAGGCTTAGAAGATATTGTAAAAAAAAAAAAAATTAGAAGTGATCTGACTGCAGTTTCTAGGAAACTACATGAATTGGTATTGTTGCTTGCCAAGTGATTTTCTTATTTGGTAACAAGATCAGAAGCAGACAAATCCAAAGAACTAAGGAATATTTTTTAACAATAAAGAAAAATAAACCATGAAGTAAACTGATCACAGAAAGCAATGACCATGGCAAAAATATGGAGTCCACAGCTCTGAGTATTCAAGTTGAGATCTGTCCTAAAATGCTCCGTTCTTTAACCAAATGCAAATAATTGGGTAACTAATTGCAAATTGGGTAACCAAATGTAAATAATTGCATCGAATCAAGTGGTATGTAATATGTGGTCCAAAATGTGTCCTTTTATCGGCCATGTGTGCTAGTGCAATGGTATTGTTTTACTTGAATATGATAGTAGATCTATTTTTAAATTTAGAAAGATAATAAATTTAGAAGATAATTTAGAAAGACACTAATTTCCATTTTCAGTGAAATTTAAAACACTCTGGGAATATTTGTGAAGAGCCCTATTTCAGTGTTTATTCTTAACATCAAATATCTAATCTCTTCTATTAGTTGATATTGATAATGTTATTGATATTGATGTTATTTCATTTATAGTTGGGAACCTAAGGCTACGTGTCCAAATTCTTTTGGGCTATATTGCTTTAAGATGAAATATTTTTTTCTGACAGTAGTTTCCTTTCAACAGTGTAATCTCTTAACCAAGGAGACAGACTCCTCTTAAATTAGAGTGTCTTGATTTGCAGGATGAAGTTTCTGTTGTCTGTAGAAGATATGGCAAGTGATCAGTACCTGTATAACTGGCCTGGAGATAGAGCTAATACAATCATTTGCCTTTCTTTGGTCTGTTAAATGACATCTTAATGCGAGCACAGGCACCACAAACACAACCTCTGGGCTTGTGAATACTAGCAGTGTTTTAACAACCAGATATTTTTCATTCTGAACAGCTATCTGACTTTAGTCTGAGGTCTATTTGCCCAGCTGAAGATTTTGCTTTTTTATCAGAAGGATAAGTCTTGTGTCGGTGTAATGGACTGTGTCAAATGTGGTCTGACACACACTAAGTAAGGAATAATACTCTCCAGGACATGCCTCTAGCACCTGAGAAATAGGATATATTGTAGGAAACATGCCCTGAAGTATAGGATTTTAATCACAGGCAAAAGATAAATTTTCTGGACAAAATCAAAGGTGAATGAAATGGTTCAAAGTTTTTAAAATCCTACTTTGGGATAAATGAGAATATCTTTCATCCTTTTCAGGTCAGAGGCTCATTGGGCTGAGAATCAGCTTAACTTCACTTAAATCAGTAAGACTGTGCCAGTTTTCATGAGATGATAACCTTGATTGTCTTTTTCATTGATTGAATTTGGTTTCACATATAAAAGGAGCCAAACTGGTAACTGAAAATTCATCTCTTTTTGGTCCTGAGTTTTAAATTAATTTACATGAAGATCAAAAATCTTCAATTAGATTTAAAGCTCAACTCAAGAATGTAGTTCTGCGTGTCTCAGTCTAAGGGCCAGATTGCCCAAGGTTGATTGCTCAAGATGACCAAAACCTGTGAATTTTGAAAGAACCCTAACAAACTTCTCCACAGGACTACCTTGCCTTAACAACATTCTCTATCCTACTTGCTGGGTATCCATATTTTAATTTTCCTGAAAGCCTTTGAAAAATGTTATCCCAAGGATATTTCTCAAAAGGATTTAAGGATCCACTTCTTAACTTTTTTTTATTTCTATGTTGTTTGCCATTCTAAAATAGAAATAAAACTGTGTAGCTCAACAGTTACGGCCTGAGAATAAATATTTAGGGCAAAAGTTTTTAACTATACTTTAGGACTTAGATGGGCACCTAAGTCCTGAAGACTTTCACGAGGTTTGGCACCTTACTTATCTAGGTTTCACTGAAAATCTTCACCCCAGGAAAAAAATAATGTTATGTTTAATTAGGAAACCACCAGCTGGAGAATGGGTTGAAATCACAACTTGTCTCACCCATAGTTCTTTAAAATGTTGAAAGAATACAAGTTAAAGCTTTCAATGGCACCTGTTTTCCTACTGTCCTGACCAGCTGCCTTCAATTACTAATTTTGACTATAACCTTCTTCATAAAATATAAACATCCTTTATTTCCCTAGGGTCTTCTAAATAAAAATACTTTTTTTCCTGTATCAAATTCTTGTTTCATACATTGTAGCCATTTAAATTAAATCTGCCAATAACTTTATTATACTTTCATTGGTGTTAATTTACATGGGGGGTAGCTAGTTACAGCTATGCAGTTATTAGGATAAATGAACATCATGCTGCGTGTGCGCTGTCCTTGGAGATGCCTTTGACAGTGCTGGGAGTTGCAGAACTGGGCATGAAGCAGAATTGTCTCTCAGAGATATTGATTTGTTTGCTGTGAAACCTTTTAAATTGCTACATGCAAAGTGCTCATAGCCACAAGTAACCCTAATTTTCTACCCATTGATATGGCAATACCCGTTCCTATGAAGATCATATTGCACAGGTCACCTCAGTCAGCCTTGCAGTATCCCTTTCACTGAAACTCCCCCATACAGCAGAGTGCAATGCATTTTCAACTCATTATCCTTCTTTTGGGGTAGTTCATGGTCAAAATATGTGTGTATGAAGGGTTGCTTTTAAGCACCCACCCTGAAAAATAACAGGCTGGTTGTTGACATTCACAACCCTGAATGTTGTGTGTCTGGTGATGTCCCTATGTGGTGGTGACTTGACCAGTCATTCTGGCTCCGAACTGAGCCCAAGTTCAGAGCCTCTACTTTCAGTTGGGCTGTTCTGGCCAGAGGGTACCAATACACTCCTATGGAGGAGGAATGGGCTGGTGTTTCCAGGCTATGAGAGGGAGCCCTGGAGACCTTGGGGCTGCTCTGAGCTGCCCAGTGAGCTCCTGTCCCTGTGCTGCCACTGCAGCACTGGGTACTTCTGGCTCAGTGGGAACCTGTGTAGCTCCAGTGCTGCTGCACCAGGAGAGTGAATGATGAGGACTAGGGAAGCAAGTGCAAAAGCATCCTAAAGCTGCTTCTTTCTCCCCCCACAGATTTCTTTCCTTGAAACTGATTTAGAAGCTTTTAAGATCAGTAATTAACAGTATGAATCCAATAAGTTGCATCATATTTCTCAGTGGCCAACGCATACCTCACTCTAACATTTTTTTTCGGTCCTCAAGGTACGTCTCACAAGACCCAAAAATCTTTTACTTCTTTCCAGTTATCCTGTTTTACCAAATAAGGGGCAGAAAAATCTATATTAGGAGCACTGCCAACACAGGAAGAGTCGGGTATGGAGATAATGAGGCCCTTTCCATCTAAGTCTTTCCTCAGATGGTGTTACAGACTTTCCACACCAAAGTTGCCTGATGCATTCCAAAAAAATGCTCCCCCAAATGACATCATGGAGAATTCAAAATGAGCTGTACATATCATTTGCATTCGGGAAAATCTTTAGTGAAAATTGCCTACAGCTTTCTCTCTCTTTGAGCAGCACACTAACATGATCCAAAAGGAGTGTCTTAATTATGGTAATTATAGGATTTAAAATTCATTAAATAAAATATTGAGGCTATTCAAACTCAGATTTTTGAAGGATTATAGTGTTTGACAACACTATGAAAGGTTTAAGTGCGGAGTTTAACTGCCAGAATTGGTTTGTGTTTTGCCCTCATTACTCAGCATGAAAAACGTGTTTTAAGTGGAATCTGCAGCCCACTTTCAACTGTCATTCCAAATATGTCTATTCGCAAGCTGAGAAATTAGCACAGTAGCATGGTGCTCTGGTGACACCCATCAAGCAAGAACAACTCGTTGGTTTCGGCATAACTATTTTCACTCCATCTCACATCCAATTCGTGGCTTTCTATGGCTTACTTTAAAAAAAAACAAAGAGGAGCCCTGTTGTGAAGGGTGGATAGTTAAATGACTAAAGTCAGAAGTAAAAGATAGTGTCTGGCTTTCAGACTCTGCCTTTCTGGCCATTGACTGTATTACAGTGGAGTGGGGCTGGTAGGAGGCAGGTATTGGCTTTTCCTCACCTGTATCCCCAGGGAGCCTCTAGCCAGTACAATGGCATTGTATTTTCACAGTTCCTAGTGCTTGTTAGGCAAAATCGGGGGAAAGAGAGAAAAGCAAAAATCCCTCTGTGCTTAAGTAATTTCCCAGAACAGTCTCTTGTTCATGGAGAAAATAGCCCTCAGAGGTGGGCCATACGCTCCCAGAGGGTCAGCCCAGTGCTGCGGCTTGGTTTATCCTTAATGGCACAGGTGGGCACTGAGTAGTCCAGGGAAATGCTCTGCTCTCCCGATTCTCCTGTAAGACAAAGCAGCTCTGTTAATGGCTCTGTACAAACTGCATGCTTCTGCCCTTCGTGTTTCAGCCTCTCCCCTCCACTCAGTGCTGCTCTTTCATGCCACAGCTCTGACTCACTGTAAAATACTCATGTTCAGCTTGCAAAGGGAAAGTTTGACCTCGATGGCACTGATATCCCAATACCTAAGGACCTTTTCAATTATTCCTGCTACTCTGTGCCTTGTTTCATTGAAGTGTATACATGCCTGTGTACATCAGGAAACCAGTGACTAAGTCCATTGATGTAAATGGAACCACACTGATACAAAACTGGTGCATATAAGACCAGAATTAGGATCTTAACTGTCAAAAATAGAACGTTAGGATTACATTTATCATAGACATCTTTGTGGTGAAGGAGGTTTTATTTCTTTGCAGTACTCATCCATGACAATAGCCACAGACAGAGTAAGGCTAGATCTGATTTATGACCACCATATTTAAGATCAGCCCGTCTTTCCCAAGCAGAGTGCAAGAAGCAAATTTTTAGTACCTACCTTCAGTTACTTTGCAACGCAAAGCTAAGTCTGTAAGGACAGCTCAGATTCAGAAGGGTGCCTTAAAATGTCTTGTGTCCACCCTTCAAAGTCTCTTCATTTAAGGCTTGAGTATTACAGCTCAGGTCCCGGGTCTCCAGGAGTTCTAGACATGCACTCAAGACCAGAGCCCTATTGGATGCTGTGTGGATATAAAAAGCAACAGGTTTGAAATCCGGAGCAAAGCCTCTGATGATGATAATGTTTACATGAAAGCCACTCCTGGGAACCAAACATATGTTAGCAATGTATGGCACTGGTTGCATAGGTGTGGCACAACAGTGTGCATACAAACTGAGCATGCTTGGAAAATTCAAGTTATCACAAGAACGGTATGGCATGTTGACACAGACAGAGCCAAAGCATGGCTACAAAATAAGGAACAGAAAGCATTCTTGAATGTTTTTACAGATTTTTAGTCAACTATACCATCAAACTTATTGAAAAATAAATTATTTCTTCTAGAAAAATCCAAAAGAATGGTGAATTTCAGTAGCAATATGCAGAAACAGCTCTTCAAACTGAACACTGCATTACCACTTTTTTGTAGGTTGATGAACTTTCCTTGTCATGTATATAATGCTGTGCTTATTTCTATGAAAGCATATAGAGAAAGGAAGTTGCTCATTAGGATATTATCTCAACACTTTTCCAAAGAGGGGTCCACATAAGAAGAAAGAAAATAGAGGTTCTGTCTACAATGGTCTCTGTCTATAGTGTTCCCACAGGTGAGGGGAACCTCTGAGCTTGAGCTCAAGTTTGCAGCACTAAGTGGCTTGGTCCAACTCTGTCCGTCCACTCTGTTGGTGGCATCTGGGTTGCCTTCCGTGCTCCTGAGTTTCTTTGGGTAACAGACTCACCCCTGCCCTGATCCAGAGGGTGGCCAGTATGAAGACAATGTGAGTGATCAGGGTGCGTGATCACAATGTGAGCCCAGCCATGGAGCTGACACAAGAACCAGGAGGCATGGAAGAAATGGGAAATAATTTTCTCCAACCAGGAGAGGGCAGAAACTTCATTGTGCAGTAGTATGAAATCATATGTGCACCTCCACAGGCAAAACCCATGCCTGATTTCCTAAAACCCTTAACATTTACCGCATGTATAAGTAATGGAGGACCCTTTTTCTGGTAATCCTCATGTACAATGGAATACTTTCCTGAAAGACTGCAACCAGAGATGCATTATCCTGCTCTTCATTTTCACATCTATTCCATGCCAGGTACCTTTTATAATCCATCTGCTTCTCACCAGATCAGTAATTTTGTTTTCTTTTCTGGCAGACAGGTCCTCAGAAGCCTTGCCAAAAATATACTAAGTCCCAAGTTATTTTTAAAAGGTGCAAAAGTGGAGAAAAAATCAAAGTGAATCCAAGGTAAGTAGTTTGCATTCCTTTCTAATTTCAAATTCTGTAATAGCTCAATAGTAGGGTAAAAATCTTGAAAGCTAATGAGAGTTCAGAGCAAACTTTCAAATCTTCCATTTGAAAAGAAATAAAAGAAAGAAACTATTTGAAATTGCCTCATTTCAGGAAAGAGCAGAAGGCCAAGCTTCTTTCCAAAATATCAAGGACAGTCCTTCATTGTATTGGCATCTTAAGGAGAACAGAGAGAGTGTATGAGCTTTTGTAACTGGTATTGAAATACTAGTTTCGGTTTATAAGTTGCCATGCTGAACTCAAACCCAACTGAATTGCTGCTAATGGGTGAAATGACAGTCTCTTCAGTTTGCAGTAGACAGATGTCAACATTGCAGCTGGAACTAATCATAAGTTGTCATCATGACTGGAGTAACTGAAACTTTTCTTGAATGTAGATAGCTAGGACTGAACGGACATGAAAACTAATTTATCCTCTCACACTTAATATCTCATTTCTCCAAGCAAACGAGAAAGAGGGCAGAAGTTCCATTTCACAGGACATTGGGCAATTTTGACATTTGTCTTCATGTGGATTAAAAACAGAACTTGAAAATGTCAACATTTTCAGTGTAAACAAAATAAATCTTTTGCCCTCAATTGAAATGTTTCATTTTGACAAAATCTAAACATTCAAATTCTTTTTCACTCCTTTTCAGTTATACAGGAAAAGTATTGGGATACAGTATCATTCATATGTTTCATCCCTACGACGAAAACCAAAACTACTTACTTCTGAGAATATTGAAACATGAACTTCCTCCCTCTTCCTGCCTTCAAATAAACCTCTGCTGAAGTTAATGCAACTTCAGGGGGTGTTTTGACTTAACCAAGCAGAATTTTCTTCTTAGAAAATGTCTCTGTCAATATTTTCAGACTGCAAATCTCCTTTGAGGAAGTTTAGCAGTGCTCCATGGGCAGGTATGCAAGGATGCCATTTATAGCACCATTCATGCTACTTTGAGACCTAAGAGTAGTCACCGCTTTGGTTTCCAGTTCTTGTCAATGAATGGAAAACTCAAACACATTAAAGAATCTTTCCCAAAAGCCCAGTTACAGTTATGAGTCATAGATTTTTGAAGCCACCCAAACAAATCTTGTGGTTAATTATTTTAAATTTTAATTATCTTTAATATGCTTAGGATACTTTGGATAGGTTGTGTACTGCTTACACTCCACGTGCTCACCCTGTACAAGCATGGACTACACCCTTGCCTTTTAGTGTTTCTTGTACTCACTTTTAAAGATTACTCCTTGAAAAAATGAAAGCTTTAGGAAACAATTAAAACTCTTTTGCCCTCACTGGAAAAGAAAGTAAATTTTATGAGTATTGAAAACATTAGACATTCAAATAACAGAGAAAAACTCTCTAAAACAAATTTATGTGGGAAGACATTTCAAATTTACTCAGACTAACTAGCTTTGAGACCTGACTAAGCAGTGTGAAGTGGACAGAGGGATTCTCCTCCAAGTACCTGCTTAGTGGTCCAAAATCAAACATGATCACATTATTTCAATGGTGTGTCTATTAGGGTTCATGTTGTGATAATGTGTTTTAGCCATGATGGTCTGAGGATATAAATAAGAGAAGTTACTTAAGGAAAGATCACACTTTCATTACTCTAATTGCTATTGCTGGGAAAAAGATGCTTGTTGAAACTGAAGACAAACCTTTGGGCTCTGAAGAAGGGACAGTATGTTGTGCCACTTGTCTGTTTTTTCCATCTGTGTTTGGTAAAAGAGAAAACAAGTCTCTCTCCCTACAGACCTACCTTACCAACATCCTTCATATGACTTTAATAAAAATGTGGATTTTTAAGAACTAAGTCTAACTAGTTGCATTTGTGGCCGCTACTCATATGAAAATGAGAGCACATTTTGATTTAAGGAATAATTTGTGGTGGTGATCATTATGAACTTTATACCACCATTGGTACTAAAGAATATGACCTCTTTGTTTGAAAGTATACTTCAGAATCAAAAGTGCATGAGGATTTTTTTCTTTGTCTTCTGTCTGGCTTCATGTTGTAGCTTGGGGAGCTCTGCAGAAAAATCACAAATGAAATTTTGATTTTATCAGAGGAATGGGAGATTTGTGATGTACCTCCCTGAGGATAAAATTCCATCTCATTTAAAAGGAAATTAAATTTTTTCCTAGAGCTTTTAAAAACTATTATTGTCTAATAAAGCTTCCATTCAGGCAACAGTAAAAGAAGGCTAAATATCTTCTAGAGTCTTCAAATCTAAGTGCTCTTCTCTTAACCTGCCTTTCAATAAGTAGCATTTCTACCACTTTGCCAAGCAGACCAATGCAGAGAGGGTCTGCAGACATATAAAAATATGGTGCCCTTGCCAGGTGGCTCGATTTTGTCATTCTTAGTGACGCGGCTCCTCCCTATTTAATCTCCTGGAAGGTGCTGGTGTGGAATAACACAATTCATTTTGGTAATGATATCAGGATTTGGCCCGGAATCTGCTCAGTGGCTACACGTACAAATATCTTCGTAAGTCTGTGGGCTTTTTCTTTCAGTCTCACAACAATTCTTTGTATCTCTTACAACGACAAGCAAAAAGACAGAAATATCAAAGAGCTCTCCATGAGTGGTTTTATGCGACTTCCATGGCCTCAAAGTCTCTTCTCCCTCCATGTGTAGCAAGTTAAATAAGAAATTTAAAAGGAAAAGGAACAGGAGCACTTACAAATGCCCTGTTGAGGCTCAGTCTAGTTTTTCTCCTCTCTCATCTGCCTTTTCCAGAATAATTCCTGAGGGGAAAAAAGCACTTAAAACACACTCTTGGTCCTGACCCAAGTCCCACTGCTTCCTCGTTCCTCCAATGATCAAGACAAAAAGCACTTAAATGGGCTCTTTGGGACAATTCATGCATCTCCTTTCTCTCATCTACCTTTATGCTCCAGGAGGTAAAGGTGCTTGAAAGGAACGGTTTTGTTGATACTCAGCTCAGTTTCCCTCTCTCTGCCCCGCTCCTGTTTTCAACTGATTGGGTTTTGCAAGTCTCCTTCTCCCCAACAAAATAAATCTCACAGCATATGATATCATGCTAAAGATCTTGAACTGAATGTTACCTTATGGCTTCCATTGCATTAACGATTGCTGCATGGGGGAGATACGGGTTTTGCAATGACCCGGTAAAGTAGCTGGCATGTCATTTTCTGTTTCCTTTTCATCGCAAAGATATATCAGGGTATTCAAAATATTTAGACTTATTCTTTGCTATGCACTGAATCATTGGCCAGGAGCAAGTTCAAATTTCTGAAATTATATAAAAGCCAAGATTTTTTCAGTGCTCTGCTGTAGTGGTGATGAAAGGTGAAGCAAACAGCACAATGCAGAGGCTGATTGCAGGACTTTGGGGCTCCCTTCAGTTGCTGAAGCAAAGGCATCTGCTACTGCTGAAGTGCCTTCAGGTATTCTGCACCCCCTCCACTCCAAAAGAGTCCAGGACTCCGTAGGTCTGCATCCCATCTGCCGGCACATCACATGTCCTAGATACTCTTGGGGCATTTAGGGGCATAAGATGTTTGGGCAACCTCACTGAGCTCTGACCTGTTTCCATCTATCTCTGCAGCATCAAACTCTTCTTTGCAAGGGAGATCTTGAATAAATATGGCTAAGAAGTAAGAAGAAATCTCACTGTCTCCTGCTTATAAGAAAAAGGGGACAGGAAATTAGGAAATACCACCCGAAATAAAGCTTTGCAGTAAAATTGGATTGTCAGCTGTTTGCGCTAGAACGTGGAAGAAAAAAGAATATGTTCAGTTAATTTTGTCCTTTTCATCACAATATTTTTAAGCAAAACTGTTTTTTTTTACTTAAAAAAACAGTTGCATACAATTTACAATCTAATCAAAATCAGAACCAATCTAATCCAATCTAATCAATAAACAGAAATGCTCCACATCAAATTCATGGCCCTGAAAATTCCTGTTTTATGAGAGTTTTCACTGAAAACAGTGTTTTAGAACTAGTTCTACCAAAGAGAGCATGTCCATGCCAGTCTGCCTCATTGGAAGGAGGCAGATCTGAAGGAAACTGCGTGCGAGAGAAACATTTCCATGGAAGGGAGAGACTAGACAACAGAACCATGCTGTGGGAGTGAGACTTAAACAGCCACAAGCCCTTTCTCTGAGAGACGTGCAATGTGGCACTGTCATCAACACAGGACCAGGGTGGTTCAACACCAAACTGTCCTCCCTTATGGCTTCAATTAAGGAATTAACATTGCTAGCTGGTTGGAAGGGTAGATTTTTATTCTCAATATAGAGCAGCTCTAACAGAAGAACACAAGACAGCTTGCTAGAGCTCAAAGGAAAACTGTTGCCACAGTCACATAGTCGTGTTTTGCATGGGTCCCCAAAGCAATCTTTGGGACATATATCCAGGTAAGATATGTGCATTGCACAGCTTAGCACAGCCACTGCATCCCAGCTTTCTATTGCTACAACAGACAGAACAAAATAGCTCCCATTGATTTTAATAGAGTCAGTTGGGGTCCTAATGAGTATATCTAGCACAGCAGCTCTGGCTCTGTACCAGCAATGTGAATGTTAAGAATTATGCATATGTGAAGGAGGGTAGTTTGTCATATATTTCTGGAAAGTAGTTTAAAAACTTGGCTTTAATAATGGGCATGTTGACAGCAACTGGGCTTTGCTGGCCAAGTCCCTCAGATATCAACAACTCTAGCATCAGAACTATTTTGACGTCAAAACAAAACAGGCTATTTACTTTTTTGAAGTTAAATTAAATCCAGAGAGTATGATGCCGTTAGAGAGCTGGAGTCCTAGGCCATTTCATCCAAATGAGCTGAGCAAGGTATAAGTTATGAACAACTCCATAAAACTCAGGGGCCAGGTTTCATTCCTGTGGAAATCAAGAGCAATATCAGTTAAAAAAAGAGTGTATCAGGCCAACGATGCTAGAGAAGAGCAGCACCAGAGAATTTACGATGCAGAATACATTTCAAACTTATATCCTTTTCACTCCTCATCATTGCAAATGGCATTGTTGGCAAATAATTAATTCTTCAGATATTGGTGTAATAAAAGATGATTCTTTACAGTGATTTAAAGCAGCTAAATAATGCTGCTCCAAGTTTAGGTGGGGCAATTCTCTTGCCCTGTGGTGGGCTAAGAAAGTTTCCTTGGGGATCTCTGAATGATCCTGGGAAAAGAAATTACCCTGGAGAGGAAGAGCCATGACAATTTTCCCGCGATCTTCCCAGGCACAGAGGTAAGACTGACTGGCCTGTAGTTGCCCAGGTCTTCCTTTTTTCCCTTTTTGAAAATGGGGGTTATGCTTCCTCTTTTCCGGTCAGTGGGAACTTCACCGAACTGCCACGACTTCTCAAATACAATGGATAGTGGCTTAGCAACTTCATCCACTAGTTCCCTCAGGACCCGCGGATGGATCTCATCGGGTCCCATGGATTTGTGCACCTTCAGGTGCCTTAGATGGTCTTGAACCTAATCTTTTCCTACAGTGGGTGGCTCTTCATTCTCCCAGTCCCTGACTTTGCCTTCTGCGGCTCGGGCGGTGAGGTTTCTGTCATCCCTCCTGTCCCTATGCTGTTTGCTTGTTCCCCATCCAGTGCCCTCCCCACTTGCTCTGGTGAAGCTGTCCCAGGTCCCCTATATCCTGAAGTGTTGGCACATCCCCTGGCATATGGACCTTGGCTGAACTGCCTGCCAGTGCCCTCAGCTTCCCTGGGGTCTGTTCTTACTGGAGAAACATGCTGAGTTTATACAAGGTGATTGTTGGGTAGCCTGATCTTCTCACTTGGCCTGATCCTGGCATACAGATAGCGAGTATGCAGTGGTCAATCCCATCGAGTGAGCATATCTACTCCAGGGGCCCATGTGGTGGGAACAAAAGGAGCTCTGGACCCCAGTTGGCTTCAGGAACATGCTGTTTGTGCCATTGCTCCTCTGCTTAGGCAGAGCGAGTCTCCTCAGACAGCTCCTGGGATCCATCTTTCATCCTTCCCATGGGCCCAAATTTCTCCTCCAAACCTGCTCACTCCTCGAGATGGGCAAAACTTTCTCAGAAGGCTCTGAGACCCCATCTCAAACTAGGTTCCCTGGGAAACAGACGTCTATCTTCTTGGTGGAGACTGAGGAGGGGACTCCCCTGCCAGCGAGGAAGGAGTGCTCTGTGTTTCCTTGGCACTGGGCAGACACAGCCAATGGGGATTTGTCATCCTGGGATTTGGACTGCCCTGAATCCATCCTGTAAAGCTGTCTCTAATTTGTGAATTAGTATGTGCTACGTACATATCAACTTAGACACTAGAAGAGGTGACTATTTCTTTAAAGAATTAAATTTAAGAGAAAATTATAATCTTTATGCCTTTCAGAAAGGATAAAATAAACATTTTAAAAATTAGTGTAAATGAATCTTCCTGGCTGTTCTCCGAGCTCTACAGAGACTCATAAAGACTCCCAGTGTTACGTTCATTTACACAGAGTGTGCTTATGTTAACTGGTACACAAAGTAAAGGAGAAAAGTAGCTAAATTAGCAGGCAGACCAAACCCAGCTAGCCTGCTCTGTGCCACCAAAAATTCCAGGACCAACAGCTGCTGGAAAAGCCTTCTTCCATCTGCAGATGTTCAGGAGACGTTACAGTCCCTCCTGCAAACTGCAGACCTTAACATAGTAATTTATGTTTTTTTTTGATCTCACGCTTGGCTACTGTAGCACAAGCAAGGGCTTTGGGAAAAGTAATGCTCAGCCAGATTAAAAAATTCCCTTGCTAGATACCTAACTCACAATAATTCATGACTTCAAGACTCCATCCAGACCAAAATATTGTCTCCATAGCAGTGTGTATAGGCACAGTGCAGGACATTATGAAAATATGCACTTATAGAGGGGTTTCTTCCTCTCCTGCCTAAAATAATGGAAGCCAATCGTCCTTGAAACCAAAAATACTTGCATATTCAGGCCAAAGGTATTTTAAGACAGTCTTCCCAGAATTAAGAGCACCAGTATAAATCCTCCTAAATATGTGCTTTTGGAAAAACACAAAAAGAACAAATGAGGAAAACTAGAGAAAATGCACTGACTTCACATAAAGGTTATAGAGTGCTCATGTACCATTCAGCGCCAAGAAGTGTAAGGACCAAGTTCATTTATTTCATGTAGTATCCATATCACTGTGATGGCCACTGTGGATTCACTGAAAAATGACAGGTAAATGACATGTTTCATGTTTTGAATTGGTGACAAGTGCCGCCAGACTGATGACTCAGAAGATGGGGTCTCCACACTGGTGTGACTACCAATGGCCTCTTGCAGGGCTACTGCTCTTCTTCTGTCTGCCCCATCTTGTCTGTGCAGAATCGGAAATCTCAAACTTGCTTTATGTTTCTGCCCTGGAGTTGCCAATCTTACCTGGGATTGCTAAATATTAATAGTATATGAAAACTTACAATTGAGTAATAGAGTCCCGATTCTTTAAAAACATGCTCATGGTTGCCTGCATGCACAGAAGATCTGGTAAAACTAGTTGTGAGTATGAAGGCTCTTGGATGGTAAGTGATGCAAGAATAGGTCCTGTAGCTCTTTCATTAGTCCTTTCATGTACTCTGTAAGGCTTCCAGCAACCTTTATGGGTTGCATTTTTAAACTTTCACAGGGTTTCAACTTAAGGAAACCCAGTCTCGTAGTCTTATGATAAATAAATGCTTATTCTCTGTGTAAGCACAGGAGAAAAATGCACATGCAGGTATTTTATAATCATGCCGTGAAAAGTTGTTTTGTAGGTTAGAGCAGAGAAGTTAAATGTTGCAGTATTTAGTCCCAATTGCTGAATAACAAAAGATGATAGTTGAACAAAAATGTTATTGTTTCACTGGGAGGCAATTAGGCTGGTGATGGCAGGTCTCAAGTGAGAATGTAGTTCCTCAATGAGCTATAATTACCTGCTATTTGCCAAAATTGCCATTAGAATAAGAACACTGTCATGATTGAAAACCCTAATTACCTAGGATTTGGAGGTTTGTGGAAACTGTTGTGCTTTTAAAGGGCTAACTACACTATTGGAACTAGATTGAAGCATCCCACAAGTTTTATGTGATATTGTACTACCATTGCTTAAGATGTTGAAGTGTTGGATTTTTTTATGAAGTCTTGATCATAATGGAATAATTTTTCTGGCTGAATTGGACCCACATTGCACTGTTTTCTTTCTCTTCCAAGGGCCATATGCTTTCACACCGAGAACAAATTTCTCCCTTTACATGGGACAGATCATGAATAAAAATGAAGTGTTGGAGAAAGAAAAAGAAATGTGGCTATGATTATACCATGTTTATGTCCACAGTGGACAGATGAAAGCAATAACAGAAGGCTGTTATTTTAGTAATTATAAAACCAGAATTTCTAATGATTTAAAAGCTAACTTCATAAGAAATATAAGGGCAACGTGCTCTGGAGAAGGTTTCAGTGGAAGGATTGAAAACTGAGATTAACATTCAGTTTCTTGAAATTGCCTGAGAGGAGGCTTTTATTTTGTGAAATTCAGGGACCCAAAACTGTCGTTGATCTGATTACTTAAGCCATGCTCGTACCTCTGGTGCTTGTGATTTGAATTCAATTCCCTGTGTAGCCATGGGTAAAGGAAAGAGTTGTGTTATTTACACACTTAGGGATGGAGAATGGCCCATAGGCTTCAAGAGCACTAAATGGTCCTGAATATAAAATAAATAATGTGTCCATAACCTGTTAGATTATAATGTAATGTTAACACAGACAGTTAGGCAGGCACAATAAAAAATAGGTCTGAAGAGGTGAATGGTATGTTTCAAAAAGTACTAAAAAATTTTAGCAGCTGTTTACCAGGTTTAGTAGAATGAAACAAGTAAACTATGCAAAAGAAAAAACATCTTTCCTCTTAAGTGACTTCTAAAAAGACTTTTTTTTTTTGACTTGGGAAGCTGTATAAAGTGATGAAAATGTAGTTTTCTAAGATGAGCTTCTTATTCCTTAAGTTACCAACCGTGACAGAAAATTAACGTAGCAATCCTTGTTGTGAGAGTTGCCCTGGGGATGTCTAAAGGTTGCTTGAAATTTAATGACAAGGCTGAGCAGAGAGGAGACATGGAAAGTGGGATGAGTGGGAAATGAGGGAGATGAGAGGAAAACCACTGCAGAAATGATGATAATGTTGTGGATGGATTTGTGAAGGCTGATGTAAAGCGAATAAGAGGAGGAGGAGGCTAGCACCATTTGAATGAACGCAGTCCAGCTCTCCTCTCTTGTGCTGGGATCTCAGTGGATTTATACTCCTGCAATTCAATTAGAAAAGAAACTATGCTTTTCAAGTGTGGGAGGGGGGCTTTGATAGTCACTGGCACAATTTTATGATGGTCATAGTGAAGTCCTCACTAACAGAGATTTCTAAATCAAAACTGAATGCCTTTTTTTAAAAGGAGGCATTTGTTCATTGAGGAGATCCTGGGCTCGGTGCATGGATCAGTAGATGGGGTGCCATGGTTTGTGTCATGGGAAAGACCAGGCTGGATTATCACAGACTTTCTTTCTGGCCTTATATTTCCACTGGTGAATGTGAGAAACCTGCCAGCTCCTGAATCTCAAGTTCTTTATTTTTATATTCATAGAGTGAACTAGTAAAAACTATTCGTAATAAATGAAAATATAAACTGAAGAGCTGAAAAAATAAATCACGGGAAGTCAAAATAAAATTCTTCTAGGCTCTTGTCTCCCTTCACAGTCATACAGGGGAATAACATAAGGGCTACTATAAATCTCATCTTCTGATAAAGTTAATTAACACTGTCATCTCCACTACCAGACAGTACTTTTGTCTCTGAAAATGTACAACATTATCTGCAAAAAAGTACGTAATCAGTTGTCTCCTGTGGATTTATATCTGTGTAACTTTGAAAACCAGTTTGGTGCCACTGGACATAATAAGTGGAAGATTAAAACTCTGCCTTAGTAATCTGCAGTAAGCCACTTCCTCAGCTCATCAGCTTCAACTCCTAATTATAGTAATTAATTGTTCATTAATAACACATTATGACGATATTAACTTTTTATTGTGTTGCTTAGTATTCATATAATTAAAAATTGATAGCCTTATTCATGATTTTATTAATTAAAGTTTAATTATATATTTGTTTTTTAATAATTTCTCAGTGCAGATAGGAATAACGTTTCTTTAGGGTGTGGACTCAGAAGGACTGAACTTCTTCCTAGGCTCCGGTAACAAAAAGAATCCACTTTTCTGTCACAGGGAGAAATATCTTTTCTATGGCAGTTAAATGAGATTTGACAGGGGAATTTTTTTTAGGGAATGATCGGACACACAGTAGGGTACTGATGTCTACAGCAATGGGTCTTTTGTGAGAAGTACTGGGGGAAAACAGTGAGTTCGAGTATCTCTTGCTTGAAATGTTCACAGGGAAAGATTCTGAAAATTGAAAATTGGACTATTTTTATGCTAGTCTAGCAGAAGGCACAGAGGAAAAACAAATGAAGTACTGAGCAGAAGACTCATATTTCCTTCCTGTACAAAATAGAGCCTTGCTGAATAGTAAGTCTAACACTTTTTGAGATGGTGTGGACCTGAAAAGAAAATTTAGTAATAGACTTGTGTACAAATGTGTGCGGGCATCCATATAGTACAACAGAGATTTAAGAGAATGATACTGTACAAAATAAGAACAGTATAGGTCATTAATTTGCAAGATACTATGAAGAAGTTTTCATATGGGAAAGCAGAAAAAGATGGCCATTACTTTGTAAAGGACATTGCAGTTTTCTCTTGCATGTTCCCCTTTGCACTTAGCCTGAGCTGTCACCTGCCAGCTTCTGCCAGCTATAGACCCACTGAGGTCTGTAGGAAGGACAGATGAATGCAGCATAACTCTGAAACGTGTTTTATGTGGTAGCAAAAAAGACCTCCAAAATCCAAGCAAACAACTCGCAAGGAAACTTGTTATATGTTGTCTCGATTGTCACTGAATACTTTTGCTGCATTGCATGCTGCCACTGGTGGTCTCTATCAAGACAGACCATCAAAGCCATGTTTTAGGGAGGCTCGTAAAGGTCCGGCAGAGGTGTGCCCCACTGTTCCCAAGGTAAAAGCCATCCTGGGAAGAGCAAATTTCTATGCTTTTCTAGCTGTCAGAAAAACAGATTCCCACCTGAATGTTTAGCTGGATGGTGAAGAAAACATCAAAAAAACCTACTCAGAGGTGGGTCAGAGTAGGATATGGAGCAGAACTGTGTATGACAGTCCAAACACGGGCTGAAAATGCAGACAAAAAGTATGTATAGGGGCACCTGGCACATCTTAGGCATGTCTCCAAAGGGCCCTTTCATAGCTGTGAGAGCTGGAAAGGTTTGCAATGATAAAAATCTGACTCCACAGAGAGCATCAGCCACAAAGTCCCACTCAGCAGCTGTGATGTTGAACCAGACCTCTTGGCTTCAGCTGAGCTGGGCTGGGGAATTTTTCAGAAAGTCACATACTCTGAATTTTAGGAACATCATAGGAGTAGCCATGATCAGAAAAAAGCTTTAATTTTAGACAAAAATGTTATTTCAATGAAACCATGAATGTACTCTTTGCTTGCATTTTTACTTTTCTGTGATCTAATAACTTCCATATACCAAATACTGCCATAGAGAAGAAATTAAATGGAGGCATGAGGAAAAAGAATGAGGCTTTTCCTGAACTAAGCAGAAACAGGCTAAAAGAATGCCAAATGTGTTTTTTTAGGAATTTTTCACTATGTTGTACTGAGCACTGTCTACAAGTAATGTCAAGTGAGCTATTTTCCTGGCAAGTAATATGCTGGACTGCAACCATGAGTTCAATAATTGCTTGTACTTCTTGATGATGAAACATCTTGGCTTTCTCTGAAAAGGAATATGGCTTTCTGCTGTGTAGAGAGAGACAGAGGTTCCTGAACTTCAGTGTCTGAGGCAGAAACCTTGGAAAATTAAAAGCTTGTGTGAGAGCCTCAGTCACTCCTGATTGTGTCCGTCTCCCACTTCTGCCCGGGGGAGAGTGGCAGATGGGAGAGACCAGGGAATAAACTGCCGGAAAATATCTTACCAGTGCCAGTGATGTAGAAAAGAAAGATGGGGGAAATGACTGATCACTGTAGTCGAAAGGGGCCAAGTAGAGTTCCTACAAGGTGGCATAACTGTGGCATTACACAACTGACATTTAATCTGGCAGTCCCAGGAGGACCATATTCCTGCGGCTTATGATTGATGGTTTGTTGTTTGATGTGGCAAAGGGTTACAAGGTGGTACTTGGGCAATACCAATCTCTGAAGAAAAGAAAAAGTTAACAACAAATACCTTTATTATCTTAAGAAAGAAGAGCTAAATTCCATTGTCACTCACCTTAGAAAAAAATGCTTGGAAGTAGTGAAATTTGACTGGTGTGACTAACAGTGCTAACCATAGCAATAAACTAGCCTTTCAGAGGCCAGTAAAATTTTCAGAGCAAGTCTCCATGCAATGACTGTGTACATTATGTGTGGAGCAGCAACGTGGTGAGGGTCTATTAACCAGTGCTTAACTAATGCTAAATAACAATGACATTCACAGGACTACATCATGAATTTATTATGATATGGGCTATTACAGAGAATACAAAATGAAACTGTAATGAAGGGACATATAAGACTTTATTCTAGTTTTTTTACATGCACAAATATTTTTTCTGGAGATCAGCTTCTGCATGGCAGAACAATGTGTTGGCTGGCTGAAACTGCTAAAAGAACCCTTGAAAAACAGATGACAAGAAATTGTCCTCTGAGTAGGGCTCTGCAGTGCACACACTTAGGTTTGAGTTTCAGAAACAAGCTGAGGGATTTTCTTCGTTTCTGCTCAGAAATGACAGCTGCATGCAGAACAGCCCAGGCAGCATGATGAGTTTATATAATGTCCTAGAAATGCAGGATCTTGACGATTGCATCATACAGGGAAATTTGGTTGTTTCTATTTTACAAACGAAAAAAAACCCACACCAGTTTAATGTAGAGTGTGATCTGCATCTCACAAAAGTCATCGTGCACCCTTTCTTTCCATACAAGGAACTTTAGATTAGGACAATTATACAGATGTGAAAAGTGATATCTGAGGGGCCAGCTTTGGGATTTCAATGCCTGCAAGTAGGTGCCTTGCAGAGCAGAACCTGGCCTGGGACCTTCTTACAGGCTGGGCTGACGTGGCAGGTGCTAGCTCAGTATAAGCTATATATAAGCTGCTCAGTATAAGCAGAAGATATGTGTTTTCTGTTGTGACTTACCCTGGCATCACACAGGAGAGTAGCCATGAGGAGGGTAAGAGAAGCAGTTACACTAAATTATGGGACATTTGACAGCTTTGCTTCAATCAGAATCCGGAGAGGTGGGCAGGTGATGTAGAAGAAAAAACTGTGTTTCACATTGCTTTGGAGTCCTCAGGTCCAGGTGTTTGTTCCATCACCAGCTCCTCACTGAGATGAGCCCTGACCTTAGGTCAGCTGTTCTTGGTGCTCTCACTACTGCAGAAAGGAGACCAAGACATGCAGCCCAGATGGGAACACCAGCATGATCTGGGAATGGAAAGTCGTGGCACAAGAGCTTGGGGCATCCCCTCACCACCAGGCAGGGTTGTAGGCTGAATGACCACAGCAAATGAAAGAAATAGGGAGAAATTTCAGAATCTGGATTCACTGTGCTCCACTCTGTTCTGAGGAGTTCCTGAGGTGATATGAGACTACCTGAGATTTCTTATGTAATTAATATTTTTTTATTAAAGACAGAAACAGTCTCTTAGTAAATTCAACCTCTCAGTTGCTTAAAAAACAAACAAAACCCCCAAGCCAAAATCCAAACAGTAGAATCACAATAAGTAAGGTGAACTCTTTTATTCCATACGTCTTCTCAGATAATCAAAAGGACAAAGGTAGCAGAAATAGATAAGCTTAAAGACACTATGGGGTTTTCTTTGCTTTGCCCAAACTGCAACTCTATAACAGCAACTGAAGAAAGAGATGAAAGTCCCTGAGAGCAGAAAGAATAAAACGCTCTCCAAGACAAAGCCACAGTTTATAAACTGGAGAGGAGAAAAATACCAGTGCAACCAAATTTTAGATCTGCTATAGGTGATACCTAAAAAGACAAAGGAAATCATTAAAATAAGAAACATATTTGATAACTAAAGAACAGATGTGGTCATTATCTTCAAAGACCATAAAATCGTAGGAAAAAAGAAGAGAGAAGAATTTGAATTCGGAATTAATGTATAAAAGACGACAGGCATGTTATGTGGGATGGATGAAGGAAGGATAGCAGTGAATGGAGGGATGGAAATAAAAACAATATGAATATCTATAAATATTTCTTTCTCAGTTCATCCATCACGGCTGTCAGTGATCACCCAGCCTTGACAGGCACAAAGTAGGCTCTGCTACAGGAAGAAGAGAAACAAATCCTTTAGTTAAATGCTCTTCTTGCTGCTGTTATAGTTACAGCCCCATTCGTTTAAACTCGGAAATTGTTAAGTCTTCTAGACAAGAATGAAAATATACTCCTGTGATCCAATTACTATGAATTTTCTGGTGGTCAGCCCCCTAAGAATATAAGCTGGAGCCGACCATAAAGGTGTCAGGTGATCTTTGAATTAGGTGTTATGAAGCAAATGCACAACTGCCTCATTTGCTCTTTGAAGTTTGCTCTCTGAGTACAGTCCTCCTTGGAGGAAAATGCACTAAATCCAGACTTGAAGTAATAGAGACACACAGAGCTGTCACCAAGCAGTCTGTCATAGGAGAACACAGCAACTTCTTATGTCCAAGTAGCTGGGGAAAAGGGGCTCTTCAAGCCTTTGTTTGCTGGACACCAGGTGCAGCTGCATTTCCTACAAGAGCCTCACGATGGAAATGTGTGCAACTAATGGGAGAGGGACACTTTGCAATCAAGGAGCAAATGCAGGTGCCTAGAGCTTTGCAGGTGCCCAGAACTTCTGAGTTAAGCCTTTGGAAAATGTCAGTCTTCACCAGCACTGGTAGACAGTATCCAGTTGTATCCTACTCGGTGATGTGTGGGTTATTCTACTGAATGGACCTGACTGGATGGGAAAATGACATTAAGCTGCTTTTCATCAATACATAGCCCCTTAAAACAAAAGCTACAACATGAATTGGTGGTTGCTCAGGTAAATAATACAATGGCAGGAAGGGAAGGCTTCCAAAGTGCTATGACATTTCCTGACTGCTTTATTAATTCCAAGTTAAGCACATGCTTAAGTGCTTCACAGAAGTGGGGTCAGTGGCACTGACAATTTGCAACACTGAACCTTGTGGCAGTGATGCAGAAAGGTTGAGGCACAAGACTTTTTCCCCCCCTTAAGCTGTGGAGTGCTGCATGCTAGCAATGCTTTCCTCGTGGCAGTCCTTCCTCCATCAGTGTTTCTGCTTGGTGGTAAGGATCACTGTTACGTCGGATGTGTTGTTTTTTGGATTACTTGCAAAACAGAGGTCGTGACCATGTCTAGTCATTAAGAATCCCCAGGCGCTCTTTGCTAACAGAGTGACAACTTTAGTACCCTGGCCAAAGTCCAAGAAGGGATATAAATTCTACCTAGTCTACCTTAAATTCCCTTAGCATTTCAGTCAGACACTTTATTCCTTGTTTCTTAGCCTCAGAAGGAGATTTAGGATTGCTGCTGCAAAATGGCTACACCAGAAATGTCTCCTCTCTGACTCCAGCATTTGCAGAGCCTTCTGGATTAAGGGCACTGTATGACTAGAAGGCATCACTGAATTAATTGATTAATTGGCTTATTACTACATATTCATATTCTCCACTCTTCACACATTCTGGAGGATGTTGAGTAATTTTCCTTGTTCATTTCCAAGGGATTTATTAAAATACACTCAAGAATATGCCACCAAGGAGAGAGGGAGGGAAAAGATCCTCCCCAGCTATAAGCTATTCTGACTGGTACCAATGTAGCATATAATTGAATGTTATTTCCATACATTCCAGCCAAATGTAGCCATCTATAAGAAATAAGAGCATCTCTTAAAACTTTAGATTGTTCTTGAATGTAAAAGAATTTATTTCTCATAGATAGTTTTCAAACTGGGAGGAAAATTATTGCTAAATTATATTTTAATAGCTAGTTTGTTGTTTCTGCTTCTGAAGCCATCATAAAGCATCCATAAAGTGGTATTTCTCTTGCATTTTACATGACTCCAGGGCTTGCTGTTCTCGCCTGTCAGGTCTTTTCAAATCACTTAACGTTTACTGGAACAATTCTACACTGCAAGATTTGCTGCTCATCCAGCGTGGTGTTTGTATCACAGCTGCTACACCATTGCCATCTCAATAAAAGGAAGCATTTCTCACCACTTCATTAGTATATTGCAGCATGAAAATAATAATTTCCTTTGAAAATAAAATCCACAAACCTTTCATCTGGAAAAAATCAAGCAAGGAGTAATCTTGGTTTTATTTGGAAATGTTTGTGATCATTAAGGTAAACTTACAACCCATAGTTAATTTAATAAAAATGTGGCATAATTGTCCTGGGCTCTGATATTGTTGTATTTTTTTTTTTCTTCACAAGCAGATTAGAATATTCAGACATATTGAATAATGAAAGAGTTGAGTATTAAGGACATATAATGGAAAGCTTTCAGTGTCATGCCTGGCAGGGCATTATCCAACCCATTATAAATAGTGAAGAAAATATATATAGAGAGTTCTTTATTATCATTCAATCATAAAAATAATTCTGGCTTCTTGACTTATTATTATTTTTTTTGTTATTCATAGTTCTCAGACAATTTGCAGACACCAGAATACCCACAAACAAGAGGAAAGCACAATGTTTCACTCATGTCTTATGAAAAACCAGTTTTAAGGGCAGTCATATTTTCAGGCTTTGTAGTAGAATGTGGTATTTTATTCATTAGCTTTTTAATTGGAGGTTAATAGTTTTTACAAACCTCATAAGCTGACCATTTTTGCTCATGGAGAGTAACATTTCACTCCCACACCCATCTCCCTTAATTCGATGAAGCAGATTAAGACTCTTTTCTTCTTCCCTTCATACTAATAATAAATACCCTGCTTCAGTATTATGAGTTAGGGAGAAGATGTAGTGCTCATATCTTAAATGTTATGGCAATGAATTCTTCAAGTTGTGTTTTACGGCATTTGCAGAATTCCCTTTACTTGCCTGGAGATCTATGCAGGGAAACCATTGAAAACCATCATCCTGGAAGTGTTTGAAAGCCATATTCTTCCTATTTTGCTGCAACTCCCAGGATGTAGCATAGTAAGGAAAGCGTTCCGTAAAATGTGTGCTAACGTCACAGCTCAGAAGAAATAAAAATGAACGCAGGAAACCTCTGCCCGAGTTTCCCTTCTCAATCCAGTTATATTCACCTCACTGTACATTTAATTTGAAGTGCATATCTAACTAAAAGTTAATACATCATTAAAATGATTTGTAATAAGTATATTCAACTCCATGTGGGCATGATATGCCCATTATCAAGTCCAGACTATAACTGGGATCCTTCACGATGAAGAAAAACTTTATTCATAACAACTATCTTTCTGGTGACATTCATTCCATACATAAATGTGATCTAAATGTTTGATCTTTTAAATAATTTTAACATTTATGGGGACTTGCTGCTGACTAATTTTTTTTCTTGGATGGTATCTGTCATTAAAAGGAGTATTCCTTTAAATGGGTTTGACTGTGTTTTTTCAAGAGAAGAAAATAAGCCTTCTACAGAATTAATGAAGCTGGCTTTTTAGCCTAGGGTAAAAAGCTGGCTAATGAAGTCATTCATAGTGACAGCCCATGATCTGAATTATATGAATTATTGCTTATTAATGGGATTAATTGCTTCTCATGCTATAATACAAAATTCATGCACTTGTCCAAAATCTAGGTCTATAATCTGAAACAGAAAGAGGGAAGAAAGGCTGTATTAATTATATGTCATGTCCACATCTCTGAATGTACATACTATAATAGAGACTGAATGTAGGTAATTTTATTAAGAAATGACATGAAATGAAAACTATAAAATGTGGATAAAGAAAGGTGATGGTAAGTTCTGCTCAGCTGAGGCAGTATATCCGATTGCATTGCTTTGTTAAGGGCTTCCATTATCTTTATACTCTCTTTCAATATGTAATAAAAACAAAATTAATTTCTTTACACATAACATAATTCTATACTAAGAATACACAGTGCATCTGAGGAATAGCTAGAAAAACATAACATTCAAGATCACATAAAACCAACATCAAATTAAAATCATATTCAACATAGACATTTTCATTTCTTAAACATGATACTTTGTATTATTGTGATTATTTGCTATTTACATTGCACATGTGCACTGAGGACTTTGTCCAGAACTAGAAGCCTGACTGCACTGTGCCTTGACCAGACATAGCAGGAAAATGGGCTCTTATGCCCAGAATTTCTTATGTGATGAAATGGGGAGGAGGAGTGAGGAAAATGAGATATCTGCGTTTTGATCATTCAGAAATGCCACGTCAGCCAAATCTGTTTTGCCTGACTCTGTATGTGTCAAAGATATTTATATTCACGTGGTCCTACTTGTCATGGTATCTGGGAGCCACATGTAAAGGTATTTGAGAACCTAATCCTAAATCAGATCAAATCCACATCTCCCAATTACCAGGAAAGTCACAATTAGCTAAAATAGCCAAGCCCTTTGGAAGAAAACTGGAAAATCTCTTCAGACTGAAGAAACAATCAAACCTAGCTTTCCTACATCCTGGCCTGGTGCTCTCACCACTTTGTTTTGTACAGAAGATCCCTACAAACCAAAGCACTGCTGCAAAAGAGGATATTTCTTCTTTTGCTAAAGGGAACTTTACAACAGCGGCTGTCTTATGATCCTGATTGCACATGGGAATATCTAGTTCATTGAGATCTTTCTTCCACTTTCCCAGAGCCTCTAGGACCATCAATATTACTTCAGTAGTTTCTCTCTGTGTGTTTTCCAATTCCTCTCTTACGGCATATTGTTTGGAGACCATACCACTATTGCCAAAGGTAATGATATTTTTCTAGATATGATCCTGAGGTCTTCTTAATGAAAACAACCTTTGGGCCTGCACCACTAAAACCCAGCTTCAAAATGAAGCATTTCTTCCCATCTCTGACTCTGAAGGCAAGTGGGTTGTCCTGGCCACAGAGATCCCAGAGAGAGCAGAGAGCAGTGTCCATTGCCTTACAGCTTCCTTGGTACACATCTTAGGTCAGAATAGATCAGTTCTCTCATTATTATTTATGAGGGTTTTTTTCCTGTTTTTTTGTTTTGTTGGTTTGGTGTTGTTTTTTTTTTTTAATCACCAGTATTGAAGAATCATTTTGTTTGGCACTGTACAAGTAAAACAAATGAGACATTTTAATTTCCAAAGTATTTTCTGCATAATTACAAAAGACATACAAAATCCGAGCAAGAACAGTAACATACAAGAGCGATGGTCTGCATGCATTGTAGCAGTGCTATACTTGTGATTAAAGGGGGAAGTTTTTTTATTCTGTGTTTTATATTCACTATTTACATTGCATGTCCCATAGAAAGGTGGCAAATGGGAGGAACAGATATGACTATTTAACGGGATAGGCAAAACCAAAGTGATTGCAGATAAAAGTGGTGGACAGTTTGGAGAGGAACAGAGAGAGCATCTGAGCAAGACTGAAGAGCAGAAACAATTAACCTAGGTACAAATAATCGCAAAGGAAAAAGAACAGATTACCTCCTTGGATGGGTGATGTTCTGTGTAAATAAATGAAACAACTCTTTTTTTTACATATGTCTCTGTCTTATTCTTTGGGAAGACTCTATTACCTTCTTGGAAATATTCCTACAGCACGTGCTGGGAGCCTCTCTGGGGAACACCCTTTGTGTAGCCCAGGAGCCACAGCCCTTTTCAAGAGCAATGGTCATGCTGGAATGCCTTCACCACTTCATTTTACAGATATAAATAGATCAGTAGAGTTTTGGAAGTAATTTCTTTTGGAAGTAATTTCTTTCCTCTTAAAATTGTATATATAGGGTAAAAAAGGTATTTTTTGATGTCAAAGTTATGGAAGAGCTTTGATTTTGTTTTCTGATGCATCAAAGCCCTATCTTTTCTTCCTTTCTCATTCTTAAAAAACTTAGGCAACTGAGAAAGTAACCAGAGCACAGAGCTATATTTTTTAATGTATATATGTAAAATATTATATGTATCTGCCATTTATTTTATATATATACAGCTATATCTATTAGATATCTAGATATATCTATTAGATATATAGATATAATATATCTAATAAATATATCTAGAGATGTATTGGATATATATGCTGTTTCTAGATTTTCTGTTCAGGTTGTTGTGCCTGTTTCCAAATGTCCATTTCCCTGTGTAGCTAATGAGACTGGCTGAAGTCCGTAGAAGGGCATTCTTTAACCCCTTATTTAATTTAATCTCTGTCAGTTACTTGCCTCTTTTTCACATCCTTACTGCTGTTTCGGTTGTGTGGAGAACTATGAGACACACCACCGAAGCCAATGCATTTCCTCAACAGCCAGCAGTTGGCAGCGAGAAGGGATTGCGCTAATTGGGGTGCCTCGCCGAGGCACAGAGCTTGGCTCTCGAGCCCTGCAGCTTTGCTCTATAGCTTACAGGTGAATCAATATTTCTGGGAAGTACCTCAGGACCACAGTAAAGAAATCATTACAGAGTAGGGAAGGGTAAAAAAGTGTCATAGTCATTGATTGTAATTAATAATATAATTGACTCTGCACCAAATATATTTAGTTCATATTTCACATTTTATTTGCAGTTCCTACTTTTCCTGCTTCCCTTCTTGCTGGGTCTTAAGAACTAGGAAAAAAATACGCTCTTGGGATTAGGTACGTTTTATATATCTGTCTGCCTTTAAAAAATCATACCATTTGACATAATAAAAGGTTTCATAGAGTTAATAAGTACATTTTAAAGTAGTAACATTTTTCAGTTTTATTAGTCAAAAAGAATTAGTTTCAAAGCTTGGGCCACTGTGAAAATCCTCAGTTGGCTGCAGCTACTAATATTTCCATGAAATAGTTTTATTGCTAACACAGAGTTTTCATTGTCTGGGCAGAGGTGACTGCATAACCACAGCCCAATGCTGTGGACCCTTTGGGTACGAATGATGAAGTAAAATGCAGGTAAACCTAATAAACAGCTTTCTTCCAACAAACTGGCTTAGATTCCTATCAAAACTTGTTGTTTTTAGGGACTAGAGTAAGTTTGATCAACCTTCTTGGCGCTATAAACTGCACCCCAAAAATCTTCACCTGGCAGCCAGCCAGCCAGATTCAACACATCAGCAAACTAAGCTGAGGGGAAATGCTGAGGACGGCTCACTGGCAAGAGAAGAAAAGTGTTTTTGAGTACTGTCCAGTCTCCATTGGGAAACAGCATTGGACTAGGCTTGAAACTGCCAGGACAAACCACTGACGTTGCCACAGCCTTGTGCATCCCCATGGGAGGTCTTGGCTACCCAGCACCTCAATGCCAATGCAGCCCCTCTTCCACATGTGACACAGGATCTGCCTTCCTGCCACATTTTGAACTTGAATTTAGAAATGAAGGACTTTTTACTTGAAGAGTAATTGCAAAGAAAAAGAAATTCAGAATATTCACACATTCTCATATCCAAGAGACCTTTCAAAACAGTCTTCCAATTATCCTTCAATTAATGGGTCAAATCCCTCAATCAGCAAAAGTGAGAGGAACTCCCAGTATAAGATGTTAATGCCGTGCTCATTCCCACCAGCTGAAGATCCAACCATCTTCACGTGAGCATCAGGTAGATGCTGAACACTCAACCTGTACTTCCCCCTCTTGCACATGGAAAAGTATCCACTTTTTTTTGTGGAAAGCTTCCAGAGGGCTGTGCTGAAAGTTTGATTCGCCTTAAAGAGAAGCTAGAAAACATTATCCCAACACAGTTTCCTTTAAGAAAAAGACATCAGGCTGAGTTACTTAGTTTGGTAGAACAATCTGTAACAATACTATTATTAAAGTTTCATAAAAATGTGTTCCTTTAAACACAGGCTTATATCTGGCTTCCAGAGAGCAATTATACTAACTATAATGTGACTCTTGTGGTAAAAAGTGACAAGCACAATGCAGTGAGACTTTTGAATTTTTAAACCAGTAAGAGCAGCCACTGAGAATATACTTCAAATTTCACCATCAAGGCATATGGAGACATGTGCTGAGAACAACTTACACTCTAGTTCTTGTTTCACTTAGAGGTTTGAATTTTGTACTGGTTCCTAAGCCTTAGTCCGCTGCTGCAGAGAAGCTGCCTCCGGCTTAAAATATGGCAATCGTTCACAGGCTGTGTCATTTTCCTTAGCTTTCTTTATGTCACTGTGGAAAAAGTTAGCCCACGGTAAAATATAATCCTTCATTAAACAGTAATCTAATATCATTTGCTTTTTAAGAAGTTGATTAAAGAGCAAGGAGAAAAAAAAAATCTGTAAATAAACTTTTAAGTCAATTTGCTTTACTCCATACATTTTCTGTGTTTTGCTAAAATGAATGCTAAACTCACATGATAATGTGACTAAATAATATTAAAGAATGAAGATGGAAAACAGAAACAAATTTCTCTTCTGTGGTATCATACAAAAAAAAAAAGACTGAAATTTTTGTTCAGTCTATCAGGAAACATAAAAAACGACTCTTGCCAACAATTCAACAAAACAGTTGAAATTTCAGGTATGAGGTAAATGAAAATTGAAAAAGACCTGTGTGATCTAAGTCCAAGGACCAAATGAACACATGAAAAAACCATATTCAACAAAATTATCCAAACAGTAAAAGAAGCAATATTTGTCACAAACTTTCATTATTATAAATTATTCACTCAGCAGTATTTTTTCAAAGAATTCTGAAAACAAATACAGCAGCTTTGAAAACATATTTCTCCTGTTTGTAGGCCAGTGGATAGCTTCGTAACTTTGGGTTTGGCCAGTGTATTTATAATGGCCTCCAAGTTTTTAATTTGCTTTTTTTGGGGGTGGGGTTGGGGATTCAAGGAAAACTATTCTATTCATAGAGAAAATCCAGTTATAAAGACGTTATGCCAAGAACTACAAATGCAGCTTTAGGAAGTAGGGTATTTGTTCCCTAGGAGATCTGGGTTCAATTTCTGGTTCTATGGCACTTAACAGGATGGGACTGGTTGAGGCATGTAGGGTGACTTTTTAAATAATATCAGAAATAGGTTGTCCAAATCTCACTGGCAGCCAACATTTGGGCATATAAGAGTTATAACTCACATCAGGTTTAGGTGACTTGGGAAAGTCAATGGCTAAGTCTCAAGCCTAAGCGACAGCTGGGAGTCGGAAAATGTGGTTGGGTTTTGGACACCATGGCTGGCTTTGCCTTCAGAGCTTCCCCTGGCAGCTCCCCAGGGCTTGGTGCCAGCACCTTGTTTTGGGAGTTTGGGGCACTTGAAAGTGCACACGGTGTGTCTGTGGCATTACAGTGTTTTTCTGGAAATCAAAACATTTAGTCTGTGTGGGTCAATTCTATTATATCTTTTGATAGAAAGCGGGTTATTTTGTGATGGGAACCTGCCTGAGATCTTGCTCTTCCACTTTGGCTCCCCAGTCCGCAAGGCCATCTGGGAAAAAAAAACCGCTCCAGGCCAGCAGCTCAAATACTCTGGAGAAGCAAAGACTTTTGGGGATGGTGGGCGTTTTTTGTTCATTGCTTGGTTAGTTACCTGTTTCCCCAAAACACCTAGAAATGTGTGGTCTGGCTGGCTGGCTGGCGTCATAAATCATGGGAAATGGCAGCACCTCTTTCACCTCTGGCCAGCTCTCGAGAAGCTCCCTGACCCGCCAGCTCTGTGGCTCACAGCCTCTCTGAGCTCACCCAGCAAACCAGAAAAACTCTTTTTGGATTTTTCAATGCAATTTAGAGCAGGAAGCTTAAAAATGGAAATACTTTATTCACAAGAAAAGCTCCCCTCTAATCATCACTGAGCATAATGAGGTCCTTTAAAAGCCCTTCTGCTTCTTATGGTGCAAAACAATTGAATTTTCTTAGAAAAACTCCATCTTTCATCAATTAAAAAATTATAAATAATGAGTCTTTTGAAAATGTTACTCTTCATTTCTCTCTCATAACTTTATCCATAAGTATTGTACTTCCTCGCCTTTCTAGTGAGGCAAATTCTCTCTTTTTTTTATTTCTGTATGTATTCAAAAAATTAATTAAATAGCAGAGTCTTTGAGACCAAAATAAATGTTTTCTATGCCTCAATGGGAACTATGCTTGCTCTAATTCTTTATTTAAAAATAACAGCATTATTTCTGGCAAAATGATGCTTAACCAGCTCCTTGTGGTAAAAAAAAATAAGAATTAGCAGCTCTGACTAGCAATCAAGCAGGCTCTCAGTTTCCAGCGAATAGGTATCAGCACAACATCTGCCCCGTGTGTTTTACCCATGCCTACACACTCGTACACAGTCTCCTGCTCCTCCAGGAGATGCACAGCCATGGGGTAAATAGAATTTCAATGACTGGGACCTCCTGCTTCAGGCAACATCACGACAACTTGTTTTCTTCCCAATGCTCACTCAGGAGTTTTAGAGCATTGACAGCAGAGCTGAAATGGCCAAGTTTCTTATCCTCCACCTCCAGCATTTTTTCTATAGCATGATGAAATTTAACAAGTAATTTCATGTGGAGGATTATTCTTGGTAGGTATATGCTGCAAGTGGCACTTTGTTTGTGTGGGGTTTTGGGGAGATATTCGCAAGAGGGTCTGGATAACCACAGTATTAATGTCACAATCTTCCCTGGCAAAAATTCCAGCTCTGTTAATGGACCTTCTACCTAAGTATGCTAAAAATTCAGGACCATGGGTTGTTCTACTGAGAGATACAGGAGATTGAGGAAGTCAGTTTTATGCTCAGAAACAAATTTTGGGTAAAATCCTGTGAATATTTCCAACATCCTTCCCAGAAAGTTAAGACACATAATCCACATTGCAATCTGCATGCACTTGGGATGGACTGCTATCCTTCCCATCACCACACAACTGAACAATCCTATTTCATTGTGTATGGAAGGAAATGACACAGAAAGCATGACATAAGTCTACACCCTGTGCTGAGCACAGGTTAAAGGCACAAAATCGAGCTTTCTCTCTGATCCCCAAAATACCTGGTTAGGAGTTTCAGCACTCAGTCTGTTGACATCTGGAGTTCACAGCAGTAGTTCCCAAGGTGTTGTCTGTGGCAAAGGAAATAGCTAAGAAAAATCATCCTTGCCTGTCAGTGTCTCAGAAAAAACAGCTACACAGGGATAGCTGTTTAGGCTACAGTTCTGCTTATTTAAGAATTTGATTTCAACTAATCTGGTTGCAGGCCACCTGGCAGGTATCAGCCTGGGCTCATTCATTCCAGCCCCACTAAGCCTTCCTTTCAGCAGGTGCCTTTCGAAGCTGCAAATTGGCCTGAATTAATTTGAGCAGGAAGTTTGTGCTGAGGGAAGAGCTGCTCCTCTCTGAGTTCTTTAGAATAAGCTGTCTCTGTCCCCTAATAAAGCGGAGTTGTTTAGAGCTGATAAAATGAATAATCACCACCAGAACGTCCTTCCTGTTCTTCCAGCCCCCGGCCAAGACAAGGAATCAATACAAATGCAGTTCATAAGGTAGCATTATGTGTTTTTTCAAATAAATTAAATGTGTCTTAAAGCCCATGATCTTCCATGAAAATTTTCATATTCATAACTTCCAATAACATAAGCCAATAGAAACACATTTCTTTTGATAAGATAACATATATTTGGTTTAAATTATTCAATACTCTACTTGTGCTGGGATGCTCTGTAGAGTGTACAAAGCATAAGGCGGCTTTTGCGTCTAGGAATATCCTCTGTCTTATATCACTGCATATCATGCTCAGGGATAGTTTTGATGATATTTTGTCATAATCAGCACCCTGTGCTGGTTTTGTAGATACCCTTTATGGAGAGATACCATTCTTTCCACACTTAAGTTTTCATTCAACTCCTATTAAAAATGTCATAAACACTTTGGTTGGCAAACTGACAATTATTTTTAAATCTGGAGGGAAAAGAGTCTTTCTGTACAGCTGAGGAATATATGCCAAATAGTTTTTCTGATGTACAATAATTTCCCTGGCTTTGTTTGTCTGTCTGATGTATTTTTGGTTTTGCCAGCCTCCTGTTCAGATAAATCACCTCCAGAACATACTTGGTACCAGGGCTGCGTGCAGCTGAGGTGTGGATAAGGAAAAAGCACAACCCATCCCTCCCCTGTTGGGTACATGGTAAATCTGTCCTGCTATGCAAGTAAGAATTGATCTGAATGATTTTTCTTGGGAATTGTTGTGACCTCAGTTCTTTTCCCCAACCCCTCATTCCTATGGAAAATGTGGACGTGGTTCTGCTCACACTGAGGCCGGTGAGATGAGGGATAACATTGGCAGAATTTTTAAGACGGTCCAAAGCTTGGACCATTTTAAAACACTCCTGGGCCTGTTTTGAGTTTTATTGGGGAAAAAACACAGCAGAAATACCAGATTTTAGAACAAGTTTGTAAAGAACATGACATAGGGCAGTAGGAGAAACCTCATCTGAGAACATCCTTCCCCAGCAACTCACTCTTTCTCATTTGTTTCCTGATAACTCTGCGAAGCAAACCCAGTGGAGCCCCTGGAGCGGTGAGCATGAGGATCACTACTTCCTTCTTAAGTGGCCAGTGTCCTGACACCTCATCACTTGGTCCTGATTTGCAGTCCTTTTCTTGGGTTTAGTATTTCTTGTTACTAATCAGAAGAGGACAATGTCTGTTGTGGGAGGCCTGGGACTCTGCAGTGTATATAACCTTTTCTGAATAAGGAGTTGCCCTGCTGCCTGCACCAAATAATTTTGAGTGGCTGTGTCACAACATCTTTCTGTAGTAGATACACTGCTGATGTCGCAAATTTACACCAGTTATTAAATATCAGACCATTAATATTGATTGCTTTGTTAATGAAATCGTTTCACATTCTATTTTTTAGAAATGTGATTTTCAAATGCAGAATGATTTAGTATGTCTTATGACTATGATTTTTATTAAGTATAATTTGAGTGATTTCATAGTTTAAAAATCATTTGATGTGTAAATCAATGTAAACATAATATAGATACTATACCTTAATATTTTTGTAGTGCATACTTCTGTGCAAATTTTAGCAGACTCTGCAGATAAAGTTTGCCTACCTGGTGCATCAAGCAAACTCAGTGTCAGTTTAGAATAAAAATCTTGCAAAGACACACATCATTTTAGCTCCACTGAAATCAAACGGACTTGCCAATTTATACTCACACAGGAAAAAGTCCCAGGAAATTTTAATAACAATGAAGGCCTGTTTATTCTCAATTTTTGCATAGTGTTTGGAGAGTTACATGGCCCCTAAATTCCTCTTTACCTGATTTCCTTTTAAAGGAGTGAGAAATAAAATCAGTTTTGGAAAAATTTTGTCTTTTCATCCTTACATGATTAGATGTGCTTACGACAATAGTCCCTGTGTGCCCCCAGGATAAAGACTCGTTAAGCTAGATACAGAGGGGAGACAGGCAGTGCCCATGGTAAAGAGGGGAGGAGAAAAAGCAGGAACACAGATATGATTTGCCCAGAATCACACAGGAGATCACCAGCAAAAATGGGCTCAAAAGTCAATCTCCTAAATTCCAGCTCAATACCTTAGCTCAAGGTCCTTCTGAGTCAGTAATGACTTAAAATATCACCAAACTGAAGAAATATCTCACAAATATTACAGGTGTTTCTCATAAGAAGTATATTAAATTATAACAAGGAAGGCATTAGCCTTGATCCCTTCAGGTGACTATGTGAAGTGGCACTTCATTGATTCTGTGCTTTGAAACTGGTGCCACCCCGAGAGTCTTTCTGAGACCGTGGTGGAAGACCTACGCTGAGGCAGGAGCGGGTTGTAAAGAGTAGGATGGATAGATACAGATCTTGTGATGCACCAAACTGACCACCCCTTTCCTGCAGTAATTATCAGTTTTAGACTTCTCAGTTTTTCTGCTGCCCTGACACTGCACTTGAGGAAATGCATAGATATTTAGGCTATAGTATCATCTAATGAGAACTATAGAGGGACGAAGTAGATTCACTCTGAACTTTTGGGATGTCACTGATGGTTGTTTCAATGGGGTGTATCGTTCACACTGTGGCCAGAGAGTGAGGATCCCAGGGGGACTGAGGTGTTCTGCTTCCACCCGTTTTCATAGGAACTGCATGTGTAAAGCCCTAACCAGGGTGGAAGCCTCAGATATTAAAATTCTCTGATATGCAAGCATTTTGAGACATTAAAAATAACTCTTCATAATTAAACACGTAGATGGCTTTCTGTCACTTTAGTGTGTTTTTAGTCAACACACAGATTTAGATGGGTTGTTCACTTCTCGAGTTTTCCCATTAGCGTTATCCCCAAACACTCGGTTCTCGCTCAGTCAACACCACCACCGACAGCAATGCCAGGTACGGCTGCAGGGCAAGGACCAATAGCTAAGATCTTAGTACAAGACAAATTCATTAGATAAACTAAATAATTTAGGCACATTTGAAAAGCAAATGAATGTAGAGGTGTTCCCTTATGATTATTGCTCACATAGATTTTTCTTTAAGAGGAAAAACATAAATTAATAAAGGCCAGAATGTCTTTAATGACAATATTAGTGGCTGCCCTGTGGCTATTAAGACATGCACTCATTGTAAACTATATTGATTTTTCCATTGGATAAAATTCTCTGGTTAAATTGTTATTTGCAGCTATAATCCAGACTGGCTCTGTTGGTCATTATCGTTATAAAATGTGGTCACAAAGTTTTTCATTGACACTCTGACCACATATTTTCAGAAAGACCCCTTAACAACATCAGGGAGAGTCAGATGCAATCTACAAGGGCAATAGTCACTGTTCTTGTGAAGGTGATGATGCTATTGATTAATGGAATGAGTTACAGGCTCTTTAAAAGAGTATACAAATTCTGTGAATCATACTACATGTATTCACAACAAAATTAATGGCCTAACTTTTCAAAACTTATTGTGCCTCTGGATGCCACCATTACCACCACTTTCTGTAGAAAGACTCTAAAGGGTACCTTAAAGATTGCCTACTGAGAAAATTCCAAACCTTGACAGTTTAGGATACCTTTATGATGAGCAGGACACATGAATTTAAGGGGTTTTCAGACCATTGAGAGACCATTTCAGAGATTGGTAGCAGCTACCGAATTCCTGTCAAAGATCAGTGTGAACCAAACTTGTATATGTTTGTGGCTTTCAATCAGTGGCTTTCCTCTATGTTTCATTAACAAGGAATAATCTTGCCCTAGCAAGACTTGACCAGAAATGTTTTTTTGCCATATCACATGACCATGCTCACTTTCCAGCTATTTAAGTCTGGCTTCTTGTGCAGTGAATCTTATTTGAAAGCTCTCTCTTCATACATCTGTTCAACTAAGGGGTATAACCACAGCCTGGGAACCTTAACTTTCCCCGGTCATCCTGAGGCTTCCCTCTCTTTTGCAAGATGAGGAATGTGATTGTGGCATTCCTATAAAAGAACCTCCTCCCTGACCTTCAGATTAAATACTTTATCTTAGAACTATTAGTTCTTTGCCTCATGCACTATGAGAATGTACTGCATTTGCAAATTAAATGCCTTACTCAGTGAACATTCACATGAGTAGTTTTACAGAGTTCAGCCAAAATCCTCATACATGTACATAAAGGGTTTGACCTTCTATAAGAGGAGAGCTTCAGTCTTGGCAGTTTACTGCTTTATTCAGGAAGAAATGGTCAGTTAAGACTGACGAGGTTTGTTCTGCCTATCTGTGGCTCTGATTTTTTCTTGAAAGTGTTATATAAAGGAAGATATATTTTTAGAGATTTAAAGGTCATATGGATGACTAGAACAACTGTTCATAGGAGATGAGAAAATTAAAGAGAATCTGAAAAATGTGGATGCAAAAAGCCTTTTCCATTTTCTCCATAACGAGCTGATACTGTACAGGAAAAAGTTTTCTTATGCTATTTTGAGTCAAAACATTACAATTTATAATGGTTGCTCTAAAGTGACCCTAAAATATTGGGTTGAACACCTTTGCCTTTTATGTGTCATCATCTGCTACCAACCATAAAGAATTTGACACACAGTTTGCATTTCACTCATCCTGTTTCAAGGACAGACTAGGTCACGTCTAAAACTTTCTCCCAGTTTGATATTCTCAGACTCTCTGAGGTCTTCAAACCCTTTTCTTCATTGTTGAAGCAGGAAAGAAAGCAAAGCTCAGAGCTGTGGGAAAGAATTTGGCCCTAACTGGACTCTGTGCATGTGCAATAACCTGTTTCCTGAACCAGTATTCTTGTGAGTATTTCACTGCATACCTAATGCTACAACACAGTGGAAGTATGTGGTACCCTTTGGCCCAGAGTAGTGTCCTATGGGACCCAAGACACATCTCACAAGGCAGTGATTTATTCTCTTGCCCAGAAATGCCAAAAGATGCCTGAGATACCGTTAAATGCATTACAATAAAGTAAAACTTAGAGCTTTCAGCAACCATTCAGTAATGGAGGTGGCATGTTCTGTTTACAAGAGTTATGTTTCCATATAAATCATGTGAGGGAGGGCAGAATGCATCATCAAGTCTTCAAAGAAATTCAAAGACGCTTCATTAGGAATATGGGGCTCCTTTTCTGTTGATCTCTGCAACTTAATACTGCTTTTCTTCCTCCTCTTTTTTGGTCTCTGAAGGGCTGAGAACTTCTAGGACAGGACTGAGCATTTCAGCTTTTTTGGGGGCAAGCTCCCAGAAGTTTCTATCTCAAGGCACTTCTTACCTTTCAAGAATATAGCCTGGTATTGCCTAAATTCCAGTTATTCCCACTTAAGAGCAGAGCAATGGTGGGTGGCTTGTCTTGGGGCCAGGACACAGAGTGAAATAGTGACCAGTGTCTCTGCACAAGCTATTCTCTGCAACCGTGCTCCAACCATCCATGCACACAACACACCCATGAAGACCAAGTGTAGTGGCAGAAGAATCTTGCCTTGTGGCTCCAGTCCCTTTCTTATTGCCGCCTTGGATCATTCAGTCATGCAAAGTATTTAAATATCTCCCATTTGAGATGCCTAACTACTTTTGAACGTATAGCCATTAAATCAAGATTCCTTAATCCAAGAGTTGTTGGGAGGGTATATACATGGTGTTTTGATAGGCATGCAAATTCTACAGTAATAGAGGTCTTATATGTACTGAAGAGGAAGAAGTACAGTGACTTTTGATGCTGTTACAGATCTTGCCTACCAGGAGGATAAATGAGAATTAATGTATAAAGGAAGTCAGGAAGAGCTGCTTAAGAGTTTGCTGAACAGAGATGTCTTTTTTGATAAATTCTTCTTGTCAAATGCCGACAAGCTTAAAAAAAGAAAGAGTGCTGTAATTGTGATATCCTGTTCAGGTTACACTACCCTCAGGGAAACTGCTACTAATGACTGAATTAATTAACGAGAAATTGTTTTACGTGTTACAGAATTTAAACCAGCCCCCTGCCCCAATTTGCCTGTCTGCTTATTTTTGTACCAGTGTGAACAAAGAAGCCATTTGCCAATGCTTTGTTAACCTGTTACTCTCGCTAAGCATTTATGTGTAACGCTGTGGAACGCTGGGTTGTGCGTATTACAGCTGGGAGCAATGTCTCCTTGTATCAGATACTCTGCAATCATTGTGTAGAAAAGTGTAAAACAAGTACCTTCAGAACCCATGATAGCAGTTTTAGGCGTTATAACCACTTCTTTCTAAGCTTGTCTACAAGATTTGTGCTGTGGCACTGTGGGAACAGATATGAAGAGATAAATTCAGTGATGCACCTTCCTATTTAACTTCATACTTTTAGAACACCTTGGAAATGTGGTTGCTGGTGCATAATTTATATCACAGGTTTTTTTGTTATTTCACTTAAGTATCTTCTGGGTACATCTCTTGAGCACATGAATGTCATGGGGGGCAAGTTTTTGCTGTAATTCTTATTCCTTTGGGATGATAAGATTATCCTTTCATGCTAAAATTGTTTTATCTTCACAACTATTCATGGGTGTATGCTGCTATTACCTAAACTATAAAAATGGACTGTGCAAAAGTCCCAGATCATTTATGTGTAAGACAGTGCAGTTTTGTTGGAAAGGGCTTGAGTTGAATAAGCAACTCTGTTTTTAACAGGATTATGTGACAGATGGGGTAGATATAGATAAGGCCGTACAATGCATCTTCAGTCTCTCTTTAACAAACAGAAAGACAGCTCCTTTTCAGCTCACAATTGAAGGCACATTTTGTTCTATTTTGAAAGAATGCAAGAATTACTTTCTTGATTTTTATCTGCTTTTAATTAAGCTGCTTCAACAAAAAAAGCATTTGTTACATTTTTCAAGAAAAACAACAAAAAAATGCCCTTCATTCAGATATAGACTTGCCTCGAGTGGGAATAGCTAGACTAATGTGCTTTTTAGTCACCTCTACCTCTGATAATGATAGCACTAAGTGTGTTTACATTTTTAAGATTTTGCATAAAAGAAAAACTATTAAATTTTTTTTGGCAATTTTATAGGCAAAGTGGTATATATTAGCTTTCTTCCTCAAAGCTGTATCATAACACTGAAGCATTGCCTCTGTGTGCCTGTACAGAAGAATGTGTGTAGATGCGCACCTATGCATTCGCCATGGCTCTCAAACTGTTATCTGGCCCACATTTGAGGAGAAATCCCTAATGTTAACTCTACCTGCTACCACTTCACCGATCCAAAGGCTGATTTGGAAATTAGGAACTCTAACAGCACATTTGCTCTTCAGCCATCGCAACTTCTTCTTGCAGTTCCCTGCTCAGGGGTGTACATTGCTCCTGCCGTGGCATCAGGGGCCACCAGTCTCATCATCTACTTCTATGTCTTTATGACATAGAAAAATATCAACACCCCACATCACAGAAGAATTCCAAAATCCCCCATTATCTATTAGAAACTGGAAAAGAAAGAGAATCTTGAAGTTGGCCACCATTGAAATTAACAATGAGCTCCATTTTGGCTTCCCACTGGCTAGAATTTCAGCCCAGGTTTGTATGGTTTCATTTCTTTTGGAGGCAGAAAATTGGACTGAAGTATATTTAGAGAAGTTATACTTTAATAAGGTATTTTCCCCCTCCTGTCTATGAATGCAGGTGTTTCTGTTACCAGAAGATAAATGATACAAGTTCATAAATTACTATAAGGTGATTCTCTCAGAACACTGAGTTCTAGTACCCTGAGAGAATTTAGTGTTCATTATACTGAAAGAATCCTTCTGGGAAAGATAAAACCTCACACATAAAATTCCCTCTTCAGCCTTACCGATGGGTAGGATCTTGTTTTCAAATCTAGAATTTTTGGGGGTTTGGGAGACTTGAGTGTTTCTCTGCCTTAACCATTTGATGGTATCATTTTCATGGAAAAAAAAATGCTTTGGATGAAGAAGAAGAGACATTTCGCTTCTGGACTAATGTGTAAAAACATCCTTTTAGAGGCTGCAAGAGTTTTGTAACATTAATATTATTTGTGTATAGTTGTTTATATGTACAGCTTATACATATTATTCTTATGTAAACAAAACACTACTTTAAAAGGTAGAGTATCTTAGGTCTTACGTATTTAGTCTAAAATGAGAGATGTGTTGTTACAATACAAACCTGAATTTTAAATTGAGAGATTTAAACGATTGCAAAAATCTGGGTGGACTCTGAGGCACCAGTTTTGCAACCAAAGGATGATACTGTGCGTCAGCTAAGCCCATGTAAAAATCTGTACACAAATTTAGCAAGTGCAAGACAAAGTTCATTGTCACCTGTCTATTTTCAGTTTAAAAAACTATTGCTCTTCCGCTGCTAATTTCTATCCTTCAGCTGGAAATTACTGTCCCTCAACCATGATATGGTATTTCAATGCAATAGTTAGCTTATACCATAAAATCTGGCTTATTTGAATTTAAATATTCTACTACAAGAAGACTGTGTTTTTTCTGGTACTGATATAATGAGAGCCGTTTAAGGCCAAAGCTAAAAAGGACACTAAATTATTGCAGAGTAATTCCCCTTAGGCTTCTGAACACACTGTAAACTGGACTAAAACTCACTTATTCTGGACTAGAGTATCTATAACGCACACCAGAGAGCCTTCCTGGGACAATCTCTTCCACTCGAGTTACTCCAGTTAATTACTTTGTACTGATGAGTTTTGAAAGTCAGTTCTGCCTTTAGCATTGAAACATTCTCAGAAATACTATGAATTTTCTTGAAACAACGTTACCACGAAATAGCACATTAGAATAAACCAGTCAGGATTGTGAAGCATTACTTTGTGTTGTGAAAACCTTCCTTCTCTTGGCTGTTGGCATAATACATACAGTGCCAGACCATCCCACAGCCAACACTAAAAGTATGCTGATTTGCAGCAGAGATGGTTTTGGTCCCGTGTTTGCCGTTATAGATGCTTGTCCGAAAAAGGCCCTCATGCTGCTCACAGTGACGTACATGATTTTTACCCATAAGTAACGCTATTGAACTCACAGGGGCTTGCCTGAGTAAAATGCACATGCAAGTTGTTTGCTGATTTGGGGCCAAAGCATGCAAATGTTAATTGAGCATTGCCCTGTGCACAATTTACACAGTCTGTAGATGCGAAGAGATGTATGCTCTGGTGTCTTACTGGACCATATGCTGCTCCTCTCTCTGAGGCTTCTCCCTCATTGCTGGGGAGTCTTGTTAAATTAATATGGGGCAGCAGCGATATTAGCAAAACAACAGCTTGATCTAATCTGAGTCTGTTTCTTTGCTCATACGGCTTCTGGCTGTGAGCCTCAAGAGTTAATGGAAATTGGCAAAAGCGAGTATGTCCCACTAAAGGCAGCTCATGGCATTAAACAATTATGCAAGAATTTTTCATTGGAAGCGATGAGGGATGATGACATTGCTCTTAATATTTGACCTTCCCAGTTTCAACTGCTCAATACCTCTTACTGTACACAGAAATTGCCAAAATCCCACCTAATGAGCTGAAAAATGACACATGACAGATCTGATGGCTAACTGCAGCTAGAAGAAGAAAGACTGCTACAGAACAAAAATTCCCAATCTCACTCCTATTTCTCTATTTTTTTCCAATTATACTGAGTGTTTAAATATATAATTTGAAGGCACAGATAATTAAAAACTTCATTCAAAGCAAGCTGAAGTCAGGCAAAGTTCTGTTGTTTTTAATGTCTTTTTGGCTCAAATCTGCAGTATGTTCACAAAGTTATTGGGTACTCACAGGATTTCAGGTTTTTTTTTCTTTCTGGGAAAGCTGTTTTGGTCTTATTCCAAGGGGCACTGTTTCATTTCCCTTTATTCCTGGGAGATTTACACCCAGTTAACTCTTTTGACTTCAAGCAAATGGAATAGTTCCTGAAGTAAACTGGAATAAGAATATTACTAAGAATAAGAGGATCATAAGTGCAGCCCGCTGTACCATTGAGTTAATGTGTGATAATAACAAAGCGTTTATTAATGATGTCACTGACACTTTTCTCTCCTGCATTATTTAAGTTTCATCTTAAAAGAACACCACTAAAACTGCTATAATTACCATAGGAGTGGAAAATAATTTTCAGCAGCTCCAGTTCTGTTTCAGTCAGACAGAACTCGTGTCCTACCTTTGATAAGAAACAGTGGAGGTGAACAAGTGAAGCTCTGTAAGTATTGGTTGATTTTCCTATGCGGCCCCATAGCCTCAAGTTGCAGAGACCTTGGGATCTCTCGCTTCAAATAATGTCAATCTGAAAGAATATGTTGCCAAAGGAATGAAATTGAAGACTCTTATGAAGTTGTTTCTATAGTGTGCCCCTCCTATTGTAACTGGTGAGATAATATAGGAAATTGACTTAAACTCTGCAAACTTTGTGCATTCTCTAAGGAACCTGGATAAATAGCATCAGGTTAGGTTTAGCAAATGAATGGTATGCATATAGCCCTGGGAAAGAGTCTTAGTTTCTCTGTTCTTCATCACTTGTGTTCTTAAACAAGTTTATTATAATTTTTTTGTTTCCCCTCTACTTTTCTACTTCATTGACATACAATATTTTGGAGAGGGTTTTTGATGCATTGTCACGTTTTTATGGAAAAACCAGATATTAGCACTTCTACTATCGCTATCACATGGTAAATCTCGATTAGCTTAATGGGATTTTTATAGGGAATGAAAATACTATGCGTCTCTGAGGCAAGGGTAGACATATGATGTTTTATCCTACAGCATCTGCAGTCAAAGACTCGGCCACCAGGACAACAGAGTATGTCATCTTCAGCAGTCTAAGTATAGTACGTTATTGAAAGGGTATATCTGTCTGTTTTCTCATCAGGCACCTAATTAAATTTATCCATTCTGTCCTTAGAAGGAAGAGAAGAGGAAATAGCAAAGAAATCCATGATTTTAGGAGGTTACAGATGAGCCAAAAAGAGTTGCTCTTGATCCTGACTTTTGAAACAGACCAATTTTCAGGTGTACAGAATAAAAAAGCACAGCTTTGGAAGACTGACTTCTTTTAGTGTTGTTAAGCTGCATGCAAATAGCCTTTGGCTTCCTACACAAGAAATAAAATGTTTTCAAATTATACACTGGTTGAGCCAAATTAAGAGATGAGATTAAATCTCTTCATGACCTTACGATCTTTTAGGTTTTCTTAAAGAATGTATGTGATTGAGGCTTAAGATGTCTAAACTGCGATGACATACGTAGGGAGGGGCTGAGAAGGTTTCAAAGGATGAATTTAAGTAAGCTACTTCAAGTTGCTGAAGATAAAAGATGAGGAGGGCTTAGAGTTCAAGTACTGACATCCAGCTAAAGGCAACCACATGGTATTTGTGGACTTGAATTTGGACAAAATATGTTTAAATCCACATACAAAACAATATTTCGAAAATCTTTAAAAACTTATATAGCTCAGTATGTATAACTAAAAAGTCTGAGTTATTTATGGGCCAGTGTACGCTGGGCGAGCAGAGGATATGAGCTTCATACAAATTTTTTTGGTAGATTTTTCAGTTTCTATGGTTCTAATTTTACCGTGGTTAAATCATAAAACAGAGCCACTTGGAAAAATACCTGGATATTTCATGTGGGGTTTTCAGAGTGGAGCTGATGGCTGTACTAGCAAACAGCACAAAATAGCACCATGAAGTGTGGCTCCAACACAGATGAAAAGGGCTCTAAAGTCTAGAGGGGTGTGTTGTGCAGCATGCACAGAGATGCACACACATGCGCGCACACACACAAACTTACACTGAATTTTTGCTTGTTTGGGAGGGAAATCTGCTTTCAAATTGATTAAGAGGGCATGCCTAATTAGAAACATTTATCACATGTACACTCACAATTGCTTTTTTGTTTTCGCTCTTCATTTGGAATTGTATAAATCACAGGAAAATAAGTATCTCATATCCAAAATGTCCATCTCTTTGTTCTTTTTTATTTGATTGCAGTCAGATGAAAAGCGCTGCTTTGAAATAGAGGCAATGGCCAGAGGCCCACTGATTGCCTGTAAACAGAAACAAAAAAGGGGCACTGGTAACATTTAGAATGGTTTATCAGTGATCAAAGCACAGGAGGTGCTGTCTAGACAGCCTAGGTGTGGACTAGCAAATGGCTTTCATTAAGGGTCCTCTACTCTGGTGCCATTGTTTCAGCTCTGCTCTTCTTCAGGCCAATCTGTGATTGATTTCCAGAGAGGTGCCCAAGTGCCTGTGGCAATGGGATAAAGCTTACAGGACTTTGCTTGTTCTGACAAGGCAGAGTAGCTGCCTATCACATTAGCGCAAAATGACACTTTCATTTACTTCCACAGTGCTTTGAAACAAATACTTTCAGCTATAACAATTGCTCTTTGCAGCTTGAGCTCTGGAGTCAACTCCTTGTGTTCCAGAGAGTAAAAGCTTGTGAAATAATTTCTGAAGTATCCTATAGCTAAAAAGGGTCATATTCTGACCTCTACTTTCCTCTTCTTGCATAGTCACGGCTTTTGCTTTAAGGATGTATTTTATTTTTAATGTTGCTGAAGTTGTTTTTTTAGGATCGGGGAGAACAGCTTCTCTTTTTACCCATACGAATTCCTGTACGCATCCCACGTGCTGTGCCTGTCTGTAAGGATACTTGGCACTCATGAACTGGTGTACTAAATCATGGGACTCAGATTATTCAAATGGTTTCACTACAACCTCTAATGTGAAAATGCAGGGCTATGTTAACTTAGAAAAAAACCTCACGTTCAGCTGGTGCAAATTACCAAATTACTATAAACTACCAAATTACCAATGCGCAAGAGCTGCAGATGTGGTCCATGTTGTCTCAGTCTTTCCATTTTGTCCTTGCTTTGTTTCACAGGTATCCCAATTCCACTGCTCAGCTGGAGCTTCCCCTAGATAAACTCATGGGCAAGAGGGCAGAGATACGTGGCAATCCTGCCTGTGTTTATATCTTCTGTGTTATTTCCTCAGGGTCATTTTTTTGTCTTGTAGATCCCACAAGTTCCACCGAGGTTGTGGACCTCTCAGTAGTGACAATATAGGGCAAGCTTCAGATGGCTCCTGTTACTGCTAATAGAAGAAATATATGGACCTCTAAGGCTGAAATCAGTGTTGCGTTCCCAGCACTGAGATGCCAGAAGACCTTGTGACCTCTACACCAGAACTAGTGCTTGAGTAGGGAGCTCTGAGCAGGGTCACTCCCTCCGAGACCTCTATGGGCTCCTTACGTTATTTTGAAGAAGCTAGAAAAACACTGAGCAGCAGAAATCCAAAATGCAGAAGCAGGCAGTGCAGTTATTTGGGCAGCTGCTGAATGAATTAAACATCCTGGGGTTTTGGGGGGTTTTATTCTTTTTTAATGTTATGGAGCTATTACTGTGACTGTTGCCATACAACAAAAGTCTTTGTGAGGCTACACATACTACTGCTAGTAAGACCTCTATAAATACCCTCCAGACCAGGGATAATTTACTTTACAGATAAAATTTTGACCAGTGCTTTGGCTTCAAGTGGAAAAGCCCTTTTTTCCAGACTTTTTGAGGAGGATCCTGAAAAAGACAAGTTGGAGAAACCCATCAGGTGGGAGCAGGGGTCAAAAAGGACGTTGAAGAGAAATGGACTATAGCTTGAGTAAGACACAAAAGGATTTCACCAGCTCCAGATGCTGGCTCAGCCAAGCCAGGGTAAAATAAAAAGAATTAGTTTTAGGATGATGATTTTGCTAAGGATCTCTATCTATGCAACATTAAGGGAAGAGCAACACAGCGTTAAAGGCATATGCAAAGTCTGTGTGCCATGTGTGTGCCTGTCATGTAGCTCCTGAAGAGCTAAGCTATAAACCAAAAGACTCATACCATCAGCCCTGGAAACAGGGGATTTTAAGTCCCAGGCTCATAACTAGCCCAGGCTGGATGTAGAGCTGGTGTTCAGGTGTCACCTCTCAGGACAGCGGTCTGACAGCAAGCTCAGGTGAGCCTGTCCTCTCCTTGGACTCCAGGGGCTTCGAGGACTCATTGGATTCAGTAGATGTAGTCCCTCATATTATTTCAGCCAATAATCAGTGCAGTTCAATTAAAGGAAATTGCCCAATGATTTTTTCCCCCTAGCATTTCAGCTTATTTTTTAATTTACATTTTTATTACAAAAGACAGAGACAAGGTTGAAGAGGAAAATCTTTTGCAAATATCTGAGTTCTGCTCACTGTTTTCATGATTGCTTATGTTTGCTCACACCAAACTTGTGGGTCATTTGTAGTTGGGATATAAATGTGTGCACCCAAACACAACGTTTACAAACCCAAACCATTATGAAGTTTTGCACAGGCCTACATTACTGAAATTTCGTGAGATATTATTGCTATTATGTCTCTTGTAAAAGTTTAGTATTATGACTGGCATTGTTGAAGGCTGAGGTTAAATAAAATGTTAAACCAAATATTTTGCAATCCTAACAAGATGGCATGAACCAGGAAAACTGTTAAAGTTTCTAAGAACGTGTTCCTCTCTTTCTCAGTCCCACTCACTCTGTTTTAACCCATTTCATTTCTAGTCCATTGCAGCTATGGACTCACTTTGGGTTTAAGACCATTAGAGGAAATTTTTTAGGTGATAGTTGAAAAAGCAAGTGCTGAGGATGGTGGGGTGTAGAAAAGTTAGTAAAACATTTTTACAAGTCTGTGTCTAGGTCGATGATGCAGAGGAAGGAAAAGTCATACTGAAGGGAGTCTTCACATTCTTTTCTTGTAAATTTAGTGATCAGAAATGGTCATTTCTTTGGTCTGATTTATTGGTTTCCTCAGCAATTCACTACTGAAGTGAGTGTAAGCTGAACTGGGAAACTCTTCAAACCATTTTGAGTAATTATCTGCTGTTTTTACTGGAAGTTCTTTCCCAAATGAAATCTTCAGAATTAACACATTCACAAATTAGTAGTTTTATGTATCGTTTCCTCACCATCATGAATGAAATGGGGGTGATACCACAAAACCGGTCAGTGAATTAATTTGTAACAGGCTTTCACTGGCCCAGTGAAAAGTGTAAAGACAACTTTCTTAGAAAAGATGTTTCTAACTTTCTTAGAAGTTATCTTTTTACTCCAATTTTTGAAAAAAAATTATGTTTCTGTAAATATTGCTTCTTATTGAGAGAAGAAAGTGCTTTTCCAAGGAATTAGTCTTTAAAATAACAAAATTGTGTGAATGCCCTCCCAAAAGGCACATTTGTAACATTTTGGTTGCAGCTACCTTTCCCTATCACCAGTGTTGCGCCTCGTTTAGATTTAGACTGTTTAAATGTTTCTGAGTGTTCCTGTGTTTAAGCCAACTTTACCATGACTTAGACAGATCTCATTAAAGCCAAAGCTTCGTACTTACTACAGTAGATCATGCCTGCCTATACTGACCTTTTCAAACATTTCAGACACAACTTTTTAACAAACACACCCTAATGAAATGCCGTAGATCTTATCCAGTTGACTTCTCTGAGACCGCGATTTGCCAGGCATTTGCTTGGAAATGTCCAACGATGTTTTGCAACAGCAGATTACGTGCCTGCAGCTGAGGTTTGTCCAGTGGTGCAAGCTCTGAGTGCAGAGCTCTTCACACTGTTGCCAAGAGCTGGCTTTCCATCATATCTGGTGCAGTTTTCCACTGACTTTTGGGCAGGTCTTTGACAGTGTTCAATTAGCCCCTTCCTACTTCAGTGAGCCGCGTGGTGGCTACCACATTAGCAGACCTGCCCCATTCTGAGCTGTGGTCTTATTTGGATCAATCTTTGCCTCTTTCTTTCTCTCATGACCTCTTTTCCATTGCTTCTTTTGGCCAGAACAAAATATTAAGATACTCCATCACCCATCATGTTCTGGATTACTAAATATATAGAATCATAGAATCATAGAATCATCAAGGTTGGAAAAGACCTCTAAGATCATCGTGTCCAACCGTCAACCCAACACACCATGCCCACTACACCATGTCCCTAAGGGCCTCATCTACACGTCTTTTAAATACCTCCAGGGATGGTGACTCCACCACTTCCCTGGGCAGCCTGTTCCAAGGCCTGACCACTCTTTCAGTAAAGAAGTTTCTCCTAACGTTCAATCTAAACCTCCCTTGGTGCAACTTGAGGCCATTTCCTCTCGTCCTATCGCTAGTTACTTGGCAGAAGAGACCAAAGAAGAGACCAACACCCACCTCGCTACAACCTCCTCGCTACTCCCCTCCTTCCCTCTGTCTGGCCTGTTACTGTTCAGGCTGAACTGTCTCATTCTGTGTGTAGCCCCTAAGCAGATTTGAAACTTAAATAATCTCGATAAATCTCATCCCTTGCTCTGGCATCTGGGTGTCTTACAAGACCTGTAATGAGATTTCAGGGTCTCAGCCGCTGTGAGATTCCCTTTGCTGCCTGCAGCTCTCGCAGTCAGCTGGGAAAGGATGATTTAATAATTTAAGAAATGCTAAGTGAACAGGTGTGTCATTTCTTCACTTCCATGCTCACTTCTCAATTCAAAGGGCAGTTCCTGGCCCCAAGACATTACTTATTTTTCACTACAAAGTAGCACTTCCAAATGTATGTTTTTCCTGGGTATCCCCTCTGCTTTCTGACCGTCTGGAATTTTTCTTTTAGAAAAACAATGTCACATTGAATCAGAAAGGTCTATTTGAATGTAGTCTCCAACCTCACCCAGTTCCTCTTTCTCTTGGCTTCTTTCTCAGAAAATAAATCTTTCCTTCTTATATGGGATTTATTTCTTTATCACTCTGTGGATTGCAACTTTCCTTTATAGTTTTAACAAAACAATGTCACTCTCATTCTTTGCATTCCAGAACTTTGGATTAGTTGATTTAACAGTGATTAATTGTGTTAAACATTACCAAATATTGATTTTCACATAAAAAAGCCAAATGCTCTACGATGCGAACCAATGAAAAAGTTATAATTTCAGCAATATTATTAAAAAACCCAAACTCAAATACAAGTCTATGGTTATTAATGATAAAAATAATACACTATATATTTTATAATACTAGTTATTCACTGCTTGTTGACTGCTATTAATATAATAAAGCTTTATTCCAACCACCTTTTCTGTAAACTAAGTGACAGATATTGCGAAGCAAAGTAATAGTCTGATATAAGCCAGATCCTTCAGTGATGTAAATGGAGACAATTAATATTAGCTAGGGATCTCACTCTTTCTTCTTAATTAGGATTCACTTAGAATTCACCTGGAAAATTCTTTAATAACCCTTTCTTCTTAACAAAGAAGTGTGTGGTGGAATTTTAATGGCTCCATTATGTTAACAAAACACAATGTGATTATAGTGATGATGGGAATTTGGCTGTACTGCTTGAAGAACATCTGGTTTAAAATAAATATGCAAATTTCTTCATATATGTGTTAATCTGTCAAGTCCAAAGGATGCCAGAGTTTAGTGAGACCAAACACTGAAGTGTGGTAATCAAATAGAAGTGGTTGGCAGCAACTTAGGTTTACATCACAGAGATCTATTCATTCATATTTACCTTGAATGTTGTTGAAAAAGGCACTGTAGGTTATATGCTATACGCTGGCGATATATACAAGCACATCAGTAACAGAGACCTTGATGTCATTTACACCAGGTTAATCCTTGTGTAATGCAATTGGTGAAAGCCAGTACAATGTAATCAAAGTCAATGCAGCTATACTGATTTATTCTTGTCTCACACACAAACTGGTTGACTTCAATGATATTGATTCTATTCATCAAAGCAATGAGTTTGAAATCAACCTTTGTATTACTAATTCCTTTATTACGGGAACCATTATTATCATATGTCATTAGAGTTCTTTCCACTCTCAAAAACTTCCTGAAACATCAGTCATAGTATTTTTATGCGGCTCTAAATCAGGAAAAGGTCTTTGTTGCAAATTTGGAGGGCTTATCCTACAGCTCCCCAAAATGCAGGCAAAAAAGCATTTTTTCTATGGATTTGTTAGAGTGAAGTGTCTTTTCTCAAAATGCTGAGCTATCGATGGTGACTGTTATGACCATTGTGTGGCTTCTTTCTTGCCACCTCTTATTTCATGATGGGCATATTAGTTTATAGAGACTGTTGAAAAGTAACTTATTTTCAAAAAGATCCTTTCCATGGGAAATGGTGCTGGAGCTGCCAGAAAACAGTGTAGCACCCTTCTGAGCTTCCTCTCCACAACTGTGGCCCAGCTGAATGTCCTCAGAAACAGTGATCACTGGATTGTCCTCAGTGAGATCTGCCAGGTAAACGTCTCTGACCTCTGGCAGGGCTGGTGCTGAAGTCCTGGTCCATCATGCTGACTAGATGCTGGGAAGGTAGTTGGAGATCAGCAAGTCAGTGACCTTCTCTTGGTGACAGGTGTCCCACAAAACAATGCAGTGGACAAGTGGCATATGTATAATGATGGGGCTTTGTCAGTCCTGAAGTAGGTGGGCCACTTGCCACTTTCCTTGTGGGAAGTCTTGCCTATTGTCAACCTGCAGGTGATATCCTTGGTTTGTGCAATTCCCAGTAATGGTCAAGAAACAAAACTGCATCAAGAGATGTTCTGGGGTAGAGAAAGGCATTACTTAATTGTTTGAGGTTATCACTAGAAATTGAGAAACATCTCACATCCCAAGTTTCTCTTTGGTCACACATGTTTTGACATTTTTAGTTTGATTGCCTCAAATTAGATGACTTCATGAGATGCCTGTTTTTCAGTAGCTGTTGAATATCTAGGTTTTCTCTAGGCTATATTATACAGAAAGATGCTGCTTGCATTTAAAGAGCATGAGGTAGGGCTGGTTCTAAAAAAAAAAAAAAGACACAGTAGAAAATATTAATTTCCACAACTAATTCAGGAAAATTTTATCGTTCCAGGCCTGAACTGTACTTCAAATGGATTTCTCAGATCACAAAAGAGAACAGAAAGAGATCAGTCTCCTTTACACTGTCCATGCTAACATGCAAGCATGTGGTTATATTACATCCCATGAAGAGTCATTAGATCTGTTCAGAAAACCCCGTGAGTCAGTCAAAATATCTCCAGATGGGAAGTGCAGCTCTGTCTAGCCTACAGCACCATGCTGTGATTTAAAACCATGATGAAGCCCCTTGTGAGTGGGAGCCTATACACTTAGTTTAGCCTGTGTACTTAATTTTCAGGATGTTTGCAGTCCCAGTGAAATTAAGTTTTCAAGGTCTGAGCTTGTCTTCATTTTTATTTAATGGTTATCAGCTGGCTTCTTTAGGTACTTGACATGATTTACATTATCAGGACTTAGTTCAATAAAATATTTCCGAAGGCTTTCTGTAAACAGAGTTTATTAAAAGAACTAAAATTTGTTCTACTGACAGACACACATAAAGTTGAAAGATTAGCATAAGGATGCTTCAGAAGTGTAAATTGGCATAAAATCATTCATACTAATGTATACATTATTTTTATTGTTGTCTACAATGTTTTTAGCAATCCTCCTTAGTGAGGTTGAACTGGCTTTTTCTTCAAAGGTATAATAGTGCAGTCTTTGGTGCAATTACCCCAGGAAAGAGAAACAGTCGATGAATTCTGTAATGCTAACTTTAGTAACAATTTAAAATGTACATTTTTCTGGTAATAACCATGAATTGGTTGTCTTGAAATGTAGACAAATGTTAAGTATTAAAGCACTTTCAGATATGGGAAAATGAGTACATTATGATTTATGTTTCCTTCATTCCTATCACCTTAAATAAGAAAAATGTTAGTTCTCAATTGCCAAATAGATGTATCTGGTATTTGTTAGATTATGATTAACAATAACCATTGACAGCTAGCACCTCAGAGCAAGCCAGCTCTTCTCATTATACAACTGATAATTCAGACAAGATTTAATCAAACAATGAAAATATACAACGTTTATCTTAGCTACTATGCAGGTCTTCACAGATTGAAGTTTGTTTGTACAGATGGGCAGCCAAACATAAGAAACATTTCAGCTGACCTCCCCCAAAAGGTGCAAACCTAGCTTTAATGGGCATCTGTACTTTGGCTGGCAATAGCCTCATAAAGGGCCCCTTTGCCTGTTGGTTGTTTTTTTTTTTTTCCTGCCAAGAGTGGGAATAATTTGTGCAGACAGAAAGGATGATAGAAGTATTGTTTCTAGGGCCATGTTTCTGAGTCGGATCACTTTCCAAGCCACTCGCAGAGTGGCTTCTGCAATCCCTACCAAGAACAGTCAGCGAGAGAGAAGGAATAACCTCACCCCCTTACTCTTCTCCTTATCCTTTTGTATTTTGGCTGACACCTGCAATGTATTAATCAGTCAGAATCTGGCCTGCAACATAATGTGCAAGAAAGGAACTTGCATTCTACTGAGTGACCATAATGTCTCACTGCACTAAACATGCTCATTAAAAACAGGCAAACCCATTAAGTTAATATAAAGTAAGAACCATTCCAAATACTTGAAACTGGAATTGCAGCCAAAATTCCCTCAAAATTGGAAATGATTAAGCTGTATTCTGTATTTAGTACATAGAAACACACATGCAAATGCGAACATATTCATACACAAGGAAACGTATATGCAGTTTGGAAGCACTGCCTGTCTTTCCCAGTTGCGAAGGGCTAGGAAGTGTTGCTATCACAGGGAAAGCTGTTCTGTGATGTTTCTGGTCCTATGGGAGCCTTGACCTAAGAAATGAGTATTTTTACATGTTGGCTCCACTCTTCCTTATTCTTCCTTTTACCACAGAAAATAAAAATAAAACAAATGGCAAGAGTTTTGCTGTCTTCTAAGAAAGGAATGTGTAGTGTCCAGAATGAGTAACAGCAGAAGTAGGACCACTACTAATGAGTTAAAGGAATGAGTCTCTGAATTAGTCTTAGCAGCAGTTGCTAAAGGACACAAATGTCTATGAAATGAGCAAGTGCCCTGGGCAAATATTCCACTAGACCTACAATGATGGAAAAGAGTAAATTATAACCCCATTTTATGATCTCTGAGTGTAGATACATTTCTGCTGCCTTTCTTCCAAATTCCAGAGTGCTTCCAGTGGCTCCTTCATTGAGTTTCTCATTATGACAGCTGGGTCCTCCTGTAGCAGGAGGAATTGAGCAGGAAAGATCTCATCCAAAGCCTGGTCAAAGCATCTAAGGGAGTCAATGGGAAAAATTCTGACTTTAATGGTTAGTAGGAGGCAATAGCAATGCCAACCTATAGAAGCATCACAGAAAATCTGCATTTAAATATAGAGCCACACCTCATAAATGTTAACAGCTTATATATTCACTTAATGTAACATTTCTGAACCACCTCTTGAGGAGGTTCTTGTGACCCTTATTTAGAGACATAGCGCTCCCCAGATGAAGAGTTACAGAAATATGTTCCTGTGGACATATGTAATTACAAATGGTCTGCAGAATAAATAGTAAAGAAATTTGAGGACCAAAGCCGTGAAGAAGTAAATCACCTGTGAATATAGCAAAGTATTAGTGACATGCAAGTTGAAAATCCCCAAGCAGCTCTAAAGTATCCTCATGCAGTGTACAGAGGCTTGGCCATAGTTATAACTAGGCAACAAACCCCACTTGTGCGCTGCAATTTCATGTGGGATGTCCCACAGGAACTTGTGTGCCAAACTGGAAGGAATGATGCTGGTTAACTCCCTCAAAGCAATATAAGTTCAAGACTTCAAGTTTTAGAAATGCTTAGGAGCACCCAATCTTGGCAAGAGGATTAGAGGGCTTGCCTGTCCTCCAGCAGCAGTGCTTTCTTAGCCTTTCTTTGGCTGTATCACAGAGTTCAGCTCTGAGTGAGCTTTCTGTGGCTACGTACTTTACCACGAGCTCCATCCAATAAAACAGCAGTCGGGATTTTAAAGGGATAATTAATACAAAAAAGTCATTCTGATTAAAGCAATATCAGTCTTTACCAGTTTTACAAAGAAACCAACAACTCAACAGTTACGGCCTTATTAGAAACATGAGTTAAAGTTATATTTTGTCTTCCAAAAAAAGAGCTACCTGCTGTTGTTGGGCTGGGGAAAAAACAGGCAAAAGGGCTAAATGGGTAACTGGCGACTGTAGTATCATGAGGCCAGAACTTTCTGACTTATAAATAGCCCAGCCAAAGTCTGGGATGAAGTGTGCTGGGGTCACACAAAGTATTCATGGCACATGCCAGAATTGCACAATGTCATAATGGTAATCCTTGCTTTCACCCTTTCATTTATTAACTGCAATATTTCTTGTGCCAACTCTGTAGTTAAACTGCACATTCTTTGGGAAGCAAATGTGTTGTCTTTATATTCAACAAGGTGCCTGTAACACTTTTGGGAGCCACAATTATTGTAGTATAGGTCTATACATTGCTATAGTATTCATTTCCCAAAGAACCTTTCTGACACATCAGTTACACTCTACAGTATTCTCCTCTCCTCACCTCCCCTCTCCTTTCTTTCTTCTTTTTTTTTCCATGCAAAAAGAGAAGATCACAATGTCAGATGTATCAAACTGCTGGGTTTACAATCTGCTTAGCAACACAAGAAGCCTCACTGACAATGATCCCAGTGAGAGGAAACATTTCACAATAAAGCCATTAACCATGATGTGGTCTGAAGTTCCAGATGCATGTCTCTAGAAGTTGACTTTTTTTTTTGCCTACTTGATTTTATATGAAAATCCCTGAGAACTCTGTGCTGCTATATGCACATGTACCATTTCTATTGGCCCATGTATATTGGGAATGATATGCCTATAGTTGGTGCCTGCAAAAGTACTCCTGAACACTTTGGAGAGCATGTGGAGCTCATTTGCATTTCTTTCTTAAAGCTGGGGGGAAAGTATGTATTTTGTGAAAACAGACATTTCCTTGTGAAAAGTATGTAATTTTTGGTTTCCCTCATAGTATTTTAGAGAGAAGAAAAACAGCCTTTCCCGCTTCTCAATTCTCTTTATTAACTTTACGTATCTGGCAGAAGAAATGTTCCTCAAAATGTCTTCCATATGATCCATTTCAGCTAATCTTATCCTGAATATCCAATTAATCTGAATCATATCTACTGAGATCTTTAAGGGCCTGATTACATTAGAGAAATGTGTAGCTGTCTAATATTACATCATTGATCTGATGACACCAAATGATGATCCATGTCAGTAAGTAGCTGTGAATTACAGGCAAACATACAACTAAGTATTTCACTTACAGAGTATGTATTTATATCCACACATCTAACATATATATACTCTGAAGGTGCCATTACTTAAATATTCTGTCTCTTGATTTGACTTCTGTATTTCACAACAGTTCTTTGAATCAGCGAATATTGTAGTATGTGAATTCAGGGAAATATGACTGGAAAAACCCTCTAAGCCGTCAAAGCAGTGCAACAGATGCCTAGTTTAGAAGGGTCGCAACATATTTCCCTGGCTTCCAAACAAAATTGAAATCTGCAGTAGAAGACCAAAAGCTGTAGTGATACTGTGAATAAGGAAGAGAGCAGAACAGATAAAGAACCACGTTCCTGTCTTGGGATGCAGCAACAGCAAGAAACTTGGTTACTTAAAGATGCCACTGCTATGAGGGAAATTACATGCAGAACAGGCTCTCCTCAGCATGAATAAGGCAGGGCGAATTGTTCGATAGGTAACGGTTTTGTTAGAAAACAAAATCTCAGGAAGACTGCATCTCATTTTTTCCCAATCAGTCTAAGAAAAGATAGCCTAGAATAAGACCAGATTACAATCATTCTTTGAGATTTTATTGAAAGATAAGAAGAGAAGAAACTAATTTGAAATCTTTCAAAACTGATTACAAACATGAATCCATTTTAGAAATGAGGTAGTTTTAATGGAATAAGCATTTTAGCTATATTTAGGATTTATGACAGTTTTCTAAACAAAGCTGCCAAGTAAGAATAAAATTTTACTTGGCAAATTTAAGCTATGTTTTGTTTCAAAACAGATGGTGTAGAAGTTTGGGAAACTCATTTCATGATGCTTGAATTCTCCCCTTAACTTCTCTTTACCATTATATAAGCTTAGAGATGCACAGTATATTTTACCTGAATCTACCAGCTCTTTACCACAAACCCATCCTCCCAATGCTCTGCTTTTTCTTCTCAGACCTGCTGGCCCATTCTTGTCTCCTTCTGCCTTTATAAGGGATTTTTAATTGGTAAAAGCTACCATAAATCTCTCTCTCTCTCCCCACCCCCCGCTTCTTTTCTCTTTCATTCAGCTTCTTTTCCTACCTTTCTTTCTGCATTATTTTGTGTGTATTTTTCCCTAGCCTGCTACAGTTTGCCATTATCCAACCTTCTCTGCCTCCCACCTTGGATTCCCAAAATCTAATTCCCCAACTGCTGGATTGTTAGAAAACTGACAGAAGAAATGCCACCACTTTCTTTAAAGAAAGCAGGCTGAATGTCAAAGTGGGATTACTTCAAACTCTAACATAATTATGGTTTTTCTTCATTTAGGGTGAAATTCTTTCTTCTGGAAAAACCATGAAAAAAACCCTACATATTCTCACGTCATTCCTTTAAATTCAGCAGTGCGTAGAGCTACCAATATCATTGTGGAGAACATGGAATATTTTCTTCACGAGGAAGAAACTTATCTCAATAGTGTTTTCATATGATATCCTTTAGTAATCAGGTGATGGCTACTAGCTGTTTACATTTTCTAACATCATTGCCAGCTGTTAATATCAGTTTTTATTGCCATGCTTCAAATGGACATATAGCCCAGCAGTTTGTGCTTTACGCTGTAATACGCTGTAATTTAATTTTGCCACAGTCTATAAATATCCAATTTACAGAGCTCAGAAAATCCCAGCTGCTAGAAATCTCCTTGTTGCTTCCTTGTACAAGAGATTAGCTCCAGTTTGCCAAATCAACAGCGCATCATTTAATTCTTGTTTATATTTATTTCTTCTATCATCTGTGAAACTATGTATAATATATGGGATATCAGAAGAAATACATATTGGACATATTCTTTGTAAAATCTGAAGCAATTCTTCAGGTTTTCTTATATTCACAGCACATTAAAAAATCTATAGTTAATTTTTTTTTTCCCCTGAAGCAACAGATATTAGCTTTGATCCTGGTATTAACCACATGGAATTTTTTAAGTAAGTAAGAATTCATTGTCATTGTCTTTTGTCTAATTCAGCAGAAGCTTGCTAACTACTGGACTCTATCGGTGGTGGTATCCTGGTATGACTTGGAGCCTTCACAGAAGGTCCTTTGTGATCTTTAAGTACCAGTGGTTGGTAATGAAGGGTGTCCAGGGAACACTAAGTTAAGGCTTGGGTGTAGCCATTTACAGTCTAGATACCTTCAGTTGCCAGAGGGCTTGTTGGGAAGTTGTTTCGAAAAACAGCACTGCTGCTTAACCATCTCTTATTTTTGTTGTAATCTCTTATATATAAAGATGCACCTTTACTTTTTCTCTCAAGTGCTTAAATCTGGTTTTGCTCCCTTAGAAATTAACCAAAATGTCAACATCTTCTGGCCTCCCACAAATTATAGTTTCTTTTTTCCATTTAATATTGTGAGAGACAGTAATGCATCATTGCGTTCCCCTGCTGTTTCTCATGCCCAGGTGTTGGTTGTCTCTTGTCTTTCACTTCCATTGCAAATTATTTTGGGCAAGGGCCAGATGCTTGTTCTTTGCTCACTGCCCAACACAATGTGGTGGCAGAAGACTGGTAAAAGCAATTCTGATGTGTGCTTATGTGCAAATATCCAGTTTGGACAGTTTTTATTCTTGGTAAACACATTTCTGGAATTATTATTTATCCTCCTGTTTGTATATGCTTTGCAGAAGTGGGACATGACACTGGTGACACGGGTAAGCATGCTATAGACATTCACCTATAGACATGTTACAATGAGGAAAAGGAATTGTTCGGCTAAGATGAACATCTTCATTGCAAATTTAATTGATAAAAAAAGAAAAAAGATATGTCATTTATCAATCTATAAGCTATTCAGAGAAGGGAAATATAATTAACATTTTCAGTCACTTTTAAAGAACAAAATCTGTTTATTCGTGAAATCCTTGTACCATACTGAATTTGGCTGCAAAGCTCCCAATTTCAGTAAAATCATGCTTTCACTATATGCTTTTGTCCTGCTTACTGTAATGAAATAATTTCTTCATTGTTAAATAATGAAAGCAGAAAGCACATGAAAATAAACTATATATTATGTTTCTGCAAAGAAAAGCCACCAGTTTTTAAGCAAACTGGCCTTTATGTTATATTGGGAGTATAATGATGTATGAAGTCAAGTTCTCCATTAGAAACATTTGTGTGTGGGTGTGTGTATATGCATCTGCAGGCACATCCGAACACAAAGCCTCAGCTGATTCTGCAGAAGGCTGTGGGAATTTTCTCTATCTAAAGGTGAAGCTCCTGGCAAAGAAAGCTTAAGGGTACTAGCTGCACATTTAAGGTTCCTCAGTGTTGCATGGGAACATACCAGAGTGTAAATATCAATCATTCCTTTGTGCTCCTGATTTAGCATTTTCTATTTATTTATTTTGTTTTGCTTTTGCTTAGCAAAATCCCCAGCTTTTCAAGTTTTGTCCATGCAAGAAGCGAGGGAGCTTTTACATAGCTAACGTTTATTAGTGAACTAATTGACTAGTTCCCCTCCCCAACCCTTAAGTGTTCTCACATTTTTGACAATCACTCTGTGTCTAATTTGTCCACTTTCCAAATCACTTTCCTAACTTTCACTAGTGAAGTCAATAGGTTGTAAGACCACCATGACTGCCTCTGCCGAGAGCGCGCATTAGGAGAGCGTTGCATGTTTCAGCCTCGATGGCCTGGAGTAACTATTAGTTCTAATTGTTGAATGGTTGAACGCTTTGAAGGACAAACATATGTCCTAAGGCTGTGGCCCTGATGAATGCAAGGGTTTCTTTCACTTGTCATTAGTAATTGAGGGTAAATTAATATTTACTAAGCAGAGTTTCACAGAAAGGGGAATGCATGAGAAACCTAAGGAAAAAAATGCCACAGGAGAAAATGTTGGTTCCTTTAACACTCTGAACTCAGTTGACAGCAATTAAAAAACAGCTAGTGGAAACTTGGGATAAGCTTAATAGTTTTATCACTTTCCTCCCCTTATTATAACAATCATTTTCTCTCTCTTGATATATAAACATTATAAATATTCCAGATGCATAATATATGTAATTAAAGGGTGATACTCTGCTACTAGAACTGTAGAACTGTTGATTTTTACAAAATAGATTTTATTCACAATATGTGAAAATCCATCATGTCTGTATGTGTATTTACAGAGGAGCTACATAGGTACCCACTCCTATGTAGCATTCTATTTATTTAGTAAATCTGAAAATGCTACACAGATATAGCTTGTCAGACCAAACTATGACCATTAAACATCAGAGGTTCTTGTCATATGATATGTGTATACATACATATTCACACTTTTGTTTGATGTTTTCTTAAAGCATCATTAAAGTCCTGAAGTGATCCATATGTAGACTGAATACTTAATGCTGATTGAATTAAATATGGAGTAGGCACTACTCAGTGCAAGTCTTCCTAGTCAGCTCCATAAGAGGATTTTTTTTCAGTGTTCAGCTATTCAGTAACACCAAATGGAAGTACAGAACTAAAACTGGCAGGGTGTCCACCCCAACAGAGCAACAGATATAAAACAGTGTGTAAAATAGCAAATGGGTGTCTTTGAATGGGATCAAATCCTAGATTATTCAGTTGACTCAAAGTCTTGACTCTGCTACCAAGCCTCTGCCGTTCAGCTTTGCTGACTGAGCCGGGGCAGACACCCCTCGCGGGGGCACACTGTGTTTGCAGGAGCAGTTTTATGCCAGTGGAGTGACGTCTCCTCCAGATAGACACCAGCTTGGAGGTTTTCTCTTGCTAGGGTCCCATCACATCAGGAGCTGGGCTGAAAAGTGATAATAGGGGATTTTTCATGCTCAGACACTGTTATTTTAGACAAGTTTCACAGCACAGACCTGATGTAAAACAAGGTGGGCTACGCTTTTGTGAAGAGAGGAAAAGAAACTTTGTGTAACCAGTACTTTCCCCTGTCCTTGCAATGTGAGGAACTAATATGCCCCCGGCATTATAAACAATGAACCACAGGTTCCTCTATCTTAATTGAAGTGTCAAAGACATGGCACCTGCCAATCTATGCATTTAATTATCTTTATGGTCACATCCTAATATCCCCTGACAAATGGAGCAGGAGTTAGGATTGCAGCTTTATGGAAGTAAAAGTTGCTTGCAGATGAAAGAAATCTAGCCCAGCCAGTTAAACCAGATTTAAGGCTGCTATTGCTAAGAAAGCCACATGAAACATCCTTGCTGGACCTTAAAAGCCCCAAATTAAACGTCATTATACAGCACATACATTGGATTCGTCAGTTTAAAGTTCTTTGGAATAAAGCAAAAACTTTTTTTTTTGTATATATATTTGAGAAGAAAATTTTTTGACAAAGCTGGCATGACATTGACTCTTTAATGTGGAAACAGCAAAAGTCACTGGTAAGACTGTGTGAAATCTCAGCTTAATCTTCATTAGTCATACAATTCTGTTCCTCATTTCAAGACATTTCTGCTTTTAAGGAAAATGTTTCCACAGGTAGTCCTGCTAGAACTCCACTTCCAAACGTGAAAACATGAAATATTCATTTTTTTCCTGGAATACCTGACTCCTTGTGGAAGATATTCCCTAGGTTTCTCTAGATTAGAAAGAAAAATACAAAACCACGCTCTAAAGTCCCAGTAGAAACTCATTAGACACCAATATGTCCTGGTCTTTAACAAAATAAATGTTATATGGGAAGCAGTGAAATTTACACCCAGGCTGCTGCCGGCTCCTGGCTGCCCTGCCCGCAGCGCTCCGAGCTGGCTTCCTCACCCATCGAGAAGTCACATCTGATTGCCAGTATGGTATATGTCTTTCTGCTCGCAACAACTGAGCTGGTTTTTTCCTTCTGACATTGTAAATCTTTTTCTTTAAAAGGGGAAACGTTTCCAAGGGCTTAATTAATTTAGTATAGCAAGAAATTAGTCCAAAATGGGGGGAAAAAAAACCCAACAAAAACCCCTCTCACGTTAACTCCTGACACTGTGTTATATAATTTCAAAGAAAGCATGTCTTACTAGGGGCTTTAAGAGCTCAACTTCCCATTAACACCACTAATAAAAATGTAATTAGAAATGTAGTTTCATTTTCTCCCTCCAGCAGAGCATTACTGCATTCCTCCCCTGCACAGGCTCAGCATTTTGGAGGTTGTAGTTAGCAGCCAGCAAGATGTGTCCTTTTGGCGGAACTTACCACTTTATGAAAGATGTGGTCAAGATCCTGAGGAACTGTATTGATACCAGATGTAGTCTTGTCACTAAGTCTTAAACCAAGACTCTCATGAATCTTAAGTTTCCATTTTCTCTCTCTGCTCTGTTACAAGGAAAAGAGTCTAAGTGAATTACTGTCGATGTCGCTAGCAGAAGCAGTTTTTATTTGAAAATAGACGTCATCATGGGAAAATGTTATACAAGAAACTATGTCGAAACACATTTTTAGTAAATTAGGCAAGCTGAAGTTGTCATGGCTTAATTAAATGAATGCTTGCATAAATATGTTAGTATCTCTAGTCAGAATCGGTAGTCCTCAAAGTCAACACTGCGTTGCCAATTTGGTTTCTAGTCAATAAAGGCACTGGCTTTTTAACATTAGTGCTGTACGTGTTGCAAAACAAAACAGAAACAATTCTCATTGGTGAAGGATTTCAATAAACTGTAATAATATCCACATGTACAATAAATATTTCTGGGCCCTCAAGCACTTATATTTCCTTTTGAACTTGTGAACAAAAATTGATTCAAGGTGACAAATTTGTAATCCATTATGATGGATGGAGCTGCCTTTTAAAAAAAAGATAATGGTATATAATTTATATTTTCTCTGTGAGAAGATTTGGAAAAAAAATTATCTAAAAGAAAGCCAGCTGTAATGAAATAAAGTAAATAGAGTCAACTGTAATATTAGTTTTTATTAAAGCAAGTGCCACTTAATTAGAAATTCAACGAAATGCAAATGATACAAATATTATATTTGGCTACTACAACTGTCCTTGTAGCACTTGGACTAAACCAATATATTAATTACATATCTAACATTAATTAAGTAAATTATGATCTTGGAATTAAATTTTCAAGCTGGAAAAACAAATGTTGTAGGATTAAACAGAAACATGTGTGAATATTTCCGAACATATTTGCAAAGTACAGCTTTGCCATTAAAAGCTCAGATGCTATAGTTTTGCAATACATAACAGAAAACAACTGTTGCACGTGTGGTATAATAGCAAAAGTTGTTTTCTTAATGGTATTTAGTGTATTTACATATTTATTCCCCATTACCTTGCAGTTTTATTAAACCCTCTTCCATTAAAATTCAAAATATCGTATTAACAGATTCTGAAGGCAAAGAAGATTGTACTCAGAGCTCATGGTCAGGGTGCACACAGCATGACGTTGAAAGCCTCCCAAGGGAAAAAAGACATACTAAAGATACCCGCAGGGTGACAGGGGAATAGTAACTTTCAGCCTACCTCTCCTTTTTGCCCTGCCGTGATACCGACTGCATGTCGTGTTGGAGTGAAGAGAGGCAGAGTTTGGCCACAGGTTTGAGAGGAGGCAGGTTCTGCCCTGTACTTATTTGTTTATAAGAAAATAATAATGAATCTGTGCTAAGGTGACTAGAATGGATACCTGTCAACACAACATACTTTTGCTCAAAGAAGAGAGGAGTCTTTATGGGAAATTTTTATGAATTTAAGGGTGTTTGCCAGGTAAACGCCACTGGCTTGCTGCACCGACTCGCTCTATGTGAAGAGCAGACATAAGAGAGAAGGCTTTTCCTTTATCTGCATTCCATCATATAATATCCAAAATAAAAAGAGAAGATAATCATAGACTGTGTTTTTAACTACGTTATGAGAGGTGCCACACAGTGGTGATCTGAAGGAAATGTATACTTTCCCCATTCTGTAAGGTTTTACAGGCCTTACGTGAAATATAAAAGAAAGATGTAAAACCAACAATTATGTGTAGCTAATAAGAGCTAAGAAAAGCATAGCAAAAGTATGCAATAAGTAGTCAGTGATATAAACCATTACAACGCGCCCTTCTTATATATCTGAAGCCAGATGCTGTTCCAAATTACATCACTGTAAATCCAGAATAGTTCCACTGAAGCCAATGAATCTACTCCAGATGAGAGAAGAATTTCGCCTGCGATCTATTCACTTCAGATCTGTTCATATCCATATGCCCATAGTTTACAGTAGTGTTTTTTTAAATGAAAAAAATACCTGAATTGATCCAGTGATCTCCAGCATAGTGAAAAAGCAAGCTTCTCTAACAGGTGAGTTTCTGCCTATCACAATACTGTGAGTTTATTGACTGAAATAAACAGACTAAGTTCATGTTGAAGGGGGAAGAATGATAAACCATCTCTTACTTCTAATTTCACGTATCTAGTGGCTTGCAACCAGAATCCAGACTGGGCTACTTATAAGGCCTGTCTGTTATACACAGTTGTCGAAGTACAGCAGAAATTAGAGATGTTTACGGCGTGTCGCAGCCCTCTACCCTGCACATGCAGTGCATTTAGATCTACAAAGCCAGTGCAATTGCACCAGATCTGCTCTTTAAGTGCATTTACATGAATGATGGGCAATGGCAGGACTTCATAGATGCCAGGGCTCCCTTCCACATCACTTTTGTGGCACAGCAGAAATTCATCATCACAGAAGATTGCACACTTTATTTCCTCTGGAGAAAATGGTATGAAATAGGGTACAGATTGCAGAAACTCAACTACTTTTCAAGTATATCTGCAGTATACCTGGTGGTGAGCGATGGCACATTCTGTGTATATTAACAAAATTATTTTCCCTCTGATTTGCTCATAGATAGACACTGCCTTACAGAAAGTAATTTGCTTTGCATTAATCCAGCAGATGAGACAGTTTAGTAGGAACAAAGATATAGTAGGGGGGGATTTAGAATGCTCAGATTAGGCACCTTTCTCTCTTATATGATTGATTGATTAATAGATGTATCCAAAGGGCTCAGGGCTTGTCAATAGAAAGCAAAAATTGCAGGGGTTTCTCATCTCTTCCTTAAGGGAGTTCAGACTTCTGATTCAAGACTGTAAATGTGTAGCTTTTACCCACTCAAAACATCAGCTCATCTTGTGAATACAGCTATCTAACTGAGCAAGAATCACCATTTCTAAGACCCACTCAGATTAGTAAAAAGTTGCTTTTTGCCTAAGAATGCAGGTATTTGAACGTAAGTGTTTGAATATGTGCGTCGGAAATGGAAAACATGGGTAAGATTCCTTACTTCTCCAGAGGTCATTCGAATGCACAGCCTCCTGTTACCAGCAGGAAGACAACCAGTCATGCCAACCCCTGTTCAACCTCCCACCCCTGTCTAACCATTAGAGTTGAAGACCCCTGCCTCTTTCATGGATGGCATTTTTCCTCCCTGCTCTTGAATGTAACCCACCATGTAGCCAAGGGGCAACCCTCACCAAACCAGGAGAAGAGTAAGTAAGTGGCAAGGAGTCTGTTTCTACGATACAGTGGCAGGGACCTAATGTGGAAGAGGAATACCAGATCTTTCGTCCTGCTTGCCCTTGATCTTGGGTCTTTTGGTGGGTTTTCAGCTGCTCTGCGATGCTGGCTACATTTTAGAGCTGCATAATGTGAACGGGAATAGTCCTGGGAGCAGAGCCAGATCCATCTTTCCAGCTGAGTATCAAAACTATGAGGCTGTGCAGTCCAATGCCCATTAGCTTGCTCTCCTGCTGATGCTTTGACTTTTGCACACCAGAGGAAACAATGGTTTGACTTCAGCAGGAGGGCTAACAGTCCCTGTCCTGCTGCCCAGTCCAGCCAATAGCCTGGGGGTTTGCCTCTTTCTCTCAAAAAGTGGGCTTGGATTTCCTTGGGGTGAGAAGGTTCTTGATCCTTTGTCACTCTCTGGATTAAAGCTGTTTGGCGAAGGTGAGCTTTTCTAGAGAGGTTTCCGAGGGAATGTGCCATAGGTGCTGCCTTTGGTGCTGATCTCAGTACTGGCGGTGCATGAATTTGCTCAGGATATGCTAAACCTTGGATCCCTTCCAGGACATGGGTCCTTATACCACAAGGTCCTACCATGAAATCCTAAGCACATCCCTGTCTCAGGTCTCTAGGCACCTGCCTGCACAGACTGAAACACGTGTTTCCGCACGAGGCTCCCAGGCCTGAGCAGCTGAGGTGCTCACCAGTCTAACATGGAAGTGCCGAGCAAAGGTAAGCATTTCTGGGATTAAGGATTGCTAAAGGCTATGAGATCAGTTGTTCTCAGGACCTGCACAGCACAGAAATGGTGCTGTGGTGGTCTCCAGGGTGTGCATTCAGGTGCACTCCTGACTTGCGAGCTGCAGGTGTAGAGTCCAAGTATTTCTAGCTGACGTATCATCTGAGCAAGCACTGACCACCTCCTGCTCCCTGGTTTCCATGGGGAGACAACTGATAACTATAACCCAGGTGGGAGCTTTGGTGCACTTTGGCAGTTAAGTGTCAGAGAAGGAGGACTCCCATTCCAGCTGACTTCTGAGCATTATAACAGGAGTTAAGAGAGTTACTGGGTCCACTTCCCTAGTGGTATTAAGTAGAGGTTGTTCCTCTGATCTCTGAACTCCAAGATGATTGTCTAAGCTGGATTTTCTACAAGAGATCCATCTTTATTATAGTACTATAATACGAGATGGAATTCACAGAGCATTGTGCACAACTGCAGATATTATCTTAAGCATGGGCTATTACTTTTCCTTTCCATTGTTTTGCAGTTTGCAAGGCTCACAGTCAGTTTACCTCCCTGCAGAGCACAGATAATTCCCTTTGGTTTGAGGGGAGTTATATGTAACATATACAGGACAATAGGACTTTCACATCTTCTTTTAAAAGCGACCAAATAAATGCTGAACAGGGGTTTCAGTTTTACACCGAAAATTAACTGAATCGTGGAGTTGTTCAGCAAAGAATGAGACAACACCTCTAAAAAGTGATAAACCCTTTTCTAGTGGTTCTACTATTAGACTGAAAATTATAGGAGTCTTAAAAACTCACATACAAAACGCAGCTTATGCACTTCTCTGCTTTGTTCTGCAAAGTTGTGCTGTTGAACGTCATCTTTTTGGCAACACATGGCAACAACAACTTACAGTGTTAGAAAATAATCTTGAATGCTGCTGTTGAAACAGAATCTACTCATGATCTTGACTCCAGCTGGAATTCTAGAGGAGCCCTGCAACATCGCCACCGAGCAACACCTCTATGTGTTGATTTTCATCAGAGTTTTACATGTTGTAAAATTCAGCTTCAAATTGATCCTCATCTCTGTCAGAACAGTGATTTTTTTTTCCTACTGGGCTGCTAACTAGAGGTAGCAAAGATAAGGTAAGTGAAATTACCTCCTTAAAACTCTGTAAATGTCTTTTTAGAATAAATAAAAAGAATGAACATAATGCATGAGTCTTAAATCACATAGAGCCTGAGATAACTACCAGTGACAGTTGAAATGCATATGCTCTATTATATGATGCTATTAAATAGCAGGAGAAAGTTCCAAATTTTTAAGAGTTATAAAAGTTAGAGAAGCCGGCAAGTCCTTCAGGAAAGAACTTCTAAATATTTTAAGGTTATATTAGAAATCAGAATGGTGAAGGAGAAAGCAGAGGAAGGAGCATAGCACATTTTTGCAGCGCAATGAAAATTCTCTTTCTCTTAGGGGATATTTTTATCTTTCTTTTAAACAGTATTTTCTATCCATAAGTAATCTAGGATAGTGTTTGTTTGGCTAAATATTTCACTGCACATATACTTCAAAGTTACCTTTCCCTATGTATTACCTGCCTGATGAAAAAACAACCATTGACCTTGTGGCTGGAGGCAAGGGTGAAAAAACAACTACATGTAGATTAAAAATATTTTTCTGAAGCACACTGAGGTCATGCATTTTGAGTAACTTATTTCACATTTCAGAGCAAAATCTGTTTTATTTTCTTCCAGAGTTTTGTGCAGAACATCTACATATAAATAAACCTTAAACTAAATCTATATTGGCTTGAAGTTAGCAGTTTGGCTCTCCAACCAATGTGACCACAGTGCAGTAAAGTAGTGATTTTTTAAAGTAGTGATTATGGTGAAATAAGGTTTTTTAGCTGATCCTTGCCCATTTTTATTTCTGTATGTTTTAACTCTTGTAGCTGAAAGATGTCTGTGATGCTTATGTTAAGTTCAATTTAAAGACAAATACACTCATTTTCTTCATTAAAGATCATGGAACCATTTTTTTTCCCTAAAGGAAATTTGTGTAGATGAAGTCATCTGGATGACAATCTTGGCTTTGGGTCTGATTGATTAGGAGTATAACTGATGTGCACAGCTGTGTGCATCCATTTCATGTGCTTTGAGTTTTAAATCTCTTTGGAGAGCATTGTGCCTGTTGTCTATGAGTGCTCATTCTCTCACTTTTTCTCAAAATGTATGTGAATTGTTAATAAATCAGCTGATAAATTGTGCTCATTAATATGCAGAATATATCCTGGGCTGGCAAGATCAGTCAAACTTTTGGAGGTGACTGACAACAGTTTTCTGTGGTTGGTCTATTAGCCCAGATCTGGGGCGTTCAAACACAGGGAATTACTGTCATTGCAGGCATGGTCATTTCAGGTGGGGTATGCTGACTGCCCTCCAGAAGGACACATGTCCTAGATAACACAAAGCATCCAACAATGTTGTAGGTGCATATGCTTGGTAAATCCTGCACTTAAGCATCTCTAAATCAGCCCTGACTTGAACAAAGACACCCTCATTGAAAGCAGAGGCAGATGGTGATTTGGAAATTGTGTATCATCCCTTAGTGTGGTGATTTAGCCAGGTCAACAGACGCCTACACAAAAGGCGTCTTTTCCATCCTTGTTGGAAAGTGACTGAGAAGCTGATTTTGTCTTCTTGTAAGCATCTATGGTTATTGCATGAAGCATTCAATAGAATAGGATAGGATAGGATAGGATAGGATAGAATAGAATAGAATAGAATAGAATAGAATAGAATATTTCAGTTGGAAGGGACCTACAACAATCATCTAGTCCAACTGCCTAACCAATTCAGGGCTGACCAAAAGTTAAAGCATATTATTAAGGGCATTATCCAAATGCCTCTTAAACACTGACAGGCTTGGGGCATCAATCACCTCTCCGGGAAGCCTGTTCCAGTGTTTGACCATTCTCTTGGTAAAGAAATTCTTCCTAATGTCCAGTCTAAACCTCCCCTGGCGCAGCTTTGAACCATTCCCATGCATCCTATCACTGGATCCCAGGGAGAAGAGATCAGCACCTCCCTCTCCACTTCCCCTCCTCAGGAAGCTGTAGAGAACAATGAGGTCACCCTCAAGATCATCAGAGGTTTCTTGATGTTTGACCTAGTGAAACATGCCAGTGCAAAGAATCTGCCACAATATTTTTCTTACTAAGGATCTCCAAAATGCATTGTATTGTAGTTTGGGACTTTTCAATAAACAGATTTCGAGTAAGAGAATGTAAACAGAATTTATCATGAGATGATAACACCAAAGGGAATAGCTGTGAACAGACTGGAAGAGAATTTATGTATGTGACATTGTCTGCTCATATCTGGCACATATTGTAATCATCATTATTTGAATTAGTCTTTTCCTTTCTACTCGACAGGCCTATCCATTATGAAAATTGTTATTGTTTCAATGAGAATACAAGTTGTTCTGAGCTTAGGGAAGCAGATTATAGCTATTGTTGCCAGTTCCTAAAATGCCTGTTGGGCATTACTATTTTATTCAGTAAATAAAGAGTTTAAAACAATAATTGTTATTTGTTAGAATGAACATATTTGAATCCCTTCTTCTTGCAACTTCAGTGCAGGGCCTTTCAGTCAGCATTTTCTATTTCTAGGTGTTCTTGATGGAAATACTACTGGCATTTGCAAGCTGAAAATGTTTTAGCAGCTGGAATATGAAAATGAGAGATGCCATAAGTTAGCGACGAAGGAATAGTTCATTTTGAACTACTATTATTATTTTCATCATCTGTAAGGAACAAATGTTGGATTTGTAAGAGCCAAAACCATCAGTACTGAAATTAAAGGCCAAACTCTTTAAAGTAGGAATGGGAGCAGCCATCTCCTCTGTAGATCAAGCATACTGGGTTGTTGGCAATGGATACTATCGAAGATAGTATTGGTAACAGTATCACCTGTCTTAGCCTAGATTATCAGTCTGGTGTGTACCCAGGTCTCCTTGATACTAGTGGGAACTACATACCATAATATCTTTGAGTGTTTCAGTACTTTGGGATTTCCACTCAAGCCTGTAAGCCCTCTGGGGAGAGCTCTTGCTACGGTCTGGGCAAGTTCCTTACATAGGAAGTGTGACTTGCCAGACCTTTGAAGTCTTTTTGTTTTTAAAGACAGCAGAACATTTCTTCTCGGGAGTCATTCAAAAGATCTTCTCTTCTTTCTCCTCTCCTCTCCTCTCCTCTCCTCTCCTCTCCTCTCCTCTCCTCTCCTCTCCTCTCCTCTCCTCTCCTCTCCTCTCCTCTCCTCTCCTCTCCCCTCCCCTCCTCTCCTCTCCCCTCCCCTCCCCTCCCCTCCCCTCCCCTCCCCTCCCCTCCCCTCCCCTTCCCTTCCCTCCCCTTCCCTTCCCTTCCCTTCCCTTCCCTTCCCTTCCCTTCCCTTCCCTTCCCTTCCCTTCCCTTCCCTTCCCTTCCCTTCCCTTCCCTTCCCTTCCCTTCCCTTCCCTTCCCTCCCCTCCCCTCCCCTCCCCTCCCCTCCCCTCCCCTCCCCTCCCCTTCCCTTCCCTTCCCTTCCCTTCCCTTCCCTTCCCTTCCTTCTTCTTCTCTTTTCTTTTCTCTTCTTTCACGAATAAGTGAGCCATTCAAACAGAATTAGAGGAAATTAATTGCACATGGTGTTAAACTGCAGGAGGCCAGCTCAAAGAATTTCCATTTTTAGTTTAAAACCGTGAAAACCTTAGTTAATCTTCTTCTGTATGTATGACACTATTTTACCTCACTTTCCTTTTCTCCTACGAGTGGGAGTAGCAAAATAGCTGTCCTTAGTGTCAACTAAAATGAATCTTAGGGATGTAAAATGGATTTCTGGTCTCCCACCAGAAATCCTCTAGGAGGAGGACAGAGCAAAAATCGTTCTGCAGAAGAACACTATTTCCAATGTAGTGTGCCTATGCATGAAAATAAATATTTTACTGTACTTGTATCTCTCGTGCTCAGAGCAGCATTTTAAGGAATAAGAACATCAGTTTTAAGAGAGGGTTTTTTTTAATATAGAGAACACCATCTCAAACATCTCCATGTGCATATGGACACAGTTTTCTACCCATTCACACTCAGTAGCACTCTACTTCATAAATGTTCCTTTTATCTAGTTAAAGAACAGTGAAATACTGTTTGTCATGAGTAGGGCTAACACCATCCAACATGTATAAGCACTGCTCAGACCACAATATTTCCTTGTAAGTGTGTACTACAACCACTCTTCCACTTTTGGTTTTGCTTTTTGTGGGTGGGGGTGGGAGGTTTTCTCTTTTAGACGTGCTTTTCATATGCTATATTTTCAATGCAAATGTTTTCCACAATCTAGTTTAAATATTTTGTCTTGTACTGAATATATATGAAGTAACTTTTACCTCAAAATATTTTATTAGTTACCAGTTATGTATACTGTCAACAAAAAATATATACAGGGCTTGTCATTACCTTACTTTGAGACAAAAATGTGAAAATGAATGTATTTATCAATTTCTTTAAAAAGAAGATGTTAACAGTATTTTTACCTCAACACAAGTTTGTTTCAATGTACTTTGAAGTCAGAAAACTGCAGCTCTTAAAAACTGAAGCATCATAAAATCATATTAGGAAAAATATTTTCCATACAGAAAAGGTTGCTTAAATTTTTTAGGTTAGCTGGATGAAAGCAACCAAGCAGGGGTTTATAAAGTTTGTGGTATCACAGTTCTACCTGCTATGTTTCTACTACTGAAAAGATGACATAAGTACCTCATAAGTTACATTTAATTCCAGTGTACAATATCACTTAAAGCCTCTCACAGATTGCAGTGAAGCAGGAACTGGGATAGAATATGTCAGGAAAATATCAGGGGAAATACATTTCTCTGTTGTTATTGGTATCAGCTGTTGGCAGTGCGAAATCCTCAGGGGATGATGTACCCTCAAGGTCTCATTCTGTATTATTACACACAACACACAGGTACATTAGTTACACTATCCTTCTTCAACACACACCGTGTGGTATTCGAATACCAATTAGCATTCTACATTAAGCAGAGAGCATCCTGGGGCTGCCTGTATTTAATTATTTTAGTGTGCCATTCTGTCTGATTATACGTCTAGCTGTTCAATTTACCTTGTGACATATTCTGTATGCAATGGTTAGTGAAGGTGATCTTCAAATTAAACACCATCCCTGTAGGTAACTGTACCGTAATGTGAATGACAGGAGCAGATATCGTAATCTCCTACACGGCCCTACTCTTTGCAGGCGTGCTTCTGAATACTCACACTTCCCTTGTGTCATTTCTGTATTTCTCTGCTCATGTCTCTTCACTGGGTATTTGTTCATTTGGAGTCTTCTGGTTTTACTTTTCCCCAAATTGCATGTAGTAATAGAGCCTCGTACTGGTGCACCTTCTCCATTACCTCTCTCAGGACAGATACATTAAGATCGGTTTAGAACCTCTGAAGCTTCATCACAGGCTTCAGCTTTAGCAGGGACAGATTCATTACAGATGTGCCCGGTGACAGTGCCCTCTGGTTTTGCCCTTGTGCTGGGGGTGTAGCACCTGTGACACACTGCCAGCACACTGGAGCTACTGCTGCAGATGGACATATAGAGAAAATAACACCAAGAAAGTAAATAAGAAAAGATTATGGAACAACACTGCAGAGGAGATGAATTAGGCTCTTCTTGTTTAGAAGAAATAAATATAATCTTTAATGAGAGATGATCTCCACATTAGCCTAATAAATACCTTTTCCTAAAGGACTTTTGCATGTAGGTTGGAAAAATTCTCAGCAGCTGGCAGGGGAAAAAAACAGTGCTCAGTTGCACCTCTGAAAGATGGTCCTTAAGGGCATGTCTCCTTTCATGTCAGACTTACTGAGCCTGTGCTCAGAGCAAGCTGGATGCTGTGCAGCTGCAGCTCAGGCACCAGCATCACCGACCCGTGCTGCAGTGGGGGATGAAGGGGACCACAGAGGATGGGTCCATGTCAACCTCCTCTGAGCCACTCAGCCTCACCTCCGGGGCCCCACGAATGCTTTTCCATCGGCACATTTCTCCAGTTCATCCAAATTTGGGGGAACATTATAATTCTGACAAAACTTTCTGCCACCTTCCCAACACCAGCTATCCTCTCCCTTCCTTGGCAGGCTGGTTATGGAGCTGGAGGCTGCAAAGTCCCAAGTTTCCAAAGCCTGGCAACCAGAAGCATCAGTAAGTACATCCTATGTTCCTTGGGGAATGCAATCAGAAGCATCACCATGTAGATCCCATATTCCTGCTGCCTGGAGAACAATTTTTAGTTCAACAATGTAACACTTCTTATGAGGAGGAACATTTTGTTTTTTTTTTTTTAATAAAATGTTATAGAATGTCAATTCCATAGTAGAAATTATTCCTTCTCCCCTCCCTCACACACACACACACACAGAGTTTGAAAAGAGTTTTGTTTCAAACTCTTAAACGTGTTTGTAGAGGTAAAATTGCCTGCCCAGCTGAACCCCAAAAAGGACAGACCTAAATCTCAATACCGCTATTCATGTGTCAATCACATGATCGGTGTTCCAAGCTCATATGTATCACTGCTCACTGTGTCGCTCGGCTCTTTTGTGGGTTTTCAGAGAACAGACGGGAACCAGAGGAGTTCTTGGCCCAGCCTTTACCTCCTTTGGAGACTGCACCAAAGTACCGCTAGTTTGGTGAAGAGGTCAAGGGCATCTGTCACACTCCACTCCCTGACCACAGTCAATCCACTTTATCAACTCATAGAGTGGTAGTACGGTTACCTCTTGCCTCTATATCATAAATATGTGGCATACTGCAGATCAGTGGTAGGAGTCCAATTATTTGATAACCTGTTTAGTTTAAGTGTCACAATTAATGTTAGTTATATACTATTTCACATACAGAATCAGTTGATTGTATACGTTTTACAGGTTGGATTGACGTAATTTGTTTCATCTTTTGCCAAACTTTGATATACAGAATGATTACAAGCAATAAGCAGAATACGGTTAAAACTAACAAAACTACAATTGGATGCAGCATCAAATTCAAAATTCCAGTTGCTCTTGGCAACCATCCAAAAATAGTTTCCCACAGTGATGTTCTCCCTCTTTCTTCACTCTTTCTAGGACGTGGTGTATCTCTTCTGCATCATGATGGACAGTAATCAGGGTTCTTTGTCCATTGTTTTGAATTTGTTTTAGCAATTGACTCAAGTCATCATGTTACAACAGTTTTCTCACCAATGTGAGATTCATTCCAATAGGGGTAGGCAATAAACCTTGATACAATGTATAGTTAGATTGTAACAGTTGGTGGGTTGTGACAAGAGCTGAATAGTTGAAGTCACCAAGTATCTAAAAATTTTACTTCTCTACTTGGTCCCTGACATTTTTCAGGTGGAACTTCAACTTCTGCTTTATATAGTGCCTGCCACACTGCTGCTGCTGCTTCTCCCACTTTTTCAGGGAAGGTCCCTCCAATTAGGATACCGTCTATACATTGGTTTAGTTTCACATCTTGAGGGAGTAAGACTGCCTGTAAAAGTTCAGCAAGTGCAGCATGAGCAATCATGGGTGAATGTTTATACCCCCGTGGAAGTCTGTTAAAGGTGTATTGTATACCTTCCCAAGTAAAAGCGAATTTCTCTTTGTCCTCCTCCTGCAAGAGAACCATAAAAAACATCATGGATGTGCGGCTGCTTGTAGTGTGGCTGTTAAAGTTGCAACGTTGGGTACTGCAGCCGATAGTGGAGCTGTGTTGGCATTTAAGCGCCGATAATCAATTGGCAGATGCCATCTCCCGTCTTGCTTTCGGACTGGCCAGATGAGTGAATTGTATGGGGAGTGGGTTCTGGAAATAATGTGCCATTTTTCCAAGTTTGCTATTACATCAGAAATTCTATTTTGTTCCACAGCATAAATTGGATACTGCGGTACACTGGTAATTTTTGAATTGGGGAGTGCAGGGGCTGTGCAGAGTACACGCACGGTAGCCTCCCAATTTCTACCAGCGCTGGGGTCAGTACTTGTACTGAAGAACCACATGCTGCCATCTGGCAAGTGCCCGTTTTGTCTGGTCAAAACATTGAAACCCCAAATATTTTCATTGTGCTTTTTAACTGCAAAGCGAGTGGACGACATGCGCTTCTCGCCCGGGAGCCATAAATTAACTTTTACAGCTTGGCAAATAACACTTGCTCCATTTACTCCGGTGACTTTAACTCTCTGCCGTCCAGGTCGCACGCCCAGTTTCTCAGCATCCTGTTGTGTTAGTCTTGAAATTTGTGCTCCCGTATATATTAGAAATTTCACCAGTTGTCATTGGGGACCAACTGGAATAAAAATATATTCTGCTTTAATGATGGATCTAGCCTCATACTCAGAGGATTCTGAGGGGAACAAGGGGTCATCATTTCCCTTATCATAGTCATCAGGATCACCCCAAATATCACCATCCTAATCCTCTGGGGACACTATCAGTTTCCTAATTTGCATGGGGTCAAGGGGCCCGCATGAGCATCATTTCAATCTTTTCTTCCAACTTTTGTTTTTTCTCCTTTTCTTCCTCTAACTGTTTCTGTCGCTGTTCAATTTGCAGGGACAGTAACATCTCAGCTGCCTTCCTGCCTTCTATTTCCTCTCTCAGATCTTGTTTCTCTCTACTATGCTTTTTCTTATCCTGACAGGCAGCTTCTAGGCAGGTGCCTAGCACCTTACAAATAATTCCTTTTCCTTTACCATTTTTAGTATTTCCTCTTGTTAATTTTAATTGTTCCTCAATAGCACACCAATCATGCCAGTGGTCGTGAGCCTATTCTTCTGAGAATTTGGGACTTGGACTTATGCCATGCTTCTGTAAGTAATCAGTGACACTACTTGCCATCCTGCTGACTACACCAATTTGTCGTGAATGGGTGATTTAGGTCGCTTAAAGAACCACTGTCAAAGGTATTAGCAAAAGTGGTTTTAATATGATGTTGTAAAGTTCGATGACAAGGTTCACTTATTACTGTAAGGCACAATAATTTGAACAATGATTCAAAACTACCAAGACAAAATCAAAGCTACCAAGACAAAATCAAAGAGGCACAAATCAAAGTTACCGAGGCACAAATTAAAGTTACCAAGACAAAATCAAAGTTACCAATTCAAAATCAACGTTACAATACTACAAGTTTATGTGTGATATCGGTCGCTTACCAAAGATCTGCCATTGGTAAAAGGTCTCTCTGCCTCGAGGAGCAACCTTGAGAGGTGTCCCAGCTCAAGGGGAGATCACCGCCATGCAGTCACGCTGCCCAGCAGGGAGAGCCTCACTTAGGCTGTCATATTTATGGAATAAAGTGGGTGGCTCGTAGTCGAATTACATGCGACGGGAAAGGTATGCATGAGGCTCCTTGCACCCACACCTGTCATTGATAAATGAGTCTTGGAAAAGCCACCCGCTATTCATGTGTCAATCACATGATCGGTGTTCCAAGCCCATATGCATCGCTGCTCACCGTGCCGCTCGGCTCCTTTGCGGGCTCTCACAGAACAGACGGGAACCGGAGGAGTTCTTGGTCTGGCTATGGCTCAGGCCTTTACCTCCTTTGAAGCTTGCACTAAACTACTACTAGTTTGGTTAAGTGGTCGAGGGCATCTGTCACAGGGGCCTTTATGGCTGATTCCATGTTTATACTGATTCCATCACTGGAGGTGACATGAAAGCTCCCCTACGTCTCAGTGAGGCATAAGTGAGGCATGCAGCAATTTTACAGCATTGAATATATGGCCTGAGAACGTGAGTTCTGGCAGATTGAGAATTGGGTGAGGATGCTGGTCCCTTCTTTCCTTCCAGCAAAACCTTTCCTTCACAATCAAAGCAGACAATGAACAAACCAATTACTCATGCCATAGGAATAATGCCGAGGTGGCAAACTTCCGTCCTAAACCAAAAGTCTTATGGTAAAAGATAGTGATGTTAGACCATTAGTCAGCACTATGGAAAAAGAATGAAGCACTGAAAAGTCCCCACGGACTAATCTTGCCAGAGCAATTTTTGTTTTCCATTTCTTATAAAAGCAAAATCCTTATTACTTAAAAATTGGCAATATCATCAAAATTCCCCTTTTTTTCCAAATTTTCCCATGTTCTTTTATTTACTTTTAATTTTTATTATTATTTCATAAAAGTGCATCTTTAGTGGTAATTAAAAGAAACCTAAAAGCTCTTTGGATTAAGGTTTTGGCTAAACATTGTAGAAAAGATCATGAAAAAATAAAATCCCACAAAACAAACTGGATTCACTTTAATTTTTGCAAAACCTATATGCTTTCAAATCTTCTCCCAAAATATTTTCCATACTTTGGCCTCTTTTAGTGATGATGATAGTCAGCTCTGTGTCAGCTCTTCGTCTAACTCAGATTAAACCATTCCCATAGATTTCCTTGTACTGTCTCTGTTTTTGTACTTTGGTAGAAAAATAGGGATACAGAAATATAAATAGCTATAGGAAATACAATATAGCTACAATCACTTGTTGACCAACTGCTTGAGATATCTTTGATCAGACACATGAAACCTGGTCCAGGACAGCAGTCCTGTTCAGCTGGTAGCAGGTACTCATCCCACCAGGATTCATTTGAGGATCAGACTGAACCTTCCGGCAGTGTTTTTCACTATATCTGGAAGATTACTAAAAAATTAGGTACGTTGCATTGTGCAGTTTCTGTCCTTAATTTCTCATTAGCAGTTTTCTTTCTTCCCATTCTCATCCTTTGCCCACAGTCTGTCTACATTTGTTTCTACTTCTGAGCCATTTTCTGCATGTTCACCCCAGAAATGCAAGCTCAATACTATTTTAGTTGAACATAAAAACCTGACATAGTTTCAGCAGACTTGAAACTGGGACCCTGCTTCCCCAGCTGCATGAGCTGTACTAGAACTGAGAGCTGCAAGAGAAGTCATTCAGCAAAGAGCTCTGAGCTTCAAGCAAGACACAATGTCCTTTTTCACCTTTTTGACCCTTTAAGCTTTTCTACCACCTCAGTGCTTTCCCCAGCTTGCCAGGGCATTTATATTTTACAGGTTTTCCCACAGAGTTATTTACTGAATAATGTCTTCACTGAGGACATTTAACTTTAAGTCATAAATGGAGACTTGTTGTTTTTATTATTCTGTAAAAGCCTTTTGTCCACTTTGTTTAGCATCATGAGCCTTTGCCTACAGTGAATTCCACTAGCACTACAACCAAAGTATCACAGCCAGCAACTCACATTATACGTGAGCCTTGAATAAGGCTGTGGACTAAGCCATGCAAAGAATCAGTGAGTGGTGTTCTTCCCTCTGTTGCTTGCCAGCATTATTTAAAAGCAGTGCCAGAGCATTTTTCACTTAAACCCTATAAATATAGCTCTTTGAACATGTTCTGTTGTTGATTTGAAATTTAAACATTTCATTTAGCTTCCCATTAAAACAAAATCTCACAGGCTCCTCTGAAATGTAACATGCTCTGAGGCAGCTTTCCATTGTGAGAGAGAGTAACAGCTAAAAGAGAAGATTTTTTTTTTTTTCCTAAATTGAGATTTGGAAATTATTTTAAGTGGCATTGTTTACTGTAGTGAATAAGTAAGAGCACTAAAAGGATGGTTCTGCATTCAATGTACTCTGGCAACTTCTGCTTTAAGGGTTTTTTTTTCTGAATCACTGAAATGAAGGACAGGATTGCTACTGATTGAAAAATGAGTGGTACCATGCGCTAAGAGCCTGTCCCAGAGCCTGCTGAAGCTGTTGGAAAGCTTAACACTGGCAGCAATGGCAAAAGAGATGTGCCTCCACTGGATCATTGTGGAAATACATCTGGAGAAGGGCACTGAAATCTGCTGGGAAGGTCCTCGAAGGGGATGAAGGTCTGCGCATCTCTGAATAGCGCGGGAGGAGCCAGGGCAGTAAGGGAATTTGGATCAAGGCCATGAGGCAGAACAAAGACTTCTGCCAGGTTTGTCTTCCTCCTGTGGTGTGCTCTTATTGCCTATTGCAGAATGCTCTCATCCTTCTTCATAAAATATAAATAAGCCACATTGAACGTATTGGGTTGGTTTTGTAATGAAACAATTCCAAATCCTGTATCTCTTCTTTTTCCTTTCAAAACAGAGCCATCACAATTTGACCCCCTTCAATCTTAAAGAGTAGACAGGAATTTCTTAGATATAGTAGTCTCCTTTTCAAAATGGGTGTTCACTTACAGCTGCTATTATTTGCCTAATTTCCCTATTCCCAGAACAATTTATATATTCTTCTTGTGTGCCAAGATACAGTGAATGAGCAACTGCTTATGCTTTAATGAGTACAAACAAAATTAAAAACCTACATGCCTGCATCTTGTTTCAAATTATGTCGTGAGCAGAGACCGTATCTTTCTGTATTCAGAGTCTTTCTGCTGACTGAAACCCAGCTCCTAGTGAATTTGAAGTTGCAGTGATAGGAACTCAAGCAAGAAATTGTGTAGGAAAATTACTATTTGAAATAAAAGAATGTGAAACTATGTAGCTCACTGAATAAGACTCTGTTTTCTTTAGTAAGTAGCTCACTAGCAAGTGCTGGTGAACGATGAAACCATGCATTTCTATGTTTTATGTTGAAAAAGAAATCAGGATTTAGGATATTTCTGCTATACCTAGGGTCTGATTTTCAGAGTTACAATGCTTCCAGAATGGAATTTGTTAAGATGAATTCAACTAAATTTGAGACATCTAAAAAGCCTCTATGTCAGCTACCATTTCTCACACAAATGTTTCTTCCATCTGTCTTTCAGAAACAGTTCTTGGAATGACAAAAAAGTCCTTATAGTTTTTTGCTAATTATAGAGTTGTACGGCAAGTATTTTACACAGCCCTGTTGTGCAGCTACACCCTGGAGAAATACTAGAAAGCCTTTTGACAACATTTCCCACAGAACTGGCTCAGAAAAATGACCATAGTAACAGTACTTGATACAGAGAAGGAAAGCTCATCCACCCCCAAGTGAATGGAAAGCACTTATTGCAAAGCAGAAGGGGTCAACTTGGTTGGAAATTCAGCTGTGGGTTCAAGAACTCCTACACCTACCTGCTCCTACACATAGCTGTAAAAATAAATATAACTATGTCCCATTTGTAAATAGGTACAATGAGCTCAGGAGCTCTTGGCAATTGCCAAGTCTTGCAGTTGAACTATTGGCATGGACTTACCTGCTCAGGGTCCTGAGAAGTTGAGCTCAGCCCGCACAGTTAAACCCAACGCTAAAAATTGCTTAGCCCTGTTTAATTTAGAACTCTGATTAAAGCCGGAGAGGGAGGAGGGAGAACTGGGGAGGGCATTTGGTGGTAGTTTCCTCTTGTGTTTTACAGTCTTTTCTTCTAATACAGACCAGGTTGGTGGTTTCAGGAACATGAAGTCTTGAGAATTACTGCCTTGCATACATATTACTTAATACATTGCTCAGATGGACTAAATGCATACAAATGTTTACAAACATTTATGTGCACCTGGTGTATAAAACCAAATGTATTTAATCCCAAATATTTTGGAGCACACTGTGGCTGTCATTAGCAGTGACATTTCTATTCATGCAAAATAGTATGTAATTATCCAGTCAAATCTAACCTGCTCACCCTCATGTACAGTTTTCTTCTGCCAAAGAGCTAAAAACTAAATGATAGCTCCCCTATGTGCAGAGCTGGAAACACACTGTGTTTTTAAATAGCCAGCCAGCGCAGACCTGGTGAATCCAACAGTTCAAATTAACAGAGCACATGACTCGCCGCCTTGAATATAAGCAACCATCGGAGGAAGTCCTTATTTGAGAACAAGTCATGGGCTGAGAAATCCCCTCGGCGCAGGGTCGCCTGCGTGACTCCCTCGCGGGGTCACAGGCAGGAGGGGCGGCGCGGGGCAGTGGGCACACCTTTCCCCGCTCCCCCCGCAGCAGCTGTCATGGGAATGATCAGCTGCCTATTACATGCATGCATGCACTTCCCTGCCTCACAGCACACAGCCGTAATGCGCTCTGCTCGCAGGGAAAAATATATGTCCCTAGTTTGGCACAGAAGGGCAGTACCCCCTTGCCAGGCAGCCCCTGCAACCGCCAGGCAATTAATTGAGTAATTTTCCCTGCTTTGTTGAGGGCAGTGGGGAGGGAAGGACAAAATCAGTAGCAAATTTATTGCAGGATGAATTAAGAAGCGCAACCAGCCCTAAGGGATTACCACGTTCACATGAGTGTCAACAAACCAGGGTCCACCAGGCTCCCTAGTCATCCCAAGCAGTGGAGAAAAGCATTTTCTTCATGAGCTACTTTCTCAGAGGAGCAAAAAGCCTCCTACCCCTCTGCTTTTTTTTTTCCCCCATGACCTCCTTAGCAGTAATTCATGCCATATAAAGAGGAGGGGGCCTTTTAGGGGTAGTGTGGTTTTTGCAGTAACCTTATGAGACAGAGCTGTTAAGAGGATGCAGCGCGCGTGGAGGCCCCCGATAATGAATGACAACTGAGAAAAAATGGCTTGAGTGGGAACTTATTTGGAAAGCAGCGAAAGGGGGATATTCCTTTCCTCCGTGAACTGAGATGTCCTGGGGGCCTATGAAACTTTGAAAAATAATCCCTTTTCATAAAGCAATGCTGCCTAACTCAAATCGAAAACAGATATAGGTGTACAGTAACACAGATCTGCCCTCCAAAGGACATGGCCCGAACACAAAAAATGGAGATCAAAGAAATCAGCTGGGCATCTCCAGTGGCAGGCATGCACCCTGACAGGTATCTGCTGTCATGAAGTGTGCTGGATGGTGACCATACATTGTGGGTTAAGGCCCATAAACTATCTTTAGTGTAGAAAATTGAGCAGAACATGTTTAAACTACCAGATGATATTTATGCTACTACAAGCTCTGTTTGCACAGTCTAATTCTTTTTTTTTTTTTTTTTTTTGGAAAGCAGAGTCATCTTGTTGGCCTTTTAAGTATTAGAAAAATATGGCCAGGTATGTACCTTGCACTTGCTGGATGGTAGGACTTTGACCTTTCCAGGGATGGGTAATCGTTCGATTCACCATCCTGTATTCACCATTTTGTTAAATTGCAGCAACACAAGCAGTCTCCATGATCAATACACAGCCTTCTCTTTCCATATATAGTTTTAAAATCAAACGAACCTTCCTGGGCCCTGTTCACATATTTCTATTGACTTCAGGGGAACGCTAATCATTTTCCTTACTGGAGGGTTGGCTTTCATGCCATTCTGTAGCTTCAGAAAGCTGTGAGGCAAAGACAAGGCAAAAATTGTATCAGTCCTACACTTTGTCCTCATAGTTCATTTCCACAAGAGTGCACATAGCATTGATACAACCTGCTTTTCCAGGGAAAATGAGAGTTACAGGTGTGTGCATTACATGACAGTTGTTAAAGTTGTGAACTAAGTACAGCTGTAAATCCTAAATTTAAAAAATATCACATTCTTTTTTTGGGGGATGAAATGCATAAACTATTGAGTGCCTGACTATTCTGCACACACTTTTCTTAATGATCATAGTCCCAGCTCTGCAGATTACAGTGATCTTCAACAGCTCAGAGTTAGCAAAACAACATACTCTTCCACTAAAAGGCTCAAATCTGGTGAGAAAGGAAAATTTGTGATCTTGGCTTCTCTCGATTTTTTTGCTGTTAGTCCAGAGCCGGAAGAATGAGCAGAGCAGCAATCTCAGAGCCCAGAGTAACATGTGGTTTCTGTCTACCACGATAAGTGACAGACCAGTCATGGCCTGTTCTTATCACCTTTGAAATTTGAAGGGGTTGACTTTGGTTCAAATGAATCTCTGTTTTTTGTAGGAAAGTGTTTCTTTTCTTTTTTTTTTTACCCCAGTTGCTCAAAAGTAGTTGGCAAATCCTGCTGCTACAGCAAAGCAATTTGGGACCACATGTTTTGGGGTCTGATCCTGGAGCCAGGGACTTAGCCAGGTGCTTGAAGTTATCATCTGTGTAATGCGCATGGCTAATGGGTATCGTTGATTTTGACAAAACCTCACAGCTGTTGAATTTTTTCTCAGGAGCCAGGTAGAGCTTTTGCTTATGGGGCACCAGGAAGCTCTGGCCAGGTGGAGGTTTCCTCTGGTCCCCCAGTTCTATGGACGATTCCCAGAACCAGAGCAAGACACTCTCAAAGGGATCAGTGGCCACAGTTATAAATGACCAGCCCACTCTTAGTGATTCCCTAGTACAGACCAATTTGGTCTGCAAAATCTGGCAGCTAACTGCGTGCAATCTGGCAAGCCAGTCTGCTGCAACATCCTCCTGCCCGGCTGGGAACGGGCAACACAGAAAAGAGCAAGAAAAGACATTTTTGGAATCAAGTCCTGCCACTTGGGGCTCCCAATAGTCTTCCACTCCGATTCAGGAAAAGCAAACCAGGCAAATCCCCAAGCCCTCCCGAGGCATTTCAGGGAGGGAAAATGGTTCAACATCCACAAGCTGCCTCTCATTGCACGGTGATCTTTAGGCAGATAAATATGAGACAGACCGTGGCTGTTTCTTGCTCAGTTTCCGACTTTTACCCTCTTGCGCACTGGGGCCAAGACATTGGTGCAGCAGAACATAGAATCATAGAATCATTTAGGTTGAAAAGACTTTTAAGATCATCAAGTCCAACCGTTAACCTAGCACTGCCAAGTCCACCACTAAACCATGTCCCTAAGCACCACATCTACATGACTTTAAATACCTCCAGGGAGGTATTTAAACCACTTCCCTGGGCAGCCTGTTCCATGCTTGACAACCCTTTCAGTGAAGAAATGTTTCTTAATATCCAATCTAAACCTCCCCTGGTGCAACTTGAGGCCATTTCCTCTTGTCCTATTTCCATTCCTATTCCTGGTCTTGAAGAAATCATAGGTTCCCTTGAAGAAATAATTGCTTCCATGGAAAATCCCCACATGCGGACCAATTGCCTGATGTTATCAAGGCACAGAAAAACTTCAGATATGTACAACCTAAATTCACTCTTTATTCAGCAAACACGCTGGAAAATACTGATACAAATATTAACGATTACTCTTTGGAGATTGTTCAGCAGGGAAAAAAGCATATTTTATAGTTTAATTTTTTTCAAAACCAGTTTTAATAAAGTATGGAGAAAGATATATGTCAGCTATATTTTATTTAAAAAGATCCTTACCTGGCCCCAACACCGAACAACCTCATGTGGCTATGTTTATCCAGAGAAGTCTTAACTACATTTACGCACAGTTTTGAATTCTGCTAATGTGTCTAAACAAGGTATTTTTAGTGGTCCCCAACCTCAGGTCCAGAGCTGCAGGTTTTAGGTCCTATGCATTGATCCCAGGCTGCAAAATTTAATTTGGGGCCTGGAATCCGCGATATTAGAAAAGTAACTTACAGAATTTGCACCTGGATCTACAATTAGATTTTGAAGGTCATCTTTCTCTTCTTTCCCTCATTTCCAAAATTTTGAAGAAGAGGGAGGTTCTAGCTTACAATGTAATTTGGGAAGATTTGACCCCAGGTGACCTATGCCAGATACTGTTAAAGAGCAAACGGGGCAGAAAGGCAGAAATGGTTTGTTGCACAAAAATGGTGACTCTGTGCTAAGCTTCATAGGTTGGAAGGAGCATTTTGAAAGTCCAGGCAAAAATGTGACAAGAAGCCAGTTTAAATACGAGCATATAGGTGTGATATGTTCTGAGGGCCAGGTGTGACTTGGGAGCCTGGCAGCTTTGTGCACATTGTAACTTTGACATTGCGGATGAAGAGAGACAGGCTAACAAAGATTACCGATAATGAAGTCATGAAAAGGTATGGCTCACAGTGTTATTGCTCCTATGAGACACGGCGAACAAATGCACTGTGAAGGGTTACTTGTGTAAAAGGCAAGTGCACTATTTGTGGCGTAGCCATGAGCGGTTTACAAATGCACTTATTTTGTCTTGGTACATCTTTACTTGTAAGCATTTACCTTGTAATAACCAGCTCTGAATAATGCTCCGTCTTCCTGCTTTTGTGTATGAGGAAGAGGGCAAAAGACAGAAAACAGCAACCAGCTCTCTCCTCTTCTGCAATTGGTTGCTGCTGTTATAATTTGCTGTTAAAAAGGCTCTAAGCACAAACACAGCCTTAAGGGTCATGAAGAAAAATATTCTTGTGTGAAAGTATATGTGGCAGGCATACATTTTTAAACCCAGCTTATAACCAGACCAAGTGGTACCGACATCAGTAGGGCTCCACAGTAAGAAAACCAGTGCAGATTCAGCTGTACAAATCTTCATTTTTTTTGCCAGCCATAGAAAAATGATGTACTATCCACCTTTGTTACTCCCCTGAAAAAAAATCCCTGGTGGGATAAGGGCATGAGAAGTTGAAGGTATATCTGAGAGGAACATCTGTTTCTCATGGTAATATTTCCCATGAAAAGAATTATCAAAAATATTTGCATTATATACGTATGTGTGCAGTGTGTGCATTTTCACTTTCCCCTCTATCAATCCTCCTCCACTCTTGTCTGTGTTCAAATAGGTTGTTACAGCAAGGGAGGGCTTTGTCTTGCTTAGCCATTGATTTGGAGAAGTTAGGTGTCAAACCTAAGACAGCTATTTAGGCTCTCTCTGTAGTCAGTGGACCATAAATAAGTGCCTGGAAGATGCTGGAGGAATTGTCCTCTGCAGATGATTTCGCTGACTGCAGAGGGAGCTTAGACAACCTGCAAGAGGAGGAATGTGTGTAGTAGTCAGCCGAAGACAGGGGAGCTCAAAGTCTGCTCGGAGAGGCTCGACTGGTATTCTGGTTATACGTACAAATAACCAAGTACATACAGATGACTAGAAGAGCTTACAGATGACTAGAAGAGCTTTTTGCTGCAAACCTTCTCTGTGCATAGAGCTTAGCTTCAAAAAAAGAACAAAAAATTACTATGAATATATTAAAATCTTTGACCATGCTGTATCTCATTTTTGTGTCTGCAGAGGAAAACAACTCCCTCAAACCTAGAAGTGTAATTTAGTGAAAAGCTATTTAAAGTTTGACACATAAGAAAATATTACTCATTTTAATAAAAACTGCAGTGATTTTAATATAGTCCAAACATAGACCAAAATCTAGAATGAGTTCGTTAGAGCTAGGCTAAGTACATACAGCTCTACCCTTGCATATGATTTCCAGTGCTTTTTACGTATGTATTAAACATTTATAAATCCATGCAGCATTAAGTATATATATTTAATTAAATATGTGTTATCCATATGCGAACAGTTGATTGGTCAAGCAGTATGACCAGCATGAGAAAATGAATTTCAGAAGATCACTATGCGGTGCTTTTCTAAAAGGACTATGTTAAGGAAAAACCACAGAGTTATAAAATACCGAGACATTCCTCCTTCGTCCTGGTCCGTGCGCCCTGTGCGAGGCCCCCGGGCATGCCGCAGTGTGACTGCATGCAGGTCTGGCAGTGGGATTATAAATGTGCAGCACTTGCTCGCTTGGGCTGGGTCACTCAGGCATCCCTGGGTAAACAGCTCGTAGGTGTGCAGAAGAAGGTCTGCTCTCAGTGCTATACGTTGGAGTGGTCCTATTAATTGTAGTGCGCACAGCATCAGGGCCCAGGATTTGGCGAGGAAGGCAGGCTTTAATTTTCGGTGTGTGTGCACCAAGAAGAAAAAAGCCCAACAACCCAGCTTACTCAATATATTTGTGCATATCAAGCTCTTTTTTGCAGACTGCTTTTCCATGCCTCAGAAATTCCTGTTCTTTACAAATTTCATTCCATTTTACATGATCTTAAATTCCTCTTTGGCCATCTTCTAGTTTTTATAATGCAAAGCTATGTTTGGTGACTGCATGTTTCACATCACTAAGTATATTTCATTTGACACTTCTTTTTCTCTGCAGTTCCTTACATGCCTTAACATGTTGCTCTCTCCCTCCTGGTGTTCTTCTCTGTCTGCTTAATGCTCTTTTCTGCTCCTTCCTGGAGCTTCCTTAATTGATGCATTTGGCTATTTGTTGCATTAAAAAAAAAGAGCTTTGACTTACCAATTTACAACACTTCCATTGTCTCCTGTTGTGCGGTATTGTCCACTGCTTTCTTTCCTCAAAGATAAACGGAGTGAAATTAAAATATGTCTCTTTATCAGACACTAATGTGATTTCCTTAAGCGTGGCTATTCTGCATAAACTTTGTGAGGGGTCACCACCAGCTTCAAAGGATTTCTTAATAAGCACAGAAAAAAAGTCTGTCTGGGTTCAGTTCCTGTCATGTTGGAAAAACATGTGACCAGTGTTGGATTCATGAAGCAATATTTGCTTTTAGATTAAAGATGTGTTTAGATTGGAAGTAATTTCTGTTCAGCCCATGAACAGTGGGCAACAATGACCACTGTTACTGTGAGTTATTTGGAAGAGCTCTGAATTTGGGCAATGTCTTGGAAAAAAGGCCTTGATTCATGAGTGGACTCTTCCAATTGTACTAATAATCAGCATTATTCATAATAAACTTTAGTCCTTTTAAAAAAAAGCAGCGGTTTCCTCAAGCATCTGGAGGATGGCTTCCCCAGACAGATTGCAGTGGAGAGGCAGCAGCTGGAAACCGGAGGCTGAGCCTGCTCTTAACCTGCGAGCCCGAGACGGAGTGAAGCAGGGGGAGTTTGCCCGAAGATGTGAATTAGCCCCTGGGCCAAAGCTCTGGCCAAAATTCCTAGACAGGATTGCCCGTGCCTGGTGGGGACTCGCCAGGCATGTGGCCCCAGGCCCAGCACGGAGCGCTGCGGGGATGGGGAAGAGGAGGAGATAGAGGAAAAAAGACAATGTCACAGTAAGCTCAGCCTTTTGGTTTCTCTCAGCTGGGTTAAGAGAGGGAAGCTAAAAAACCCACAAAAATCAAACAAGCCCACCCTGAGCGGGTGCGCTGCTCAGTGGGCTGTCGTGGATGGGCTGCCCCGGCACAGATGGGATGGAGCAGACTTGCCCCCAACCCCAGTTAATTCTCCATCACAAGATGCAGCTAAAAAACAACCTGTGGGCCAGGATGCAGCCCTGCAGTGTGCGGAGGCTGGCCGGCCGCTGCAAGGTGGGGGAAAGCGGGGTTTGGGGATCCCTGGCTTCAGCGCAGGCTGGGGTAAGCTGGCATCTGCATCCCAGGGGAAGGCTGCGAGGGTCACAGTCAGGGAGAGCTTGGGCAGAGCCATCGTGTGGGTACTGCTCCTCTCTCCCGGAGATGCTCAATTCTGCAAGACTCACTGGAGACAACACCAAGCCCAGGTTTCCCTCTTCAGCTGGCCCCAGAGAGCTGCAAAGCTGGACTGCATGCTTGCATGCACACACTGCCCCATGCGTGGGCAGACCTCGGCTTGGGGCTGCTTGCCTGTGTAGGGTGCTGAGGATGCCCCATAAAAACCCTGCAAGGAGAAGGGCTGTGATTGCCGGGCGGAGGACAGCACTGTGACAGCACGAGTGTTTCCTGGGTGGGTTTGGTAGCCTTGCCGTCTGCTTTTTCCTCCTATCCTGTTGTTTACCCTTCTGTTTTCTTTAATATAATCCTCACCTTTCTGTTTCGTGGTGCTGCAGAGTGACTGGGCCCAGGGTTTCTGCCGAGGAGCGTACCCAGCTCATCCAGAGGGACAGCACACGGGGAAAATTCCTAAATGCCTGCTCCCATGGCTGCCCCAGTTGTTTGCAGAAATCCTCTGCAAAATCCAAGAATGCCTTGAAAAAAACAGAAACAAATTTTAAACCACAAGTTTTACGCCTCAGTTCTAAGCTACCTCTTCAATGGTACCCATGCACCTATATTCAATCTTGCCGGCCAAAAATCCCTTGTGGGTCAGTTTTCTTTGCTTGGTCCTTAAGGCACCCAAAGATTTCTGCCTTAGTTATTAGACAGGCTCCAAGTACCTCATTCTGTTTGTTTTTAAGATCTCTTTCTGATTGTCTTTGTAGATCACCACGATTCAAGCAGCTTTTGGTAATGACACATCAACACTAGATTATTTTTATTGTAACATGAAGTAGAAATATACTACCCTGTCCATATGTACGATATTGGGAGATCTTCAGTTAAATTTGCTTGTCTGTTGGGACTGCACTCCTGTTACTGTGATTTTGTGGTGTTTAAGAAAAAATGAACTCCATTTCCACACTTAATTTTAAGAACAAGAAAATGGAAGCTGTGCTCATATCTCAGTAGTGGCATTTTATCCAAATACTTTAGTTGCAGAAAAGATGGCTCTGGAATATGTTTGTATGAACTTTTATGGATTGTTTAAAAATATTAGTAGCCTGTATTTAAAAACAGCTAAACTTCTCCAGCATGAAATCCTCCTCTAGAAAAATATAAGGCATTTTTCACATGTTTAGGTTAGATTTTTAATCTCATTTCTAGGTTTCTAACATTAACGTCAACCACATGTCACTTACGTAGTCCATTTATATTTTAATTTAGTGTCTGCATATCGAATGTATAATGTACAGCTGGACTCAGCATAATATTTTCTATGAAATGTGAAGGGAGCTATTATCCAATAAGAAATACATCTGGCTTTGGTGTAGCAGAGCTTTTCCAAAGGCAGAGAAATTGCTGCGATAATTAAACTTGAGACCCAGAGAAGAACGGGATTCCTGCCGGAGTATTAGACCTTGCAGGAGGACTGGGATCCCGGTGAGAGGTTTTTTATGGCTAACAATCTATTGTATATTACTAAAATACTTAAGAAAAGGTGCAGCCAATTATTTGCAGCTGTCACTTGGTGACTCTGCCCAGGTATTAAACAATCTCTTACAAACCGGCTTAGGGATCTGCCATATTTTTGCTTACAGTCAACTGAGTCCCAAGCAGACGAATGTGCTAAGCTCTGTGCCCTAGCGCTTCCGTACAAAAGGCTTTTAAATTAAAGTAAAAATTCATTTTAACAGCAAGGTTATGTTTTCCCTTGAGGTTTCTAACACTGTTCACTCTCATTGCTGAGGATGTTTCTGCCTTCATGGTAAAAGCTTTTCTTTTTGTTATCCTCGCAGCCCTTGTTAGATTGAATAAGTCAAGGTGTTAGTGCCTTCGTACCGCTGAAGGGCCCGATCCCACAGCCCTTGCACCTGGCTGTGTAAGGCAGCAGGAGAGCTGGCTGTTAGAGGGGGTCACAGGTAAAATGAGAGAGAAATAAATAGGAAAGACAAGCGGTTTGCTTGTCTGCAACTTGTTTGTTGTCACCTACAGCTTCCTTTTAGTGAGTTGATGGCTTTCTTCTTAAAGCAACAAAGGCTTCTCTGGAAAAACTAAAATACTTACTTGATTTTGCTCACTAATTTAGTATGCAAGAAATGTTAGTTTCTTCTCTCAAACACCAGCAGACAGATGGCAGAAAAAATATAGTAGACTCTGGACTCCCACTGAAAGCTGACCTAGACTCACCCCTGGCTTTATTGTTTTTCTTTCATAATTAGCTTTTGCTCAGCTTTGTCATTTTCATAAGCCTCGATATTCTTCAATTAACAAAACAGAACAAGAACAACAAGAGCTTAGGCAGCTCATGAGGTCACTTCTTACAGGGGCTGGATTATGGCACCAAAAGAAGCCTGAAAAGCATGTATTGATCCAGTCTGACAGTTCCTGCCACATTAAGCCTCACCACAGCTGTGATATAAAGGCGCTTAGAGCTGTTATCATAAATACCATCCACTATCTTTAAAGATCATCAAAATTGTTTCACATTGTATAAGAGTTATTGTCATATAATTTGTTCAATGCATTTTAACAGCATAAATTGGTTTAGCATTTTAATACTAGCTTAAAGGTCAAATGCAGATAATTTAAACTAACATTTATCCTATGAAAGTTATCATCTAAGCTCAATTTACTGAATGTGTGGAATGAAAAACAGTCATCTTTATTATTTCCTTCATTTATCCAAAAGCTAAATATATCCAATAAAATTTGGTTTTAAGTGTTAAGGCACTTCCATTTAAACTGTCAAAGAACATATTTGCAATTATTCGGTGAATGCCTATAATATTTAGCATATGATCTTAAAAGCAAATAAACTTCCTGCATTTCTTTCTGTAGCAAGATGATTATAAGAGAGACATATTTATAATCGGGAATGGAAAAATACAACTACAGCTTTTACAATGAACTGAAGATATTAGGAACAAACATGTCTATGGGTCTCTTAACCCAATCTACAGCTGGGCCTCTGCCCACCCATAGTCCTGCTGTGCACAGAAAACTCCCTTCCAATTTGTGGCTCATTGAACCAATAAAACATGAAAGGCAAATGCCTGTTTGAGAGAGAGAAAAAAAAATGATAGTCATATGGGTGGAGGGCAATATAGTCAATAGCATCAGCAAAGACAAGTAGGCAAAGTCTTGTTGTAAAAAACCCTTTCCCAAGGGGGTCTCCTGGAGTTTTTCTGCTGTAAGCAAGAGATACAAGACACTGGTATGGACTATAATAAAATGCTCACTCAACAGAGGTGGAACAGCTCTCAGGTCCCAGAGGAAACTTCGGGTCCCACCCTGAACGTGGCTGTGGAAGAGCTGGTGGCCTGCTGGTCACACTGTTCTGGTGGGATGGGGTAGACCAAGATCACATCTGCTGAAATTGATCTGAAGCACAGTCAAACTTCACACTTGTGCTGACAGGGGTTTGTCTTAGAGATGTGGTTTATTCTGGGGTCTTTTCCTATTCTTGGAGTTGTTCTGCTTGTGTAAACAAGTGTTTGGTGGAGCAGGAAGTGGAGCAGAGGTTTCCAGCATCGTAACGGACTTCTCTAGTCATTAGGTTACAGACATCATTTCTCAAATGAGTTGGTCATCTACATACCTATGTTTTTTGCTTCACGCTTGGGGCAGAAGGGGGCAGAGCAGCGAGGTGAACCCTCATTTGTTACCTCTCATATGACTTCTGAAGCCAATAGACAATTTCTTGGATGGCTCTGGCTGCATTTTCTTTGGTTGCAGTTTCTAGAGCCGGGATATCTGCCCAGTGCTTGTCTACAGCTGCAGTGTCATTTAGTTTTCAGGACTGATAGTCAGCAAATTTGTCCTGGTCCTTGAACTGGTATCCCCATAGCCCCCCACAACCTTATGGCACCCCTCTGCCCATCTCATCCTCACTGGGAGGGGATCAGAGACTGCCTGAGGTCCCAGAACCTGCCTTCTAGGGTCATCACCAAGCTCCTGCCCTCGCTTCTTGTTGGGGGTCAAGAAACGTGTGCCCAAGCATTCAGAGCACTAACATCTATTTATGGTGAGGTGGTGGAAAGACCAAAACCAGATGTTTAGAGAAGAGTAAGAAAACAGGAAAGCCCACAGTGATGATGCCCTGAATACTCATTCAGCCTCCAATGATTTGCAGCTCAGGGTCTTTCCCATCCAGAGGTGTTCCCCAGGCAGAGGACAAGCATACGGGCATGATTGCGGGACACGGGTTGGAGGAGCTAGTGCCAATGCATAACAATCCCTCTTGGAAGGCTCCTTTGCTTCTTGTTTTGTCCGATTAGCCCTAATTTCCCTCAATCTGCATGAGATTTTATTTACTTTCTAATCTTTTTCCTTTACTGTTTGAGCAGTCTAATCTAGTGAGAGAACTCCTAATCTAGTCTTAAATCTTCCATGTTTTTTGAAACCTGATGTTTGTGAGCATTTCTAAAAAGCTTCTAACTGTACAATTAGCTAGCTTAATAAATACTATAAAGGAGCATAATTGTCTGAATTACCAGAGGACTTGTTGATTATGATATTGTGAGATGAAAAATTGAGTGTATGAATCAACTATAATAACAAATTTTACTTATTTTTTTATTCATGAACAGTCCAGAAAGCAAGGATATTTGTGGAATACGAATATAAAAGAAAGGGCCAGATGAATTCAACTAAAAAAATAACCAGCCCATTTTTACAATGTTTTTGGTTTCCATATAGAAAACAAATAAACAAACAAATTAGGCTTAATCTAAGAAGAAAAAAAAAAGATTTATTAAGATGTGGACTGTTCCAAGAGAAAAGGAAGACCCATCACCTGGAACTTCTAAAATTAGATTAGACAAGGCAATGAAGGATACCATAAGACAATGGATTTTTGTGGCAAAAGAAACTTTTTTGTCACACTAATAATTCCGTATTCTGAGTTGCCTAAAATGTAACTTAAGGGTAACATTGTCATCTTTTCAAAATACAGATAGCAAACTTTTCTGAGATCAGCTTTTGTAAGATGATTCCAGTTAAGGGCAGATTTACAATAATTTGCTGTAAAGGGGTAAAGAAGAATAACTGGAAAAATTGAGTAGAAATAAATTAAAATAGGTAGTATAGACACAATTAATGTCAGTACTGTTTCACCAGCTTAACAAATTACTGCCCATCAGCAAAACCAAATCCTGGTTGCTGTACATGCTCTTTGCCAAAGCCAATGGTGAGTTCACACAGTTTAGCCTACATTTTCATTGGCTATATACCTATACTGCCTCTGCAATTTGCTCCAGGATAGGAATCCTTTTCCTTGGCCAGCTGACCTGGAGTGGCCCATACGCACACCGAGTGCTGTGCCTGCTTCCATGGTGCAGAGCATTTTAACAGTTCCTGGCTTTGCAGCTGACCCACACGCCTTTGCATCTCCTGAACGCAAGGACTGTGTCACGTATAGCACATGCCTGCTCCATATTCCTCACACAACCATACCAGCTCTCCTTCATTTTAAGATGTGAAGAGCTGTCTGTGTTGTCTATTTGAGCAGAATCACAAGCTGAATCTCTGAACCACCCATGAATTTCATTGTGTTTTGTTGCATTCCAGAACGTGTGCTGGGAACAACTTAGTGTGCACTAGGGTTACCATGACCTCCTCATTTTTAGCAATTGGTGATGGAAAAAAACACACCTGGTTTCTTGCAAAGGAAGAATAGCAGTAAGCATAAGAATTACTGCAGGTCTACTACTTTTTTTTGCATATAATATTAGTATTTACATGAAAGGCAGCATTACCTTTTTTAATTAGCATTTTTCCTCCTACATCTCAGAAATGGTAACACTTCTGAAATCACCAGAATTCTGCTGGGGAGAGGATTATGAGATAGAGAGTAAGATGCCAAGCCCGAGTTTCCTTTTTGTCTGTGTGAGCTTCTGTAAGAAGTTCATGAATCTTAGCAGAGTTAATCTGATTCTTTGAGGTCTAAAAGAGCTCTGTCTTTAGAACCCAAAATCAGAGCCCAAAACCCTTGTAAACAGCAGATGTCGAGAATAATTTGAAGGGGTTTCTGTGTTAGCAAATATAATCTCTTTTATTTAGAAACACTACTGGTCTAAATGTATTGCTATCACTGTAGTGGTAATGCTAAAAGGAACTTGTCTTACATGAAATCCCTTAGGAGTTTCACTTTGCTCTGGTAGGATGTTATCATATTATTTGCATTTCTAAACATGAGAAAATCAGAAGCAATGACACACTGAAGAGATGGATTCACCCATGCCCTCTCTTCCACCTGCTCAATGGGTGTTCAGAACTGAGGGAGGCTCAGCCTGTTGAACTCACACAAATGCCACATGCTACTCACACAGACCTTAAAATTTCAGTCAGACTTGGACCTTACAGCTCACTACTACATTGATTACAGAATCACCAAATGGTTGAGGATGTAAGGGACCTCTGGAGGTCATCTGGTCCAACCCCCCTGCTCAACCAGGAAAGTAATCTAAGCAATCAAATCATTGCTTCAATGCTTATGAATGTCAGCTGCACTAATTACTGTTAGAAACCGGGTGAAAATAGCCTATATGCAACCAGAGATTTAAGGAAAGAAGTTCAAACACTGTATGTTTCCTTATAATACCTATGGTTGTAACAACAGATGAACATTTTCCATGTTTTCACACCCCCCATGCCTTAGAAATACATGTGTGTGTACACACAAATCCATACAGCAATTCCGTGAGACAGAACCCAGCTTTGACCATCTACGTACGTTCTTACCTACGCCCCATATGTTCAGCTGTCACGTCGCCTACGGCACAGTCCGACATGCAAGGATGAGAGATAGAAAGAGAATGCTTTGAAGCTACTCTGTCAATGTTTGAGAGTGAAAGATTATCCAACTGTTCTCAATAGTGCAACCAGCTGCAATGTATTCTCACTTTGACGTTCTTGAAAGCAAAGGGGTCTGGTCATCTGGAAAGGTGAAATATCCCATCATTTTACTCCCTCACTGAGGGGACACTGAGACTGTGATTGATATCAAAAGAGTCCAAAACGAGAGGTCCCAGATGATCTTTGAGGTCCCTGGTTTTTTTTCCCCAGCTTTGTTGACCAAGGAATGTAGGTGTGTTATAACTGAAACAAAGACCCCCACGCAAGTTATTCATACTTCAGGGGTATAGCAAGGGTACCATGGTTTGGCAGGAAATGTGAGATTTAGTTAATAATTTGTACTTTGTTGCTTTGTTGCATTTATCTTGTAAACTTTTAATAAGAAATAAGTGGAAATTTTACTGATTTGATATGGAGTTTGTCTCAAGTCTTTTAGGAGTGAAAGGAACAGACCAGAGTGGGCTGTTTACCCAAGAAAAAATTATTGCAAAGGAAAGTGATTGTCATTCGGGATACTGTCACCTCAGGAAAAAAATTACAGCAATATGACTAAATTTTCTCTCTCTCTAGGGTTTCTGTCAAGGTCAAAGTCATTTACACAATATGTCTGGGATTGAAAGACACAATTTTAATACAGAAAATGGAGGTGACCCAGAGTGATGTTTCAGAGTGATGGATCCCTCACACAAAAGACATCTCCAGACTCATCACTCCTCCATCCTCTTGCAGTGCTCTTTCAAGCACTTCCCAAGCATTTCTTATGCTGTTTCCTTGAGCTATTTCAATTTTTCATCCCTCCCCTGCCTTTGCTTTCTTCACATCCTCCTTCAGTCTCCTTTCATCTGTCCAACTCTCTGGCTTAAGATCTTATACCAAAGAAATGATAAAGCATAATAAAAATATATATAAAAGAGCAGACACTGACTGCAAGCATAGAGGGAATGTGATGTGTGTGTTACAAATCGGTGACTTCAGGAAATGATTTTGTGTAATCCTTGACCTCTCCTTTGCTATTCCAGTCATGCTTGTTTCTGTCCTGGATGTTAAATCATGACTGCCACATATAGGGGGGAAGACATTTTAATTATTGTTTTTAGTCTTTCTGATCCTTTTATTCTGGCTCACATTTACAGTGATGATAATGTATCATTGCTCCTTCTGACACAAATATCCCATTCTGACAAAAATGTCTCTCCACAGAGCAATAGCGTAAGCCTGAGGCCCTGTAAGTCAGCTTTGCAGGGAAAGAGAAACCAGTGACACAATGTTAGGGTATATTCTAAGTACAAATTGTTTTGTTTACATATATAAACCAGGCCTGGTAGTAGAAGTGGTAAAACAGCACTTTGGGCGATTATTTCTTTAAGGAATATTTGCTTAACACCCATGTTTAGTTGTCAGAGAACAATTATCTCAATTATAAATATTTAATCAGAGAAGAAAGGACATAACAAATACCAGGGTCCTTTGCCTTCCTCCAAACCCTTAGTCTAAAAAAGCAACATTACGTGTCTTCTCAAATTGAAAATTTGCACACGTGCTAGGAACTTGAAAAGCTAAATGTAAAAGTAGCACCTAGAAACACTTGCCATAATAGTATTTTCTTCTTTAGCCAATATTCCAGGGTATTTCTTGCTTGTCATTACTTCAAACTATTGGACTTTGACCCTCCTTTGAAGTCTGTGGCATATGCTGAAAATTAAGCAAGTTCTTAAGTGTTTAGAGGATTGGTTTCACTTAGAAATAGTCAGTACATTTAGCTTCCAGCGCTAATTCTAAACTTCTGTCTTCAGCAAACTGTGTCTCTAGATGACATTAAGTGCACCCATGCTGTAATGCCGTGACTTCTTACAGTCAGTTATATCCCCTACTTTGACTGAGATTGTACCCAAAGTGGCTTATGATCAAAGCACATGGTTGTGCAAAGTCACGGCACAAAAGGTGGTGCCACCTTGAACTGCCAGCTGCCAAGCTTTTAGAGGAGCAGGGAGACCACAGTATAAAGCAAATTATGGCTTTGGTCTGATAATAAATATGTGTGATTAGCCAAGAACTAATATGTGCAGATTAAAACTAATTTCTTGGAAGTAACTGATAGGAATCAAGATTTGTGATCAGAATTCTTAGCAGAATTGAACATCACAACCCAAACACAGTGTGGTGAAGATTGGGATCATTTAGCAACTCATTGTTTCAGAGTTTCTTTGGCAGAGTGATAATAGTTGTTCTTCTCTATCCCCTAAGCCCCCCAACCCTGGAAGATTTCACATCAGGTTTTTGCAGGAGAGTTTCCTTACCTACAGAGACAGATGGGGAGCCCGCTTCCTTACTCTAATGGGTTTCTGCTGAGCTGAGATCCTGCTTATCTATAGAAATAATTGAGGGTATGGGGTAGAGGAGGAAGCAGCAAACAGCCTGCACTGATTACCTACATAAATTTTCTCAGGGATGAGCAGAAAGGATGGGTGACGGCTTTCCGGATAAATATTTTTACCTTCTCTATTGTCCCCTTTAATGTCGTTTCCATCTCTGTGGTACAGAAGACAGATTGAGCCTTAATGGAGGGATTTCAGCCAAAGTGGTAGAAGAGGACTGGCGGGTTCCTTATTCCTTGTGCTCAGAGATTTTTTCCGTACGAGGATACAATTGGAACTGGAAGACCTAAACTACAATCTGCAAACTTACTTTCCTAGTGTGATGCATCCTTCCTCTCATATTAACACAATACTCATACAGAGACCTTGCAATTGCCTTTAGTGGCTGGACAGTTTAGTTTTATGGGACTTGTGAAGTCTGAAGTCTGTTTATCTGGGTATAATTTGCCATCCATGTAGGATAAACACACAGAACATGAAATCCTGTTCTCCAGATTGGTATATCCCATTTTAAAGCAAATTGTTTTCCTCCATGAATTCACACACCAGCTGAAGAGGACAGAGGGTCATAAATAGTGAGTTGCATGTCAACATGCCAGGGTGTCCTAAGCAGAATACAATGATATTGGAAACAATATAATGATTGCAAAATCCTTAAATCTTTTCCTAACATTAAGCCTGCAATTATCCCACTGACTTAATGGGATTGCTGTCATAATTGAAGTCAGGCATTGCTTAGTTATCTTCATGATCATCACTCAGAATAGATAAGACAGTTATTGGTTACCTTAAAAAATATACTGCATTTTATTAGAAATTTCCTGCTCTTTTGCTGTGTGGTAGGTTTGAAGAAAAAAAAATCTAACAAAAGTTTTTACTCACTTGAAAAGCCTAAGTCAGCCTCAAGCCTTGAGTAGCTCTTCTGGGTATAGATAAGAAATATCTGCTTTTGGAAACAATGTGCATAGAGGAGCAAAGTGATTGGTGTCACACCTGGAGGCCTTCCATTTCTTGTCCTCAGTGACCTGTGCCCCTCATACAGCTGGCCATATGGGCACCTGTCCAGAGCCACGCTTAACACGCCTGAATTTATAACAGGTTGTCTTACCTGTTGTAGCACTGCATCTCCTCCTCTTGGGCAGGTTACAGCAAAAGCATCACAAGGTACAACAGTTGTTCCAGACCCAGCCATTTCATGAGTTATTTCGTTCTCATTTTGGCAAGCTGAATACTTCAGATGAGATATTTAAGTTGAATATTGTAAATTACCTTAATTATCTTAAATAATGCACACCACTCAAAATATAGAAGATCTGGTGTTGAGGTTATAATAGCTTTCTATTAAGTTTCATATTTATTCAGTTACTGGGTAAGTTTTCCTATGTAAAGCACAGGCTCTCTCCTCTAGTCAGGGAAATCAGCAACAAATTTCCCTGCAGAGTTCACTGTGCTATAGAGGTTAATGACTTCTGCTGAAGGCTGTGAAATGAAAGATGTCTTACACAATAAAATCTCCTTTAGTTCTATTTACATTGAAGGTATGGTTTTTTCAGCACTGCAATATCCCAACTAGGTTTCATTTCAGACGGGTTAATGATAGATTTTTTTTTTGTTTTGTGACCATATCAGAAAAAAACTGATTCATGTCAGAATCAAAATAGCTTTTGGTTGCACACAGAGAAACAATGAACTGTGAACCACTAAAAAATGAATTATGAACCAAGTAAAACTGTTTTACTCCACCTAAGCCCTAATGATTTTTCATTTTCTTTTTTATTTTAGGTCCATTTGAAAGCCAAAAGAAAGCCATTTGAATTAAAAGATAATCTTTAGAAACTAAGAACAAATATTTGGTCATTTTTAAGTTAATGCCTCTATATTTTCCAGTTCTTCCATCCCTCTGATTTTCTTGACTGAAATAAGTTTCAGTGTTTAGCCATTTTAGTACTTTAATTAAGTGCCTGTCTCACTCCAAAATTCCTTTTCTGGGAGGATATTACTTCCTAACAATCTCCTTGTCAGCTCTCAATAGGGAATGACATGTAAAAAGTGGAGAAAGCACTCTGAAAATGATAGATTTCATATGAGGAGCAGGAATAACTCAAACGTGTTTTTGTGAACTGGGCACTCTATCTTGTGAGTAGTAGGTGAACGGTAATTTTATTAAGTAACCTAAAACCTAAAATCAAGGAGGAAATTAGGAGACTTAGAAGGCCTTCCACCTTTGACAGAACAGCCAAGAACTGGGACCTGACAGGTATACGATAAAGAGCTTAGATGTTCTTCTGATATTGTTCTTAGCCATAAGCCCCCAGGCTTTGTTCTACATGCTTAGTTAAACTGTTTTTATCTTACATAAATCCTGGTAAGCTACTTTAAGACCCATCAGACTACCTCAATTGCCATTTAAGTGTTTTTTTCTGCACTAACTGCTTCTTGTTAAATAGTTTGACATTTATGTGTCTAGACTTGGGTTGTTTTGATATTGATTTTGTACAGAATGATAATGGAGCATAGTGGCAATATTACTTTTGCTGTCATACCTAGTAGCAATATATCTCTTTAAACTTCTTATGTTGGAAGCAAAATCTACACATATGTAGGTCTAAATTTAGTTGGTTCTTCAAAGCTAGGATTCTGCTTTGCTTACTTTTCTGCTGCAACTAACATTTCCTTCCTTACAGTGCAGAGAATCTTTATTTTGAGGGAAATGTGTCAAAATGCAGAGCTTCCAGCTCAGTGTCTGCACAGGAAAGATGATTGTGGTATCAGCTAACTCCCTCCCTTTCTCCCTCCCTCACTAATGACCTTACTGTGGGTATGGAAAGCTGCTTTCTGTAGATGCTTAAAGTATCCATAATAAGCCAATCACTTTTAAGATAGTTACTGCTATCTGTTAAATGAGATGAGCTTTAGGTTGCCTTTTTTTTTCCCCATGTCTTTTGCTGTTTGCCTAACTCAGCTCAAAATACTGGAAGGAGTCTCCTTTGTCTGGCCATGATTTAAATAGAGTTACATAATGTACAACCCAGACAAAGATTTTTAGGCAGGAATTAATTAAAAAGTCACCAATTTTCAGAAAAAACACGAGGCAGGAAATTTTGAGATACACAGGCCAGTAAAGGGAAAGTCAACCATCAACATTTTAAGACCAAAATAGCTTTACTTTTGAGGCATTCACATTAAATATTGTACTGATTTTGTATGCTAAAATCTTCAGAGCCAAGTTGATGACAGTGTTGACCTTCAAAACTGCCCGGGTATTTGCCTCAGCATTTGTTTCAAGCCTTTGATAGTGCAAGGATCTGGAAGTCATCTTTTGTGAGTGGAAGGAAAGAGATTTCACCTGGAAACAACTGTGTTAGACTTTTTCATGCCTTTTCTTCCTCTGCCTCTTCCACCGGTATACAGGGACTTCTGTTCCTCTGTCCTCTTCACCTTCCTTCCCCACCCCACGGATAACTGGGGCAGTGGAATTGCATGGGGATGTGCGCATCGGGATGGCAGCTCAGCGGCTCGCCTACAGCCAAGACTCTTGATGTCCTCAGTTACACAGTTGTCATGGTTTAATGCCAGCCAGCAACTAAGTAACCCCCTCCGGTGGGGTGGGGGAGAGAATCGGAAAAAAAAAGTAAAATCCTTGGGTTGAGATAAAGACAGTTTAATAGGACAGCAAAGGAAGAGAAAATAATAATAATGGTAAAAGAATATACAAAATAAGTGATGCACAATGCAATTGCTCACTACCCACTGACTGATGCCCAGCCAGTCCCCGAGCAGCGATCGCTGCCCCCCGGTCAGCTCCCCCCGGTTTATATACTGAGCATGACGTCATACCCTCTTGACCAGTTTGGGTCAGCTGTCCTGGCTGTGCCCCCTCCCAGCTTCTTGTGCACCTGGCAGAGCATGGGAAGCTGGAAAGCCCTTGTCTTAGTGTAAGCACTACTTAGCGACAACTAAAACATCAGTGTGTTATCAATATTCTTCTCATACTAAATCCAAACCACAGCACTGTACCCGCTATGAGGAAGAAAATGAACTCTATCCCAGCCGAAACCAGGACAACAGTTTTCCAAGGTGCAGTTTGTTACAGCTCTGCCTTCCTGCCAGTAAGTAGACATGAGCAATTTCAAAAAGGGCATTTCTGGTCTAAGCCAATATATCCTGAACAAGCCAGCAAATAAATCCACCAATATTAAATATGTAAGTTGAGAACATGTAAGATAATAGTTTCATATAATTTCCTGAAAGTGAAGAAAATCACACATAATCTGCCTTTTTCTGTATACCTCCGTGCGTATTAACCGGGAGACATCTCTGTCCAAGATTCTCATTCTTCTTTTTTAGCACTTGTGTATTTACAGCTTTTTATCCTAAGGAAATGAAAATACTGGCTGATGGATGAAGTCTGGCCAACCTTGCTGCAGTGATTTAGGACACTTCACATCCCTGGGCTTGAGGTTGCTGCCTCACAGTGCGATGGGCAGGAGAGAAATGGCCCCTTGAAGCTGCCATCTGAGATGACTTCAATAGTAGTTGCCAAACTTCATACTCAAGAAACGGAGTGAACTGTAGTTCAAAAGTACTGAGTGCTGCTCAGCCATGTATTTACCCTCAGAAGACAGTTAAGTACTGCAAACTCCATGTTTTTATCAGTATGAAAATATAAGAAACACCAGGCCATTTTTACATTTATTTAAGAAATTGCCAGTAAGCCTTGGTTAACCATTCCACCCCCCAGGACACTATCAATCTTAGTGGACAGGTGTTCAATTTGTAAATTATGTGTTTATAACTGAAAATAAAACCTCATGTTTATCTCATTTGACAAAGGAAATATATGGCTTACAGTCAGTTCCAAGTAAAGCTACCCTAAATAAGCAAATCAAATCCTTTAAACCCATGGACTAAGGTCAAAGTCTCCATGTCTATTTGCACATATTAACATGCCATTTTTGTTGAAACCTGTGATACATATAGAGCTACCTTCAGTTTTCACTGTAGTGATGTAAAATGACTATCCCAATAACCTTCATGGCCACTGAGAATTTAGTTTCCTACTAATTCTAAAAACATTTTAGGGCTTAAGGATCCTTCAATTATTTATTACTTTCCATCTCTCAAATATTTTGTGTAGACTGACAGCCAAGTTCACTGGACATTTTTACATAGTTGTACTCCAGACTGAAGGCTTGACTATTTAAAATAGGAATAAGATTTCCAAGGAAATATATCTATTCCAGGTGTTCTGGTGACTACTTCAGTTTCCTGTAATCGTTGCATAAACTTGATGGTTTTGACTTCTAGCTGTAATTTCTTTTACAGGGGGAAATGCACATTGCCTCTAGCTTTAGCCCAGCAAACCTTGTCTTTGTCCAGGGCTGTCCAGCAATTCCGGTCCTCTCTGGTTTCTTCTCAGATAAAAATTTCATGCCTGTGAATTTCAGTACTCTTTATAACTTCAAAATCACAGGCCTTTCTTACGATGATCATGACAGAGCAAAACAGGTAGCAAACACATAAAGAAATGTTTCTGTAAGTCATGTTGGAGGGCCATATTGAGACATTGAGGCTAAAAAAGAGTTAGTATCAAATATATCTTTTAACATTTCACTCTACATAGTAGGAAATATCCCCTTTTGATACAGTTATTTAACTTTGCGCAGCTCTATACATGTACAAATCTTTTTTCATTTACTAACCAACAAGTGTGTCCACTTGTTCTGGGATGCCCAGGATGGCGACGGGATCCAGCCCCTCTTGCAGCTCCTGCCTCCAGGGAAAGACAGCCTCCCCTCCATCCACGTTTCCCTGACTCCTGCCTTTTCTGAGCTTTCCCTGAAACCGTTTATGAAAAAGCTTCTGCATATTGCACACCTTAGAATGATAACTTAAAATACGCCCTAGACATCATGTTTTTCTCTAAATTAGGTGTCTAATCAAGCTAGTTGCCAGGCTAGCACCATACTTAGTGAAGAGAGATGGGAGCTTCTAGAGGGCTATTTCACTCAGTTGAAACTAGGGCTAAGATAGTGGCTGAATTACCCTCTGGAAATGCTTGTTTTAATGGCTACCAAGAAAATGTGGACAACTAACTTAGAATAAATGCCTATCAGCAAAAATTAAGTGAAAGGAATCCCTTTCTCAATTAAAATATAAGATACTGGGTGTTTCAGCAGTCTGGGGTCTCTGGAGTGCATTCAACTTGCCTAAATTTAGCCCTTCACTGTAAATTTCCATTAGAGTCAGTCAGGTGAAACAGGCATTTCAAGGATCTTTTTCACCTGCTTTAGACAGCTATATTTAATCCCACCTACCAGTTTCAAAAGTTAAGTCACTGGTCCCACTACCATTTAATTTAATGAGAGAAAAAAATCACCTACAACTGATCAGTCTGCCTTATGTGATAAGAGATTACCCATTTAAATATTAACGTCAGTGTGACTCGATGCTCTACTCTTTCAGGCATTTGTCTGGAGCATGTCTGCCTGTGGACATGGGACATCTTCCACATGATGAGCAAATGTGAACGCCCCTCAATGTCTTTTCAGCCTGCCTGGGTAATCAGCGAGCTCCATACCTGAAGCTGTATAGTTATGTCGGCAAAGGACAAAGCCCAAATCTTAAAAAAACAAGTGAGAAGCAGACTACAGTAAATGGGACCTAGTCCTTTAGTGATGTAATTAAACATCTTTGAATCAGGATGAGCTCATGGGCAACATAAACCCATGCCTGTTTAGAGCCTAACACATAGATATCTTTACTGCATGGATAATGGTCTGTTACTGGGGAGTAGTAGATGAATAAGGTTTATCGTCATCCCTAATTCTGGGTAAAATCTTAGAGTGGTTGCTGGTTGTAATAATTGTGATATTTTATACAGCTGTGTGACTAATTTGACCTCAAATTGTTTTAGCTTAAGTAGTTTTGTTTTCATTGCATTATGTATTTTTTTTCTATTTAGTTGCTTAATGTAGTTAACAAAATAGATACAAATGGAAACCTTCATGGACCAGATGTTTCTTTCCTAGTCTGCAAAGACCGCAGGGTACATTAGAGACAACTTAATAAGCCTAATAACACAGTGGTGGTCCACAGAACCTGCCTATTTTAGTTCTCATAAAGTCCTATTAAAAGGCCTAGTCCCATAGGCTTCACTGAAAAGCTCAGACTTGTATTTCTAGTCCATAAAATTGCTAAAATATTTTGGAACTTTTGAAGCTGGTTTGTAAACACTTGTGAAATCAGCTGAATACAGAAACTAAAACAGAGTAAGTAATATAAAGTGAGTCAGGCTTCCATTTTGGTGGCTGAAAATACAGCCGTATCACAACCTGTGGGCTTGCTGCAGCATCTAAAGGTCATCTTACACTTTTCTGCATAGGAACTGACATGGTCTTGAAACAGCCACACATTGCCAACTACTTGGTAGAGCTTGCAGTATAGAGCTGTGATGAGCATGGTAGCAGGAAAGAGTAGACCAGTGAAGAATGGCATGTTTCCTAACAGCTTATGTGGTAGTCACGTGGAGAACTGGGGGTTCTCAGGGTCTGGGACTATGCTGGTGTCGGGATACCTTGTAGGTCCTCGGACTGCTCGCTCTCACACAACCAGTACGTTATGTGGCACTATTAGCGCACCCGAGGGTCATGGACTATCCCTGTCTTGGAGGCGTCTGTCCACCATCTGCCCCAGTGAGCAATGGGAGGAGCTTGGGAGCTTGCAGGTGCTATAGCCTGGGATCAGCTGAGGTCTTGAACATGGCTGCAACTGCAAGCAAGTTTGGAGAGGCAATGAGAGCTTCAGGGGAAGAGACACTTGAGGGTGGGACACTGGACAGAGGAAGAAGGAAAAGAAGGCAGACAGAAGCCAGAGATATCAGCTCAGGGGTACATCAGAAAAGGACCAGTAGACAGAAATGCAACATGAAGGTGGTACCTACTGTGAAATAAAAATGGAAAGGGCAGAGGAAACTAGAAATTTGGAAAGAGGGGGTAGACAGATGTCAAAAAAAAATGTGGGGAGGGACATACATGATAGAGAAGACCAAGACAAAATGGTGTTGTTCAAGTCAGTGCTAGCCAGGGCGACCAAAGGCTATGGCAATAGGACCTTGCCCAGAATGTACCAAGTGGGTTTTAAGAATGGCTATTTGTCTTCAAAGGAGAATTTGGATTCTAGCTGCCTTTGATGTCTGAATGTTCATGCATTGTCTAAGTGAGCCTCAGGAATGTGCCAGGGAGATTTTACAACCCAGGAATTGGACAACCATTCCCGCTTTTTAATGTGATAGCGATAAATACGTATCAAGTGTGGAAATAATTAAATAATAATAAAAAGGAGATGAAGAATATGGTATACGTTCCCTTCTCCCATCCAAAAAAAAAATTCTCTTTGTTGGAAAGTAGACTTTCTCCAGCAGACTGCAATGATAAATAGGAATGGGTGTAGTTAAAATAAAAATAGCTATAAGAATAACAGTTCTGGTTCTTTGTAGTCCAGTTGGAAACCACTCTAATTTGAAAACTGGACACATGACAATGGCAAAACACACTAACTTGATAACTCGCAGGCACTACAGGTGGACCAACTATGGAGTTATGAGACTCAATAAAAATAATGGTTGGACAGATATTGAGTTCATAAAATGACGGCAGCCAGGCACACAGTATAATACGGTACAGATGTAGGTGTATCGCTCTGAATAGTTTGCACTCTGTTTCAACAATAAAAATGTGTGATGTTTCCAGTACCCGCCACCAGCCATATGAGAGAATAAGTTATCCAGCTGTTTTCAATACAAAACACACCATCCTAAAATCAATTGATATTTCATACTCTTTGTATTCTTCTTTCCTGCACATGCAGGAAGTATTAATGGTGACATGATTGTATGTTACTGTAGTTTAACAAAATGATCAGGAAGACAAGCTATGTTAGCAACATTATTCAGACATTTAATAGCATTTATCCTTTTAACTTCATTATAGTGCAATGCCCCAAGGGAGTTATTTTTAACATGACTTCAGACAGAAAGGAGTAACTTCTCATATGGACATGCACTGGCCTCTTTACGGAGATATATTACCAAGGCTCCAGGGTACAAAAATAAGGGGCTGCCACTTCAGTCTCCCCTCTGCCCTCACTCTTCCTTGCAACCACTCCATGTGGTCAGTACTCTCCGGTTTCTCCCTAAGGTCAGAAACAAAAGTCCCCGGCCCTGAGGCCTTCACAGCTGTTACCATTCTCCAGATGTCAGCACTCGCCTGTCCCTTGTCCCTCCTTCCTCCTCCAAAAAAAACCCAAAATCTATTTAAGCTTGCATCTTTTCCCATTTCCCCCTTCAGAACACAGTACAAGCCACCCCGAGAAACTGGGCACGTGTGTGCGTGTGTGTGTGTACGTGTATGTGCATGTGCAAGACAAACAACCTTTTTCCCAGTGAGTATCCCCTCTCCACTCCCAAAAGGGGAGAGGGGATGAAGAGCAGGAAGGAGAGACCTTGTCCCCTCTTGCACACAGCAGAGCCATTGGATGCCACCAGATGCTGGTGATCCCATTAGTGCCACATGGTACAGTCCCATGTTACACTCCCCCCCCGCCACCAGATAACCAGCCCCACCATTAGCATTCCTCTCTTCAGTGAGAGCAAAGCTTCCAGACAGTACTGTTACTGCTCTGCAGCAAACCACTGATAATATTTAGTCATGTTTATAGATCTGATTGCATACTGCCTTTTTCTAGTTTTGTTTCTCTTCTCCCTTTTACTCATTTAATTTGCCATGTTTTTTCCCTTCTGCCTCCTCTACATTTCTTCATCACCCTTTGAGTTTTCAAACCTTTGCTCCTCAGTTCCTGTTCTCCTGTTTTCCTTTGCTCAACTACTCTGTTGCCTCAACCATATTTTTTCTTTCGTTTCCCCCTTCTCTTCTCCTCCTCCCTAAGTCCGTCCCTAATCTCTGTTTATTTATTTGGTGCTGAGGTCGTCTGATGACATTTCTGTAACCACAACCACCGGTCCCAGCAGTTACTCTTCTGCTCTTACATCCTTTCCTACCTCTTAACTTCTTTTTCTCTTGAAACACGAATTTCAGTACTGATATATTTACACCTTTTCACCTCTTAGATGAGATAAAGAAGATATGCTTGTCTGCTCTCAAAAGAGCCACTCTCTTCTTCTTTGTCTTTATAACGACATTCACTTTTGATGGGCTCTTCTTTCATTTCTGTAACGCAAAGGAGGAAGAGCGAAGCCCATCTCAGTATTGCCATTCATGGATACTTTTCTTGCTTGTTCTTTCTTTCAGGGATCTGCACTGTCTGTGCAAAGAACTCAGCAGTTTTCATGGTAGCTGTCCTGGTTCCGGCTGGGACAGAGTTAACTTTCTTCCCAGTAGCTTGGGCGTGTGCTGTGTTTTGGGTTTGGTATGAGAGCAACGTTGATGGCCCATTGATGCTTTCATTGTTGCTGGGTGGTGCTTGCACCGGGGAGACTTTTGGTTTCTCTTTTCAGCCTCCCATGCCCTGCCACATGCAGGGGAAGCTGGGGCGGGGAGGGGGGGGGCGGAGCACAGCCGGGGTGGTTGATCCAGCTGGCCAATGGGGTATTCTATACCATGTGACATCATGTTCAGTATAAAAAACGGGAGGGGGGGGGACTCGCCCCCCGTTCGTGACACGCGGTCGGCGGTCAGTGAGCAGTTGCATTGTGCATCGCCTGCTTTGTATATTGTTATTGTTGTTGTTCTCATTGTGACTATTACTGTTCTACTTCATTTTATTTCAATTATTAAACTGTTTTTATCTCAACCCGCGAGTTTTCCTACTTGTGCCCTCCCGATTCTCTCCCCCATCCCACCGGAGGGGAGGAGTGAGCAAGCAGCTGCGTGGGGTTTATTTGCTGGCTGGGGTTAAACCACGACAGTAGCAAAATAGTGTACATGTTGCTCACAGCCCTGTCTCCTCCCATTCTACTATGTTTCTCCTGTATGGGCTTCTCAGCTATTTCCCATATTCCCTGCACTTTGCTAAATCTGTAATTTTAGTCATTTCTCTCAAGGCATCCATATTGTTCCTGGTTTTGTCCATCTTCTCACATGGTTCTTCCATGGACTCAACCAGTCTCATATCCAGTGTGCCACTTTATAGTTAACTGTCTTTCCCCTAACATCTAGGTTAGCGTTAGGTGCAGTTGCATGGTTTTCTACAGCTGTTTTCTAGTCTCATCCCTTCCTACTTCAATGTGTTCAATGCACTTCAAGTAAAACAATCTTAGTGTCTATCGCTTTGCCACCCTCATCTCCTCTCCAGCCTCCATCCTGTTGAGGTTTATCCCCTCTTATTAAAGATAAAAAGTGTTGGGGTTTTGTTTTTTTTTTTTTTTTGATTAAAGGATCTCATATCCTTTTAAAACCCTATGTCAATCCTCTTCTAGAAAAAAGGAAAATACCGAATACCACACAGTGCCTCTAATCCTGCAACACACAGTCAAATGGCTAGTGTACTAATCGATTTATATTTTCAACATACTTCTTTATTCTTCCAGTTCTGCACAATTATTTGTAATAAAAATTACCCTTGACACTGTAAGCTATTCACCTTGTACTTTCATACTAAGTTCCCATTTCAGCTATTGGGAGACATACATATACCTGCCAGCTGATCTCAATGCAATATCCCAGTTTTTATTACAATAGTGCCATAGTATTATTTCAAAAATCACTGTGCTGAACTGATGAGCCAGGGAAGGAAGAAATCCCTGGAAGTTCAGGATGCCAACCTCTTCCATAAACTAGGACTGACATTTCTCAGATCATTCCACTGACTCCAGCATCGGCAGAGTTGCTAAGGGACGGCAGCACTTTTTCAAGCAGGCAAACCTTCAGCCTGTTCTGTACTATATGAGCTAGTCTGACGGAGTCAAGGATATATGTATGAGGCTCTATCACTCTCTGTCTTCCACTTGTTTTTCCTTTGGTTATTATGAATAATGACTTCTGTCTCCCCAGCTCTTGTTAAAACCTGAACACTTCAAATTCTTTGACATAGTCTCCTTGATTGGGATTCACCACACTTAGTTCTGGCCATGTGAAAATATGTGTTAAATATTATTTAAAATGATGCATTATGTATAAAAATTACTATTACACAAGAAGAGCGAACATTACAAAAATGTTAAAAAATCCAGACAGTTAATTTTGACTATTCCAAAAATACAATTCCACAATTTACCTTACACAAATTACACAATATTTCATGTTCACATCAAGAAATCACTTTAAAAGAAAATTGTAAATGTGTAAGAACAAAGGGTTAACAGAGGATCATTCAGCTGACTTATATGCAACAGTAAACATCAGAGGCAACAAATATGGTGGGAATAATATGCCAAGTTGGCAGAATTTTACTGGTAAGTGTCTGAAAAGAGAAGGTAGGGTTTTTTCCCCTCTTCTTATTTTCTGTTCTAACTGGATGATCATATATCATGACCCTGATAGCCTACACTGCTCGTTTTGGTAACAACATTGCAGCATGTTGTCCTCGGGCTTCCATTGCATGTTTCTTCCCAGCCGAGGCAGGCTGTCGTAGGAGCTCCCTGCACACCTCTGCCCTTTCCTCCCAGCTGAATCAGAGAAGTGAATGCATCGCCCACATGGAGGAAAACAACACAACGGGCTGATGAAGGAAGGGGAAGGTGAGGAGGATGGCTGAGGACCCTGCTGTACAGAACCCCAAGAAAAAGTGCTGCAAAGAGCATCAGAGACCACCACATCACTGTCGTGCAGGATAATGCCAAGGAAATGAGAGGATGAAATGTAACTCATGAGTGGGAAATAGCAGATGTTCTTCCTCAAGGGCATAAACAGAACTATAATTACAGAAAGCAACGACATCCTATCAAGCAGAAGAGCATTAGCTATGCAGCTGAGAACACCACAAATAAATTGACAAGTATTATTATTTGCCTTTGCATAAAGTAAGTAAAGAAAAATGACACAGGGGCATCCCCAGACATGAAGAAGTGGGCATAGGGCAGACAGAAAGGGCCAAGAGCACAAAAGGAGAGAACATTTTCTTTACAAGGATACAAGACGTCCAATAGCATATCGATAACAAAATTGTACATGGTGTCCTTTAAACTGAAGAAAACTTCATACACTCTTCATCAGACCCCAGGGAATTAGTCACAGTCTACCCAAATCACATTTTATGTGAAACTAATCACCAGGTCACAGATGTGTCAGTACAGTCTCACTGCATTCAGTGGGAACGTGCCTGTATGAAAGGCTACTTGGATGTATTTTTAAAGGATTAATCTCCAAGACTACGGTAAACTGCAGTGTTAATGTAGTGAAGCACCTACCCCCATCTCAACTAACCAAGCAAAAAAACCTCTATGATAAATTAACCTGTATAGTTTCATTTTCATCATTCTTTGAATAACACATTGTTTTCACAAAGAAACTAACTCAAAAGGCACTCTTCCACCAGAATTCACTGTATCTAAAAACATTTGAAAGTAGTTTACTTAATTTCCTTTTTTATCAGAGTCCCCTTTTGGTATCAGAACACTGATATGAGACTGAAGTGGTACAATTCAGAGTGAAGCTGTCCTCACCTCTTTAGTGCCACTTCAGCTTTGGTGTAGACAGATCAGAGGTGGGCTCAAGCCCAAGGGTGCTCAAGGTAGTCCCTGCTAGATCCATAGTTAGGAAGATGTTCATCCACCCTTTCCTACTCTAAAGCTTATTCAGTAGAAGAAACTGGGATCTTTTACAAATCATTATCCACAGAACGGTTTAGTAAGTTCCAGTCAGTTACAACAGTTATATCCTACCAAACACAATGGACATCTGTGCCACAGAAGGTATTATCAGAAATCAGTAGAGTTACATGGGTAAAACTGTTTGGCCTGTAAAGCCCTCTTTCCTGACATTGATATTGGGGAAAAAAAATGTATCTTAACATTCAAAGCTGTCTTTGGTTTGCAAGATGAGCATTACATTTTACTTGCAAACCAAGAAAATTTGATATGGAGCCATTGAAGTCGGAGAAAAAAATTGTTTGAAAGTTGGATTCCAGTAGGAAAACTGATGATGTTTCTACAAAAGACATCAACTAACTCAGCAGATCTGCCTCTTCAGTGCATTTGGAGTCATATCTGCAAATTTCCGTAGGAAAACTTTTTTCGTTTATGTTTTGTTCTCTGTTGCATTGCAGGCTCAGCATAACCGTGGGAGAGGAAATCTGGCTATTTCACCCATCTTGCAAGGCATAAGTCAATGCTGAGCTAAAAGGGTGGCCAGATGACAAATGGGGACAAGAACCCTGAGTCTGACCAGCTGGTGTTGCTCCAAGAAAGCAGTGCCCTTGGTGAGGGATAAGAAGTCATGATGGCTGGGGCTGGAGGAGCCTGAGGACACCAAAATTGTGCAAAGTCCCATGGACTGAGTACTTGTGGCAGTGATGCCACATGCTGGGCTGTATTCTGTACTCTGTGTGTGTGTGTGTGTGTGCACTGTTGGTCACCCCAGCGTGATCGGGACACTCACTGAGTGCAACGTCTCAGCTGGAATGGACATCAACACATGCTCACAACAACTTTGCGGGTGTGTAAAACAGACAACGTCTAAGTGGATCGATAGATTTTGTGGTGAAATGATGGACTAACAAATAGAAAATGATATACATATTTCTAGGCAAATATATAGTTTTTAAATACCATAAACAGGTAAGCCTATTATGCTGCTTTACAGTCGCACGTCAGAATAGACTTTTTTGACTATAAGATACAAAACCAGGTAGTAACAGTGAGGTCAGCTGAGTTGTGTATGGGAGCATTAGCCAAATGTCCTTAAGAACTGATGAAGGCTGCTACTGTGCTCTGTTAACCTTCATGTACAAAAACATCCCCCAACAGCCCAAGGAGAAAAACAAACCTGGAGCTGTTGTTTACATTTCACTTCCCTGTCTATCCACCCTATTTTGATGTACAATTGACAAGTGCAACCCCCACCCCTCAAAAAATATCCATACAGACAAAAGAAAAATCTCTAGTTCCATAAAGTATTCAATCGGCAAAGATTATCAAAACAATATCCTAAGGGGGAGAGAAATTTTCATTGGCATTCTGTCAGCTGTCAATCATACACTTCTATTATCCTTGTCTGGCCTCTATAATTTGCCCTTTATGTGGGTTAGGAGAGAAACTTTACTCTTTTTACTTCCTTTTTTGGTTTATTTGTGAAATGGGAATTTTGCTATCAGCATCCGTGTGATGATCCCTAGGCACCTGAAATGCGGCAGCACACAATGCAGTAGGACAGAAAAGCAAACAAAGCATCCACAAACTAGAACGGTTCTCGGATACAAACACACTCAAAAGGTTCAAAAATGTACTGTACCCTGCAGTTACTCATTGTTCTTCTTCAGAAAGGTCTATCCACTGATTTCTAAACTCACTTTAAAAATCCCTGTTTCTCACTTCCCACATCAAATATTCAGAGGCAAACGGAGCAGTCGGTCTTATATTGCAAACTGGCTTTACAGTGGAAAGAAAGAAAAGAGCTTTGCTTGAAGAGATTTGCTTTTGAGAAAAAGGTAATTAGAAAATATTTTAGAATTATGAAGGAGTATGTGAATGATTCAATTTGTTAAGCTTGTTTTTTTATGTGAATAGCAGTCTCGGGCAATGCCACCTTTACAGTATCAACAAAAGATTGAAGAAACAAAGGTTTCTTCAGTTGGAACTATTATCCTGAACTATATTGGAAATTTATTTCTTCTCTGGCTTTAATGAAACCCTAAAGTTGCTGACTATTTTCCATTCATAAAGGGAAAATATATAGCAAAGTTTTTGCATAGGTCTAGAGTGTATAGCAAGAATAACGTGGAAACATACTGTAAAAATCTGTTCATAATATATTTGCTGCATTTTAGCCAAAAGCCTCTGCCAAGATTTAATACTTCTTTGTTTTAAAAAAGTGTTTTAAAAGAAAATAGATATGTAAATTGTGGATTGCTTCTTGGCAAATTATATTTTTAAAAGCAGAGTTGGCAAGTTAGGTTGCCTCTAGAGACTTTGCATCCTATGTTTGGTTGTTATTAAAAAGAATTTAGTAGTTTAATCCTGGTCTCCAGTTGTCAACATCACAAAGTCATCATGCAATCCCAAACTACTGCAGTCTGTGGTTAAAAGGAGCACAGAAGTGAAAGTTCAGAGGTGCTATTATTATAGGTCACAACTGACATGGCAGGTACCGGGGCAGAATTACACACACGAGAGATTGCATAACATCTGCTCACATTTTGTGTTCCTCAAGTCCATGTTACTGGTTTTGCTCTTTAATGAGCCCTGAAGTCACCCGTTAAAAGGGCAAAACATAGCTTAGAGAAACTAAAAGCAAGACGGCTTTCCTTTATTCCACAATGAACAGAAGTGCCCCTATTTCCTACTTTATGATGACTCACCACAATTTCTTCTTCTGACGACCATCTCAGTGCTTCTGTGGTCTCCAAGCTGTCAGTGTCCATAACTGTTCTGCTGCTCTTAGTCCTTCCCACCCTCAACTTTTCTGCTGTGCTGGCAGGGGAAGGGCTCTTCTTTCCCTTTCCCCCTCAGTCTGTTTTTCCTATCCTTCTGCAAATTTCCTTCTGCAAATTCCACCCCATTAGCCTGCTTAATCTGGCTATTTCAGTGTCTGCCTTCCCTATCCCTCCATGCCCATGGAGAACACCTACAGCTTCCCGCCGCTTCACATATGTATTTGCCTAATCCTGTGCTTCCATATTCCCTACAAATGCAACCATATCCACAGAGTATTAATTCCTCTCCTTGTTTTCTGTGCATGGCTATTGAGCAGTCCTGATTGACAGACCTGCTTGGAACCACTCAGAACTCTGACAGCAGAAGTGATTAACAGGTTAGATTGGACAACTGCTATAAATTCCATTGGAACAGTATTTAAAAGCTTTTATTATAGTATATCTAAAAAATCGAGACTGTGTGATGGAGTCATGCCTCTTCAGCGATTAACACCTTGTAGTGGTTATTTATCATCATATATAATTTCAGCCAGGAGTCAGTAGCAGGCTGCTTTCTGTAAAATGTGGTTGTCAACTGCATCTTAATGTGAGCTATATGTTCTGGAGAACAGAGACAGTTTGTCTGATATTTGCAAATTACTTTATCAGGAGCAAAGGAGTATATCACTTTTCTACAAGTAAAGAACTGCCAGAATTATTGTCAAACATCTAATTTGCCAAAGACAGAGTAGTTATTTCCAGAACACCGAGGAAAGTTATTAGCCTAGAAGTTCAGAACTGTCTTCCAAAGTGAAGTCCAATAATCTGAGGAAGAAGAACTGAGAAGGGGGAAAATACAATCATGCGTGAACCCTCTGACAAACACCAGGTAAAGAGAAACAGAAGTTTGTATACATCCCAAACTGAAGGGTCTTTCCTGTAAATGCCTTCTGAAGTGTGCACAACCAAATTCCCTGGTGCTACGGATTACAAGAGCACCTACACCTATGCAGCTGGGTATGAAGAGGGAGACAGGTCTTTTGCATTTGATCGTCTAGATAAACATGATTTTACTTTCTTTCACCAGCACCACTGTAAACCTAAACTGTTTTGGATTTCATAAATAAATACCTTTAACAAGGCTCAAGCTAACTACAGTAGGTTAACATTAGGGTATCCCATTAATAACATGGTGTCCCAAAGTATTTTTCCAAGGTGCCCAAAGGGTAAGAAAGGTCATCTCCACAAAACTGTGGAGCTAGTTTAGAAGTTAGCAGCATGAGATTAGTATGGAATAAATCTCTTCTAGCCACCAAAGTCAGTGAGAAAAGCTCCTTGGTATACAGCAGGACACCCCAAGGGCCTGAAGGGAATTTATAACAGCCTCATACACCTTTTTTTTTTTTAATTTTAAATAAAAATCAGTTCTGTAAATGGGTGAGAATGAACACAGACTCACTGCATTTTTCATAAACACAAGGTGCTGAGAAGTGCTTATTAAAGCTGCAAGTGCTTGAAACATGCCGGGATATCCTCTGCCAGATGTATGTGTCCCTTACCTCATCTAGCCTTCCGTAGCCATCCATACGGCAGCATCATTAAACATGTCATAAAAAGACTATTCAAGTGGTTGTTTTGTTATTCTAATGAAATTACATGTTTTTTAAAACCTTGCCATTCCAACTGCCATATGTTATGAAAACTCAAGCCTACTGGGATGCCATTTCATGTAAATTTAAGTGCCTTGCCGGTGAATATAATTAACCATAATAGCATTCTATTAGCTTTAGTTATGACTGCAACTAAAATAACACTTTGCAAGTCATGCCAGCACACATAAAAGAGAAAGCAAGTACAATGCATCAGCTTGGAAGGAGACAGCTACTCCTAGCAATTGCCCTCCTGTCTGGCCTAGCCAGCAGGGGTAGGGGATAATCCTTAAAAATCATTGCTATAGGGCATAACCGTTGCCATCAGGAGGAGAGCAAGGCGGGGAGTGACTGTAGAGGAGTGCTGCAGGAAGCCAAAAGCCGGACTGAGCTGCAGGAGGAACATGCTGGAGAACCACACGGGCAGAGAAAGCTGTGGTTGCTGTAAGGCTAAAAAAAGAGTTTCTTGGCCAGTTTTGCAGGTTTGGCTTCTTATCGCTGAAAGAAGATGCAGTGCTAACACTAGATGCTCAGCTGGCACTGGGAGGATGGTGATATCTAAAGGATGGCCATGACAGGCAGGTGGAGACCTCTCCAAATGGCAGAGCTGGAGCAATCACTGCCATTAAAACTCCACAAAGCTAGATTTTCCACTGCACAACTTCACCTTTGCCTGTCCAAAGTAATCTGAGCATCCTTATACATCCTGATACATCTGATGCCCCAGATCACAGCTGAGAGAAGACAAACAGGAAAGAGAAATAAGGGATGATAATATTCACAGAGGGGAAGAGGGTAGGAAAAAGTGGGCAAGGTAGAACAAATGGAAGGAAAGTTAAATGCTTGCACAGGTGTAAGCAGGTACATCAGAAGAGAGCAAACATTCAGGAAAAAAAAACCTCTTAAGCCCTGTGTGCTACTGCTGACATCCACAGGTCCTTGCTGAGGCTGCTGAAGCTAGTTACATCTTTTGTGTATGTAGGAACCGTCAGACTATATATGAACGGTTTCTTCCTGCCTAGGAAGGAGCTAAAATATCCTGGGATGGATCCCATTACACTGTTCTGAACCTGGGAATACTCCAGAAAGGAGCAGTTTGGCTGTATCTGCCCACTTCCCCTTTCCCTTCCTTGTGACCCTTTCCCACCTTTTGTGGTACCCACTGTAATATATTACTGCCATCACAGATCTGTTTCTGCCAAGCTAGTTACTACTAGTGAAAAACAACAAAAATGACAATAAACACTGCTTGAAACACTGGAGATAGACCGCACATGGCAAAAGGAAACAAGATTTTGGCTGAAGGCTGAAATCACCCCTCATCTCTTTCCAAATACTCTTTTAACAAAATAAATTTGCTAGTGAATAATACAATGAAATATAAAGCTAGTTAAGGAAAAAAATCTACTTCTAGAACTGTTTTAAACAGGCAAGTTTAGCTTTTACATCATGAGGAGGGGTGCTATTCACTTGAATGAGTCTTAACCTTTCTTTAGGGTGGTGAAGCATGTACTGGAAGAACTTGGTGTTACCTTTGATCATGTTAATTATCAGGGCAGGGTTTTATCTTTATGTATGTTCAAAACACAGAAAAAGAAAATAAAGAAAGATATTGATCTTTTAAAACTTATTTTATGTATTACAGCATTGCAATTAGATAGAACCCTGCTGTTAAAGACTTGACAGTTGACAAAAATATTTTAGTTAAAAGGCAATTGACAAAAAAAGCAGCAGGTGAGGGACCACTAGCCACTTGGATGGATGAGTATCTGAGGCCCTTACTTTGTTGTAATTCATCCAGTATTACAGCAGACTTGGGAACTGAACCCAGATGTCTTGATTTCCAATCTTGTAGAGGAAAAGTTGGCTTTATTTTGCATCTGTTTATCCCCTTTAATAAGTTTTCCTGTCATCATAATGTTTCTGGGGAATAACAGAAATCAGATCTACGTGATGTTGTCCAAGAGCTGCAAGTTTCTATGAAATCGTTGGTGTGTTGCCTTCTGAATAAAAGAGGATATTACTGTCTGTCGTGTTTTCTGTGCACCAGTGTGACTGAAAAGCCCAGTGTGTGCATGGCAACATTTCTCACCACATCTACACATGACATAAAAGGAGATCAGAGCTTCAGCCTGCTCAACCTTTCTTTGCTTTTCCTGCTATCTCTCTTCCTATGGCTCACTGGAGTATTTTAAAATGAGCCACTCTGTACTGAAATGCAATCCTATGTGGGCTGGCTGCTATGAGATGTGCAACAAATTTGGTAGAGCTATCATTTCAAAGACCTCACTTGATCTGAAGCTTGATGCCATCTAACTTCTTCACTCTGATAAATCAACCAAAGCTTCCTTGGCTCTCCTGACACTATTCAGCAGCTACTCATCCAAAACAGGGCATCATTCAGGAGTCTGTCACTACAGTAACAGCCTTTGACCTTTTTGGCTGTGCTTCGCCCACTGTGCTTATTTGTTCTTTGTATCAGCTTAACCAGGATCAGCTGACATGGTGCTGATGTTGATGATTTCATCTTCAAAGTCTGATGACATTTCTTCAGTTTTGAATGATTAGGGGGTAAAAAACCCCACCCTGTAAACTCTGTACCTTCTCGTCATGGTTTTTTAAATTCCTCTGCAAATTACTATGGAAAGAAGGCTAATAAGTTTTAGACGAGAAGGAGACAAAACAACGCTTTGAGATTCTTAGGAACAATTAATTCCACTTGAGAGGCACAAAGACAAAGGCTTTTCACTATTGCTTTGAAGTAGCACCGTGCCTTTTAAATCCATAATCTGCGCAATTCGATGTTCTATGCACCCTAAATTCACTGCTTGCATCCCTTTGAAGCACACAGCAACAAGACTTTTCAAGGATCAGAAAGGCTTTCTCAAGACCTTGCAGGAACATCAGATTTGAGTTCTACTCCCCTTTCTCTCCTCAACCTCTTACCTAGCTTTTGCCATCTTAAATGTCTTCTTCCTCTGCATTTTCTGTCCTGTCCATTGAGGTGGCAATCTCTCTGTGTCAGAGTCTGACTGACATATCCTGAGCATTGGTCTCGTCTGGACTGCAGACTGACATCATGACAGATCAAAGCAGACCATTGACTCATTGGTCATAGACCTGTCACAAGTGGAGCCCTTGATTTCTATTGATGGACTTATTCTTCAGAAGCGGTCACTAACTAAACTGGGGAACATTTTTCACCAAGAGGTTTCAACAGACAAGCTACTTAACTATTTACTGGTTTTTTTTACAATATTCACTATTTATAACATATGACTGGTTATTCAAGGAAGTAGCACTATCACAATTTCCTACCCAGATGAGAGATATTCTTTAAAGAAGAGAATAAGAAATAAAGAGTTTATTGTATAATTTATATATAATTTCTCTATCATATTTGATCAAATACTCCCAACTTCCAAGGTTCTATCTTCTGTACGTCTCTCTTAACACCAGATGGCACACTGAAATAAGTGGTGTCCACATCCTTCAAGCAGTTGAAAACTCTATATGGCCTCTGGGAGAAATCAGGGCAGAATACTTCTGAGAAAAAACTTGTACCATACATATCTCGTATAGCATAGTGTGACTTTTAAATACAATCAAAGACGAAAAGAAGGGGTACAGCAAACATTTCAATACGTATATTTGTTTAATATTTTTATTTTGGCATTGCTTAGCCTTGAAATTTTCACTGATAAAAAGGAATGAAAACTTTTAAACATACATTGTAAAAATCTACTGTGCTCTGTGGCTTTTCTTCAGCCATCCAGAACATCATTGCAGAATCTCTATAAGGCCTCCAAACTGGATCTAGTATTCACATTAACATCTGGCAGCACCTTTAAAAACTCCTTGTACCTTCAGGTTTTTTTCTTTCATAAGTAGCTAAATTCATGAAGTCCCTGTCACCTATATCACTCCAAATTTCCAAATCTTCCCCTAATTGCTTCTCCTGACACTTCTGCTAGAAACATTTCTCTCTGGAGTACATGTTTTTGCTTCTGCACTACACTGAGATTTTTGACTGAAGTTTCTTTAAAGTATATTCTTAAAAACACCGAATTTCACACAGGACATCAGGGGCTTTTATCATTAAGTTAATGATGGTAGTATTATACACCTAAATATTAAAGTACTTAGAATGCCACACTGTTGTGGTTTTTTTCCCCCAAATACTACTCACAAAAAAGCCTGGACTGCAGTTTCTCTCTTTTATATAGAATAACTATAAGGAAAGGAGCAAAAGAATGTTCTTACATTAAATACAGAAGAATATTTTACAGTAGTATTGCTTTCAATTTTGAGTTCATGCATAATAGGGCATGTAATCTAATAAATGTTTTGTTTAACAGAGGATAATGTAAAACAGATAGAAATAATGTCCTCTGTCTATTGTCAAGTGTTTAAATTGGATCTCTACTTGCTGTTATATCTTAGAGTCTATGCCTCTAATGCTCATCCAAAACACATCTCAAGTTTCATGTACTTTCTCTTTTCTTCCTATAGCCTTCCTCCTCCTCCTCCTCCATCCAATCCTACAGTCTTTTTATCCTCATCTTCAGCCAATTCCCACCCATTCTCCTTCTTTACAGCAATCTGCCTGCTCTGGCTTCAACCCAAGTGAGTAATGAGATGAAAAATCTCTACAAGTCCTGTTTTTCCAGGAATCTTTTCCTGGCTATTCTCCTCCTTAGCATTCTCCACAGTTTTCTTCCTGAAATTTATGTGATGCCTTGAATTGCCTTTTGATAGTGAAGGTTGAAATCAGAAAATGTTTCTGTAGAAGGACAGATCTGCACAAAATGGGTTCTGAAACACTTAAAACATGTTATCCTTGCACTTCCTTCCTCTTTCGTCTGTAAGCCCTATTGATGATACCTATCACATTATCCTGTATAATGACTATAGACATTACAATTTGGACAATTATAAATCTACAAGCCCTACAAAATCTTTTGAAAATCATATCCTGACCTTTCTGAGTATAGTCCATGCTGCGCCTTCTTTTTTTTTTTTTCTTCTGTGAAAGTGATTGAATTTCCTAGTTACAGGTAAGTTAACTGGCTACAACTCCATTTATATTTAGATATAAACTCACTTCTTTTACTAAACCTACAGTGACAGGACTAAATTCTCAAAAAGATTAGCCAATTAAGGTTTTCTTAATAGTGGAAATGCCACTGCAATTGTTTTTTTGAGAAAAGTAATACTTATTTAAAAATTAAATGGAAAATCACTGCCACCACATTCAACCTCACTTGGCAAATGGTATCAAAAATGCCCAAACCAAACAAACTGGAACATTTGCAATGTATCTGTGTATTAAATAAGAGTCTCTATAGTGATACAAGTCAGAGTCAGCATTTAAATTCATATTTAGTGTTTTTAAAGAAAACCAATACCCTTTATTAATTTCATGGTAAAAGACATCTTTGCAAGTTTCACAATTTCTCCTTGCATAATAATTTCATTGCAAATCTGGGATCTGGTCTAGTATCATTAATGCCAGTGGGAAAACTCCAGCTACATTTAGTGGGACAGATTCAGCCTCTAAGATTCCCTTTAGCCTTATCTACAAGCTGCCATCAGTAGGCTACTCATTTTATTTAGTTTATTCTAATTTTCAGTATTTTTTCACATCAGTCTTAGTAACTTTCCTGTAATTTTCAGGATGTACTGATGAGATAAGGTTGTAAAGAGTAGCTCTCTTATACCATTAATAAACATGTCAAATTGTGCATCTGTAATTTTTGCAGCTATATAAGTAGTATATGCTGGCAAACGAGGAATGACAGTGAATTTTCAGGCACAGTGGCAAATGGAAGGTCAATGTAAAAGGATGGTAAAATAAATAGTATAGGAAGAAAAAGCCTATAAGAAAGGAAAGTTTTTTATTGGGGAAAGATGTCTATCTCAAAGAAAGATAAAAAACCAGCTTTTGAAAAAACTTAGGATGTAGCAAATGTTTCTTCAAATATATCAAACTCTGTGCCATGCAGCGTGACATGCTGTGTGACCAAGATATTCCAACTCTTATTGTCCAGACATTGAAAGAATTAGTCCTTATACTTGCCGCTTGCTGTATGGAAAATATGACTTCCAGTAAGCTTGTAGCAGTAAATGACATACAAGAAGTTATGGGAATCATGTATTCATTTTGTGAAACACTATTTAACAGATACCACCTTTCACCCTAGAGGGGAATTAACTGGTAGGAGGAAGAAAAGAAGAAAGCGAGGTGCAAATCAAGGATAAAATAATCCCGGTTGTGTTTTGGGAGTTTTTTGAATTTGAAAAAGTCATAAATAAATAACTATAAAGATATATGATGGCAGTATATGTGAAATAGTATATTCACAGTCTAAGGCTGGTCTGCTTTTGCCTTTCACTGTAAATATGAAGTGGTTCACTTAATTTCCTAGAAAATTTCTTCACTTATGTGAATATTTCTAAGCAGAAATGTACTCATTTTCCAGGGAAAGTAAAAGGATGTGTAATCAAAACCAGACTTATTTCTGAAAGGAAACTGGCTCATTTTTAAATTGAAAATATGTCTTGTGTTAGGGAAGTGTGATCATTCTTGATTTTGTGACTTCCACAAAGCAAGAACTCCAAACCCCCAAATCCTATTTGTGAAACAGAAAGAATAGGACTTTCCATACTGGATCAAACCAGAGGCCTGGGTAGTTCAATATCCTGTTTGTCACTACCCAAGAGAGCAGCTTTAGAAGAAAGCATGAGAACTCCCCCAGGGAGCTTGTTTGACACAATCTATGCCCCCCAAATTCTAAGGGTAATTCTAACTTCTAAATTTGGAAAATGATATAAGCTCTTAAATTAAGAGTTTTAGTATAAGTTTCAGAGATTTAATATAACTTACAAGACTTTTATTGAAGGTATTTTTGTATACTTCTGCTATCATAAGGTTATAAGTCACCCTTGCTTAATTTGTTAGTAATGAATTGTGTGCAGGCACATATATTATTTTAAGATTTGTAAGAAAAAGTTGCCAGAAATGACTCTAATCATCTCAGTGTCTGCAACCAATTAAAGTGTTTCGCTCATTTCTATTGATGGCTCTGAAATATTCAGAGGGAAAAAAAAAAGGGAAAAAATGAAAAAAAGGGAAAAAAATGTTACCTGGTCAACAGTCAAGCAATTATAACAACCCCCACGTAGCGGGGGTGCAGCTGTGTGATGGACGAATGCGTGGGCACGGCGAGCGGCACTGGAGCGGTTGTGCCGTAGGGCAGACACGAAGAGCCGCTCAGCGGGATGGGGAGATGCTATGTCGCTGCTGCGGCCATTGCAAGCTGAAGAACATCAGTGACCGGCAGTGAAGCATTAACCGTGACGGTCTACCTGCAAGTGGCCTGATGCTAATGTGAAATGGCATCTGAGAGCAGCTCCATACAACTTTCTCAGCCTCCCTAAGTAATTGGTAACCTCTGAACCCTGCTCACATGAGTAGCTGGGGAGAGCTGCTCCCAGTTAGGCAGAGAGGTCAAGCCAAAGCCTGATTGTCTGGACCTTCAAACATGTGACCTTCTTCCTCAAAACTTTCTTTCTCACACCTAAAGATCATGCCACTGGCCCCCAGAACTGCACTTTGATCGGTGCTTGGAGGGCTTTGTTTACCTTATGTATTAAGCCCAGTCAAATGTGCTTGAACTGTACAGTATCAATTTTTCCCAGGTCCTTTAAGTTTGGGCAAAGAGAAACTAGCCTGTCGTAGCAAACTTCTACCTTACTTAGTGCTGATCTTGGACTTTTGCAAAACTGACAGTATCACTAATCTAATCCTGCTGTCTGCAAAGAGGTTTAACACTTGGAACATCCAAATGAAGTTTAACCAGAGCAATTTACTGAACTTTTAGGTCCAGCATTTTTCTGGGGCATATCCTGATTTTAGATTGAATATGACGCTATGTCCTGATTAACCCAGTGTTGTGAAAAGTGGAATCAAAGCCTCCTTCTAGGCAGCTACCAGTTACCAGGCATTCCCAATCACACTTAGCATTTGACCATGCATGCACTAAAGTTTTGCCAGGGCTTTTGAGAGGCCAGATCAAGTCTTTGTTTTTTAAACAGAAATGTAAAAGAATGGAAGTCAATCTCTGTTTAGTTCTTATGGGCTTTAAATATTTTTATTTGGAAAAACATCCAAATATTCTAGCTGCAGCACAAAATGGTTATTTCTTATTTGCTTCCACTACCAACATTTTTTGGAAATACACTTCACTGGCTGATCATGCTTCTACGTTCCAGATAAAGCTTTCGCTACATGCTTTTCTCTGGCAGAAACTCTTCTGTTGCCCAGCATCCTCAACTCTGGCTCATGTTAAATATCTAATTTCCTTTAATAATTAAGATGTCAGTTTGGAGGCAATTATTGCTATTTCCTTCCTACTTATTCATCTGCTCTACTATCAGCTTCTTTTCCTGCATTTTGATTTCTGTTCTGGTAGAAATCATTTTCAAAGCAGGTCATTAATAAACTGGCAATTGTCCTGCTCACAGCAGTATTAAGGATAACCGTTCTGGAATTCTCTGATGCTGAATTTCACATAGCAATCACTGGGAAGCCCTAAAATTGTTGCAAGTTTTACCAGTACAAAAGGACATCCCAGCACTCTAAAAATTTGGTACTCACTTAACCTAGTCAAATTCTTTTACAGTTTAGAAAGCCAGCTGCCTTGCAGTGACCGTCAATTTTATTGTACAAATCAATTTGTCTCCACTGATGGAAAATAATTGCAAAGCAAACAAATTATCCATGCTACATTGAACCCTATTCACTCCGGGGACGCTGAGCTTACAGCTTGAGAAGATTTTCCTCTGCCAGTCTCAAAAATAGAGCTTGCTATTAAAAAAAAACCCAACAAAACATTAAAAAATCTTACTGCTCTTACTCTTACTGCTGCTGGAGAACTTCAGTATATTAATTTTGCATTTGTCTAAGCATTAAGATGCCATTACATGGAACTTTTCTGAGTATATTCAAACCCAAGTCTATGATAGGGCTTTATATCCTAAATTTTCAGTACAAAGAGCACTGTTGTTGAAAGTGAAGGATTTGGAAGCTGCTGAAGGCTTACAAAGTCACTCAGGATCTTATGTAAAAGCACAGTCCAGCAGCTTTTTATATAGGCCAATATCCACAGAGGGATTGAGACTCCTGAATAGACTGTAGGATTGGAGTGCGTTTACTCAAATTTCACTCCTCAAAACCACCACCCTGTTTTCATCTGCCACTGGAAACATTTAAATTCTGTCAGCACGCCTAATCCTGAAGCAGTTCTGCTCCTGCAAACCCCCCAAAGTACCTCCACTTAGGGTGCAGGTCTGGCTGCCCTGCTTGGAAGATGGAGAACATCAGCTTGGACTCTACAAAGTGTGGGTATAGGTGTCGTTTCCCAGCAAACACCCACCAGTACCTAGGGTTTCCCAGTAAGGGTGGACAGCCCCTGGAGCTGGTCCCAGCTGGACTGCCCTTACTTGAGCAATGCCATGTTCCCTCTTTCTCCCTCTGGTGTAGCAAATATTTAAGTACTTTGGTGAAAAGTAGAACAAACTTAACTCCTCCTCAGGAAGACTGTCAGACATAGGTTTCATACTCCATGTCCCTGTGAAGTCTCTCCGAGGACAGGGTAGCCTCCAAGGTGGTGGCTCCAGCCAGCTCCTGGGAGGGTTGAGATGAGGTCAGCACCAAATCCCGGTAAGACTTTGAAAAAAGAGAGACCTACCTTTAGGGTAAGGTCTGCTCATAAGCCCTAAGGAGAGAGAGGCACTTCATCCAGCTGGGAAGTTGTACAGCTGCCAGAAGAAATACCTTGTGCCTTCAGCACTCCCTACAGGGTCCTGAAAGTCCTTGATTAAAATTTTGTTGCCTTTGGGAGTCAAGGTCATAGTATCTACTGTAAGTGCATACCATGAATGACAGTCCTAACTGAAGATGTCCAGCTTCAGACCATATAGTCTTTACAGGTTCTTGCCCTAAATTCATTGAGTAGAGAGCTCAGTGCCAGGCCTTGCAGAGTCCTCCAATATCCAGTGGAAAAAAAAATTATATCCAGTGAAAATAAAAATAATAATAATAAAAAATATATCTTTACTTCCATCTGCTTAGATTTTGGGTGCTGAAGGTGAATCTTCTCCTCATTTGAAATACTTTCTCATTTTCCAGTTCTAGCTCTGTGGGGCTATTTATAACCAATATTTGGTGGTATGGAAGAAAAAAAACTGGGTACTTTCAGTATTCTCTACTATCAGTAAATTTCAAAAGAATAGGATCACCTTACTTATTTTTAAATAAAAATGAGAGCTATATAAGCAGGGCTCTACTGCTGGTGTTTCCAGTCTGTCCCAAAAATCACCTGGGTAGTAACTTCTTGCCCCAGTCATTGAGGCTGCATTTCATTCCAGACGTAACTATTTCATTTTACTGCCTCAGCATTTCAAATAGAGATGCCACCCGGTAAGAGATGCAGCAGTAAGCTGCATTTTTCCCAGAGATGACATTGAATATAGCATTTGATGAAATACATCCCACATGGCTTCTGTTTTTTAAAGGTGAGGTTTCTAAGAAATTAGTCCTGTGGTGTCATTCTAAGTGAATATTAAAGCCTATTGGATTGTCCATTTTTCTTTATCATTTAGTGGAAAATTTTAGCAAAATATATCAAATTGTATTGATATAAATTTGTCAGGGATAGGTTGGAAGAGATCTCAAATTTTCTAAATTGTGGAAATAGGCACTCATTATTAGAAAAAAGTTGTAAAATTACCTCTGCTGATGAAATAGTTATGGTAAAAACCCTACTTCTTGTTTGACACTGTAGAACCTACATGAAAGAAAAGCCTCAGGAAAGCTCTAAATGCACAAAATGGGGCATGGACTGGGGTAGAGCTTCCTTCTTCTTAGGTGTCAAAGCCAACAAACCTTTAGACAAACAGCAGCCAGACTTCCTTAGTTCCGATGTTCATCAACAACCTCAAGCTACTTACCAGACATGAAAGAAAAAGAGAGGCCAAGAAGTCACTGGAGGGAGTTACAAAATACTTGGTATCATACAGCCTAAATTCTTTAACAACACTTTTAGTAAATGTTCTTGCTGCCAAATGCAGTTTGCTTCACCATCAGATCTGTCTTCATTAATAATGCGTAATTCCACTTCAAAATTATTCCTATAAAGCAGTTTCTTAATAGCGGGCATTAGCTTTGTGCATTGCTACAAAAGTCAGTAGAACTTGTTTTTTGTGAATGTATGGAGTTCTTTATCTGAACATTTGTAATTTAAAACATCACTAAGAACTACGAGAATTCCTGACAGAAATCCATCCCGAGAGAGGCTAAAGTCAAATCACTGGAGACACATTTCTATGATCCTGACCTGGGAAGAACGTTGCCCAATCTAGTCTATGATGGGAAAATATTTGAAACAGGGACAAATTTCTCATTGACCTCCTCTTCCCCCACTGAGCTGACATTCTTCACCTCCACTTCATAATTTTTCATGGAAGCAGAAGAACAACACGTATTTTCTCCATATGTTTCTGTTCAACCTCTAGTTGCATTTGCAGAGAGGTTAACTTTCCAAATAAGAACGGGCAAGAGTATAAGCTCCACATTTGTATAAGAAATAAGAACGGGCAAGAGTATAAGCATTCAGATGCCTGGAGGAGTAGGAGGTCTGAAAAAAATGGAGAGGTTTTAAAGAATACACTTTTCATGAGATTTCCAGGAGATCCTTCAACTGCTCCCCAAATAAAGTGAAATATTTTTGCCTATCTTAATCATGTGTCACTTGATATCTACTTTCTGCTGAAATTATGTGAAGTTTTGGAAATTAATATCTGGGAAAAAAAAAAAAAGTGTGAAGAAAAAAATAGACAAAAGGATTTGTTTCACCCACTCATTAACACCCCAGGAATGGTCTGTGAGCCACCTTTATTATCACTGTAAGCTAATACTAATTATTATATATGTTAAATTATAGATTAAATATCATAGAATAAAACTTGGCTCCTACTGGACATTTTAGAAGAATTTCTATTTAATCATCAGGTATTTCTCTCTCTCTTTTTGCATCTCATTTATCTGCTAAACACTAAAAACGTTAATTATGTGGTTATCATAACATCATTATGTAAAAGGAACCAGGATGAACACTAAGCTCAATCATGTATAAAGTAAACAAACCGCAAACAGGCAGATGGCACATTTGGGACCTGACTCTGCCCTGTGAAGTAATTTACTGTTTTAAAACTGAAAGAGCAATGTCTGCATGGTCTTTGTCACTGGTTTAGCAAAACCATTTTAAAACCACCTTTTTGCTCAAACTGGTACAACCCTGCTTGCAATGGCCATGCTTCACAGGCTCTGTACATAAATTTATGAAGCACAGCTTTCAGACCTATGCTGATTTAACATTCAGGTAACTCCTTTACCTTCAAAGTGTTTCCTCCCAATTCCCACCTGCAACTCTGAGGGCTAAGGAAGCCCATTGCACTCATTTAATATTTCATTAATTGCATTTTAAGTCCACGGTATAACCACGCACTGCTAGTGGGAGGACGAAAGGAAACACTGTATTAAGATAATATTGATTCGTTTAACCAGCATAAAATGAAGAAAAGGTCAAATTGGGGCAAAGCTGGTGCAAACAAATACATCCCTGGCAGTTAACTGTTGTGATTCAGTTACCGGCAACTGCAGGAAGGGCATGGGAAAAGACTCTCCAATGCTCACTAAAGTGTGCCATTAGTCTGTTCTTTGGAGTCATCAGACTGCCTCGAGTTGGGTTTTGCCCCCTAGGCAATCATCACAATTAATTGGGCATGCAATTTATCATACACTAATTAAGTGTCTTCTACTGCATTTATCACTGCTTGTAAAGTGAAGGAGCTCATTCTGGCTTTTTGTTTGTATCACTGGCAAAGCAGTTTAAAGCACATGAATTCATCACTTCTAGATGGGTATTAGATTCCCAGCGACTGAGCACCCCTGCACCCAGGAGGTAATGGCCGTCCACCCCAGTGGTCTGGGGCAGATGTGTTTGCATTTGCAAGAGTATTAGACTGGTTTATGCAGGAAAAGACGTTGGTACACTTACGGGTGTGTGGCGGCGTGTGTGTGCATGCATGCTCATGCAATTATCTCTACTTTCCACTCACTTTTGATCAATTGCAATCAAAATTTGAGAGAGGGAGAAAGATCTCAAAAGAAAGGAATCCTGTTAAGGCTCCCACTGAGAAGGTGACTTTACAGTGAGTTTAGCCATGCTTGGACATGGGGGGATCTTCTTGGGAACTCTACCTTGAGACACAAAACAATAGGACACCAGACATCTTGGTTCCCGTGCTCCCAGAGTTATGTGTACTCGCCGCTGCTCCTCTGTGCTGTTATAACTTTCTGCTGCCCCAGAATATTTGCTTTGCTCATGCTGATCTGGGAGTCATTTTGCAGTCATTAAAGAAGATGGCAATTTCAAAGGAAATCTCCCTTGAACCCGACTCCCTATTTACAGCTATGTCACTTTTAAAGACAAGGCAGATTAGTGGTACCTGTAGAGTCATGGTGGGGTACAGTTGCTTCTGAAAGGTGTTTTTTCACCAGAAAGCTTTTGAGCAGAATCTCTGCTGGCTTATTCCTACTGACATTGCTAGTTACGCCAAGAGCATTCACATTTGGCTGCCTTTGCTGGTGCAACACATCCTACAATGTTGAGCCAGTATAGACATCCCAGTCTCCCCACCATTGTCTAAGAAAATAAGACCTGAGCCAACTCCTTGGCCCACCACTCCAAGGTCAATGTTGATGTAGCCAGTCAGACATTTGAAAAGCTCCAGGGAAGTGTGTACAATATTTTCTATTATTCCAGAGTTTAGTTGTGTGAAATTGTCTACAGAGGAATGAATTACATAAAGTGATGAAGGATGGAAGAATTTGAATCTAAATGATAGAGGAAAAAAAAATGTTTAGCATTGTTTCTGTAATTGGCATAAGAAAGCGATCTATTCTCCAGCAAGATAAGGCAGCTTAGCTACTTTATTTGATTATTAGGGCATCTTAGCAAATACTTCTGAGTCCTCATAATGACTACTCCCATATGCCCCAAAGGGTTGTGTGGTCTCTTCTCTTAGTCTGCGCACTGCAAGGTTGACTTTACACACAGAAAATCAAGATTGCAAAAGCATTCCTCAACAAGGAGACATTTCCCATTTGGTCTTCAGTTCCTCATTGTATTTCCCACCCACTTAACCACAACATTTATTTTTATAAACCAAACCGCCAGGAGCATGCCTGCACCACCCTTTTGCATTTTTAACATGGACTAAAGAGAACGAAACTGTCTTGTGTTATGCCAGCTTCAAATCTCTGTATTTACCTCGCAGTTCAAATAGATTTTCAGTCATTGTTAAGGGTGGAGGATGTATTTAATGGTATAGCTATACTGCACACTACTATGTTGAGTGGTGATAAGTTGCCCAAGTTACCTGTAAGCCAAGTACATGCGGGCACTGGAAGTTGTCTAACCATAGCCGCATTGAGCTTTTCAAAGCTTTTTTCCCCCTCATTTTTTGACATGCCACAAGTTTCTCCCTTTTGCAGCAGAACAGGAGCTGAATGGATACTAGCAACAACAGGAGGAAAACAGAAGAGTCCTTGACTTTTACTCCACCCCAAGATGTGTCCCTAAAGAAATACAAGACTTAAAGTTATCACACAGGCTAGTGTAGCCTGAAAAACTTTTTCACAGCCTAGGGGCTAATATGCAGTATGTGCTCCATGTCCACCCTTTGCCAAAATCCAATAGCCCATGCCCACTCAAGAAAGCATTCAAGCTTACATTCAATGAGGGGCAAGTGGCCAGTTCCCACCAGAGGGATTTCTGCATCACAGTTTCTGAAAGTTGTTCCTAGTCTCAGCAGTGGGGCTTAGCTTTATTTAGGTAGTAAACTACAATATCATCTTAATAAAGCTAAGAGCATTAAAATGTCTGCAACTATGGAAATCACTGCCTCAGAGTAGAATTGAAGCAAAGTACTTGACAAGAGTTTAACATAACACTTGATATTAAATAGCTCATGAAGACATCCACAACTATATAATATATTAAGACGTTATTGTAAAGGAGATACTGGTTTTTATACATCAGAATTGTATGCCTTTATATAAGCTCACAAGTTAAGATTTTCACCACTATCCATTACTGCATTTTTTCCTGTAACGGAGAATTTCTGAGAAATTCCTGAGCAGACAGATGTTTCAGAGGAATGAATGTAGTATATCATGTTGCCATTATTTCCCATCTATGAAGTAGGCAGAGGCTGGATGAGAGGAGGGCGGAGGGAGAAGCAGCAGGGAAAGCACTGCAGAGCAGTGTGGACCTGCCTGGGAGCATATTTACTGCATGGGTGGTGTTACTGGTCAGCAACCCTTAAGGAAGTCTCCCCTCCTGCCTTAAAGATATTGAAGCAGTAGCAAGATACACTTGAAATTGGAATTCTCTTCTGGATTTTATAGAAAGTTAAATGGGTGTTCATGATTGTACCCACAAACTTAAAGGCTAAACTCTTCTAAAGGGCAGACATTTTAGGCCAGATGATTGTCCCCGTCTCTAACAGATTTATTTATCTATTTGATGTTTCAATGTACAATGGTCATCTTTGTGTAAAGAAAAGCTAAGCACAATAGCTGATACACCTTCAGGATTCTGTCAAAGAGTATCTGCAAAAACAGCAATATTGTACCTCTGCTAATTGAAAACTTGGCTGTACAAGACAGTAGCCATGCAATGAAAACATTGCATGCTCCTTGCACAGCTCCTTCCCTGTCTCCTGAATGTTTCTACTTGTCAAGTCTTACCCAAAATGCTTTTCTAATCAATCGTTTAGGGTTTTCATAAGAAATTACACTCCCTGAGTTGTAAAATATTCTGGACTCAGACTAAGTACCGGTCTGCATGTTCATAAAAAACATCATGGTAAGCCACAGAGACTGAGGTCCATTCTGTTTCTTCTTTTTGTGATTGAACCAGACAGAGCTCTGCTCTCTTACCAGTGCATATATGCTTCATACCTGCGATTGGATTTTGGCAGAGTTTTTACATATAAACATATATTTCTACATGATAAAGCGATATAAAAAGGATGTGAAATGGTCCTTGGTAGAATTTGCCAGTATCCTTTAAAGGGTGAGATCCTCAACTATCACTTAACCCTTGGGTATTTGAAGATTTCTTAGTCAGTAAAGTTCTCCAGTAACCTACACACCTGCTTCTATGTGTGCAAGAATTGTGCCAGAAATAACCCTTCTGTTGCAAAATGTCTTATCCCCCACTTGGGATCCAGCTAGAGTTGGTATGAAGATGTTTGCATCTAAGGTAGTCATCTCATAGCCAATGGAGAGAAATACATGCAATTTTGGGACAATCCATCCTATTTCAAAGCAGACATGAAGTAGACTTCTAGTTTAGATGGATAATGACTTGAAAGTGCCTAATTCCCTGCATTAGCTATAAACTAGAGCTGTTGTCTTGGTTGCATATATTTACATTAAAGTCTAGTGAGATGAAGCCCTCCACAGGTGGTCCACCTTTTCACATGTCCAGTCTGGTAAGTGTATTCAATACACTTTAATAAGAGTGAGCTACCCCCTGAAAACAGAGAGCAGAGCCATGATATAACATTCTGTCTTTTTATATTTTTTTTAAATGAAAACATATTTAAACAAAAAACATAAGAAATATCAAGCAGCTTACCCAGGATGGCTTAGTGATCAGAAAATGGTCCAGTTAGAGGGAAAATATGTGACCAAAGCACTTTTCATGGAGGGAGGAGCTGAACATGTAACAGTTATACTGTAAATGTTGGGCTATTGAAGACAGGGCTCTGCCTTCTCTAACTGGGTTTTCATCACAAGTTGACACAGCCACTGGAGTTTTTTGGATGAGTGCTGATTGGACCAAGCCTTTGAGGGGAGGTAGTCAGAGGAAAATCCAACTTGTGAATCCCAGCAGATACTGAAATATGAGCCGTACCCCTGAGCATGCCAAGACTGACACTTTTGAGCAAGCCAACAAGTAGACATTTAAGTGAACATTATTAACATTAAACAAAGTAACCTGCATACTTTTGGTACACAGGTTGGAGTAGCTGAGCAAGGGTTCTGAGATTTTAAAATCTGGTTTTGTTCAATTCCTATGCCTAAAATGAAATGGCCTTCTGGTCAGAAATGGGTTTTCATATGTCCTCCACACAAATAGGACAAAAGTTTTCTTAGTGATTTCAGCTGACTGCAGTGATTTATTTGCTAGAGGCAGTTTGGTCTGCATTCAGTTTTTTAAGTAAGTTTCTCCTTTCTCCATTCCTTTCTTAACATTAATGAAAAAATAGAAATTTTGTCAAAACAAACTTCTGATTTCCCAATTACGTACTGGAGGGCAGAAGCGTTGCCTTGAGCATTGCATTAGTCACACAACAGTGTCGTTTTAGCTTTCATGTCTCTCTGTTTTGTTTCCTTCCTGGTAGCCCTGACCACTAAGCCTTACTGCTGCTTTAACCTGCTCAGATCTCACCTCTGATTTCATTAGTAATTCTGTTACTGAAAGCTTGCACCTTGTGAACTGCCTAAGTTTGGTATTTTACACCAATAAAAGCAGCAGAACTAACTAAATCACTTGTACAGTGCTAATTTTTGGCAGAAAACTCACATATTCATATTTTGGCCACATCAATGTTTCATTCAATTTAGCTGATAAAAAATTAAAGAAGAAAAATACTTTAGGTTTTGTGACCCACCTGCTTTTGAAGCCTTTATTATTTGACTTGAAACAAGGCCTATTTATCAAATCTTCAGAAATCAGAACCAGTTTAAATAAAGGCGATATTACTTTTTTATTCCTAATGGCTCAAATATCTTTTTGATAGCAATAGAAAATAATAAGTAATATATTGTGTAACTTATAAGCCATTATTGTTTATATATGTATTATATAAAAATATGCCTCCATGTATATATACGTGCACGTGTGTGTGTATATATGTATGTATGAGTGTGCGTGTATAAATTAAGAGATGTTCCAAAAGAGCATTCTAGTTTTTGGAGTTCTGATTTGTGACCTTTTAAATTTAATAAATATATAATCCCTTTTCCAGTCTAGCTTTTCATTTAGAGGATTGTCCATGTGGGTAAGAAAAAGAGTAAAACACATTGTAGTTAGTAAAGGCTCCTGGCATTTCTTAAAGCCTAAGGAGCACTCGCCCTATGGGCACAGGGATGCAGAGACACCTGGGGACCTGCCTCAGTGCTGTCCCAGCCCTGGCAGCAGGACATGATGCCATCCCAGAGCTGAGCCCTGACGAAGAGGCTGTTTTATTTGTTCAGTTGGGCACAGACACAACCATCTTGCTTTATTCCGCTCTCCCCAAAGTGCTGGTAAGATACCAGCTCAATTTAAGCATCTTTGCTTGGGGAATGTGGCCAAGGCTGCGTTGAGAAGCACTTTGCAGCACTGGAATTGTGAACCAAATGCAACCACATCACACAACCTTTGTCTGCCTAACTCAGGCCCTGCCTAAAGCTGCTAATGTCCAGCAAAACACTCCTATGAAGGTGAGGGCTCCCTGCTATGGCAGGGGAGGATTAGCTGCCAGCCACAAGGAGCACCGCATGGAGGTGACCACCAGTCTGATCTAGACCAATGTTTCCTGCATTCCTCTCTACTGATCTATCTCAGCTGTGGGTATGACTTCCAGTTAGTCCAGCAAGAGTTTTCCTGTGGATGTAGTTGCAGAAGTGCATTTTTTCTTCTTCTCCCAGGGAAATAGCTCTACTAGCCTTTGGACTAGTTCCTTCATTCCTCTTGGGTGACAGCTGTGCCAGTTGAAGGCCTCACCACCCTCCTGCCTTGTTCACACCACCCTGCCACCCAAAAGGTCACCATGCCCCTGGTCTACTGATCACCTGCCCCGGCTTCTTTTGGTCAAAAAGAGCCAGCCTGGAAAACAACTCTGTGCCAGCTTGGTTTTTGTAAGAAAGGTTTACATTTTTGCCTGAACTGGTTGATCAGAAAGGATGATAAACCCAGCCTTATCCATGTCTGATAATCCTTATCATCAGATGAATTTACTTCATAGTAACTCCTGTGCAGTCCAGTTTCTTAATTTCTCCTTGAAGTTTGTAGTATATTTATGATTAGACTGGGTATCATTTTCTCTGGACTGCACAGGAGATAAAGTATTCTCCAAGGTTGAGCAGCAGTCATACCATCCAGTCCTCCAATATACAAGCTATTGTTTTTAGAAATCATCTTCTCCCTGCATGAATACTACGGCACAGAGCCTGCCTTATCTGCCTAGGCTCAGCGGCAGAAGGAAGCAACAGGCAAAACTAATTTGGGATGTTCACATAATGCGGTGTGGAAGGGTCGCGGTGGTTGCCCTGCTACAGAGTGGGCAGTGCCGTGTGTGCCAAGCAGCAAAGCTCAAACAGCTACAGCACATCGCTGGCTGTAAGTTAGGAAATACAAAGCCTTCAAAGTTAGACAGAGGTTTAGAGCCTTTACTTACCGAATTTCTGTGCCAAAAGTTACAATTATGTTCTTAAAGTGTCTTGTAAATTTACCCCTTAAACTGTTCAGGGTTTAATTTCTAATTATTGCAACACTGCTGGTATTTTTATACGTGTAGCTGTAGGATAAATGGTGGTACCCAGCATATATTGCATAGCATGTATTACATTGAATAGTCTGAGGCTGCTCAGTGAATTTTTAATGAGAAATTATTTTGCATTATTGCAGGAAAAAACCTTTCCTTAAAACAGTAAACCAAATCAAATACTGTAATTTAAGACTTTTATCTGATTATTCAAAATAACAATTACTAATGAGGTAGAAAAGAAGAACAAGCCTGTTTTTTACACACTAAATCACAGTTCCTAAAAGGCAAGGAATAGAAATTAGAAAGATTTTCCTTAAAATGTAAGTGGGTGCAAGCTGTAAAATGAAGTTTCCATTCTGCAGGAAACTGATATTTCAGAATTGTCCTTCTGTGTGAATCATGAAAAGCTAAATATCCTGACTTCATCAGAAAGGATTTTTTCACTGCCTCTTTCTTGTAAATTTCATTGAATTACTATTTTTTAGACAAAAAATATCCTAAAAATGCTTAATCAGATCCAGCGTAGAGCAATGCCAGTACTAATTGCATGAAAATAAAGAATATGTATCTTGTGGCAGAAAGAGAAAAATGAAAGGCATGCATGTGCATTACATTACTGAGTGAAAAAAATTAAATTCCATTTTGAAAGAAGGAAATTAAAAACAATTTCAGCATCCACTATCACTATTCTTTTAACTCTATTGTTAGAGAAATGTTTAACTTCTAAGTCTCTTCTCCCATCATTTAAAATAATCCCTGATAACAAAGATTAGTTACAGATGTATACTGAGGATTTTTTTCTTTTGTTCTTGCCTCCTTTTGAAGTTAGGCCCTATATACTGAAATCATGGATGTATTTCAAAGATATATATGTAAATTTATAAAAATATTTTTAAAATGCTACATCTCTTTCCATAATCCAGTTCCACACAGACACTGCAGTAGCAAGCACCTGCCAAAAATTCCTATATTCATAAAATTATTTATTTGCCTGTTCAGTGATACGACCACACCTTGCCAGCTGGCCTTATGCGCTATTAACATCTCTGAAATGGGATGGGAAAGTGGTGTTATGCTTCCAAGCTCTGCCCATAAAGGCAATCTGGGTCAGACCCAGTATTAGAGTGAGATGCTTACCGACACTGTGCTGCAGAGGTGGTCAGCCTCTTCCCTTATACCCCATGGCCACACCAACACTAGTACTGCTGTACCAGTGTGACACTGGTGGCCCCTGGGAGCCAGGATGAGCTGCCAAGCTGGGGGGAAATCCCCCATTCATCACACACTCATTTAAGCAGACCTGGAACCAGAAATTACATGGCCACCAAAAAGCCCCTATAGAGAAGCCTGTCTTCCGGTGTCCCACCACGCGTGATGGGTGGCTGGAAGCAGCACACCTCCTTGCTGGTGTCTGGCTGCCCCATCAAGAAAGCCTTTGTGAAGCCCTTTGGTTGCACGACTTGAGACTACACAATGTCAGAAAAGACAAACGTCAAATGGGATCTCTCCTCTGACGTGCTGTGAAGACAAAGACAGCAGGGGAAATATACTACAACCTCCCCATCCAATCCTTTTCCATTGTGGTAGCTTCAAAAGACAGATCTTACACAGCGAAGGAAGACAGCGTGGGAGTACCTCTGACAGGAGCTTTGTAAAAAGGTGTATCAGCTTCGGCTCACATTTCCATTTGAGCCACCCGAATGGCTCCCTTCCCTGTTGTTCCTCATCTCCTGAAGGCTGAATCTTCAGTGCTTTGCTGCCGCAGGGGGGCTACCCACCCATCACAGAGATCTTCCAGTCTGTCTGTAGGCATCACCACGGAGACATACAGTCTTGTCTCACTTTGACAGCTGCTTTCGTAACAGTTAAAGACATCTCTGGCTTGTTTTTGAATTGCAGTGCAATACTGGAGTGATGGACACAAAGAAATGGCATCGGCTTGGCAAACTCTGCTCGACAGCTGGTTTGCAGGAGTTCAGAACAGACTGCAATGTTGTTTTGGAGTGCTTCCCTTTAGCTGCTAAACTGAGGCATGAAAAGGAGAAAAACTGTATAAGCACTATGAAAAATGATGGCAGGAAGAGCTTCTATTAGCAGGGATTTTGACTTAAAGTTTTGTTTTCAGGCAATTGGATTAAGACACCTTTCTCTTCTTTTCTATCTTTAGGAAAATAAAGATGGTCCTTCCTATACGTGGGTGGCCCAAGACCGGAACATCATTTTGTTACAGTAGATGAAGATGTCAACAGCTGCAAACTTTTCTGCCTTTGTTTATTATTGTTATTTTTGATCTAAAATGTTTTTATGAATGGAACAAACAGATCCAAAGCTTCTTTGGTATAATGCATGCACACAACTTGTAATTTATCTCCTAATATTTTTTGTACGTGTTCTTGAATTTTTTCTGCAATATGAATGTAAAAGAAATTGCACATATGACATAAGCAGATCTTTCTCTTTGCTCTTTATGCTTGTAATGTTATTAGTTAGGTTTGTATGCTTTGACTTGTTGGGAAGATTCATTGCTGGCAGAGCGATGAGGTCTGGACTGTTGGCAGGTCAGAACGTTTATTAATGTGATTGCTTTGTGCAGAAAAAGTTTGGCTCCATGGTAGAGAAGATCCCCTCTGAAACGAACGTGGAGACTAGGAAATTAATTATTAAGGAGGATGTTACAAAAACATACATCAATACTATTCAATATGTGGTTGGAAGGTAATTGAAAAAAATTATGTAGACTCTGACTTAAAAGGAGAGGGAGTCTCATGAACACACACTATAATTCCTGACAGCACCGTCTGGCTGCTGAACCTGTCACGCTCCAAAGTAGCACTGGAAAAAGGCCAAGCCCAGTCTGTAAGGCATGGTTTAAGCATGATGGAGACTGACAGGGAACTTTGGTTGGTTTGCACTTCTTTCCTATGTTACTTGTACTTCAGCTGTAGGAGGGCATGTTTCACTGAAGCATTTCAATCCTTCTTTCTATTCAGAAAGTATTTAATATGCTCCTAACTTTATATTCCATTAAATCTGCACCTGAGCATCTTCCAGAGAGGTGCATGAGAGAGCTGATCACTGTATTCATTTTCGTGCAGTAATTACAGAGCTGCCTATAGCTGCTTAAATTTCACTACCACTCACGATCCCTTTAAACATATTATAGTTGTGGAGTGGGTTGTTTTGGTTGGGTTTTTTTGTTTGTTGGAGTTTTTTTGTTTGTTTGTTTGTTTGTTTGTTTCAAAACTATCTGATATTAAACACACATTTCTTGATTGAAATAAATATTGAAGAAGATTTATGTAATCCATTCCAGGATACAAATTCAATACAATACTTTCTCTCCCAGATAAACGTAGAACTAAATCTCTATTAATCTCAAATAAAAATGGAAAGGTGATATTAATTTTGGTTGCATTGTTATTAGGCTGTTTTTGACCAATTTCTTTCTTTCTTTTTTTTTCTTTAACCTCAAAGCACCAATCAAGATGTCCTAAATCTAATCTAAACTCATATGGATTTCTGAGAGCCACCCGGGGAATTCTGGCAGTCTTTTCCACCTCCAAGGAATTGAAAACTGAAGGTTTTGTCTTACGAAAAAAGGAAGTCGTTCCAGAAGACTGAGGCACACTTTTTCCCAAGAGCTTCAAAGTTGCTTCAATGCACTTTAATACATCCCATCTATACAGGCTGTTGTTGCATGTGAACTAGTAGAAGTCTGATCTTACCTTTCTCTCTGCTGGACACCTCTTTGTGGATGAGGTAGAGAGACACAGGGAGGTTACTCTTGCTCTATCATACCGATTTCATATTAGTGGTATAGTAGTATAGAACATTAGTATTTCAAACTCTCTCAAACATAAGACATCTTTACAATCTTCCCAGAAAACCATCTTTCCCCAGTCTTGACTACCATCTGCTATTTCAACTCGGGACTCGGAAAAGAAGTGGATTTTCTGCACAGTCACTCTGTTTTGCATTTCAGTTGGCTTGGGTTTACTATGATTACTTGAAAAAATTCTAAATATCCCTTGTGAGAATCTAGGAAATACTTATAGGAAGCATCTTTTTAAGTGTGCAAGACATTATGTGCATAAAAAGAGCAGGTAATAGCCAGCAATTTGACATATTGTTCTGATTTTGTTAGATTTACCACTGTTTTCACAGGATGGTGGCTTCAAAAAAATGACCACAGAAAACAGTAGTAGTACCTATTACCGGAAATAAAGTCTGGAGGTGTATCTCTTGCTCACTTATCTATCTTTGCCATATTTAGGATTCAGGGTTTCTTTAACTGATCAAGCCTGGACAAGGAACACTTATCCATGTGCATGCAGTACATTCACTCCCATATAATTACTTTCTGTTAATGCTATGAAATTGTTTTCTTTCATTTTTACATAGTCTCCAGACCTGCAGACATTCGAGCACATGAATAACAGACTCCTAACTTCAATCAGATTACAACTGGGAATAAGGTACTTAGGCATGTGCAGCATCTGGTTGCAGAATTAAGATCATTCATCTCTTGGGTCTTAGGCAATTATAGTATGAGATATGTGCACATGGACTGTAGGATTCATGCAATTTGGGCTTCTTTACCTAAGATGAGCAAAAAAGTTTTTAGAAATCAAAGGGCAATCCAGACAGCTAATCCAGCAGCTCCTGCAGTAAATACATCAGCTCCAAACAATCACCTTATTCACGCACTGCGGCATTTAGATGAAGAAATACTGTGAGTATATAGGGTTCATTAACCAGTTCAAGCCAAGACGAAGTGTGGGCCTCTCTGTTTCATTAAAATTAAGGATATTTTTTTTAATCACCCTAAAAAAGCATTACATCTGATGTCTGAGAGAGGAGAGCGTCTTGCAAGACCGCTGTTCACCTAGCTTTACCCAACTATCTTGAAAAGAAGTTTGTGATTTCTTCGGTGTCTACAAGTTTCATTAACAAGTACGTAGACTCAAAACAGTGCATGATGTTAACAACCTTAGTGTAATATGTCACATTTTAACTTTAATTCCTCACAAATTATCTCATGTATTTTTCTATGTCATAGGATGTGCATATTTCCAGCAGTAAAAGTATTTTTCAGTATTTTGCTGAAATAGATTAGAAATCTATTTGCTTAACAGATTAAAAACTGTTCAAATTATATTAACATTTAAATGTCATAAAGATTGGATATTCAGACTCCTTGGAACAGAGTTTACTTGCCAAGGATTTTTCTTGATTTGATGGGCCTACTCATGGTGCAAGAGATTCAAAGGAGGAAGGCTGTAAAGATTTAACACTTTTAATACGTATGTCTCCAAAGGATAACTTCTGAAACTTTACTTGGGAAAATATTTTTCCTGCCTCTGAGCAGCCCATCCTACTGCACATGTTACTTATTCAGATGCAGACTTATTTCCAAATTCCTAATACCTAATGATTTTCTTCTTCTGTCCGAAATCAATGCTAATATCAATAATGAATTTTAAAAAAATCATTGAGAGTTGTATTAGAAGAGTTAATGAACTGAACTTAATATGCTAAAATAATGTAAAAAGAGGAAAGAAAAGAGTTTCCTGAATGTTTCTGAAAGTTGTTTTTAGTATATAGTCATTAATGTGTTAAGACATGTACAAAAATGCATTAAAGGATCAGGAATATTTTCCTGCAGGTACTTAGAACCTAATAAATAATGAATGCGATGATTAACTACATGGGCAGAAGTACAGAGCATTACCAAGAAAAAAACTGCATAAAACCTGGCCTTTGAACGGGGGTGCACCATTGTTTTTAATATATAAAAACACTTGAACATACTCAGTTGTGTGTGAAGAGAAAACAAAAGAAGTAAGCGCGCTTAGATTAACATTGTATTTTCAAATGAAACAGATTTAAATATTGCCAAGAGCAGTGAGGGTGTCTGGAGTCGGGTGGAAGGGCAGCAGAGCCAGGTGAGCAGAGCACCGTGACGCCGTTCAGTGCTGCTTGAGTAGCCACAGAGGTTTGTGCAGGTCTAGAGAGCTGAAGTAAGACCACCACCAGGGCTTCTCCCTGCCCGATGGTGACCCGCCTCGAGCCTCGGGCTGCCCGTGTTGGGCGTGAGGGTCAAAAAGTTCCAGCGGGTCATACGGGTCGTACATGTCTTCCATCGACCGGCGGAGGAGCTTGTTGGGCCAAGCCTCAACAGGTCGCAATACAAAGTCGACTCGCCCAGCCCGTTTCATCCTGGCAGGGAGGGTGACCCTCTTCATCACCCGGCTGTACCCTGCCGCTTGGGCACTGATGATGTATGTCCCCGGAGGCAGGAGTCTCCAGTAGTCTCCATCAGCAGCTTAGGAAAGGTAAAGGCACAACAAAACTGAGCTTAGTTTTCAGTCTTGCATCCTTTGTAGTTACATGCTCACATACACGTGCATGCTCAGATAGCACAAGCATTTAGGGGGCAGGTTTTGAAAGGATCTCAGATTTTGATTCAGATTTTGAAAAAAGTTCAGATGCAAACTCTTGAATGACAAAAAGAGACTCCACCCATAAAAATCTGGCCTTTGGGAGCTAATGGAGTAAAATTCACATACAAAATGTCAGTAACTGCTGTGCCTGTATCACGAGGAAGGGAAGCTTTCCTTCATGCTGCTTTCCCAGGGGTACAAGGAATAACTCCAAAGAAATCAAACGAATTTAAAACTATGTGTAATTTAAGAAAGTGAAAGCAGAATCCAGGCTGCAATATATAAATATATATATAGCATGTCTAAGGAGCTAAGAAATCCCTGCTTTTATTATATTACATTCAATTACTTTGCAGACATTATAGCACATAAGACTATGGAGTCAGCGCTGCAGCTGGTATAAATTGCCATTAGTGTAAAACGGGTGTAAATTTCCTCCAGCTGAAGGTTAGAGCCTCCAGGCAAAAGCAGGGAGTTTTAAAACAGAATATTTATTCTTCATTTTATATTTCCTTTATTTTGAATGGTAAGTTTCTCAACTCAGTTAACATTGCATTAGTGTTATTTTCTCATGGAATTCCTCAGTCTTTTTTTAACACTGAAATTAAAAGACATTTTAATCATATGACATTCTTAACCCCATCTAACCCAAAAACAAATACTCCTTTTTCCTTCAATGTAAACACATTTTTTATTTAATTCTTAATTCTTTAAAGGTCCACTGCCAATGGAAAGCCATTGTCTGGGAAGAAGTTTGAAAAAGACCCTAATTCATGCCAGAGTCTCCCACCAGCCTCAAGAATCTGTATCATCTCCACTATTGTATCCCCTCTAATGTTAGTTTTTTTGAAAGCTGGAAAGCATCCACTGCATTATAAACCATTCTGGCTTTCCGAATTGATTCAACAACTATCATTAGAGCAAAATGTTACCATTCATGTCTTCTATTTTGCACTCCTATGGCCTACCCTGTTCTCACTGAAATCAATAATAAAATGAGCATTGATTTCAGTGAGAGCCTGAAAGCTCAGAACTTTATGACTGTGAAAATTAACAGTTGCATATGCCTCAATACATGTTTATCAGCTGGCGACAGGTATAAAGTGAACATAATTCAACGTTCTAGTTTTTTTGCATTTAATATAACTGCTGTCCAAAAATCACATATATTTATGCTTTTCCACATGAACAAAAAACATTGCCTGCCCTTCAATCACTGCCATTATTCCTGTTGTTAAAGTCAGTGTGCACCCTACTCTAATGTCTACACCTCATGCTCACAATATTTCAACTAACTTATTCTATCAGGGCTCTGTGCCTCCACATGCTGAGTTACAGCCCCTGAGCAGAGCTATTGCTATTTTCCCCCAACCATGAAACTTAAAGGTGGATTTCTGAATCTCATTGAAGACACATTGGCTATGATGGACAGCAGACAGTTCCAGGTGGAAGTTTTAACAGCAAGGACTGCATCATCCCAGAGACACGACAGACTTAACAGCCAGTTTGATGTGTCTTCTCTCCTGTTATTCTAGAAACAACCCCACAGCTGAGCCTTCAATTCCCTATTAAGATGCCATTTTCTATCAAATACGACAAGACTTTTGCAGGTTAAGCTCTCAATGCTTTCACCTTGCCCCAGGAAAAAGCTCAAACTAAAAATATTACCTGTGGTGACATCATGTTGGATGCCCCTGACTGAAATACGAGCATTTTTTATTGGGTTGCCAAACTTATCAGACACAATTCCTTTTATCCCCCGATGAACCTGGCAAAGCAAAGCAAAGTTAGATGGGAGTCATTTATTACAGTACCACCTCTTCATCTTCTACAAGGAAACCCTTGTAGAGAGGAAACAACTTTCAAGAGGTTCAATCCATTAGAGAGGCTCTCGGCGCTAATGCCCCTTCAGATCACATCCTCTATTTTGGGAGCTCCAAGGGGGCTGAGGGAAAGGGATAACTGAACAAGAGTTTTTTTGGGCTAGGTATGTGGCTCTGCGTTGAACGTCCCTTCTCTGCACAGACCACTGGCACCTCATGATCTGACCACACTATTTAAAGACTGTTTCTGAATGTCTGCCCTAGACCCAGAACCACAAAGAAATGAAAAGTTAAGGCTTTAAAAAACAATCTGATGCTCTATACACAATGAGAAGGCATCACTGGTGCTAAGAGTGAAGTTAATTCAGCATGAAGCAATGGCCCTTTAATCTATTCAAAGTGCAGCACTAAAAGATTTGTGAAATAAATCAGAATGAAGCAGAATAATTAGCTTTCAGACAGTACCACTTATCAAACACTACACTGCCATCCTGGCAATAGACTCAATTAATGCGGGTTGTATAAGGAAACCAGGTCTTTAGTATTAGTTGAAATACACAGTTTTCATTTTCTTTCACCGCACCTAAAAGGGTCCCAAACTGTTTAGAGATAAAAAACCAAAACTGAACAACTGTCCTGTGGTAGACACACTGTTAGTAATTTGAAGTAGAACAGAAGCATAAGAATAAAATAAGATGGATACTTCTATATTAGTATTATTTAATGTACAATCTTTAACACAATATTTGTTAATAATTCTCAAATACACTGATGCACATTAATCAATATATAATATTTAATAAAATTATTGATTTCTTAATGTTCTTATTTAATATCAGTGAATAGGAATAGGTGGGGCAATTCTTTAGCTTTGGGACTCATCATCGCTCTGCTGCCTACACTTCACTACATGTCAGAATGTCATGATAGCAGTGTGTATAATATCCGTTTTCCCTTCTCTCCAAGCACAGTACCCAGCTGCTTGAGCTGATGAGAAATGTGCTTGGTGACAAACTGAAGAGTGGTGTGAATTCTGTTATACAAGGAGGTGCACAAACAGCTCACTATATTTGAAGTTCAATAAAAATCCAAGTATTTAAACATTAAACCTCTTAAGGTTCTTTTTTTGCAACCTTCTGAAATGAAAATATTTTCTATTGGAAACTCTATATGACCTTTTTAAATGAAAAGCAATTCCATTTTGATTTTTCCCCTGAACTGCTATGATCAACTTGAGCTGTTCTTCACTTCACTTCCCCCACCCTTCTTTCTCTTCCTCCCATTTTTCCTTCCCCATTATCCTTTGTCACAAAAGAAGAATAGAAAAAAGAACACAGCATCAAAACAATGGAAAAAATATGTTTGCTTTTCTGTTGGAATATAGAGATGTTTAAAAATAAACATTAAAATATCTAACTTTACAGTAATTCTTAATATGAAGCTGGGGGAAAAAAGTCTAGTCTAGTGACAGCAGTTTTTTACTTAAGGTGAGGCTGTGTTGTCATTGCTCTTGTTAAATAGCTATTCCATACTGAGTTGAGCTATTCATTGGAGGGTTTACTCAGTATAAAGAGTTGAAAACTGTCCCTTAAGAACTATTATGATGAAGCTCTGCAATTTGCTTTTCAGCATGGACTTGAGGATTTATCATATGGATAGTGGATAAATCTGGTCAGAAGAGTCATTTCAGACCCAAATTTAATTTACAGTGTAGACATACTCAAAGTAGTATGACCTCATCCAACTTCAATAATAATTTTGCAATTACAACATGATGGGATAAAAATGACAAAATAGAAATTTCTTTAACAATGTTGATTTGTTTTGCTTTAGTAAATATACTGGTTTTGGTTTTCCCTCAAGTCTGTGCCACATAAGTTTGGGAGAGTGTTTTGATACCACTTCTGATGGGGAGAAGAGATCGGCGTTTATGAAAATGAATTCTACTTCTGCATGTTAAGCCAAGTAGATTTGTACACACACCAAACAGCCTGGTATATATCAGAATAAGAAAAGTTTGAATTGGCTGTGGCAGACTTAACCCTTATCTGGAGTAATTCAGTCATCCTTATCTACAAAGTTGTTTTGCTTACTGTCCTGCATTTACTCAAAAAGCTTTTCCGGCACAGACTTCTACAGTATCTCACACTATAAAAATCTTTACATCTTGAAGACTTCATCTGCAATATATATGGATTTAACCCAGCTCCATTTGGATTCACTAAAACTCATTTTCATCAGACAGCTGTAAAATGAAATGGGTTTGGTGGTCTGTACTGTAGACTTTATTGAATGATAATACTTACCACAACTAGCAAGAGGTTGCTTAGAAAGGCCATAAAAACACTCCTAACAATTTTAAATTATTGTGTACTCTATCAAAATAAGGCATGACAGAAAGCTAATCTACTAATGGCTGAGAGAAAGATGAGCAACTTCTGTTTCTGTGTTCACTTACTTATTGTCAGTGAGGTATTTGTTTTTGCTGAGCTTAAACTTATTATTAAAAATGACTCTTAAATGGCATGTTTTAATGCTCAGAGACATACAGTTGTTCCTTTAGATCCTTCAGATCTTTTTTAACTACTTTCATCAAGAAATCAAGCTGAAAAGCTTGATTTGGCATTTCTGGCAAGATACTTAGAACCTCTCCATTTCAGCTGAATCTAAATCTCCTGCTGCTGTGCAGCAGGGTTTGGGCCACAAACGTAGAATACGGAAAGGAGAAAGTTCCAAGAAGCTGTCTGGAAAGTAGATCGTGTTGGCTTATTCTTCAAGAGAAAGGTTGATTCATATTTTTCTGAATATGTGGGTTTTCTCTAGCATTAAATTTTGGACAGTTGATTTATAATGTTGCACAAAGTATTTACGGACAAGTCCCTTTTTCACCATTTTCAAGGCCTTTACTGTCCTCAGTCTCCATCATTCCTGTAAGAGAGGCAAAATATTATCTGTGTATCCTGCCAGACAAACTGAGGCTCTGGGGTCCCGAATGGAGTGTGATGATCGAGTTGGTGCTATGTCGTTGATAACTAACCAGGGAAACCATAATGAAGCGAATATTGACAAAGAATAAAGAAGGAAGAAGGTAAGCACAAAGGTCTGTAAAAGCAGAGCTGTACCATTTCCATGTAATTCAGAAGGGCATCTCTGTTTTCATGCCAGATTGTAAACAGTTCTTCCTCCAAAGGAAATTTTTCGCATCCTACCTCCACGGTAACTTCAAAGCAATTTGTGTGAAGGTAATTAAAATCTGCCATACCTACAGGTTTAAAAAGAGAAAGGAGAGATCATGAACAAGCCATTTAACCCTTAACTGGAGATATGCTGTTGCAGTCAGCTGAATGTAATCCCTGGGGGTGTGGATGTACTTATTGCAAAGAGTGTGCATGGCCAACATATAAAAAGTATTTGACAAATTCAGAATTCTACAACTCATTTCAACTGCAAATTAACTAATGACAATGACACTTCTTTCAGGCGAAAAAGCATCATTTAAAATTATTATTCACCTGACGACGAAGTACTGATAGAGAGATAAGGATTGGTTAATCATGGTAATTGGATAATCGGCTGTATCAGAGGTGATGCCAAGGGTCACCAGCAAAGATACGACCTTTTGCCATTAGTATGTTCAAAACTGTTTCTGTACAAAAGACATTATAATTTTCAGAAGAATGTAAGCTGAAGATATTTAAACCTAATTCTCACTCATGCCCCAAAGCTCTCTAAATGCCTAGTTTCAACATAATTATTTGGGGATCCAGCTGAGTCCTATTTGAAAACACAACTGAAGCACTGCTGAAAATTTTACGAACACTGGTATTTCATCCATGCCAGTATTTTGGGAATCCTGAAGGAAACTAAATACTATTATTGGGAAAATCAAATTAGCAACCTAAGCGCAAATGAATGGGATGTTTGTATCTGTTGTAGTTTTTCCTGAGAAAGAGTTTATTTAAACTGCACTTGCATAGTCTGCAGGATGGATTCAAATTCATGCCACTAAGGAATGAGACCATAGCATTAAGCATTTATTTCTACATTTCAGATTTTAAAACTAGAATGATATTATATGCAATAACAAATTCGACCCTTGTATAACCTGTTAACTTTTCTCAGGTCGTATCAGGGCTGAATGCATCCCATGGTACCTGAATATAAATGTTACCAACATACATTTTTCTACTTAAATTCCTTTACAAGTTACCTTTTGCAGGGGTCTGACCTAAAGCAAACTGAAATGAATAAAATTATTTCTTGCAAACCCTTGTGTCTCATAAAGGTCATATAGAGGTTTTACCTCACTTGATATGATGGTAAAGTGGTTTTACCTCCAGTGAAGCTGTACCACTCAGCACCATTTATAATACCTCCACGTTTTACAAAATTTCCACCACAACGAAGTTCGGATCGGTCCGAGATGACTGGATGTGCATCTGCGTAGGCTTTAGCCAGCATTTTAAACATCTGTAACAAAAGCGTTTGAAATACATTTGTTTTTACAAACTGTCATTGCTGCTAGTCACTACTGCTGTTGCTAGCCCAGACAATGAGCCACCCTGCGTCCTCGAGGCTGATGGAGGGGGTGAGCCTCCCTGCAAGGATATTCTGCCAGGAAGTTTTCACTTGTTGTCTTCTCCAAGGTCCTTCTCTTCAATACAGTACATTTAGCCAGAGATAACCAGAGATAGCCAGTGGATTTTGTGATACTTGGCTTCAACCTGTCACCTGGGGCAGGAATAAAGGGCTTGTTTGGTTGTACTTCAAGTCCCAGGTTTTAATGCTGAAATTAGCTCTCCCTGTTATGTTTTAGCTCTTGCTATTTTTACCCTTTCAAAAATACTTACACCAGCCTCAGCCCAATCATATCCTTGCATTGGCCGCTGCTGTTCAAAATAGACAGTGTCAATTTGCTTTGCACTTATCACTCACACAGGACAACCTGCCAGTTTGATCTCAATGACAGTTGCTTCTCTGTGGGGCAGAAACCATTCCTAAAAAGCAAAGGACAGGATGTGGTGATGGAGGATGTCACCGCTGATTTCCTAAGAGTTTTGATACAGATGAAGAGCAGAGGAGTCACCACCCAGAAGGGAAAAGTGACAAGTACATGTAGTGAAGACAGAAGAAACAGCAGTGATCTGCAGAAACCATTTCTTTGAATCAGGTTTCTGCCATTTTTCTCCAATGTTTATTCCAAATTTGTACAGAAATCCCCCCTTTCCTTTTTGTTTATTTGAATCTCATCTACAAAAGCTATAATTTCTGATTTCAACATTGAAATGACAGCAATTATCAGATGCTACTACATCCTACTACTCAGCATCATTGCATATTGCTTAAGACAACATGTGCAAGAAGTTGGGTGGCTAAAATCCTATTTTTAGAAGTGATCCTAAAACTTTATTCTTGATGCTGTCATCAAGGATAAAGACCAAAATGACCAAGCACACAACTTTGATCTAATATTTACAGATGTTTCTAATAATCACGAAGCTGAGCCAATTATGGGATCAGGTAGGTTACCAAGGAAAGGTGGAAAGAGAGTGACATATAAGTGTAAAGACAATTTACCAAAATACTTCTGATGACCAGACACTAAAAATCCTGACTTAATACAAAATGCTTTTGCATCTCCCTTGAGTTTCTATGTGTCTAAGTATTGCTCAGCCCAGACAATTACATCTCCTTCAAAGTTCTGCTGGAAAGAAATGGATGTTAATTAAATATGTTAAGAAGAACATTTACTGCCAATATTTTGGGGCCAGTCCTGATATCTTTAATTTCTACAGGAATTTGGGTTCCAATTCTGAACCTTCTGTGGAAGATATTTGCTAAAAGTTTACAAGGTGCCTATGTGACTTAGGACTGTGTTCCTCACCTTTCCCAAAGACATTTGCAGATGTTTTATTTCCAATGACCAAGTCTTTCTTCTCTTGTTTCACACTAAGAAGCATAAGGCTTTTGCCTGGCCACTGGTTCAAGTGAACAAAGATAGGTGGTAGTGAGAAGAGAAAGTGAGAAATCCAAAATCAAGTGAACTTGATTTAAAAAAAAAAGTTAAACTTTTTTAAAAAAAAGTTAAAATGTGCAATACATTTATTATCACTTAGCAGCTAAGGTATGACTAGTCATGATCTCAAAAAAACTTAGACATTTAGGTGTAATACAGTGGAACAAAAAGGGAAGGAACACAGAGGATTCCTTGTGACTTTGGAAGCACGATGCTTGATTTCGTAAAACGGGATGAGTGCTGTTACCTTGGCCAGCGCTTTTACCCCACTGACTGTCACAGGCTGGGTTTTTCAGGGGGAGGGAAGGGAGTGTTTCCATTCACCAAAGGGAGTGAACTTGATGTACACCTTTCTGCTCCCGTGAACACTGGCATCAATGCAGCTTCTTGTGTAACAGAAAGCAACAAGAGCCTGCTAAAAACATCCATCTCCACAAAAGCCAAAAAATGGGAAAGTTCTGGATTAGGTGAGCTGAACCAGATTAAGAATGTGAGTGTAAGGACATGGTCCAGCTTTGAGACTCCTTGGTCCCAGCAAGTACCAACCCAGGCTGCGATGCAGGCTAAAGAGGCTTGAGATCTGCAGTGTCTTCGATCTTCGTGCTACCACACATACACCGTGAGGGACACAAGGAGGTGGCAGCACCCACATGCATTTTCAAACGGGGCAACCTGGTTTGAATGTACTTTGCAGAATTTGACTTTTTAATTTCTGGCCATCATCTGCACTGCAGCATTTCATCCTGGGCTGCAGCCAAGGATGCAAACTTGCCTCGTTTCCCCTTGCACAGCAAATTCAACAGGTCAGCGGTCAGAACAAGGGTTATAGCTAATGTATGGCAGATAAAACAAGCTGCTATATTTCAGGATGCAGGTTCCCTGGCAGCAGCAGCTGCAGATGACATTACTTAAATGCAGGTCACTTCACAGGTACAGGTTTTATAACTTTCTGGGCAAAATTTAAAGTGATATTGGTAGTGTTGTTAAAGTTCCTGTGCTGACTCATTTGAAAAATTGGTTTTATTTGAGGACATCCCCAGCCCTCCCCTGTATGTTTTAAACTTCCAAGTTTGTAGCTATCTTCCCAGGCCTTGCAGCCACTGACTCTGCAGAAGCCACTGGTGTGAGGTCCTGTGTTGTACACTGTCGCAAACCAGGGATGCCATTAGAGCTTGCCCAGCTGTGCCCTGCATTGGGATGGACCACTTTCTACATGCGACTGCATCATTTCACTCAAAATTCACGTGCTGTCCCTGACTGGAGATGATGGAGCGACTGCTGTCCTTCCATCCCTCAGGTGAACTGCTTGATAAGGCGCACATGGCCATATTCCTTCACCATCTATGCATAAATCAAGATACCCCTACCCCAGGCGATGGGATATAAGTGCACAGGTTTATGATTTCCTCTAGTCCTCACCAACAGCTTCTATAAGTTTCATTACCACCCACCAGACATTTCTTACGTGGGCTTTTTACTGTGCAGTGTCTGGTCTATTTTACTGCTAATTCATCATCACACATGCATAGACACTAGGTATTGTACAGCTCAGAAAAAATGGATTGATATAGAAAATGTTTAATAGCCATAAATATTTAAATATTTAATAGGTGCTGGTGAGAACTGTCACTTTAGAAGTCAGCTGAGAGATATGCTCAAAGACAACGCACACTTCAAAGACAACAGATACTTCTGACTATTTTCAACTGTTATTCCTCATATAATGAACCACTTTTTCTTAAGAGATCAGGGACATTTTTAACATACACTAGAAGGCTGAAAAGCTAGCTGTTCTCCTAGTGGGCATGTCGGCAATGAATACTAGATTGAGGAAACCAAAGGGAAATAGGAAAGATGGCAAAAAATTTCACAGAAGATTTACAGTGAGTCCCAAATGGGGAACTTTCCAGGGACAGAGAGGGAAAAACCATTCCTGTTCATCTGACCTGGAATAAATGTTACAAGGCTGCCACCATATGGCAGCCAGTTTTTTGTTTTTTTTCCCCCCCCTACAAATTTCAACAGAAAATAATACTGCTGTACTGCTGGTCAGGCTTGTTCCTTTTCTCCTGGAAATCAGTGGTACAAATATCATAGCCTTCACCCTTTCAATAGTAAAAGCTTGGCTTTTCCTAACCTGTGCCTTGTCAAATCATATTTGGTCTCACAAAACATGGGTAAATCTTTACAAATCAAGTTGATAGCATGTAAATGATCCTATATTTTAAAGCACATTAAAGTAGTGTATAAATCATATTATATATATCTATATGTACATGCATTATATATATAAACATGTGATTTATTACACATTTAATATATATATGCATACATATACACATATGTATACAATTTAAATAAATCAAAATTTGTTAGTTGTGAAAAGAAAAATTTCCATAGTTCCACACGTGGAAACCATGCTGATATGCTCACTCTGCAAAACCAATATTACCTTCTCATCGGGTGTGGGGGAGAACATTTTTTCTTCCATAGGATGCCTTGAATAGTCATAAGGATAGGTGACAACCAGCTCACCCCCATGGAGGCTGGCAGAGAGCACGAACGGAATAGACCTCAACCACTTCATGACCGCTTTCGTCTCAGGGGCCACCTGAAATCCAGGAGAAAAAAATCTGTGAGCAGCCATGCAGCTCTGAAGGGATTTGGTCCTGGGCAGGATGAAGCCCAGCAGAGAAGGGAGTATGACAGACAGGAGAATCACGAGGCTTTTGGGCTCTTCCATCCCAAAGGTTAATGGGGGAAGAGTGTCAGTTTGCTCCAGGGAACAGATGAGACACACTATTCACTGTGAAAAAAATGAAAAAAAAAAGAAAGAGAAACTTTGACAGAAGAATAACTTTTTATTGCAGTGACATTTTCAGCAGTTCAAAGTGATGATGGCAGCATTTTAGACTTGAAAAATCATGGTGTTGTACCACTACTTGCAAACCAAACTCCTTATCTAATTTCATTTCTGAAACAGCAGGATTGACTTTGGATGGATAAACTGGAATGCGGGGATCAATTTGTAATTCTCAGCACTTGTTGGAAATACATCGTCTCATTTGCTATCCTTTGGTCCACGTTCATCTGCAAATAAATGAAAACTAATGCATATAAAGCACAGCAATGACTGCAGTTTCCCTGCAATGAACTGCTGTAGAAAAGTCACAAAATTTGTCTTTCTGACAGTCCACGCTCAGTAACAGCTGCCGAGGGAGTGGGCACCAGCATCCCAAAGATGCTCATCTCCCCTCGACATCCAGGAGGCTCCTTCATCCCCTTTTTCTGAGGAGTAATTTCAAGGACCTGCTCCAGTGTTAGTTAATTCTTAGGGGTAACAGTGTCATCTGGTGGCCGGTCCCTGCAAGCCCAGACACAGGCCAGTGCCCTTGGAGGAGGTGAGGCTCCTTTCTTTGCAGCTTGTGAAGTTACCAGGGGAAAAGCGGGTGAGAGCAGAGGCTGCTAATCCTGATTCTGCTTTGCACAAGTGCAGATATGCAGGTTTTAAAAAAATGAGCAAGATCTGTTACGACATACTTAGTCCAGCATCTATATAGGGCTGCTAACGTTGCATACCACCCTTTGCTTTGATTCCATCACCTGTTAGAAAATCATCTAACCAGGATCCCACAGTGGCTAATGACTAGTAACAGTGAATCGTCAGCAACGTGCAGGAAAAAAAACACAAAACAAACAAACAAACAAACAAACAACAAACAAAATAACCAACAAACTAAAAAACCTAAAGACCCATACATTAGGGTTGCAATAATAGTAATTCCTGTTTTCTTTGGATCAGTCCCTATTCTGCTATTGGTAAATCACAGCTTTGGGGATGCAGTGGGTAGCACAACTTAGCTGGGGAGCAGAGAAAAACACTGTGAAGCAAAGGTGCACCATAGATGTATTACAGCTCCCAGCAAAGAGGTAGAAAGCAAAGGGTCTCAGGAAAAAGCCATGTCTAAATACAGTTTTACCTGGAATGATTTAAGATTATATCACCCTGCCCATTCCTGACCTAGGCAGGAGGCTACCTCCCTTCAGATGCCATAGTTGTTAACTGAGTCCCCCTAGTTTTCAGGTTTCCTTAAAACGCCCTTCTGTAGTCGTTGAGCTGAACTAATGCCTCCAGCCACTGCAGCTGTGCTATTTGAAAAGGCTGTACCTCGTACTTGGGAAGAAATAGGAACATGAAGGTTCCCACTGCTGCAAGATGAATCATTAAATCAGTACTTTGTGGTTACCATATGGACACAAGTCAGACTGTGCCACTTGTCCTCAGGAGAAACAGGCCAGGTCCAGCTTATCTATCAACATAATGGTAGCCTCTGAATCTCTGTGTCGCAACCCTTTCAACCTCGGTATTATAAAGAGGCCACTTAAATAGAAGATGGGATGTAACAGGTAAAGTCTGACCAACTCAGGAACATACAGAATGCACTTTGCACACCAGAAACCTAACCAAGGTTTTTTGTATAATTGGCAAGATTAGACACGGAGTTTCCAGGAAGGGCATGACCCTTAAAAAACATTTTTTAAAAGGTAGATAAAGGGCACTCTGAAAGGAAAGGACAAATGCTCTGCACTTTTTGCAGTCTCACACACCCACTCACACAACACAGAGGTGAGAGAAGAAAACAGCCCACCAGGTTTTGTGATAAGGAACCTGGCAGTGTCTGAAGAACGCTACCTGCAGCGGTCAAAGTATTTGCTTTTCTGGTCTTTGTACAGTGCCCTGGGATGGTCTGATAATGACCTTTATCCCAAGGGAATTTGGGACTGAACTAGCCACACTCAGCTGAACCCTGAAAGAGCTTTTTTCATCCTTTGAGCCCATCTCTTCTGAAGAGCAGAAGACCCCAGGTGGCTTGTAAGGGGCTGCGAGCGGCACTGCCTGCCCATGGGCCCCTGCTTGGGTGTTCGCGGGGTGGCTGAGAAGCTGGCAACAAGCCTGCATCCTCCAAGCCCCGCAGCACCAGCACTCCCCAGGAGGATGCTGCCCCAAACTCTCAGCAGCTCCCTGCCCTGCCTGCAGCTGCCCCAGCTCCCGCTGCCCAGGCAGAGAGGGCATGCCTGACGCCAGAATCAGCCCTGCTTTCAAACAGGAGTCTCGGGCCTTGATAAGAAGATTTTTAAGTTGCTTCTGCAATTTAGTGGGCAAAGGTGAAATGCACAGTTTTACACAGAAAGCTCCTAAATTCAATCCCTCCCCCTGATTAGTCAACTTGCTCACTAGATACCTGCACAACCCACAAGACACCGCTGTGTCACAGAGCCAATATCTTATTGAAGCGAACGTTGTGGAAAATCAGGAGTTTCAATGTCACTGTTTTTATCTTAATAGCATTTCAGTGCCATCATGTACAGTGATTAAGGCTTTGAAATGTGCACATCCTGGTTCAGCTCCACTGGATGATATCAGATGCTATCTGTGTCACTCTGGCCTTTGACTATTCATAGACTTTTCCTTTAATGTGGGTTTTGTGGGGTTTGATTTTTTTTCACCAGGGCTCTTGCTTTTTAGTCAGAGGAGATCAATTTTAAAGTATCCATCTCACAAGAGCAATTTGAGGCACAATTAGAAAGCAGCTGAATTATTTCCACATAAGTACAGGGAATGGCCACTACCCTTTTTAAACCTGAATCTCATTTCTGTCAATTATACTGCAATTAGTCACTGTCTCCATGGTTTTCAAAGATTTCTTTTTTCTCTTTTAGAAGCAACCAGACTCATTTTCCTAAAGACTATGCCAGCCTCCACTGGCACAGACTTCCAAATTCTGTTTGAATCAAGCCAATTTAACTGACTTCATTTCAGATGAAGCCTGAAGTCTCTCAGTCTGAGCCCTCAGACCACTTATTACAATAATTCGTAATAGCGGGGAACAAAATGCGCTGTACAGCAAGGGTTACAGGGAGGCAGGAGCTCTCCTGAAATTATGGGGTTGGCTGGGAGCTCACTTTCCATTTTCTGATCTTTATACAATCCCCTGCAATACTCAGATAATTACTTTAATAAGGCAGGTAATAAACACTATTAAGTAAATGAAAGCTGAGAGGCTGGTGTTGAAACATCCAATCTAATGCTTTTGCATGCACAAAGCCGACTAGTGTAAGAGCCACGGGTTCATCTGCCTGACAAAATTGAAGCTCGTTATGGGAGAGATGATTTGGTTGCCCTGTGATACCACCGGCGGAGGAGAGGGACTCGAGGCTGTGAGACCGCTTCCTGCCAGGTTTCTGAACCGTGTGAAACTGCAGTCATCAAGGAGATTTTGTGGTGCCATCCAGGTCACAGGCAAATTGGTTCCCTCATTTGTTCTGCAAAGCACATAGATTTGGAGATGCTTTGGGTGTTGTTTAGGTCAGGACCCACTTTGGGGTCAGGAGAACATCTAGAGGTTCCCTGAGGCTTGGTGCTGTGAGGAATGGATCATTGGACCATCACCCTTATTTCAATTTCTTTTTCAAAAACAAGAAAAGATTTGCAGGAGAAGGGGTGTATTTATAACCCCGGGTCTGCACCTACTGAGGCAGAGCTCAGACAGAGGTGGTTGTCTACCAAGGCTTCCTGGTCCCTTGTCTGTGGTGACAGACACCCTGGGGTGACCAGCACGCCGCAGCGGGGGCAGAGCTGGCCGCAGCAGTGGGGGTAACTGTGGGAGAAATGTTAGGCTGTCTCCATCCAGTCCTCTATAAACTGCTATGATGTTACACAGAGCCTAAGAAAGCTAAATACATGGTTGTAAAAATGACTTCTGCAAGTGGCTGCCTACCACTGACCATCCAAGGACCGTCAGAAGAACCAGGGCAGAAGCAGGACTCAGAAGAGGGAGTGGGGAGGTTAGAACCAGAAAATCCAGCGAGTTATGGGAACTCTGGGCTGCACAGCGTGAGACAAGCTCACAGCTTGTACCGGGCACTGGCACAAAGAGGGGTCAAAGCCATGTTTGTCCTTCCTCAGAGGTGCTTGGGCCTTCAACCCTGCACCTCTGGATGCAGAGAGAGAGTGAGCACACGGCTGGAGGGAGATCTCCATCCTTGCCTTTGTACCTCAAAGTCTGCTGCACAGTCACTACATCAAGTCCGAAACGGCAAAAGCAGCTTTCCCGGATACCTCCACGGAAAACCAAAGGAATTTTCAATGACTTTTTTAGTCATGCCAGGCACTCCTGTAGACTGTCTGCACACAGCTTAGGGGTCAATACAGCCCATGAAAGAGCTCCCAGGAGACTGGCACCCTCACTACTGATTCTGCAAAGGGCCATGCAAAGAAAGGACTCTGCCCGGTAAGTGAGATGTTGCAGACACAGTTTGACTCATCAGCCATGTCTCTGTGGACAGGCTGGTGGCAGTGCTTCATGGCTGAGCTATGCAGCCTTGGCAAGAACTGAAGTAAGCGGCTGCGAGTTCATGTTTCTAAGACAGGGAATATTTCCCTGTAAGCATCTACCCCAGGAAAGCACATACATTGATGTGGGTCAAAAAGCCTGGCAGGTAACAGACCTGCAATTTCACAGAATGCCCAACCTTGACAAAGTAGAGAGCAAGACAACACTTGCTCTCAAATCAGAAACCCAGTGAGAAGCTGTGACCAAGAGAGACGGGCTCTGCAAGAGGGTCTGAAATAGCACAGTGACTCCAGTAAGCTAGAAACATATATATATGTTTGTAATGACTGTTGGTTTGTGATATATTTTTGATTTAGCATGTTCTTCTGAGTAAACGTTACTTTATGTTACAAAAGCTGGCAGGTACCTGACTAATCTTGTTTTGCCCTGTGGGAACAGGATGACAGACACTGAACTAAAGTGAGCCATCTTCAGAGAATTGCTGTGAAACAAAGGCAGCCCCAGCCAAAGTCCCGGCTTTAGAGGATGAGGAAGAGGGTTTCCTAAAAAGAGAACAGGGATGGCTCTAAGCCTCAGCCCTACGTGGGAAAGCAAACCTGCTGGGAGACTCCGCAGTGCAGCCAGCTCAGAGCTCACACCTGCAGTGCTCAGGTCCCCGCTGCAAACAACGTGGTTTCACGCCAGGTATCTGCAAGGCTGGGCCTAGCCCCGCTCCCGAGATTCTTCATATTTGTTCATACACCATTCATTTGTTGAAGAAAACTTGCAGTTTGATAGCTACACACGGCTCTCAGATGTACAGCCATAAAAACTACTATGCACAAATGGGGTGAGCCAAAACTATTGTCTCTCTAGACTTTTCTCCTAAAATCCTCTTCTTTTTCAGCTGTTTTCATTTGACCTCAGGCTTTACTCCATGTGCTCTTAACTCTTCTTTCTCATCTGAGGTTCTGCACTCTACTTGCATTTACTGCTCTACATCTCTTATTATTCAGACAAAATCTGGAAACTATTAAGCCTGTGACTTTATACTCATGTATAAGGTGACATAAGCTGGGGTCTGTACGATTACATGCATAAATAGAACAAACTTCTTGAGCTTAATTATGTCAAAAATCAGTGGTCTAATGCAATGTGCATTACTGAGCTTTTCACAGCCTTGCATTTTCATATGCACATCATCCTGAGAGAGTGAGATGTTTTATCCAGATTTCACTACTGTGAAATGGGGTACCAAAACACTGGGGCAGCATCAGAGATGCCTTTGGGATTTAGACCTGGCCTCATATGAGATACCTGTAGCAGAGTGGAAAACTGAAGTATGGTCTCTCAAATCTTCTGCTAATACACCAGCTGCTGAAACAACCCTGTTCCTCACCTGTCTGAGGCTTTGTGCTAGCAATAAAAATTGAATTAGAATAAAATGCGTTTAAAAGCAGAAGAAATTTGGCTTTCTGTGTTTCTTCTTTTGAGAACTAAGTTCCCATGCGAGTTGCTAGTGTCGGGGGCTGTCAGGCTGCCAGGGACACAGGTAGGACTGAGCTTTGCATTCCTGGACATCACATAACATGAAGTTTAATGATGATGAGCGCGAGGCCCTGCAGTGCTGCCTCCATCCTGCTCCCCGGGACTGGAGGCAGCAGCAACTCTCCCTTCCAGCACCACTGCAGCCTGACAGGCTGTTTCCATTGCTTCAGCTGGTTACGGTCATTGAGAATCATCCTTTTTGTGGAAAGCTGATGCTGCACAACTTCGTGTGCAGCCTTTGTATGTTTTCCAAGGCAGAAACCACTATTGCATCAAACCTGTGCAGAGCTTAGTGCAATGACAGCCAAGTCCATAAAGTCTTTAACATGCTACCAGAGTTTAAATCACTAATGATTAATCATTACATACTCATGACCCTCTCCTAACAGTCATTATTCTTAATCTAAAATAGAAAAATCCAAATTATCCACTAAATTTCCCAATGATTTGTGACACCTGCCTCTTTGGCCAGACCTACACCATGATTTTTCATGCCAATTCTGAGCCTGTCCAGTTTAGTCCTACTTATAAAATCTGATTAGCAGAGAATAACTTCAGACCAAGCAATCTCAGTTTCTTAACTCCTGAGTTGCTCTGCAGCATGTGTGATTTATAAAATCTGTAATTCATACCTTACCCCACCAGTAGGATTGTGGAATGGGGATGTGGTCAAGACGGGCCCCACGAATCCCAGCTCTTCTGTAAGCCTCAGACGTCAAATCAGGGAAATTTCTGTTCAGGTCCAAGTTCTGAGCTGTCTGTCGTCCAATGACCCATCCATTGTAACCAGCTCCCTAATTTGTAACATAGAACCAACCTCAGAATAACTTCTTGTCTCAAAATATCACTTTGTGGAAATTGTTTAAAATGCCATTTTAAACAAGGGGTGGTTTTAAAAGAAGTAAACGGAAAATGTCTATGCTGTTAAAAACCAACACTTCTTAATCATTTTTTATCCCCATGATCACTAACGCACTAACTAGCACGCAGGAAGCATTTCACTCACCAGTGATGTGACTCATGAGAGGAACACAGCAGCTCTTACTCAGCACAGAGCAGCATGCAGAGTGGATTAGAGGAGGAGAAAAAGAAAATACAGCTGATGCTCCAAGACAAGATCAGGCAGAATGCAATAACGCCAGACATACAACAGACAGAGCTCACCACATGAGCAACACAGAAGAAGGAAGGTCTTATTTTCATGCTAATGGTGCTGGTGATAAAAGTGAGGTGAAAAGAAGAATGTCAGGTAACATATAGTAGAAGTTTTGCTTTCACAGGTCTCCTTCAGACACCAGCTGATCTCTGAAAATTGCCGTCCATTATGAAAGCGTGATAGTACAGAAAATATTCACATTTTATTATACCTGCTCTTCTACAAGAGGAAGAATATCTATTTCACAGTATTAAACTACATTTCCCTATAAAATAATTTAAGAGTCATTAAAGTGAGTCAATGGGCATTTTGTTCTAGAAATGAGAGCAGAGTGCGCTAAATGTGTGAAAAAGTAACACAGTCATTCCCACGTCATCACATGCAGGGAGCAAAAATGACAAACATGGCTCTGATTTCCTCTTAGTTCTGTTCACATCGCCTTTGGAAAGCAGCCTACCGCCAAACCAGGCTGGGATTCTGGCTGCTGATTATTAACACTCCCTCCCATATGTGACACTCCCCTCCCAGTTTGTCCTTTCTCATGGGGAATTTTAGAAACATGAAGCACGGAACATTTCCTTATAAAAAGTCTTTTACCTCTTCTGCAGCCAGTTCATACCCATCAGGGTTGAGTGAAGGTAGGAGATGAATTCTGGTGTTATTAATCAAGGTCTGGATGCGTGGATTCCCAAGAAGATACTCCGAACACAGATATTGTGCAAGGTATATTAGCAGTTCTTTCCCCACAACTTCATTTCCATGCATATTGCCAATGTACTTAAATTCTGGCTTGACTGTGAAATATGAAGAAATGAGATGCTTTAATTTGATTATACCTGGATGGCTTCCAAAAGCAGAGTAACACAAATAGCTTACTGATGAGTCAGAATGTTTTATTTACACTAATTTAATGCATACATTCCTGTAAATAGCACACCAGTTCCAGGTGGATTTCCCTCCATTACCAGTCAGTTCAGTGACAATTTAAATAGTATGAAATAAAGTAAGTCCATGCTTTCAGGATCCCAAACTATAAGAGGCAATTGTTGCTCTAAGCTTTTGCTGGACTCATCATTAATTGTGAACAAAGAATGCTGCAAAAAAAGAAGTCAAGCCATGGCTGGGAAGGAACAAAATACACCCCGGCACTCTTACTTATCTTGGGCAGCTTCAGGGCCTCATATTGTCACAGATGTGCAATATATTACCTCTGTATTTAGAAGAGAAATTAGTTCGTGCATAAAAAGTGGCTTTTAGGCTAAATAGCCTTGGAATAAGACTATTAGAAAACTTCACCATTCCCTGTAGTTCTTCTCTCCATTTCCATCCTTCCTTAGACACTAATGGAAAGTAGAAAACAGATGCACTTTGGAGCCACCCTTTCCTGTCTATCCCTTCATCTTCGTCTTTGATCCTGGCCAGCCTCGAGCCCTAGACACGGGAGGAGGGCTGGCACAGAGCTATTATGCCAGCTTGCTCAGGCTGGCAAGATCTCCAGCTCTAGAGCTATTTCCATCTTCTTTTACTCTGTCCTGAGCAGCATGAAGCAACAGATTCAGAGGGAAATCCTAGATAATGTATTAAACTACCACCTTTTATCATGCCATATCACCATTTTAATTTAAAAGCCTGATTCATAGGCTTTGTGTTTTCCTGGCAAATGGAATAGCAGCTTAAAAAGACACCTGCAACTTCTTTTCTTTACACAAGAGAGGAAAGATGATAGGCCAGGAAATAGTAATGTAGGTCTTTGCTTTGTTAAAGACATCTACTGGGATCTTGATCAAGTGTCACGGCACCTCAAAATACCTCTACGCCATGCAAGGCAGCGTGGCCGAGAGTAATCAAAGCTGACACCAGTCTTCACTGTCCTCTCTGCCTCCCCTGCAGCATAGCACACAGAGGACCCAGTAGTTTGACCTGAGATGATAATCTCAATAAAGTATTAAGTCAGATGCAGTTCAGTTCTACTACACTGCTGAAGCTGCTTTGATACTGGAGCTAGTCTGATGAGAAGCAACCTGAGGCTCTTGGTATGCAGCAATGGCCACAGCAGTCCACCAGATTTAGTCAGGTACTATATTTGAGCTGGGAGCTGATGACTGGAAAATAATACCTAATACTCCCCAAGAAAATAAGCTGCATTTTGAAGAATTTAGAACATTTAAAAATCTGGCCCTTGCTGTCTCACTGATGAATCTACAAAACAGAGAACAGCACTGTTCCCCTTTGCAGAAAAGTTGTGAGGACCCATATCCTAAAGGTGTCCAGGCACTATAGCAACATAAATTCCTGGTATCATTCACCTGTTACACTACAGGTATTGCACTGACCTGAGTCTCTGTTCGGGAGGATTGTTTTCTATGCGGCATTGGCCTTTTTTGATGTCAACGTCCTTCTGTATCTGAGGCCTTCTCACAAGTTGTACATATTTTAGGATGTGAAGGGCTAAGTTTAGACTAGGCACAGGCATTACTTGTAGGAAGTGTGTAGGGTTTGACGTACAGTGGTAAATAAAAGGAGACTGAGGAAGTGGTAGATGATGGAGAGGGCAGGTCAGTAACAGAAAACTATCCAAAGTTCTTTCTACGCTGGGCACAAATAAATAATAGCCATATCAATGCAACCAAGCACATGGTCATACATCTAGGAACAAGGAATGTCAACCATGGTCATAAACTGAGGTCATAAATTTAGGAAATTGCAACCAGACTGTAATTGCTACAATGAATCATCAGCTATCATGGTAATTCAGGAACACAGAGGAGGAGAAATGTTTTTGAATCAATGCTTTTTACAGTTTAAGTGATATCCTGTTAAAAGGACCTGTTTTCACTCACATAATCTGGAGTTCCCTCAAGCAACCTGATCAACACTGCTATAACTCACGCAGTTCATGGTGTCCAGGCTTGGTTGAAAATTCAATCACAAAAAGATCCTTCCCTTCAAAACTGCGACCTATGCTGTAAGTTGTTGCAATATGGGAGCATTTAGAAGCAGTCTTCTTCAACGTGCTCACCATTTGGGAATACGAATGGTGTTTGAACTGAATAAAAGTTGCTGGCAAGTCTGAAGGCAAATCTTCCTCAACATCTACTTCTCCTGCAAAGAAAAATTGTAACACAGTGTTTAAAACCATGGTGTTCAGAGGATTGTATGAACGCCTGCACTTTTCTGCAAAATACCTTTTTTTAGTAGTAGAATTATAGAAAATACAGCTACAATCAAAACCTTAAATCTATGTAGTACATCTTACACTGTTTATTGTGGCATATTTTGTTTGTAAAATCATACTAATGCATATGCACACTGACAAATATTTTGTGCAACCTTGTTATAATTTGGCCTTTGGCATACTTAGCATGTTTTAGTCACAAAATGTACAGATAAAAATCTGTACATTTTGAATCTGGTGGATCAAATTTATTTTTTATGAGATTCAGCTGTCTTCAGCTATCTGGATCTTCTTCATCCAAACAAAAATCTGTGACAATCATTAATGAGATTATTTTAACGAGCTGTTAAGCTTGTCAAGTAGTCATGAATTTATAAGTACATTAAAGTTTCAGTTTTTAAATAAAATATTTCAAATATACAGACAGCTATCACACAGGGCAGGGCTTATCTAAACGCACATTGGCAGTCCAAACATCTAGTTCTGAGCTGCCTGTCTTGATGCTCTTTGTATATGAGGGAGAGAAACAGATGCTTCTTGAGCACAGTTTAATTAAGTGTTTAAAATAGGTGGAACAAAATGAATCACAGCTTACAGGTGTCTATAAAGACGACAAGCTGAGATGACAAGCAGAGAGGTTTTGTGCCATAGACATGTCAAGCTGCGTGAGATGAGACCCTTCCCACCTAGACGAGTAAGATGTGTCAGCAGAGCTTCCTTCCTTACCTCGCAGCTTTGCCAGCGGGTCAAAACATCCCTCTTCTTCCCCAGCGAAAAAGCGGTCGCAGTCTAAGAAGTAGGGCCAAGCCATGTCTATTGCATCAAAGGCAGGGAGGCAATTTTTTTTCAGGTTTTCACAGACATGCCTGCAGGGCTTTATAACTTTGTCCTTTTCGCACTGCGGGGCCAGCACCGAGCAGCCCAGGAGCCTCAGGTCCGGATTGCATTCTCCTTGGAGCAAGTTGTGCAGCACGCTGATGAGGATGTACTCGGAGCTGTACTCAATCACCTCTCGAGACTTCTGATCCAGAAAATTAGGATACATCGTCTGAGTATAGGCAACATCAGTACAAGAACTTAAGGCAATGTCCACGCATTTTGCTATGAAAAGGAGATCAACATATGAAAAATAACTTGCTTCACTGACACTCTGAATAGTTCAAAGGCAACATTACAAATAACATGATGAATGAACTTATTTTTTTTGTTCACAGATAGACTGGGGGCAGTTAGCAGTACTTTCTAATGAATTTCATGTCTAAAACCACTTATAGAAAGATGATGGAAAGTATGCTCGGTCTGGAGATTGATTGGGAACAGTTTGATGCAAGTAGATGTCATTCAGAATTCATATGGTATCTGACAATTTGATGGGGCATCAGGGGTTATCTGATTGATAAGCACTGTTCCTAAAATAAGATTTATTTTGTTAATTCAATACCTGAACTGCAATGAAAGGACAAATCCCTGGTACTGGAGTACCAGGCCCACATGGGAGTTCATTTAGCAAATAGCTTGGAAACCACCAAAATTAATAAAGCTGGTTTCCAAAGGAAAGGCTGTCTTATACTCAATTAAATCTTATCTGATTTAAATTAAGAATACAGTTTGAGCTTATTAAATACCAGAGAATCCACAAAAGAGAAAAATCCCCTGTTGAGGTGTGAATTTGCTGGTGTCTATCATGGGAAAAACTCAGATTCTTGAATAAAGTGTATTTGTGATATCACCTTTTCTCCTGTCCTTGCCTTTTAGTATGGATTCACTTCTCCCACAGCATTCTCCTAGAGAAGCTGGCGGCTCATGGCTCAGACAGGTGCACTCTGCGCTGGGTAAAAAACGGGCTGGACGGCCGAGCCCAGAGAGTTGTGGTGAATGGAGTTAAATCCAGTTGGCGGCCGGTCACGAGCGGTGTTCCCCAGGGCTCAGTACTGGGGCCGGTCCTGTTCAATATCTTTATCAACGATCTGGATGAGGGGATCGAGTGCTCCCTCAGTAAGTTTGCAGACGACACCAAGCTGGGGGGGAGCGTTGATCTGCTGGAGGGTAGGAAGGCTCTGCAGAGGGACCTGGACAGGCTGGATCGATGGGCTGAGGCCAACTGTATGAGGTTCAACAAGGGCAAGTGCCGGGTCCTGCACTTCGGCCACAACAACCCCAGGCAACGCTACAGGCTTGGGGAAGAGTGGCTGGAAAGCTGCCCAGAGGAAAAGGACCTGGGGGTGCTGGCTGACAGCCGGCTGAACATGAGCCGGCAGTGTGCCCAGGTGGCCAAGAAGGCCAATGGCATCCTGGCCTGTATCAGAAATAGTGTGGCCAGCAGGAGCAGGGAGGTGATCGTGCCCCTGTACTCGGCACTGGTGAGGCCGCACCTCGAATACTGTGTTCAGTTTTGGGCCCCTCACTACAAGAAGGACATTGAGGTGCTGGAGCGTGTCCAGAGAAGGGCAGCGAAGCTGGTGAAGGGCCTGGAGCACAAGTCTTATGAGGAGCGGCTGAAGGAACTGGGACTGTTTAGTCTGGAGAAGAGGAGGCTGAGGGGAGACTTCATCGCGCTCTACAACTACCTGAAAGGAGGTTGTAGCGAGGTGGTGTTGGTCTCTTCTCCCAAGTAACAAGCGATAGGACGAGAGGAAATGGCCTCAAGTTGCACCAAGGGAGGTTTAGATTGGACATTAAGAGAAATTTCCTTACTGAAAGAGTGGTCAGGCCTTGGAACAGGCTGCCCAGGGAAGTGGTTGAGTCACCATCCCTGGAAGTATTTAAAACACGTGTAGATGAGGCGCTTAGGGACATGGTGTAGTGGGTATGGTGGTGGTGGGTTGACGGTTGGACTCAATGATCTTAGAGGTCTTTTCCAACCTTAATGATTCTATGATTCTATGATGCACTGATGAGGTGTGAGACAATATAGATTTTTTTTCTTCAGTGGGGAAGGTATCAGTAAGATATCTCTCTTCTTTGCTTGGCCCCACAAACTTTGTAAGACATAAACATCTCTGAAACTCCAGCCCCTCTGTGAAGTTTGATTGAAATTAGAGATCAAAAAGTTATTCTGGGACTTGACTCACAGGCAAGCAGGCCTATAAATGTGCTTACATGTATATTCCCATAAACCTAATACATTTTAAGAATTCAGGTTAAGAGGTCTTAGGAAGGACAAATGTTGGTAATACCTTCAATGCGCTCAGAGGTGAAAAGGGAGTCTTCATCAAGTGACTGGCTACTACAGTAATGGGCCTACGTTTGAGCCTCCTTCTCTTGCTAATGTCTCTGGCTTGTAACAAATACCATTGTCACAGCAGCAAAATCCTACCTTGTGTGAAAGAGATCATCTCTCTAGGAACAAGACCTACTATAGCACCAACATGAGAAAACTTGTCAGGAAATAATGAAGAGGTACTTAAGGTTTTGAGATTCTCCAAGGACAGCAAGCAAAGACACATCATACCTTTCTGTACAGTTTGGCATTGACCTGCAAATAAAGAGGAAAAAAAAGGATTATGGGGCAGGTATCCATGGTACCTCCCTTGTGTTAGAAATTGTCCAATCTGGTAGCCCCACAGAGGCTGCTGCAGCTCTATGTCCTGAGGTCCAGCCGTACCAGGGACAAGCATGTATTCCCAACAGGTACATATTACATATATACACAAAGAGAAAACACAGTACAGGCAAACACAACCAGCACCAAAAGCATCATCCCGTTCCCCTTTCTGGCTAATCAGGATGAAAGACCATTGATGGAAAAGAAGTACAGGTGGATCCCTCCAGTAGCTCAGCTTAGACACACCAGAACCCCAGTAGCTAGCCTCAGTTTACCCAGTAGCTGGCCCTTGGATCCACTGATCTCCCAGTTGCTTCATGTGCTGACACACATGCTGGTCTCTCTGGTAGCTGGCCCAGACCTAGGATCTCACTGGTAGCCAAGCTCCAGACACCGTGGTCTTCCCCATAGCTGGCTTGGACCTCCTGGTTCCTCTAGTAGCCAACTCTGAGTCCCTCCTGTCTCTTCAATATCCAGCCCAGGATCACAGCTGCTCAAATACCCAGCTCCCAAATATTTCGTCCTGTCCACTGCTAGTCCAGCTTGGTGTTCGCTAGCAGTTGCACACACTGACATACACACATAAGGCACACGCACTCTGGTCCCTCCAGCTGCTGCACACACAAGCCCCTCTGACCTGTGGTCTCACACCAGTCGCTGGCTTGTGGAGCCTCATACATCCCCATCCACCCACAAAAAAAGAGAGACCCTCACCCAGGCAAAGAGTTGGAAATGGAGTTTAATAAGAAGACAGGATAGACTGCAGGGATCAGGTGCAGGGCATGGCCAGACAAGGACACTGACCAGCCAGTCTTTGATCCACTTTAAAAAGGGAGGACTTGACAATATATCTGAAGTGTGGTTATGTAAGAAATCAGGCCTATGTTTGGAAAAGACGTTGAGCTGCCCAACCCTGACAACCTCACAATATTTCTAGGCATGCTTAAAAACTGTAAGTTAGGTGCCTAGGAAATTTCACTAGTGAAAATATAGGTCCTTAGTAATCTGGTTTAGTCTAAAAGTCCATGTGAGTCCTTCTATACATACCAAGATGCCTTATGGATCTTCCCCTAACGAATCCATTGGTCCCACATAATGCTGTGCATACCTTTCTTGTAAAGCAATTAAGCCTTTGGTGTATATGAGGGGACGTATTTCTTCCCCATCCTACTTCATCCTATCTCTAGCAACTGCATTTTATAATCCTTTTAATAACATCTTAAAACTAATTATTTCCCTCCCCATCTACTCTTATGGGAAAGCTTTTCCAAAAGCTCACTCCTCTAATGGCTACAAATTGCCTTTTAATTTCCTGCCTAAAAGTATTCGTGGCCAGTTTATATCCATGTGTTGTTGTGCCAGCATTGTCCTTTAGCTTAAATAGCTCTCTGTGCTCCCTGGTGCATGCCTTCATCCTGTGTTTGCAATCAAATCCTCTTAGCTTTCTATTTACTAGGTCAAATAAACAAAGCTCTCTTGATTTTGAAGGAACATGGTCTGATGACCCAGGAGAGGCCTCTTTTGCCCCTGTAGCCAATGATTCTACATTGCCCTTCGCCCATACTGGCAACTAAAGAAAAATATTGCTACCAAGGTATCGGAGCTGTTTTCACCAGTGCTGCGTAGGAGCTGAGCCACTCTGTGCAAGCTTTTAAACACCATGTCCTGGTTTTGGCTGGGATGGAGTTGATTTTCTTCCTATTAACTGGTATAGTGCTGTGTTTTGGATGTAGTGTGAGAATAATGTTGATAACACACTGATGTTTTGGTTGTTGCTAGGTAATGTTTACGCTAGTCAAGGACTTTTCATCTTCCCATGCCCTGCCAGGTGTGCAGGGGGCTGGGAGGGAGCATGGCTGGGATGGCTGGCCCAGCTGGCCAATGGGCTATTCCATACCATATGACGTCATGCTCAGCATATAAGGCTGGGTGAAGAAGAAGGAGGGGGGACGTTCGGAGTGATGGCGTGTGTCTTCCCAAGTAACCGTTACGCGTGATGGAGCCCTGCTTTCCTGGCGATGGCTGAACACCCGCCTGCCGATGGGAAGTGGTGAATGAATTCCTTGTTTTGCTTTGCTTGCGTGCGCGGCTTTTGCTTTCCCTATTAAACTGCCTTTATCTCAACCCGCGAATTTTTCTCACTTTTACCCTTCTGATTCTCTCCCCTATCCCACCCGGCGGGGGGGTGAGCGAGCGACTGCGTGGTGCTCAGTGGCCGGCTGGGGTTAAACCACGACAGTCCTTTTTGGCGCCCAACGTGGAGCTCGAAGGGTTCGAGATAACAACAGGTTTGATTGGAATGTGTTAGATCGAATTTATAGCTGTTACTGCTGTTTAGCTATTAATTCGCAGGCTCTTGTGCTTGCCATGGGGTTTGCTTGCCTTAATGTGTATTAGAGTCTTGTGCTCGTTAGTGGCTGCTTTTTTGCTCTCGCTGCTTGCTGTACTGCTGCACTGCTTATCGTCTTACTGTGCTGTGCCTGGGAACATTCTGACAACAGCAATGGGGATGCGCCTGGGCTGGCAGATGGCCAGGGCATCGCTGCTGCTTCTGTGCTGCTGCACTGGACGGGCTGGAACTGCAGCGTGAACTCGAGTCGAAGGGACTGTGACCTGTGGCTGAGTCCACGCGGGAGCAGGACACCCCGAGGCGTCTGTGACCGAGGATAAGCCCATGCCCAAGCAGGTACATCTCAAAGCATCTGTGGCTGTGATTATGTCCGTGCCGCAGCAGGTATACCTCTGAAGGGATTGTGGCCTAAGGATAAGTCCACACTGGAGAAGGTACACCTTGAAGCATCTGTGGCTGTGGATAAGTCCATGCTGCAGCAGGTACACCTTGAAGCATCAGTGGCTGTGCATGAGGCCATGCTGGAACACCTCAAAGCGTGTGGCCGTGGATAAGTGCATGACAGGGGAGGTACACCCCTGGAGAGATTGCAGCCATGGGTAAGGCCATGTTGGAGCAGGTTTACTTCTGAAGGGACTGTGGCCCATGGAGAAGGCCACGCTGGAATCGGTGCACCTCGAAGCGACTGTGGCTGTGGATAAGCCTGAGCCACAGCAGGGATACCCCTGGAGAGACTGTGGCTCATAGGTAAGGCTCCACTTGGAGCAGGTACACCCTAAGGGACTGCAGTCTGTGGATAAGTCCAAGCCGGAGCAGGGCAAGGGGAGGAGTTCATTGCAACGTTAAACCCGATGGTCTGGCCCAAAGGGACCAGGGGTGGAGATTGTAATGGATATACCTTTAAATTGTTGTAACCCATGATTTGAGTTGCATGTTATAGGAATTACTATAGCAGGAACCACCTGAGCCAATGGAGGACAAACTTTACAAGAAGCAGCGCAAGTGCAGCAGTGACCCGACCTGAGCCGGCTTTGGTGCCCAGTAACTCCACGCAACACACCACTTCTGCTGACCTGAGTGACCACCATAACAGATGGAGCCCAAAGTCATGGACTAAATGAACGCAGTGGACATTTTGTGGACATTTATGGATATTTTATGGACATTTCACAGGGGTGGTCCATAGACTTAGGGAATGATATCTGTGTATTATATCAAAGGATGGGAAGGGGGATGGTGGGTAATGAGAATGTACGGATACTGTGGGACCTGAGCATGATGTAAATGGTATGGAATAAGGGGTGGATACTGTCCTGGTTTGGGCTGGGATGGAGTTGATTTTCTTCCTATTAACTGGTATAGTGCTGTGTTTTGGATGTAGTGTGAGAATAATGTTGATAACACACTGATGTTTTGGTTGTTGCTAGGTAATGTTTACGCTAGTCAAGGACTTTTCATCTTCCCATGCCCTGCCAGGTGTGCAGGGGGCTGGGAGGGAGCATGGCTGGGATGGCTGGCCCAGCTGGCCAATGGGCTATTCCATACCATATGACGTCATGCTCAGCATATAAGGCTGGGTGAAGAAGAAGGAGGGGGGGCGTTCAGAGTGATGGCGTGTGTCTTCCCAAGTAACCGTTACGCGTGATGGAGCCCTGCTTTCCTGGCGATGGCTGAACACCCGCCTGCCGATGGGAAGTGGTGAATGAATTCCTTGTTTTGCTTTGCTTGCGTGTGCGGCTTTTGCTTTCCCTATTAAACTGTCTTTATCTCAACCCACGAGTTTTTCTCACTTTTACCCTTCTGATTCTCTCCCCCATCCCACTCAGCTGGGGGGTGAGCGAGCGGCTGCGTGGTGCTCAGTGGCCGGCTGGGGTTAAACCACGACACACCAACAGGTCTGCTTTCCTTGTGATGTATTGGGGACCTAGCTATGTCGCTATTCCTTCTAACTCTCACTGGGGGGGTAGGCATCTAGCTTCTTGCTCAGTGAATTGAGCATTTGTCCTCATAAGACCAAATTCATTATGTTTTCTTTTTTTCCCACTAAGGAAAGTTCAAACTTCTACTCCTGGCTTATTTGTTTAAATGTAATCATCTGCATATGTGTTGCTAATCAGTTGATCATTCCTTAGCCAAAATAAAATCATTATAATGAGAACAAAATTAACCCTGGAACTTTATCTTGGAGGGAGACATTTAATTGGAAATGAGTCTGGTTCTATATTATGAATTGTCATTGATCCACATTACCTCATAAAATAAATGAGGCATCAGAACTAGCAGAAACAGCCCATCTCCAATACCAGCAAGTTCTAGTAAGCAGCAAACTGGAAAAAATTATATCCATACAAACTCCTTTCCTGGCTTGGTACATTATGCTAATAGCAATAAACAATACCTGGTTCATCAGCAGTGCCTTCCATTATAGGATTTCAGAGTTTCCCTTAGTTAGGCACAATCCCCTCAGTGAGTTAGTTATTAAGGTCAAGGCATTTCTAAAAAAGCTTCACCTCAGCCAGATACTGCATGGAGTTTTACACCTGGGGATAATCAAGGAATAGCATTTTGTACAATGCTAGCGGGGAAAGAGAAAGGAGTGATCTCTTGATAGTAAGAGCTCCAGCAATTAATCCTGCTGATAAAATTGGATGTCACTACCTCCCTGAATCTGGATAGTCTTATATGCTAATGCCATCACACCCACAACTTGTGAGGCCTTGGACACAAGTCTGGAGCCAGCCAAATATTCCATACAGAGGGGAAAATTTGGTGTGGATGGCACTGGCTTGAGTTCAGAGCAGAGTGACACTATCTCTGGTTATCACCAGGGTCGTTAGCAATGAATCCCCTTCATTACCTTGAAGGATAGCTAAGAAATATTGGACAATTTTTTTTCCCTTCTCAGCAGAAAATGACTATATTGTAGCTATTATTGTAGACTAGAGGGTCATGTGTGTGGAGTGCAGTTCTTCATGGGTTCATCTGGGGAGTATGAACGGTCTTTCTACAACGGCTCACGTTTCCTCAAAGGTAAGAGGCACTTCCCCTCCTCTGGCTCCATGACCAAGATACAAATGTCCTTTTTGTTTGTCTCTCTGACATGCACTGATCAAATAATGAAACTGAGGCACACACAATCTCCCAGACCACTATGACCGTGCAGGAGTGCTATAGCCATCAGTCAGTTTGATACGTGGCACAAACCTGTTCTCAATGGTGTCTCAGTATTCTGCTTATTCAGCTGGAGCAAAAAGGTATTCTGGCAACACGCTGGAACAAGCAGAGGAAACCAAAGGGAAAATGCGGCAGGCGGGGTCTGGGCACGGTGCTGCTGCTTCCCCCTGCTCTGGCTCTCCGAGCAGCAGCAGTCTTGCTGCGTTTAGCAGATGCCTCTTTCTGCCCAGCTGGCCAGAAGGAGAGGTGTTGGGAAGCAATGGACAGCTGATGGAAGAGACATGCAAAATTTCGCTAAGTCATATGCTGTAGCTGGGTTCACAAGAGGACTGGATCGTTTTTTAAGCAGGAATAGATGCTAGCACAGGAAAGGTAAAGACAGCTCTGGTTTCAGACTGTCTGCTACCTAGGTTCTACACTTTGTTTTTTTACCATACTTACAGGGAAAGGCAATCTATTAAGCAACGTGGCTATTACTCGTTAACAAAGATGCTGACTGAAGAGGATAGATTTATTTTTTAGATGAGGAACCCAAATCCATATAAACCTTTTCCATGGCAACTGAAGTTGTTCATCTCAGTATGTGACAAGTAAGGGCGATACTTCAACACGGGATAAAGCTTTTCCACTACTTTTGGCCCAGGATGTCCCTCACAAACTCAGAGCTACCAAGACTCACTCATTGACTAGCAGCAAAACTGACTCCCTTCCTCCCGGGTCCTAAACCTAAGCTCACATTTTTGCAGCACACCATGCCGTTTTCTCCCTGTCTCTCTCTGCCAGAGATATCTATACAGCTTCTTCTGCTGTCTCAGAGGCCAGCTCTGCCCAAACTGTAGCACCTCTCTCCACCACAGCCCCTTGCAAGCTGTATGTGAGCCATACATCAGCCACAGCTCTGTCATGTAAACACCCAGGAGTGAAGCAGCTTGAGCTTTCAGGTTATCAGGAGTTAATATACATAAAAGGCAGAAAAAGTCTGGTTTATACCAGACCTTGCTTTATAGCAAGTCTTAAATGTGTATGTGTGCTGAAGTGGTGTTTGGACTTTTTCTGTTTCCTAATGCCAATGCTTGCATATGTTTTGGAGGGTGCGGCTCTGCAAGGGCCAAAGATAATTCTCCAGTGCATGTACTTATATAAATAAGAGTGGATGCACGTAACTGGGCCAGAGCCTGCCTGCCTGGAGAGCAGGCGGCAGGAAACTCTCGGAGGCCAGCTCCCGAGCTGCAGCTGCCGGATCTGCTCCTGGAGCCCTGCACCCGCGGGTTTGGGTCTCTGCACACAGAAATGACCAGCAAATCTGCATCCCCACCCGTTACAGCTCATTTTGTCGAAGCTCCGGCAATGCCAACTAGAAGAGTTCAGCCACTCCCTTTCTCTTTTTCGTAAGAGGAATGACAAGCAATGATATACAGAGTTTCTCAGATCTCCAGAATAACTTGGCAGGCTTCAGTCGCTGCTTCTTCTGTGCTTGAAAGAGCCTAAACCTCTTCCATTTTTTGAGCAGAGGTTTCTCTGGGGTCTGAGGAAGACAGTGCTGCCTCCTCTCACAGTCCCATCCACAGACAGGTTGGTACAGAGAGACCTTTTTTTTCCTGACCCAGAAGAGCCTTTTCAATTTTTTATGTTTATTTTTGTACTCTAGCTATTCCACCAGAGCTACAAAAGTCCTTTCAGTAGTGCAGCTTCTATTTAAGATTATGGATAAAATAACTTATTGAAGAGGAGAAAAGCCATTTCAAGCTTTTCTGAGCCCTCTCTATAATATACGCTTCTGGTTTTAATTTGCAAAGGCAAGCTTGAAAATCTACAATGCAGCACATACATATTTTACTGCCAAGCTTACATTTTTTCCCCTTGATGATTCAGCACTGAAAGAAGCAAGCTGCTGTGATTAACCCTAACCCAGACAATAGAGCTCAACAGCTACTTCCAGTGCCATGGCTTGGCCGGTTGCCTTTTCGAGAGCAAAGCCAACAGGAGACTTGTGCACTTGAGGATATGGAATAAGCCCAAGGGCCAGTCTTAAATTCAAAATATCTAAATCATTCAGTGAGGCTTACACAATTGCATTGTTATGACTGACAGATCGAACAAGATTAGATAATTTTTCTTGTACAGACCAGCACACCCCCTACCAGCTTTCTGGGTTTCTTACAATACTGTTTTAAACTGGAAGACATATGTATTCATTTTAGTCTGTTTATAGTCAAAACCTCTGTTTTTCCAAACAAAGCATTTCAGTTTCTGATCATATTAGTATTACTCTCCTTGCGGTTCTACACGGTTCATCGAGTCAGTCTTTGCAATGATAATCTGCCTTGTAACACTAAAGAGACAAAACTTAATATCAGCAGTAATATGCAAACACTGCTGAGCTGTACCGTTTTGCAAAACGTTGCAACAGCACCTGCAAACGACAAAGCAGAGCCTGCCTCTGGAGCCAGCTCCCGGCTACAGCACAAGGACAAGAGCAGGACAAGATCCATTATAGAATACTATAAGGGATCAGAATCGCCAGGAGGAGGGTGCAGGAGAAGTGGAGAAGTAAAGGGACTAGTGGCAAAGGAACAAGGCAGTTGAGTAGCTTGGCTAGGGGGGAAATGGTTGAGCAGAAAGCCCAGGAGAGAAGGCAGCTACGTATCTGAGGCATACATGCAGGGGCAGAAGTGGAGAAGATCTCTAGCCACAGAGAAGGAATTCCAGGAAAACTGGAGGAGACAGGAGTGGTTGCAAAAAGCAGCCCACGTGGTTAACTGCTTTTTCTGGATACATCAAAGCTTTTGTGAGTAGAGGACTGAATTCCTGTTGCTAATCTTCCACTCCAGCAATTGCTGTAACTGCCCCAGGGGTGTGATGTGTTTGCAAAAGGGCAGAAGCAGTATACAGGAGCCCGATGTGCAGGCAGCGAGACAAGCCCTGGTTTAGCTCTGCTCCCTTACATGAAGAAGCCTGAAAGCACCTGAAAGAGATTAATGCCTAATCTGCCTTCACTTTGCAGAGCAAGATCACAGCAGGAAGACTCAAGGCCAGTATTCCTTATTAATCACGCTTCTTTCTAACCCACCTGCTGTCTGGCATTCAGCTAAACACCTGGTTTTATTGAATTACTGAAGGTGTTCCCACAGCAATGACACTCCAGTCGCTTTCTCCAGGACTGTCTCTCTCAAAGGACTGGTCTGGGGCCTGTGAGAAGATGCTGAAGCTTTCCCTTGGGTGATGGGCGTTCACACAACCTGCAGACCTGTCGTGGTTTAACCTGGCAGGCAGCCAAATACCACGCAGCCGCTCACTCACTCCCCCCGCCCCCCCAATGGGACGGGGAGAGAATCGGAAGGGTAAGAGTGAGAAAAACTCGTGGGTTGAGATAAAGACAGTTTAATAGAACAGAAAAGGGAGAATAATGATAATAAATAATGATAGAATATACAAAATGAGTGATGCACAATGCAATTGCTCACCACCCGCGCTGACCGATAACCAAGTAGCGATCGGTACTTCCTGGATCACGCCTACCCTTCATATACTGAGCATGACGTCACATGGTATGGAATACCCCATTGGCCAGCTGGGCTGGCTGTCCTGATTATGTTCCCTCCCATCTTGTGTACCTAGCTCAGTCAGTAGGCACGGGAGCTGTCCTTGGATTAGGAGGGCACTTAGCAACAACTGAAAACATCAGTGTGTTATCAACATTTCTTCTCATACTAAATCCAAAACACAGCACTAGGAAGAAAATTAACCCTATCCCAGCCGAAACCAGGACAAGACCACAGGTCGAAATCTGTGCAGATGCACACCGAGACCTGCCACTCGGCAATGGCTCAAAGTCAACCTCAGTGGTGGCCGACCATTCTCCCTTGTTTTTAATAGTCCAGATGCAAATCAGACAGAGCTGCAGTTGTAGGAGCCTAAAAGAACTGAGGAAGAGTATTGCTGTCTGCCTGTCTGTCCCCACCGCCTGTCTCAGTGCCTCTAGTGACAGGATCCCCGGTGCCACCCCAGCTGTGTCTCTGGACAGTAAGTGCTGCTCCAAGGAGTCCTCGCAGCTGAAAATCCGGAACAGCAGCATAATCCCTAACCAAAAAACTCTAAGTGCCCTTTTTTGGCCTCATCTAAGATGTTTTTCCAGTTGTGAGGGGAAAAATTACCGGTTAGGAAAACAGAACACAAGGAAACAACAACAACAATGTCGACAGCAAAATGGCCCAGGAGTTGCCAAATTGGCTGAAGACTTGCTGGGCTGCACGTGTAGCTGGGCTGCTGCTGCTGAATATGCATTCGCTGTGCACCAAGATGATCTGGAGACATATAGAGACCATCTCTCAGTGTCTGGTCAACAAAGAAAGGAGAAATCAGCTCAGATCTGGGAAATGCTGGCGTTAAAACAACAGAGAGAAGGTGGAATAGGTCAGGAAATCTCTCCAATTATCAGCTAAAGGATCAAATTTTGGTCAGGGTGACTGGAGAAGGGTGAAACCACTTGTTAGGCTGGTAATCTGGAGCTGTGATGCCTCCATAGGTTTACTTTGAGACCATATACTCTCTATAGCTCGGTTCCCACTAAGGACGCAGTACTCTCTAAGTGCTTTGGCCAACAGCTTACCACAGAGTCAGAAGCTTACCTTTGAGTAAGTTCAACTCTGTTGAATGCCACAGGACAGACGATCATGGCTGAAAAATTGAGATTTTTATCTTTGGTGCTACAAACCTTCCAAAATATTTGCCAAAACATTATTCCATCCTCTTTAAACACAGTCTATGCAGCTCCCTAGCATAATTCTGTCTTTTCATTAGTTTAGATGTATGAGAACTATTGTGATTAACAACACATCTGGTTCTTCTGTAGGTAGTTGAGTTTTAGACAAATGTGGTATTTTTATTTATATAAAAATATATATTATATATATATGAAAATATATTTTTGTATATATAAAGATTGGCAGTTAATTCAAAAGCCTTGACTAAAATAAATTTTAAATCTGTGTCAATCTCATATTATAACCCTGTAAAACTGAAATGGTGCCAATTAAATCAATGGAGTTACAACAGGATAAATAAAGGGACTGAAATTTCAGTTTTATTTCTGCAATGAGCAGAGCAACCCTAAGTCCTTAAACTCCATTGACCTGTGACAGCTGTGTCCAACTGGGAGGGTGACTCTGTCCAAACAAGATTCAGCAGTCATAAAAGCCCTGGGTCATAAAAGCCCAGCAAAGAGGCCAGGATGTGGCTCACCAGCTTCAAACACCATGTTCACAGCAAGATAAGTGACTTCTGCGTGGTACCTCCATGCTCAGCCCCCACTCAAACAAGGGCACCTGTGACATTTATCCAACATTTGGTACAGGCTTAGGGAAAGGATGGCTTTCACATGGCCTAGGCAGCCCAAAGGGGACCACAGTAGCTGCCAGCCAGCCGGCACCCCCAAACAACCACTAATTGACTGTGTGAAGGGAAAGGCGATGTCCAGAAATGTTAAAGGGGATCAACCTTTAGTGTTACTCTATCTTGCTAAAAGCCTAGCTGTGCCTTAGGGCAATGGGTTTTTTGTTCAAGTTTTGACTTCTACGTATTTACACACCCACACTTTAAAAATGTCTGAACAAGTATTCTGAAGAAAATTTTGCCTTCAGATTAAAATCATGCATAAACTATTTCAGCAGTATAAAGGTTATACCCATGTATTATATTTTCAATATAAACTTACTTTCCCCACATAAGTGGTTGTTTCTGATCCCATTTCCCATGTTAAATGTAGCTGAAGATCAGTGTTGCTAAAATAATAATTGAGTGGAAATACTAGAGTCAGTGGCAGGAATCCAGAGCAGCTCACATGACTCGGTGATGACAACCGGGTTTACAAGAGCTGGAATTTCTCATCTTGTGAGTGTGTATGGTGTGGACGGTAGTTCTGCATTTTTTTGTTTTGACAAGGCTTGGACACATTCATCTCGGGTGCAGCAGGCGAGATTCCCACAGCTTGGGCTTTTCCACGTGTGCTGTGGCTACGCTTGTCGTCTGCGCCTGCCCATGCCAGCCACAGCAGGGCAAGGGACCCAGGTGGCACCGCTGGCCCTGGGGCAGAGGAGCAGACCCCAGCCCACTGCCAGGTCACCCAGTGCAGCCACACACATGAGAGCAGCAGTAGCTGGGGAGGCTCTGCCTGTGTGTGTGCACAGCCATGGGTTTCACCAGGAAACAAGCATTAGAAATGTCCGCAGCAGGTGAACTAATATGCTCGGGTCCCATGAAGCTGGGACCAGCGTGAAGCTCATGGAAGGAAATGCCTTTTCCCTGTTTCCCTTTCACTTAGCAAAAACCATTGCACACTATGGAGATGGGAATGGCAGAGAAGGAGAGGGGAAAATTATAGCTTCTATATGTGAAGCCACTTTTTCTGTCAGTCTGACTTTCCAGAAGACAATCAGTCTTACTCAATGCCATAGCTTAGAGAAGAGCCAGTGCCACAAAATCCATTCTGGGCTTCAGAAGAAATACAGTGCCTGTGCCCTGCCTCCCCCCCGGTGTTTTTTCCCTCCCCAGCTCTCTTCCTTATACCTCCCCACTCCCTCCCATCCCCAGTGGTTAAAAGCTGGGAGACTCTCGGGATGGGGCAACGTCTCGCCCAGGAGCAGAGCGAGCGAGGATGATGGGAAATGCCAAGGAGGGTGGGAGAAAAGGAGGCCCAAGATGCCGAGTGCCAGGCAGGGCAGCCCTGGGAGCAGCGCTCCAGCTGCTCTCCCACCTCCGCAGCTTCAGATCAAACCGCTCCTCAGCGGTCCTCAGCAGTGACATCCGACGGGCTGTCCCATGTGCCCCACTCAGGGGCTCAAACAGGGAGCGGGGCTGGCAAAGGCTCAGACATCCCTTTTGCCTTTAAACTCAATCCAGCCCCGGTCTCTCACCAGAAGCCGTCTGTACAAGCCGAGGAGCCCACACGGTGGCACCACAGACGGCGGCGCGGCCCCGAGCCGGTGGCGGGGGCTGCGCTGCAGCGCCCAGTGCCCGCTGGCGCCCGGCCCCGCCCGGAGCGGGGACCCGGGCAGCGGTAAGCGCTGGGGTGTTGCCTCCCAGCTCACCCCCTAAGCCCTGGGGGTTCGCACACGCACTTGAGCACTGGCGTACCTCTGCCCTAGAAGTCCCCAGTAAAGCTCTCTCCGAACATGAGTGATCAGGAAAGGTTTTATCGCTGTTATTTTGCAGCCTTAGCCTGGCCCCTGGTAGCATCCCAATGGTAGAGCTGGCCCCAGTTGCAAGGACAGTCACCTGCTTTTACTATTTCAAGACATGTGACTTCAGCCTGCTTCTACTTTGTTTTTATTTTTGTTGTCAGTGACAGTAAAGTGCTGCATTTAACTAATTACCACTAGGAATAAATCAGTCAGCAGCAGAGACATGGCACAACTCAGATAAAACAGGAACCTGTACTATTAGCTCCCTCCACCAAAAGCTGGCCACCTTTCAGGGGAAACATGCTAGGCTGTACTGTCCTCACCAAACTAGAGGCTAAGAGGTCAGTAAAACTCATCAGGGTCTGGAAGTGCTGCCTCACAATGGGGCAATGTAGCATCTTAGCACCGGGGGAGACAGTGGCTTACTGGTTCTCCAAGGATACAGGACACAGCTGGGGAGAAGGGATCTGTCCTGTCTCAGTGCCATGGTTCCCAGCTGCTGTTCAAAAAGCTCCCTACAGTGTGTGTGATGCCTGTGCCGTATTGTAGGGCTGGTTGACAGTAATCATCTCCTTATTTTACTAAACAGAAAAGCACGAAGTCTTTTGTAAGGATCTTGGTATTGTTAGCCATGTTTCATTTTGGTTTCTTATTTAAAAAGAAAAATGAGTCACAGCAGAGCAAATATCACCGGGAAGGCCAGGCAGCCTGCAGAAACCAGCTCCAGGCTTGCTGGGAGTCAGACAGTGGCACTGGTTCCTGCTGCCCTTCTCTCCCGCATGAGCAGCTCCAGGCTGGTCTTGTCCTGCAGGGCACCGCAGGTCTGGCCACTGAGATCCACAGAGATCTGTACAGGGGATCCCAAAACAGGGGAGAAACTCCCACTGCTGCAGCTGAAGACATAACCTACTGCCCTGGATGTTGAGAGGAGACCCCTGCAAGGTCTGTTTGTGAACATGTGCAGCACTGCAGTCCCCTTTCTTTTCGTGTGGTCTGACATGACCTTATCTCCCCTTCAGAAAAGGAAGACGCTTGAGAAATCTGGCAGGTCTCTCAATGTCCAAACTGCTACTTTATTCCTTGGTCCAACATTCCTCCAGGGTGAAGTGTGCCCCTTCCTCACGTTGCACACCATGTAGTGACACTAGCCATCCCCCTAGGGCCATACTCATATGCATATGGTAGACCAGTCCCACCATATGCAAGGTGTATTTCCACCGCCTGCCTATCCTCAAGCCCTCCCCTAAAGACAACACAGTTGCCAAAACACACAAAACATTCTGCCATAGCAGTTACCCCTCAATGATCCCTACGTTTGTGGTTGCCAGGATTAATACCCCATGGCAAAACTTTAATCAGCTGGAACCGGAGCAGAATCATACCTCACAGAGAAAGGGCATGCTGCAAACCACACAGTCTTTTCCTGTAATTGGCTGTAAATAGTCTACAACACTTCTCGTTGTGCAGCTTTATCCAAAAATAAAATCCCTTCAGGCTGCGGTAGACCTCACTTTGATGTTCATGGGAATAGCACACTCAAATTATATGGAGTACACAGCACATGGACTGCGTTGTGTAGCAGTTCAATGCCAGTGACAGTCTACAGCTTATATTTAAACACTGAAATATAGCTGAACTTCCTCGGGTAACCTTAAGGTCAGTTTCAGGTTAACTTATCCCTTCCTGTATTCCCATAAAATAAATATTTTTCTGAATCACTTTGAGTTTGAACCCTCTGAAAATAGTTTTCCTGGAATAGACCTTGTCACTGTACTGGAATTCACCTTTCCACTGTCCCCACATAAATGAAATCTGAATTAAGTCCACTTGATTAAAAACACCACATATTTTTAAAAGGTACTGTTAATATTTTTTATTAGTCAACTGGTTACTGAACCAAAAACTTTCAATTCATTTAGCAGCATGTTCCTACCTAACCTTTACTCTAATGGGTAAATCTGCTTTTCCAGCCAATCAACTCATACAAATTCCATATTGCTTATAGCAAGCTAAAACACACCCTTCAGCTGTCAGATCCTAATAAATCTTCTCATACTTTGGACTTGAAATAAGTGACCTAAAGCTGAATGTAAAGAGAAAATTTTTTCTTAAGCAGAAAAGCACACAGAAGGTCGAAAGTTCATCTTCTTGCAATCTGACTACCACATTCCTCGAAGGCAAGGCCAGAGATGGGGCAAATCCTCTGCATTCCCCACGACAGCGAGGGGGATCCTACCGACTGGGAACTCCATAAATTGACAGAAAGACACATCTACATGTGACCTTAAGAGACGGTGATGGGGAAGCATTACGTTCCCTTACATCCCAGCCTTGTTTTTCTGTTGCAGAGCCACGCCACCGCCTGCCTTCCCATCCACGCTTCCCAAGCACAACCCCAGTTTCATCACTGGCAATCTGCAGGTTTCCAAAGAGCTGATCCCCTCGTCTCTAGAGGAGAGTGACAGCTCCTGCCTCCCTCACCTCGAAGCTGGAGCCCTTTGCTCTGCTCATCTCCAGGAGAAGGAAGGAGAGAAGAAGGGAGACTTTTGGGGTGGTTAGCCTTACCTAGGGTCTCCTGGCCGGTTTCACAGCGGGGCGCCGGCTCGGTGGCCCTAAGCAGCCCACCGAGGAGGAGCAGGAGCCTCAGGACCATGCTGGAGCCCCTTGCGCAGGCAGCACAGTGATGTGGCACTCGCTGCCTGATGGAGCGGCTCCTCTGCTGGGAGCCTCAGCGAGGCTCTGGCTCTCCAAGCTGCGGAGGAAATCAGTGCACTGCAAGGGCATGCCCACGTCTCACAGTATATGCAGTCCAGGCGTCAGATTTCAGCTAGCATTTGAGCTTGGAAAGCAAAAGCCTTTGAGACAGAGAGGGAGGAGGAATGAGCTCCCCCCCTCCCCTCTGCCTCCCGACTGTCTCCTTCTTGCAGCCTGGTTTACAATTTCACAAACAGTTTGAGCGAAGGGGGGTCCCTGCAGGGATGCGCCTGCCTGTTCCTCAGCCACGGGTCTGACGCCTTTGGTCTTCATGCAGCAGTTTTCCTAAGGGACATGGGAGCCTTGTTATAGCGTGTCTCGCTGAAGCCGAGCGCGAGTGCCTGGAGAGAGCAGGGGGAGAGAGGCAGAGAAAAGGAAACAATCGAAAGCAACTTTCCTTCCAAAGAATGGTATTTCATAACCCACTTAACTGCAAGTTTAAAACATGACACGACAGCGAAGGGACTCTAAGCTGCATTCCCTCCAGTATAGCGAGAATGGGAACCCACAAAAAAGCCACCAGGATCCCTCTCCTCGTGCTCCTCCTGGGCATTTTACTTAACATCCAATTTACAGAAGCAAATTTGGAGGGATACCAGTCTTTTCTGTCTATTCTTAAAAGAAATAACTTCACAAAGCTGTAGATAAGATCCCAGAACAACAATACAGGCTTTAAGTGGATGATAAATCTAAATTAAGTTTATCTAAAATTGATTTTTTGTTTGTTTGTTTGTTTTTGGGTTTTTTTTCAGAGAAATATGCATTGTACATTTTTATCCCTATGCAACGGGTATGGTGGAGAAGCTTGCCTTAGGTAGGATGTGAACTCCTCATTTCTTACCTACACATCAAAAAATATCCTGTATCACAGGAAAAGGAATTTTTCTTCAAAAATCTAGACCAAAACAGACCAAAGCATCTTATCTTTCCAGGCAGTGCCTGTTCCTTTGAGGACAGATACCTGCTTGTACATGAGAGCAGAGAATCTGTCCTTGCAGTGGGAGCACACTGGCTCCTGCTGATCACTATCAGAGAGATCAGTAGGGAGTTACGGTGCTATATGATAATGTAATCAAATAAACCCCCCTATAGGGAAACACACTAAAGAGGCTGACAGGGCAGGAGAAAGCTGTATGCATCTCAAAAAGCAATTGATGTCTCATCATATTTGGAAGTGGTTACACTGCTAGATGGATTGGGAAGCTCAGCAGTAAAGTACAGCCTCTGCTGCCGGGCTCTGCAAGGGAGGGTGGCTTTTCCTGCCTCCAGGATTTCCTACTAGATCCAGACACTCCAGAGTCTGCCCTGGGAGTAAACAGCACCAAAGCCCATCAGGATTCAAAGAACAAACTTCAAAAAACACGAGTATTATTTAGCTGCCTTTTTTCTGCCCTGATCACACAGCAGCATATCTGGGCTCTCGAAAAAAAGATAGTACCAACACAAATCTGAAAGTGCGGTCTCCGAGGGCAGGAGTACTTCACCTTCTGCCCAGCTCCCCGGCAGCCTGCGGTCAGCTGCTCTGAGTACCAATCTGCCACATTCGTACCTGATGTGCTCAGGTACAGCCGAGGGTGCGTCCGAGCCCAAGGGTTGCTGTGTGCCTGGGCCGTGCATTTTGTGGTAAAGGGAAATTACAAGGCTGCCCAGATCTAACCTAAGTGGTGTGGCTAAATTCCTTACAGCAAAAAAGGCTGCCGAGATTATACCTACAAACAGAAGCTGACCCCCAGTCCTTGGAAATGTTGATGTCTTTCTTGTAATTTTCTGCATCCCTTAAGAGTATGGAGTGCCATCTCCCCCATACATCCCAATGCTTTCTGAGGTGAGCTCCGCTGCAGAACTAATCCTTCAGTAGCTGTAATCCCGTCAGCTTTCCCCTTTTCTGTCTTTTTCTTGTTGGCATTTTTTTGTTTCTGCAATTTCTCACTCGATTTCCCATCCTTCAGCCTGGGCACTATATCCTCCTGAGTGTCTTCTCCCCTCCACCACACTTCAGGCCACCAGCCCCAGTTTAGATGACACATCTTTTAGGACTATATATTTTAAATACCAGCAAACCTAAGTCCACTCTACCAGGATCCCCCAAAACATTTTGCAAAGCACTGACACCTGCTTTCACCAGCACTATTAGCCCTACTATGATACTCCACATTCATACTGTGGTCCATACTTTCTCTCAAATACTAATGAGACAAAGTCCCATCACAGTGGTTATACTGATCTGGTATCATTTGGGAATATTGTTATTTCCCTGAATTAAATGATTGCAGTACACATTATATAATTTCTTGTTCTCAAGGTTATTGTATCCCTCTAATATCCATTATTGTATCCATCTAATATTATTTATAGCTTGTCTATGCATTGATTTCCACACACACACCCCAGATCAACCAGTCTTTGGGCCATTATATCATATTCGTCGGAATCAAATGGAGGCAGTATTTTCTCTGCCTTGCATAGGCAGTACAACCTAGTGATTAACTTGGATGAGCTGTGGAACAAAAAGAACGTTGTGTCTCATCATCATAGCAATATACTCAGCCTAATTAGCCTTGCCAAGGGTCAGGACTCCTTGGCCTCAGTGCAGGCTTTCCAGAACCAGAGCTACCACCTTTACACACCGCTGCAACGTGGTACCCTCACTCCTGCAGGTCACCTTGGGTTTCTTTATGACACTGTCTAGAGCTACAGAGTGACTTTAAGGGGCCACCATCTCAGATGACAGGAGCAGAGCTCTGCCCACTCTTTGTGCTTCCAAGGCTATATCCTGCCCCATGCCATAATTGTGCACACCGGGCTGCCTAGGAGCCCTTTAGAGCTCTTGTCTTTCCATTTTGATTTTTCTTGACTTCCTTAAAGGATCAAGAGAAAGCATGGGGCAGGAGGAGAGACAGAAGCTTTCGGCATTACTGTCAGAGATTACCCATACCCGAGGTTTGCACATTCAGGTTTGTTCCAAACATGACAATGGGAGAACTGGCCTGGCTCAGGGTTAGCTCATCCCCTGCAACACCTGGGGTGTGGTGTGCTGTATGGCTCCTATACACACCAACATACTGCCGAGTAAGCTCTGCATGAGTATGCACAATGAAGGAGCACTCGGTTCAGTAAGTTATCTGGTTAAGGACTATTCAGTATAACAGAATAAACAAGTAACAAGGAAAGTGATAAATTAAACCCACAGACACTCTGGAATTAACGAGCAGGTGATGAAGGAGATGTTAACAGGGACCAGAACATGTTGGTCACTGACTGATGGGCCATTAAAGCCAGGATTCAGGCACAGCCTTGAAAAGGGTCAGCCTGAACTTTGTCACTGATAAGAAACATTAAATGTGATTATCATTAATATCATGGGATATTAGAAGTGACTTCAGGGACCATGCAAAACTTATTATGGCCTGCTTAGGGGAAGGAGCAAAGGGAAGGATCAGAGTGGATCAGGGAGGCACAAGAGTAGGAAAATCAGAGAGGAGGGGGATAAAGGGAACGGCTGCATGCAGGCAGGCTGCCAGGCAGTATGCTCATCTGACTGAGTCCTGTGCCTGGTCCCTGCAATCTAGTCTATTTTCATATTCGATCCTTTCTTAACTTTTTTTTGCCCCTATGTAACCTCCCACTCTGACCTAGCTGTGAGTGCTGAAAGGTCAAAGTGCCAGCAGCTGGAGACACCAAGGTGTACGCTGCAAGGTCTAAGTGTCAGCGACTGGAGAGACCTGGATGTGTTTATATTTCCCAAGTGAATATAATCCTATGTCCATGTGTGTGCATGTGTAGTTTGTTAGCAAACTTCAGTCTGGATTAGCAGGCAAGTAGGAGAAGACTTGCATCTGGAAAGACTCAAGGTCTGAATCATTGGCTGGGGAAGGGGGCCCAGGGTGCAGACATGGCCTGAGAGCTTGTGCCGATATTTGAGGGATCTGTGAAGGCGAGCGTACATGTGAACCCAGAGAGCAGGAGCATGTGTGTTTTCACTAGTGAACCTCAATCCTGAACAGCCAGAGAGGGGCAACAGGACTGTGCTCTCTGTATTTACATTTATGTGAGTGCTGTTGGTAAAGACAGGGCTCTTCTGGCATCGTGCATATGTATACATGTGTGTGTGCATGCCACTGTGGGACTCATCCTCGCTGCTGGCTGAACCTGCAATTGGGAACAGCAGTAGGTGCACCCACAGGTTTGGGACAGAGAGACCCCTGGGCATCAGAGCACATCCAGGAAGGGGGAATCCCCAGGTCCCGATTGCCTGGATCTGGCACCCACAAATATCACATTCTTAACAAGCTCCACTGCACCAATTAAATAAAACCCTCAATAGCTGACATCCAAAAAGCTCTTAACTTCTTTGTTTCTCAGCTTCCACAGACCTTTTACATTCAAACAGGATGTCTATTTAGTACCAAGATAAAAATTTTACAGCATTAAGAAGGGTAGATGGGGGCCTAAGAATGACATTAAGGTAATCAGCAACAAAGGTAAATTTATCCGTTTGTCACCACCATCTATAAAAGTTTCCGTGGCTGTATGCCGTAAGGCATGGAGAACAGAAGGTTTGGAAGGGTTATTTCATTTACTTCTACCTTAGATTTCCTGTTCTTTTCCTCCCTTCCAAGGGATTTGATCCAGGGCTTTACAGTGCGTCTTTCTGTGAAGCTTTGTTCATTCCCCTGTTTCTGCCTCTGCGTTCCCCCGTAGACCCGCACCTTTCCGAGGGGAACAGTAGTTCAGCTACTGCTCCTCCCGCCCATGCAATATTTCCAGCCACCCAGCATTTCTACCTTATTTGCTATTTTCCAGCCCATTTTTAGTACTCTGTATATATCACTTGCCCTTCTCATATGTTTGTTGTGTGTTAACACTGACTATATCGAATGGGACTACTAGCAGGTATTGCACAGGTGCGTGACCAAAAGCCAAAAGCATTAAAAGCAGCTAGGGAGGGGATGGTTGGGAATAGCAGGACTTCCCCACCTCTGTCTTTTCATTTCTGGGTTGTAGTAAATCTTGTAGGCTTTCCAGGGAGTTTACATCAAATTCTGGTTTAGGTTTAAATTGATATATTCACCCCACTTCTAAAAGAATCTTAAACATGAACAAACAAATCCCAGAGTGATGAGCAGATGTAGCAGCATCAGCTGGATTTAATCATTTGCACTTGAATCACTACAATAAATTTAAATAATTTTACTAGCTCTTATTGCTGACTACCTCTTTCCTGATCAGACCTTTCTGTTAGCCTGCAGTCCACAGTACAGCAGCAATCCAGAAATCCTCAGACAGGACTAAATACCAAAACCGGTTTATGTCTTTGGCAGGTACTCAAAGTGGGATTAAATACAGTACATTTAACTTGCTTGCATTCTCATGATTCTTACTATTGTCAGAGAAATTTAGTGGAGGGATATATCAGACTCAGACTGGTTTTCATTACGTGGTTCTTTTTATTTTGACTCTGCTGATAGGAGGTTGAACAATAAACAGAAGCAGTGCTGTCTAGATAACTGTTTTCGGAAGGACATAAACCGACTGAGAGCAGATCAAAATGCTACTTCATGGCTTGTTATTCTCTCCCCCACTAGGTGCTAGTGAAGCTGGCAGAATGGCGTACAGCACCACATCACATCTGCTCCAGTACAAAGTCAGCAAGCGTAGTTTTAGGACTTTACAGTAATTTAATCCAGGAGATATTTTCATTTGCACAGCAGAAACCAATCCCCATCTGCTTTTTCTTCCTCTTTCAGTTTCTGCAGAACAGGGCAGAGAAGAGGATCTGCTCTCAGGACAGACAGGCAGGGAATTAGCAACTCCCTGCAAAGCAACTTTTTTAAAAAAAAAACAACTATTCTGTCTATCTTTGCAAGACCTTACCCCCCTATGCCCTGATTGTGCTTCATGCAACAGCAGAGATCTGAGAAAGGCCCACGAGGGATTCTCTTTCAGCTTCCAGGTGCTAGGTTAAAAGAGGAAAACACATTTGTTCTCTAAACAAATATTTCTAATTCAAATTAACATGCATGTGGATAAGAGAAATGGGTATTTTACTGTAAAGATACACACACTATTCTGATCTCTGCATTTGTTGAGAGAAGCAGATATTTTGGGATGTCTCTCTGTGTCTTCTGGGACCATCTACATTATGCTTGGGGAGCTTTTAACTTTTTCACAGAGAATTTTTTCGGCAGTGCCTTTTATGCCAACTTTCCATTTGTTGCCCTTATGACCCACAAGATTAAACCAGCTTTAGAAATTGCCACACATAAACATTGAGTACCAGAAATTTGGTGGAGAGGCTAAGAGTACAGAGTAGAGAAAAAGACCACACAAACAAGAGTTTTCCTGTTTTCCTATGCGGTACCCTAAGAGTTTAAACTAGAATGGATATGGACTGCAACTTTCTACGTGTCTCAAATATTTCACAAATTCCTTGTAGTATCTAGCAGTTGGTTTTGATCATTATTGACGAAGTCCGTATTTGCACCAGCGCACTAGGGAAGGAGGAATAATGTCCTGGTAGACCTCCCCAGAGCAAACCAGTCTAGCCATGCTCCAAAAATTAATTTTCCTCTTATGGCTCCAAAATTGGACTTTAATTACTTTCTTTTTATTTCTGACATTTTGGCATGTTTTGCCAATTTCTTTCCCCCAGTTTTTCCTAATACACCAGAAGCAAAAGAAACTAATGAGTGGGTGGGGTTTTTTCCCCCTATTAATGTTAGGGTCATAGATATTTCTTTCCTCCCTGGTTAAATATAAGAAATACAAATAAATACATTTGCAGTTCTTGAAAAAAAATTAAATAATTTAAATTCAATACAAGTACTGCCAGTGATAATTAAATTCTGTTCTCATCTTCTGACTTGTCACAGATTAACTAAGTCAATGACCCACAAAATTAGTTCCTTATACCACTTCCAGGTGATCCACTGAACTGATCCTATCATAATGCAGAGAAATGCAATTAAAGTAGGAGAAGGCCTTACCATCCTAGAAAGATTGAACCAAATACATGCCTTTCTTTTAGCATACCCTTCATGTCATCTCTGTGCTTACTTGGGCTAATCAGTAAGAAATGAAGCCACTCAAAGTTTCTTTTTATGACAGGAGAAAATGATGTCTAGTTAAAATTCAGCCATGATCAAAGGCACAAGTGATACAAAAGCCTGGAAGGGAACCTGGCACCAGATGGTAGAATGAGACCACAAAGGGACAACATTAATAAATATTATACTATGTCCAGGAGAATATGGGCAAAATAACATGCACCGATCACCAAACCCTGCTATAAGCACACAATATTATTTAAACTTAATCATTAAAAAGATAGAACTGACATGAGGACCTTGTTATTCTCTCAAAGGCTCCCTCTTATTGCTTCCACATGTAAAGTAGCAAAGGAGGATTACTGTTAAGGGGCTACTGATAATGCATTTTGTGGTCTTAGTTCAAGATGAGGCCCAAAGGTAACTTTGCCTGACTCCCATAAAGCAAGAAAAATAATACAAATAAGTCAGTGAATCATAGAACTGAATATATAACGGCTACAAGGAAAAATAAGTGCGCTCAAAAAAGATCTGTGCTGAGAACTGAAGGTCTTTCTTTTCTTCTGATCACAGATGGAGTATTAAAAATTAATGTAAGCTCTACCAGAAAAGAACTTGACAGTCCTATTTTGAGACTCATTTCACTTCGTCTCTTTTCCCTGTCTCACAGAACATTAATGCCAAAACATTCAAAAGAAGTCCTCTAGGACTTGCTTTGCACATTTGCAGAGGTGCTGGGAAGCATTTTGTAAAAGTGACTTTGAGTGCTTTAGTTCCCCACTTGATGGGGGAAACACTTAATGGACCCCAATTGGTTGAAGGTAGATCCTCCGCACTTTCCAAGAAATCAAACCCTCCAGAGTTGACACTCCCCAGAAAACCGGGTGTCAAACTCAGACAGCAAGGACCAGTAGCCATTTCGGATGATATTGGCACGAGAGCTCTGAGGATTTCAACTTCACTTTCAGAAATAAACTCCCAAGTCAAATCAAGACCCAAGCCTCACAAAGTCAGGAGAAATAGGCTGTTAAACTAGTTAAAACTGGATGGCTTTAAAGGTATTTAGGCACTTTAAAATTACATATCAGTATACTGAGAGTCTACGTCCAACTAAATATCTGGGCCGTGATCATTTTTAAGTGTCTTAAGATTTGTTTTCTACATCAAGGCTCTAAGTCTTCAGAGTGGTACAGCCTAAATTCCTCCTAAATAGAGAGTCTTTTAACAGATAAGGAATTTTACTTCAGTTTTTATTTTCTTCTTTCATTCAAAGAATTTACAAACCATCAGTGGAAACTACAGAGACCAAAAATAAAACAATTGTAAGGTCCATTTTTTCCAGACAATCTTTAGAAGACATTATCTCTGGCCTGTGGTATTCAGGCAAGCTCCACTTGCCATGCTCGGATTGAAGATGTGCTGAATTGCCCACAAAGGACAAAAACCAAAGGTGATGGATAGGGACAGCAAAGGTGAAGAGACTGTGTTGGAGACCATCCTTGGGATCATGCAGCCAACATATTCAGCAGCATGATACCCAGCCCCACAGAGGCATCACAAACAGCCTGCCTGCTCTACAGAAGGCAAGCTGACCTCAACGCTGTTCTCCCAGCTTTATCAAAGTCCACACGGGCATAACCCATGCCAGACCCATATGCAGCATCTCAGCTCCCTAAGTTATTTGTAAGAAAGTCATTAGTTCCTAGATATGGATATCTATTTCAAATGTAGTTTGTAACAATATCTGGGGGGGGGTCACTGGTTCAGGGCTGCCTCATGTGACTTGTTCCAGGGTTCAGCTAGAGAGCTAGAGTTCCACACAGCATTGCTATGTGCCACCCTTCTGTCACGTTATTGTGCATCCAATGACATTAAAAGTATGAGTGTTTTCATCTCAGGAAAAGCATTAACAAATTGGAAGGGATTTGGAGAGAGGTAACAAATAGGATGGGGGCTTAAGCATTGACTCATCATGAGAAATAATTTGAGCTGCTGAATATGTTTTTTTCTTGGCCAAATAGTGACTAATTGGATATTCAGGAGTCTGAAAAAATAAGTTATATAGGACAGGCCAAGCCACAGTTATGAAGGGTCAAGGAAACAAGAACAGGGCAGTTGGGGAGAGTAAAAGAAAGGCTATAGGGTCTTAATTACTAGCCACAGGCTAAACTCTGGGAACAATACCAGCCATGGGCTAAACTCTGGGAACAGCTCCATCAGTTAGTCAAATCCTTCTCTCTGCTTTTCAAAAAAGGCAGCATTTTGGATTAAAACCTCTGCCCGTGTAAAGTCAGTAAAGTATCTAGTGCTACTGATATCATGATGTTGCTCTGGTTAAAGATCTGATCCAGAACTGCTAAGTTTTCTACAGACATGAGAAATGCCTTATCATCCACATATCAAACTAATCTCTAGGGGAGAGATTTCTTCAGCCTACAAGACTTCAGGACAAGACCCTTAGCAACTCAAAAGCTGTCATCGGTTGTCCTAGCCACGCGATTAGCTCCCTGAGCTACTGCGACAGTGAGCCCACTATGACAACTGGGGATTTGTATTTTTCTAATTTCCCTCAACTGTTCATTTCACTGAGTTATCCTCTACTCTTTTGCTATGATTAGGGAAACAAAAAGAACCAGTGGCTCATCAAAAAGATTAACTTTACTTGTCAAAATTTTGATTAGTCAGGGCCTTCCTTTAAACCACTGCTAAGCAGGACACCTTTGGAGCACAGCTAGCCAGTGAAATTCTTGCAGGAGCTGAATTTTTCCATTTTCCTACACATTATTGTGCTAGACATAGCTCTCAATAGCTCTTCTTTCTCCTTGAAGTAAACTACGTTGCACCAGGAGGCAAGTCCAATCTCCAGCTTTCCTCTGTGAGGAAGTCAGGATGTCAAGAAACCTTGCTAGCTCAGAGCAAGCCATTTACATACTCCACCTTATGTTGGACCTGTTTAGTTTCAAGTTGCCAAGCAACAGCTACCCTCAAGACTCATCAAATCAATGCAGCAGCAGTATGGGAAATTACAAGGCAAAAGGTCCTGGGATCCATTTATCTGTTTTTTTGCAGGTACATATCATGTACAATTGAAAGTCAAAAGGTGACTGACACTCTAAGGGCTGAACCTGAGAGCATCAGCATTGGAATTAGAGGCTATGAGCTGCCAGGGCAATAACAGACATTTAGCCCTTGCAGAACAAGCCCAGAGAAATCCACTATGCATCCGTGTTGGGTAGGTTGCATTTCCATCCAATCTTCCCTTCATGAGGCTTATTGGGACAGTAGGTGGGACGTTTTCTTGAAGCTCCGAAAATAAGAATTTTATTTTTATGAGGAATTCATGCTGAACACCTTGATTCAGCCATAAATGGATATCTGGTAATTTTATCTGAAAGTGAAAATGTGACACTACTCTGTGTGTGCCACCGACTGCAGAAATTGGTAGGCTGTAATCCCAACAGGCAAAATAGATTCAGTAAGATTCTTGGTTTGATTCCTTTGCCTGCTTTCTTTGTCGAGCACAAAAAAGCAAGGAGCACAGCTTTCTTTCCAGATTATTTAATTTGCATGTTACCATCCTGCTCAGCTGCACAAAATTAAAAACTGAAAAGGCTGTCAGTGGAAAACTAATTAAAAAACAACAAAAAAATCCACAGAAAACCAAAACCATAGGAAAAAAAAAAGTGAGAATGACACTACCATAGCCTGAGGGAATGCATCAAGGAAAGCAGTCTGGCTTTCAGGTGACATGAGAAACCAGAGGGCAGGTAGAGACTTTAAAAGGTGATGAAGGTGGAGGAAGCATGGGGATTGACTGAGCTTTCAGCAGTTGCAAAGGGAGCACAGGTTAGCAGAGATGCAAAGAGCAAATGCTGCTGTTCCTGTGTCTGTTCAGTTCTAAGCCCAGAGATGAAAATAACTGAGTAGATGGGAATTTAAGAATAAACAGGATTTTTAAGGAAGGGAAGAACAAACCCTGGGTTTGAATCACTTTTCAGAACCACTGTCACAGTGCTCCTCTGGGTCTAAAAGAAAGGAGCTTACAAGTGCCAAATTCAATTGGCTGGAGTGATTGTAGATGCTCAGCAAGCCACAGGTATCCATCAGAGAGAGGACAGCAGAGACACAGAGAGACATGAGAAAGCTTAGGAAAAACCAGGGCTCAGAGGTGTGAGCGACTGTCAGATGACTGGAGTGCAGCTTCCTCTTATAGCCATACCATCTGCATTTTCAGTCTGCTTAATATCTTTATGTTATCATTTGAAGAAAAACTTATACCTCTTAGATTACATTTCCATTCAGTGCCATTAATGTGTTTTGCTATGATATACAAGAATCCAAGGATTTTTTTTTTTTTAATGTGATTAATTCAGTAAGTAGACTTCTTAACTGAGCTGGTCTGAAATGGTCTTTTGGAAAGATTTCTGCAAATTCAGACTTGGACTCTGATGAAAACCTTCAAGTAAAATCTTGGCTTACCTCCACCTGAAGTCAGTGAAGCCAGGATCTTACCCTTAACATATTTTCCCCTTCAGTTATGCCTCTGCCCACTAATAAAATGAGTGGGATGTAATACATAGATCGGATATAGGCAACCCTCAGAAGAGGAACAAGAGCATCATCTCCCCCTTTGTAATAAGTGCCCTACCCACTAAATTTCACCATCATGTACATGGAGTCCATGCTGTCTCATACACAGAATCTCAAATTCTTGTTTGTACAGAGGGAGAGCAGGACCCCTTTCCACCTAGCTTCCAGCCTGGCCAGGGTGACACTCTCCAAGGAGAAAAGAGATCCCAGCCTGAACTCTCACACCCAGAGAAGACCATTGAAGGTCCATCTAGAACAGCATAAAAGGGAGCTGTGACTTCAACACATGCAGCTGTGTTTTATGAGTAAGGGGTGTCTGTCACTCCTTTTTACATGGCCCTGGTGTGGCAAGCTCCTCAGGATGGGAGGAGGAACATCTTGTTCTTGTATCCTAAATAGTTTTCTCCCAGAAATACAGCTCCATTGTCAACTCTGAGGTATCCCCAGCCATCATGAGAAGCACATTTTTAAACACCTGAGAAACTTTGAGCAAAAGATCAATGGACAGGTTCAGGATGAAAGTGTTTGTCTTCCATTCCTAGGTATCTTCTAAACCGTGTTTCATGCTATTTGATCTTTTCTTGGCTGTGTGGTCTTTCATCTGCCTGTGCCTCAGGTCTCCTGAGAAAAGCAGTTCTAGTACTTCCCTGGCTTCCAGCAAGGTAGTAAGAATAAAAAGATAATGAAGTATTCAGACTACTGTGTGGGGAGCCCAAAAGATATTTTAAATGCCTAAAGCGGGCTTCATCAGCAATGACAACAATAAGAGCCTGATTAGCTGAAAAGCCAGATTTCAAGCTGAAAGCCAGTGTGAGCTATGCACCTGTAAGGAGCGATCAGCAGTCATTTGTAAAATGAAGGTCACATATCACCAATCGATATTTTGTTTCACCATGAATAAGGACAAATATGAAACAGAAGACCTAAAACATGTTTAAATATTCTCGTGAAGATGCACACACAAACCCAGTCTCCAGTCCCATGCCGTGGAGCAAGGGCACTGAGCAATTTACTTGGTTTCTATAAAATATTCTGAAAATGCGTGTCAGGGCTGACAGCTGCAAGCAAAGAGAACAGAGCAGTTGGATATGTAAAGACAGGAGTTATAGAAGTGAAAAGAAGGTGGTAATGAGTCTGCCACTTAAGGTCAGGCTTCACTGAAATACAATTAGAGTGCTAAGCCTTCAGTTGAAAAAAAAAATTCAAACTGAGAAAGTGAGTGAAGGAAAGCTACTCTAGGGTTAGGCATGAGGAACAGGGGTCTTCTTGGAAAGCATTTCAAGATTTCAATCCATTTTTCAGGAAAGGAAACTTGGAAACTTAAACATATGCTGGATAGTTTGTTCCAAATTTGCTGGATACAAACCTGTATATGCCATGTGCAAACAGCAGGATGCAGTGAAATGGATGAAACATGCACAACAAATAACTTAGGTTATGTCCCAAAGGGGATGTTTTGGGGTTTTGTTTGGAGAGTCTTTACTGTCCACAGTGGGCTGCTCAGCAACTTGCACAGACAATATGTGATAGTGGATTAGACTCAGAAATTAAGATGCTTCAGTTATGGTTTACAACATTTCTGAAGGCATCAGGTTAAAAAAAATGGTGTGAGTGGACTGGAATGATCTGTAGTTCTCAACACTCAAAAATACCTTTAACCGTATGGACCCTATGACATTTAACATACATGCTTTGCAATATGTTTCATTTGCATAGAGAATGTATGAGAAGCCTGGCTGGGAGCAACTCATGGTTCATGCATTGCTCACTTAACAGAAAGGAGCAGAAGCACCTAGTTTGCATCGTGCACCCTCACGTCCTGGCAAGGAAAATCTGCTGGTAAAGGGGGAAGAGCCAGGGATATGTAGAAACGGGACCAGTCATTTGGGCTGTGTCACATGCATAAGACACAGGGAAAAACAGCTCCAGCTCAGAGAAGGAGCTGGTTGCATATACTGTGCCAGGTGACATTTTGCTCTCCCAAGCTTCTGGCACTGAAAGATATTCATATATTTACAACCTTTCTTAAGGTCGTCTCTGCTGTGTCTCCAGCTGAGCCACTAAATATTAATTGGACCTGCTTTCCAAAAATAAAAAGCAGAACCTCTAATTTACTTGTGTAATTAACACCTCCCACAAACCAGGTGTCCTCCTGAACCAGACCAAACCAGCCATTTGCACTTCACAATCCTGAAATATGCTATGTGCTTTTGAGGCAGACACACAGTTGCTTGTTCATTCTGCGTGCACAAGTGCACATAATTATTTTGGCAGAAAAAAGCCTTAAATACAACAGAAAATATGCCCTCCAGGTGATGTAGTTAAACCTTCCCACTCACCCAGGATAGTTCTCTTCAGTTTGGGTTTTGGTTTTGGTTTTTTGGGGTTTTTTTTTAAGCACTTTACCTAGATACATTTGAACATCTTGTCACAGGTCATTTTATTCAACAAGGCTCAATGCTGCTAAGTGTCTCAAAGAGCTCAAATTTTAACCCATAAAGAGCACGATCACTGGTCATATAAAAGCGCTTACATTGAAGAACTTTGGTTGCCACATGCTTAACCATATAATAAGCCTAACATTGCAATTAGCTCTGAAATTTAAGTTCAGTACCACCATTACTCATGTTAAGACAAGGTAAATATGTATTTAGTGATCACTGAGCTGTGCAGATTATTTGCAAATGATTAGGTGCTGATTTACCCAGATGAATAACATGCCTGCTCTTTAGTGAGGCTAAGGAATTCATGGAGTGAAAATTCACAGAACCCAAGGTCCTCATTGCTCAGCTGACATCTGAGCTCAGAGACACATAAGTTTTCAGTATCGTACGACCCAAAAAAACTAGTTTTGTTTTTGCATTTGGACTGAAGCATATCTATCTTGTCAGGACTTAGCTGGCTGGGATCCAGCGCATTCCTAAACCTTTGGGAAATCTGTAGTCTAAGCACTTCATCTTTATTGCCTTAGAAGCTCATTCTGACTGTCAGTCTCAAAGCTTACCTGCAATATAAGTGCTAGGCAAAAAAAAAAAAAAAATTTCCATTCCTTTGGAAAAGGTGACTCTGTAACAAATAAACATCAGAGCACTCACCTAGGAAATGGGGCACACAGACTCACTTCCTTCCTCTGAAAAGGCAGATTCAAAACTCCATCCTGGATTTCACCAGAAAATATCCAAATCATCAGGCTTGGACATACTTTGGTGGGGATGTGTTAAGAAAAAAAAAAAAAAGTTGAATGTCTCCTCAGTTACATGGACTCATCAAAGGTTTGTTGTGCTGCAGAGTTTGTACTCTGACTGCCATTAGGACGAGGGTGTCACCCAGGGAAGGTGCAGTTCTCAACTCCAGTCTCTGCAGCCAACATACAAGTTTGGGGAAGGGGAGAGGACTTCTTTGCTGATTCAGATTGCAACCAGGAGCTGAAAAATCACAGCCCAGGAGCTTTTTGGGCCCTGTTGCTAGAAAATGATCCTTCTCTCGCACACTCTTTTAACAACTCACCATTGTTTTCCCTAAGCAGCCACAGGTGGGTGACAGCTCCTTCTGCTAGGGAAGTCGTCATATCAGGCAGTTCCTGCTGACCCCCATGGCATTTCCAACCCCACAACACATCTGCCATGTATTTGCCAGTCTCTTTCTCCTAGCAAAAGCCACTCCAGGCCCTTGGGCTGGAAATCCAGATAAAGTTTCCTGGAGCACTACCTTCAAGTTGGCAAGAGTGCGTCAATGGCAAGATGCCATTTTGGATATCACACTTCAGTTTGTTGGAAATTTTCTGATCTAAACTAAACTCTACTGTCGGGACTGCGTATCCAATATTTGTTTTATCTAAAATGTCAGTGAGAGGGAATCCACAACCTTACCACCTCTGGTGAATGCTCCTATCACGTAAGATATATGTTCTCACCTCCAGTATCACACTAAATCCTTTGATCCTCTTTACAGCACCCTAAAAAATAGGGGCAAAGTGTGGTTTCCCCCTACCTCCTCCTATCCCCGAATAGCCCAGAGCATAGTGAATGAAGCACCAAGCTAACAGGAGTTTTGCCTACTTCAGGAAGATGGGGGAATGAAACCGAGACCTCTCACTGAACGCTTCCTACTTGGTTAGAAAAGCAGAGCAAGTCCTTCTCTGGTGAGAGGAGGTGGAGAGAAGAAGGGAGAAAGAAAAATTTACTTGCAGAACTGGCTGTGCATACTGAGCAGAGGAAGATGTCTTCTGGCAATGCTAAACAAGACACTTAAACTTCATCGCAAATCAAGATTGAGAGGACTACCGCTCTCCTCACCCTTCCTTAGTTTCTGGTGTCTTTAAATCTGGAGCATACTGTAAATCTTAGCTTCCTAATTCTCTACAGAAATTAAATCTAAAAGACGTTCTGGAATACCCAGCACAGGCTCAGAATCTTTTCTTTTCTTTTTTTTTTTCTTTTTCTTCCCGTCTAGACCTAAACCACTCAATGGTTTGTGAGGTTGAGTAGTATTGTAAAGTGTGTGCATGACAACACCCTCAACTGGCATGAATAAGCTTGATTAATTAACTTAATAGCAGATGTAGCAGTTTAACTATGTAAAGGTTTTATACCTTTAAAATGTGGCTTATAGGTTAATAGCTTTAGAAGTTTATTACTGTAATAACTTCAAAGTTTTTTTTTTCCTCCTCTACTATTTTCTTGATACTAGGATAGAAAAAAATCAAGTAAAGGTTTATTTCATTTGTATGTCTTGGAGGTGAGAATTTAATACACTTAACGGTATGTAACATATTCATTTCTTAAAGTGAGCACCATTTTGTTTAGGAAACCAAAAGTAAACTAACAATTGTAGGTATCATTAAACTCATGTTTATTCACAGATAAATGCTGTAGTCTATAAAAACTTTTTGGCACAAAACCGACTAAAATATAACTGAAAATTTAGCATCCCTCCCACCCCCCCAGAGATATCTGGTCCTTATGTCGCAGCTGAAATGAAAGACTGAAGCATCAGGTGGCAGAGGGGGGAGGTGTGTGGAGGCAGAAAGGAAGATACTAAACTGGAAAGATTCCATAGACAAATTTTTTTTTTTCTGAAATACTGTATTTACACAAAATTGGAGAGAGTACAAATACTTTACTAAGAAGACAAAACCATTATAGTACATTCAATTTAAACACAGGCAGAACTATAGATGCAAAACACAGAGGCCTAAGGTACTTGCATGGCAAAAAAAAAAAAAAAGCATCAGAATGGCCTCAGAGATTAAAAGCAGAAGATAAGAGAACATTGTATTTGTTACGCAGCATCACCTTTCCTTGACTTCAATGGGATTGCAATAAGGCGCTCTCCTTCCTCATTGTGGATGGTGCGAAAAACCATCTCTCTGCTGACTGCTCAACACTGATTTTACAAAACAGTTAAGCATGTACTTAATTTTCAGCATGGGAACAGAGCCGTTAACTTCAAAGGAAATTATATTTGTGCCTAATCGCATGTTTATATGCTTAGTTTGACCAGGAATAGCCTTCTCAATGCTTAATAGGATCAAGTCCATTGTTACATAAAAAATAAGTGTTCTTTACTCTCTTCTTTCTTTTTTTTTTCTTAAAATATATTTAAGAATTGCTTTAATTTTCCCCTTATGTACTCGATTAGAAAATAGAAGCTTATTGATTGCCATAGAATATTTTGATTCATATCTCATGTAATCAAAGGAATATTGTTCAAAAATAATTCCCACATTTTTCCAAAGCCTGTTTAGATTTAAAAATAAATAAAAGAGAAAAATACATATAATAATAATAAAGCAGCTTTGTGTTTCTGGGCATTTGGCACCAAGTCTGTTATACTATCTCTCAGACATCTCTTGGTATCAATTAAAATCACCAGATTAATTGATCATTATAAAAGAAAAAATTGTACAATATTATTACAACCCACAAAATATAGCCAATGCATGAAATATTTTACACATTATATATCCCTTAAAAAGAATGAATATATTTTAGCCTGTTCTTTGAAAACAGATAGCTTCTGAAGTAATATATCTTAAACACAGTGGTATCTGTCACTTCTACTGTCTAGCTGATTTTTTTTTTCTGAATAAAAGCTTGCTTGAATAGGACTACTAGCTCAGTGATGGAACTACAGTGCTATTTAACTAAATTCCATATATGTCTTCATTACTGTTGCTGCAATTATTGTAATCACATACCATTGAAGTGCTAAATATTAGTAACTCAGATATGTGGACTTTGGTTATGCTTGATAGAATACTGGCATATCAAATATATGTACCACTTCCTAAAGGCTATGTTACAATCATGATGCCTAGTAATAAATAATAATAATAACAATCTCAGATTCAAAGTGCTGACCCATATCATTCACTTGAGGCACCAATACAATAAATCAATAAATTAAAAGACTTATTTGTAATATTCAAAACTAACGGAGCAAATACAGGGCTGCCAAGTTACATGTGCAGCACGGCGGACTCTGAACCTCTCCTTCCATCCTGGGGATTCCTGTGGTCCCAGAAGATGCTGGAATACCACGTCTGATGTGGGACGCTCCAAAACATACCAAGTCTTCAGAAATGCAATGTTAAAAGCTCTCTAAGCTTCTCTAAAGCCTCCAAAGGCTCTCTTAAACTACTCAAGCCTACTCCATTCACTCAGGGACAAGGCTTTGCCATATATTGTACTTGGCTGCAGACCAGGGAAGAGCCTTTCATGGAAGTCCACAATGAAATGCATCGCATTAATGCAGCTTTCACACCCTGGAGACGCTGTCACCACTGTCACCACAAGAGGGAAAAGGCAGCTTTCCAGCAGCAGCAAACACCTGTCTCACTCAAAGGGGAATGCTTTTCATGTTGTTAGTTTGTTCTGTGCAAGCAGTAATCGTTTTCAGTGTCAAGAGAGCTGTTGTACCCCGAGGACGGATACAGGTCCCTCTTAAGTATCCTATTGACGATGTTGATCAGAACTTTTTTGTACTGTTGACGTAAAAGTGAGTAAACAAATGGATCTGATGCAGCCTTACTGTAGGTGAGGCACTTGCTTATAATTCCCCAGTAGTAATTTATGGTAACAAAAGGAAGAAGCTCTATCAACCTGTTAAACATCAAAGAGAGATGGAAACACTTGAGCGTTATATTCACACTGAGCCCAGCGCTGAACTCATGCTTCATGAAACATGAAAGTAACACTTATTTTCTTACAGTACACGATCTCTGCAGGAGAAGGGCCCTGTGCTTAGTTACTCCTTGAATTCAATAAAGGCAAAGGGAACTTTCCTAGCAAGGCCACTGGGAGACAACAATCATTCCCTCTATGGAAAGAGAGAAAAAGTGTGTTTTCAATGTTAATACTCCCATACATCAGAGATAAGAAAGTGCTGCAGATTATTGCTCACTTTCTGAATTTAGAGAGTTGTGCTGGTAAGTGGTCAAAATCTTGGTGACATAATTGACTACCCCTCTCCCATGGCAAGCTTGAGATAGCCACATGTGACCTGGGGCATCCAGGCTCACTCAGCTCAGTTGCCTAAGTACAGCTCTCCAGTGACACTTGAGGCATAACCCCCTTCGCATCAGGCTGCTGCTCCTGGAAGTTGTGGGTCTCCTCTAGGACCTGTGTCGTATCTGCCAACCTATGTAAAGGTTTTGGATACTGTGCAGCATCTCAAGTGACACCAGAAATGTGGTCTAGATCACTGAATCCACCCCAGATACAGAACAGTGAACCTGCATTACACCACTGTTGTGAATTATCACATAGGCAAAGAGGATTCATGTTTAAGTGTTGTAGTATGAAGAACAACATGGCAGTGTCACAGAGAGATTTGGGTGGCACCTGCAATCCCATAGTATGCTTAGGAGCACAACTGCATCTACTTACCTGTGAAAGTTTCTGTATGCACTTGGCTGACCGCTAGTTTGGCCAAAGAAAACAAGGAGACAACACTTTTATCATCATTATATGAGCAGCCAGCTGTCTCCAGACCTGTGTCTCCTGGTCTGTGCTTCACGGATGATTAGTGGCCTCAGCACCTCAGTTGAGATGGGTGTATTAATCATGGGTGCAGAAACTGCAACTAAGTTAAACAATTTTTTCCACAGAAGTGAGAGCAAACCTTCAGACTATTCCAGCAAATGTCTGTCATGCAGCTCATCTGCAGTGGGCAAACTCTCCAGGAAGGTGGAAAGAACAGGGTGAGAGGTTTTCATTATCTGTACATCTTTTGTGAAAACTTTTGCAGGAGCAAGAATATACTATTTTGCTATATTCATTTCAGAAGAAAACAAAAGTACCATGAGATAAAATAGCCCTTTTCTGTACCCTAAAACATCACTGTTTGAAGATGTAAGATCAGAAGTTTTCTCGAGGTTTTCCTCAAGAACCTTTTGGCCTCTTTCCAAAGTGCAGAGATTTCAACTTGCAGGGTGTTGACTTTTGAAGCTATTCTGATCTCTCTGCATAGAAAAGCTGACTTACCACCACTAGGACTGAACATTGCAACAAGGAGTTGAACTCTGACAGGAATATTTCTCATTTGTATGCGTAAAAGTGAAGTAATTCCTACAGCAAGTGCATTTAAAAACCAGATGACTTCTGTTTGAGTCTGCTTGGAAAAAAATCCGGTAAATTCAAAACAGAGAGAACAGGAAGACACAAAATGTGAGGAATAAAAAAAATGTACCAGACACAACATGTGAGAAATAAATAAATGTACAATAAATGACACTTGCTGCATGGTTGCTTAGGTTTATCCCATCCTGTATATCATCCTAATACAAGGAATATACCTTTTATACTTACACAATTGATGTTTTTATAAAGACACTAAATAAGAAAAGTAAGGTATCTCTCAGTTATGAAAATGGATGTATTACTATGTGTTCCCTTTAATATATTATGAGCCCAAATATAATTGCACTGAAGCCAACAGAAGAAAAATTACACAGATTTTAATAAGATAAAGGGCCTGACCAAATCAAGTCAGCCTTAGAAATATCCATCTGAAAGCATCTTAGTATCATTTTCTTGTTTTCAGTGCTGTTACAAAAAAAAATTAAATTCATCTGTCGGCTCTTAGTGAACAGACGAATATATTGCTAATGATCATAATCTCATTCACGTTTCTGAAACGAGGAGCAAATACTGAGCTCACAACACAACCTGAGTCACCAGGCCAAAGAGCAAGAAAACAGGGGGGGAGATCTCTCCCATTGCCTCCATAGAGATTGCTTCAGTGCCACCCCCCTAAAAACCAGAATGCAGGAAGAATGGAGCAATGGGCATGGCAGCAAGTCCTCCAACCTCACCTCCACCATTTATCCAGTGCTGCCTGGACACTGTCTTGCCTTTGGGGCAAAGAGCCTTTGAGGATGTCCTCCCCAAATACTTCCCATTTTGCTGTCACTGAACCACCTCGGTCCTTGTGCTGAGACAGAAGCTGTACCTTGACACACACATTTATATAAACCAACCCTCAGTCTTCTCTCTAGTAACACATGAGATACCAGTTTGCCACACATAGAAAACGCACCATCTCGCATTTGCCAAATGCAAGGTCTGAAGATGGAAGTCACTTTTATTTTAGAAGTTTATGAGAAATATCTCCACCCTGAAAAATGTGGCAATGCTGGAATTTGCTGAGCTTGGTAATGTTCAGATGGAAAGAACATGGCAAAATCCACTTTGCTCAATATAATTATATCCTGATTATGGCAAAAGTGAATAGAAAATGACTCAGAATGTACTGAACAGTGATCAATTAACCTTTTAACTCTGTGATGTAATGTTAATATTTCTAATAATCCTTTCAACTGCAGAAAAAAAATGCAGTTATCCAGGCGATCAATCAGGAATCCTTTTCAAGGATTCACTGAAAGAAATGTCATCCTAAAGGTTAAAAAACATTGTCATTTTTGTGCACTGGCCTCAATCTGTCCCCCTACTCATGTAAGAAAAAGGCAATGACAGTGATCTTAAGTGGCCTATATATATGTGCCCTAAAGCTGGCCAGTTTCTGTAAGTTGGTGTGGCTGCAGACCCTGGCAGCTTGGCAGCAACCTTGAGGAAGCACTCACCAGCATGGTTTTGCAAAGACTAGTGCACCTTCCTCGACAGAACTCAGTTCTCTTCAAGTGTGACTTGAACACACTGTAAAGTGGGAAATATTTTTAAAAATCACTAGTGAAGGATGTAGCTCATTTCAGTTTGGAGATGAGGGGCTAAATCCTGAGGTGCTGCAATTCAGTAGAGTTACATTGGCTTCCAGCTCGCTGATCTATGCAAGATTTAAAAATAATAACCATATGTTGTATAAAGACTATGCAAGTACGGAATGAGAATGATACATGACTACTTAAAAAGGTGCAAACTACCCGGGGTGGATGCCGTGATTCTGACCAATTAAAAAGCATAGTGTTTCCTATACATTTTAAAAGTCTAATTCTTGGTTTTCCTGGGAGGTAACTCTCACACCTCATCACAAGGCCATGTTGCACCATTAGCAATATATTTACAGACATTAATGTTTCCAGACACAAAGCTTATCTGACAAATTATCAGCCTGGATAAATTTAAATTATGTCACCTCAGCTTCCAAAAGCAGCAAGTTTGGCCTTATGCCTTTAAAAAAAAAAAAGGACCTGAGCTAATCAGGAAAAGCTGTCTGCTTTCCTCTCTATTGCTTGGGTTGTGCTAATAAGGAAGGGTGGTGAGTCTTTAAAACCGCTTTCATCTCCCGCTGGCATGTAATTAATTCCTGGTACTTGTCCTAAAAGCCTCTTGCTGTTGGCAGGGGCGCCCAGACCTGGCTGCAATGAGGAAAGGAGAGCCAGAGGCTGCCGAGGCTTCGCCCAGCGGCTGGGGGTGCGGGCAGGGTCGGCGTGTGCGTGTGCGTGGGTGTGAGCGTGAGTGTGTGTGCGTGTGCGCGCTGCCCCTCAAAACCCGCCCCGGGTCTCCCTCAGGCTCTCGTACCCCAAAATTAGCTGTAGCCCCTCCCCTGGCACCTGCGCATCAGAGGGCATACCGGTCCCGGAGAGTCCCCCACCCCAATAGGAATACTAACCTGGTGATAATGTAAGGACCAAAACAGATCACGAACGACCCTATAAAAACACTGATTTTCTTGGTAGCCCGCTGCCTCCTCCGTTTCTGCTCATTAAGACAGCGCTGCTTCACACTGCAAAGGGAAAAGAGCAGTCGGTGGATTAAGGCAAGAAGCGAGGAGGCGAGATGTGAGCCCAGGGGAGAAGGGAAGGACTCGCTCCCGGCCCGAGAGCCCCTGCCCGGGGGAGTGAGGGCAGGGCAGCCCCTGTGCCGGCCCGGGAGGGTGACAGTCCCCGGGGGAAGGGAGGGCAGCCCCGGCCCCGGAGGGTGGTAGCCCCTGGGGGAGGGGAGGGCAGCCCCGGCCCCGCCGAGTCTGGGGACGATCGCACTCACCAAAGCAGCGGCTCCCTGTTAAAGGGAGCTCGGGCAAGTGGGAGCATCCGGCGAGGGCGACTAGCATTTAAACAAAGCAAGCTACAAATGCACAAGCCACCGTCTTCTGGCACTATAAGCAACGTCTGAAACTAGATTCAGAAGCGTTCGCCATGTGGCCGGGGCAGGCAGGATCGCAGGAAAGGGTGCTGGGGAGGCAGGACATCCTCTCCGCCCGGGGTACCTACCGCAAGAGCCCCGGGGCTGTGAATTCGAACACGCACGCATTACCTGGGGTGGATATCCACCAGCAAAACCAGAGTCTGCATGGTAATAATGTCTATCCGCTTGCAGTGGAATCGGGCAACTTTCAACACCTTTAAATAGGTGAAACACAAGATCACCAGCGACAGCATGAAACTGGTGGAGTGAAAGACGATGGTGAACACTGTAAACCTTCTCCGCTCCGTCTCTTCCTTGAGGTGCAAGGTGCAAGAGGCATAAACGCTGCTGTAATCTACCCACGAGTAAAACAAGGATACCAAGGGGAATGTGAGGGAGTGGAGCCACGAGTAGCCCATCAGTATCACAGCGTCCTTATACCGCATCTTGCTGGTGTAGCTTAAGGGGAACACCACGGCAATCCATTTGTCGATGCTGAGTGCTGCCATGCTCAGCATCGTGTTGGAAGTCAGGAAAGTTTCCAGGAAACCCACCGCTTTGCAGACGCAGTCCCCGAGGGGTTGCTGGTTCCTCAGGATGCCCAGCAGGGTAAAAGGCATGTTCAGGACGGTGAGGAGCAGGTTGCAAAAGGATAAGTTCACCAGGAAAACCCCGGCGACCTGCTTGCGGATCTCCGTACTGTAGACGAAGCATAGCAGCACCAGGAGGTTGGAGAGCAGAGAAACAACCAGCACCAGCACGAGGAGCAACGCCAGCAGCACGCCTGCCAAGTCCATCTCTCAGCGGGTCGCCTGGAGCGGGCGAGGGCAGGAGGAAGGGGGCAGCCGAGCCGGCACCGCAGCTTCGCCTGCCGCCGCCCGCGGCCGCCCGCGCATGTTGCCGGGGGGCAGGGGGCCGGGGGAGCGGGGAGCAGAGCCGGGGGCAGCGGGGTGCAGGGAGAGGAGCAGGGGGCGGGGAGCAGAGCCGAAGGTGCAGAGAGAGGGGCGAGGGGAGCGGGGCTGGGTGGCCGGCCGAGGCAGAGGGAAGAGGACCCGCGGGGCTGAGGGGCCGGGGTTCCCTGATAGCGGTGCCAGGCAGCGGGGGAGCGGGGTCCGGGAGGAATGGGGCCGGAGCCGAGGGTAGGGGCGCCGGGGCACCCGGCGACCGGAGCCGAAGGTAGGGGGGAGGTCGCGGCACCCGGGAATCGGAGCCGGAGCTAGAGGGTCCGGGGCGGCCGGGGACGGGAGCCGGCGCTAGCGGGGCCGGGAGTAGAGGGGCCCGAAGCCAGGGAAGCGGGGGCCGGGGGGAGCGGGGAGCCGGGGGGGAGCGGGGGGAGCCGGGGGGGAGCGGGGGGGAGCCGGGGGGGAGCCGGGGCCGGAGCCGGCGGCGCGGTGCTCGCTGCGCGCTGTCCGCGGTGCTGAAGCGGGCGCTGCCCCGACGGCCGCGCCGCCCTCCCTTCAGGCCGCGGTCCGCGGTCCCCCCTGCGCCGGCGGCCTCTCCATGGCCCGCCGCGGCTCCCCCCTCCGCCGGGCGCACGGCCTCCTTCAGGCACTGAGCATCTTCCCCCGGTGCCCAGCCCCTGAAATACTCCAGCCGCGGAGCCTCCCGCGGCGACTCATGCGCAGACGAGCGGCTGCGAGGCACAGGCTCAGCCAGGGATCGCGGAGTCGGTGTGATCCACTCCCGGACCGCAGGCGAGAGCAACAGGAAGCCCAACTTTCCACTAATGCGCAGTTGAGGAAGGATCAGACCTGGCGACGAGTTGCTGGTAGTTTAATCCCTGCGCTGTGGTCAGGCACCCTGAGCGCATTGGTTGCATCCAGCATTCCTGGAACCTGTCGAAAAGCTAGCGTCTGTGCTCCTTAGAAGGTTCCCCCCCCCTCCATCTGAGGGATTACTTGCTCTTTTTCCCCCTTTTATTTCATAGCGCCTAAAGGAGCTATGGTTGCCCTCTGGGTATTCAACACTGTCCCCATCGGCCAGCAATGAGGGATGTTGCTTGGTTAGAGACTTTACTTTGGCTGCTTGGACTCACATTTTTAAAGCCCCAGCTGGCTGAACAGGTGCCCATATTAGGGTGGCGCTGGCACATTCCATGGAAAACTAAAGTATCTCTCTTACTATTTTCCATTTACACTGTTAACACAACAATGCGACGGGAAGAAAGGTTCTTTCAGTTATCACATTGTGGCAAAAGCTGAAAAGGCAGACATGAAAGAGGCCAGAAATTTTCCCTCTGCACCTGTCAGGAAAGTGGATTGCACAGTTAATTCCCAAAGATGCCATAAATCTTCGTCTTAGATTTAAAAAAAAAAAAAAGAAATATAAAAGAAAAAAAGAGGGAGTAAGTTTTGGTGCATCAAAACACTGGTACGAAAAAAAGCTGCCATGTCTAATCACTGTCACATTTTACAGCTGATTGCCAGAAATGACATGAAGAAAAAGGAGAAGAAAAGGTAGCTTTCCTGCTCTCCGAAATGACTATTAATATCCTAAGGAAATGCTGTATTGTATATATTGTCCCTACAACGTAGCCTTGTCACGCAAGTGTGACCACTGTGTGAATAACTGCACATAAAACTGCTTGAAAGAGCCTGAAGGCAATGTTGTTGTTGTTTTTTTCCAACAGCAGTTACAAGTTTTGGATCAGGCCCTGATTGAAAAGCTTGCTATGGTAAGTTATATGTCTTAAGAAAAAAGCAACAAGACATGAGATGTGTTATTTGGAAGAGAACCAGTATTGTATTATTCCTCAGGATGGAAAGAAAATGAATGTTTTCTTTGATCAGAAAGCTGTCATTTCCAAAGTTAAAAAAGAGCAGATACATTTGACAGTGCTTATGCTTGACAAACAAAAATCCAATATGTATCTGTGTAAGCATTTGAGAAAAAAAAATCTATAAAAGCATGACAATACCAATTCTCTCAGAGTTCAGTTGTTGCATTTCTATCATCAGGGAACCGACACTGCAGAGCCAACGCTGCACAGAGGCTTGGGAAGAACTGAACTGTCGTGGGAGAAGCTGGCTGTATCCACGCAGAGAGAGGTTCTGCAATTACTCCCTCTCTCACAGCAGCAATTCTTAAGGTTCCTACTAGTCAGAACCCATCTATGACCTACCTTTCATTTAATAGTATCACAAGGTTATGGAGCTTTTATGTTAGCCATCTGGGATTAGAGGCTGTCTCTGTAGTGATGTCAGGTGGGATAGAATGCTATTTTATATCATCACAGAGACAACCTAGCTGTGCTGTTCTCTTACTGTGATAGCTACTTGAGAAGCTATTTCCTGTTGGATCCAGACAGAAGGCAACTTCTGTCTCTTTCTTTCTCTCTCTCTTCTACACATACACACATAATTTCTCTCATACAGCCTTCTCAAATGAAAAGTGAATTGTTTCTGAAAACTAATGGAGAAAGAACACATCAAAATAAGACAAGAAAAAAAAAAAAGGTGGCAAGTAGCAGAAAGCCAGGAAAAAATGATTCTGTTTTTTCACATGGACAGTGAGTTTTATGGCCCCCTGCAACAATATCCTGTGCTCAAAGAATCCAGTAGGGATGATGATGTTAGATTTCCCCCTTTGTTCTCAGTGGACCTTTGTCAACATGACAAGTTAACCATATGCATAACTTCCTGTGGGATGTGGGTCCTCTGCTGAGCCTTTTCCATTTACAGGCAGCAAGCCATAACACTTCATACCGGCCACCTTCCAGTCTCATGTTCAAATGCCCATTTACAGTTTACGAGGCCGAAAACAGTCACCTGTGTGAGACCAGAAGGCTTGAACTTGCCACTGTGGGTTTGCAAAAGTAGGCATCTGCCACCTTAGCCCCTGAAAACACATATACTCATGCTACCTTTTTGCATATAAGCAGACACATGTAAATCACTGCGAATGCTCACAACAGTCATACTAAACACACATATTTTCCCAATCAAGATCTTACTGTATTTAATTTCATAATCAAGGATGCTGTCTTGATTGAAACTGGGGACTGTGGAGACTGCTGCAATACAAATAAGAAACAGAAAAAAAAAGAGGTGCTTGTCATTAATTATCCTTTAATAGACATAGACTATTCAGTTCGCACAGATTAGGTAAGTACTTGAGACTTTTATTCTAATAGCTGCATCATTCATTAAATCTACACATTCATCTGTTCTAAAGATTGACCACAACTTATCGGATGTAGTGGTTAATGGACTGTATTCATTGGAAAGGAATAGTGGAGGATTCAAATTCCCTCTTAGTTTCACTCCAGGAGAGATGTATTTCAATGTAGATCACAATTGAGCATAATTCAGCTCTAATCAATGTATTCTGCAATGGCTAGGAACACATTTAATTTGGTTCTAATTTTAAGAAAACACCATGAAGGAAGGAGATCTCAAACAAATTATATCAAATAATTTGCAAGTACAGAGAAAAGCAACCCTTTCCTCCAGATTCTCTTATGATAGTTAAAGAGAGGGAAATTAAATTATATTAACCAATATGGGGGGAAATGGAATGACTCATGGAACTGATGTTAAGAACAAAGCTTTTCACTTCTAGGCCACTTGCTAAAAAGTGACCCATTTCAAATGTGAACAAGAATGGTTCATACCCATGAGATTTTTCGGTATGCTCTGCAAACAGCTGTGGTACTCATAATTCCCGATAAGCACGTGAAAATATCTTCTCACCACCACAACGGCAGTAGGTGTGTTACTGTTGTCGCATTAGTTTCAGTTCATTAAGTTTGGTGAAGATAGAGTCCTTCAGTCCATCGAGATTCAGCAGCAAATTTTTTTTTTTATTCTCTCGTTCTTTTCAGAATCCTGCTTTATTATGATTTGAACTATAAGGTCTTTGAGCAAGCAGGGCATCCTTACTGCTAGACTAACACAGCTTTTATTCATTCTGGAACAATAAGACAAATAAGCAAGTAGATAGTAGTAGCGTAATAACTGACATGCTGTTAGTCTCTTCAGAAAAGACGCGAGGCCTGACTCATCAGTCTAATACAATTCTGCAAAACTGTTCCCGTGGCAGAATTCCAGTGGGCATATTTAGGACCTGTGGAATAGCTTTGTCATAAAGATCTTCCTAAAATGGAATAAAACCAAACTGAAAGGTCTAGATATTCCTCCTGTAGACCTTACTTTGCAGGGTAAAAATTGGAGAAGTAAAAAGCATGTGTATTTCTCATAACTACCTGGGAAGGGAGAAGAGCAAAAGAAACATGAAGCTCAACCATGCAGCAGTTCTGCTGACTGAAATTACTTCAAAATTGCTTAAACATTGTAATGAAGAATCTCATAGTTCAACAGATAATCTTGCAGTTGCAGTAAAACTATACTTGCAAAAATGTTTTGACTCATGTTTGTGTTTATGCAAACTAGAGATATTCCTACAGTCTACAAAAATCGATCTCAAAATAATTCAAGCAGAAAATATTTTATTTTGGAGGATGGAGCTGAAGTTTGAAGAAACAGGTAAAAATACCACAAGAACAACTGGTGGGACCACACCTTGAATACTGTGTTCAGTTTTGTGCCCCTCACTACAAGAAAGATATGGAGGTGCTGGAGTGCATTCAAAGAAGGATCTAAGAGCAAGTCCTATGAGGATCAGCTAAGAGAACTGGGGTTGTTTAGTTTGGAGAAGAGGAGGCTGAGGGGAGACCTCATCGTGCTCTACAACTACCTGAAAGGAGGTTGTAGCGAGGTGGGTGTTGGTCTCTTCTCCCAAGTAACTAGCAATAGGACGAGAGGAAATGACCCCAAGTTGCGCCAAGGGAGGTTTAGATTGGACATTAGGAAAAATTTCTTCACTGAAAGGGTGGTCAGGCCTTGGAACAGGCTGCCCAGGGAACTAGTTAAGTCACCATCCCTGGAAGTATTTAAAAGATGTGTCGACGTGGCACTTAGGGACATGGTTTAGTGGTGGACTTGGCAGTGTTAGATTTACGGTTGGACTCAATGATCTTAAAGGTCTTTTCCAACCTAAATGATTCTATGATTCTATTCTTGATGTTTCTTAATGGAAGTGGAAGTGCACAGATACAGTAAAATATTCACAGAATTCAAAACAATTTCAGCTAAGATACAATTCTAAAAATGGATATGTATGGACATGTGTCAATGCTTCCTCTTTCTCCCACCAATTCATTTTGTCTTCCTCTTCCACAACACAAGGCAGCAGGCAGAACCAGAATTCTAGGTTGCAAGACTCAGCTTTGGAATAAAGCTGACCAGATTTACCTCGGGTACAATGCAAAAATGTGAATGCAAAAATATGCTATTCTACTGAGCAACAAAATATATTGATTTCAGCAAAGTTTGTGTCAGGAGGTAAACAAACACTAACTAGCTTTTACACCCAATAGCTTTACGGCTATAATGCAGGTCTGAAATATTAATGGAGGAATGCTGTTCCCTCAAGCAGATGGCGCAAGAACTTGAATCTCTGTCTTCCATAACTCAGTGTCAAGTTCTTCAAAATACCTGGACTATGCCAGTTCTTTCCTCAGATTATTTCTACAACAGAGTTACTCCTGATTTAAAGGAATATTCAGGACTTGGGCCATAACCAGAATTTTTCATTTTACAAAGGTACAATTCTTCTGCAGTCTTGAGGAAAAAAAAAAAAAACAGTGTGTGGAGTCCTATTGAATCCCAATATAAAAGCACATGTAGCTTCCTTCCATTTTCATCTATTTTGTCCACTTCTTAAGGCTTTGGTATATCAATAGATTTTAACCTGACAGGAATAAAGATTAAAGTACTTTTTTTTTTTTGCTATTTTCCACAGTGCCTCACAAACACAATGGTTCATACTAGCAGTGCTGTACTACACCAGCTTGTTATAAAACTTATCAAAGCTGCAGGCATGTGGATGAAATTCCCAGGAGTCTTATACTGGCATTTTCAACAAATGTGACAATGTTTAGCACTCCCAGGGGCCAGCAAATATTAAATGGCATTTTTCAGAAACTGCTGAGGCAATTTATTTACTGTTGCAGTGAAATTCCAGGAGCCAACATATGAAAAAAACAGCATGTGTTCTTATGCTGTACTGTAGAACTTCTTTTCCTGACTTACTTGCTCAAATCCTCCCCCCCCCCCTTACACAGACAGTTTGATTCTGCTTTCCTTGAGTCAGTGCAAACCCAAGATAAGTCCCTTAAAGCCACTGGGAAAACCAACACAGTGGAAATGAAAGTGGTCAAATATAAGGCTGCAGAAACAGTATGAAGCTTCTATGATGGGAGCCATTTTGGTTATAGTTATTAGTTATATAGAACACTCTCGGCAAGCACATAAAAAAAAAATTAACCCCACCTTGTGCAGTGGAAGGGCTGATCTGACAGAGATCACTGCTGAGCTGCTCAGGGACAGAGATGTGCAAAGCCCTTTGGATGGCTGTAGAGGAAGGAGTGCATGCACACAGCCGAGAGCTCTCTCCTAAGCTGTTTGCTCAGGAGCACTTTATGCAGATGCTGAACCAAAGGAACAGAGAGAGCTTGGCTTGCGGGATGGACAAGTCGCCATGGGTTGAACTCAGACATGACCAGAGCAGCTGCAGCGGGGCAAATTGCTCTGGCATTATGGCACAGTGCCTCTCGGCTCTGCAAATCCCCTCCTATGGGATGGACATAACTTATCTCCTCATGGACATGCAGCAGACCAGTCCCCATAATTCAGGGCAACAGCCCTGTGTTGTACAGAGTTGACCCTGCTTCCCCTGGCCCAGCCCTTTAACCTTCACGTATTAATCTGTGTGCGGCACGTTCTTGCTTGAATACCTTAAGCAATAGTTTGCCTTTCCCTAAGCTATCACTGCAGAGAAGTTTCTTCACACCCCCGCTAACAGGTACAGCTTCTATTGGTGAAGGTAATCAACTGGCACCATCTGCTTCGACGAATAAATAGCAAGATATTTTCTACAGCAATTCTGTAATATCTAGGTACTGTCCTCTCATCACACCCATCCCTTTCCCCTGCCTATCCACCCATCCACCCACACCCACATCCATCCGCAGGAACATGTTCTTGCAGAAAAAACTCTGGCTCAGAAGCAACTTCACTCTAAGAAATTGAATTGGCAGGTAATAAATAGGCCTGTACTATGCTGCTTTCATAAAAACCCTCTCTGGGGCTAAGACATTTAAATGTGAACACAGGTTATTGTGCATGCACAGCTATTCCAGAGTCTCTATTATCACGCACCTTTCACTGCGTGATAATAGAGTGTATTAAAAAAAAACCAACATGAAAAAGCCCCCTTTTCATTAGGGTAAAGAAAGAAAATCAAGGTACTGCCAGGACAAAATTGACACTGTATAATGCAAACTCTGCGCACTGGCATAGCAGGGGTTCCCACAGTAAGTGATGTTGCTTAGAAACAATAATAACATGTAGCCCCAAATCATCCCCTCCGATTATGCAGGAAGAGAGCCTCAGTCTCCCACCAGAAGCATAGAAGTGAAGAATATCGCACCCCTCCATGGGTCTCACTCTCACCCTTACTTGGGAAGGGCTTTCATCTGGAGAACGTGGGATAAGTCAGTCCCCAGTTCTGTCAGGAACACTGCCACAAACAAATGCTGTCAAAGTCAATAAGATCTTCAGAAATGCACAGGAATGGGGAACTGAAGCACAAGCTGGGAATGATGGCCCTTTAAAGCCATTCCCCTCACCCAGCTCCACACCTACCTTTGCCCACCTATGTAGAAGGCCACAGGCTATCTTCCCCAATACACTATGGTGGAATAACCTTGCCCTGATCTCTCCCGTGTCTGTGGTCACAGGGACTTGAGTAACCCTTGGACTGGACTCTTGCTTGTTTCCCACATAACATTTTTGCGTGTTGCTTCCTCAAACTTTGGTCCTGAGGGAGGATGGTGGGCATGTACGTCTTTCACAGGTAGTGAAAGAAGAGATGTCACCTGCTCCTTCTCTCCACAAGGGCTCTGCGAGATTATCTACAGCTGAAGCTCTCTGTTGTACCTGGCTGAGCACAGCCACCCAAAAGTACCAGCAAACTTACCCTGCTCTGTCTGACCTTCACTTAGAAGCCCAGTGCAAATCAATTATTCTCAGACCAACATTTTTTCCTCCTTATGTTGATGAGGTCCCTTGAGTTTTGTAACCTCTGCAATTTCTTTGGAGGTCCGTTAAAAATTATTAATTTATTCTGAATTTAGAATTCTTATTTTTGATAATTATGTTCATTTTTGTGCCTCTTAAGGTCATTTAGGGTTTTGTCTCTTTCCTGGATAATTGTTTTCATTAACATAGCAGTAGCCTTGGAAACAGCTAAGCAGAGATTTGTACCCATCATCTAGCTTTATGTAATGAGTTAAGCAAGTAAAAATACACTGGTCTGTTGTCGTACACAGACCAGTTCTGGGCAACTGCTGTCTAGAGCTGCTGTGAGCTCTCCCTGCCACTCCAATACAGGCCCAGCTGCTGGTACTTTTGACACAGCAACTTCAAAAATAAAAGGAAAAGGCATCTGAAAAATGCCTTTATTCCTCACAAAAAAGTGTTCCAGAGTTGGGAAAGCTCTCTCACTAGCTGGGCTAATTCAGGTGTAAATCTAGGATAGGAAAACCTTGGGTTAAATTCCCTAATTTGCCCGAGTAATCTGGGGTAAAAAATATGCCTTGTTTTAACCCAAATAGGGGTCTGAGCCTGCAGAGGTCAGTAACCAAATTGCTGGGTAACAGAAGTCAGCCATTTCTTGTCTACGGTTTAGTGAAACATTTGGAAAGCTTTTATTTTGTTCTGACATTGAAGAGAAACAAATTTAACATCCTGAAATGTCTCACAAAATTGTTTTCTGTCCATTCCTGATTAGCACCCATCAGTTGTACCCTCGTTATCTTGTATTTTTTTATCCATCCTTACCCAAGCTCCCACTCCTCTCACTTACTTGCACAATTTGCTGTGTCCCATCTCATATTAACATCATCAAATCTATGTGCAGGAGAGATCAAAATCGCTGTCTTTTAGTCTCTGCCTATATGCCACTCTGCTAGGGGCCCCTATACATTAACCTTATAGAAATAGTAAATAATTATACTTCTCAGTGCTATTCAAGCAACATGTGAAATGCGCAAATTCCTTAAAAATCGTCTTCTGTGAGCATGAGATATTGTCATCTTTGGTTATGTGCCTGATCATTCAGGGTCAGTGATGGGAAGGAGGCACCGTACCTGGTGAGAAATGTGCCAGCTTTTGCTCGGAGCAGGAGCAGGTGGCACCCCGCTTGCTGGAGCTCAGTCATTAACCTTTGAGCGCTGCATTGGGTGGAGGGCAGGGAAGGACCTCAGACACGAGTCATGGTGGACTGGGAGTAAACTACGTGAAGTACAGGCTCTGCTGCAGAAGAGTAATCACCAACCATGACAGTATATCAACATAACCGATTGCTGGCCTCAGTAACCAGGACATTTATGAGCAGCATTTCTCATTGTTTATGAATGGATATATCTAGTAAAAATGTGCCAGGAACAGCTCTTCAAGCTCATTTTATAAAATCCTCCACGTTCTTTGAGATTCTGTATGTGCTATTCCTTTCCATTATATTGCATAATTATATTTGAAAACAAGGCGTTTGCTAACTTTAAATGGGTTTATGCATAACAGCTTAAAAGACAGTATTGACTTGAAAGTTGTGTTGGTTTTTTTAATTAGCTAATGTTAAAAATCAATGATCAAGGTATATTTAGAGGATTTATAGATCATAAAACCAAATAAAGGGAACAGCTGTGATAATTTATTCTGACATTCTGTCAAAAATGGCTATGATATTATCTTGTTTGGACTACAGCATAAATAAAAATTCAATCTTGATGATAGAAAAGTCTTATGCCGGGAATGTATTGCAGGTAATCTACCAAATTTGTCCTGGCTGATTGCTCTCACTGTTGAAAAAGGTATGGCTCATTTCTGAACTGCATGTGTTCAGCTTTAGCTTCAGCCAGGGGATTGCTTTTACATTTCTTCACCAGATTAAAGAGTCAGTTACCTAAATTCTGCTTCTGTAAACTAACAGATTAAGTTCACCAATTTCCAGTCCTTAATTTGAGCCCTCTCCAGCTGAACATGATCTTTCACAGTGGAAATCACAATTAAGCACAGATGGGCTCACAACAGGTAATACCCACCACGCTGATTATGGAGATACTCTGTTATATGCTGAAGACTTATATTAAACAACATCACCCTATGGCAGCAGATACAGCTGATTTCAAAGCTGCCTGAAAATTCTTGTTACAGTACTTCCTTCCCAAGTTCAGAGGGCTCTTTCTTATTAATATAAACTAAATTAAATGGCCCTACAGGTATGATTTTACGCTGACTGCTTTAAAGCATATACTGTATAGTACTTTTTATTTAGCTGAGTGATCTGGACCACTCTAGGTTATAGACCTCTCCTCTCCTCTTCATTGTTACTTGTCTCCATTCTCTTTTTGTGCTGAAGCTTTTATCAGTGATCCTATGTTATCTCCCAAGTTCCCGATCAAAGTATTAAATGTCACAGACCAAAACCAATTTCCCATGGTATTCTGTAAGAAACATAATAGTTTGATGGTATTTCTCAACTTAAAATTGCCTTTTATGTAAATTGCTTTTTATAATAACTAGCTCACAAATAAAAACTGACAACCTTATTCCATTGTTGGAGGGAAAAAAACTTTTATGAAAGTAATGATTGAAATCTGGCCATTCTTACATTCAGAATCTCCAAATGATGTTTTTGAATGTAAGTGACATGCAGGACGATTCTGCAGGCTATGAGGAGCAATCTTGTAACAGACACAAGAGTTGCAATCTCATAAAACAATATGTGTGCTGTTTTATAAGACTAGCATTTTTAAGATAACGTTAGTGGCTGCTGGAGGCATGGGGAGGCTTCCTGATCTGCAAGCTTTATTCCTGTTCCTTCTTGAATGTGTTACAAAACCAGTTTTGCATATTTTAATCTGATGAAATTCCTGATGATTCCAGGTAACAGCAAAACAATATGCAGATCTGAGGGCAGTGTTTCTCCCTCTCCAATAGAGAGGTGATCAGCTCATACCCATTCCCTTTTCTTATTCCAGGCTCAGCTGGCCGTGCAGCTTTCCAGCAGTGCTTAGGCCAGCGGCTCTGCTGAAGCCTCGGTTTTCTGGTTCCCAAAGGCACTCAGTAAGATTAAACTGGAGTGACTAAGCATGTACCTGCCTTTTCCAAGCAGGTCTACAGACAAGAACAAACCATCATTTCTGGTTAAACTGATAGCACTTCCCTCTGGTTTAAATAGCAAAAAAAACCCATGAAAACAAAATAATAAAAAAAATGTTTATAATCAAAATGCTGAATGTGGAAGAAGAATCTGTGTTAACTGGGAAAAATAATGTCTAAGTGATCCAGTTTAAGGTTATTTGGTTTAGTTGCTTCTTCACATTTTATTTATCTTTCTGTAGTTTGGTTTACTTTTTTTTTTTTTTTTTTTTTTTTGCTAGCCCTGTCCTCTGTCCTTGGATGATATAAGTAACAGAAAAGAAAAAAAAATCAGAATTTTAAGTCTTTTTTCCCTCTGTGAATGTATATATTTGGCCACACAGAGAATAAACTGCAGCATCCCAGCATCTAGTTCTCTCATCATTGATTGCCTTTAATTATTCTCAATTTATAGCATTAGTGCTGGAAAGCAAGGGGTGTCATGTTCAGAGTTCTTTTCAGTTGACTAAGCATTAATGGATGATGATTAACAAGAAAACCTCTCTGCGTTGCCAGTCCAGGCTAAAAGCAAATTGGTTATTTGGCCAATGCATGTGTTTATTGTCCACGTATCTGAAAAAATGAGTAGAAGTAGTAATGTAGCTATATAAATATATGTTGCATTAATTAATGGACTAACCTAGATGCTCTTTTTTGCTTTGTTCAGGCTAAAGTTCAGTTTCAAAACTGGTTCACAACCATTTTATCAAGCTGAATACATTGGAGGCCTCTTTGTTATGAAACTGTACCCAAATACTGAATACGGACTGGTAAGTGCTGTTCTCTAGTAACCAGCTAGTTGAGAGTTGGGTGGAGGATGGGACAGCAAACAGTCAGAAGATAACAAATAAGGCCATAATAGATCAAGGTACTCAATTGGTTATAGCATTTCTCATTACCTTAGGTTTGAACTCACTTGGTCCATTCCCTTCATGTCAGTGGAAGCAGAGCGTGTTAAGCCATTCACCAGAAAGACTTCACATTTTGACAGATCAAACCTACATTTTCTCCCCTCTTTTAAATGTGAAGCAGAAGCATCCCCCAACACCTATCAGTAAAAGCTGGCATTACAACACCTATGAGTACCTGATCACCTGCCAGCTTTTAACCCAATTTTTTGATGGTAAAAGGCTGCATCTTTTGTAGCTGCTACAGAACTCCCAAGATACAGATGTGACAACAAGTTTTTGCACATGGTGAAATAAGGTTAATGGGAGTGCAAATATATAGAGTGTCATTTATTATGTCGTCATGCTATACAGTTACCAATTATCAATGGTACCCATTTATTTATGCAGTATTATTCTTTAGTAAATAACTTCTCTTTCATTGAAGAGGAACTCAGATTTATCATAAGCGGAAGATGTAGCATTTGGGAGGGTCCTATGAAAAAACTGACATACCATAAGGTTGTATCAGAGTAAAACTACAGGGATTGTGTTTGTGTTTGCAAAATACACATTTTGAATGCTAAGGAAATTCTCAATAAAAAATATTCATTTTTACTTTTAGGTTTTCCAGTGGATTTCAGTGAGCTTGTAATGGAATAAAATGGCTCTAAATATTTTCAAGGAGGAAAACATATAGTACCTCTTCATTTTTTAGAAAATTCTGCAGGTTTGGCTGTTTCAGTCTTTCCTTGCAGTCAAGCACAGTTCAGTTCTTTGTTTCTTTGTTTTACTTCTCCGAATTTCCTTGGATGTGTTTCTGGTAATATGAAGAATGCAGTCTTTAGGAAGGTTATAGTCATCTCAGAGCTGTAGAGAAAAGGCATCTGTGTTACTCATTGTATTTCTGCAATGCCAAGAGGTGGCTCAGAGCTTCACTATACAAACTGCTGTTCCACCACACAACAGAAGAGCCATTTGTTTTTTATGTTCCATAGGAGAAAGAAGATGGTTTCAAGCAATACTAGTGAAATAATTCTGATCAGCATGGATAATAGCTAACATCACAACAAAATTAGTCCATTACATCATGACTTTGTATACACACTGAAGTCACTGGCTCCTTTTGCTCCTGTATCATATTGCAAAGTTTTGTATAATGCACATCTTGATTATTAGCAATAAATCATTATGCTTTTCCAGTCTTTTGCCTCTCATTGCATTTTTTATTATTAGGTTCCTTGGGTGGGTTTTTTTATTGTTTGGGTTTTTTTTTTTCCATCCAAATTAATCTTATTTCTAATCTCTTAGCCTGGTATTTCTACCCTTTTCAGGACTTTTGATGTCTAAATCTCAAAAAGGTTAATAAATCTCTGCAAAGCTATATATACTTCAGGCTTTTCAGATTTGGGTCTCTCTTTTCAGCTAATATTGAAAATGTTTATACTCTTAATATAATATAATGAGATTTGATTAGTTGCAGTCCCTACAGTATAAGCCACTAGACACATATCTTTAACACTGTAGAAGGAGGACTCTTTATCCCTGCCACATGTTTACAATCTGTCAGGCGGTTTTCAGCCCACATGAGTATGCTGCTATCCAAGCCAATCTGAATTAATTTAGCAGTAGATTTCATGAAACACAGTGCCAAGTGCTTTACTGAACTCTAAATATGTAACATCCTCAATTTTCCCTTCACACATTTATATTAAAATGAGTGGTGAGGGAAATTTTCGGAGACATGCATATTTAAGATGGAACCCATTAAGTTTCACTTACAGTTTTACTTTGATTTACAAAGGCATTTAGGGACCCAGTTTCCATTGGTGTCCTGTTGTGACTTGGAAAAAGTCATGCTTGCATCAAAAGAAGAAACCACATCTGCAAAGCAAGGGTTAGTCTTCCTAACCTTTCTCTATTCAGTGCCTTTCCAGCTATGCGATAAGAAGAAAATGGACTATCCGGCAGATCCTGGAATCATTTCAACCCAAAATAATGTGTCATATCCTCTTAGGAAAAAAAGCAACCATTCCTGATGGATTTTTTCCCCCATCTGCTGTGCAAAGAGGTAATAATCAGTAGGGTCAGTGTTTTGGAAAAAAAATCTCATCAAAGGTGCTTTTCTCTCTCATGTGTAATACCGGAGAAGATTGTCATAACTTCAGTGGTCCCTGCAGGGAAGACGAAGCAAACTGCACGGTAGTCTTCCAGGACTGGTGTGTCAGTGGTGGATATGCTTCACAGCATTTTGAACAGCACAAGTTAAAGCAGGGTGAAAATAATTAAATAATCCCCTGAGAACAGAGTGCGTGTAAGGTCAGAACTCTGACAGGGCACAACTATTTGGCTGAGAACCGCTGCTGTTCTTGCAGGAAGAGATCAAAAATAAATGAGTTTAGCAAGAGTAACTTTTAAACCACTCTGTCTCTTAAAATTACTATAACCAACTCCATGCAGTGGTTCATTATCAGCATGCAATTCAAGTAATGGACTTCACTTACATTTTCAACAAGTTTCCTTTGCACCATTCTGGCACCAGGAAGAGGGTGGGCTTTGAACTGAAGGTTCAAGTAGTCATTTTGTATCTCTTTCACTTCCCAGAGCAGCAGAGAAATGTTCTGACATAAATGAGAAGCAACATCCTGTTTCACACTATCTTGGTTAGGAGAGAAAATATTGTGGAGATACTAGTGGTGATTATAGATTCAGGTGGAGATCTGGGGGTCCTGATGGATGCCAGGTTGAACATGAGGCAACAATAAGCCCTTGCTGCAAAGGTGGCAAATGATATCCTGGGCTGCATTAGACAAAGCATTGCCAGCAGGTCAAGGGAGGTGATCCTTCCCCTCTACTCAGCACTGGTGAGGCCACCCTAGAGTGTTGTGTCCAGTTCCGGGATCCCCGGTTCAAGAGAGACATGGGCAGACAGGAGAGAGTCCAACAAACAGTCACGAAAATGTCGAAGGGACTGGAGCATCTCTCCTATGAGGAAAGGCTGAGAGAGCTGGGACTGTTTAGCCCAGAGAGAAGGCGGCTTGGGGAATCTTATTAATGTATGTAAATACCTGACAGGAGGGTGCAAAGAAGATGGAGCCAGGTTTTTTTCCATGGTGCCCAGTGACAGGACAAGAGGCAACAGGCACAAACACAGGAGGTTCCCTCTGAATATCGTGAAACATTTTTTTATTGTGAGAGTGTGAACACTGGCACAGGTTGCCCAGGGAGGTTGTGGAGTCTCCATCTTTGGAGATGGTCAAAAGCCATCTGGGCATGGTCCTGAGCAACTGGCTCTAGGTGGTCTTGCTTGAGCAGGGGAGTTGGATCAGATGACCTCCAGAGGTCCCTTCCAACCTCAACCATTCTGTGATTCTGTGAGTTTGTGACCACTAGAAAGTATCGATCCACTAAACCAAAGTTTTTGGCAGGATTGTGTCTGTTTTGATAAGATTTTCAAGCAAGAAGATCATCAAGGTTTTCTATCTTTAGCTTTCCTAGGTAGAAAGATCATCCTCTTCCTGATCTGCTGGACTGAGCTCTCAGGTACGATGAGAGAGAGAGAGATTTAAACTTCTGTTCTGCCTGATTATTTATCCCATATCTCACTTATCTGTCCTGATCACCACTACAGGTGAAGCTCTCTTCCTCCATTTTCTCTTTAAACCACCCCCACAAATAATAACATTTATTTTCAAGACCCATCAGAATGGAGACAAAGGTTGAAACCTCAATTTATGCTTGTGAGGTGTTTGTTCCTTGTTCAGCTGTATTTGTGACCTATAATTAGAGGCATTGTGCTCTCAATTTACAGGAGGATCCATATCTGTTTGATATGTTAATTGCTGCTGGATTTAATTTCTGTATTTAGTACAGTAACTTTTCATTGCATTTTTCCATGGAATTTTTTCTTGGCACTATTTAATAATCCTTGTATTTCAGCATTATATGTTTTCACTCTGAAGCCATGTCCTCATTTTTGTCACATTCCTTACACTGCATTCCTCCAGCTTAAAAACCCCACAATTTTTTGTGAAACTTTCAAATGCTGAGCTTTAGCTTTTCACAGGACTGAACCCAAGGTTGGGATTAAAACCAACAAAACCCCCAAAGTCATTGATAGAGTTAGTATATATGAAACTGAATTTCATGAGAAGTCAGTGGACTTGAGAAATCTCAGTAAAGCACATCTTTCTGATATCTTTCCAAGGTAGAATTCCCAAAACGTGCTCATTCATGTCAGCATTATAGATAAAGGCGTGTCTTAGAGGAAACACTGGGTCAGTAGTTTAGCTGTGTGCTTCAGCGATGTAAACAAGGCACAGAAGACACTATTTCCTGCAGAAATAGTGTTGGGGACCACATCTGAGAGAAACGGAAAAATAAACAAAAAACGGAACAGTGTAGTCATAGCACAGACAAAACACTGCTTGACAATAGTTATTACACTGGTTCTGGCAACTTGTATAATAGATTGCACTGGGCAGGGAGTCTGATGTCTGTCCATCAGTTCTTCTTTCCAAACCAGTTAGCCTTTCAGTAACAGGAGTCTCCTCTTGGGTCAGACTGCCAGGCGTAGCAGGTTATTGGGGTTTTGCCTTGCTGTGTAGTATGAAAAAGGACCCCACTCACTGAGGTTATTCTCCTGGTTATCTTCACCTAACAAATTTCCTGCTATTGCAGGCGTCTAGAACACTGGTGATGTCCTTGATGTCTCCTCCTCTCCTCCTGTGCTATACTGTGGTTTTATGGCTGTTGGCCTTTCATGGTAAATGCTGTAAATTTATTATTAAGATTAGGGGGAGTTTTCTGACTGTAACAGCTTCAGGGGGCAGGTATAGAAACTGTATATTTATGGAGCCTCCTGGACATCCACTTCATACATACAACAGCCAGTGACCGCAGGGGTGCATACATGGTACACGACATGAACCTGAACAGAATAGCGTTCATTCATCTCAGTGCTGATGGTCTGATCTACATTACTCAAAAATTCTTGACCTTTCAGCCAACTAGTATTCACTGTGTCACTTAGACATTTCATGTCTCCTTGAAAAATGTTTTTGAAGTTCTCCTATATATATGCCATCCTCACAAATCTGGACTCTCCTCTCTAATTCTTTGTACATTTTGCCTTGTGATCATCCACCCAGAAAAGTGTTGCTTCCATTGAAAACATATCATTTTTTATAATTCAGATCTTTATTATTTTTATTTCTCCTTTTTCTATCTATTATTCTTGCTGTAATAATAAGCACACCCTTCTGTGTCTGACCAGCTTTTGACATCATGGGTTTCTATTTCCTGTGCACAGATTGCAAGTTTAGAGCAGCTAAAAGACATTGGCAAGAATCATACTTAATAATAATAGCAGTCTTTTAAAATCAACTGTTTGGAAATGGGCATATGAACAGAGAAAATAAATATCTACAGCTGTAATGTTCCTGCTTCTCTAATTTGACATTTTCCCCCTCAAAATCGCTACCAATTTTCTATTCCTTACACCAGATTTTAATAGTTTGTTCTTTTCTCCTTTATTGCTATTAAAAGCTCTTGGGTTTTTCTTGATAATGCCAAAGCATGTCAGTCTAAGCATGTGCAAACAGACCCGATGTAAATCCATAGCAGCTGCAGAGCCTGGTGCTGTGCCTAAGTGTGTAAGGAAGCACATCTTTGCTCCCACCAGTGCAGGGAAGTATTATGACTGTGCTGACTGACCTACAGTCTAAGCAGAGTTACCTTCTACCTATCTTTCCTCAGTGGTGACATGAATTTAGCTTATCTCTCCTTACCCTCTTTAATAGAACTAGTAAAAACTTAACTATGGCCAAGACTTCTACTCCTCTTTCATTTTTGGTTGAAACTGGCCAATGCAAGTTATTAGATGGGAAATGAGAGACAAGTAGCATGACAGCATTTCCTTGGGAAACCATGTAAAATATTGAGAAAAAAAAGATCGGGTAAAACGCCAGGAGTAGGGGATATACATTGTTTTGAACACGCTAAAGAAATCTTCATATTTTCTCAGTTTTGCTCTTCCATTCCCTGGTCTGGAGAAGGAACTCTGAAAATTGGCAGAGCCAGGAAAAAGTGTGGGCAGGAAGGAGGAGAGAAATAATGACCCCCATGTGAATATCTGCCAGATATGGCCATCTTAAATGCTTTTGAAATGTGCATTTTGCCATGCCTAGTGAACTTGCATTTAGACAGAAATCAACCCCCTTTTGCCTCCCACAAGCTGGGCTGCTGCCCTGCCTCCTGCCCACAGAGCACCTGAGCGCAGAGCATCCCCCCACTCCTGCCGTGCCCTCAGAGCATCCCCCATCCAGGCATGTAGGTCAAAACTTGACTTACTCTGTAAGACAGATGTTAACAAATGCTCTGGGATGTTGTAAAGCCTGGTCCTGATGTTGAGAGCAGGAGCTTGTCTCACCCACGCTTTAAGGGATGGGCAGCCAGGCAGGGTGTAGGAAGTGAAGCATCTAATTTGGATGCTGAGGGCAGAAAAGCCAGAGCCAAGGAGATGAAGAAGAGCAAGTTGGCAGAAGGGGAATAATGAGTCTATTTATTAAATTGACGCCATGTAAGATGACTAAAGGTGACAGAATCTGGATTAATTAAGACAGTAATCAAAATATTTCCTATCAATTAGAAAGCCACCAAATTAGCAGCTGTAAAGTCCCAAGTATGCTAACATTAACACTGGGGAGCAGATCAATTGCCAGTTCAGGAAGCCGCACTTTCCCGTTTGTGAAAATGCCAAGAAACACATGGCCACAACATCATGCTGAGAAGTCCTTTACAGTTACACAGATTTATACATTTGACTGCAATTTCATAGCGCATTTCTTGTCTTCCTTAAAATGCACTTCCCCCCCGCCTTCAGTCAATTGCCTTCTTTTTTTCCTTAGGTCACTGATATATAAGGGCTCCGGTGCACATCAAAAACCTCACCTCTGTAGAGTGGTGTGAATTGAAGATTCTCCGCTTCCCTTCCTTCTCACAGAGATTTTCACTTTTCATTTTTTTCACTCCTTCTTGACATTACACATTTTCAGGGACATTACCACAGAGACACACAAACCTCCTGATAGCTGTTATTAACTTCTGTCTCTACTATATTAAAAGAAACTTCATAGCTCAGAAGAAATAATTTTTTTTCTGTGTATAACTATTAAATATTAAATTTTTCAAATGTGATTCAAATTTCTTTCCCCCACTTTTTTTGTGGAAAGCATCTGGTAAGAAGCTGCAGGCAGCTTTTCCCTGCCTTAGGCTAATTGCCTGCAAAATCTTATTGAAATAGCGCACTCTTTTTCCAAGCCGCTGACTCCAGCCTGGGAGCAAACACAGGGCTCTCCCCATACCACTCATGCCTTCACCCTCAGAATAGACGCTGGGCTGCAGCATGTGGGGTCTCATGACCCACAGTACTTTCCCACATGCAAGATCTAAGTATGCAACTCCCACCATTGGATCATTTATTTTGTCAGCTGTGCATGGAGTTTCTCCCCACTGCTAAGACTCTTTGAGAAGGCATCTGGAGGGCCATCAGGTTCTCTTTGTTTATTTTCATTCCCCAGGCAGTTGTTTAAAGACACAGTTTAACTTCCAGAATAAACTGAGAAGTGGGATTATGGGACTGGTTGTGATTGTATATATATGTATATATGTACATGTAGGTAGCAAATATATATATGTGTGTGTATGTGTATGGTTTTGTATACGTACATATCCTAAAGAATTCCTGAAGTTTCTCCTTTCCAGAAGGTGGACATTATATTCATTACATAGACAGAGATGTGAGTTAAAAATAACAAAACAGTCAAGCAAAAGGAAATCTGGAAGACAGGACATCCCTATGGCAGGCCCAGAGGCAACAAGCAAAGCCTCCTGTCTTGGATGATAACTTCCTTAGGGAACAGATGCCACAGATTTCTGCAGCTTGACACCTGCCTACAGGAGTTTGCATCCAAAGAGTGGACCATTGCACGTGACTCTTCGCCCTTCCCTTGCGAGGACTTAGAGACGAAAAGGTCAGATTCAGACTTGGATCTTGACCATTTAAGAAAAGTAATTGAAATTGTCAATTCATTCTGTTCCCAGCAAGAATGCTTCCCAGTTCCCCTGTACTGGAAAATGGAAAGGCAAAAGCTCTGCCTTTTTGTCCCCCAAGTTGTGCAGAAAAAAAAATAAAAATAATTAGAATTGGTTCTAGATAATGTTTGCAAACAAATTAAAAAAATGAGAAGGAAAAACTAGATCATGTGTAGACCATTAGCTTAAATTCAAGAAAGTTAATGTTTCTAATAAAATCAGATATACAGCCTGGTCTCTACCTCCTGCCTTTGAAAGCGAAAACTCAAGTTAACCTTATCATACAGGCTGTCTTCGTTATCATGGGTTTGCAAATATTGAGCTGAAGCTCAATAACAAAAAGGAATATCTAAAAATGCACATCCAATATTTTCCTCTTCAATCACAAAAATTCTCATTCTTAATAGCAAGTTTAAACAAAGTGTACAGCAGATACATTTATTTTTATTTATTTTAGTTTGAAAATTTTAAAAAAAATTGTAGAAGATTAATTTGGAAATCAGCCCCAAGCTGTTCTATAAATATATTTACATTATTGCCTCAAGAGTTCTTATAACAAACCTCAATCCACTTCATAGAGCTGAAACATGTTGAAACATGAACTGAAAATTCCAGGAAATTTTTCAAAATGTGATAAAATCAAGTATGGACGTCTTTTGTTCATGATTATTTTACACAGACATTAAATTAAAAATGTGACCTTTTTACTTCTTAAAAAAACCCGTATGCTAAGAAATTACAGTAAACGGTAAGAATATGTGAATATGAACACACAAATGTATGAATTTTGAATAGAATGTTGAAAACCATTTTTAAGAGTGTATAATCTGTTTTATAACTGCAGTGTTTTATAATTTGTTTCATACGCTACACATTTGACAACAGAGGAAATAATCCAAAGAATATCAAGCATCATTGGGAGAAGTTTTTCTTTTAAGAGAGAACATTTTTTGAGCAACAAAAAACAGGTAAGCAGTTCCACTCGGCTTTAGAAAAAATGTATTTTTCTAACGAGCTATATCTGAGTCCTTGATGCAAGTACACCCTTTTCCTCAATCTCTGTCCTGGCAGAGATTTAGCATATTATACGACCCAGGAGTGTGTGGGGAAGAACTGCTTTTATCACTCAGCAGCATGCTGGTAGCTATAAGTTGTTAGCAATAAGTGATGCAATTAAGTGTTTCTTGGAGTGATCTTCATACATAATTATGGTTCCATTTTGAACTACATGTCACTAATAACACTGTACCTGCTCTGTAATTAGGTGACTACCTTGTATTTCTGATGTTCTCACGAGCTGTACAGCAAGAACCAGCTACTCCACAGCACTGTAAAAAGCCATGTCTCACTGAGACACAATAGACACCATCTAGTCAATACAAAATGTATTTTAGCAGCGATCAGAACAACTCTTTTTCCCCCAACAGTATAATTACATTTCAAACTTGAACATCTTGTTGATTTTCAACAAATATTTTAATTGCAGCACACAACATTTCGCTATTTCTCAAGGGCACAAAGTGGTACTTATTATTTATTATATACATTACAGTGTACCCTAAAGAGAGACCTCATCGGCCTGCTGAGGAAGCAGCTACTCACACAGAGCATCAAAGACCCTGTACCTCTCATGGTGTGACATGACCAGGTGGGACCTACTATATAAGGAGCAGACCCATGGGATCTATATACCTATGATGCATTATTAACAGCTGTGCAAGGTATTTGTTAGATTACAATACTTCCAATAAAAAAGTCAACAATTAGCCTGAGAAGGACAAAGATGTTGGAAGATGTATTTTTATGTAGAAAACACCTGGGTTTCATGATAGGGTCTCTATCTCTTTCTGAGAAGAGTAAGGGAGAACTTCATTTTGCTAGAAAAAGTTGATTAAAAAGAATGTGTTTTCTAAACAGCTGAAGACTTGGGTTTTGTTCCAGTGCCAAACCAGTTCAATTCCAGATCTCAAAAATTGTTGCAGCTCATATTCCTCCCCATGCCCAGCAATCCCTCAGCAGGGCACCGTCCCCCGCAGCCCTTCCCGCACCCGGAGGAAATGCATCAGCTGGCACCGCATGGCTGCCACCAGCGACTGTTCAGGAGAGCTGAATTACCCCGTGCAGACCCATCTGTCAACATGATTGACTGGAAAAAAATGTTCCCCGAGAAGTGTCTGGGGCAGGGGAACCTCTTTTTGGCACTAACCCTGTTAAGATAACCGTTCTTGAGCTGAGGAGGTCTGCGGCAGGCAGAGGATGTGTGCTTCTGCAGCAGGAACACACCTTTCATCTTGTGATGTCTCTTCTCCCTGGCATTGCACACAGCCCAGTGGCGGTCACTCTGACCTGTGATCGCCTGGAGAGAAAAGCATGTCTCTTTTTATTTATATTGTCTGCCTCAGCTGTCTGCCTCAGCCCTGAATCTGAGTGCAATTTTTGTAGGTACCATAAACATTAATACGAGCAGTGAATATGAAGACAGAGTGCTGCTCTATGAGTAATTACAGGTTTTTCAAATAACATAATTTCCTAGTTAACATTAGAAAAGTGACTGAGAATTGCTATAAATGTAAACATATGGATGTGGGTGCCTCTTTCCTGATATCAGCATTTTCCTGAAAGCAATTTAAATGAGAGAAGTGCAAAAGGAATTTATTTTTAGAGTGTGCCTTCCATAAGTGTTTATAGGGCTAAATGAAGTAATGCAGAAGAAGTTTTCAGAATAAAGAGTGCAGTCACCTCGAAATGCTTTAAATAAAACTCACAGCTCCATATTAGCGCAAACACTTTACAAAATATTGAGCTGAATGGCAGAGCAGTATTTGGACCTTTCCAATTTATTGGACACCACACTGAGTGCTGCAGTCGACACACCTGAGGGACAGGATGCCATGCAGAGGGACCTGGACAAGCTCGAGAAGTGGGCCTGTGTGAACCTCATGAGCTTCAACAAGACCAAGTGCAAGGTCCTGCACCTGGGTCGGGGCAACCCCCAGTATCAATACAGGCTGAGGGATGAAGGGATTGAGAGACAGCCCTGCCAAGAAGGACTTGGGGGTACTGGTGGATGGAAAGCTGGACATGAGCTGACAATGTGCACTTGCAGCCCAGAAAGCCAACTGTATCCTGGGCTGCATCAAAAGCAGCGTGGCCAGCAGGTCGAGGGAGGTGATTCTGCCCCTCTACTCCGCTCTGGTGAGACCCCACCTGGAGTATTGTGTCCAGCTCTGGAGCCCTCAGCACAACAGACATGGACCTGTTGGAGCGGGTCCAGAGGAGGGCCACAAAAATGATCAGGGGGATGGAACACCTCTCCTATGAAGAAAGGCTGAGAGAGTTGGGGTTGTTAAGCCTGGAGAAGAGAAGGCTTTGGGGAAACCTTATTGCGGCCTTTCAATACTTAAAGGGGGCTTACAAGAAAGATGGGGACAAACTTTTTAGTAGGGCCGGTAGCGACAGGACAAGGGGGAATGGTTTTAAACTAAAAGAGGATAGATTTAGGCTAGATATAAGGAAGAAATTTTTTACAATGAGGGGGGTGAAGCACTGGCACAGGTTGCCCAGAGAGGTGGTAGATGCCCCATCCCTGGAAACATTCAAGGTCAGGTTGGACGGGGCTGTGAGCAACCTGATCTAGTTGAAGATGTCCCTGCCCATGGCAGGAGGCTTGGACTAGATAACCTCTAAAGGTCCCTTCCAATCCAAACTATTCTATGATTCTATGATTTTATTCTTTATAACCTGAACATTGGCTTTTTTGTGGGTCCATCGATTAGACCTTCACAGAAGAACTTCAAATGGCACGGCAGATCCAATGACATCCCAGTGCTTGTTTGAGGTGAAAGACACCGATGAAGGATTTTGCTGTGACCATATAAGATTTTACCTTCCCCTAAGCTATCTGCCTTTCTGCTCGCTCTGACTGCAAAGCCCGTGTTGCAGATTCAGGTGTATTTGCACAAATGCACTTTAATCAATGGACTATAAGTGGGAAGAACTGAGGTACTAGCTCACACGCCTCACTGCTGGCTCAGCTGTGATGTCCTTTCATCTGGGGCAAGCGTTAGGCTCCTTGCAGTTGGGCATATGGAGTGAAGAAAAGGGCAGTGAGGTCTTAAATCCACAGCTCAGAGATGTTATTTTATAATAGAAATTGCCAGAACTGCAGTTTATAGAGATTTTCCCACAGAACAACACTTGGGGGGGGAGGGGTAGGTGATGTCCTCGTGAGGAGGGTGGCCTTAGTTTGATACCATGTGGATTTATTTCATTTCACCAAGAAAGCTCTTATGGTTGAACACTGACTTTAGGAAAACCCTAAAGGCCTGAAGTAAGAGTTTTGCAAATGGAAGGGGTACAAAATACCCTGGGGACGGCACGTGATGGAGGAAGTGTGACCAGTTCACTTGTGTTACGTATGGAGGTTGACTTATTGGAACAAACAAAACCACAATTTTGAAACAGCTTCAACCTACTAATAATTTACATTGCATCAACAGAGCTCAGGCATCACCGGGAACACTTACTTTGATTTCAGTAAGTTTGGGATCAAATATTTCACATCCTCATCAGACCTGTTGAGAAATCAGGCTGACAGAAAGTAAACTCCCCAGAAACATGACAGTGCCTTAGACTTGGTTTAAAGATTAATCCCTTCTTTTATCCATGGGCTCCAAATGACAGAATTGTACCAATATTCACCAAAATAACAGACTTACAAGCAGGAACCTCAGGTGCTTTTTGAGTCAAAGGAATATTTTTGCCTTTCTTGGTCATTAACATTTTTTGCCATCAGTGGTCAGCGTCAGGTTTAAGTCCCATTGTAAAGCTTTTCTCACTAAAACCAAGGAAGTAAAAAAGAAAAGGGTAACTGGCTTATTAGGAACAATTATGAGTAATAGGAAGGTACAGTGGCTAAATGCAGTTTTGCTATTAACAGAAAAGAGAAACAAAGTCCACCCACCTGCTGAGGATGAACGGGTTGATGCTGTAATACAGACTGCTGCATCTGTCAAATCAAAATTTAAATTTCAGGATGCAGAGGTTGCATCAGGGAAGCTGGAGAGGAAACTGCTGTCTGCAGGTCAGAGCCCTGTTCAGAAGTCCACTGCGTTCCTATGACCTGGCTTCTCATCAGAGTTGAGGACCTTCAAAGGAAAGTCCAAAGTGAGGAAGCCTTACTGGTTTCCAAACACCTCCTTTAAGGGCTTCCACTTTATCTGTCCAAGTGAAATCCGTGTGGGATGCCATCAGCTGAGCCAATGTCTCTTAGCAGGAAGCTGACTGGTAGGCAGAGAGAAGACTGAATAAGCCGCTTGGTGTATTGGCAGCTCGTAAAACCAGGGCGAAATTGGAGTCATCGCAAACCAGAGTGTTCCTATGCTGAAGGGAGAATAGAAAAGGTCTCTTTCTGGAGACCTCTTCAGATGAAGTTAAGCTTCCTTTTGGGGGATGCAGAATCTGGATTCTGAGTCTGAAAATGAATACTGTGGGTTTGGTGGCATATTGTGGGACATGGAGGAATGGAGGCTACAACGCCATACTAACAAGACATTAACAAAATTAACAAAAGGACCTTCAAAAGATACAACAGACATGGAGCCCATCTAATGCTCTTTCACACAAAACTCAGCTGTCCTCAGTCCCAGTGCTGAGCTGAGCCAGAGGGTCACGGAGGCAAAGCTGGTATTCTTAACTCCCGACTTTGGACACGCCCAGCCCTTCCTGGCAGGCAGACATCTCCAGGAGAAGATTGAGAGCATGTAGGTTAGGCAACTGTTAGGCTATTAAATGAGGTGCTCTGAATCATGCTCTGCAGGAATGTACCTCTCTCCATTCTCTACCTGCGCAGCCTAGATTCCTAATTAAGCTACAGCGAATACCAACCTGAATAACTAACAGACTACTTACTGCTGGGCAATCATGAGCTGGGATTTATTCTTTTAGAGTCTAGTGTAAAGCCCGGGAAAATAAAGTCTGTTCCCGAAGATACACTGGTATGAAGTCAAAAAAGCCACTTGAATGAAGATACACTGGTATCTTCAGGACATTCGAGTAGCTTTTTTGACTTCATTGTAATGACTTATATGCGTGAAGTGTCTATAGAACAGGTGCTTCAGCTAAAGTTATAAAAATACTTCACAACCAATAAAATATGACTGCTGCTTTTTTCCAGATAATAGCATTCATCAAAATCCACAAGCAAGACATATAACTCAATCTGTTAACCCAAAAGAGCATTGTACTGCTGCAGTAATTATTGATAGGGTGTTTGTTGGTTTTCATTTTCTGATTAAAATTGTATTTTTTTATTCTTTCATACAGTTATACAGTTCACTAATGAGCTGGACGTTGTCCTGGAATGAAAAGAAATCCAGTTCTATTATTTCATACTCAATTCATCCAGTTCATCCTGGTCATCACCTGTTTGTCTCCTCTTTTTGTCTTTTTTTGAGGATCTGTATTCTTTGTGCATATGCACAGCAAGTTTTCCTGGGATGCTCACCAATGAGTAACTTTATTTACAGCAGAAACAGCCAGACAGAGAGACTCACGTTGAGATTGGGCATAGGCAAGCTTTCTTGGCAGGAGCTTGGCATGGCTGCATCATTCAGAAGCATGAGCTTCAACAGCATTTGTTTGTATTTAAGGCACAAATATATTTTTCAGTTCCTGAATTCCTGCTTTCCAGTGTACTTTAACAAACTGTAAAACTAAACGAAGCCAACACAAGATGGTTATAAAAATAAAATTAAAAACAATGTGTATCCTGTCAAGATGGCACGCGGAGTATCCACTTGTAGCGCAAAGGGTCCCAAACACCACCCCCCATTTATTCTGTAGAGTGCCCATGCTCTCTATAGAAAGAAAATTTTAAAAATGACAGAGAGAGATTCTTGATTAAAGAATGGCTGGTAGAAATTATGATTGCTTAAACAGTGCATGCTTTAAAGGAACAAACACCATGATGAGCTTATCTAGGACATTCAGTTGCAGTGAGGTTGCTCTGCGCCAAACTGCAGCAGTCAAGGAAAGGTTTTGAATCTTCTTTATTTCTGTGTCAGAGAATGTGACAACACACTGGGTGGCCACAGGGAAAAATGTTTTTTTTGTAACTGGGGAAGGCCAGGACAGAAGTCCTGACTGTGCTTTCAACCTTGTCTGGGAGAAGGGAGAGGTGCACTGCCCCTCAGAGACTTACCGCTGCTGGGAAACATGCTCACTCTTACATGCATCAACCCTCCTCATTTAAAAAAAAAAAAAAAAGGACAGTAGTTTCTGTAGATTTTTCTAGTTTCTTGTATCTTATTGCTTCCAATGTTTTTATCAAGTAAATTAAAAAGCAGGATTATTGACATCCACCTGCCCTGGAGGTGCTCAGGACCCATGTGCCAGCTCTTCTGAAAAACCCACCTGAGTCTGGCATAAACACGTGAGGAAGCCAGCCCTCCTTTTGGCTTGCTAACAGAATGAGTCAATGGTGTATAGTGGCTGATTGGAGAGGTTTAATGTATTTATCGCTGAAGTGGACTTTCAGCCAATTTGTTTGGTTTTGCATGTTTTTTCTGTGAGCTTCACTGAGGCAAGGTTAGTGCTCAGCAGCTGGTAATTATGTGTTATGTGACCCCAAATAGCTTATTATCATTCTTAACACTTAATTCTTAATCTAATACTACGTGGATTCATATTTCTTTAGAGAGAAATTAAGCCCACTGAACTACTCAAATTTCAAGGGAAGAGGAACAAATTGGTATATTAAAACTTGCCCTTTCATTTTAGTGTCTTGGATAAGTCTACAACAGGAGCACATCCATTTGCCATGTCCTTCCAAGCAGGAGGCAAGTGAAATTGTATAGGAATGTTGCTTTACCATATTTTGATGTAGGTTTTTAAAATGGAAATGCCTTATGCTGTGAGATTTCCATCATACAAGGTGGTTGGTATCTCAATTACGTGTAGATGAGGCGCTTAGGGACATGGTTTAGTGGCATAGTGGTGTTAGGTTGACGGTTGGACTCGATCATCTTAGAGGTCTTTTCCAACCTTAATGATTCTATGATTCAAGAAAACCAAGAAAATAAATTTTCCAGTCTTGCAAGAGCTGTGTGATCCAGAAGAGCAGGAGTAAGTATTTATTTGCAAAATAGATGATGCCCCAAAATCTCTGGTGAGCATCTGTCTGCTGCTGCATGGCACCTAAGCTGCCTTTTCATCCTCGCTGATACCCGGAGGTGGAGTGCTGTGGCAGCTCGGTTTCCTACCCCATCCAACAAGCGTGGGGCATGTCCAGCACAGCGGGATCACCCCCTAAGACGGGGTTGCAGTTGCTTTCTCCTTACAACCTAGCCAGTAACAGTAAAACACACAGAGATCTGGAGGCCAAGGAGGGTGAGATCTGAATCAATGTGTTTTTCTCGGCTTTCTGTTGGGACTGAGCACTAGTGTGGAGGGGGCAAAGAGACTGCTCGCTTGGAAAAGGAGAGAAAGCACACGGCTATCTCCTCATGATACAGACACACTGGTTCTGTGGGCCTGAATTCAAAACACTTTGAACATTATACATTCAAGAGTCTTTGAATACAAAGACAAAAAACACACCTTGGAAATAACTTGGAAGAGAAACTCATCTAAGGTATCTTAGTGTCTTGTATTCATAAGACAAGCTATAAAGCCATTTTCCACTTTTTTCTCCTCAAGGCTATTTTATGACAAGCATCCATAGAGCGACGGGAAATACCGCTCCCCATAAATGTACCTTTTCTCTGGCCATTCCGGGAGGCTGCAGCTGTGGGGTTTTTCCTCTCTCAGACTGAAGGAGGACAATAAATGTACATATACATCTCTTTTGCAAGAGATACTGCCATTAGACAGCTATACATAATAACCAAAAAGGCATCATAGGGAAAAAAAAAAAAAAGAAAAGCCCCAACTCTTCCTTAGTTTTTCCAGATAACTGACAAGGGTTACCATTTGCATGGTAGGGAGCTCAGTGTGGGTTACAGGTGACCCTGAAGACTTGAATCAACCTACGCTCTGAAGAAATAAGGGATTTCAGTGACATTCCTATCACCAGTTTTTCATACTATCTAACTTTAGGCAGCTTCTTACCAGCTGCATGGGGATTTCAGACCATCCAGAGGTTTTCTGTAAACTATAATATTTAATAATTACAGTTTTCTGTAAATTATAATAATAAACTATAATAAATAATTTGGGTTTTTTTATATATGTATATGCAAATTACATATATAAGGATGTTATCTACCTAACTCTGGATTTTAGATACTGTCTATGGACTAAGTGCTTAAAACCAAGGTACCATGACACTCCGATTTTACCCTTAATCCAATGCACAGTTCTATTTATCCATCAAATGTAATACCCAAAGATAAGTGAAGAATAATGATGTTTATGAAAACAGTCCCTCTAGGCTGCATGGAGTATTCTATGTGGAAAATTTTTTCCTCATCAAAAGAAATCTAATAAAAATCAGCAACAGTGGAATAAGTTCCTTCACTGCTCTTCCTCTTACTCAGCAGGAAAAATGCACTGGGAGGAGAATGGTGAGATATTTTGTCTGACAAAACATTTTTCAGCTGTCAGACACAATGAGAAGTATCATTTATATACAGGTTATAATGTATAGACAGAGTGAATGAACATTTCAAAATTGAAAACTTTAGAGTAGAAGTAATGTGTTAGTCATATGGCTTTGCAAAAGGCATAGTAAATACAGTCTTCATTTTTTCAGTCTAGTTTATGCATTCAGCTTTTAATATTAGGATCAAGATTAAATCTCTTTCTTTGAAAAATAAAGTCTCTGCTGTCTGTGAGCCTGATACAGGAATTACTTGCTAATGCTCTGTTGCCTGTATTTTATTTTTGTTTTTTCATGCAGGAAATCAGAGTAGGTGATCACAATGGTCCTGCCAGGTTTAAGATCTGAATAGAAACGAACAAACCTGACATTATAATGGAAGTTGTTTTTTTTTTTTTAAACTTGAAAGGCAAAGAAATGCAAATTAAAACCTAGGACAGTGTAACATTTAATGTCTGAGCACCTAACTCTCTTACATCCTAGCTATTTTTTCCTGTCATTTAAAAATAAATTGGTTCCAGTTTTTGCACTTAATAATCTTCTCACATAATAATTTATTTCTTCAAAACAAAAGAATACCTATATTGAAACAAACCACTGAAAAATAATCAGACAGAGTTTTCATTAAATAGCATTAGGGTTCTCTGTACAGCTTGAGACTTTTTTGGACCCAGGAGTGTTGAAATCTTGTATCAGTCCCTGGGATGGCAGGTTGGGACCCCAGAGACACATGCAGGTGGACTTCTGTGTCAGCTGGAATGTCACCATAGGATAGAGACCAAAGTGGCTTTTAGTCAAGACATCATTCAAAAGAAGTGCTTCTTGCTGCCTATCAGAAATTATAGCCTTTTTTCAGGACATTAACTAATGAGAGTCTGCTCTTGTTGTTCAGTGCAACTAGTTCAACAGCTGACTGACATTTGAGTCTTCCCTGGCAACTTTACTGGGGACTAGATTTCCAGGAAAATACATTATTTTCTTTTTCTATAAATCTAATTGCTAAAATCTCTTGCTAAATACTCTAGCATTTTTTTTAACTGGACATATAAGCACAATTGATCCAAACATTAAAAGGAAAGACTGGAAATAACTATATGTTTCTTATTTCACAGTATAAACGGGGAGCATTATCAGTGTTTTCACTGATAGCACTATTCAGTATTTTCAGAATTATTAATTCACTATTCAGTTCTTTAACTCGTGTTACCTTGGACTCCATCTCTTACTCAAACCAGGGATGTGTTTTTTTTTAACTAACGACATTATGCCACTTTCTTTGGCCATGTAAGACTGACTTCAGAGGTCAGGCACAATCATGCTAGGACCACAGGATTTGACTCATGAAATATCATCTGCAGCTACTCTTGGATGTCTAAATAATGAGACATCCCAGACTAAAACCTCTGCCACAGGAACCCAAAGACTTTTAACAGTAATAGGCAGATTTGAGGAGGTTTTGCACATTTACAGCTCATGCTATTATAAATGAATTGAGAAGTCAGCTATAAAGGCTTAACCCTCAATACAATAAAGAGGGACAATCCTAGCAAAGGCTACAATTTATTCCCTTTTCCTCCAGTCAAACTCACATTGGCTTCTGTCACATTTTTGTGTCAAACTCACATTGGCTTCTCAGCGTATTCTGCAAATGGAGACTTGCAGAAGTACACTGGTAATGGGAACAAGTGAAAAATAATTTAAAGAAATGAAGAACAAATTTTAGAGTGTTTCTGTTGGCGAAGGATGAAATGGAAGCAATAAGTAGAACAAATAAAGAAACGCAATAAGTGAAATGGGAGCTGAACATGTCAGCTACGGAGTCCATTAAAGCATGGGGGGGATGTACATTATGTTTAATAATGAAAGCAGACATGTCTAACCTGCATATCATTGACAGCATCATTACCAAATAAAATCTTTAAATTTTAATCTGTTTTTTCCTCTTTTTCTAGAAACCTCCTGAAGTAACTAGTCACTTGTAAGATGAGAAGTAAGGACAAAGATGAATACAAATAAGTCAATACGACAGGATCATTTATGATGAAAAAAATAGGAAAACGATGGCCAGGGACAGGCAGGTGCAAAGGCTCAAATTTTGATTCATACATTTTCCTTAGCAGGATAATGTGTCTGAATCAATACTCCTGAAAGTCTGAGTTGGATTTACAAAGACGCTCGGTTTGTTGTAGACTTTGCTCTGTCAGAGACCACTGGAAAACACAACAAACGGTGCGGATGTGCTAACATTTCTTCTGATAGACATTATCACTGACAGATATATTGTTTGGCTGAAAGTAATAAGTATTTTTAGAGATGCTATCATTCACATTATGGATAATGTTAATTTATTAAACCTGAAAGAAAATTTAGAATCAGCTGGTTCTTCATTATTTGTGGGGTTTTTTATTTCTTCTTAGTTTACAGGAATGGTAAACTGGTTTATGGTTTATAAGCAGCTTTTAATCAATGTGCCTGTAAAACTGGCATTGGAAGAATTTAAAAATAACCACAGCTGTAAATAGTGCTAAGAATATTGATTTAATAATGAATGAAGTGGTATTAACTGTAGTCAAAATGTAATCTTCCTTGCTGTCTAGGGACAGCTCCAAAAGAAGAAAGGAGGCAAGCTGAAAGCAACACATGGTGAGAGTGAGAGTCAGCAAACCACAGGAAAATCCTCTCCTGTACGATGCTGAGCAACTTTCACTCCTACCACCATCAAGCGGTGCAGAGCCTCCTGTCACCTGATGGGAAAACACTTATCAGGCCGCATTGCAGGGCTGGACTGCTGCTGGCCAGCGTGGGACAGTAAATTTAAATATCACCAATGTCATCAACTGTAACGGGTAATTCATCCACGGGTCTGCCCACAGGTTCTCGCTTCCATTGATTTTAAGATGATAGGTGTCAGATTTCCTGCCCTACAAAGCAAACTTCATTATCTACAGCTATTAACTGACTGTTCCCTGGCAGTCTGTGGGTTACAAATTTCTGGACCAAAGCCTACTGGTTGGATAGGTCAGGAATTTGTATCTGAAGGTTGTTATAAGATGTTGGAAAACCCTTTGCGCGCTCTGGCAAGTAGAGGCAGCACATCCTTTTGAGTTACATGCCCAGTGCAGGGCTTCCTGCAGGTGCAGGAGAAAGGATGTGATGATCTTTGTGGTCCTTTTTGTTACTGTGTTCTTATGTTCTCAAATGAAAGAGAAATCAGATTTCTCTTCTGTGGACTCTTAATTGGTAGTAGGAAGTACTAGTAGAAAGCACTGTTCGATTAACAGACAGAAACTTGGTACCCAAGGTGCAGAGCAGCTAGAAGAATCAGAATAACCCACATGGCAGAGAAGCATTTATGGGAGGGAAGACAGGAATGGTGCAGAGGGACTGAGTATAGGAAAAAAATGTTAAAATTATACTTTTTTAAGAAATGCGCCAGCACTTTATCCTAAAAATAGTTAAGAATAATTATATACAATTGCAACTTCTAGAGTTGCTGTAAGTTACTGCATATTTACAGAGAGATGAGTCTACAGATTTTGTATTTATTAAGATACTATCCGCAGTATAGAAAGTTTGGAAATTCCTGACTAACAGCAGCTTTACAAGATGTCAAAATGACCTTGCCACTTCTGCTTACTTATTTGTTCTTCCACTTTGAAAATGCCACTTCACTAGAGAGATGCTTATGGTTTTTATATGTAGTCAATGAGCTTCTACAATCCAAATCACAGTCTAAAGCACTTTCATGGCACCCTTCATGCCAAGAGCCACAGAATTTATGTAATGAATTTCAGCAGTGACCCCATCACTTCACTGGTGTTGTACAGCCTGAGAAAAGCTCTGAAGTAGCTTGTGTTTTATTAATGGGAATTCAGACAGGGTCAAATTTACTTCCTCAACATTGAAAACATTTGATTCTCAGCATGTTTCTTTATCCACAAATTTAGAATCTACTTTTCACTGCATATTGAACAAACAGAGTCCAAATAAAAAAGAAAACAAAAACCAACACCAAAACAAAAAACAACACCTGAAGACTTGATACGCCACGTGGAGGTTTTATCCACAGTTTTCATGGAGCATGAGTCTCAAAAAGAGACTGTAAGAAAAAACTGCTACCTGAGCCAACGCAACAAGCAAGCTAATTTGGGGATAATAGACCCTCCTGCTTTCTCCAACAACTAAAGTTAATCTTATTTTAGCATTCGTTCACTACTCACTGACTCGTGGAAAGGCCTCATGTCTTCATCCTTCTGAAAAACAAAACAAACAAAACAAAACAACTTTAAATTGCTGTCCTATGACTAAGAATATGTATTTTCCACCCTTTCTTCCTCCTGGCATCTCAGGGATACTTGTCACCCTAGTCAGCAGCAATATTTTTCAAAGTTATATTCATGTTCTGAATGCTGACTTTAGACTTTCACCAAAACCACCTTAACAGAGCATAGTTTTTTCCTGAAACAGGATGAGAATAGATAAGATCTCTCAGCAGTTTGAGGCAGCTCACCTAACCTTTCAGTGTATCTATAATTCAGCACACTGCAAGATAAGATGAATTTTGACAAATAAAAATAAATAATGCATGCTTTCAGGGAAAAAGAAAAGTGTATGGAACAAGACACAGCATGCTTATGAAAAAATTAACCAAAAGAAAAAAAGAGGGAAAGATCGTTTATCAAATATAAGAAGGTATTGAATAGTGTAAGTTCAGAATCCTCAAAATAATCTATTCATAGCCCAGTAATTGGGATAGTCCTTACTACACGTCAAAAAAATTTATGTTAGCAACAGTGAGAAATGTTGTATTTAGTGAAAATTTAATCCTTGCCTCTAACTGGTGCAAAATTCAGCCTGAAATTGCTACCAAAGAATCTGAGCTAAGCTGATCCTTTTGCACTCTCCCAGCATGTTTCTGACTGCTGGTCAAAAGCCAAACATGCTAAATTCTTACCATTAAACACCACGTTAATTCCAGATAAACACCAGAAATAGATGCATTACCTTAAGAAAAAAAAACTACTGAGTGTTCAGAATTTTAACTATTGCTAATGTATATAAGAAATGAAGCTGATTCATCCTTTGTGGAACTCTTTGACTACTATTTTACCTGTATTCTATGAAAACTCTCTACATAATGGATGTGACTTTTAAACATCAGTTGCATATTCAATTACTTATTATTATTCAGTATTAATGCAGATGTACTCAAAAGGGAAATTAGCATCTGGTACCTAGCCCATGTAGTTTATAGTCTAACGTGGACAGAAGAATAGTTCAAGGTTGTCAGTCAACATTTTCAGATGTAGACAAATTTTTCATATTTATTTTGCTGAAGCAAAGTAAACATATCTATATAACAAATGGTAAAGTCCTCATTTCATGTAAGTGCTAAGGATAAGGAAAATAGTTTCTGCATGAGGACTGATAAAAATAGATGAGGAGTCTATACATTGGAAAAGACGTGACTGAGGAAGAAATACAACAGGAAGAGATATTTCAGATGGGAGGGAAAAAGTAAACAGAGTATGGATGTTCATTGCCACGTCCTGTAAAAAGACTAAGTAAGCGTAAATTAAGAGAGCAGATGGCAGGGTGAAAATCATCTGAAGCAATACCAAAGGAAGCTGTGGAGCTCCTTGTCACAGGGGAGCTATCACAACTGCTAAAATTTTGTCTTGGTTCAAGAGAAGAGCATCTGAACAACCTGATCTAGTCGAAGATGTCCCTGCTTATTGCAAGGGGGTTGGACTACATGACCTTTAAGGGTTCCTTCCAACCCAAACTATTCTATGATTCTATGATCTAAATTCATTGAAGAAAACTGCATTAGTAGGTCTTCAGGAAAAAAAAGACAATGCAAATCACTGGAATTGGAGATTAGTCTGCAGGAATATCAGGTCTGTCTTGTTCTGATATGATTTTATGTTGAGCATGGAAATGACTTCGAAAATCCACTGAACCTGGATTTAATGTGAAGGGCAGAAGAGGCAATTCTAGGTGTGATATGACCCAAGCAGAACATTTTGGATGGATTTGAAGTCCGTGCCCTAGAAAAGGTTTTTTAGTCAATCCCTGGAGAATGGGAAGGTGTCAATAGGCAAGAGCCAAGGCACAGACAACGGAAGGAAGAAGTGGGTTTTGAGGGCAAAGTAAACCTTAGTGGGGACTGAAGAGAGCCTGAATATGAGAAATGTTTTTAGACACTACATTTGCATGTGCAATGACTAAATGGCTGTGATAGTTGCTCCCCGTGGTGGCAAACTCCAGGAAATAAAATGGGGCTACTATGTATATAATAAACACATTGTGTCTTAAGAAGATAGAAAACACAAGAAAGGGACTGGAATTCACAGTGGGTTTTTTCTCTATTACACACCAGATGATTAAAAAGAATCCCATTTTAGTGAGGTAAAATACCAATGTGTATTGCAGAATAGATTCTAGATTGTATTCATAAGACAATGGTTAGAGAAATAAGTATTCTTTATATTGCTTTATAAAGACAAATATTTATGTTTACAGACCCATTTTATCCAAACTGAGATTGAATTGAGGAAGAACCAGCCAGTGACCAACTCCTTCAATTTTGTATCCAAACTGTGTGTTAGTTGTTAGATCTGTGCAATGAAGTGCAACCGGCTGTTCCTTCCCTCTGGCCACTGTGAATTATTAATTGCTGTTTATCTCTGAATTTGTCACTCCTTGGAGGATTTCATTAAAGAAAATGACACAATGAGAACGAATACTTGAGATACCAAGTCCTCCACTTCCAAGCCTGTTATTCAGACACATCTGTTCACACAATAATGTAATTTCAAAGGCATTAAGCTTTGTATTAGAAAAGGTTTACAGCTATGAATCTCTATGAAAATAGCAATTCACAGGTGTGACACAAAATTGATTAAGCCATAAAGATTGTACACTGTAGGGGCAATTTCAAAAGAACATGAAACAAAATGATTGAGTATTTTAAGAGAGTTCAACACTTCAAATCCTTTGATAATCCATTGGTATCTGAGGGAAAATTTAGACACTACTTAGTTTTAAAACCCCACTTTTTTTAGGCCTGAAAGCTGAGCTCGTGGAAAAATTTGAAAACAGGCCCATTGTACACAGATCTCTCTTCACATTATAAGAACCTGATTTAATATTTCAAAAGGAATAGTCTTTCAGCACACGCTATTTTCCAGTGTTGAATTCATGTTTATTTGTATCTCCATAAGAAGATTAACATGATGTAATGACACAGAGCGCAGAAATAATGAAATGCTGTTTACTTGCCAAGCCATTACAGAGAAATCTATTGCTGTCCAAGAAGTAAATATAATTCCACATAAAGTTTTCCCAAATGTAACAGCAAAATAAGATAGGATGATTCCAGCTTCAAAAAATATTTTCTTATTGCAAGAATAAGAATAAACCAGAGCAGTTCATCTCTGATTTACACTTGACTGATGATACATTTTGAAAGTATAAGGCACTAATTTAATTGTCATATGTGAAACAGAAAATGCCAATTGCTACATTCACCAAGAAAACATTGCTCAAGAAAATTTATTAGAAATGCAGTCAGAAGAACTCTCATTCACTTCCTTGAGACCCTAAGAACAATTATGTAAGATATAGGATTATCATTTGCTTTAGATTCCCCTGGCCCAGCAATACAGTTGTTTCACTGCAATCCTGAGGTTGTTGAAACAGCCACATAACTCTCCGTGCTGAAATAATCAAAGCTCCACAGTAGCTTCATGACATCACATCATATTTTATGCAGTTAAGCAAGAACTTGCCTCTTCAAGAAGCCTAGGAGATAGTTAATAATTGAATCTTACTCACTGCCTGGTGATTTAAAAGCAGACTTACATCTGACCACTTCTTAGACATGCTTATCTTAGCTCCAGCTTGTGCTAAGAAGAAACGATTGACATAGATGGTATCAAGGTCAGATCTGTGTCCCTGCTGTATGAGAACCGCATCTTCCAACATCATTACTTCACCTTCCTCAAACTTCATTTTTTTGCACCTTTTGGAATTTTGCCCAAGTTAGAAAATATCAAATGAACAGAAATCAGGAGACTTATCTCATCTTTCCACTCAACACCTCCATAATAGCTTCAGGGATCCAGGTCAGCCTGGTTAAGCCTTTGCTGCCAGGATTCATCAGCATGTGTAGCCCATGTTTGGGAGCGCAGGTTAGTGGGCAACCATATGATACCACCACACTGGGACACAACTACCATTGCTTCTCCTCCCAGACCCAGTGAACTCTTCCCCGTGCCTGCAATACTATTCTTCAAAGGACAGCAATTCAAACAACTGCAGAAAACCAGCTCCTGCTTTTGAAGTGAAAAGCAGAGCCAAAATTCCCAGTCCCCGTAGAAAGCTTTCTTCTTTATTTATTTTTATTTTGTAAAGAAAACAATGTAGAATCATAGAAACATTAAGGCTGGAAATCTAGTTCATCTCCTTCTCAAAACCGAGCTAACTTCAAACTTTGAGCACTGTAGGGCATTACCAACTGCCCCACTCTTTGCTGAATACATTGGCAGTGCCTCTGGTATCACCAAGGATTGAGGAATACAAAGCACAGACCTGGAAGAAATCTTCTTGGTCAGCACAGCTGGTTCCCCACCACTGCAGAAAACAACCACATAAACAGCTTCAGAAGTGCCTCAGGCTCCATTTGGAATTCAGTTTGGTTCCTGCTGCCAGTATTTCTGCTGGAAAGTCACTCCAGAGTCACACTATTATAACTTTCTTTTAATATTCATCATTAATGCAATCGTTAAGACCACATCTACCCATTAGTACCTACCTTGCCTTCAGCTTAAATAGCCTTTCCTTCGCACAACTGCCATTTAGTGCTTGTACAGGCTGCCTGTCTCTCCTTAATGTATTTATAGAAGACAATAATATCCTCTCTCAATCTTTACATACTGATATTGGTAGGACAGATAAGTGGGGGCATTGAGTCATAAAATAGTCTTGCACTACCCTTACAATTAAGATTGACTTAAATATCAACTAAAGGCCTCTATCTGAAGAAGAATGGTCTAAATTAACATAGCCATCCATGTACCACCCGAGTGGGATGGACGTGAGGTCAGCACAGTCACAACCCATAAGGAAAGACATTGAGAAGAGCAGACCCTGGACGTTTTCATGACCTTCAGCTGTGGGAAGAGAGACTTGTGCTTTGCTGCAGCTGAGCCCAACTGCGGACAGGACTGAGAGGCTTCAGTTGTGCTGGCTGCAGAGGCAGAGATGGCAGAATATCTGCACAAGACATGTTTGAAACTGCCTCTAAAATTAAACTGGTCCCAAAAGCCATATGAACCCTTCTGTTTTGTTTTATAATGGCTTCTGTTTTCCTTCACCTTCAAACCAGGGTGAATTAAACTGAAATACAACACTTTTGTAGACCATAGCACGGGTTTAATGGCATTTCCCAGTGCACCAGTTCAGCTCTGTCAAATAAAAAAGCCCCTGAAGCATAAAGATAGGGGAGTATCTATAAGGAGGGCCATCTGAAACAGCTCCTGGGGAGAGGGCACTCAGCATTTTAAAACATATGTAGAGGAACCAGCTTTATGAGAAATTCTGATACACTTCAAACTAGGGGGCTGATCAAAGGTAAGCACATTCACCACTCAAGCACAGAGGAAATCAAGCAATATGCCGTGAAAGAACAAATTACTTGTAACATCCGCAGGTTAGCTGTACAGGAGTTTTCATGGACTAAAATACATTGAAAGAACCACTTGAGAATTTAAGGTGTTGAGGCATATGAAGGTAGGAAGATGAAAAAATAAGAAACCAACAGGAATTTTAATGCAATGGGGAATGCAGTAGTATCCTTTGTCTTAGTCTGATTACAAAACATATGAAAGAAGAAATAAGACAAGAGTATAATGTATTGACTAAGTTAAAGGAACAAAAAAATTGTTTAAGATCAGACACTCTGCTCTGTTACAGAGTGTTGGAACTAACAAGAACGTAAAAGAGGCTGTTATTTAGATCCAGATTTCCCTCAGAAAATTCAATTGCCAAAATTGACCTCTGAAGTGACCCAAATATGCCTCAATCAACTCTTGGGTTTATGGTCTATAGTTTCTGAACAAGAGTGCAATGGAAGACAAGTCACTAAGCAGAGACAAAGTACCCAGTATTAATTGCTCACTTTAGAGAAAGCCCACCAGGGATCTGAAGTCTACTTTTAGCTGTAGTTGGCTCTGAGAATCAGGGACTATAAGAGTCTTCCCTACATGTTTCCAACTCTACTATAAGGTTAATGCAGTAAGCTGTGGACTAGACTCTCTACTAAATATACTGATTTATATATTTTGTCTCTGTGTGTGTGAAGGGAATAAGATGAACTAGTCTCTAACTAATGAATAAAAACAATCAATCATAGCCAGAAAAGGAGGACATCACCACCGAAAGAACCATCATGGGAAGGGCAGAAGAAATTTTTCATTTTTAATTTGATCTCAGCACTATCTTGAAAATGAATAATGCTTTCTTTATCACTTATATAATGCTTTTTTATCAGCAGAGTGAAGGCAACACCCAAATGAAAACAAATTTTGTTTTTTCAGTTTGTTCAATGTAAATCAAGATGAACCAAATTTGTTTTCAGTATTCCTATTTACTGAGCTGCTCAGTAAAACACAGAAGTTGGGTGTTTCATTCTCCAAGGCACGGAACAGCATCCTGTTGGCTGGAATTGGCTGAAGTAATTTCAGAACAACTAATGATGCTTATAAGACTCCAGCAATGATAGCTATAGCACTGAAACACACTATAAAGTCAAAGACCATGCATATCTTTAAAAAGAAGAACAGCAAAGAAAGTCTTGATTAGCCAACTATTCCTTAGCAAGGAAACAAGGAGCATATAACACAGAGTTGTTAAGTATAATCTTTTTTTACTCTACCAAAAAAAAAAAATTTCTTTGTATAACAAGATCATCAGTCTTTGTGGATGGAAAGACGAAGTAGGTATCACATATCTACGTTTTGGTAAGTCTATTAACTTTGCCTTAGGACAGACTCCCAGTGCTCTAAATGAAAATGCTAAAAAAGAGTTTGGCTACTCATTTCCAGAGAGTAATTCATTGGATTCACTGACAAAATTGAAAGACTTGTCAAGCAGGGTTCTCCAAAAGTCTGTACAATATTTCAATTTATAATCTGGATGATGGATGGTCAGTACGCCTATTAAAAGTGCAGATAATACAAAGCTAGAAATGACTATGCATAGGTTGTAGGATGGGATAACAACTTAATAATGATCCTGACAAGTTGGAAGAATGGCCCAAAACTGGGATGAAATTCAGCATGTGTGAAATTCAGCAAGTGCAAGTTTCTGAAGATAAAGAAGAGTAATCAAGTGGACAGGATGAGGAACAACAGATTGTTGGCTGTTTTGCAGAAATGTTCTTCAGAAATAGAGTGCAGAAAGAGAGGAAGTCCAGAGAGAAGCAATGAGACTGACATAAGTCTGGGAAATATTGCTTCTGGTTGCATGCAAGGAACAGTTGAATGAATCAAAGTTGTTGGAAGACTGATGGGGAACTGTAAACCATCTGAGTTCAAAAAGACCCTTTAAAGACTTGCAAGACCATTTTTAAGGCCCTTTTGCAAAAAGAGAAGGTTATAAAGTGTTCTCCATATCTGTGGTAGGTAGGACAAAGGATATTTAGATAAGACACTAGGAAAACTCTTTAATTACAACCTCTGATTTACAAGGAATTTCAATTCACTGCTTGTGGAAGTCACAGAGTTTCCACCCCAGAGGTCATGTTAAAGGTTAGGCAAACTTCTGAAAAGAATGATAAATGTATTGTTGATCCTGTCTTTGGTTGGGGAATGGACTAAGTGTCCTTTCCATGTCATTTTCAGCCTTGTTAACCACAGTTTAAAGTGTCAATTGTGAACATCCTGAGTATTTGCCAGAAAATGTTCTACTCGTAGAGAGTATTCACTTCTTTGATGGATCAGCTGTAAATTAAGTAAAACACCACTCACTGGGGTAAGAACAGTATACAGATCTTCTCATTCCCATATTTTGGGAGTCATTGCAAAGTTATCAAAACATCAAAACCAGTGTGGATGTATAACATGTCAGCTGCCTCATAGTAACCACTCCCTGGAACTCTCCTGCAAGGTAGTTTACATGCTTTGAATCACAGAATCATTTAGGTTGGAAAAGACCCTTAAGATCATCAAGTCCAACCGTAAACATTGAGAAGCAAGTTATCCCAAATTTCCTCATATTTTTCAAGAGTAAAAGCGTGCAACTAGACAAGTTCCACAGGCAGCTGATACTTTTTAAGTGCACAGCCTATCTTATCTCGCAGTAATTTATTCATGTAGTCATACCCCTGCGCTCAGTGGAGATACAAGGTAATGAATTCAAGACTCACACAAACTAAATAATTAATTTGACTTGTAATACCATACTGAACTCTTTAACATGCACCTGGACAACTATCAGAGACTGCACAGAAATGTTGCAAGGAGCAACTCTAGCAAGCCTGCATGTGGGTCACCCCGATCGGAGGTCACAGACCCATTTCCACTACCCCTACGCACTGCTATTGCATTTTTATCTGAAAACTGCCCTCATACATGCTCAGCCAAAAGAGATATTTTTCTTTCTCAAAAAAAAGAGTAGTGACAAAATACTCTGTACATGTGAGAAAAACAACTTTACAAGAGGACTCAGTGGTCATAGCATGAGATGTTGCCAGGTCACATCTCAGGTATATTCCTATAAAGCCACTTTTCTAGCCCATTTTTTTCTTCATTATTTTTCTTCCTCTTTTGAACATTCTACATTTCCATCTCACCTGAATATTTTCAAATAATTTATCTCAGTTTGTCAAATACAGTCTTTTCCCAGCATATGTGGCTTCTCTGGTGACATGGAGTATTTTAGTACTTTTTGTTATATTTGCATATTGAACGTATTAGAAGGAATTTCATGTAATGACAGTGACAAACTACACATGAGATTCAAAGCCTTATCTAGTATGCTTACATGTGAGTAAGAATCACTCAGGTCTTAAAATTTACTCAAATTAAATAACACAAAACCTCTTAAAAATCTGTGGGACTACTTGTTGGGTAAGGCATGAGGCAGTAAGAGTATCATAAAAATATGAGTCATTCCTATCATATATTGCTTTCCTATAAAGTGATCACTAGCAAGTAGCTATGTATGCTACCTTAAAAAAACACCTGAGAAATTTAACAAGTGTGTTTTCCTATTTTGTTCAAAAGGGTTTTTGACTGCAAGGAAGAGGCCCTCAGAATGATACGGGTTCAATACAGAACTGACATTCTGCCTAGAAAGCAGCCAGGATTCATATGTAAATTCTCTGGTGTGTTTTGATTTTTACTTTTAAAAAGTGTATTGTTCCACGTATAGAATGAATATTTTTGGAACAGTTGCATAACATTAAATTTTCCCTTGATGAATTTTTCTTGGTTGCCTGAAATACTATTTCTTCATTTTAGTTCTTCTGAAATGACAGATTCATAAATGCCCAAAGGCCTTTATACGTTAACTAGTTAATATGAGATGTCACCATGATTAATGAATGAGGGTTTTTTTTTTTAAAAAGCAGTACTTTCATTACCGGTTTTCATGACAGGAGCCTGACATGACAGTACTAAAAGTTGCATAAGAAGAGAAAGAAGAAAACTTCAAAATTTTGTAGGATGAAGGCAAACCAGAAAAATGGAAATACATAAAGAAGAATGGCAAGATAAGTGAATTACAGTGTGAGATATGCTTAGGTTTATTCTAAAATATTGAAGAGTCATTTCTGATGGTAGATTAAAAAAATGCTGAAAAACAGTTATGAAATTGTTTGTGGACAGGTGAACTGGCAACAAGGCAAAAATGCACTTTCACTTATAATTATTAGCCATGTTTATTTACAGATGACTAGAGGAAACAAGAAAACAAGTGTCCATGGAGGATACTGTGCTGGAAGGTACTAATGGTTGACATCAGAAGAGTTTAAGACCTAATATTAGAGAAAGATATATAAGTCTAAGACGGAAAAAGCAGGTTACATGCTAAAACATTTTCAAACTCAGAACAAGCAGCCAGCCCCACCTCTGTAGTTAGAAGCAGATATGGACAGAAGGACTGACTGTGGAAGGTAATATGCCTGCAAAAAAAGTGTAGATAAACCAGGGCTAGTAAAAAAGAATTTTTTTTACTAGGAAAAGTACAGGAACCAGGGCTTGTTATTACTGGAAGCAGAAAGTCGGTAAAAGAGGAGCTATCACTATGGGCAGAGGTAGATTTAATGGAGGAGGAGAATGGTCAGACATGTCCGGTCCCACTGCATACCTGGAGGTGTAGTGCAGCAGCTTTGCTTTGCGTGACAGGTAGAAGCTGGGCTGTTGTACAATTTCTTCCGTTCATCTGCCATGACCCTCTTTACACATGCAGCCCATATTAAATACAGAGAGATCACAAAGAGTATGCCAGCTTCTAATTTCTGTCTTCTCAACCCCAATCATAAATCGCTTTGCAACACCTTCTAACTTAGCTCCAAACACTGAGCCAACCTAGGGGTACAGAAGATGGGACTAGCCGACGGTCTTTTCTTGAACTGTTCACTAAAAGGCTCTTTACCTCACATGACTTCATATCATTTGGAGGAGAAGGTAATGTGCTTTGCAAAGTCATGCTGCTGAAGAAGAAAAAGAGAAGAGAATGACAAGTTATGAGAAGAATGATCAGAATTTATAGGCACGAACTTGGGAAAGTCTGACATCTCAGTCCCCTCCTCCTCTCCGGTTACGCACTTCTACAAAAATTGCTGGAACTCTGTTTCCTTTGAGACACCAAATCAGGCTGAAATCAGCTGCTGGTTTTAACACGTTCTTGGCAAGAGGACAGACATCTCAGAGAGGCTGCTTCAGTAGGAGACCACAACAGCAAACTCCTTACAACGGTCACTTGGGGTATGAGAATAACTCTGGGCAATTCAGCTTGTCCCCGGCAGTGGCAGAGCGACAGAGGTATTCAGGTTCCCTGAAAGGAAGGAAACTACCAATCACTTCAGATAAATACTCCCAACTAAGCTCAACCAAAACCCTTTTTTTTTTTTGACAGAAGTTGCTTTTTCTTTCTTTTTTTCCTTTGAGGTCTCATCCCTATATGCTACACTGGTTCTCTCTTAATTTCTCACTGTCATCTTCCCTATCCAGGACATGCTACTGCAGCCTGTGCTTTCCCTCCCTCTCCACCAGTGTCATCTCCTGCTCCTCAGGATCTTTGAACCTGTGTGACACCTACTTCAACGGCACAGCATCACTATGGCAGCATCACTTCGCTAGTGTCAGGGAATAAAAAGTGCCTCATCATTTCCGTGTTAGAAATTTTTGTGGGAGGGAAAAGCAGTAGCTGCTGTGATGCTCACTCATCCCCCAGCACACCACAGCTCTCCTCTGGGACCACAAGAAAAGAAAGTTAAAGAGAAGCCACTCAGCCCGACTCTGGGATGTTTACTCTTTTCAGCAGTGATTTCCATAGATGAAACATTACTAAAAAGTTAATGACACTTTGACATTGAAATGACTTTATTTCAACTATGCAATACAAGATTTCCTAGAAATGTGGAATGATGCTTTTTAAAATGGCCCAGACTTTTTCAGGATTTCCAAAGGCATTACGAATCATTCTGCTTCAGAAGGAAAACAAGTTTCCAAATGTCAGAATTTCCTACGAAACAGAAATTCAGTTAAATTGAGCTCTTACTGCCATCCTCACTCACAATAGCTTAGAAAGTGCAGCTGAATCTGGCGGTACCAGTCTAGGGAAGTGACAAAGACATTTCCCCATCTGATGATGTTGTCTACAAAGAATTAATACCCTGTCTGCCTCTTGAGTTAAAAATTAAAGTCTTAAAGCAATCTTAAAAATGGTTCCAGAACAATAATTAAAAGTGATACATGCTATTTACATGCTGCTTAGTCACCTAAATCAGAAAAAGCTCAAGAATAAGTCTGAATCCAATGATTACTGAAACTAAAGACCAAGAGAGAGTGAGATGAGTGAATTGCCACCATTTTGCAGAAATAAACTCCCCGGAAACCATAATAAGCAATCATGGCTCTTACAGAGTACTTATTCGTCCACCTGCATAATGTATTTATGGCAGTTTTTAAAATACAGAGGACCAATTTGTAGCTGTACCAACTGAAGTGCATGATTAAGTTTTTCCCCTGGATTTCAAAAATGCATGTGTGAGTGGGAAGGCAGCTAAGGCATTAAAAAGAGTAGTTGTATGCCATTTTTAAATTCAGATGTTTATAGACATGGTTAAATTCAGATGTTTATAGACAAGCTTAAAAAGATCAGCTTAAATCCCATGTTATGTGAGTTTTAACTTGTGTCTATGAAATAAGTGCCTTAACTCCTTTCTTACACAGGCTACAGTGGAAGTACGAGCGCGTTGTTCATTGATGCTGCCTGCTGTGGTAAGGCAGCACTGATCTCAGGTTCCTGACCTAGCCTGCGGTTAGGTGCTCTCTCTGCTTTTTAACACCCACAGCAGTGTGGGACCCAGGCACCAGAGCATGTCATCAGTTGTAGTAGTAGGACAGGTCACTTTCCTTACCTGGGTATATCAGTAGCCCCAGGGGCTCACTACGCCACAGCAGAGCAGCACCGGGCTGGACGTTAGGAGAAATTTCTTTACTGTAAGAGTGGTCAGGCCTTGGAACAGGCTGCCCAGGGAAGTGGTGGAGTCACCATCCCTGGAAGTATTTAAAAGACGAATAGATGTGGCACTTAGGGACATGGTTTAGTGGGCATGGTGGTGTTGGGTTGACGGTTGGACTCGATGATCTTAGAGGTCTTTTCCAACCTTAATGATTCTATGATTCTAGGATTCTATGATTCTAGGATTCTATGAGCACACAGTTAAGGTAACACACCTGTCTTCTGGATGCAAAGCAGACACGCCAGGTGCAATGCTCTCCCTATGGCCTCTTCTTCCTTCCTCAGCAACATGAGCAAGAGGGAGAACTGGAAAATAAATTGAGTCTATTAATGATTCATTTTCCTTGATGGGAGATGATAGAAAAAGCAACTTTGTGGGGAGACTTGGGACAGAGCTAGACTGACTTTATTTTGGGGATCAACCACCAAATTCCATGGTTTACAAGCCAAGATGCTGCTGTGTCGAGGAAACCTGTGGGTGCTGAGAGCTGCACCCCTTGCAGTGCAGCCAAGAGCCCTGTTAAATTCAGTGGTTTTGTCCTTGTGTCCTTGACCTAAAGCAAGAGTAAAGCTCCTGCTTTAAAGCTGGTTATGCCGGTTTCCTGTCAGCGTGATAGTCTGCCCCTTCACCATTTGGAAAAATGCTGTAAGGACCTGGAAAGCATCTATCCCCTCCTGGAGTTTGGCTGCTGGGGGTTGGGACCAGCTTGGGGACACTGCAGCCTGCCCAGCTGGTGTCCCCCTTGGCTCCCAGCCCTGCTGACCCCTCACAGCATTAAGTAAAAGGGTCTGTACATTTATGTAAACATATGTACTTATTTCTCCCTTCTTTGCTTTGATTAACTGGATAAGCATCCTTGCTCTGCAGTGGAACAGTAACCATATTGCCCATTAAGTAATGTTCGCCTTCACTCGAAGACTTAGGCATCACAAAAGGACATGAAATAAAACCAAGGCAGGCTTAGAGCAATAGCCAGAGACACAGCCAAGCTTATAATGAACAAAACAATGCTGGCTGGCAAAAGAAGATTATATTCCTACCTTCATCTCAGTGAACAGTCCTGTCCCAGTGGAAGGACAAGCCGAGGAACCACAAAAATAGCTCTGGCAACTTGCCTTGGTCTAGTTCTCTAGAAAACTTGGGTATAAAACTACCTCACCCCGGGGGGTGGCCTGTGGTGTTGGCTTCAGTGTAGATCTGTGTTTTTTCACTGCTGATATTTTCATACACTGAGAATGAGAAAAAAAAATTATGACTAAAGTCAATCCTGTTGTTCATCCACAGGTTCTCTAATAGACATGTCCATCCTAATGAGTAGTTTACTTTCAACATCAATTATTTCTGCTTCTTTCCCATGAGACAGCGCCCGGTGTTTGAAATGATGTTTCTTTTCCCAGTGCTTGTCATTCTCATTTAGTCTAGACTAGCTGAAAAATAAGTAGTCAATTCCCACTTCCTTCCTTTGCAGAATTTGCAGTAATAACCTTGAATTACAGTTCAACATCAAATCTTTTTCAGCAGATGGCTTTCAGCAAATAAATACACTCAACTTGCCAAGCTTTGTCCTGAAGTACGAAAGCTATCCACATCAAATCAGAATTTTAGGAGTTTTCATTTTCACATCGCGGTCTATATTTTGTTCATGAACCATACTGTGTGGCGAACTCCTATTTGTTCAAATTCTTGTGAGGTTTTTCTTATCAGGTGCAGATTTTAGGGGTAGGGGGTAGGAGCAAAACAGTGTGTGAATGGGCCAACCTTAGCACCAGTTTTTACAGCACCTACTGTCTTGTGTTATGATATGTTATGATATGTTATGAAACAATAATCAGCTTCTCTCTACCTCACCCCTCTTTATACTAAGGATCTGTCTGCCTTTGAGAAATATAAAAGTGTTTTAGGAGCTTTTTAGGGGTAACAGAAAATCCAAATGCCCCTAAAACACACACAAATGAACTGGGGAAGGAAACATTTTCTTACATTCACTGCATGAGACTAATGTATCAAAACCAAACCAAAACAAACCAAAACAAAAAATCACCCAAGACCATGCAATGGTACCAGTAAGATCTATAAGGCACCAGCTAAAGCACAGTGTAATTCAATGGCTGGCAGCTGAAAGTGAAGCTCAGAAAACTCAAGGCAGAAATGAGGATTTGAGATTTTCAAGTGAGGTTAATTACCTATTAGAACAAATCAACAGGGGACTGGAAATTCTCCATCCCCCAGCTGACTTTTAGTTCTGGTCTCTTTACATTGCAAAAACATTCGGGTACTTCCTTCCCTACGAGTGAGTCTCCGAATACTTTTCTATGGTGGTTGCCTACCACCACAGTAACACGTGGGGCTTTTCCTTAAGAAGCCTGAGCAGATTCAAGTTCACGTTCAGGTTACTGTATGTTTACCCAGACCGCAATAAATTCCCAAACCTTCTGCACATCCGCTTCCCTCACCACTGTCTCCAGGCTCTCTTCCATTTCCTAGGACGACCTCCAAAATCACTTACACTCTCCTTAGACTGTTGTGAACGCCCACTCATTTGGCAAAACATCAAAACAATTATCTACCTTGAGAGTTATTTCTTCTCTGTTTCAGCCCTACTTCATTCCACCGTGCACTTGTCCCTGCTGAGCAGATGTATGGTCTCGCTGGTTAGTTTTCTCCCTCCTCCGCTCCACTTTTGCCCTTTCTGTCTCATCATCTTCTCTGTGGCTTTTTTTGTTTCATAAGCTCTACCTCCAGGGAGTCTATGCTGCGTCTTCGAGAACTACAGAAGGAGATGTCCCTTAACTTCCAGCAAAAGGTCTTGCTAGAAGACAAAGAAACTGTGAACATAGAAAATCCTTTAATTTGATGGTAATGTGAATAATTCTCTGGGGTTTAATTGTTCTCTTAAAATGTCCACCAACACTTGCCCAGAGCTAAACAAGAACATGGATACAGCATTAGTACATGAGAAAACGCATTCTGTAAAATTCTGTATTACGCCTGCAAAGCATCTCCTTTTAAGAAAAAAAGGTAATGAGTACTGAAATCTGAGGTGACAAAAAAAAAAAAGATTGTGCTCTGTACCTGATTTTACTTGATTTTTAATCGATTATGGAAGTATGTTGTCGTTCTATATCCCAATACCATAAGACTTTCTCCTTTAGCTGCATTTTACAACAATTTTACTTTTATCGGATATACATTTTCATCATGATATACATCATATGAATATTCACCTTACCACACCACACAGTGCCTGTGCTGCAGCCGCAGAGGTGTAAGTTCGTCGGGCTGGGCACGAGCAGAAGCCAAGTCTCAGGCTCCCCCTGGGCTCTGAGCTGCAGATGTCTCCTCGCACGTTCCTTTCTTGCTGAAGAGCAAGTGCTCGTGAGGTGTGCTGTGAGGGTGGGATTGCGCCTGCATGGCTCTGAGAGACAAATTTGTAAGTTCCTGTATTGGAGTAAGATCTTTCATTCATTTTTAACAAGCATGCATCTTCGTGTTAGAGGGGATGTTTTTCTTTAGAGGGCAAGCATTCGGGGCATCACAACCTGGAAAAATGTTTCCCAAAGCCATCAGATCTATAAACTGACTAGTATTAGAACTTCTGCCATCTGTAAACAAGTTGGATTTATATATATGAGAGACCTTTTTTAATAAGAGGTTTTATGTACTGGGCCCATAATTTGGAAGTGGGGGGAGGTTTAAAGCAGCAAGTAACGTAAATGTTTAAGGATGTGAACAATTGCAGTACACAGAGTAATATACTGGCTTTAAATGGCTCCATACCTGGAAGGTCCTGTAACCCCAGTACAGGTATATGTTCGGCTGGTTTCTTTGCAGCTTAATAGACCTGCTCTCATTTTCAGCTCAGAGCTCTCAGGTGCTGCTCTTGTTCCCACCAGCAGGAGCAAGGGGCCAAACTGCAACCAAGGGTCAGAATGGTTCAAGGCTACTCCAGATATAGGTCCTGCTCTCTCACTCACTTTTCCTTATTGCACCAAGAGAAGAAGAAAGCACCTCCCTGACCTGTGTAAACATCAGATACCTTCTCTCCAGAGGTGGCTTTTCCTGAGCTACTGTGCGGGGGGGTGCCACTGCTATCACCTGGGTGTACAGTCATGCTCAGATCACATATTGGATCAGAGAGAAGATACCTGGGGTTCAAAGATATTATTATGCACAAAGCAGATTCCATGTGAACAATTATTCAGATCCCTTCACCCATAAAGGTGGACAATTGTGGCTGGTAGAGATGTGCTACACACTCCCTCTCTTCCCCCCGCCCCCCGGGGACCGATGCTTGCTGGATTTGATCCAGCTCTGCTCTGGAAGTAGCAGAGCTGAGACAGTGGCATGGTGCTCAAGATAACACACACCCACTGTTCACATGGTGAGACAGCTTCTGGATGATGTGGAAACAACAATGATGGATGACAGAGCTTCCTACTGGATTTAGCCAGAGCAAATTCTCACCTCTCTGCTCCATGTTCTGCTTTAGAAATTTAAACAAATCTTGATCCTTAAGCAGGCAGGTCTAGAGATATAATATCAAAGTTAACTGTCATAGATACATTTTTAAGAGATGTGTGAGATAACTCTCTGAAGAGCCATTGGTGTCCAGCACATTTGTCAGAGTAATGTCCATGAAAGAATAGAGACTCTGTGGACTAATCATTTTTGATGGAAAGCAAGCTCAGCAGCAGAACTGTGAGGACCTGGCAAAGGACCCCTCTTGTCTCCATCTCCTTCTCATCTTCTTCTGAGAATATAAAAACAATCTTTAAGAACAGAAAGAGGAGGGAAGGCTCCACAGCTAAGGCACCAGCACCCAACCTCCTTTCATCCAGTGCTGTAACCTCTGTCTTCCAACAGCCCAAGCACAAGAGCACTCACAGAGACCAATTCCTTCTGCATAACACAGCAAAGCATGTACAAAACCTGGCATAATTAGGGAAAGTAATCTAGATTAAATGATTAATAACAGTGATGGTAATTCAAGTGATTTTCCCCAAACCCCATAGGCAAGGTGTCATGGCAGAAGCAGCACCGCAGCCTGGCACTGCAGGCAGGAGAGGGACAATCCTGTGGGTGAGGGACCTCCTGGGGTGAGGGAGCCAAAGAAAAACCATGGTGCTGCACCACAGGTTCTCGCTGCCCTCGCAGCAGTGCTGCGGCTGGATCTCGGAGGGGAGGGGTAGCATGTTTACAACCCCCTCATACCCCTGTTAGGTGTATGCCTATCTGCTGTTATCCAGGAACAGCACTCTAGGACAGATGCATCTCCCCTTTGAGTGAGGTGCTGTCAGACAAGACCTCTTCCTCTTCCTCATCAGCCTTCTGCAAGAGTGCAGCCTGCAGATGGGCTCCCCAACCTCACCGCTGCAGGCTGGCTGGCTCCTGCAGGCAGGGGAGACCTCAGCAAGGATTGCCTTACCAGCAAGATTAGACTAAAGGAAAGCAGAAATTATATTGAGGCTGTAGGGATGAAAACAGAGAAAAAGAAAAGAAAATAAAATACATGAGAAGTGCATTAAGGTACCAGGTCACATGCCCTCACAGATGCATCCAGTGCCATGCAGGATGCTCTTGGTGAGCAGAGATCTGCACAGGGCTGGCAGAATAGCCTCAGGACCTACAGGAGACGTAGGCATGCTGAGCCAGAGCTGGAGGCTAGGTGGGATAGCCTAAGGCATCCCAGTTGGTCCTCAAAACCTATTTTAGGCAACTGATTCAAGGAGAAAGGATTTTTTTCAAGAACTAAAAGGAGCTCTAGTCATAAAAAAATATATTCCTTATTTGCTTATCATCTCATCTGCTTATTTATTACTGTATAAAAATATATGTCCAAAGCTTGACCAAGCTCCTGCCTGCAAATGATAGCAACCTAGTTCAGGTAAAAGCAAAACCAAGTGTCAAGCAGGCAGGATCAACACTTGCAAGCCTAAGAATGGCTTGTTTAGAAACATATAACAAAACCTGAGATAGGGAGAGAGACCTTCCCAGGGATTTGGAAAGGGCAAGAACATGCTAGGCCAAAAGTTTGATGTGAAAGGCAAAGGACGGCCTTGACTGTGTGAAATTTCCAAGGGATAGGAGTGTGTCTTGAAATAATCGACGAGCATAAAGAACAATATAAGCACAGAGTACCTGGAAGACTCTGGCAGGCGCTTTTCAATTTAAGGTAGATAATGGGAATTGCATTCTAGTTGGATACATTCAAAACAGAAAAAGTCACTGAAAAGGAACTGATAAATCTAACTGGGTTTGTTTCATAGCTCTCACTACTTTTGTCTGGAGTGAAATGACCAGTTACTCCTCCTTCCTTCCCAAAGTCTTGCTAGAGAAGAGGGACATGTTTCCAAATGTCACATTAAGATATTATGGCAGGAACTCAATCTGTGCCAACTAACACCAGTGAGGATGGAGAGAGAGAACATGTCTGGGAGGAGAGACCCAAGTCTCTGTCAGTTATTCAGGTTTCAGTACATCGTGGTGCGTGATGATTTTCTAAGCCAACAGTTCAGTTTCCAGTGTGCTAGCTGTAGAAGTTAGGAAGCCATCTTTGCTTTGCAGACCTTTAAGTTTTGAATTTCAATGCTACAAAAAGCCACATTTCTAGGTTTACTTGCTACGGGTCTACTAACCGGCTTTACCAGGAGTTTGCAAAAGCAAGTATTGATTAATGAGACAAGGCAGTAGTCAATGAACGCAACAAGTGGGTGGGCTCAGGAGGACCGACTCTTGAGAACTAATTAATGTGTGGACATGCCATATGGGCGGGTGGTGCGCAGTGTAGTTCACTACCTGCTGCCACTCTTGGCACTGCACCAAGAAGGATCAGAGCATCTGTCAGTCCCCAGGATCAGTAACAGCAAACTGCAGTGCAGAGAGCTTCAAAACAAGCCTTGAACATCAAAACTCTTTGGTAAATCCCTAGAATAAAAAGCCTAGAAACAGTGTAGAAATAACTGTATTTAAAATAAAATATGGAATTTTTTCCTATGCAAAATAAAGCCTCACAAGCCTGCCCCTTTCCCTATTTCTCCTCTTCAGCTGCAGACTCATCTCTTCTCTTTAAATCTCTTTTGATTATTTTAACTGACATCACAATCATATGTTTTCTCTGTGAATGTCTTAAAATAAAGCTTCAGATTTTCTGCTTCAGTCTCCAACTTTCCCTCCCGTCTTTCCTAATTCATTTTAGTAAGATCCAGGTTCTTTCCAAAGAGGTGTTGTAGCAGTTAGGAAAAAATATAATATGAACAAGTTACATCCCACTTAATTGTCATTAGTCTCCAAGGATTTCTTTCTTGAAAAACAAACTTTCTCTAGCATTGCTGGTTATTTTGCCAAAGTGCAGGGAAGGCAATCGCTATTCTGCTTCACTTTGCCAGCTGAGAGACACACAGCCTAGTTACAAGATACTGGCAGGAGTTGACACTGTCACTCTTAAAAGGGGAAAATTGATTTTTCAGTCTAACAGCGAATCACACAGAAGCAGCGAGCTAACCAGTGCTACCTTGTGCTCTTGTGCCCAGCAGAAACCATCGACTGGGTTCAGTGGATGGGGTTTTGTGGGGTGGGGAGTAAGTGTAAAATCAAGAATCCATGTCAAAGATTAAGATCCTAGTGCAAGCAAAATGCTTTGTCCTAATCACTGTAATATATATTTCACAAGAGGTAATCTGAGTTTCACTTGCTGACAGCTATATTGCAAAAAGGCAAACAACGCAGAACTCTGTGAATAAATTAGAAAAAATGAACAAGACTACCATGTTTGCTCCTCTTTCTCCCATGCTTAATCCTAAATCAGACATTCATTCTGATCTTACTTTCTGAAGTATCAGATTTAACATCAGCGAACGGATATAAACTTTGAATAAAAACCTAGCCGGCATTCCCTCTGCGTCAGTGACCAGGCACAGCTGCAGACTACGCCTCCATCCGAGATGAATGAACGAAGCACTACTAGGAGTGTACTCTGCTGGCCCTGCATTAGCCTTTCTCGGGGCCTGATCCAAATTACTGGATCCTTCTAAATTATTGGAAAATATTCTGTTAGCTACAATAGACATTTGATTAGGTTAACAGTGAAGAAAAACGGCTATCTGCTTGGATTAAAGAGATAAACAGTCCCTGCAATATTTGCTTCAGAGAATGAATCAAAGAAAATACAGCTTTCAGCTGAGATGTTTATGTCTGTCTTATGCATCAGTACACTTGATCATAGTGGAACTTTAATGAGGCATTTGTGCAGAGCAGTTGAAGTTGTCTAATTACAGACTTTTCTAGGAGCATCTTTTGTTCCCAGTGGGACCTGGCCTATTTTCAGAGTAGTCTGGCTGGAAAGAAAGGATTAGTTTACCTGTCTCTATTACTGAAAGCTAACATGACGGAAGGCAGTAGACAGTGCCCCTTTGTACTTGCTGAGAAAATTCTTTCCAATTAGACTTTAAGCTCAACTTAATGCTTTAATTGTCGGACACTCAGAATGTGTTTGATTGAAGTTCAGCAATAAGAAGAGATGCAGCTGACGGAAGCTTGTGGGCTCATTGAAATTTAGAAAAAAAAATACTTCTGTTATTCTCAGGCAAGAAAACTTGAAAGTTTTATCTGAGTAGATTATGCCATTCCATGTCTTCACAAATAAAGAGAACATCATAGGGTGAAGACACCATGGTGATGCAACTTTCTTTCCTATACACAAAATGTTGACTATCTTATAAGCCACTAATTTTGCTGGGAATATGATGATTAGGCCAAATAACTGGGTAAGGCATCCACAAGAGAAGCTCCTGAAGAAAGAATTGAGCATGGCGTTGGGTAGCTGAACTCTGAGTTGTGAAAGAGAGGAGATGAGATGTCCTAAAAGAGTATTCAAAATGGCCATCAACCCAAAAAGGGTTGCTTACAAGAGGGAATAGTAGACCAAGAAATGTATGCAAGTCAAATTTCAATGAAAGCTGAGTACTTTGCGTGCAATGACCCTTCTTCCGTCAAAATGTTGGCCTTACCCTGCCAGGTCTAGGAACCTTTTTTGGGAAGAAGTAGAAGTGAGGTCTTACTGCTAGATTTGCTCTAAGGACTAGGTTTTTTATCCAAGAGGGACACCATCACTGTCCACGTTTCCAAGGAAGTTGTTGCATCTAGACTCGATGAAGGACTCTATTCTATGCATGGCTGATCAGGCCCCTCCGGGAAAAAGTGAAGAAAATCCCAGTGTTGCAGTGCTCTGTTGTGCAAAGATACTGGCTTAGAATAAGCTAGATAAGCCTGGGGAAGTCTCATAGCTGTATCAACTTAAAAAAATCCACCCAGACAAATCAAGTTTGCTTCTCAGGAAGTGTGGTTAGCCAGCGTAGAGCAGTACTATTAAGTGGCTGGAGCTCATCAAGCATCTAGGCATTTCTGTGTGCCTCTGCCCTGCACTGCATCGGCATCTTCTGAAGGACACAGGCTCAGCTAGAGCTGTTCTGGGCACACACACACACGCAGAATTATGGGTTTCTGGAGAGCATTACAACCAGCCAGGTTTGGCAGCAGCTGAGTGAGATACTCTGGATATCATAGCTTCAATTCTGTTTAAATCATGCTTTTGATGTTTATGTCCTGTGTAAGATTTAGCATGGGATCTTGAAATATTAAGTCCATATGTTTGATCTAGCTAAGTACCTTCCCCTCAGTAAAGATGGTCAAAAGAAACTGTAATATTTCTGCTAGAAAGTAGCAAGAAAAAGTACTTGCCAGCATATTTTTTAAAAACAGATTCTGCAGTTATTACCAATTAATGTAGGTTTAAATTAAAATTTACCACCCCATACTAACAGGAATGGGAGCTGAACCTCTGTTCATAGGTTTTGAATGTCTGACACTTTGCAATCAAGTCTGATGTTTGCAATCTACAAGCATGATACTGCAACTTTTGTCTTTGCCAGTGTGGAGGAAGGAGATGGATAAGGAGATATGGATTCAAATCTCCATGGACGCATGTGCATTGAAGAATGAGCAAAGCAGCTCAGCAGAAGGACCAGGAACCATCCAGAGATTAAGTATAGCAATTACCAGACATGTTCACCAGCTATTTTCGAAGCTCTATGGGAATATCTGATAACAGCCATTTAGCCTGACACATCACTCTCTGGCTTTTCCTGCCAGTAGAGCCAGTCAAAGCACAGCGGAAAGTTTATAAATGTAGGAGTTAAAAATATCTCTAGCTTAAGGGTTTGGTCAATCCAAGACTGAGATGTGTGTCTGGTCGGAGGGCTGAGATGCAATACCTATACCACACTCGAGCAATATAAGTGCTATTTGGGTTTCACCTACTAGGGCATCCTTCCATAAGTGTGCTTTCACCCTTCACTAAGAGAAGGAGTTTCCCATGTTTGGAAAACATATTCCATGTTTGCCAGCTGCCTAGGCTTCTCCAAACATACCTGGGAGTCAGTCACAAGCTATAGCATGGCTGTTGCACCACAAATGGGATTAATAAGAGATTAATTAGAAAAGGTGGTAGCTGTATATCTAGAGGAATATATGCACACTTTATTTCATTCTCATATTAGATTTTCCTCTAAAACAATTCGTAAGAAGTTTCTTTTAAGTTAGGATATGGAAACCAGCCTAACATACATATCTACACTCTTACAAGTCCTCTTTGCCATGTGAAGTTTGTCTTCCAGATTGAGTCCCTCTCCTTCATAAGGGAATTGCATTTTCTGAAACTTGTAATCACATTTTTACGCAAGATTTTAGTGGTCAGATATTCCTACCTGTAACAAGTAAAAAATGTCCATCCCATGCCAATAGGAATTGTAGAAGCTGAGTTACCAGTACTCAAACTCCTAGAAACCTGAACTGCTACTTATGCATCCTACCTTCCATATATTGCAACATTAAACTGTGTTTGCCATTGTCTATGGGGGAAATATGGGTTGGAGAACTTGAAGTAAAATCTTCTTTTTGCCCCAAACCATGTCCCAGCCTTCACCCTCTCCGGCCAACCATTGGCAAAGTGAATTAATGCCCCATTGAAGGCTGTTCCGCAGAAGTATGGTAGAAGTATGTTTTCATGATTTCTGCAGCATTACCAACCTGCACCTCCAACATAAAAGGCTGGGAGGCTTGAAAGAAATGAATAAGGAAGATATCTGTCTTAGAAACACAAGATACAACATGGCAACAACATTCTTATCAAATACTCTAAGCATAGCAAAGTAGATTTATACGACCATTGTATTTTACTTTCTCTTTCCAAAGGTACCATACCCAGAATTACAGGACAGTCTGCTGTGAAGGTTTATAAAAAGACATGTTCTTCAAGTTTGTAAAGGATGGTATCTTCAAACCACCACATTCCTGAAACTGTAATTTCAGAACAAACCTCTTCATAAATTAAAACTCAGAAGTGTTCTCAGTGGGACTGAGTAAAGACAGAAAAAGAAAAAATTAGTTTCAGACCATGGCCCAATGGGCTTCAAAGTCTTCACTTTGGTCTGCTTGAGGAAGACAGTTCAGACTGTAGATATCTAAGTCTGAGGTATCAGGGTGTCTATGTTTTTGCTGCAATCAATATTGACTCTAGGTAGTGAGCCCACTGAGGTACTCGGCTCCCCATGAGGTGAGACTGCATTTGATCAGCTGAATAACTCACTCGCTGTCATGGGCAGCATTGGTGAATCACATGCAGTTGACTCAGCAAGTTCATTGTAGCCTCAAAATACCCCAGGTCTCCCCTCCCCTTTGCAAGTTTCAGGTCAAGGTGACTTTAACTCTGTGGAATTACTTCCAGTGTTGCCATTTTGAATCAGAAGACCATCAGTTACAGACCACCACGTTACACAGAAAACCTTATTATAATCAGTTAACAAGCTACTTATTCTTATGAGTGTCATTCATCCAAAACCATGCAGGCTGGTGTAATGGTAAAAAGACATGGAATTCCTAGTGTTGACATAGATTGCACAACAATGGTAATAAACCCTACCACCAATTACTATTAAAAAAACCCACTGAACAGAAAATTATGTTAATGATAATGAAAGAAATCAGAAAGCTTGAAGTCAACTACAGTGTTTCAATCAGTCTGCAAAACAATATAGCATTAGATAATCAGTACATCATTTCTGATCCACTGAATGAAAGCTGATATCTGCCTAATTATTAAATTGACAGACATGTTTTCATAAACAGCAGCATACTTTTGCATAGGCCCCTAGCTCATGTGGAAAGAATAGTAATATCCTACTTTGTAGCCAGAAGCTGTTTAGATAAGGAAAGAAATTCCCTATGTACTGGCTTTCAATATTCGTCTGAGGAGACCTAGCAACATACATCTCTTCTTGACAAGTGATAGTAGGCTGTACAGAGAAAAATAATCAGTAAGCACATTTTCATTGCCACAGAAGTCAGAAAACACTCTCTGCTAGACTTTATAGAGAACCAAATTCTAAAAGCAAGAGTCTTCATTTGAAAATGAAGGTCCTCCCCAGCAGGACTTTTCACTGTAAAAAGCAGTAGTTGTAATGTCCCAAGCATTTATTTTCAGCTCATATGGAGTACTAAGTGATCTCAGAGATAACCAGGAACAACATATGCACAGATTTAATATGAAATATTTTAATTGTTCCCAGAAGAGGAGTAGGAAGCCGATGTCACTGACTTATGAAATATAGTCTTTACATTGAACAGGAGTACATTTATACTCAGATAAAATAAGAGCTGCATGGCAGGTTACCAAATTGGGCAAAGCAGTTGGGCTCGTATCTCCTGCTACATTGCAATGTCCTGTGTACATTCACACGCAGCTACCCCTGTAGCCAGCACCTTCTCCAACATTCATTAGGTCTTGTAACATGTTTGTCACTTGTCTGTTCACTCAGTCAGTCCCAGCAGGAGAAATATTTGCAGTAGGGTGTCTTCTGTAATAATCCAGCTGGTATTTAGAGTCAGCAGACCACTTTTTCCCTTTGCTGCAGAGAGTTCAGTTGTGCGCGGGTGGAATTCATCTTACCCAAATATAGTCCACAGAAAGAAACAAGCACTGCTGGGTAAGATTTGTCTACACTATTTTAGGCATTGACCTCAGGATGAGAAGATTTCTGCCATGCACCTATTTCTCTTCACTGACAGTACAGCGAGCCTGTGATGACTCACTCAGATGTAGGAGTCTACATCTGGTCTGATGAATCCTGCCTGGAGTCTCTTGAAGATAAGGGCAAGACCTTATGAAAAGCAAACGTAAAAAAGCAAATGTGCATAGCAGGTCACGTATTGCTGAGGAGATTAACTACATTGGGACTGAGGCACTTACCGGCTATTGGTGGGTTTTAAAACATCCCCGATACAAAATGTTCTGTGATTCAGAAATACCTGAGCTTGTTCCTGCTACATTTAATCTTGTTCTGGTGTATATTTCTGTCCAAGTTGGTGTTACACATCGCTAAGTGGAGAGCTTGATGCTTCAGTGATTAACAAGGACTTGTTTAAATTTGATAGCTTCTGATAAAGACAAAATTCATTAATTTAAAAGGCAACAGCTATTCCTAAATAACAGCTTATGTAGACAAGAGGTAGATGGGAGAGCACGTCATTGAACCTCAGCACCGTAGCAGATAGGCTCTCTACCTGCCCAGTAAATTTATCTGATTAGGACATCTTTCAGCATCTCATTTGTAATAACCTATATCAATGTTTTCATAGAAATCTTTTTTGTATATTAGAGGACAAATAACTACATATTTCAGAGTATTTATCAAAATATTATCTTAAAATGCATTCATGCACCTACTCCAATATATTTTTTTGGTTTTGTTTTTTTCTTTTAAATCAAAAATCTTTTGGCTTCTATTCTATATAACTACAACAATGCCTTTCATGTCTGCCAATTTTTCCCAAATGCTTTTATGTAGACTGCAACATTCTCAGCATTCATCAAGGCTGTCACTAGTGCCAGCAACCAGAGCTGACTGTAGACAAGCCATTCAAAAGGTAAGTTTCTTCGACGGATAACTAAAAAGTATCTCAACAATCCAACAACAGATTTGAAACTCAGGAGAATCTTGGCCAGGAAATGGCTTTAGGACTACTACCCAAATCAAAACAACAGTGAAAAGCCTAGTACTTCTAGGGGAAAAAATGCATGAACTGTCCATTCTTTGTTGAATAGGGATGGGTATATTCCCTAAATGGTAACATACACAATCTACCTCACAGCTACATTGATGTGCGAAAATAGGAAACATTTCACACAGGTCAGGAATCATACTCTATAACTAACATCTGACTTCTGAAAACAGACAAGAGTTTCTTAAACTCTTCTTAAAGAAAAAAGTTGGAAATCCTTGTGCAGATATTGTGCACCTTTGCCTTATTCCAAGAAACAAAGCTACTATATTTTGGAAAGCAGAAACTGCAATGACATAGCTAGATTCCTCTTCCTCCAAAACTTCATTACAGCTGGATGAAACCTATGGCATGGCATAAGGTATAAAGCTGAAACCTGAAATCAAACACTGAAATGTATTAAAAGTTAGGTTGAATAGTTAGTTGAATAATTTAAATGTTTGCATCATCGTACTCCCACACATGGGCACTGATTGGTGCTCTAGTGCTATTAGGCAAAAAAAGCTAATTTATTTCTTTCTATTTTAATCATAGCACTTTCTTCTCTAAGCGTACAATATAAGCGGCACTCTTCAAAATCAGTGGGCCTCATTTTTAAGGGTTTTTTTTAAAAGCTTCTCCAACTGCAGAAATCGGCCCACTTTCCTCATAGTGAAGATATCTTACAGAGCCAATACTTTCTTTGTCATAGCCACAATACAGTTTAGAAGATATTTGGGCAAAGAGGCAACCTTAATTTCACTAATTGCATGTTTGATGAGAGCATTGCACTCCAATTTAGTTCCTGATGCCTTAAGATTTTTACAGTTACTTTTTCCAAAATGGACTATATTCTCATGAATAGTGAGAATGACCTGCAATCAATTGATATGATTTGCAGAGTTTTGAGTAAAATATTGGACTTCATTTGCATGCACAGTTGCATTGCGTGCCCATTGCACAAGCATGATCATGATTGTGCATTCAGATATGATCACTTATTTATGGACGTATGCAATTGAGCTTTCTTCAACACTAATGAAATGTTGGGGTTTAGTGGTTTAAGACATTTTTGTTCACACAAATTGTTTCTTTGATGCTTCTACTAACACTTAAAATTGGAGTACCTGAAGCTTTGTAGTAAAAAAATTGACTGCTAGGAAGCAGTAAGTAGGGAAAAAACAGCCATACAATATAGAACAAATACATGAGCTTTTACTTGTTTAAATCCATGCAGCATTTTGTGCATGTATTTCACATGCAAAGTGTCATCATTGCATCTCCAGGGTGCTTTCAAGCCACCCACTCACTCTCCTGCCTCTGTGGTGCGTTTCCCTAGCAGAAGTCTTCCCTGTTGGTCTTCGACATACATGTCAAATTTGAAAATGACATTTTCTGTGATTTTGCTTCCCCTTATTCCATGCTTTACTGGAAGTCGATAGGTTCCCACCTACTTTCTGTTTTAGAAAAAAAGAGACGAGAGAGAGAGTGAGAAGAGAGGAGAAGGGTGAAGGAAGAAAAAAGTAAGAAGGAAAAAGAAGAAAGAAAAGGAAAAAAAAAGTAGTTTTATTAAGATCTGAAGGTAGCTGCATTTTCACCTTTTACATGAAAAAAAGATGATTCTATACATGAGTAGATGGCACTCCAAGGCATGGAGTTAGATACTGATGTCTCAATATTTTCCCTTAGAAAATTGAATTGAATTGCATTCAGCACAATGCAATATTGCAACATTCATTTTCAGTCATCTTTCGTATTTTTGCTTAGCTGAAAAGAGAAAATTATTCTGTAGAGCTGAATCCAAATACAAGACAAATGTATTTATTGCATTTGCTTTACAGGTAAAGTACTTGGAATGCCCATGTAACAGAAAGTGATTTGTTTAAATGGAAAAGCCTTTGTGGTTTTTTGTGAGACATGAAAATGTATGTCTGAACACAAGAAGTAAGAGGTGAATGCTGAAGTAAGAGATATTTGAAGCACACTAACATGCCACATCTCCTGAACAGGCAATGCTCTTACAAACATCCAATATTTCAGAGGTGTATGAAGTCCTAATTCAGGTTCTTTTTAAATAACACTTCCCAAGAAGCAACATCTTTTAAAGAAGCTTTTAGCCACAAGTTAAGCCTCACTTGACAAAAGCAGAAAGCAACTATGAACTTTCTTCAAGAGCTAAGTTGTAAGCCCCCAGCTTTCAAAAACTGAAATATCTGTGATCACGAGTTGATCCTACTGACGCAACGAATTCACATTGGGCAGTACAGCAGAGCAGAGCGCTCAGCCCAGCACTCAACCAGCCGTCTGCAGCTTCAGCAGCAGCAAAGCCCCATTCCAAGGCAACTGCCTTGTCAAGAAGCAGTATTAATTAGTCCAGTATAATGTAATTCTAACACAGCTCTACTGCTTTCAGGACTCAAATTACTATTGCTAGTTGACTTCAAACTCGCTTGGACATCACATTGATTATTGTAGACAAATTCTTTGGGGTTTAGAAACCACAACCAAATAAAGAACAGCATTTGCACAAACACTTAGACACCTAACTGTCTTTAAAATCCAGCTCTGAGACTTTTGCCAGTTGCTCGTGGTAGCTGGTTCAGCTTCCATGCCCGCAGCAGTATTAACTAGTTCCTCTCTTCCCGGTGTGTGTATCAGCTGTTAACAGATCAGAGTGATGCTATTCCCAGAAGACACCCAGAGCAGTTTAAATGTGTGCCAGCCTTCTTTCCCAGGCAAAAATCAATGCAAGTGATAATATATTTCATTTATAAAGTTAATGCCCAGAGACGCCATTCAAAATCGAAACGTTAGTAATTATACTGATTTTTTTCTGAAAGAGATCAAACCTGAGGAAGAGCTTCCAAAACCTACACTGTGACATGTTTTTCTACCATATTCAAGAGGTTAATACAAATAAGATCTGTTATTATACTGTCTGTGTCAAAAGGTGATAAGTCTGGAAATAACTCCTGTCCGATGAAAGACAGGAGCAGGGTTTTTTTATTTCAAGTAATTCTGAGAAAATGACCTCGACACTGTAGATTTAGACAGATTAAAAGGTAGCAGTGCAATGAAAACACATCTAGCTAAATATTGGAATGTATTTCTATTTTTAAGGGTACCCCAGTTAAAAGTGACTTGAGTTTTGTGGTCAGACTTTTTCTAAGAGGCACATTCTTGACACGTTTTTGAGGACTACCTTGAGTAACAATGTAGAAAGGGCAAAATCAGTAGTAAACAGTAAGGTTTCTGACCAAGTATGTAAGGAAAGGAGCAGATATCTTTGCATTGAAAAGAATGCGAATTGTTTAATAATTGTTCCTTTGACAAACAAATATACAGTGAAATAGGAACCACTGTTGTGAATAAAAAGACTTTGAACAGTTCAGTTGCACTTCTAAATACTTTTACTCTTGGAATGTCTTGAAAAGACTATTTTGTTAATTCAAGTTATTCAGGAGAAGCGTGAGATAGTTCCTGGATTATGTAGAGGCAAGATGCCCAAAAGGTAGTTCATTTTTTGCTTTTACAAGTATACAGAAAGAAACAAGGAAATATTCAATGAAAACATTCTTCAGAAGAAGATAAAAGGACCTGGTTCATCACTGTGTGAGACTAGAAAGCTAATAAACAACTTTATGGTGTTATCTTCTGTTTTGTTTGGTCTTCTCTGGACTTTAATAGTAATCAAATGGCTATGACAATTAACCTTAGTAATAAAATGGAATGAACTTAAGTTTGAATAGGAGGGGGAAAAAAACATGGGAAAAAAAGCAGAAAATGCTTAGATAAGTTCAAGTTCACCCTGTGAGCAGGAATTGCAATAGAGGACCTCCAGAAGTTATTTGTAACCTAAATTATACTACACTTCTCTAAATTGCATTTCCTGGCTCAGGCTGACCAGGTGGAACTCACATTGACACGTATGGGGAACTGAGTGATGGGATCTCACAAGTTTTGGCTTTGAGAATTATGGGGGACAGGTGAAAACAGAAACCTTGGAAAAAGCATGTGGTATATCTATTTAAAAAAAAAAAAGGCTGGAGTAGGAAGGCAAAAGTGTCAGAAGTGTAACCTAGACAGCCTAACTCCAACGCTCCTTGAAATACTGCAACAAAAATACTAATTTACAAACCCCTAAAAAACCAGCAACAGCAACATGAATTTCTCAAGGCCAACAATAATGTATTTTATTCTACAATGGATCCAAAATACTTGAAGGGAATGGATGTGATGTGCTGTATTTTTACTTAAAACACCATGAAAAGCCCAATAATCTAACATTTTTTCAAACCAGCTAGAGGAATGTCCTGTAGATCAGGGGTTCCCAGGCTTGATTTCCTAAGCTACTACTGACAGTAATGGCAAAAAGTCCCTGCCTCTCTGCTGGGCAGCATTCAGGTAAAAAGGAGGCATTTTGCTGTCTAACAGTAAGGTTTTTAAAGTAGCTTGAATACTCTACTGGAGGTACTTACACCGTGTTTTCTAAATGACTGCCCTAGCTGAAATTGTTATAAGCTATATACAATTGCCTGAAAACCTTATGCCAAAAATTATCAGTGTTCACTGTCAAACTAGAAGGATGTCCTGTGGCTTTCTGCAAAAATCCAGCTTGCTTCTGGCATTTCTCAATATTTCCATTAATGACTCATACGAGAGCGGGGAGTGCTCTTTATGAAATTTGTATACACTCTGAAGTTTAATGTGAGTTGCGAGCTCTCTGGATGTAGAATTAAAAGGAAAGAAATATCTTCATTAGCTGGAGCAGCAGTCTGAAATAAATAGGATGCAATTCAGCAGGGACAGGTGAAAAGTAGGAATAATCAGCTGCACAAACAGAAGATGGGAAAGAACTTAATAAACATTAAGTTTTGAAGAAGGTCAGACCTGCAAACCAGTTTACAGTGTCACACAGCTGCACTGTATCTATCCACCTCCCTCCTTCTGGCACGTAGAGGCAGGTGGGCTTTATGCAAGACATGAAGCAATCCTCACCTTCCTTCCAGCTCTGGCATGGCCTCAGCGGGACTCCTGCCTCTGGTCCGGAATACCATAATTAGGGAAAGACGGGAGCAACCGGCATGTCAATAAGAGAGCGACAAGGATAATCAGGGCCCGAGGAAGCATGGCTTGTCAGGGGCAGTTGAAAGAGATGTGGTTGTTTAGCTTAGAGAAGACTGAGAGGAAACATAACAATCTCGGGATACAGAAAAGGCTGTTGCAATTACTTTGAGAGCAGTTCCTAGTAAGGGATGTATCTCCCAGGACTCTGTAGCACTGTATTTCTGATAAGCAAAGCAAGTGTTCACCTAATATAAGCCTAATTTTAGGTACTGAGTGGATCCGTTCTGCACAACATAAATGCCTAAGCTGTCAGTACAGCAGTGTTTCTCATTACGGTTCACAACGCAAGGTGATCTACAGACTGTTGCAAAATACCAGTGTACGTGCTCAGTTACAAGCGAGTAAGCAAACAGGCTGGTGAAAAGCAAAATTTTCCAGTGAATGTAGAGTGCTGTGTATGGAAAACATCTTTGCCTCACAACGTGACCCACAGATTGTAACTAGAAGAGGACACATAGCCTGCAAAATTTAAAGGCTGGTTATACGGCTATTTAGTCAACTGATGGTGGTAGTTGTCTTCATAGGCCTCCAATCCATTTTGGGTATGTACTTATCAAGCTATATCAAATGAAAACTGAGAAGGAAAAGAAGAGGAAAAGGAGAATGAGGAGATACATGGCAAGAATTCAACTAACATGTGAGATGGTGCAGACTGAGACCCACCTGCCTTTTTATGGCAGAGAAGCTCCAGGGCAAATGCTTTCCCTCAACACCTATCTCTGGTCAGCTGCACCACCCTCTCGCCTCCACTAACTTTAACAGGCTTTTAAACACCTAGTTCATCAGAGACATCCACATGCCAGTGATCTAGCTGGGTGGCTGAAACCTACCCTGAGTGCCTGCAAGCACCTTCATGGTCCACCCATACATGTTCTTCTTGACCCTTTCTTGTTCTTACCTTCCCAGTATTTTCTCCTGCTTCTTTTGCTTCTTTGCTCCTTTCACGGAGGCAAGCTTTCATATGAACAGTCAAAAACCATCACCCAGATACTCTTTGCTGGTGCTATGTGAAATGCTGGAGTAGACACCCTCACTAAGCTCCAGAAAGGAGCTGAATTACTTACAAGAGGTCTTAAATAGATGAACCCAATTATAAATAGACTTCCTTTGCTGAAGGACTTGTGCATGTGTATATTTTAATGGCATGTTTTCTAGTGCTGGGGACAAAGATCGTGAGGATGAAGGAGAGCATGCCTGACAGCTGCATCTCTCTCTTTTTCCACTGCTGTGGAGAGGGAACATCTCTCAACAATTGCATAGTAAAGAGACTCCTGTCCCCATCCTGAGTTGTCTGCACTCTGCTAAGACATGTCCTGCCTTCCCATTCAATTTATTTTGTTTAACTGAGCATCATTTGTTTGCACTTCCTCTTGCCCAAGCATCAAAATAGCTTTGCCTCCCATCTTTTGTAAAGAAACCACTTATGCTTTTGTAGATGTCATAAGCTTCTGCGGGGGAGAATAACATTTTCCAGCAAAACAAAGAAGAACCTGGTCACTGATTGAAGCATTTAAATTCCAAGTGTTGTGAGAGGGAACAAAGTGTAAGCAGAAAAGAAAGTGCTCTTGCATTCAGCATGCATTTTTCTGCAAATGCTCTTCATAACGCTGGGCTTGAATGGCAGCTGAGTAGCAGCACTGTTTGCAGCTGAGAAGCAGCAGTGTTTATTTCCACAGGCAAAAGCTCTCGCTATAGCTGAGGCCTCTTTTTAACTTTTGCAAAAACATTGTCAGCCAGTATGAAGACATTAACAGAAGGATCAAAGAATGTGCAGAACAGTAAATATTGGTGTTCTGGCTGCAAAACAGACAAACTAAAAAGACCTAACTACTTCTTTGAAGTTCTTGGAAAGTGAATCCAAGAGCTGTGAACCCACTCAACAAGCCGATCCCCTGAATGTCTGTATGCAGGCAGTTTGTTTCGTTGGCAGCACAGTATTAATCATAATGAAAGCTGACTACATTGCAGGCACCCTATTACAAAACTGCACACACATACAAAGTTCAGTATTTTCCCTCCATTTATTAGATCACTTCCTACAAAACCCACACGCAGAAAGGCTCTTGTCTGGCAATCACTCAAGATGAAGTGGGAGTCTGTCCATATAGAGGCCTGCTACAAGAAAACGCAAACAGAAATGATCTCATAGAATGACGTAAAAGAACTTTACATCTGTACTGTGGCCCAGCAAATCCATGCAAAAGCATCTCTCAAACTGTCTGAGGGGTATTCGATAAACACAAGATGGGAGGGTAGTTTTCTAAAAAGCTAGTTCGCAATTTTTAACCGGATTTCTTTTCCCCCCTACAGGAATATGCCAATTCAATAATTTGCATATTTAGCAGGGACGCACTGGTTTAATTCAGCCTTCCAAGGGAAACGCACCTGCCCTTCCACCACCTGGCCTGCACTGCCTGTGGCAGAGCCTAGAAGATGCATTTCACAGGCTGACAGACGCCCCGCCGTGCAGCCAGGTGCCTAACAATCCTAGAAGTCTGAGCTTGACTGGTAGTTGCAGAAATTACAGCTTTCATGAGTTTGTCTTGCAAGTATTTTCAGCTCAGAATCACTGGGGGACCCTCTTCATTTTGCTTTCAAGGTCAGAGAATATGCTTGACACCTGAAGTAAGAGCTCTGGTCTTCTCCACCCCATAAACCTTTAAAAATGAATATTCCAGTGCAGACCAAAACATCTTTATCGCAACAGAATAACCAAGTAGGGGATCCTATGTTCAGACCTGTCCAACTTCTCAGGGTTGTTACATATCAATAGGCAGCTGATGATAAGTACACAGGAGGCAGCAGAATCTTCCCCAACAGGAGATTTTTTTAAGAACAGTGTAGACTCACACTTGTCAGAAATGGTCTGGGAAGAGCTGAGCTTGCTGCAAGGCAGGACATGGACTACCTGACCCCTGCAACAAGCTCCTCTGAGCCACATGGCTTTTATTCCAGGTCACTGGACAGAGCGTCTTGTTCCATTTCAGATTTCTGGACACTGTTTACATCCTCTGCATTTGAAGCTTTTGAGATCCAGACTGCTTTTAAGCATGTTATTTCCAAAGCAAACCTTCAGAAAAGGGTGGACAGGTTGAGTGAGCAGTTTGCAGAGGAAAAGCAGTGTGTAACTCTTCAGCAAATTCTTGCATTAGCACTGGGCCCACCCCTTGCTCTCTCCTCCAGTGGAATAAATCTGCTCTGCTCGCCAGGAACCTACAAATGAGAAAAATGCAAGCAATTTAAATGGAAAAGTGGGGATGAGAAGGGAGAGCGGCTGCAGGGTCAGCTGCCTCAAAAAATGTATAAACATGTGCCCTGCCAGCTATTAATAAGAGCAGGTCTGAGGAGGTTAAAGTATTTAGGTCTTTCACCCCTAGATAGCCAGGGCTGAGAAATAGCTCGGTGGTATATACCTTGTTTAAATGATACGAAGCTGAAAAACGTATGACTCCTCCTGAGGATGCAGCCTGCAGCATACTCACACCGAAGTCAGTAGGCTCAGAACTGATCAAACGGGGAAAATGCCAAAGATACTGCCTACAAGGCCAATATGACCCCAAGAACAGCTCCCCATACCCAGCGTCACTTTAGCCCTCTTTTTCTAGGGGCCCTCAGAGGCGAGTGGAGATGGGATGTGGGCCAGATAAAGTCATCTAGCAGCCCACTATCTGCCACCTTTCTTGTCTGCCACCTCTTTCATGTACTAACAAGAAGTGGCCAGAAGCAAGAGACCTCATTCCAAGCCAATGGGCATATATTTATGTGATGGAAGGATGCCTGTGTTCAAATATTCATGTCTGCCTGTGGAATGCTTATAATTTGCTCATAGAAGAGGTCCACTGAACTCAGTGGAGAAGCAGGAACCTAACCAGTAAGGACCTTAAATATTTAGTTGAAATTGGACCATTCCCTTTTCTTTATTTTAAGAAAACTCCTCATTTAATGTTAGAAGTAGTTAATTCTTTACTGTTTTATATAGCAACCCATACTTCCTCTCTCAGCTAATTTTTACTAGTATGCCGATTTTTCACCCTCAGGGCCCAATTCTGATTACCTGCATATTGATGCTACATGGCTGTGTAACAACACTGGCTCTAATGCAATAGCTCTATAGTCATTGTGGCATAAGCGAGATAGGAATCTGGCCCTCAAAGCACTATTTAAACTTGACCTAGATGATTCATGCCTTTGAGATCTCAAAATGAGATTACTGCAAAGTGCTTTATAGTGGGCTGCCAAAAGGGCTAATCCATTCCCTGAAGCTAATGCACAATACAGCGACTTGATTGTTATCAGTGGTGGGCAGAGAGGGATCTGCCTACTCACTACTTGTCTGTCAGCATTTGCTGCTTTTTGGTGCCTAGAAAAGGTCTACAGTTCTGCTTTTAGCTTTTAAAGCTATTAACAGGCTGGAAATTGATGTTGCCAAGGACATCTGTAAATGTGCCTTAGGGACTTATAAATACTTTATAATATTGAATTGTTCCCGCTTTTGCTAGCCACAGGAATCCTATCAGACCTACGAGGGTAATTTCCAGTGACTCCTGTCAAAATGAACATGAAAGCAAAATGGTGGGCTCTGCCGTGCCTTTCACTTGGACCAGCTCTGCAAACGGCATGCTGTGAATAGGCAGGTAACGAGCTGCCTTTCTGACCAGAAGCCCTCCATCAGTCTTTCATGATCAGATTTAAATTAATTCGAACTTGGATCTTCCCACGTGATTTTTCTCCTTTTGCTACAAAATTGAAACCATTTCTATCGTATTAAAGTTCTTCTCACATTGCATTTTTTTTTCTGAGAAAAGAGGATCAAAATGCAAACTCACACAACTTTGCATTGTACTTACATGACTCCAGGCAGGCTTTGCTATGTGCTCCGCAGAAGCAGCAAGTGCAGCAGAGGTGTATTCCTGCCTCTGGCATGATTTGCCCAGAAATCCTTTCCTGTGAGACCAGGGGTGCAGCAGTCAGCCCCTCTACCCCCGTGCAATGGCATAAGGCTGGATGTAGCTGTGAAAGCACTGGGAAACACACAGGAAAAAAGATAAATTGAAGTATTTGCTGCAATACAGAAGACAGTACAGTGTCAGACACAGGAGCCGGGAAAGTAGGTAGAGGTTTGCAGATCTACTGTAGCGCACTGAATTTCCCCCACAGCGCACATGATGGCTTTCTGGGAAGCTTAAATTAGTATGCATTTTGTCAGCCCATATTCTTTAATAATGTCTTTTTTAATAGGGACAGCTGGATCCAAGGCAATGCCATCAATCAACACTATCAGCTGTGGCTATGGTATTTACACTGTTGATTCCTGTCCACAGTTGCAGAGCTCATGACTTTGGAATTACATGCCTAGTTTCAGGCTTCCGAATTTGAAATGCTTGACAGCAGGAGATTGGTGAGATTTGCTGTCATTAGCAGGATCATGGGTGCCAGCTCCAGGATGTATCTTCACTTCTACTGCATTCAAGCGAGGCAATCAACCGACACCCCTTAAAAAGTGGCTCCAATCCTTATACTGACCGGCAGTTTGCTTATAAAGGCTGACAATTGCAAGTGTTAATGGTTACATTGGTCCTCAGTGGAAAATATTAGCAGCGATGCGTAAGTACAATATACTCCCATGATTCAAAGCCAGCAAAAAAAAAATATCTATTTTTATCTCCATTTCATGTGTGCCTGAAGTTAGGGAATTAAGACTATGCTGTCATATCAGTGATAATGCCAAACATGCAAACTTACCTTTCTTCCACATCCTCTGCTATTTTTCCTACTTCAGTGTTTAATTTGTTGCATTTTTTTGCCAAAGCAAAAATCCTAAATTATTTTGATTACAATCTCCACTTCTAATTAATTTTTAATTATGGAATACCTTGTTTCAGTTATGAAATAAGGATATTGTGGCACAAACTGTGGAAGCCAATAAGTAAACCCACATAATTTACTTAGATTCATGGCTCAGTTTTCTTCAAAAAGGAATTAAAATGATACTATTTATTTATTTATTTATGGAATCAGGTTTTGGATCATGCTGTGATCTTAAAAGAATGTCCCAACAACAATTTGTCATTACCCCCTCTTTGGCATTGATCAGGCTACATTTCGCACACTGTGTCCATCTCTGGGCTCCCAGTACAAAAAGGAGCTCCACAAACTGGAGCAGGCTCTGCGACAGGCAGCCTGGGGCTAGAGCATGATGTGTGAGGCAAGGCTGAGACAACCCAGCCTCTTCAGCCTGGCCAGGGGCAGTCCTAGTTGCTGTGTTCAACTATCTAATAAGGGGTTAAAGAGAAGACAGAGCCAGACTCTTTCCAGAGATGCACAACAGCAGGACAGAAGGCAACTGTGACAAGGTGCAAAAAAGGGAAACTCCAGCCAGATACAGGGAGAGAAAATTCACAAGGAAGGAGATCAAGGGTGGAAACAAGTTGTGAGAGAGGCTGTGGAATATCCAGCCTTGGAAATATTCAAAACTCATCTGGATGAAACCATGAGCCATCTGACCTAAATCTGAAGTTAGCCTTGCTCTGAGCAGGGTGTTGGAGTAGATGACTGCACAGGTCCCCTCTGACCTAAATTACTGTATGACTCTGTGTATCTGACCCTTTTTGTTTAATTGCTTTTTGAGATCACCATATTGGATAAAAAGCAAGAAGTGACAAAGGTCTTCTTTCTGGAAAGCAATCACTGTTAATGAAATTAATACCTTTCATTTAAGGAGCATGAATGGAGAACACAAATGTGCACACACATGCATGTGCACACCATTACCTTACTGAAAATGGAAACAGGGAAAAAAAACCAATGTATTTTTAAAAGCCAACACAAAAGTCTTGTGATTTCATCAAATCCTAGCAAAACGTAAAGGAGCTTGATCATAACTATCATCATTTTTCGTTGTCAAATCCTCAGATGATCCTTGAGAATAAGGAGTCATATCCCAAAAATAAGAGTTGAGAGAAAGGTATATGAGAGATTGCTGGAGGCCTGAGGTTATCTCCAAAATGTTATTTTACGGTGTTTCAGAACTTTTAGGCCACATGATTTTATTTGTTAACTTTTTCCTCCCTTCCCTTCCTATGCCTTACTCTGCATTTGCCTGTGGAAGCTGTACCTTAGCTGTTTTGCAGAATTGTGCCAGTGTCCATGTCTGCAAAGCAGTGAATGCATGGCTCCCCAAAGAATGAATCACCTGCAGTAAGCTACGACTGGAACAGCACCAAGTTTAGGAGTCCCAGAAATAGCCAAGATCTTCCTAAGAAACAGGAGGCAAAGAAAAATACAACCTAGAGGAAATGGTAAAATATAGGGTTGTGAGAACATCCACGGCATCTCAGACCAACATTTTTGTTTTCTACAGATGCTCTCCTTGACCCTTCTCCAAAAGAATTTTGAGAGCTCGCTGCATAATAACTATCTCCAAGGCCTAGATGGCATTCAGAGGTTTTAAAATAACCATCTCTTACACAAGTGGTTTGCATTTTCTCTGTCTTCATGCTCTAAATATTTCCCAATGGAAGCACAAATTCTCACAGAATGGGAGGACCTGAGGGACACTTGCATAAGCCCATCACATGGATGGATTTTTTCTCCATTACCTTTCACATAAGACTCTATAAAAGGAGCTCAAAAATACCTGAACATATGAAAATTGACTTGGAACAAAGACAGAACCAAACTTTAGCTAGACTAATAGAAACAGCACTTCTCAGTTCTCCCCTAAATGTAACTAGCAAGAACTTTAAAAGCAAGCGACCGGTCATAGACAACTTTCATGATTTTCTCATGGCCTCTCCTGATGAAGCACACAACGATGGACTCAGCTGTGCTCTGCCCTTTGACAACAACACACAAGACACAAAGTTTTTCAGACAGTGCCATGTGTCCCAGGTACTGAGAAAATAGCATTACTCTAGTTTGTGATGTCCCAGAACCGCTTGGACTTTCTCCTGTTCTTTTCCAACAGCGCTTGAAAGGATTTCTCCAGGCTCCTAAATGTATTTTTGCATCCCAGGCACGCTTCTCAGATATCCTCCCACTCTGAAGCTATCTATCGTACCAGGCTCTGTGCTTTCCCTCCTGAAATTCCCCTACTTTCTGCAGATGGGATTTTCCTGTAAAAAAGGCTTTTTCATGCCCAGAAAAGGTTAAAGACTTACCATGCGGGCTGTGGTAGCTTTTCACATGCATGTTTTTAGCTTGTGCTAAATGCAGCACAACTCAGCAGAGCTCAATGCCTGTTTATATTACCCTTAACTCACCATGGGTTAAGCATATGCATGCAATTACTGATAAACTCTTAATCTTATCATCTGCCAGTCCTCAGAGAAAATACTGCTGACCTGCACATTGATTTATAACTAAAGATTTGGACCATTCATTTGCCTCGCACTGGGGAGAAAGCCAGTACACTGAAATCATTGCAGCTATTCACGTGAGCAACTGCTTGCCAGCCTGAGCAAGGGGTTCATGGCAGGGACTCCTATCAGTCATCATAATCGGTCTTTTCAATAGCAACCTGGTAACAAACAATGTTTTTGCAGATGTGATTTCCTATTGAAATTCAATGTGTTGCTATCTGCATGCCAGATTGGTATAGCTATGGAAACATACTTTGTATCTGAAAAGCATTCATTTACTTTTTCACTGTCCTTGCACTTTCATGGAGTAAAGATGACTTAGGGGCATCTGACATTTTTTCTTGATAGAGAAGATTTAGCAACAACTTTACTTTGTGGGCTTAAAAAACTCCACAAAGACCCAACCTCTGTCTATGTGCCTTGTATTTAATCCAACGTCCTTGTGGAGAAGATTTTTACATCGATAGAAGTGAAGGTAATTTTTGTTTAATGACTGCTGAAGGAGTTTTAGACCATATCTTTCTTTTAGGGCCAGGGGACCATGTATTCAACATAGCTAGGAAGAGGTACTTGAAGCTGTGCTGAAAGTTAATGTTTTTGAACTTTTCAACTCACTAGACCTCCAACCCCATATATCCATTGACAAGAACTAGGAGGTGCATGAGATAAATACAAATACATAGAATGCAAGTTCAAAGCCCAGATTTTCTTCTGCCCATGGTGAAGCCATAATTATGCCTCTCTGATTAAAAGAAAGCCCGCAATAGCCAAGCACCGATACTAGCTTGAACAGCCTAATGACTTCTCTAGCATGTGTCATTTGATAGCAATCTCTAACAGACCACTGATGATACAGATCTCTCTTTCTGGAAGGGAGCAATAAAAACTCCTGTTCTAGCAGATTAACTTTTCCATATCAAGCCATGACCCAACTGCTTCCCAGCCACCTGTGTAAGTAAAATGAGGCTCCACTGTTGTAGTAATTTAGCTTCTAATATTTTCAGGCTGAAAAAACCAGACCATCTCAACTAATGGGCAAATTTTACATAATACTTATTTTTCCAAACCAGCCTGTCCACCTTATATTGCATATATGCCCTGCCTGTGTTTACTACCACAATGAATGATTATATCTCCTCCAGTGTGAAGATCCAATGATACATAAGCATAAGCATGCCCTTCTATTGTGTTTCTACAGATAAAAATTCTCTCTCTATTTTAATTAGGAAACAACCCTGTCTTCACCTAGAGAACCAGTAAGTTCCAACAGATCTTAAGTTCATAAATAAATTTTGCGTAATTTTAAATTGAAAATATTTCTTCTATGATAAAGTGGTTGGGACTCACACCTGTGCAAGTAGCTACCAACACATGGACAACAGTTCTCACCTTTTCAAACATCACTAACAATCTCTGTTTACTTGTGCATGGTTATCTGAGCAGAAAGCCATGAAAAAATAATCCCACAGTGGCTATGAACTGACTCACTCAATCCCAAAATGGTTTGAACATACACAGAATGTGTATAAAACAGTCCTTGCTTTCTAAGCATCAAGTTTATGTTCTGCAAATGTACTCACTTTCCATCATATGAAAAAATCTGGCAAAAATCAGAAGTATGGAATTGAAGTGGGCTAGTTTTGTCCTTCATTCCCATGTCCTTTAATATAGTAATAAAATGGAAGTAGTTTCATGCAGGATGATGCAAAGGCTATATGGCAATAAAGGCAATTAAAGTTAAATGGCAATCAAGCCTTTGAGTTACAAAGCAGGTATGTCAAAGGCTTTGAGCTGCTCCTAAGGACAGAAAACATTCAGTAATGCTCTATTTGTACAATCTTGAGCATAAAAAGCATTATCGCTGAGGAAATTACACAAACAAAAACTTAGTAATTAACTAAATATTCAAACAAATAAGGTGATTTCAAAAATCAGGCAAATCCTAAACATTTATTAATTACACTGTTGAACCTGAAGTGCTGATTGCATATTTTACCTCCTTAAAGAAGATTCTGAAGTTAGCTAATCAATAGTCAAGCAAACCTCTAATTTGTTACATAAATAGAAATGCATTCACCCACTTTGCAGAGCACAAGGAAAAAGTGACGTTCCCAGAAAGTTGGGTAGGTTGAAATGCTGCAACTCCTGGTAACAATAATTTTGAAATTCTGCCAGCTGGATGCATAAGATAACCTTGCATGACTTGATTTCTAGAGGTAGTAACTGACTGATTTCTTTCCCTGCAAGAGATTTATCCAAACACAATGTTTTTGCCAGTTTTTCTACTGAAGAAACTGAAAAAAAAAAGAAAAGCCAAGAACTTACTCTTTTGGGAGAAAAGAGAGGAAGTATTGCAAGAAATATGATTAAAGGCAGAGTGGAAATTTTAGAGACAGGTTAAATTATGACTGTATTTCCTCGGGAGATTTTCGATTTTCTTCAATAACAGCTAAGTAAAAAGTTTCATTCTGGGCCTGACTCTCTGCTGCCTAACAGCCTGAACATTTACATTTGGACAAAATAAATACAAAATGCCACCATCTAAATTTGATGTTATTTTAAATCTTCGCAGATGGAAACGATTCCACAAAATATAAGGCAATTTGGAAACAAAAGTTGATGTCTTACATCCCCAAGTGATCATCCCAAACGATGATGCTCAATTTAACCAGACTACCCAATAGAGAGAGATGCCCTTTCCACCTGAGACAACCCACCTCCACAAAATATTTTAATCTGTTTTTAAAGGAACCAAACCCACAAAGCAAGACTCCGTGTGTCGGAAAAGGCAATGAGTTCCCCTGTACTGGGCAGTTAACCCAGGAAGAAGGGCCAGAGGAGGAAATTCGCTTCAGGATCCTGCCACAAAGTGGAAAGCTTTGAAATGCAATCAGGCCTGGTCAGCCGCAGTGGAAGGAAACCATCGGTTGCTGCTTGTAAGTGTGTGTGTGCACCGAGTGAAGCTTTTCGTGGTAGCTGGTGAAATATGGCACCTTCTGTACGCCTGTTTGAGACGCCACTATGTTCTTTGCATGGTAAAGCACTAGGGTTCATGTCGGCACATCTGTGCTTTGTACTTGCCTGGCAATTTCCCAGCTCACTTCCCACCCAGCTTGGAAGCTTGCCCAGAGCGTAGGACACTAGCAAGCATCACTTGGTTCGTACTGTTTGGCTTTGTTGTAAACAGTTGGTTTTTAAAGTCTACATACACCTGGCATGGTTTTGCAGGCTTATGCCACTACTCACGTTCACTGCCTTCTCTCAGCATCCCACACGTTCAATGTAGGAAGGGAAAAAGGAGTCTTCTCCTAACCCACCCATGTCTGAGAGTTTTCTGTTCTTCTCAAGACTGTCATCCTGACAGAGAGCACCATTTGTCTTTTCTCACCATGGTATTTCCCCTGCCAGAAAGGCTGAGCATCAGGAGGCAATAACCAACACAACCCCCGTCTCCATGGGCAGGTCCCCACCTCTGGCCCTTCCATGGCTCCCACTTTCCTTCCCATTCACACTTTCCCCTTTTTCACCTACCCCAAATCTTTCTCATTCTTCAACCATAAAGTATACTTGTAGGAAGGGTACAGTGCAGCTGCCCACCGTGACGTGCCACCCGCGGACAAGCTGCCTGTCTCCGCACCCAGCTACAGCCTCCATCCGATCACTGCAGACACCTGCCAAGAGCAAGGGTGGGTTATTGTGGCCTGGTACCAAGGTATGTGGGCAAAAAAGGTCAAAATCAACCAACACGAATGCCCCAAGACTGAGATGAGGCTCTGAGGTGTACCAGGAGAAGAGGAAAAAGGAAAAGATCACCTTTGAAGCCATGGAAACCGAGAGCAGTAACCTATTTTCTTTTTTTTCTCTCTCATCAACTGCACAAGACCCACGTCTGCCTTGGCTGGACCTGCAAGAACACTTCATTTACCTATCACTTGGTATCCCAGAGAGCTAGAAAAGATGTGAAGAGCCTGCCAAGCCCTCTTGCAGCCCTCCAACCTGCTCCCTTGTGGGACCAGCCAGCTCAGTGTGGAGGTATTTGCAGGGTGAGAAACAGAAGAACTGAGACAAACATTAGCAGTCGTCAGAGCCGAGCCTCTGCGTGGCCAGTAGAAGGGCAGATGGGGGAAGGGCAGCTGAGGACGCTCCTGGAAAGTTCACCCTTTTCATACCCATCTTGGACATTTTGCCTCAGCCATGCTCAAATGCTCTTCTGCCAGTGTCAGGGGCTTTGGGGAAGCGTCTCTGGCTGGGGACAGCCACCACAAAAATGTTTCCCCCCCCAAGACATCTAAACCACGCCTCTGTTGTCCTTCTTCTGACGCCCTGAGCCAAGTTGTTGTCCTGCTGCTCTGATCTACCAGATCCTCAAGGGCAACCAAAAGCCACACCCTGCCTGGACAACCCTAGGTCCATCTCCTCATGACATCCTGCTCCAGGCAGAGCTGGTTTTTCTTCACACCTTATTTGTGACATTGTATCAATAACTTCCCCAGCCTTCAGTGGCTCATACCATCACTTCTGGAAAAAATAAAGATTGCTTTGTTCAATTGCAGCAATATTTCTGTAAACTATTTATAAATCTGTATATGAGTATAAATGGCTGTAAATAGCCAGTGCCACAAACACAGCTGAGCCACATCTCAGGCTGAAAACAAGGGCTTTGCTCTAACCAGCAGCCTGAAGTCAGTGCTTTCAATTTCCGAAGTGCCTTTATTTATGGTAGACACGTAACCAACTCACAGCCCCCAAATGCTTTTATTTTGTTGGTATGCTAAACCATGCCTGATTTGCAGCACACCTCAAATTTCAATGGATGAGTCAATAGATGTTCATTAACACAAATAAATTAACGGGCATACGTAAATGCCTTTTTTCATTTGGGTTAAAGTGAAGAACAAAAAGAAGTCAATCAAAACTGTTTTAGGAAAGGCACAGTAGATTCAATTAGTCTTTACTGAATCAGGTGTAATACGAGTCACACAACTTTGAAGATCCTTATTTTTTGTGAAAAAAAAAATTACCGTGAGGAACCACTGTGACTGCTCTGCAAAGCGGTAACCCGTCTCTCCCTTATGAACACTCACTTTGTCCTTTCCTAATAAAAATAGCCTGGTCATCTTCAGCTCTGAGGTTTTTCACCAACAAACACTGAACATGCTCCAGACCAACATGATTTTAACTGTCATAGTTACAGATGGCAGGAGGGAGTGAAACAAGTCCCAGGCAGTGAAAAGACACTTCCCAAGCTGAAGGTGAGTCTCATAATAAAGCCATATGTCATGTAGCAAAAGCACATGGAGCAAAGCCGTAGGGAGTCAAGCAGAGCATGAAGATTTAGCCTTTTTTTCACCGCACATAAAACACAAGGTGCCCCTGCCACATGCCTTAGGTGGAGATCAGCTGGGAGAGGGCATCCTGCCAGCAGCCTGAAGTATCATGACTATCCCTTAGCTTCCCACACCCAGCATTAGGTGACAGTTTCTCCTTTTCCAGCACAGATGCTGTAGAGACCACTTGTTTTTCCCAGCAGTATTGATCAGGGGCTTCCTACCTTGCTGCTCACGTCTATCTTCCAAATGCACGTCACACTATGACCCCACAGCTGTGCTGAATTCTGTAATGTTATTCTCTAACAGCTCAGGGCTTTAACAGAAAACTTAATTTGGATAGCCAGAGACATGCGATGTCTGACAGACAAAACAGGTGCTCAGGGCAGCAAAACCTACAATGCTGACACGAGGTGGTGGTGCAGAGGGGGAGAAATTTGCCTTCCGCTGAACGGCCACAGGGACCACCAAGGAAAAACCACCACAAACATTTTGAGAATTAGCAAACTCTATAGTAGGCACACCCAAAAATTAAGCCCTTCACTATTGATCCAACTTCACTGTGGTTATTTGACCAAGACAAGTTTCCTTAGTCAGTAGTGGCAGATAAGGAGTGAGCAAGACCTTACTGCACTCCTCCGCAGCCGTGCAGTAGGCTCTGCCCGCATCCCTAGCACAACCACCTTTATAACCCTGAAGTTTAGAGGCTGCTACTGGTTACCCCAAGGCTATTGTATAATCATCGGCCTCATGATTGCAAAATCCTAAGAGACAATAAGATAACCTGGCCAAAAAGTATTTGTGATCCCTCTTGTCCTCCTCTTCTTTTTAATTGTCTTCTCAGTGTAGCTGCAGATGTGATTGCCCATGCTGCTGAAAGTACAAAACACACGTTACCAGGCAAGAACGAAGTCTCAAAAACATGTATTTATTTACAGCAGAGCTGGCCTTAGATAGTGCCATGTCCCAGGAAAGGTGAAGAAGTGAGATTCCCCACACCAAAATAGCTACCCCTCTTTCTGCCCCATACGCACATTGTGTTCCTTAATATTTTTGAAAATACCGTAGCCTCCATTAGAAGTGTTAGCCAGAAAGCCTTGCTTCAGCTGTCCCCCTTTCTGCCTTTGCTATCAGGGAGAGCCATTCTGAGACAAAAGGAAGAGTACATTAATATTTATCTGAGAGAAAACCAATAGACTAGATCCTTATTAATCAAAGTCAATGAAACTATGCAGTTGAGAATGTGATCCAGTGTTTATAAACATACATTTTGCAGCCAGACTGTTTTTGTGCAGCTTCTCCTCCAGAAATGGTATTCCCATACTTCTTCATTTATTCTGCTAACGAGTTTAACTAGGTATTTAGTGACACAATTTATAGAAAGAAAAATAAATGGCATTGCATTCTCAGCTTTATGTGAAAAGGAGCTGTTGTACTTCAGAGAAACAAATAGAATTTGTCCGCCCACAGATAGGAGAGTCCTAAACTAATTAAATGGTCTGCTTATCTCATATTTGAAATTCAGACTTCATCTTTCAAAATGAGAGGTTGGGGAAAGAATATTACAATCTATCACCTATATATATATATAAGTGATTGAATTAATCTTTGGACGTCTCCCGGAGAAACTGAGAAGGTTCTCCTCTTGTCTACAGAATATAGAGAGTAACCAGAAACGACTATGATTTGTCCTTCTTCAACATGACCTTGCTCAAGTTCTCTTTGAGAGATAAGACTTTTCTAAGGTTACCCAGCTCTTATTTACCTTATCTGTCCTAATCCTGGAAACTGCATCATATTGAATTTAAATACCAGGCTTTTTTAGATGGCAAATGCCTGATCATCTTTCTCTTACTATGAGAACCAGGAGAAGCATGGTGAAAGACAGTAAATTAAAGTCAAAGAAATATGTCCCCAACGCTGTGTATTTAGCCAGTGTTAGGTAGAACTAAGACCACAGTTCAAAAGCATGCAGGAAACTTAGATTAGTAATGAAGTGAGAGTTTAAATAAGAATTAGAAAAGGAAAAATTTCTAAGGGAGTTGGGAAGAAACTGAACTGTAAGCAATCCACAAATAGCCTTTTTTTGTTCTTTCATTTCCTGGGACCTCTCTCTGGTACCTGGTACTGTTTATTGACAGGAGTAAGCTACTATAATAGATAGACTCCAGGTTTTAACGTGGCATTGAAATTTTTGTAGTATTTGAGAGCGGTTGATAGAGCCTTTTAAACTGCCTAAACTCTGAACAATTCTTAACATCTTTTTCTGCTCCTCCATCACTGCTTTAGCAATTGAATTGCACCGCTGTTACAGAGGTTGGATCAAAACTCGTAACTGTCATGAGCGTGCCTTGTTTGTTCAGGTTTGAGCACCAGGTTTTCCTCCCCCCCGGAAGCCGACGGGAGAGCTGGTAGCAAACACAGAGGGCAAGTCTGGGGGTAGTCTTGGAAACATGAATCAGGGCAAGAAACTGTAAAGCTACTTTTCAACCACAGCACAAATTATTATTATTTTTATCTAATCCTGCCTAACACCTTGATGACCTGCAATCAAACAGTAACATTAGTTAAATATGTTGATTTATACTCCATTTTCACCATTCTACAACACTCTCTAGACATAAGAAATATGCACAGGTGTTATTTGAATGCATCGATTCAGCCACCTTGGGAGTTAAACTGGGCAGAAACAGTACGAAGTAACTTACAGACAAAAAAAAAAAAAAGAAATTCCTTATTAAAGTGACAGCACGTTATAGATAAGCGGAAAATAACTGCTTAGACTAGACTTTAGCCAAGAGGCTAAGATAAATAAATATATTTTAAGTTGTTAAATCTTTAACAATCAGAATGATACAGGACTTTAACATATGATGAAGTTTTACCTGGCATCCTCAGCAGTGAACTGCTCTTCTAAATTGGGTCCATGAGTTACTACACAGAGCAAACTGAGGTATCACAGCTGACATAATAGCTTCACTAACGTTAGAGACATTAAAAATTTGAGCTGTATTTAGACAGTTAAATAGGTTTAGAACAAAACAGTACCTCCATTGACATGAAATACCTATGGATGGGAACTTGCATCCACCTTTATACGCTATGGAGATAACAGTGGGTATTCAGGAATGCAAAATAAAAGCTATCAAAGAAGAAAGTGCACACACACAAATGGCCACAAGTGGAGGACAAGAGCAAAAGGCAACACACTACAGCAGAACAAATATCCTCCTAAGACATATCCTGGGGGAAGATCCATTAAGTTGCAAAAATACTCAAGAATGATGTTTAAGTGCTTATTAGCGAGACTCCCACTCCTGCAGCAGCACGCATCTACTTCTAGGTAGTTCGTGTGAAATCATCATGGAGTTATGCCCACTGGGAGAAAGTGCTTCAATTAAACGTTACATTTATAATGTAATTAAATACCTAATTTATTAAAAGGAATGCAAATCACATCAGTTTCTAAGTAGCAGTAGTGGCATTTAGAGCATGCTATGCAACAGCTTTGTTTTAATAATCAAAATACGTATGCTCTCAATGATAGCAGTTCCAAAATGGCATGTTGCTCACTGCTCTCTTGAGAACCACAGTGAGCATAAATAATGAGAAATGAGATCATAACATTTGTGAGAGACAATTGGGACAGTCACAATACACTGTATTTCGAAGGTTTTTTGTTGGTGGGTTTGTTTTTTTTTTTACTTTTTATATCAAGAACCTGTTTAGCAAAATGATTTAGTGTTTTTTAATCTTTTTTACACAAAAGCTTTAAAAAAATTTCTTAGTATTGCAGTGGTTTGGAACCGTAGTGGTTTGCCTTAGCTTTAAGAGCAGAGTCAGTTCTTCAAGCTGTTGTACCTTTTGGGCCCATTCCTCAGTAACCCTCTGGTGTGGGAATGAGCATCTGGTTGATAGCTATCATTCCCATTGCAAGACAAATTCAGATGATTTGTTGTAACACTAAGTCGCATAATGTAACAACGAAAGATTAGAGACAAACAGCCCTGCAAAATTGCTAAAATATATCATCATTTGTACTGGTGTTAAATTGATATTCCATATGATCCGTTGTTAGCGAGGCTGCTGCTTCACCGTAGGAAGTTATTTATGTATTAGATAGACATGTTGAAAAAAAAAGGTCAAGCTATACCAAAATATCCAGTATTAAAATAAGATTTACCTAAAACAAAAGGGTACCATGTATTTTCTTGGACCATCATTTACAAATATTGCTCATTTACTAGGGCCCTTTTTAAATGAGAAGACAGGTCAGTATGTTAGTGGAAAAATTCTGAAACAAAAAGAAACAAGAAACAAGCGCTGAAACTGCACCTCTCTCCTCCCAGCCCAGGAGTGAAGCCGTGGCAGGGTGGAGATTTGCAGTGACACTGCTTCTTTCCAGAGCTGGTCCCAGGTGGAGGGACCTCACCTCAGATTTCCACCTTTTTTCTGCCTGTCTGGGAGTGAATCCTTCCAGGATTAAGGGTGTGAGGCTCAGTGGCTGCCCACACAGAGCCCACTGAAGTCAGCTGGACCCTCTGATTTTGTAGAGACAAGTCTCTCCTGGCTTGCTGCAGTGTTAAAGCCAAATTCTGCAGGCTGCAAAACACAAGTAATATAGGAACCTTCCCTAATGCTTTCTATTTTAATTTCCAACATGCTTACCCTCCTGTCTTTCCTCACTTGATTACTAATAGACGATTTAATAAGAACATAAATAACCCTAACCAAAACAAAAGTAGATGGAAAGGTGTCCTGGTTAAAATGTTTTCTTCTCTGAACTCAGTAATCACGTCTAAGGCAACTACTGAAATTCTCTTCTCCAGATAAAATGTAAATGGTCTATTTAGGCCATGATAAGAAATAATTTACAGCTGCCTTTTTCAAGTGCTCTATCAGCAGCATATGTAACATCTATTGAAATGTCAAGCTTTCCTCCAACTCTGTAAATACACAGAGACCTGATACAGCAGGCTGGGTTTTTTCATTGATTATCATTTGATTATTTAGCATTTCAAGAACATTAGTGTTTTATATGCAATAAAGATCATGTGTTACTTATGTGTGTACATTTACCTACTTGCCCACAAGAGTAGAGTACTTTGTTTGCATGTTTTGGTATATTTCCAGTACAATATTCTTCAGAGAGATAATGTTTTCTCTACATTTTTTTATATGTGGTATTTCATTCAGTTACTTCTAAGCAGCCCACTCTTCACAGTATAATGTTGAGATCTAAAACTGAGGATCACAAAATCAGTGTGGAAAAATAAGGATCCTTCATACCTAACACCCATCTGTACATTGAGTTTGGACCAAGTCATTTTTAATATTCTTTCATTTCAAATGCATTTTTCTTTGCTTCTTAACTCAGCCCAGGAATAGACCTAGAAGTTGTGTAATACAAAATGATGACGAGGGAATACAGGATTGCTCTGGATGAAAAGCAAATGAACAGTGCTGTCAGACCTCTGGCTGGTGCCACGCTATTCCCATATAGTAGTGCCCATGAATATTTCTAAACTCATTTTACTTTAATTAGGATGTTGCTATCATAATAGACAACTTTGCTGCTTTGAGAATAGACTATATTGTACATTAAGTGGTTTTTCTTTTCCATCCATAAAACACTTAAAGAGTCCTATAACATCTGTTTGCAGAAAAACCTAGGCAGGTCACCTGTTGGCTTCTGGATGGAACATAAACCTTTGGCTTGGGATAGTGCAGCTTGAAAGAAAAACCCCAGTGGCATACTACCATCAGAGCACTGAACATATTCCTCTTTATTTAACGGCCTGGCATCAACCTTGTAAAATAACTCCTCTCCTGTTCTGATAAAACCCGAGCAAGTTGACCCAAATTATTTTATATGTTCTTATACCTTGCACAGACAGGGCTTTTGATTTGTACAAACATAACTGAGACCCTGGAGATTTGTATTGACTAAACAAAAGAAATATGCAAGGAATTTATGAACGTGATGGGATCACAGAATAGATAGCTCTTGGGAGAATGGTCAGATTTCTGTCAGACATGAACAAAACATCTATTTTCAGGCAAATTTTCAGTAATTTAAGTAAAATCTGCTAAACTTTTCAGACAATCATGATGGGGGTTTTACCCATAACCACAAACTTGAGGACATCATCTGCTCTCACAAGATAAAGCCAGCTTGTTTCCATGGCATAACCAGGTCTGAAAATGGACTGATAGCAATGCAAAATACTGCAGACTATATGACACTGGGAATTTTCCAAGTAACTAATTTTTCCATCAGCAAGAGGAAAACTCAGTATATATAAGAACTACTAGCACTTTCTACGTATTTTCATACTGCTCAGTGGCATTTACTGATCACAGCAAAGAGGGTGGTAACTTCTGCAGCAAAATAGAAGTCAGATGGCAAATAAAAGTACTAAATGCCACTCTTCAAAAAAAATTTACAAGGCTTGCCACAAATTTGATAGTTCTTTGCTATCATTGCCTCACTCCAATTAAAAACATACCACACTAAGGGGAATGGCATTACCCAGTTAGCCAAGGCTCTGGTGCAAGGGATGGATGCTCTGCCTCCCAGCAAACTGCAGCCACGAGCCTCTGCCTTGTCTCGCCTTTCAGTCCGGAGCGTGGACTCCCCTTCCAGCCATGGGGTCTCATAAGGTTTCATCGCCTGCATGTTTAATAGCTCTGCTACTGCTTTAGCTCCTAGAGATATGAATTACACCTTTACCATAACACCCCTAATGAAAAGGAAAAATATCTGTCTAAAAAGTAGGACACACAGCCAGGAAATTAAGGAAATGAGACAGAACAGCAACTTATTTCCAAGAGCACACAGTCAGCTGCTGAAGGCACTGCCAGGAGGAAAAACTATTCTCCCTAAGGGATTGCTACCAGTGAATCCTGCTTAGTGGCTGGGGGGCACCTAGGAAGGGTCACTTCCCTTGCCTTAACACTCTGAATAAATTATCCATCTCATTCCCCAAATAGGGCTTGCAAATTGTCTCACTTCTACCTGAAAAGCACTGGCATTATTTGGAACTACTCTTTGGAAATGGGCCTGGCCAAAGTGCTTCTGAGATCCACTGAAATACCAATGTTAAATAATAATACTGAGATTTTTGCTGCCAGTAGTCTGTCACCTCTGCCCCACTCACATAGCACTGCCCGAAGCAGATACCATCCGTTGTTATGATGCTGGTAGCAAACACTTTCATTCCACATTTAAAGGATCCAAAAGAACAGGAATGGTCTTTGTTAGTGCTGTTAAATTTAAAGAATGTTTCCTTTTTCTCGTTCACTGTGATCTTTGGACTTGACATCAGTGAAGAAACTGTGACCCCAAAGAAAAAATGAGATTGAGTATTTCTCCACTACCCTCTGATTTTAAATGATAGGTGCAGATATGTCTCAAGAGACTGACTGTTTTCTTACTGTGGTTTGCATTTGAAAAGCATTTGGGTGTTGTATTTGAAAGTTTCTTTATTCTTTCTCTTGCTATGTCAGTTGCCAGGTTTGGAAGTCAAGCCTTGTAAATCACATAATTCCTGGAAATGAGTTTCAGACCTCTGAATGCTGACTCACTGGCAGTTAAGTACATTTTCATAAGTACCTCGGTAACTTCTAGAGCCAGGAATTTCAGAAACAACCTTCTGTACTGCAGATTGTTGACAGGTAAAATTATGTGCCAGTTTAAGGTAGAATAGAGGATTTTCATTAACCATCTAAATTGCATTGAATTTAACGGCTACAAATATGAACAGTGTATACCATACTTACAAAGACTGACTACGTACTTAATAGAAAGTATCTCTACATCATCAGCTCATCCAAGATTCCCATTTCCAGTACAGATTAGGAGCATTATATGCAGTTCACAAACAGCCCATCTGGCCTCTCCTGCTGTTGTACTAAAGCACCAAAAATCACAAGAACAACTGCCAAGACTGCTCAGGCAAACAAATGGTGGCTGGGGGCTTCCCTGAAGATATCCCTGAGCTTGGGAAAAATTTGGGGGGCAAGGAGTGTGCTTTTGTTGAGGTCTGACCACTAAACGAGCACATGGTTCAAGATTCACTCCCCTTGGCTTACAGGTGTAAATTACACCTCATGGTGAAACCCTTGAATGAAGGGAAGGAGCTTGTCCCACTCAAGGCTTGCATCACTCAAGGAGTTCAAGAAGATGCTCTAGGAACCATGGCGATATAGCTCTTCTGGGTATGCACTCTGGTTCAGCCCCACAGCCGCGAGAAGGTGGATGGCATTTGACATAGCTACGACATCGCAGTGGATTGTCTGTTGCTGAGAGATTCTGCTGTAGCAGATGTTGCTAGGAGCTGCTATGGACCCCAAGCCGGGGTTGGACATCAGTGAGATACAGCATGTACTTTCCATTACTGAAAGGCTTAGTGCAGTTATATGTTATAATGGGTTTTTGTGCTTGCACTTTCCTCTCTCCTCTTTAAACGATTCTGCAGTGGGGAGGAAGTGTATCTGAGACTGCACTGGGTAATGATCCCGTTCATGAGTGAGAGTCATAACCTCTTCCAGGTGGAATGCCATCTCCAGTCATGCCAAGCGTACAGCTGCTGTTGGGCTTTCACCCAGAGGACTAATGATCGGTGAAAGGAAGGGGCTTCTGCATGATGTTGGCTATTCTGACAAAAATACAGGTAATACATATATGTGCTCAGCTAACAATTTTTCTGCTACCTCCCTCCCCACCCTCACTTCATAAAAACCCATCCCTGCTAATGCCTGCAACATTTGTTTTGTCCATTTAGGAAGAATATTTCCCTCATTCGAGAAACTGGTTTTTCTGAACTGGTACTTTATTTCAAGTCTGAAGTTTGAAAAAGCCAATGACTCACATAGGCGAAAACCTGAACACTTGAACATGCAGACGGGTACAGGTGGCCTTTAGCTTTGCTCTTTCTGGCTAGATCACGTTGCTGTGCCTGAGCTGAGCTGATTCAGATGTTGCGTGCACTCTCTCTCTCTCTCCCCTCCTCGTACTCCTTGCAAACCCTAGTAGTGACAGTGAAGAGACAGAGATGACGACAAGCTACCAGAGACCTGGAAATAATTATTTCATTACCCTGTAATCCATAGCTTCATACTCCCCAGGGTGGGAGCATCCTGATATCAGATATCCCATATTATAGGAATTATCCTATTATTGTTATATCCTATATTATCGTAATTATCCTATTATTATTGTAATTTTTATTATCCTATAGGATTATAAGAATCATATTATATAGGATATCCTATCCTATAATATTGGATCTTACTGGCTTCAAGAAAATCACTCCCCTGCCTCCAGATTTCTTCCCCCAGGCCCCCTGTATCGTGGGATCTCGGCACTCCGCCGTGTCCTGGGGACACACATGGTCCTTCCTGGCAACTCCCACACGTGCATTTCCCCTCAGAATTCACGTTTTCTTGGGGCTCGGGAAGGCTTTCCCCCAGAGAGCTCCTTCAGTGAGAAATCCAGAGTCAAGAGGAATGAAACAGTTTGGCCATTTGGATTAGATTAAGCAATTAGTTTCAGCTCAAAGGAAAATTCAGGAAAAACTCAAGTTCAACATTCACTTTCAAAATGATTCTAACGTAGCTTTATTAAGAAGTAATAACAAGAATTTCCCCAAAATAAAACACAGCATTTTTTTCAGGGCAACTAAACTTTTACTTGGCCAACCACATTTTTTCCCATTTTGAAAAGAAGAAACAAACCAAAAAACTCCAACTTTTAATTTTAAACCAAAGTGAATTATTCTCCCAATTCTCTTTTAGTTTAGCCACAGAAATTAAAACCATTTTTTTTTCTATTGTGTTCTGTGCAGGAGGTAAAAGCCCTAGATTTTTCCTCTTACAGCAAAATCCAAATCACATTCACATATTGATAGGCAAAAAAATACTTAAATCTAAAATTAGCTCAATCTGGGCTGAGTAGAACAGAATTTTCCATTTGTTCAGCTGAAGTAGGTGCAGTAATAAGGCTACTCTAAAGCCTTAAGACAAATGAATGTACTTTAAAATTAAATGCTTTCTCAGTTTCTATTTAATTAGTTTAGAAAAAGCAGGGTAGCACTAAAATACCAGCATATAACAGAGCGGCTTCATATTTTTCCTTTTACAAAGTAGCTGAATTCTCCTAGTCAAAAGGCATTTAATTAAAACAATATTGCTAGTTGCCAGGCACGTAAATGCAGAAGGTATGGTTAACACCTCGGCAAATAGCACAAAAAAGGTACTTACAAGCCAAATAACCCACTGATTCCTTGGACTGTGTTTTACAAGTGTGTAGAAGGACAAAAATGTAATGCGCAGAGGAACTACAGCCTCGCAGACACAGAGGAGAGGCAGGTAGTCCTCTCTGCGCCTTCAGGGACTCTTTCTGGACGGGTCAGAGGGAGATATTCCAGCAGAGCCTCAGCTATTCATCCTCAGTCTGTGCCATATGCCACACAGCCTGTAACCTTCCCAGTGCCCTCACAAGGTAGGAAAGAGCTCTTACGTCGTCTCTTTATAGAGAAATAGGGAAGATGGATAAGGCATTGGCTGTTGTAAGAAGGTAACTGCACCCTGCGGATAGCAAAAAACGTGTTTCAGGAAAACCCTGTTTTATACCCTGCCCCTGACATACGACAGCTCTAGCTGGGACACGTCTCTTGGGAAGGTTTCTCCTGCTTTAACACTTTGGTATGGAGTGGACTTTCAAAAGCACAGAAAGGAATTAGAATCATAGAATCATTAAGCTTGGAAAAGATCTAAGATCATCAGGTCCAACCATCAACCCAACACCACCATGCCCACCAAACCACGTCCCTAAGTGCCTCATCTACACGTCTTTTAAATACTTCCAGGGATAACACCCAAAAGACAGCCAGCGACTTTTAGTTGCCTTTGCATCTCTAACTGCTCTGGGGGCTTTGGAAATCTGAAGCAGTAAGAGAGGCAGAGGACTCACTCATATCAAGGTACAACCTGTTCTTAAAAATTCTATTGTTTAAGCACTCTTGCATCTAGATTCTCACCCATAACTGCAAGGTAGAAGTTGCTAAATTCATTCCCAGCCACTTGAGAACTCCTTCAGGAAGGCGAAGAACCTTATTAATGTCATTAAAGGATTTCACAGATCCATGGGTTACAATGAGAGAGGGTTTTTGCTAGCGGTATTACATTTTAAAAGTGCATTATCATCTAAAACATTCCTTTGCACTGCTTTCATGGGGAATTATTGCTATAGCAATGAATGGAGTCAGGCTGCATGAGCTTTTTAAGTTCTCCCTTTCATTTCTCCATTTAACTTGCTGACAAGTTACCACGGTCTTTGCTGGCTCCCTGTAAAACGGGGCTGCCAAAGAGCAGGGTGAGAGGAAGTTTCACCGATCAAAATGTTCTCCTCTCCGAAGGGTGAAGGTTATTTCTTGCCCTCTGGGATTCCTGCCCAACATTCACATGTCTTTTGCTGCAAGCATCAGTTTGCCAAAGTAACACACAGTAACTGCTGTGCTTTTTTGGCAGGGACTAGGAATGTTTTATAGCTACACGGAGCATTGACAGCTCAACCAGGCCGGCTTTGTGGAGACCCTTCTCAAAATGCTGCAGGAGGCAAAACCAGCGTGCAGGGAAGAGCTCAGGAGCAGCGGGACTTTCTCCCAAATGACCACTTCTTCTGAAAGCTTGTGCGTGAATGTTTATCTCTGTCAGCTAGATCAAATTAATAAAGTCAGTCTTTCTGGGATTTCAGCCATAAGACCCAAATGTAACCAGTACACCCAATCATTCCCCATACTGGTCGGATGATTTCATTTCTAACGGTAAAAAATGAGCAGAGATGTGGGCTTGCCCTCCTCCAAAACAAGTTTCATGGCTGAAGTTTTCCCTGCATACATTATTCCCTACATTTATTTCTTGATGATCCATTATTTTCAACTATCAACTTCCCTAGATTTCTCGCTGAGATAAAGCAGACTTCTCCAGCAGCATTTAAAATAGGATTTCAACAAACTGCAAATTAGACCAAGCACAGCAGGAGCTGAGCATCTAAAAGCTACTTCAGTGCTCAGTATTGATTCCAGAGTCCAAACCTTCCCTCCCTGGTCAGCACACTTCTGCATGCAGAGGAATAAACACAAATATCAGGCAGTCACGGCTCTCTGCTTTATGTTTTGAAATTAAATGAATAATTTGTGAACCCACATCTTGTTTTTGTTATTATTCTAGCTTATTGCCTTCCAAGCTTCCCAGATAGAATCAGTTTCTCTTGAAAGCAATACATGAGTTAAAAAAAAAATCTATTAAAAGTCAAACTCAAGGAAATTTAAATAAATTTTGGATGACACTTTCAACATTCAAACACTCCATTGAGAAATGCAAAATTGTGATACCCAAAGCACCTGTAACTCTATCAAAACAGTTGGTAAGTCCCCTTGCACCGAGTTAACATTTAGATTTATTACAGGAAACTTTGCAGTCTGTGTTTCCCTGTTATTGACCTTAATAGTAGGTTTAAGCTCGTGCCTTTGAAGATTTCATCCATTACATCTCTTAAGAACAATATCCCAGGGTAGAAGTAAGGACTGTTTCACTGTGGGTCTGAATTCATTTGCAGCCTGCAGTACAGAGCTTGGTAGAAAGAGCTGTGCTGGCTCTGGACTCTGGCTGGAAACTGAATTTCCAGCCCAAAAACAGCCTTGCCAGGCTAACACATTTCAGCTGCTTCAAGGAGCAGGGAAGGACCTACATGTTTCACTGACTTGTCAGACTTTGGTCAAGTATCTCTGCAGAGCATTGCATGAGGGTGCAGTAGTACAGTGTATTTAATCTCATCTAGCCTCAAGGTATTAGGAAAAAAATGAAAAATGATACCATTTTCCTTCCTATGTCTTGACTGACAACCTGGTGGAAGAAAGGAAATTAATTCGATTTCTCCACATGAATCTCTCGATTTCTAAGACTAAGAGAGTTAATGTTGTATTCCCAGATAAAGCTGAATTTTGACCAAATAAGTGCCTAACCAAAGAGAAATATCAGGTTCTCTCACCCAGTGGCTCCCTGGCAATGTGGGAAATGGGAAATAAAGCACATCAACTCAGGTGCCCAGGGATCCAGGCGGAGCAGTCGGGAATGGATAAACCGTGTCTGGCTCAAATGGGAAGCAAACAAACTCTAATTACCCATATTTACCTGTAGCTACACTATTCCTGCCCACCTGACTGTGCTGCGGCAGCAGTGCCTTGCTCTCCCAGTACACCCCTTTCAACCAGACCTGGATTAACTGGGCAGTAAGAGACATTCCCTTTCCCATCAGCATGCGTGGCAGTGCTGAGGGTGCTTCTGGCCACGCAGCCGGTCAGGACACCCTGCGCTTGGTCGTCGTCTGTTCCCTGTCATTTAGGTCACTGCCTGATTTCTGCCGCCTTTGCACGCTGTGTTTCACCACTCAGAGGTTCAGAGTCAACCCAAAACATTTAGCAGATCTACTCCGATTGCCCTGCACCCTGAAAGCTAAAAATACCCCTACAAATAAATGTGGTTTCTCCTATTTACCTAATTACCTGGCTTAAAAAAAAAAACAAAAAACAAAAAAACAAAAACCAAACAAACAAAAAAAAACCCCAAAAACCCAAAACTCACCACAAAAAACCCAAACCCACTAAGAATTGAAATGAAAACAATGATGTATTGAGAATTTCACATGCAGTGTGTCTGCTTCAAAGACCAACCCTGCATTTCTCAGTTCTTTAATTTCACTTTCAGTGATGTTTCCATTTAACTTCCAACCTTTCACTGTTATTTCCCTTCCAACATTTTATGGCTTCAAAAAGCAGAAATATAATTTATTTTCTCAGGTCTATTTGTGAACACTGCGCCCCAACTTGAACTCCCCATTTGCAGTATGCACACTGGTAATGATGAAGTTGTCCCTCACAAGGTCACCATAGAAATATAATCAATTTGCTCAGAATAAGCTTCCTCAAATATCTTTCTGAGAAGAGCCGAGGAGAACATTTTGCATGTTGAAAAAAGATTTTTATCTTGTCTTATGTTTGCATGAAAATTGAAGGCTTTGCTCAGCTGTCACTGTCAACTCCAGTTAAACTGAAGGCACAGGAATTACCCTGGTATGTGATTTTCCACAAGCGTGACACTAATTAGACCAAACACATTTGCATTTCACAAAGTTATAGTATTTTCACTAATGACAGATTGCATTAAAATATTTGTTCGGTTTGATTTGCATTTGCTCCTCATTAATTTGGGAATGCAGAAGTAATATTTTCAGGATGGCGCCACTAGAGGGACTCGTTAGGTGGATCAGAAACTGCCTGGCAGGTTATTCCCACCCCCGGGAGGGAGAGGAAGGCTGCCCAGGGAGCCAAGGCTCACTCGCCTGCACTTCTTTTTCTTGCTTTCTTTCCTTTTTTTTTTTTTTTAAGAAAACAAACAAACAGAAAACCAAACACAAAAAAAAACCCCACTTTGCAGTTAGATGTAACACGACAAAGAAATAAATGAACTTGGCATTAAGGAGGGCAACACTGAGCAGGGTGCTGGGAACAAGCAGTTTCATCTTCAGTGCATTGCAGAGCACTTTCTGTCGCTCCAAGAAAAAATCTTGTCTTGTTTTTCCAGGTGCAGAGGTAATGGAATACTTTATCCAGCAGGCAAGGCTGGTATCAGTGATAGTAAGAAATTTCCTATGTCATTCTGCCCAGTATTTAAAAGCTGCATGTAGTGCTCCAGCCCATGATGGGCAAGTTCACAGCAACTTGTTCATCCACTATGCAGCAGCATATAAAGGTAGTGGACAGAAAAGCTGTGTTACTGACTACCACTGCCCTGAACCAGCACAATGCTCTGCTGGCCAAGGCTCCATCCTATCAATCCTTCCAGTCATTTTGGAAGTGATCATTTTGAATCTGCATATTATATCTCATTGCATTTGGCAGGCAAAACTTGGTGCCGCAAAAAAGAATTAGCTCATTATAATAGGAAAACAATTTCTGAGCAGCAAGATGCATTTTCTTGGTTAAATTGTTAAGTTATTGTGTAACCTTATTTTACAACTGGGCTAGACAAAGCACTAGAGAATGATGTACTATAGAGAAGAATACTCTGCCAACAGTATCAAAAGCAAATTTTCTTCAGGTGTATTTTATCTGCAGAGATTTTCATAAGCTTGTAGAGAATCCTAATATTTGAGGTGGAAAAGTCTGGCAGTTCTGCATAATATGCTTATTCAAAAAACAGTGGGACTATAAGGTCCTTTGAGATCCTGACTGAAAGCCTTATGAATCCTAAAATGTGTACATTTTAATTTGGTATGTTCTTTTAGCATTTCTGTTAAACATTTTCATGAAGTAAATTGCACACTAATTATTCTAATTGTAGCTGAAATTATTGAAAGCTGAAATTTCAACAACCCTTACAATTATTCACATTTTTAACAGAACTCTTTTTTGCTTTTCACAGGATCTCAAAATACAGACACATAATATTGTTGTACAATTTAATTCACTAAGCTCCAATGGAAAATGAGACCCAATTTGTAAAAATAAATTAGTAAGTATAGAAGTTTGACAAGTCCCTGGCAATGTTAAAAAATTTTTGTTATAAAACCAGGCTCTTCACACAGTGGTAGGCTGAGAGACATGAGGCATGTTGGAAAGGAGGAGAAACTTTTTCCCCACGAGGACTGTCCAGCAGCAGGACGGGCTGGGCAAAGCTGTGGGCAGCCTGGGCTGGTTTCACCCCTGACACTGCTCTAAGCAGGACAGTTTTTTCACCCTCACGAGGCATCGGGTTTCAAACTTGTACTAATGTCAGTTATCACATGCAATTTCAAGAACCTTGTTGGATATGCATCTGTGCACTAATTTACTGTCTTTACAACCTGACCTCTAAAATCCTCTAAAATTAGTTGGTTGGAGCCTCCCACTGACTTCCCTGGGCCTTGGTTCATGCCCTTAAAAATCCCTCAGGCCCTGACCTGCAAAACACTCCTGCTTTCAGAAATTTCTTTGTTGGTTCGACTTAAAACAAAAGAGAAAGGCCTCTCTTTTCCCTGAGAGGCTTTGATGAAGTTTCTCATGGATGGAAAGAGATTTGCCTTAGGCATGGCCTGTACCACTTCAGAGGGCTGCATCTCAGTCATTCCCTTTAATGATGGCTTGAGACAGCCAGCTGTGCAGCCCAAAACACGCACTAGATAGTAAAACCTATGTAGAGTTTGTGGAAGCAGATACAGAGAATTCTTGAACTCTGCAAAACATGAGTATTTGAGACTTTACCCAGTGAAATGTGGAACCGATTAGGGCACCAAATGTGACAACTCCAAGCTGTTCAAGTTTTTGCAATCATACAGAAAAGCAGTAATGACAATTGCATGGCACATACTTGCTTTTGCCTGAGGTCAAATGCCTTTTTCTTTTGAGACACGTTGCTTTAACCCACTGAAAGCTGCCTGGGCTTTGCCAGCCTCCATGTGGCTTTGCTGTTGACTAAGGCACTCTGTGGCAGGGGGGTGCCGAAGCAGAGGCATTTGTCTTGTGATTTCCCTACTGCACTGTCAACGCACGTTACTTGGACTGACACGCTTTGCGTCAACATGCAGCTGGAGCAGGACCTTGGCCTGAACACTCAAGTAAAGAAAACCAAAGCCCTTGGCACTGCAGCACTGCAGCTAGAAGAGTCAGAGGTGTGTTTTGTGGTTTCCAGCATCCAATCTCATTGTCTCCAGCATGCACCCAATAACGGGTAGAGGGGACTGTGAGCAATGTTTTTCATTTTTCATGAAGTCACAACACGTTTTAGATTTCAGGATTTGGACACTGAAAGGTGATCCCTCAACCATTGATTCCAATAGGATCATGACAAACACACCTGGTTATAGATTTGTCTGCATAAGCCTTCAGAGGCTTTGCTTAAGTCAGCAGCGACTGTCTTACCACCCAGGCTTCCCCTGCCTTTCCCCGCTGCGTTCCCAGGCGCAGTCACCAGGTCTGGGGCAGAGGCTGAAGGTGGATGTCGCTGCACAAACCCAGCCTCCAGCCTGTGACCGGGCAGAGCTGTAATCCTCCCCTGCAGGGAAAGGTTTTTGGATTCCAAATTCATCAAGCAAATGTTGACCAGCCCTAACTCTGTCACCAGAAGTGACACAGAGTAGTCAAGGCATTGCTTCTATTTGTATTCTGTGTGGGTGAAAGAATATAACATCAAGTATCCAAAAGCCAGAGAGGAGTGAGAGTTCAGACACAATTTGTACCTACTGCTTTCTGCTAGCTAGCTGTAGGCAGACCTGAGCTTGTAAGAACAAACAAATTGGGTTAAACCAAAGAATCATCCGTTAAAGACTAATAAGCAGCATCTATCAAGATCTCCAAAAACAATATGTCTAATACAGCTCGGATCACCATGGTGAACACCATGGTTGTTCTGGATCACTCTGGTCCTCTGTGTCTCTGTACTGATTGTAAAAGGCATCTGTACCATCCTGCTAAAACCACGTCAGCTATAGATGTAGGAACTGTAGGCACTCATATTTGTCTCTGCAGATCTTGGGTTTGTCCTTGAGCTACACAAATCATATGACTGTATATTTTGCTCACAAGAGTAAATACTCATGGTACTCCACCAGCAAATGAAAAAACTAGGCACAGAGTAGCACTACGTCAATATATCCTTGATCCAAACAGGAAGACTGGTGAACAAAAGCCCTTGTGTCCTTGGAGGGAAATGTTCAACCAGGGCCCTGTGGTTGGAGGAGCAATTTTAAAGAAATTGGTTCTACTCTCTCATCCTCTCTAAAAATATATGAAATTGTTCCTGCTGTTAAATTACCATTTGCTGGTACCTGGCAGGCTCCTAATTGATTAGAGAAAACTAATTCAGTGCAATGAATTATTTGCAAGTGAAGTATCTGAAATATCTACTTTATTAATATTTTTTATTTCAAATTATTATTTTATTCGGATATCTCAGATAAGAGTTTGTTATAGTCCAGAAAAGTAACATAAAGGAAGACTGAATAAAACCAAACCCTGGTGCGAAAGCAGCTCAGCAAGTAGCCACACCAAGGATGAACTTGTCCCAGAGTAACTGCTTATTTTACTGACACTGCACCAGGTTAAACTTATCCAGACAGTTCAGAGTTATTCCCAGCTGGGGAAAAGAAAGTAAGTTGTCAGGATTTGGAAGCAGCTTTTTTTTCCCTGCTAAACTATCTTGACCTTTCCTAGGAAAATTCAGAATTTGCCAGTTAGCGAAATTTCAATCAGACTTCCACCACCAATCTTTGCATGAATTCAGGTCTAGCTTCCTTCCCTCCCAAGCCGTGACCTTCTCCACTGCAGAGGCCAAATCACACCCTCCTTCACACCTTTCACCTTTTCATCCAGCTGAGGACACCTTTTAGAAAAGAAGTGGAAAATAATTTTTTTTGTGGGAATCCCTTTTGTTCAGTATCTGAAGTTTCTTCTATTTGCAGCCCATACTGATGGTCATGTGTAAGACACTGATTCGTAAGACAATATAATGAAACATAGCTCAGTGCTTCCGGCTCTTTGTAAGAAATCTTTTCTTACACTTCAGTGTAAGCAGTTTCACTAAATTCTGAGTCTATTTATGCTTCTCCATGAACACTTCCCTCTAACCAGGCACTGTCACCTTTAGTCAGGATGGTATAAAGGGTTTCCAGCACATCCCTGGGATGCAAGATGCTTCAAAGGATACCTGCACCCTTCCAAATATCTTCTCAGTTCCCAGAGGAATGGGACCTTTGAGACGAGGTTTACTAGCAGATCACACACAAGGTATTCAATCTAGCAAAATACAAGGGTAGTCATTTGATTATAATACAGCAAAGAACCACAGAGATAAAAAAAAAAAAAAGAACAGACCAAATTATTGAAACTCCACCTCAAACTTAGTCCTGCTTGACGGCTGACAGCACCCAGTTCTGCTGCAGGATGGGTCCCTGCACACACTGCACTCCCTGGGCTTTGCTGGGTGGGACTGTCCTTCACATCAGTCCCCACCCACTGCTTGTACCCCAGCTTGGTCAAGATGCAAACATCCTAAAACCTGCTATAATTTTTTTTCCCCCTCCTCCTTGATTAAGAGATGTCACTGAATAGAGATCAGCTGTGAACATGGAAATGAAATGCATTTCACTCCCCTTTTCTTTCCTAATCAGGAATTCCAGTTTCACTTAAAATCTTGAGGTATCTGCAGCATGAATATTCTCCACTGCTCCCCCACCCATTTTTCTTTCTTGCCATCTTACCTTGACTTTAGTTTTTATCATGGTTTTTCACCAGACACTTCAGTCTAGCCTTTTCTCACTTGTTGCAATACATTATAAATCATGTATCTTAGAGTCATAGAATCATAGAATCATTAAGGTTGGAAAAGACCTCTAAGATCATCGTGTCCAACCGTCAATCCAACACCACCATGCCCACTAAACCATGTCCCTAAGCGCCTCATCTACACGTCTTTTAAATACTTCCAGCGATGGGGACTCCACCACTTCCCTGGGCAGCCTGTTCCAAGGTCTGACCACTCTTGCAGTAAAGAAATTTCTCCTAATGTCCAATCTAAACCCCCCTTGGCGCAACTTGAGGCCATTTCCTCTCGTCCTATCGCTTGTTACTTGGCAGAAGAGACCAACACCCACCTCACTACAACCTCCTTTCAGGTAGTTGTAGAGCGCGATGAGGTCTCCCCTCAGCCTCCTCTTCTCCAGGCTAAACAATCCCAGTTCCCTCAGCCGCTCCCCATCAGACTTGTGCTCCAGGCCCTTCACCAGCTTCGTTGCCCTCCTCTGGACACGCTCCAGCACCTCCATGTCCTTCTTGTAGTGAGGGGCCCAAAACTCAACACAGGATTCGAGGTGCGGCCTCACCAGTGCCGAGTACAGGGGCACAATCACCTCCCTGCTCCTGCTGGCCACACTAGTTCTGATACAGGCCAGGATGCCGTTGGCCTTCTTGGCCACCTGGGCACGCTGCCGGCTCATGTTCAGCCGGCTGTCAGCCAGCACCCCCAGGTCCTTTTCCTCCGGGCAGCTTTCCAGCCACTCTTCCCCAAGCCTGTAGCGTTGCCTGGGGTTGTTGTGGCCGAAGTGCAGGACCCGGCACTTGGCCTTGTTGAACCTCATACAGTTGGCCTCAGCCCATCGATCCAGCCTGTCCAGGTCCCTCTGCAGAGCCTTCCTACCCTCCAGCAGATCAACGCTCCTGCCCAGCTTGGTGTCGTCTGCAAACTGACTGAGGGAGCACTCGATCCCCTCGTCCAGATCATTGATAAAGATATTGAACAGGACCGGCCCCAGTACTGAGCCCTGGGGAACACCGCTCGTGACCGGCCGCCAACTGGATTTAACTCCCTTCACCACAACTCTCTGGGCTTGGCCGTCCATCCAGTTTTTTACCCAGCGAAGAGTGCACCTGTCTGAGCCGTGAGCCGCCAGCTTCTCTAGGAGAATGCTGTGGGAGACAGTGTCAAAGGCTTTCCTGAAGTCCAGGTAGACCACATCCACAGCCTTTCCCTCATCCACCAGGCGGGTCACCTGGTCATGGAAGGAGATCAGGTTGGTCAAGCAGGACCTGCCTTCCACGAACCCATGCTGGCTGGGCCTCATCACCTGGTTGTCCCACACATGGCTCGTGAGCGCCCTCAAAACGAACTGCTCCATGATCTTCCCCGGCACCGAGGTCAGGCTGACCGGCCTGTAGTTCCCTGAATCCTCCTTCCGGCCCTTCTTATAGATGGGCGTCACATTGGCGAGCCTCCAGTCGTCCGGGACCTCCCCAGTTAACCAGGACTGCTGGTAAATGATGGAGAGTGGCTTGGCAAGCTCCTCCGCCAGCTCCCTCAGTACCCTCGGGTGGATCCCATCCGGCCCCATAGACTTGTGAACATCCAGGTGGCGTAGAAGGTCGTTAACTTCTTCCTCTTGGATTATGGGGGGTTTATCCTGCTCGTCGTCCTTGTCTTCCAGCTCAGGGGGTTGAGTACCCTGAGGATAACTGCTCTGACTGCTAAAGACTGAGGCAAAGAAGGCGTTGAGTACCTCAGCCTTATCCTCATCCTTGGTGGCAATGTTCCCCCCCGCATCCAATAGAGGATGGAGATTCTCCTTGGCTCTCCTTCTGTCATTAATATACTTGTAAAAGCATTTTTTGTTGTCTCTCACAACAGTGGCCAGGTTGAGTTCTAGCCGGGCTTTTGCCTTTCTAATTTTCTCTCTGCACGACCTAATGAGATCCCTGTAATCTTCATGAGTTGCCTGCCCCTTCTTCCACAAGTGATAAACTCTCCTTTTTTTCCTGAGTCCAGGACTTGAGAAACAAGAACTAAGAAAACACTTCATTGATGTGACAGACCCTGGCTTGTCCCTAGTATTTCAGAGCTCAAGTATCATAGTGATAAAAGAAATGATAAAATTGGGGGTGAGGTGACTGGACTGAATCATACTATCCCCACACCCTGTGGTTTGTAATAATAATTTATATTTATATTATTTCCTGTTTATAGCCCTTAGTAGTGACTCTTAAAGCATGAGAGCCCTAAGCTGCCTGAAGCCTTCACTACCAACACTCTGAGCACCGTCCTGACTAACCTGAGGCAAGTGCAAGATCCAGCCTCGCACAGCAAAGGTTGAAAATAGCAACCTTCAGTTCCAAAATGCAGTGGGATTTTGTAGCTTGAGCTGCTCCGTGTAGCAGGAGTGAGACAGGCAATGAATATGCTAGTCTTGGCATGGCTTGTCTCTTTATGAGCATCTTATGGACATTCTACCTGGGCAGGACTAATCCCTCCATGATGGATAGTCTTCCATCTCAATTCCATTCCACTGGATGATGCCTCATTAGACATCTTCTTAAAAAAAAACAAAACAAAACCAACCAAACAACCCACATAACTCCTCCTATTTTTTCCCAGCTCTCAAATTTTTGCTTTAGCTAAGGTCAGTTTCTTTAGACTGTGTATGCATGTGTATATATACATATATATAATACATTCTGGGTTTTCATACCCAAGAGCCCCAAAGCTAAATCTCTCAGTATCAACTACTGCAACATCCTTTTCTTTGGCCATAGCAAATGTGATCTTGCCAGCCCAGACCTACCAGGGAAGATGAAACAGAAGTAGTCTTCCTGCCAATTTCTGTGACTATGTGACACCTTTCCACCCTTTCACTGGCCTCTGCTGCCTCGGACATGAGCACTTCTATGTTTATTCCAAAAGGCCCTTCCCTCCTGCCACAACATATCCTATCACCTCAGGCAGTAGCAGGGGCTGGCACCCCCTGAATCAACTGGTGATGGCAGCCTGGTTATCCAAAGTGGATTTTCAAACAAGCTTTTTTGTGTTTTCTCTTCATTTTGATCTACTTCCTTGATGTTTCTGTGTTACCCTCCTCTTAGTTCATCTGAACACTCTCCTTTGCCACGGTACCAACAAAAGCACTGGACAATGACCGGCGTGTCTTGTCAAGTACATGTCATTGCCCTTCCAGCTCACCTACTGTGACTAATACTAGTGTATGCTGATGACCTTCTAAGCAGAATTTGGATACATTGACCAATGGTTTATGGTTTCCTTGATACACTCCTCTGGTATGCTGTTTCCTTTGGGTTGTTTTTGATTTGGGGTTTTTTTTGTTTTGTTTTTGTTCAAGTTTTGGGGGTTTCTGTTGTTTGTTTGGGTTTGGGGGGGAGGGGGTGTGACAGGGGTGAGACTGAGCCTCTGTTTTTATTTCCTGAAGAAGTCTACTCTACAAGGACAAGAAAGATTTTGAAATAGAGTCTAATGAAAGAAATTCTCAGTTCAACTATTGGAAATATGGCAGCACTGAGAAGTTTCAGTCAAAATGAGATACAGCCTCAGCTTGGTCCTCTACCACTCCTTTTGGCCAGCAACCACCACACAAAACAGACATAAACCACCACTATTCAGACTTGCTAGTATTTAGTACTTACATCGTATAGGTGCAAGTTACAGCACAAAGTTGTGTAATGACCATGCCCAATGATACTGTGTTGTGTTTATCCAAGGCCATGGTTTCACAGGACACTGGTTTCAGTAACGAAGACGATGTGAATAGCTCTTACTGGGGTTTTCCCGTGGGAGTCTGCATCCAAGCTGCAGTGTCCCTCCTTGTTTGTGATTAAACACAATCAGAAAAATCGCACCATCAGCCAGATTATTTTAACCACTTTTCCTGGCCAAGCCAACACACTGAAAATCCATGGCTCAGCTGCAGTTTCTCCATGTTACTTTCACCTCAACCAGATGCATCAGAATAGTCTGTACTTGGAAAAAAAATACCAAAATGCACTCAACCACATTAAAAGAGCAAAGTGCACTTTAGCGGGAAACTGGAAGTGACACCTAAACTGGAAGTGACATTAGCCCTCAGTGATGATTTTCACTAACCAGTGTAGTTATCCTGGCAGCCTAGAAACTATTGCATGGGCAGGGTGTTATCTCTCTAAGAATGACAAAAGCCTAGTGATGGGGTGTAAGGAGGGAGCACACAGAGGAAAATGCTCTTTTTATATCCTGGAGAAAATCTAAGATGGATAAACTAGTTTTAAATGGAAAATATTCAGTCATCCCTAATATTTAATTTCTTTTATGTATGAGAAAACAGGGCTTATGGCTTTAGGGTTTTTTAAAGAGATAATGGTTTGCTTTGTGAAGATTTTTAATTTAAAGAAATACCCTGAGCTATGTTTTCAGAAAGCCTAAATACTCAGCACCAAAACAGTATTTTCAATGTTTATAGGGGCTCCAGTTCATCTTATCTCTCTGTGAATATAACATGAACTTTCATATCAGCGCCTAGACATTCCCATTATGCCTCTATCCAATAAACACTAAGATTTTTTCAATTTTTCCCCCAAAGTATTAATATATGTGATTTTTCTTGCAAAAGATAAGCTTTTCCACTGACAAGAAGAAAGTAGGACAATTTTAAGCAGTCTCTAGCTCACGGTCTATGTTTGTCATAGGTACATAGACAGCATAAAAACCACCAGTTATGCAGACACCAGGTCTGGTACTGTCACAGTTTACTGAACAGAGACGCCAGCTGCAGTGCAGCTCTGTAGGGACGGGTATAGGCACAGTCTCCGTGGAGGAATATCAACAGCACGGTGTGGTCCCAGGGTAAGGTCTCAGTTACCTATAGAATCATGTACGTACTTATAAAGAACTGAATAGAAACAGATCAATAAATTAATCAGTGTTAGCTTGACACAAATGACACTTTTTAGCTCTCTGTCAAAATTTTGTTGATTGTACGATTAAGCTATAAGTGAAGATTTTATTATAGTACCTCCACTTGGCTGCTGGTGATGAAATCCAGCTGAGCTTCTAATTTAACTAATACCATGCAGGCACAGAAAAAAAAAATCACACAATTCCATCAAGCTGGAATAGGTGAACATGCTAGCACACTGCAGGGCTCAGTGTCACAGGCTGTGGTACATTTAGTGTGGCATAAGCCAACAGATGGTGAGGCCTGAGCAGTGAAATTTGCAGTCTTGTCTCAAAGTTACTCTCTTTCAGTTCTTAACACTTTCTAGAAGTTTTCCTCCACGTTTTTGGTTTGTGCCCCTGAATTCAGTGATAGCACTAAATGCTGTTAAACCACAGACTTTCACAGGAACACTGGGCATTGCCTTCTGCAGTTCACAGCATCGATGCATTGATCTGACTTGGGGTGCAGTTCCCTCTCCAACATCACAAAAATAGGAGAACAAGGCTTGGAGGTGTTTAAGACAGACATGGAGGAAAGTCATACAGCATCAGATTACAGGTGCCAAACTGTGGTCCTTGAGGTAAGGTCTTCCCATCAAACCAAAGCCTGCGTGAAGGTGCACTGCGGCTGAGATGAGCGGGCGATAGTGGGAAGAGCTAGCTGCACAGAGGGCTGTTAAATTGAGACAGTAATGAAGGCTTTATATTCAAAATGGAATAGGAACTAAGGAAATAAATTAAACGTTTGCCTTTGATCTTTTTAGTAATATCTCAATATGACAAGTTGGAAAGAGAAAAAAAGCATACCTTAGAACATGGAGCAGAAACCATAAAAGTTTAAAAACCCATCAGTGATCAGATACTTTTCACAGACATGACATTTCAAAAAGGAGAGAAATATGCCAAAGCTCAGGGCTGCCTATGGTCTTTGTCCATCCATAGATCCAGATTCCAGCAGACGATGTCATTCAGAAGACTAGGAAATTCTTCTCTTCCCCAATAAAATGCTGAGGTGGCACCAAGTCTGATTCAGGAAACCTGTGACAAATTTGCCGTCCTTGTCAGGCATAAGGCAATTACTTTATATTACCTGTGGGTTAAAGACTTTTTTTGAAAGAGGAACTTCCCCCTCTCATTTCAATTATTTGTATTATCCCATTTTAATTATTTGTATCAAGAAAACTTCCATTCGCAGCCATGGGCCTCCCTCCCGGTCCTCAGCGTACACAGTCACTGCCCCAAAGAGCGGCAGTGCACGTGGGAAACGGAGGACGGAGAGAAAGACTGGCATTGTCTCAGCTTGCAGGTGAAAACCTGAGACAGGAAAAGGATGAAATACCTGCATCCATAGCAGGGGAGTTCTACTATAAATATGTTTCTTCAGTTTTCCACCACAACGGCGCAGCTAAACTGTGTAGATTAATTCCACTTCGGGTTGTACAATTCCTGTATAGGAAGGACAAGGCTCAAATACTACCTAAAAAATGGAGTACGCAATACTGTTCCAATCGTCATGCCATGCAAACTACACTCAAATTCAACTGGAGCCTCAGGAGTTTTAAGGCTCCATTACCCATTTCACCTCTCTGACAGTCTGATTTAAGCAGCTGTCTACTGCTGATTTCCCACATACCTTCCTACCAGCTGATCGCAGGTACCTGCAAGCAACACTGTGCACACAAAACACCTGCAATCAGCAGCTGTTCATCTTGAAAGCAAATAGAAGAGGTTTCCAAGCAGACAGTAACCTCCTATGATATGGAAGAGTTTCATTTGGCTTTAGTAAGCCAGAGCCATGTTTTAAAAGCTGGGGAAGGAAAGGGGCAGAGCGCTGAGGAAGAAGAGCATCTCTGAAAGAAAATGCAGTTCTGGAAGGCAATTACTGGAGTAGATCAAGTTTTTCATCAGACTTTAAATCTGGCAATAATTTGGGAGACTTTTAAAGAATATTTCCCTTCAGTCAACCAAAAACCTGTTCTTGCAATCAGCAGAGAAATCTATATTCCTGCAAATTGGCACCAACTAAGAAGCACAGAGGTGCTGAAACACAGAGTTATTTTCACCAGCGTTGGAGCGCTGAACTTCCCCAGCTCTCCCAAAACCTCCCCTGGCACATCAGGGATGCCAGGGACAGATTTGTGCTGACTCCAGACAACTGGGTGGATGGAAGAAGTTACTCCCCATCTTATTTAAATTACTATTTCAGACATACCTGAGAAATGAATGTAAAGAGGGAGAAAATAAAGAGTTTTGAAGCAAGACAATTGCCTTTAAGGAAAGTTCACTGGTCACCTGTCTGGGACAAAATGCTCCTTGAAGTGAAGTATCAAGCCGTAGGAAGGCAGAGATTTATTTTTGTCACAGAGAATTGGACCTGTATATTGACAAAAACGCTTCAGAGAATTATCCCAAGTGAATGGAGTGATTTAAATGCCATATGCAAGCCTGTAAACCGATCTCTATTAGGTACAAGGAACTGACATGACATGTTATTACCCGATGTCTACCGATTGCTGAATTTTACACCTTCCACTGAAATAGCTGATACTGGCCTCTATCCGACTGTTAGATCAGATGTCCCTTGAGTTCAACCTGCTATGTAATTCCTGTGCAAAGCAAAATGTTATTTAGCAAAGCTAAGATGGAATAAAAGTCAGGGAATAATGACTAAAACCCAGGAAATATTGATACATATTGCCCATTTATGTGAGAAAAAAAAATCCCCAAATTTAACGTCAGCTGATACCATGACCCACCTTTCTTTTCAAATAAAGATGTATTTTATTACTTGGTAGACATCTGCAGTTAAGAGTGGAAGTAAAACAAAAAAGTAAACCACACCCCTTAGGATATTAAAATACTTCCTTCACTCATCACTGTGGGATTACATTGGACAGAGCTGTAGGGTCCCAGGGAGGAGGTAGAACTGATAAAGACACTGTACAGGAGGCTAGGGGGGCCCTAATTCTTGTCTGGCACTTTCTCTAGTAAAGTAAGTTAATGCTTTTTGATTAGCTATTTTTGAAATCCACTTTAATCAGTCACCAATAGATATGTACAGAAAAATTCCATTGGGCCTGTGATAACATAACACTTGAGGCTAAGAAGTTATGGAAATTATTCTTGGCTGGACAACAAGAAACAAACAGGCAACCGGATGCACAGAGAATGATGCAGAAAATTTTAACCTCGTCATTTATAAAAGGAGCCCCTCCAACTGCAACAGGAAAATGGCTAATGCTGGGCAGTTTTTCAAAGACTCTTAAAAAGTTGAGAATGTCATTGAGGAACATATCTGCAAAAGTCCAACTGGAAAAGGGCTACAGACAACACGACTGAACAGACAAGCTGATGTGTCTGTCCTCAATATCTATCAGCTGGTGCAAGCATCTTCTCAGCATCTTCACAGGCATCAGAGCACTGTGTCCTTTCTGTGGAAAGCCAGGAACTGCAGGGAGCAGGGTCAAGTTCCCTGCAATTTACTCTGTTGCATCCCACATCACCTAAACACTGTTTACAAGTGCAGTGCTGCAAATCTGGATGCAGCGCAGAGCAACACAACAGTCTTCTCCTGTTGTGCTTCTGAAGATGCAGTGTTTAAGCAGGAAGGTGTTTGGACAGCAAATGCAGATGGAAGAACTTGTATCTTTTTATAGAATAACTGCTTTTAAGTGCAGAAAGATATTCCATAGCCCTTTGGAGAGCTTAAGCAGGCTTATTTTGAGGCGAATGGATGGTAGTAATTTGTTCTTTTGTACTCCCACGATCCTCAGACACACAAAACCACCACAGAGTTCAAAATAAAACCTTAACACCCAGACAAGTCACCCTTATGGATTGGCAGCTAAAAAAAAAAAAAAAGACGACTAAATAAGTGGTCTGTATTTCAGAAGCCAGGATTTCAGGAGAAGATGCTGAGTGCTTTTCAAAGTGTTAAGTACATCTGCTTTTTAAAAGTAGTTATTACTGCAAAAATGTCATCATTAACCAAGGAAACTCAGACTCACTTACACCTGACCCAAGTGCTGCAGCCTTGTGCACTTAACAAGGCAGCAAGTTCTATCCTTAATTAAAATGCAGAAGAGAGCCAGGTTACTCTATGCTGCATCCATGTTTTTGTTGATTGCAGAAGATGCTGGTGAGTGCACAGCACTCTTATGAAGTCAGGACATTATTTTTGGTTCCTAAATATTAATTCAAGGTTCATAAATATTAATTGAAGGCACTCAACCTCAAACATTTTAAAGTCTTGGCTCTTTTTTATTATTATTCATTGCACAATATTATTTTAATTGGAAATAGATAATTACCAGAATATTAATTCTGTTCTACTGTCTTGGAATCCCTCTGAGTTTATCTGCACATAAAGAAGCACTGCAAATGCTTGGCTGTATCTTAAGACTGGCAAATGTCCCACTATATTGTATGTAAACATCACGCAAAATACATATTTTGGATCTAGATGTCTACTATAATATATAGAGATGTTTCCTTAGGGCTAGGACTGAAAGAGTAACTGAATTTTCCCCAGCCGCAGCCTTTTATAAAATCAGAGTAAGGCAGAAGCTCTAATTAGTTTCAAATGAGAATGAAAAGTCTGTCAGGCTTGACAAGAGCATTTTGCAGAAACCTGATGAAATCTGAAGGTGACTGATAATATGCTAACAACATACTGTTTCAGTGGGATCACTTGATTTTTGAAGGATCAAATTATCCCTGTAAGAAAGCCCAGTTTTGACAAAAACAAAGCAGAAAAATCAACAGAAAATTGAGTAGCTTCTAGCAGGGACTCCCTGCTGAACCATTCTTCCAAGACCTGCAGTGTTGGAGGAATCGGCAATGCCTGGGGTGTTTCTCAGGGTACCCAGATGTTTGCCAAAGCAATGGGTCCAAGATAGCCGTCCTGCAACACTGATCCAAAACATCTCATTGGCATTGTCTCAGGCTTTGTTTCTGGGTGGAAGGAAAAAAGAAGATTTTTTTTTTTTTCTGAACAGGGTTACGTTTCTGAACCTCCCCCTACCCTAGAAATTTCAGGATTTTTTACCCTCCTTTTATTTTAAATGCATATGATTTGTAACATGTGAGCAGAGACAGCAACAGTTTCAAGAAGAGGGATGAGTTATTCCCCCCTAGTGCTGAACATTTTATTCTCTAAGAAATGCCTTTTTCCTTTTGAAAGTGGGTATAAAACATTTCAATACTCAGTGGGCCAAGGAGCACACCAGCTATGGCTGATGCCTTCTCCTGATACTCTCCAGCAAGTTCCTGGTGCTACTATACTGAATAGTGGATCATACAAACAAAAGGAGCAGCCTCTGGAGGGACAATCAAGAGAAAGACACTGAACTCCCCTGACCCGGATGATTAAGATGGTCTCCTTAGAGACAGAGAAGAATCACTCCAAATCTTTACAGCAGGACTAATGAAGACTGATTTCTTGCAGCTACAATACAATTCCCCAGCTCTGCAGCCATCCCTCCCTCCTCCCCTGCAGTAACCTCAGCTCCCCTCCACGTCCTCAGCTGCCTCTGCGGGGATGGCAAAGGCACACACCGCGTGCCGCTGGAGCCAGAGGTGTGCTGGTCGGCCAGCTGGCCGCTGCCGACATCGACATTGTTGGTGAGCATGAAGCCAACAGCCTCCTGGCTGCAGGGGGAGGCATTAACAGGCAGACCTGGAATCCATAAATCTTTGACATCCCCACCTTTCTATCAGATTTGATTGGAACTAATCAATGAGTTAGGAGTGTTATTGCTGAAAGAGAGACAGACATTTCTGAGACAGCGCGTGGGTAACTTCACTTTCCTCATAAAAGTCAAGAGGGAAAAAAACCAACACTTTATGCACAACCTTAATAATAAGCCAGGCTTTTGGAAGCTAGAAGAAGCGGGATGTCTGTATAGCATTTTTGAGCAAAAGTTCAGGCATCGATCTGCTAGCGCTGCTGCTCCTCGACCTTATTCTCCCTCTGCAATAGTCATTTCTAGTAGAGGGCTTACAGGTCTTAGCGCTGCTGAGTTCTCCACAAGCTACGGTTCAAACGTTGGACTCTTGCTTAGATTTGAAAAACATATGTTTCGGCAGGTCATTCGCATACAGTGAAGAAGCATCAAAAATCTATGCAGGCAGAGAATTAATCACGTACTGAAGTATTTCTTGAGGAGAGGCAGCCATTGCTTTCATAACAAGTCAGACTCGATGCAAGTAAAGACGTGGACAAAATATATCTCCAATCTTACTTCTAATTCCAAGTTCTCCTCTGTTTTTACAATGAAAACAGTAAAAAACCCAACCAAGCCTGGAAGCAGAGCTGTACTGTAACTTCACACATGGAAAGAAAAAGCAGTTGGCTGCATTCAAAAGTTCTTTCACAGCTGACATATGGACTATAACTTTTTAAGTCAAATAGAGATGCTAAAAAGTACACTTTGGGCAAAGCGTTAAGACTTTGGGTTTAGTAGTGAAGGTATAAAAGGATTCTGTTTCAGAACAGCACCCTTAGAAAGAGCAACTTGGGACATCTAGTTTGCTCCCACTTTGATGGCCCTGAGATGCACTGTGAGGGGGGCCTTTCAGAAGAGCCAGGACACCAGTTTGTAAGTAGGGAGCTGCTAAAATTCCAGGTGCAGTTCATAGTACCAGGAAGGGATCCTGAGGCCAGCAGGACCCCGCGGCCAGAGGCAGAACCAGCCTGGTAAAACCCTGGGTTTCAAGGCTTTCCTGACACCCCTCACCGGCCCTATGGAGTTACCCAACAGTCCTCCCACGTTGTAATTAATGTGCTTTAAAGCAACCTCATGCCACCTGGATAACAAATCACACAGATTTCCAGCTATAGAGTTTAACTCTCAGCAACAGGTCTCATATTTAGTCCTGAAAGTTCCTGATCTAGTAAATATTTATTTGGCCAATGGCTCATCAGTCAGATCCACTAACCAAACTGTAAAAAAGCCCACTAGACTAAATTACATGTTAACGGAGAAATGGCCAGGAGCTCTGGAGTCAGCCCTGGTGGTCACCACAAAAAAAGGGATTTCAAACCCTACCCCAAGTAGAAGTGAGGTGCAACACAGGTGGGGTGGAACAGAGCTGCTCTTATGGATGTTAAGGAAACACAGAAACAGGTATGAAATAACTTGCAGGTTGAGTTTTAAGATAAAAAAAAATCTACCCAAATAAATTAAGGAGATTTGCTTATAGCTACTTTGTGGCTCATAACCCAGTCCCAAGACTTAAAATTGGATCTTAACTTATAAAAGTACTTTGGAAACACACATTCAAAGTGTATTGAAGTCCTGACAAATTCTCAGGAGTTTAACAGCTTGGAAAGCTGGCCTTGCTTCTGCACTAGGAGTTCTTTATCATTTGTCTAGGCTAGTTAATAAGATTCCTTTAAAATACCTAAAACTAATTTTTAAATTAATAAGCACAAATAACTTCACAAAGCATTATAAATTCATTAAAGTATTAGATACAACTTCTCTACCAATTACCAAGCTATTAAAGTTCCCATTTGTGAATATTATAAAAAAAAAGTATACGAAATCTCATTTTCATTTTGGTTTTAGAACAACAGATTTAAGCTTTCCAATTAAATAATCCTCATGCGAATTCCTGTGAGGAAAAAGAGGAGAGTATCATAATACCTGTTTTCAGATGAGGGAAAAGATAAGCTATTTTATATGCAAATATAACCGATTTCATTTAATTGTTCCTGAGGGAAGCAGAAGATTTGTATGCAAACCTCTTGCCAACTGGTAGTGACTTCAACCTCCGATTTTTTTTCCCCTCAAAACATTAGTTAATAACGGCACCTTCCTAATGGGAGAGAGTGCAGTCCTGCAGGGCACTGTATGGAACACCTCCGTTCCCCAGGGCAGTCAGCAGAAGTCGAGGGTGGTGGGACCCGGCCGTGGAAGTTGCTCGCTGCTCCATTGCAGGGAGAAGTGCTTGACACCTCAGAAGTCCAGCAAAGCAAAAGCAAATTTCCCCAAAAAATAGTGCTGTAAGACGTATTTCTTAGCCTACCATTAGAGAATTCATTTTAAACAGGCATGCAGTGACCAAAACGATCGTGTATCTATATAGAATCATAGAATCATACAGGTTGGAAAAGACCTCTAAGATCATCGTGTCCAACCGTCAACCCAACACCACCATGCTCACTACACCATGTCCCTAAGGGCCTCATCTACACGTCTTTTAAATACCTCCAGGGATGGTGACTCCACCACTTCCCTGGGCAGCCTGTTCCAAGGCCTGACCACTCTCTCAGTATCTTTGCTGATACTTAAGTTCCGTGCTGTTCCCATGGCAAGTGGTAGAAACACATAATTCACTGGCACAGCCAGACACTCATCAGGCAGCTTAAATTTCATCTCTACCTTTTACCCTGTGGGAAAAATCTACAGGGTGTCTTGTAGGGGAGGCGTTTTAAAATTACATTGTCACAAACACAAAAACCATACCATCATTTGCAGAGACTGGTCTCAAGCTAGCACACAGCTGGGTTTTAGGCTTCATCACAAAGACCTTTTTCAGTGCTCTCTCATCCTGTTGAGCATCTCCATGAATCTCTCTCTGAGCAACGCATTCTTGTCTCTGCTTATTTAATTTATCCATTTTAAATTTTATATACAAAACCCCACCTCCCAATTTAACTAATCACTTCATGCAGCCTAAACACTTTACTAACCCCCAAAAAGGGAGATTTACAGTATACTCTTTTCTAAACAAATGGTTAAGGTTTATGTAAGGGAGACATCTAAGTAGTCTAACATAGTCAAAGCTAAGGACACTCTCTCAGCATTTTGACCCATTTGCCACAGAGCTTTGCAGTTGTTTGCTGTGTCACAGGCCTTCATGTCAGCAGATGTGTAGAGAGACAGCAAATGGTTGTGTTTGGTTTTTTTTTTTTTCCTCCTGAATTTGTGCTACATCTTCCAGATCTCAGCACAGAGAATTTAAGGAGCACGTTGCCCTCAACAGTCCTGTGGCTTTAATGACCTGTTCCTCTTCAGGTGCAAATTATGCTCTTCTGAAGAGGTGATTTCATTTGCATTCAGCTGATCACATGCCCACCCCAGGCACATCCAGGCTCTCGCCTGTTCCCACGCACCCTTCAACCACCTCGCACTAGGTTGTCTTGGAAGGCAATGGGGTTCAAGTATGACTCACAGCCTAATGGAGTAATTCTAGCTGCAAGAAAACCCTGATGTGTGTTTGGGGGTGTAGTGAATTTAACACTAGAGAAACCAAAGTAGTACTCCAGCTGCCAAGTCCATCCCTCCAACTGCTGACAATCATGCAAACATATACTTTTTGATGCCTTCTGGACTGAAGTGTTAGTACATGTACCAGGGTGTACAAAATGTTATTCACTACCTTGTTATAAACTCAAGGTCTGTTTTAAAATAAACTTTCCCTAAAGAGGTCACAACAGAACAGCTAATTAGGAGACTTAATTTTTCTTCTAGATTGTTACCCACAGTTGCTGAAAAAGATTGTTTGCTTCCCAGCCCCCATTGGCATCACATCTTTGTTTTGAGCTCTTTTCCCCTGTTTTCTCCCCGCTATTAGTGACCAGGACAGTAATCTAGATACAGGTTGTATAATTATTATTTTGGCATTACCCTTGAAGTCAGACTTATGCAAGTATAGCAGTACTGTAAAGAAGCTAAAGGTGGCCTACACAATTTCTACCCAATTCCTTAACAGCAGATTCCATTCCATTCCTTCCACAGCAGATTCCATTTCATACTGAATTACCTTGTGCTGCATTTGCCTGTAGGGAAGGAGGATTAAAGAAATAGAAATAGCATATTTCTGCATGAGAAAGTTTTCCTGAGCCTGGTCTAGCAAGACTGAGGCGGAAAGGTGTTCAGCAGAGACACTGCAGAGCTCCTTGCCTCTGCCAGCATCCCTTCCACTGCTACATGGGGGCACGCAGGCAGCTCCAGCACTGACACAGAAGCACAACGAAAACTAAAGCAGTTTGTTCCAAAGCACTATTTGAACTTGGCCATAGGAATCTTAGAGTTTGTTTCCCCAGATGACTTAAGACTTTCATTCCGTGATTGCACTTTTTCTACTCAGAAATAGAGCAGTTTTCTAAATTGTTTAGATGAACAAAGCCAGTATTTTTTGTTAATAGGTGAAGTTAAACTGTTGAAAAACAATATCTGCTGCAGATGCTGTGCATTCAATGTTTAGCTCCAAGTATACCTGGAACATTAATTGCACCAATGGTCATATATAGGAATTGTATTATTTATTGTTCAAAATCATATAGAAATATGATTCATGATTCAAAATTTTGTAGCCATTACAAAGTCTGCTACATCAGATCCACAACAATTATCTCAAGCTCCTTCTTTATGACTTGAAAAGCATCACATTGCTGTTCTCAGCCAAACCCAAAAAAAAGTGTAGCACTCTATACAGTGAACTATGGATTAAAGCCTTTGTCAACAAAAGCCTGCATATGTCATTAAATGTGTTGCTGAGTAAGAGATGGAAGTTGTTATTCAGCTGGCAGTGGGAGAAACAAAACACCTGCATGTCTGTCTCAGGCTTTATCACTGATTTCAGGAGTGATTTTTGCATGGTTTGTCAGCTTTCCGATCTATATGCAGAGGGTTTGGAAATTGGCTAAAGTCCTCAAGTAAAGTTTAAAGCTCTAAGTTTAAATGGAAGCGAACATGAAAGAAGTACTGACGTAATGAAGCAGTGGAAGTTATGTTAGTTAATTTTCAGCAAAACAGATTAAGGAACAAAAGTGTAGCAATTAAGTAGTTAAAATTGAAAGAAAGAATTGAATCCTAGAGTTAAGAAAATACCTATGTGTAACAGCAGCCTTCTGCTTGAAGCCTCTTTCCTGACTCCTTGGTTTTCTTCTAAAATAGTAGCTGTCAGGACATCATTACCTGAAGAAGGTACTTGCTAATCAGACAGTAATTATAACCCACTCGCATTCTAGAGCTGTCCAGTTTAATGTGCCAGGTTACATTTCATTTTAGTTCCTATATACTAACTCATAACAACAAGTTCCTCAAAATGGCTTTGTATGTTTTTAGTTTTGTAGAGTGTTGCCAGTCTGTTGGCTCAGGCTAGTTAAAAACAATAAATACAACCTAAAAACCCACATGACCCAATTACTGACCCAAGGCAAAATAATCTTGAAGCTGACAGGTCAACCTGATCTGAAAACTCATAATCATACAGACCAACTCATGCAGTTTTGTGGCGATTATAGGAATGAGTTGTCGCTGGGGCTAAATATGAATTGCTTGTAAAGCATTTTAGAAGTCAATAAACATTCATCAACTCAATAGATATGAGGTTTTTCCAACTGTTCTTTCAAAAGTATCTTATAATAAAACACTACAAGTCTTGCAACTAAGTCTCAGCACTTTGATACTGCTAGATCAATATCAAACAAGTCCCTGTTAGTCTGAGCCTACTACCTTTAAAAAGGTATTTTGCTTTAGCAATACCAAAGTAGTCAATGGATTTTTGTCATGGATTTCACTATAAATAATTGAAATTTAATTTTATATATTACTTACACATGGATTCAGTTTTTAGCAACTGCAAGCTCATTTCTGCCATTTGGTCGTACCCCATTAACTGTACTCACTCAGTTATTTGACTTCCCACAGCTTCTAGGTCATCATTGCTGAGACAGGAGTGCAACCAGCAGGGATTTTGTCCCAAGTATTAGTCTTCATGGGATATTCAGGAGCAGCAGGAGACGGGGCTAGAGATAAGACTACAACATAGGTCTAAGGGCCATCCAGGAGATAGGGCCAAAAAAGCAGGACTAAAGACTAACACACAACATAACTCAGGCTAGGGCCAGGTCTGAGCTTAAATGAGGTTCCTGGGCCCATGGTCAGGGGATGGGGAGAGGTCCCAGGTGAGGCTGGTCAGGGCCATTAAGGCTCATTCGTGCTCTCAGGGCACTAGCAGTGAGAAACCAAAGGATGAGGAGGCAGATTGGTTGCAGAGCTCAAGGGTTTATGGAGAATTTGATGTGGCTGGATAGTAAACCTAGGACAAAAGATAAGTCATAACATGTGGAGATCCCAAACAGGAAACTAGGACTGGAACCCAGATAGCAGAGATGCCAAATATCCATGAAAGAAAGAAGAGATGTTGTATTGGAAAATCAAAAGAGGAGTTTAAAAAAACCAACAGCACAGCTAAAAAAATGAAATGGAGTTTGATATGCAAACTGCCCCCAAGGGGGGAAGTAGGACTGACGGTGCCATGCAGAGGAAAGCTGAAATACTCAGTAGATGCTCAGGCAGGAATAAGCCTGGGCTGTGAAACCATGCTCTCCCCCAAAGTCTGCAGGTTTCTTTTCCCTTTTCTTTTTGTTGTTGGGAGTCTGGTAGTGTGTCATATTCTCTCTCCAGAGATGGTCCCCAGATAAACTACCAAATCACCACTCCCAGGTGACAGAAAGCCAAGTAATGAGTGCATAGACTGCATTTTCTGGTGACCGAGGTGAAGGTCAACATCACTTCATATTTCTAAATTTTCACATTTTTAAAAATTTTTTTTAGAACAAACAACACCCTCTATCAAAATAGAAAAATGCAAACTATTCAATGGTTATGAAATTCCAGAACTTAAGTTGCTGTGCCACTTATTCTGGTTATCTTCATCCCATGAGTTTATGCTTTATGATACATGGATAATTAACATGATGACACAAAACGTCTTTTTACCCACATCATGCTCCATCAAGCACACAGATGGGCCTTTTCTACCGACTCCTCTGTATTGCTCTGCTTGTTTCTTAGATGATGGAAGGTGTATGGTGAAAAACACAAGAGGAAAGTTATTATTTTGACCAAAATGCAACTAAGGGAAAGCCAGAAAGTAAATTTGTCCACTGCAGTAGTTTTCATATATATGCTAAGTAAGTCCATCACACATATATCTGCCTTAAGTTTGCCTTTACATTTTGTGCCTAAGCTCCCTCTCTGTAAAATGGGAAATAAGGGGATGATATTATTGCAGGAGACATACAAGTAAATAATGGTTTTCCAAAATGATTCTTTTACTTCCCAATGCAGATTCAGTCATTAATAATGAGGAAAAATTGAAGCTTACTGACTGAGCACTACCTGTCTTCTGCCTGGATTCAAGCAGGACCCCAGGGGAAAAAGCATCTTTATGTATTGGATGTGGCTAAAGAACACAAAACATAAAGAACATAAAATAGGTCTTGGCCTATTCACCAAGACCCGACTTGGGATTGCCCAAGCAATTTTGTTCTCAGCGTTTTCTACTACTGAGTGTTTGACTCCACTATCTGCATAATGGTCCTTTGACCATTTCTTTGAGTGTATGATGTACCTAAAGTTAATGTGCTCTTCTAGATACTTACAGCAGGATTAATGTAACTCCAGCTGAGGCTGGTGAGCCCTTCCAATATGCTTATTAAAGTTAACAAGATGGCTTGTTTGAATAAAAGTTTTATGAACGAGGGCTGCTATTTAGACCTCGCATTATATAACAGCTATCCTCTTCACAATACTTTTAGAAACATATCTAACTGTGGAACGTTTTTAGAGTATATGGCTGTTTCTAAGAACATTAAGAATTTTTAAAAATTTGCAGATGGTGTTTGAATTCAACAAACCTGCTCATTTTAAAAGGTCCAGTAATAAATATGTCTACAGGACTGAGAGCTAAATATTACTTTTTGCCTTGCAAAGACTTCCCATTGACTTCTGACGAGTCTGAGTACTCTGTCAAATTAATATACATTTCCTATGGAGGCTTCATTAATCTACACGGAATATGTCATCCATCAACATTAAAAGTACCTTAACAAGGACAAAGGGCAGACACTGAGAGGGGTTGTGTCTCATCAATTGCTGTGCAGCAGGTCAACATCAATAAATGATTATGGCATGGAACAGACCATTTGTACAGTGAGGCTGTTCCTAAACCCATCAATTTAGGGGCTAAGAATGAAATGCAATTTTTGTATTACTTATCCTTATCTCTACTTGGTTTAATTTTACCTTCCTCCCTCCATCTATTTTCCTCTGCTCTCCTCAGCAGTTGTCATTTCTGACTGGAAATTCATATCTGCAGGTGATTCAGCTTTTGTCATTCTCCTCTCCCTTCCTTCACAATACTTTTCAGCTTTCCTTTTTAATACTTTTCAGCTTTCTTTTTGTTTGGCTTTTTCCCCTCCTTTCCAGCTTTCTCCCTCCCATATGTATTTTTCCCTTCTCAAACTCAATTTCTGCTAAAATAACCACTTTACTCTTATAGAATACAGATGATTTAACTATATTTTTTTAACCACCTGATTGATTTATAATTCCTGGTCTAGTTTTTAGGTTGTGGTAAATCAGCAAAATCTTTTGATCACATTGGAATTCTCTAAGTTTACATTTTTTGCTGGATCTGTCCAGATCTGCCCAGATTTGTCCAGAAAAAAAGAACTAGATTTTAGTACAAATTTAACATTCTTTGGCCAATGTTGCTCTTCGCTGAACATCTGCAGAAAGAAAAAGATTTTCTCTTTGCATAGTGAGTAACTGTACACATGAAATTGTCTCAGCTCTGGGTACCCTGAAATGGCAATGTAACATGATAAACCTTGCATCAAAAGCAGTTTGTCTGCAGAAAGAGTTGTTGCGAATCCACAAAGACTTGGAAAGGGGAGAGAAAAGTGGCAGCGTGTTACAGACATCCCTGTACACCTGCATATTAATTCATCAGCCTTAATTGAGAGCAACTTTATTCCTGAGAACTGTCATCAGAAGGGAAAGAAAAAAGGAACCCCATGGGTATTTGTGCTTTTCCTTCTTAGTAATTGCCCTGAAACTTTCACAGGACAAAACTGGGTCTCCTCAAACCAAATGATAAAGGTATGCACCCAGTTATTGAATGTGGCGGGGGAAGAGTGTGATTACTGCCTTGCTGGACTGAAAATACTTGAGATAACAAAAGAGGAGGGGAGGGGGTCAGGTTTCTGAGGACAGGGTGCTGCTAATCATTCCAATTTTTATTATTTTCATAATGAGGTTGTCTGCCTGCTATCCAAATGGGGAAGGTAAGAGCTGGCTTTCCTAGCAAACCAGCAACCAAGTCATCCAACAAATAATACATTCGAAAACCAAGCATTTTTCACTGTGTTTCTGGCACAAAGGAGAATTGATTGGGTGGTTTTAAGTTCACAGAGTGTACATATGTTTGTATCTGTACCTGAAAAATATATTCCAAAGAGCTTCAACTCTCAACAGACTACAGCAGCAAACTATAGTACTAATATGTGTGTATGTATGTGGGAGGAAAGGTATTGTGGTGGTGGTGGTTTACTAGAAGATATGGGATGTGTTCTTTAACTTAGACAATACAAAAATCTTCCACAGCTACATATCATTACTTAAATGAAAACAGTAAATTTTCTTTTTTAGTTGATGTTACCAAAGTTAGACTCTACAGATGCTATTTGATGAGATCCATTTTAAATAAAGCTTTTTGTGTATCCCATGTCTGTGCAAAATGAATTGTACTGAGCCAGGTGACAACTCGGTCTCCCTGCTTTCTACACCCACTGTCACATCAGATGGATGGGTGGTAGGATCTCTCCAGAGCGGATCGTGTCCTCCCTTACGGTGTAGCTGTTGTAGCCACTTGGATCTGAGTGGGCAGCCAGTGTTTGGGGCCTTTCGGTGGCACTTCTATCACAAAATGATACTGATTACACATGGCTCTTATCTTTGATGCAATCTTATTTGTTTACAAAGTGTGCGTGCATGTATGCTTCTGATTCCCTGAACACCAGAGAGAAACACAAGGTTTCCTCCCTGACGGTTTTCTTGTGATCCTTCCGAGGGCAAGGAGATGCAGGAAGGAAGCAGGGGAGAAGGAGAGGAGGGAAAGCCTGTTGGTCCAAGCTTCATCAGTAAGACAGCATCCTATGGCCACTCATAACCTGCTGCAACACTCATAACCAACCCCCCCCCAGAGTAGTTGGAACTTCTGCTCTGACAGCAGCAAATGGCCAAACTGCACATTGCTCCATATAAGCTACGCTTTGTGCCCCCTTAACCTTTTGCAAATAACCTACCATGCATCATTTCGTATATGTGATGAAATGTGGCCAGCTGAGTGTGTCCAGTTGGGCATCGCTCCTTTGATGAAGAAATCATTAAAATGTGGCAATTTGTGGGAGTCTAGGCTAGAATAAGCTCTCACATGGAGCCTTAGGGCAAGGCACAAAGTTGAAAAAATTGTTCTCCACACTTGTAACTAAATTGGAGGAAAAAGCCCTTGAAAAGATTGTGTAATTGTTTAAGTTGCTACTTCATGGATCTTGAACATAAGGCACTTAAAACTCTGTGAAAACAAGGAGTGTTGTGGTCTTTCAAGCCAATACCCTAGTGCTAATCATAGAATCATAGAATCATAGAATCATTAAGGTTGGAAAAGACCTCTAAGATCATCGAGTCCAACCGTCAACCCAACACCATGCCCACTACACCATGTCCCTAAGCGCCTCATCTACACGTCTTTTAAATGCCTCCAGGGATGGGGACTCAACCACTTCCCTGGATGGTGACTTCTGCATGAGAGCAAAGGTAACAAACTTGACCGAGTCAAGTCTGTGATACCTATAGATACCCACTGCAGTCACTTGCACCAGCACAAGCCCTGAGTCGCAGGTGGCCCAGGTGGCTTTGTCGCGGCAGTTAGTCCCCACTTCATACCGCAGTTAAGCTGCATTGGCTTCTAGGAGGTTATTGCATCTGCGTCAGGCACTTCCCTTGGTGCAATGGCTGTGTTCAGGCTTTCCCCGAACACCACAGAAACGCACCAGCTGGTCCCAGGAAAAGTCTTGTCTGTATAAAGTTTTGAAAAAAGATGGTTAGATTTCTAAAAAAAAAAATAAATAAAATGAGAAGAGAAGTAACACTGATTAATCTGGGAGATGCCTTTCTAACTGGGCTTTATTAATGAGAGCTTCCTGCTGTGGTTATTTGCATACATTTACTGAGCACAGCAGAGCTATTTTCCTTGCTCTGGTTTTGTCTTATAAAACTCCAAAGTATAGAACTCTCACTCATGCTTGCCAGGGATGAAACATTGGTGTGATGTAATTTATCTATAGGCAAGGTGGCTTAATTAATGCTTATGGTCTATTTTTAATAGGTGGGTTTTAATTTTGGTTTGTAGTAACTTTCAGTTTTTCTTTTACACCTTCCCTTTTCCACTGTAGCAGTAATCTCTAATGTGCTCTTTACCATGGTGTGCTGATTTTGACTGGGATAGAGTTAATTTTCTTCACTAGTATGTATGGGGCTATGTTTTGGATTTGTGCTGAAAACAGTGTTCCTAATACAGAGATGTTCTAGTTCCTGCTGAGCAGTGCTGACACAGAGCCAAGGCCTTTTCTGCTCCTCACCCCACCCCACCAGCGAGTAGGCTGGGGGGGCACAAGAAGCTGGGAGGAGACACAGCTGGGACAGCTGACCCCAGCTGACCAAAGGGATATTCCATACCATATGACGTCATGCTCAGCATATAAAGCTGAGGGAAGAAGAAGGAAGGGGGGACATTTGGAGTGATGGCGTTTGTCTTCCCAAGTAACCGCTACGCATGATGGAGCCCTGCTTTCCTGGAAATGGCTGAACACCTGCCTGACGATGGGAAGCAGTGAATGAATTCCTTGTTTTGCTTTGCTTGGGAGCGCGGCTTTTGCTTTACCTCTTAACCTGTCTTTATCTCAGTCCATGAGTTTTCACACTTTTACCCTTCCGATTCTCTCCCCCATCCCACTGGGGGGGAGTGAGCGAGCGGCTGTGTGGTGCTCGGTTGCCGGCAGGGGTTAAACCACGACACATAGCCATGCAGCTCCACAAAGGGACAGGGAAGGCTTTGTTCATAAAAAGTCAATATATTTGGGACAGGACTCAACAAGTTAACTTGGAGTCTGTTTTTCTAAGGCTGATTTATGCCAACAGGAAAATCCTCATACAGTGTGAAGCAGGACTGTGCTGACCTCAACACGGTTACTTTATTTGGTGAGGGCTAAAAATCTGGTCCCAAGTGTGTGTGATTCTCTCCTTGTGCTGATTCAATTATTACCACTGTGCCTGGGGGAGGAAGGTTTTGCCTCTGTCTCCTCCTCTCCTCTCTTTACAGCCTAGCAACCCTACAATGCACTGTTTGTCTCTTTGCTTTTGTTGAAGGTTATCCATGCTGATGGGGCAAGCTGGATTTGTGGCTGGGTGTTGCTACCTGTATGAGCTTTGATGCCATGGGCTTGGTGGGAATGAAAGCAGAGCAGCACTGGCATTGCTGCAGTCTTGCTGCCTGCACCGGGGCCCCGGGCTCACCCGGTTTGTCCAGCTCAGCCCACGCTGCCATCTCACATGCTGCTGGCACCTAGGCTGGGAGCACCTCCGAGCCTGGGTTTGCCTCTGCACATCAAGAGTGTGCTTTTCTCCCTGCAGCACGGCACGTTGAGGAGGTAGGAGTTACTCTGAGTTGTGTTTCCCTGCCAGGAGTGGCTTTATCATGCTATATTGATCTGGCTTGCTTCTTACATAGGGCAGCAGGAAAAACCTGTCCCCATGCTGCTGTTGCTGCTCAGTTTATAATTTTAAAATACATGGCCCATTTGACTAGCACTCCTTCTGCGTTTGTAGGTTGAACACAGCTTTACACCTTCAGCTGTAAATGTAGGTCAGCTGTGGCTGCTGTGCAGTAAGTTCCTTATCCTCTAAAGCACAGGTCCTCGCACATCATGTCACAGTACATTGCATTTGTTCATCTTTTTAAAAAGCTCATTTTGCTAGAGTAGCAAGTGGTTCAGCTGCTCGTGACATTAGGAGTCCTACCAGCATGGCAGCAAAAAATTTTTCAGTCTAGGTATTGCACACTCATAATGAGGGCGTTTTCTGCTGTTTCACTTGAGGATTTTCCTGACAGTTTTTTGGTAAGGAGACACTGATCTCAGCCCTATCAATGAAATTAACTATTATCGAGTGTGACGGTTGATGTCCATAAATCAAAGCGACTCCTTCAGCTTTTCTGCTGTGCTCAGAGTCTGTCGCTTCTGAGGCTAAACTTAAGGTTTCTTCACTCCTGCATTCTCAAAAGCCCATCAGAGGTTTGAAGTGTACATGTGAAAGGGATTCTCACAAGCTCGCAAGGAGCCAGTTGGGTTCAGTTATGCTGCTGAAGGACCTGCTGTTTCCTTTATCATATATATTTGCTACATTGCTCAAATAAGGCAGAAACTGGTTTACATATACATGCCTGCAGACTTTAATCTTAGATATGATGCTTAATATGCAGTGAATTTTTTTTCGCACCAATTTCTGAGAAATTGAGGCATATGCAATCCTGACGTAAAAGGAGAAGTCCCAAAAGGTTTTCCAAGAAAGACAGCACAAAACAGCTAATGGGTTCATAAATCAGAAAATTTATTTTACAATAAGTTCTGCACAGAGAAGGTGAGTGGTGTGAAGCTCCCTTTGTACATGGCTGCAGGGACTCTCCAGCTGCTTGTAGGATCATGACGGGGTACAGAGCTCGCTTTAGCCAAGGCGAGGTGTGTTTCTGTAGTCCTTAGGAAAATGTCCATGTAGAAAGTCGTGACTCTCTCCAGCTTAATGGCGGATGAGGGAGGGAGCAAGACTGTACCAGGAACTCCTTTTATTCTAGTCAAGGGCTGAGGCTGAAATAAACAGGAGAATTAACAGATGCAGCATCCAACACCGCATAGCCACAGACAGCCCCTGCCTTCCTGCACGGGGCTCCCGCAGCATCACCCCAAAGCTGTCCATCCCTCATCTCCCTGACAGCCAGCACACACACATCCTGGGCCAACCATGTCACCAACCCCACTGTGATTTGGGCCACCACCAGTGCTCTGTCCCCTGTGACATGGCCAGTACATCGTCAGGGTTGTTGTCAGGAGCTCGTGTGGCACCCAGTCCTCGGGCACCCAGGGAAAAAGGGTGTGGAGCTCCCTTTCTCCAGGGTTCTCCATGGACCTTCCAACTCCCAGTGAGACCGTGATGGTATAGACTGGGGCTATCTTGTCTGTCCTGTAGCGCATTGACAGCTGTCCGTCTGAGTGGTCAAGGAGGGAGAGGACAGGTGTGTGCCATGCTTTGGTAACGTCCCTGTCAGTGTCCAGCTGTAATAGGAGAATCAACAAACAGAGCAGCCTCCCCCATCATCATGAGCAGCCCCTGCGTCCCTGCATGGGGCTCCCGCAGCCTCACCTCAAGGCTGTCCATCCCACATCTCCCTGACAGCCAGGGAGACACCCATTATGAGCCAACCATGTCACAAACCCAACCGTGGCTTGGGCCACCACCAGTGCTCTGCCCGCTGTGCCATCGTGGCCACTGCATCGCAAGGGTTGTTGCCAGGAGCTCGTGTGGGACTCAGCCTTTGAGGTACCTGGGGAAAAATGGTGTGGAGCTCATTTGCCCAAGGCTGTGGGGACCTTCCATCTCCCAGCGAGACCATGACAGGGTGTAGGTTGGAGCTATCTATCTTATCTGTCCTGTAGCACATTGACAGCTCTCTTGTTGAGTGGCCAAGGAGAAGGACAACATGAGTGTGCCGTGGTTTGGTCACATCCTGCGAGTGTCTGGCTTTAATAGACAGGAGAATCAACAGAGCAGCCATTGCCCATTGCCACAGGCAGCCCCTGCCTCCCTGCATGGGGCTCCCGCAGCATCACCCCAAAGCTGTCCATCCCTCATCTCCCTGACAGCCAGCACACACACATCCTGGGCCAACCATGTCACCAACCCCACTGTGATGTGGGCCACCACCAGTGCTCTGTCCCCTGTGACATGGCCAGTACATCGTCAGGGTTGTTGTCAGGAGCTCGTGTGGCACCCAGCCCTCGGGCACCCAGGGAAAAAGGGTGTGGAGCTCCCTTTCTCCAGGGTTCTCCATGGACCTTCCATCTCCCAGTGAGACCGTGATGGTATAGACTGGGGCTATCTTGTCTGTCCTGTAGCGCATTGACAGCTGTCCGTCTGAGTGGTCAAGGAGGGAGAAGATAGGCGTGTGCCATGCTTTGGTAACGTCCCTGTCAGTGTCCAGCTGTAATAGGAGAATCAACAAAAAGAGCAGCCTCCCCCATCATCATGAGCAGCCCCTGCGTCCCTGCATGGGGCTCCCCCAGCCTCACCCCAAGGCTGTCCATCCCACATCTCCCTGACAGCCAGGGAGACACCCATTATGGGCCAACCATGTCACAAACCCAACCGTGGCTTGGGCCACCACCAGTGCTCTGCCCATGATGCCATTGTGGCCACTGCATCGCAAGGGGCTCATGTGGCACCCAGCCATTGGCTACCACCACTGCTCTGCCCATTATGACATGGCCAGTACATCGTGAGGGATCACACCTGTAGCTCCGTTATGGGACCCAGCCCTCAGCTACCCAGGGAAAAAGGGTGTGGATCTCCCTTTGCCCAGGGCTGGGCATCCTTCCATCTCCCCATGAGACTGTGACAGGGTATAGGTTGGGGTTATCTTATCTGTCCTGTAGTGGGTTGACAGTTCTCCAGCTGAGTTGCCGAGTAGGAAGATGATAGGAGTGTGCCACGGTTTGGTCAAATAGGTTTCCAGGTATCTGTAGAAGGAAGAAAAGATGCCCCCTCCCTCAGCCCTTGCTCAGGTCTCCTGTATGTCTGCCAGACTGGGCTGGGGCAGCCCTTTTATACACCTCCTGGGATGCCTAAGTCAATGAATCCTCTGTTACATGCCCACCAACAACATTGTGACTGCTGTGACACAGCCATGACGTCATCAGGGCTGGTTCCCGGAGTTAGTGCTGCATCGCTGTGACATGGTTATTACCTTCCATCATTCAAGCAAAAAGAAAGAATTAAATAAATAATAGTAAAAAAAACCCAACAAATGGTAATGGTGGGGAGGGAAATAAAGTAGCTGTAGCAGCAATTTAAACAACAGCAGCTCAGGAAAGGTTAAAGAAGAGTTAAAAGCAGCAGGTCCCAGCCACTATTTAAATATTTGTGAGATACTTACTGCTGAAATTTGTGGGTTTGAGGGCTAAATTTGGGAAGAAAAATAGTTGTTGAGTTGACTGATGGTAATATTTCACACCTTTGGAATTAAAGACATGTCCAATGCCAAACCCTGCTGGCAGTGGGTCAGCAGTTGCTGACACTGCAATGAGTGGCTGACAGTGCCGAGGATGTGTCAGCATGAGCTGCAAGACTCATATCTTTCTCTTCCTGAAATGAACAGAAGATTTTGTGAGAGACTGTCCTGTGCTACACACTTCATTTGGATACTAGGACAAAATACAATAATTAGCATCCACCTACTTGGCTCACTGCAGCTATTCCATTTCCTAAGGACAAGAGGCAACAGGCACAAACAGAGGTTCCCTCTGAAACACTTTTTTACTGTGAGGGTGACCGAGCACTGGCACAGGTTGCCCAGAGAGTTTGTGGAGTCTCCATCCTTGGAGATATTCAAAAGCCATCTAGACACGGTCCTGGGCAACCAGCTCTAGGTGGTCCTGCCTGAGCAGGGGAGTTGGACCAGGTGACCTCCAGAGGTCCCTTCCAACCTCAAACACTTTGTGATTCTGAGATGGCTGATGTACAAACAGTGCCTCTAAAAGCAAGCAGACATTTAGGCAGAGTGACTAAGAAAATTGCAAGATAGAAATGATTTTTTCAAGTGACTTAGTAACCAGTTTTCATGGCATAACCTGTGGTCAGGAATAAGTTTTATACTTATCATTGAAATTACCCAAACTGTTCTCTTGAAATTTTTGTTTCTTACTGGAATGAAAATGTGAGCAAGATTTCAGCACTGGAAACCACAAAATACTTCACAGATGGGATACAACTTGAATTCAAAGAGAAATAGTGTTGGTTTTGATCTCTGGTCACTGAAAATATGCACATGTTAACACCAGTCATTAAGGTTTGCGGCTAAATTCTAGTAGAAAAACATCAATTATCAACAAAGCCATGTATAAAACAACTGTTTGTCTCTAAGGATCAAAAAAATATGGATGACAAAAATGCTCAGAGTGTATATATTTACCAGGGAAGCTAATACAGAGCTATGGAAAAGACTGCAAATAATAAACCATATTCATAGCCAAGGCCACCCTTTCACCCATCGGAATTGAAAAGGAACAGACTCCGGAGACAAGGAATTGCCAGAACTGGCTACTGCAAAAAATCATTCTCTGAAAAACCTCAGTCAGAATGTAGACTAGCTGGAGTACTGATCTGATCCAACATGTTAGTATTTATCTAGAAGTTGGAGAATATCTTTTAGAAAGAGACAATTATTAAGCTATAGGGAGAGACAAATCCTTAGGTGAGTTTCTTCAAAGCTTAGCCTCTCTCCTGATTAAAAATGCTTACATTATTTCTAGTCTGAATGTATTTAGCTTCAGCTAGATCTGGCTGTCAGATACTGTTATACCTTTTTTTCTAAAATAGAAAGCCTTATTGTATCAGAAATCTTTTTTTCTCTCTGGATAATTCTAGGCTGTGATCATATTAACCTTCCCTCTGCTAAACTGTTGCCTGAGCTCTTGTAGCCTCTCACTGCAAGGTAGATGTCACTCACTCCTCAAACACCCGTACGGAGCTACCCTGGAATACTTACAAAAAGTTTTCCAAATGCCAAAGTATTTATAAAGAGTGTTTTGGATTTTTTTTTTCCTTTTAGAGGTTTTCTTTTCCTCATGCCACTATCCACACATCCAATTCCTGTATCTTGGTTGCCCAGGCAACCTCTGCTGGCTGAGCCCTGGGTGCAGTGCTGGGTTTTCAGTTCTCCACTGCAGAAGGAGGCTGATGTGAAAGATGGAGGAACAGGTAATGAGCTTAGCGGGTTAGGAAAGCCCAATTAGGTGACTGACGGGAGTAATGGGAGTTTTATTTAAAGGTTAACAGTGCTAATAAATGCATTTATGCAGATAATTAAAAAAATTCTATGACTTGCAAGAAATAGTAGGGGGAGATTTTACATCAGTGCATTTCTAATATCAGCTGAAGTGTAATAGCTAAAAGTAATACAAAGACGTGAGTGACATTTGCTAAGCATGTTACTTAAACTGAAACTGATACAGCTCATGTTTCTTTCTGTATGTATGTCCTTGCATTTGGAAAGTATGAGCAGAAACTACCACCCAGGCAAAATAAGAGCATTTCAGATGTTCTGAAAGTGCATTACATTGAGTCTTGACTTTTAAACAAAAAATCATTAACCATCTCTACCAAAACCAGTTCAGGTCAATAATAGAGATTCATTTGCTATACAGAACTTACGTTTTTCATTAATGATCAGTAGATGTGTTGTTTTACACTTAGAGACACATTTGCTTGCTCTTAGAAAGGTAGCCTGTCAGGACAGGCAACTCACTCCAACAGAGGGAAAATTTTAACATTTCAAAAGCCCTAAAAGGATGTTCTCACACTAAAACTTTCTTCTAATGAGGATTTCAATATTTCTTAAGGAGGCAGCTTTCTTTTGGTCCAACAAAGAGTTGAATTACATGCAAACAGCTCATTTCCAAGTAGTTAGACTTGACCCTGGACCCAAATGGGGATTCGGCCAGTTTGTACCAGTGTGTCACTGGCGGAGGGTGGTGGCAATCCCTGTAAGCTTTTAAGTGTTGCAGGCTTTTGGTATGTAGGTAGAGTGTAGTCTTTGAATTATAAATTTCAAAAGCTTTTAAGCTTTTGAAAAGCTTTTGACATTTTGACTGATTGATGTGGGCATGGTGTTTCAAAGATATCTTGGCTTATTGATCATCCTCATTTGCTAGTACAACAGGTGACTTATGCTAACATAGCAACCTAGAAAAAAAAATCAAAGAAGTTAAAATAATTTAAAAATCATTAAAAAATATAATATAAGAGAAAACAATCACATTCTTCAAAGAAAGCTATACCAAAGGTCATTATTTATGTAATGTTAACAAAATATTACCATCACTCAAAGCAGAGAAAAAAGGAATCTGCACGGGGGACCTTACCACTACTTGAATCAACACATTCCTCCTACAAAATAGTTTGGTTTTCTCAGTACAAAATAATCAAGGCTACCTCCAGTTGTCTTGAAGGAGCTTACAGACCCAGAAGGTTTTGCGGGATAAAGCATTAGGAAGATTCCAGCTAAAGTTCAGGAAAACAAGAGTCTTCAGACAGCTGCGTTTTTATTTAGAGCTGAATCTCTAAAATGCCTAACCACCAAAACAATGCTCTGCAATTATTCCGTTTTCTGGAAATGTTACTATACTGCTACAGCTACCACTGCCAAATCATACAGTGGTAAGGATTTCTGCTATAATGAATGACACAGACTATACCTAGAGTTATACGCAGGAATTATCAAGAGGAAAGGAAGGAGACGGAGAATGACGCAGGACAAGTGAAAAATGCCGAAGCTGTTAAAACAAACCATGGAAGAAAGTTAAAGACATTATTGCAGCATTGTCAACATTAAGGGTATATGAACTGGGAGAGACTGAGGTCAAAAATAGTCTCCCTCTCACCCAAATAATAAGTAGATGCTAGGGGGGCAATAAAGACAAAGCAGCAGTGGGAACAAAAATGCAGCAAAAGAGAGTTTTCAATGAATGAGAGTTTTCAGCCATCCCAGGATTAAAGCACAAACAGCTTCAGGTTTTCTTCAAAGAGAGAGAGAGGAAGGTGCTGTCATGTCCAAGGCTGGTTTAGAGACCACTCCTGGGAGACCCCACCCTACTTCCAGCTCCTCCAGCCGCTCTCCCACTCGTCCTCCCCAGCCTCAGTGCTCAGCAAACCTCCCAGGGTAACCTTGTCTCCAAAGGACAGACCTGAGGGTCACTGAAGACACTCTCAAAGGCTAACTCTGCCTGGAAAGGCTGTTCAGACTCCTGTTGCAGCTGCTGAAAAGCTTGAGCATCTTTTCCCCAAGGTTTTTCTTTCCACTCTTCTATTTCTGTTTCAACTATTTTCATTGTAGTAGGGAAATTTAAAGGGTTAATCAGAGAGGGGACAGGAGAAAACAAAACGTAAAATGAAACATGGAGACTTAAATCTTCTGTATTTTAGTTTTAATTTTAATTTTCAGTGAAAATTCATTTTAAGTGGAAAAAGTTGCATAAATTTCTAAAGCATAGTAAAAGTTTTGAATAAAATTTTAATCCATTCATTTTCCTCTAATTAGCAAGTGTTAATAGCATGGTTTGGATTTTATATTTACTTAATCCTTAGTTGCTAATTGTCCCTTTCTAATTTTTCAATACTTGTTTGCTGATGACAGTTTTCCAAGACATCAGAATGTTGATTACTTTATTGATTGATTGGTTGATTAAAAGTGGATTCTACAATATTTCCTTTAAAAATTCTTTAATGAGACTGTGAAATTACTCAGACCATAAGCAAGGCATGCATTTCCCAAAACCTGCCCTTTATTAGAGTGCTTTCCAAACGTTGGTGATCTGCAGTTCCTCTAAACTTTCCGGTATAGATTAAAGGCATCCCTCTGTGTTTGATTTATTTGATAGTTAAGCATCTTCCAACAAGTTTTGAATGATTTTTCCTTTCAGTGCAAACATTCATTTCAGAATTCAAGGAGGCAAATAATCAAGACTACCGTTCGACACAGTATTTACAAGTATGACTGTTGTTTCTCTGTTAACTTGGACTAGTGTGAAAACTGGCTGCTAGAAAGTTTGGGGGTAGAGTTGGTCACATGAAAGGAGACCGGCAAAGATAGGTTTGTTCAGTCTCAAAACATAGAAGGCGAAAAGGGGATGTGATCATCCTCTATAAATATAGGAGGAGAAGAGCTGTTTCTATTAAAGGATAATACTGGCAGAGGAATAAACAAATAGATTCTATAAGTAGATTGTGAAGGCATTTAGGCTGGAAATAAGATGAAATTTCCTAAGTGCTAGAGTATGGAGAGTCCAGGCCGATCGGTACAAAAGGAACAAGGTCCAAACTAATTTTAGGACAGAATAGGTGCAGTATAATCCCTGATATATTGGAAATATATATTCGTAGCACAATATACGCACAAATGCCTAAGAGTCTTTATATGGTATGACTATGGGAATGGAGTCAGCGATCAGATTCCCTTTTCCTGGTTCTGTTGCAATTTCAGTCCAAAAAAAATCAACTTCAGAAGCACCTTAATCTATGTAACTTACCTAGGGTCTGCTTATAAGAATTGTCCAGACCCAGAAGAAAAATTGTTTCTTTTAAAAATGGTGGGAATCCATGATGCCTTCCTCATCATAAGCAAGTATTTCTCCTGTTACTCCCTAGTGGTTGAACTTCGGTTTTGGTGGTTACAGAAGTGCTTTCTACAAAGCAGCCAACCTCTGGGTTTCCCATATAGGTCCTCCTCTCTGTCCCAAGCTTTGTCTAGTTGGAAGAAAAGGAAAAGCTCCCCTGGTCTCCCAAGCATCTGGAGGTCCAGTGGGAGCCCAGTCCTCTGCTGCTGCAGGATAGTGCACATCTGGACATCCTCGAGGAATGGTCTTGGATGTGGGGTTCAGGTAGTCACTGCATGTTGCATGCCCAAAAAGAAATATTTGTGGAAAGCCAGTCAGAAACGTGAGCCTTAAACCTCTGGACTTGCTGAGGTGGGAGAAGAGAGAACAAGCAGTGTGGTGGGAAGGGACTGTGAAAAAAGAGAATACAAACAAGGTTCCTATTTACATTTCTGGTTTGGGGCTGTTTGAAAGTTTTTGAGGAGTTTTAAAATACTAGAAGCAGCGGTAGTTGGTGGGCAGAGTGTGGGTGATGGGGTCAAGCTTCAAGACAGTTATCGCACAGCTATCAGGAGCACATGGTAAATATGTATGTGCCAGTCTAGAAACAGTGGCATTTCCATGTAATAAAATGCAATGAGCATGTTTTTTTCAAACAGCTCCAGTAATAACCTTCCTAGCCACCATTGTGCTCATGATTTTATTTTTTTTTCTTTCATGAATTTTTACATGACTTTCAATGTTTTCCTGTGGTTTGTGAAGGAAAATTTACAGCTATACAATTATAAACTGGGAAAAGAGACTCTGAATTTCCATCTTAAAAGAGAAGAAGGATATCTAGAAACACCTCAAGACATGTTCCTGTGGGGATGTTATTTAAAGACCCAATTTTTTTATCCTCTCATCTCGAGATAGAACATCTCTTATACAGAGTTAAAACATACCAGATATTTCTATGATAACTCTTGATTGGGATTAACAAAAATAATGACATACTGTGTTAATCTAGATTCTTTCCTCTCCCCTTCATAATAATATATTTTGTCTTTTATTTTCATTAAATATTCTTTTTTTCCCTTCCGGCAGACAAAACAGTAACACATTCCCCAGACAAAGCGTGTAGGTGTGTTGCCAAGGACAACAGTTTCAGACATAAATTACTTTTGAACTGCAAACCCTTTTATTGCTCTTTATTGAAGGCCATCTGTATGTTGTTATGTTAATTTAAGGCTTTCAACTAACTCTTCTGAACATAGCAATTTGGTCTGTTACCAAATGTCTGTATTACAGCCGTGTTTCACGAGGCGGTAACATTAAGTTACAGACTGCAAACAGGTATGCCCTAGTGCAAGTTAAGGTTTAAAACAAATTTTATAAAGTAGGGGGAAACATTCTTGAAAGAATCATTCCTAAAATGTAATTAAAAGGGAATTAAAACAATCTGATAAAAAATTCACAACTCATGATTCTACTTTATCGATTAAATGTGTACAAAAGAAATAAAGTGCAGTGTATTACCCAAGATCGCCCACTTTCCAAATTACAATTTCGTAGCAGTTGCCTAGACTCAATCCTTCATCACTATCAATTTGAGTATTGCTTTTCCCGGCTGAAGCTGGTGGAGTTTTAATGAGCTTCATATTTGCTGAAATGTGGACTAATATTTTACCAAAAAAATTTGCCCAACAGTACGAAAATTTCAGTCAATTAGAAAGAAAAGTTTTCAGGCCAGAAAGTTCTTTTTGCTTTGGTATCAGCTTCGTTCCTTGACATTGACTGAGGGTAAGAATGAGTCAGGTTCTCAGGGAAAGAGTGTAATTGATGGCTTTATGAAATTGCACTGACTTATGCCAGCCAAAGACCTGGCTGTTGCTCTTTGTTTTGTTTGTTTTAATAATCCATAGATGTACTCTGTGTCTGTCTGGATCCGATTATAAACTTTCAGGTACATAACCACTTGGCTTTTGCTCCCTGTATGTTGCCAAAGACACTGTTGGCGCTGAATCAATTATAAACATTCCAACATTAGTGGGTTAGTTGCAGAATGCTGCAGAGTTTTGAACACTACCTTTTTAAAGAGGTCATTAAATAGTTTTGGTCCATAAGGACCTTCTGAGATGCTATTTTTTGAGAAAAAAAGGTTAAATAGCTGATAGCAACCCTATACATATATAACTATTCAATATCCATAGAAGAACAGCCCTCCAAAAGAAAACCTTAAAAGGTGGCAGCAGAGAGGAGATGTCAAAGAGCACAATTTTTGCATCTGACACTAAGTTTTATCTCTTATAAGAACTCAATGTAGTCAATTTGGAGCTTGGCTGTCCCTGTTCTCTCAAACACCTGTGAAAATTCAGACCAGAAGTCCAAGCTGGTCTATCATCAGGTGATAACCCATACCAATGGGCAAGTGCAGTCCTCACTTGCTATTTGGATCAGAGCACCAGCCTGGATATATATATGCCATGCATTGCTGATGGCAACCTATTTCACAAAGAATCCAATTCCCTGGAAGTAAGAACTATGTCTAAAAATACCCCAGAGAAGCAGACCCTCTCTGAAAGTGGCCCCGTCTATTCTTAGCTTGTATTTTCCATGATCCTGAGAAGCTATAGCATTGGTCTTCGGGTATCTCCCTTTGAGATGAGACTTGAGCAGAAGCTCTGCTAAAGCACGTCACTGGATTTCTGATGTGGCACTTAGAGACAGACTGTTCTCAACAAAGATTTTTTTTTTCTTTTTCTTTTGTTGTCAAAATGAGCAATGAAGCCAGGAAAAATATATCCTAAAAATATCTCAAATATTTCTAGAAGAACCATTGCATCTCTGAGAGCAATCGATAACAGGACAAAGATTCCTTGCTTACCTTGCAGGACTTCTCCAGACCAGAGACTAGAGAGTGTATATATGCCCCTGCTGATCTCTCTCTTTCCTGCAGGATTTGGATCTTGAGCCCCTAGAGCTTATACACCCCAAAAGTGTTACGGGAAAGCCCTGTGCTTTCCATCAATCTTTGTAGAGTTACCTGTTACTACAGGGCCAAGTGCTCTGCAATGTGAGGTACTGAGGCTCCCAAAGCCCTCATTTTTCAGCCTGGGAACTAAGGCCCTGTTGGATAAAGTGCCTGGCCAGGCACGAAGTCTGCTTTAACCAGACTTTGAACCCATCTGTTTCAAGATCTCATTTAGGGTTCTGGTTACTGGGTTCTGTATCCTCTGTCTCTCCAATTTCTTAGAGCAAAACGCAGGGAGTTCCATTGCTCACCTATCTACTCCCTACCCTCCCACCAGGATACAGAGTACAACAGGTAATAAAAGTTAATAAAAGATAAGCCAAAGAAAAATACCTCATACTTAGTAGATAAGGGAAAATTACTGCAACAGAAAAGATGGAAAATAAGGAAAGGAGAAAATCACCACATAACACCCCATCAGCAACAAGAAAAGGTGATGGACAGGTAGGTTGCAGTGTGTGTGCATCCAAATGTCTGTGGAAGTCAGTTTATGTGTCAAAAGGCAATTGAGAACATAAAGGAGAGAAAAGACAGTGTCCAAAAGGGTTAGAAAGATAAAATACATGCATTGACGTAGAGTTAAAATTGCAGAACATACCTCTGTTGGGTAACGTGATTAGTGGGGAAAGACTTGTAGAAAGATCATTTGGAAAGTGCTCAGAAGGAATAAAAAATATGGCAAAAGATATGCAAAGTTACTTTGTGTTTCTGGAGTGTCTTGGATAAACTCTTAGATGAAATACAATTACAGGAAAAGAGCTGTGTGTAACTTTTAATGTGGGTATTGTCTGGACAGATTATACCTTTCATATGCCCATAGAGAAATCCTATGTTTCCAAATCCAAATGAGCTGTTTGAAAAAGAATTTCAAAATATTAAGAAAGAAAAATGTTAGAATTTAACTTGGCAGAGATGAAATCTGAGGGATTTGAGAGATTTCTCTAATTCACCCCTTTGAAAAGGATCACCTGCCGAACCATCTTAACTCCATTTGATAAAGCAGAACTCCCTAAACAAATGACTCTGCAAATTTAGCTGGGTAGACTTACGCTATTTAAATGAAGGAGATGAATCATTGATGATACAATGATAAGTAACAGAAGAAAGGAAAAGTAGAGATGACTTTTAAGAAAAAAGTCATGGGGACATGGGATTAGTCTGTCAGTCTCCCAAAGGAAGCAAAAGAATATTCAGTAAAAATTAGACTGTACAGTACAATAAGTGGTATTAAAGTGAAAGAGAGCATTTCTTCATCTGCAAGGGGCACAGCAGAGAAGCAACCTCTTTTCCAGCTCTGATGCTGTAGTTCTTACGCTTTACTTACCAGTTTTCTTTAGCAAACCTATCACATTTGACAGCTAACACACATCTTGCATGTCCACAGCATTTGTACTAGAACCACGGCTTTTTTTTTTTTTTAATCTGTGAAAACCTGTATTATTTTTCATCTTTCCAAGTCTTGTATCTCTGTAATGCTCATCACAGTAAAATTTAAGCCCCCCTAAAGTGAATTAGATCTATATCACATGAGTTTTTTAATATTTCCAAGTAAAAAAAAAAAAAATCACTGTGATATTTTCATAATCTGATTCCCTTTTTCAGCCACCCCATTTCTGAAGAAAAATGAGAAGTTTAGGAATAATTGATTTTTTGGATCACTAAACAAAAAAAATTAAAATAAGAGAATCTTTTTTCAGCAAAACAACTAGAAATTCTTTGCCAGTCAACTAAAACATCTAATGGAGACTAAAACAAAATGTTTTCATCTCATTTACTTGGGGCTTATTCTTCTTTTAACTCACTTTAGGAAAATGTAAAAACAAATGTCATTTGGAAATGTACGGACTTATTCAAAGCGTTCAGCTTAATTTTTTCCTGCGACCTACCTCTAACTAGTCAAATCAGTGTCAATTTTAACTAAGCCCATTTTCCTCTTTTATGATTCCACTTTTACAACACAGTGCAAATAACCCAAATTTTCCCTCAGGAAAGGAAGCAACCCACAGACTCCCACGTAAGAATTTCCCAGTTTCTCACTCTGGCCCAATGTCAGACATCACCCCATGAGTCAGAAGTTGTTCAGAAATTGAATTGTTTGGCAGTTGTCTGAATAAAGACAGTAAAAAACAGTTGGACTTCAGAAGCAGACCCAATGACAACGAGAACAAAATTCCCTTCCTGAGCCTTTTGCCAGGAGCGTTTGTGATTGATATTCCCTGGAGCTGCTATTTAGCATTTTGGGGACTTCTAACTAGAGTTGAATCTAAACCTTTTACATGACACAGACTTTGTGCATCTAAAAGGAAGGTTAGCAGCTGGCCTTAATTTTGGTCTCTTCAGGGACCTGCTTGGAAAAGCCCCATGGTGTACGGTCCTGGAGGGAAGATGGGTCCAGGAGATTTGGTTTGTGCTGTCATTCAAAGGGACCTCAATGGGTTGGAGAAATGAGCCAACAGGAATCTCATGAAATTTAATAAAGAGAAATGTAAAATCCTCTACCTGGGTAGAAATAACTCCATGCACCAGTACAGGTTGGAGGCCAGCCAGCCGGAAAGCAGCTCTGCTGAAAAGGTTCTGGGGAGGGGCTGGTGGGCACCAAGTTGACCATGAGACAGCAATGCATCCTCGCCCTTACAGCCTCAGCCATTCTGTAATTTTGTTGTCCTTGACACATTTTCATGTCCTCATGAAACATTTTCATGTCACATTTTCCTCAATCTTAGCAAAAATTTATCAAGTGCCACTCTTGTCGGCTGGCTGAGGAAGAACAACCTAGCCATCAGAAGGGACTTTCGCCCACCCCCTTTCACCTGTTTTTAACTCAGCTGGTCTCATGTGAATCTGTGATGCTTCCACACTGGTTACTCTGTAATGCAGATCCTAAGCACCACAAGCATACGAATCAGAACATTTGTAAGTACAATAAGCCTGGCAGAGAAGTTATAATGCGGCGGACTGATCAAAAGATGTCTTTCATTGTGCAGCTGAGAACACTGCAATTCAAGAGAAATTAAAGTCTTCAAAGTTGTGGCTGTGCAGCTTAACAGATGGGCTTCTTCAAAGATTCATTATTAGTCTAACAGAAACTATAAATACCAGAGTGTGAATTGAACAACCAAAACACACATCTGCCGGTTTAAATCCATCAGAAATATGGTGAGCTCTCTGCAGCAAAGGCAGTGGAAAAACCCCTCCCTGATGGCTAAAGAAAGCAATATTAAACACCATGTCTTGATAGGTGAGACACAACTGTTGTTTTCACGATATAAATGATTAGAGCAAATGGGATGTAATTCAATTTCATGACATTTTTAGAAAAAACACCAACGCAAACACATTTTTATATAGAGGTTGTCATTCTGGGGAACAAGGAATCTTTAAGACCTGGGATTATCGTACAGGAGAAAATTTCAGACTCTTTCCAGTGCTGGTCTTCATCCTTCCTTCCCTGCAGAATTCATGTCTCTGCTTCTGGTGCTCGGGTGACTTTTAGGCTAAGACCTACAAGACAACGGCTGATTGTTTTAGGATTGAAAATGCAAAGCGGCAAAGGGAAACGTACAGCAAGAGCATGTAACAATTTGGCACCCCTAGATATACCGAAGACAGCCAAATGCCAGCTGAAAGGAAACCTGAACACCATAGGCTTCTTTGAAATCACCTCCTACGTCGGGCTCAGAAGCGCCCATGCTGACAGCCATGCTGCTGCGGTTGCACAGCTGTCAATACCCTCACCACCTAAATTAGCACTAGCTGCAGCATTCGCATGTGTTGAAATTTCACCATCAATTGTGGTAGCAATATAACCCTGTAAAATGGGAAAACCTATACTGAACAGGACAAAGAGAAAAAGCAGGGGAACAGCCATGTAGAGTCTTTATATTGGACCTTCCTGTGCATGGGCGCAGAGGCTTTTGACAAAGAACAGGCTTAGTGCTAATGGATGGGATGGTAATTTCTGCCAGATCAGACTGCTCCCAAAGCAAGGGACAGTGATGTTAACTCCCTGCTGGGCTCTTTGCAGGCAAGCGAGGGTCTGTTCTTCATCCTGCCAGAGAGCATCCATTGGCAGAGACCACTGCTGAATGAGAAGGATGGTTTTTAGAAATTACTTCATGTCCCTTGCACAGTCTTGAGCTACCTCCACAGAAGATGTGGCCCTTGGTGCTTGGTTGCCCGCACATGGTTACGTGCAGCAATAATCTCCATCTTGGCAGCAAATACAGAGGAAAATCTCTTTCACTTCTACTCAGCCCTCACCCCACATGTCTGTTTTCAACTGCTGTGCTATATCGTTTCCTTTGACAGAGTTGTTCTGTGCCGTAATTTGCTGCGTTTCATCTCTTGGTAATATGTTGGAGCTTGCACTTAAATATTTTAGCTGAGGTTTGGTTTTCTTCACTTTGTTTTCTCCTCACCACTTTTCTATTCATCTTCTGCTGTCCTTCCTTTGCTTCCTAAGGCCTTGCTATACCATTGATTTAAGCCTCACCCTCCTTTGAATCCGAAAGGGAGTTTGCCTAGAAAATGATGGCTTTCCATGCCCAGCATGGGTCATCTCTCTTACTCTTAAAAAAAAAAAAAAATTGAAAAATGTAGATTTCCACCCCTCAGAGGTGTATTTTGTGCCAAGAGGTCCAGCACCAGTGCCCTGTTTATACAGCACAGTAGCTCTGAGAGTCTCCCGGTGAGACCTGGATCCCTTGTGTTTGCAGCGCACGGGGTGAGGCTGTACCGGCTCCACACTACCAACATTTTAGACTGTAGGAGACACAGATGGTGGGTTATGAAGATGCAGTCACAGCTACTCCATATGATTCAGGCTACTTCCACGACTGGGGTCTGGAGGAGCCTGGGATTACACAGATCTTCAGAGTTTGGGCACAGAGAATTTTACCCACAGCAACAGAGGGGTCCTGCACACAAACATAGCTCATGCTCTAACTCAGCTAAAAGTATCAGTTTGGTGCTGTGCTGGAGAGGTTTCCTCTTGCTGGGAGGCTAAATCCTCCTGGATAACTACAGCATTTCTGAGCAGCTGCCTTGCATCCAGACGGCTCAGCAAGCTTGCTCCTCGATGGCTGTGAAAGACCACACAGGCACCCTCTGCCAAGGACAAGTCGCTCCTTGGCTTTGACTGTCCATCTGTACAATAGAAATAAATTGCCCTTTTATGTTTTGGAGGTCTTGTAAGGATTGCCACACTGAAGATTTTTACTCAATTACTATGGTAATATAAATATGATTGATAAAAATCATATTTATTAATATTGGTAAAATGGCATTAAAATGCTGTCAGGCCTCACTGAGCTGCAGACGTTGAAAATTCAGAGCTTTATATTTGATTTTATAGTTGGCCGAGAATTAGTTGTCTCTAAACCCTGAGGTGTGGGACTCCAGGCACAGTAGGAGTGCTGTGACTTCACCCTCCCGTCTCTAGCACCACTGTTTATGCTCATGAACACGGTACAATTCAGGTTATGCTGCTGCGCAGGCTTTTGCATGAATCCTGGAGGAAAGCAGAGGCTGCCATTTGACAAGGAAGAAAAGGATGGTAAATTATTGGGTAAGATCGATTTCCAGCAGGACACATCTCACATTGTATTAATCTAGACTGATTGTAACTATAGGTCACAAGTGCAGGGAGGCTGGTGGCTGAGGTATTGTGTTGGGCCAGATGCACTTTCCCCATTGTGTAAGAAAAAGGGAAGAGGAAAAAAAAAGTTTTCTGGTTTATGTATAGCTGGGCACTTTTCACACATATCCTCATCTGTTTGGTTTCTACCACCTGGGGCTGAGAGCTGCAGTGCTTGGCGCTGTGCTGGATCTCCCATCCCAGTCCCCATCCCCATGATGAGCTTTCTCTGGCTGACACCGTCAATCTGCTCCTTTACGGCAAGGAAGTTTCCAATAAATAAACATTAGTCAGACATTTTTAGCTGGGGTTTTAATTAATTTTTGTTTGGAGCAGCTTTGCCACAATTCCCTATGCTTATGCAGGAATTCCTTATTAAGGTTATCACAAATGTGGAGGAAAAAAAGAAAGGAAGGTTTGTGCAAACAGTGTAGGCGGAGAAAGCAAATGAAATCAGCTATTTGAACTCAAAGTTGCTCATTCCCTTCAGAGGAGAATAAAAAAAAAACAGATGAAGAAAAAGCCCAGAAATTCCCGAAGATCGCTGTATACATATATCCTCCACAGTTTCCTACAGTACGTGGTCATATTTGGAAGGTGAGCACATGATGCTTTCACTGGAGAGGAAAAGCAATGTGACAGATGAATAAATTTGCAACCTGCTGAAGTTAAAAATTGCTTTTATAGAAAGAGAAAGATATATTCCTTTGCTCCACATAGAGATAGACCTATGAACCTGAAGAGATCTAGTCTTCTATCTGTCATGGTTTAACCCCAGCCGGCAACTAAGCCCCACACAGCCGCTCGCTCACTCCCCCCCGGGGGGATGGGGGAGAGAATCGGAAGGGTAAAAGTGAGAAAACTCGTGGACTGAGATAAAGACAGGTTAAGAGGTAAAGCAAAAGCCGTGCTCCCAAGCAAAGCAAAACAAGGAATTCATTCACTGCTTCCCATCGTCAGGCAGGTGTTCAGCCATCTCCAGGAAAGCAGGGCACCATCACGCATAGCGGTTACTTGGGAAGACAAACGCCATCACTCCAAACGTCCCTCCCTTCCTCCTTCTTCCCTCAGCTTTATATGCTGAGCATGACGTCATATGGTATGGAATATCCCTTTGGCCAGTTTGGGTCAGCTGTCCTGGCTATGCTCCCTCTCAGCTTCTTGTGCACCTGGCAGAGCATGGGAAGCTGAAAAGTCCTTGACTAGAGTAAGCACGACTTAGCAACAACTAAAACATCAGGGTGTTATCAACATTCTTCTCATACTAAATCCAAAACACAGCACTGTACCAGCTACTAGGAAGAAAATTAACTCTATCCCAGCCAAAACCAGGACACTATCTAAACTGCTTGAGCTCTGCTAAGTCAAAAGCCGTCACAGTCACCCATTTCAAGCAGTGTTACTCTAGCAGTACACTATTGTAAGATATATTCTTTACACATTCTTTGGCTATTGGGTTTTCCACACAGTGTATACAGTTTCCAGCAAACAATGCAGACATAGTTTTAAGATAAGTTGAAATAAATGCTGCTTTCTTCCTATTGTCTTTTAGCTATTTTATTTAAAAAAATAGTTGTGATTTTTTTAAGGCAATTCATATATTCTGACAACAGCATTCTCAGAATGAGAAGGGAAAAAAAATCTGCTTTCTTCAGGAAGATGTCTATATCAGTAGGGTTCCCTGTTAATTTTCATTGAGAAGTGGAGAGAGAAGGTTTGTTCACAAGAAAAAGAGCCCTCAGTGGCTCTTGGAAATGTGAAAGTACATCCCAGGCATAACCAGTAATCTCTGGAGGTCACACTCAGTCAGTAATACTTGTCTGAAGCCCATGCACGCAGTTTGCTGAACAGGGTAGAGGGGCCACTTTAAATTCAATATCCCTGGAGAACCTATAAAATCTCATCTGAAGTTCATCATTCCTCAGGCTCCATGTGCTCCACAACGTTCAACAATTGTGTATCCTATAAATCAGTAAGTCTTGATGTGATTTGAAAAGCCCTGGCTGGATTTTTTAAGAGAGCCGGCTGTGTTTTTTTGGCTCTCATCCCTGTTTCCAGATGGTAACACGCATTTAAAGACATTGCATACATTTCCACCCAAAACATAAACAAATAAACAAAACCTGTGCTAAAAATGTTCCGACATTTACAAAATCAAGCACCAGAAGTTAAGAAATGTGAGAATGCAGGGTCACCGTGCAGCCAATTCACAGAATATCCATAAATTAGAAAACTGAAATTAGCGTTTTAAACACTCTTTGCCCCTCTTCTCTGAACGTCTTATGCATGACTCATTAAATTTGTATGCAGGTTTCACAAGGACCTACAACACCTCTGATCTCATCCCTAATGGACATATTTTTTTGCTGAGCCAACCCTACCTTTTTCACAGCGACAGCACAACAGCAGCTCTCAATCAACCGCAGCCAAAAAAGCATCTGTGTCTTCTTCTTCTTCTTTCCAGTGGATGATTACTGCAGGAGCCCCATCGCCAGCCCATGACATCGCATCCTCCTCAAAGCAGTGCAAGCTCCTTCCCACCTCCCCAGCTTGACACCCCATTCTTTGGTGGATACCCAAGTCCACCTCCATGCTCGTTTTGCCCATAGTTTTGCTTCAGCTGCACAAAGCCAGCCCAGGTCAGCTCTAAGCATTAGATGCTCAAGAGACTTCTTTCTCTACTAAGGTGATACCACCTATTGCCATCTCTCCCTGGGGCAGTTCCTTGCCAATCTGATATTACCTATATATTAAAGACTTATCCCTATTCTGTCCTCTCACAGTCATACTCAGAGCAGCCTCAGGGCAGGTCTGGACAGATTGAGTACATATATTGGTAGAACCAGTTTCTTTCATAATACCTCACTTTTGGAAATTTGGGTTAATCTGCAGCATACACATATAGAAACCTTTGCTCCCTGGAATTCTACAGAAATACCCTCCCATGTTATATGGTTTAGCTTTTGTTTATGATGCTGAACACAAATTTCCATAATAGCATTGATATATCACTGTCTATAAGTCATTACCATGACTGAGTTATTTATGTCCCTAAATATTTACGTATTCCATTTCAACCAGAAACTATTTATCAAACAAAGGCAATCACTGTGAAACAAAGTCAGCCTTTTGATTGTGAAGAATGATCCAAATATAAGCATTCTCTTCCTTCTGACTACACATTAATCTTCTATGAAATAAAAAGTCTGTCCCTTCTTCCAAGCCAGGAGCAGCAAAATGACTTCAGACTGCATTTTTTAAGTACTCTATAGAAAATTGTTCTTTTGAGAAATCCTGGTCAACATATTTAGTGCTGTATGCATATTTCATAGCATGATAGATCAGTAGTAAATGTACATAACAGCAGCATGAGAATTACAGTATCAAAACGGCAGTAGTCATTTATTTGATAACAATCTTGCCTTCAAAAATCATTCTATTTCACTGGCCACGTTGATTTTTTTTTAACAAAGGGATGAAAAGTTCATCAAGAGCTTTGCAAAGGACCTGAGAATAGGGCTGAATTCATTGGAGCGGGGCGCAGCTTTTGTTCTGGCTGAATACAGTCTGCAGTCATCCTGCAGATCCTAAGCCCAACTGGACCCTCCAGGCTGATTTTACTACTAATAAACATGGATTGCTTGGACCATCACAGCCAGGCTTTCCGTTATTTGACCTGTTGTATACAAATCTCCTCTCCGCAGAAAGACTCCCAGAAAAGAGAGACCTTCCGAGTCCATCCGTCTGTGCTAAAGCGAGATCATCCATGCCTAAATCACTCCCCACAGGCTTTTATCTAGCCAATTCTTTAAAATCGCAGTAATAGGAGTCCCATCAACCATAACACCAGTAATAACACAGTTCTCTCCTTATTAACAGCACTGTTAAACTTTGCATTTATAATAGGTACTGTAGTCGTGCTGATAGAAGCTAAGCATTTAATACTTTAAAAATCACTTAAAACTTAAATGAGGCACAGTATTTTAGACTTATTTCAAAAAGCACTCTTGGCATATGAATGTTAATTTAGCAATTGCTAGTGTTTCAGCATATCTTTCTGGCAACTAAGTTTGGTTCTCCAGCTACATCTATCTGCATCAGGCCCTGCTCCTAAAACCAATACTTGTCCCTTCATGAAAAGAATGCAAGGTGCCTGTGTCTCTAGTAAAAATCACAATAATTGAGAATATTAAACATCCAAACAGTCCGGCACTATATAGTTCATGGTCAGATCAATCTCTGAGTTTTACCCACATAAAATACTCTTTTACTGATTTGCATATGAGCAACATACACATTTCTGGATTTTATTGTCATCATCTGTTTACTGGCAACTGGGAAACATAAAAGAGCTAAATTAAATGAATAAATTATTTGCTGTCAACAGTCCACCAAGTACTCATTTTCTATTAAAATTAGAATACCATTGGTTAGCTTCAAAAGAATTTTTTGTCTACTTTTTTTCTTTTGAATGGATGAAATTTCTAGAATAAATCAGCTAAAGGGAAAAAAAAAAAAAAGGCCATAGAAATAACTGTTCCACAGTGTCTTGGGTGAAACAATATGTGTCAGCCTAAAAGTAGCCATGGCTGGGGATGTTCCGTGGGCCAGCCGCTCCGGCCTGCAGCAGGCTCCTTGCTGTAGACCCCTGCTAAATTGCACAACAGCACCAGGAGGCACAGGTTCTCCCATATTGACATTTCGTGCAACAGAAAATTGAAAGCAAGGCGGCCTTTGCTGAGAACAACTGATGTCAGTCCCCGGAGAGCTTCAGAAGTACAAAGCAGCAGATAAAACGAAACCAAGAAGTCAATGGGCTTTGAAATCCTGGGAGCTGCTGCTGCTGCTGCCTCGTAAAAGCCGGATGATGTGTGTTTGTGGTGGGAAGTCACGGGTTATGATATGGGGCTGAAAGAAACGCTACTCTAATGATACATGAGCAGCAGTATATCATTAGAGGTAGCGTTTCTTCCAGCTCCATATAAGCCTGTCATGCTCTATAGATACAAGTCCTAAGAAATAGATTACACCTTCTACTGCCCCAAGAAGATGGTGCAACGAGTTGGTTTTTCTGTCCAAGATGTCCTTAGAAAGGCGCAAACCCAGCAGGCAAGCAGTGGATCAGGTACGGGACACGACTCAAGAAGAAATAACAGCTTCTCCTATGCCCAGCGGCAACACCGATGTCTCTACCAGATTCAGAAAGCCACATCACCACCAAAGCATCTCAGGGCTCAGCTACTTAAGCTAAGATGTGCTACTTAGTTTTTAAGACACAGCCACATAGTCATAGTCAAGTAAGTTTTTAATTACAATCCAAATCTATTAATGGATCATTTAATTGCTCTTCATCTCCTGCAGTGCACAGGCAGCTGAGCTAATCTGAACCATTTCAGGGCTATTTTAGCTGGGCTGTCTCTGCACAGAAGTAGCTGAGGAAAAAATACGTGACCTCTCCGCGCGGCTCAGCCTTGAGATAGTCACCTCCAGAAACTAGCAGCTAAGGACAGTTTTCCTGAAACTGTTCCCACGAGTTTTGTAAGAGGACCTCTCTCTTCATCCTGAATTAGCAGATGGATTGGGAACATCTGAAAATTTAGATTATGTGAATGCTACTTGTTAACTATTTTTTCCTAAATGTGGCTGGAAAAGGAAGATTTGGGAAGCTACCCAGGCAAGAGACCGGGACAGGCAATCTGGAGCCATGCCATGCAATGCAGACACGTGTTATGCCATCCTGATTAGCAACACGCAAAACTAAAAAGGTCTTGGTTAGACTCCTTGGCTCTGAGTGATTAATTAACTGTTACTGCTAACGAGGAACTGAGTTTTATAATAACATAGGGCAGGTCCCATTTCTTTTGTAGTAATGTGTGCTTAATGCAGTGATTCCTACTTTGTTCTAAATCTAATTTTCAGGAACTAAAAAACGTACATTCTTTCTCAAGCTCACAAAGCAATTTTGTTTGCTGTGGTAAAACAGCAAAGGATGAAGCAGGCTTATCTGTAAACAATTTTTTTTTCTTTTATGGGTTCTACATTTTTCACAGATTGCTTGTCACAATATCAGAAAGGCACCACTTAAAAAAAAAAAAAGAAAGAAAGGAGCCGGACTCACGTATTGGACTGCTGAGATAACACTGCAGAATTGGGTTCAGGGACAAAAAAAGCAAGATAATGTATCAGAAGTTCAGCTTGCTGGGGGTGCAGCTTGTATTATTTTGTGATCCTAAAATACCTTACACTTTAGATACCTTATAATAAAAAACAACTGCCACAAAGCCAACCAGAGCGTAATACTGGAAAAAAAGAGCATGCTAGTGGTGCATCCCAGAAGCTGGGAATATGGACTCTCCAATTATCTCTTGCCCCTTAATTCATCAACTATTAAAATCCGAACTGTCACTATAGTTCTCTAAAGCATTCATGTGAGTATATATGCGTAAACGAAATGCTTTTAACAATCCGTCAGAAATCTCAGAGCAGAAACACTAGCTCTTTTACTAACACATTCGTGCGAGCGAATGGCCCCGCGCAGCGCGAGCGGCGAGCGCTGTGGGCTGCCCGAGACGCCCAGCCTATTCCTGCAGGTGACAGCACCGGGCAGGCAGTGGCTCGCATGGCAGAAGTAGGGCAGGTATGTCCTAAATGCAATTAATTAGCCTGGCTGGTAAAGCTACCATGTGCCGCTTGCAGTGCCAGACAGAGCCGGTTCTCCTGACTTCTCATATACCCATCAAACGTGCCCTTCATCAAGAGCTGAAAAATATGGTTTAGTTGTGCATTATCCTGGCAGTCATAGCCCGTTGCCTCTGTCGTACTGTTAACATGAGAGGCCGCTATAGCAAAGGTTTTTCAAGAAGCAGAGAAAGTCTTCTGGTTTTGTTAATTAGAGATAGTAAATTACAGACCACTAAAATTATGACTCTACTAATTTTTAATGGAAATGCATTTAAATGTCTTTTTTACATTTTCAATACAACTATCAAAGTTGTTCAAGAGTACCATGAAACATTTTACAAACATTAACGGGACAGCATCTTCCTTTTAGTGCTATTTTTGTTATGTGGCTTTTCCAGGTAATGTCAAGAATGTTTGCAACCAAAACTGGAAATCAAAATGCCTTTTTTTTTTTTTTTAACCTAATAAATACATCTGAAATTTACTTCTCACCTTTCTCTGCATGTTGAGGTAACATATATCACCTCTTGTTGGGATAGTTTTCTCTAAAAAATCAAGAAAAAATTATTGCTTAAAATAATGAGCTGAAATTATTAATTCACAGTAGTTCATGTTGACACTTTAATGGAATTATGATGAAAGGGGAAATAAAAATTCACCTCTTCAAGGCCAATATTAATAATTAGAAGCAATTATCTCAGTTTACACATTTATGGAATTAATTTTCCTATACAAAATTAAAAAATAATTTTAAAGCATTAAATTAAAAAGTAGAGTATGTTTAAACTATGTCATATAGTTACATTATAAATAGATATAATACTGTATTATACAGTATATTTATATTATAAAATGCTGAGGTGCTGAGGTTTAAAACTTGGAAAGTGAAGCAAGTATGTTCCCACCCTCATAAATTCATGCTGAATTTAGGTTTCAGCATGGTTCAGTAGGTTCAAAAGCAATAAATCAGCCCTAGAAAAAACAGGAGACCGGCTTAAAAGAAGAGACTATATGAACACACTTTTTGTTCTTCAGACTGCTTTCTGACTTTTAAATTTTTATGATGCATATTGCTCTCAGTGCACCTGAGTGGATTACAGAGACTGCAGTTTAGCCCTTGACGTGCTGTAGCTTTTTGACGATGAAGGAGCGAAACAACCACCAACAAGAAGAAAAGTGGGAAGCCTCCAGCATTGGTGGCTGACAAGCAGCGCCGAGTGGGGCAGGAGCATCCATGAGCTCCTGCTCCTGGATGATTCACTTCAGTGATCCAATCAAAGTAAAACGCAGAGAGAAGAGGGTTCTGGCTGAAAGCCTGCCCAGCGCTTGCTTTGAGATGCTGAACAAAAAGAGATAATTTTTCCAACCATTCCCAGAGACATACTGATACAAAAATCTTTGTCCTATTAAATTCACACTGATTTTACAATTTTGCCATGCTGAAATTTGAGCATTTACTACTAAATCTGTATTTTTCTCTCCCTTCCTTCTTCCCAGCTTACAATCTATGATTTTTTTTATTTTAGCTGAAGGGTCTGTTTACACCCTGCCCTGGCTGGAGCTCAGCTGGGTCAAACGGTTACGTCCCCCAGGTCAGCAGTAACATCTCACCCCCACCTCCCCAGGAAAAACTGGGACCCTTTCAAATCGCCTGCCGTAAACTGCTCAGCTGACTGCTCCCTAATCTGATCCAGTCAAACCCACCAGGTTCAGCTAAAACATGTTAATATTTGCTTAAGCAAAGTGCCCACCTGGTGCTGATCCAGGCCAGGGAGCTGCCAACCCCAGCCCCTTTCACCACTCTCACCCTACCTTCCCACCAGAGATTAGCACCTCCTCAGATCTGCCACTTTAACTGCCGGGGGTTTTTTAATACCAATCATTCCAGAGTTTTGGGTATGCAATACAGCTGAAGAAAGAAACTGGCCCAAAACAGAAATAAGGGAAAGAGGATGACTTCTGGCCAAGGGTTGGAACAAGCATCCTCGTAGGCGAGGGTGGGTGGCAGCTGGAGCCGCTTCACCCGGACCTGCCACTGCTGCAGCAGAGCTGCAGTACCTCTTCTAACCCAGGTTGCTCTGAGCGAGCCTGCTGTGGCTTGGTGTCGGGGTAACAGGCTTTTCGGTAGCCTGAATTGCCCAAACACAGCCCCCTCAAGAAGAAATTTGAAATGTTTTAGTTGCCTCCACAGAAGCCACATTGCCCTTCTCTTGCATTCATCCAACACGTTTGTAACTGGATTTCAATGATCACAGAACTCAGCCTTCGGAGCAAGCAGCTGCTTTTAAGATGAATTTGCATATGAATATTTTTAACGGAACAGTTCCCTTCATTCTTAAATTATCTAAGGGCTCTTGGATGAACCTGTCAATATGATTTTGCTGGGAAAGAGAAAACCGTGAGAGTTAATAACATCGACTGACAGACCTGATGTAGGCCTGTTGCCATTGCTAGCCACAGGCCACAGCCATCACACTAACTTTGCAAGGTCACCCGAGTGGGGCTTGTCAGGCCTTGCCCGAGCTTGGCTTGGCCAGCCTAGAGCTTTGTTTTGGTTGTTTAGCTGTAACAGCATTTTTTTCTAATGACCAGGTGGCTAATTCCTAACTTGTTTGAATAATCTCTTTGTATATTCATTGAGTATAACCGCGATTTTTATATGACTAGGAGTAATAAGTAGCTACCTGGTGTAGAGTGAAATATCCAGGACCCCAAGACGATGATGTTGTGTAGAGGAATGCGGCACGATGTGATGGGAGCGAGACCCAGGGTGGGGTGCAGAGCAGTGCAGGCAGGAGGTGACAGCAGAGCGGGCACAGGCTGGCACTGGAGATTGCAGGCTCTGAGCCACCCGTGGTGGTCTGTTAAAGTCGGGAAGGATTGGGAACGGTCAAAACAGGTTCCAGCTGTAAAAAGTGAACAGATGGCAAGTATCCGACACTGCACGGTAGTAAACAAGGGATATTGACATGCAAGGTGAAATTGCAGCCAGTAAAGACAGAAAAACAGGTTAAGCATGGTAGAAGATGTATAAAGATGTTCTTAAAGATAGTCCCGTGTGGGCTGTGGAGTGAGGCAGAAAAAATCGTCAACATCATGTTCCGGCTGGCAAAGCGGAGGAAGAAATCCCCACCACCAGTGTCACACTGTCCCCAGAAAGGACCTGGGACGTGATAACTCAGCACAGCACCATCTTCTTGGGCTGAAGCCATCAACCTCGGACCCAGAGGGAGCGTGGGGGCAAGCGTAGAGACTAGGAAGTGTGCGTATAACAATTTCATCTGTATTAGTAATTAAACTTTTTCTGTAATACTATTTATCTTTTTATTTTCTCACTCGACCTACAGCAACTAGATCTGGGCTAGTAATAACTCTTTGATTAGACTGTTCAGGTTTAAAGTACACTAATAATAAATTCTTTGCACGTAAGGTTTTTTCTCTTCACCCATAAACAGGGATTTTAAGTCTAACACTGAAGATGAAATCCTATTTATAAGATAGCCAGGTCAGAACTGTAACAGCTATTTCTGTCTATAAGGTAACTGGTATGTTGAGGCGGTAAAGAAGGAAAGGACTATCTATAGTTATTATGCGGTCCCAGAGAAAAGGGATTTGGGGAAAGGAATAGTTCTCTCCCTGGAGTTCAACGACAAAATAAGATATCCCTAAATCTTTAGAAGTGAAAGCTATTTAGGAAGAGTTATGACTTTGTACTTTTCCCTGTTTTTGTGGTCCCTGTCAATAGTTACATTTTAATTAGTGAGACATACTTTTTAATTTGTATTTTGTGTGTTTTCAGACTGATCTGATATTGCGTCCCCTTAAAAAAAAACCAACACAACCAAAGGCAGTGTCCAACAGCTGTCCATCCCACTACTACCCAACAAACCCTGTTCAGTCTGGGTTACTTTCTCTGTATTTTACAGATCCATTTTTAGCAACTCCACTTCTGACAGTAACTCCTCAATATCGTCAGGCTAGGCTGTACTTACTTAGCTGCTTGCCCCAGAAAAGAGTAATCAGACTTAAATCTTTACTCTAGGTTTCCTTGCAATTTAAAACAAAATACCAAAGGGGTATGCTTTTCTAATTAAGGCATGAATTTTAACAGGCAAACGTGATTCTCTGTGCTACACTGTAAAATAGCTATAAAAAATAGCAAACGCTTAGCTGTGTGATCCCTGTTCTGTGCTTGACAGCCAAATGGGAATTGCTCTCATACTTGCCATTCCATTCCTGAGCTATTTGTTATTGCTAACTTTTGTAGTACTTTTTTCTTCTACTGAAACCATGATATGGCAGAGCAGAAAACAAGCTAGGCTGCCAGCACTGAGCAGGCAGAACATATATCACTGAAAAAAAAAATCCTGAAAAATATAGTTAAAACAAGAAATATTTCCAAAGCTCGATCCGCACAGAATAAATACGTGGAGGTATCTCACTAGAGAATCTGATTCTCTGAATAGTTACCCTGGAACAACCCCTAGTGCAGACATCATGGCTTCATCTACGCCGTGTAGGAAAAGCAGGCTTGCAGTCAGATTCGCAAGCTGTCACAAGCACACAAACCTCAGCCTGCTCTCAATTTCTAAAATATGTCTTGATGTACCATGGCAGTTTCCAGCTAGCTTAAAACTCCATCCTCCTCCATCCTTAACTCCAGTGTTAAATGTTTACCCACAAACTAATTCAGCCACTCTCCCACGTACCTCTCCCAGCTGCATTAAGGCCCCAACTCCATTCCATAAAGTTTTCCCTTTCCCTGAAAAGGAAAAGGGATTTCACTATTTTCACTATTCTTTTCAGTTTCATTGTTATACCTCAGGCGACAAGGGTTTTATTCTCGCCTAACTATTACTCCAGACAGAACCTAAAAAGGAAAGACTTCCCACATCAAAACCTGTCCCTGGAAGATCAGTCCTTAGACCCACTTATTCACCCACTGAGGGCTGCCAGGAACGGTCTGCCCACCCAGTAAACCTCCCAGTTCTCTCCTATATGCACGTTTCCATTCATCTTAAAGAGCACATGATGAAAATCAGGTAATATATATAGGGAAGGGAAAGAAGAGAGTATGCATGTTCAGAAAGTCATTAGGATTCATTGTTAGAAATGATTAAAAAAGCTAAAAGAGTGGAAGAGCTACGCAGGGTTTTTCCTGCTTCTCAGCAGAGACACTTGTTGGCTGGAGTAGTAACATTAATGTTACTTTCCCCATGTTGTTAATGTAAGCAACATTAACCAGGTACATAATCACTACGAGCTCTGGGGAAAAAAAACATCACTTGCAGTGTGGACAGATGTAACACATGCTAGATGAATGGCTGAAGATAAATTTCACGTGTGGAAGCTGAAAGTGAGCAAAAGAGCTGGTGTGTAGACCTAACGATTATTGTTTACCCTGTGGGAGAGCCCACAAGCATCTTCTTTTAGTGCAGCCCCAGGTCCCTCCTGGCTGGAGCGTGGCACTGCCCGCTACGAAAGCAGGCAGGTTTCAGAGCAACCAGGTTCGGGCTTACAGAGGCAACGCGGCTACATAGGACTGCACTTCAGGCTGCCCCCAGCTTCAAGTCACTCCTAGAGCAGCCATCTCAGTACAGTAGAGACAGTATGAAACATGCTTTTAGTTTTTTAATTTATCCAAATGAGAGGGACCACGCTACCTCTATGCATATTAAGAAACTGCAAACATACACACAACAGAGCCTGCAGAAACTACAGTCATGTAATGTAAAAGAACATCACTAGGGAGTCCAAAATCAAAGCGACTCGTGGAAATTTATAAAAGACTGTAGAGACTGGTTCTTACATGATTTATTAATACTTTGTACAGAACAGAATAAAAATTTAGGGTAAAGTGAGATGGTCATCAAGGGCTCCAGTAAAGGAGTAGCAGCTCAGAGCATCGTTTCTTTTGTTTAATTAGGTCACTCGAAATAGTTCTCATGAATGAGTTGGAGGATGTCTCCTTTCTTCTGAGCTGATGAATCCATTAGGAGCCAACAATTCGGGCAGAACTCTGTAGTTTTGCGGAAGATATTTTCTGAGGCCTGAAGATACGTGAGTTTGGAAGAGGTGGGCAGGCTTCTGAGAGGCCATGTGGGTAGGTATCACCAAGAAGTCTTTTCGATGTTGGGTTTCTAGAAGCTGTGGCTGTGTGAAATGAAAGCAATTAGGGCTGCAAAAGGATATACTGTTTCTTTTTACATGGCTATTATTTTGCATCATCTATCCAACAGCACCTGTGTTTCTCCCTAGTGTGCTAGAAAGATATTCTTTGATCTACCAGAAAATTGAACTCAAGCTGGTTGAAGTATATGGGGTTTTTTCCTTCATTTAAAAAAAGATAATCACATTTTCTGTGGAAATTGGAAAATTTTAAAGTGTTTTACTTGATAAAAAAAAAAAAGGAAAAATTTACAAGAAACTTTACATGTGGCTTTGTAATGAAGACTGATCAGCCCCAAGTCTCACTGTAGCATCAAAACCTGCACTTGTATTTAGAGATTCCACAAATGCAGCCCTTCTTATCAACTGTTTGGTTTTGCTTTCAGGCAGTGGAAAGCATCCCAGAGATTTCCTTCCCCTGAATCATTAAAGACCATCTCAGCATCACTAAAAAGAGCAGCTAGAAAACTGCTACAAGAGCTGAAAGTGTAATAAATCACACAGCTAAGCCAAGGAAAAAACGTTTGCCTCCTCTTGCAAGCAGTGACACACAAGAAAACACAATACTCTTGAAAAGTAGGCTTTGTCCATCCCAGCTTTGGCACCGGTCTCTCTTCTCTACTGCTGAAAAGATGTGTCTCTGGTGCATAAACAGCTAATTATTAAGCTTCTAAAAAAAAATTGGTCCTGCAGCCCTTGCTGCTGTTGTAATAAAAAAAAAAAAAAATCCTGAGAAATGTACCAGCTAAATCTTTAAAAGTAGAAGGAAATGTCCCCTTTGTTGTAGTAAAATGTCAGCCTGATGTGCGACTGAAAAAGTCAAGACTAACGACACTTATTGCCAAGCCACAAAAATGACTGAAATTGTGGTTTGTAGCTAGTGTCTCCACAGACACTTACTTTAGATTTATAATAAATGAGAAATTAGGGCAAAAGCTATAGTTCTCCAATGCTAAATAAAATATTTTTTTGGTATGTCTAACGCATTAAGGTTCTGTTTAATGTAAATAAATGTATCAAAATTTGGCTGTTGCCAACAGCAGCAACAACGTATGAACAGAACGCTCATCCTCCCTGTCACCTTACCAAGTCACTTCGCTGCTGCACTAGAATTACTTCTGATTAACACAGGTGTGACTGAGAAGAAAATTAGGCCTCATTTCTAGCATGGATCTAAACATATTGCTGGTGCTTAACATATAAGATAAGTGTAGTTAAGAGAAATGAATTTTCTTCCTCTATACAACCACTCTTACTAAATACATCTTTCTAAATGTCAGGCTCCCTGATGAAGTAAACACAGTGTGAGTCATAAGCTTCTTTAAATGCAAAGCCACTATACTGAAAAAACTGGAAATGACTTTTAATTTTCTCTTTAATGATACTGAAGAGCGCGTATCTGTAAGATGACCGAGTCTGACACCTAAGGCAGAAGCACAGATGCAGTTTCTTATTGTCTGTAAATCATCGCCCATTCATTATTTCTTATTCTAGTACCTTCCCTTAGTTTTTTTTCCTCTCAGAATTCAATAAATCATATCATGAGATTTAATCATGGCCTTCTGTATGAGTTATGAAATAATCATTGTCTGCTACATTATTTCTCCTTGATAACTTTGTTGCATAGTGAAACTCCATACAATGTCCTTTGCTTCAAATAGCTAATTCTTTATTAACAGAGAAACAACAGCAGCAGCCCATAATAATCCTTTTCATTATGCTCCAACACCCCACAAAGTCCTTGGTGTTTCTTGTATTGTGAGACTCAGATACACAAGACGGAGACCTCTCATAAGACTGACAAGAAAAGAAGGGGGGAGAGAGAAAAGGAAACATTTATTACTGGAGATTAAACCTGAAATTTAGTATCATGAAAATTTATTCTCTTCCTGGGACCAATTCCTAGAGCTGATCCAAAGGACAGCGGCCTCTGTATCTGAACAGGAAAACCAGATTTCCCCAGTCCTGCTTGTTCGCCTTTGTCTTCTTCCAGGATGAAGTGAAATCTCAGAGCTTGCTCCTTTCCCTGGCTGGAGTCTCACCACCTCCAAAACAGCCCAGACTCCTCAAAAGAACATAGGTGAAATGAAGACGTTTGAGTCCAACCACACTACAAGCAGGTCTACTGAAGAGAATAAACCAGAGGGGAAGTTAGCTCTTGCGCTTACCAGCTCATTGCATGCGCAGTCCCAGTAACGGGCAGCGGAAGGACCTGAGCAGCTGCAAAACTCTGGACTTAAATTTTGCGTGGGATGCCTATGTATCATGCTAGATAAACAAGCTAACTGGCAAGGACAAGGCATCATTCAGTGAATCTAGTGGAAGTGTTACTAAAGAACGAAAGGAAAGACAAGAAGAGACTGCTAAATATTATTTACAAACACTCACCTAAAATTCAACCTGATTTTCAAACCATTTACAACTTTGCTAATGTCCTATCTGTCTCTCCAGCTTTGTTTCTGGAGGATGTTTTGGTCTCAGTTCCTCTTGTTCCTTTAACTGCTTGGCTTATGCTGGCTCATTCTACTTTTACTGTTGCTGTTGCCATTTTCTTCTCTGTCAGCTTCCCAATATTCTGTGTATTTTTGACCATTTGCCAGTGGATAAATATGTTCTGTGCAAGTCAGGTGCTTTATAACATAAGAAACTTCTGAGAAATACTTGTATTTGTTTCCCCAGAAATACCTGGGAAGCTCAAACTATACACTGTCCTCTGTTCTAGAGTAAAAGATGGGAAGCTTGAAACATCAAAAGACTATTTAAGGAAACACCAAAATTAGCTGGTTCATGGAAATAGTCTTCAGTTATGGATGGACAGGACAACTGGATGGATTATCTTCCTTCTCCATTGCATCTCTCAAACAAAGCATGAAATCTACTTTTTGGCATTGATTTCCCTCCCCTCCCCCCCACCTTAAAATGATTTTCTGCTGCTGGAAGTCCATTACCTTTAACTAAGGTAGCACTGATTTATCCTGCGTGGGAGAGGAGGAACCATGGAGGGCATGAATTGGTCTCTATTTTTAGCAGAAGGCGTTGCCATTGATCTCACTTTGCGGTGACATCACAAGCCAGCTGCGGTTACCCCTCGCATGCCATCATGGAGTTAAAATACTTTGATGTTTGGTAATAAAAGACATAACTTACACAGATGCCCTTTCAAAAATCTATTTACTAAAAAGGCTTGAAAGGTTTTCCTGCATCAACTGAAAAGCCTTGAAAGAATCAGATGCCTCCTCATTTCACAGCTACCATGAGACATATGGAGAATCAAATAAAAAGTGACCATGACATAGAGCAATGTTAAGCTCCAGTACTAAAATAAGGACTTGCAGAGCGCTTCTATTTCAAAACACAATTTTTGTAAGTTTTGCTAAAGAAATGTATATTTGCAAACTGAATTTTCATGGCTATACTACCCTTACATCAAATTTGCTAGAGCAGCATTTTATATGAGGGCAGCAAGGAAACATGCATCTACTTTAATTTTGGAAGCAGATGGGGCTTCTGCTATGCTAAAAAAGGAGCCAGTTGTTTAAGTGTTGTCAGTAGAGCTGGGTGCCAGCTCCCCTGCTCTGTTTTGGGACTGCTTCTCTCCACATTCAGCTCCCAAGCAATTCCAGGCTCCCTCAGCGACAGGGCAGCAGAGGTCTGAACGCAGAAATTCAAGGGGAGCTGTGTTTTCCTGGGACAGCCTGTCCCTTTCAACTAGTGTCTGATTGACAGTTGCTTGTTAGGGGAAATAACCAACACGAGGTATTTGACGTAACATTTTCCTACAACGAAAACAAACAAATGAACAGACAATGAGAGCGATAAGATTGAAAGCTCATCTATTTGGGAGCAGTAAAGAAAGTCAGTCTAAATTAGCAAAGGCTATCAACACACAGGCGAGGTACAAGGGGGGAGAGGCTGTGAATTTAGTTGAACTTTAACAACTCTTGCAGCTGTGTTCGTGCATCCTGCCACCCAGAAAATGGGAGATAATTTACCCCTCTTATCCGCTGTTTAATTCTTTGGGTGTGCACACAGGCGGTTACCTCTGGTTAGTACGGCTTTGCAAATTCAGTCTTACTCACCTAGTAGTAATTAGTGCACCTGTCCATACGCTGGATGCAGCGCACACCTACGGCAGGAAAGCTATCACGCATTAAACTCCCGTGGCAGAAACTCTGTATTTTAATTGGGATTAAAATGTTATTTCAATTTAGCATAACTAACATTCATGGTAAGCTGACCAAAGGCCACTTTAATTCGGAATTTAAGTGTTCACAGAAGGACTAAATGCTTTTTAATGAAATCAGTATTAAGTGCCAGTTGAGGCTGGGCGTCTGCTGCAGACAAACCCGCAGAAATCAGGCGCTCAGAAGTCATCACATGCAAGTACTCAGAAGAACAAGCACATTACGTGTGGTAGCTTAGCTCCCTCATGTTATCTGCTAAATTATGGTGTCCTGTTAAAACATTTTACCTCGTTTCACAGTTAACAGAGTTAGGTAAGAACTAGATTTGTGAGACACCCTCATACTGACTTCTGCTTAAGTATTTAATTAAGTGTAAACTAGCTATGAATCTCTGAACCTCAAAATAAATGAATATTAAAGAAAGAAAAGTAAATATCAAATGAAAATTAAATGCAATAAATGTTATTTTTAGTCATTGTGGTATTTTCCCAGGTTAAGCTTTTATGAATTTTGTAAATGGCATCATCTGTTAACTACTTAAGCCAGATAGCAGTCTCTACAAAATATCCCAATTTTACCAGAAGAACTGTGAAAAATGAAGCAATACTGAAATGAAATTATATTGTTCTCCCACACTTAGGTAAAAGCATCTGCACGCAGCCAAAGAAATGTACTTAGGTGTGGCTCTCCAGTGCAGCTGGCATTTTTGGAAGAACATAGGTACGTTAGAAGCAATAGTATAATTGAAAACGCTTTCCCTGGTGGCTTCTCAAACCATATAAACACTACTGAAAAGTCCATCCTCCAGAAAGACAGACTCAGTTCTTCCATTCAAGGACATCTGGAAAGCCACCTGCTCAGCACAGACTTGCACTGTGTATAATCAGACACCAAGATGCGGAAACCTTTATGAAATCGCAATTTCCCTGCAGGGTGACTTGTTAAGCCCATGCCAGGGAACGCACACCTTGGTGAAACCACTCAGAAGATTGCTATGGCATGGTACAGAAGATACCCATAGTAAGCTATCAGGTGTGTGCTTGTCCTGGTTTTGGCTGGGATAGAGTTAATTTTCTTCCTAGTAGCTGGTACAGTGCTGTGTTTTGGATTTAGTATGAGAAGAATGTTGATAACACACTGATGTTTTAGTTGTTGCTAAGTCGTGCTTACGCTAGTCAAGGACTTTTCAGCTTCCCATGCTCTGCCAGTGAGAAGGCTGGAGATGCACAAGAAGCTGGGAGGGGGCACAGCCAAGACAGCTGACCCAAACTGGCCAAAGGGATATTCCATACCATATGATGTCATACTCAGTATATAAACCAGGAGGAAGCTGGCTGGAGGGCCGCTGCTCAGGAACTGGCTGGGCATCGGTCGGCGGGTGGTGAGCAACTGCATTGTGCATCACTTGTTTTGTATATTCTATTATTATTATTATTATTATTATTATTATTATTATTATTATTATTATTATTATTTTCCCTTCCTTTTCTGCCCTATTAAACTGCCTTTATCTCAACCCACAAATCTTACTTTTTTTTTTATTTTCCCCGATTCTCTCCCCCACCCCACTGCTGGGGGGAGTGAGCGAGCAGCTGTGTGGTGTTTAGCTGCCTACCAGGTTAAACCATGACAGTGCTGTCATTACTATTGCTGCCTGGGGATTTTCTAACAAAACAGTTTTGGCTTGGAAGAAGTCTGCTTGTCAAAAGCCAAGCTACCTACTGAAACATAAATGCCAATTTAAACAAGAATGGCATTACCAAGAGACATTTCCTTCGCTCTAGCATGGTTCATGAACAGTCCTGTGACATGAACACCCACCTCAGATCTGAACAGACAAACTTTTTCCTTGCTCTTCTGAGGTTCTGCCTTGATTCGCAGCACGGTCCTCACTGACAGGTGATAGAAATGAGTTTTCTCCTAGCCCCAGCATTGCTGGATGGAGGTTCCTGCCCCAGCGTGCTTGGTGCTGCCCTGCCGCTCGAGGAAACTGCCTGCTCACCTCTGCCAGCTGAGCCGATTGTGTGATGAGGTCACTCAAAACTAACTGTTATTCAAACAATGTTTTTCTTTTTCATTAAAGTTAAAAGGCAGCAACTCCACAAATATCTTGGGCAAGGGACTTCAGGCACCAGCAGCACGCAGCCAAAGGTTACTGGCAACAAGCAAGACCTTCAACCCAGCCTGAAGCAGAGCTGTTACCTCCTGTGTTCAAGGATGCAACCCCAGCCACCCGGCCGCTCTGCATGAACTTCTTCCCAAGCTTTCTTAAAGGAACTGTTTTACTTTATAGCCACAGACAGTCAACCCTTGGTCCCTCTCCTCCACTCCAATGGAAAGATTTTTTCTATATGACAATATACTCTTTCTGGCTAAAAGAATATTTAGTTATATAATATTAAGTGAAGCAGCTCAAAAAGTGGAAACAAAGGATGAGCAAACCTGAATTTAGTAATTATTATCACAATTTCAAGTTTTTCTAGGCCTTAGAGATCTATTTTTTATCCTTCTCAGGTTAAGGAATGATCTGCAGCCTCAGGCAATTACCTTGAGTTTCTGTAACCCAAGCAAGTACTAATTATGTAGGCAAATACACCATTTTATGGTTACCATCCATTAATCCATTTGATTGCTCCATCACTATTCCTCCTTGATGCTGATCTCCCCCTTTCCTTCCCCAAAGTCCTATTCAACAGAGCTGATCTATAAAAGCCTTTCAGTTCTTATCTGTAGCAGACAAAATCCTTTAAAAAGCTAATCTCAGGTTTTGTTTCATTTGACACTAACACATTAAGCCTCCGAGAACTCTCTGTATTGTGCTGTCAGCTTACATTTCTCAGTGCTGTAGGACTGAAAAGATGAAAATTAAATGGCAAGCCAGGGCTCCCTCCATCAGCACTGGTAGATAACTGTGGTTCAATCTTACCTCTTCAGTGCCTTTTGAAGGCAGCCGAACCGGTTTTCTCCCTATATGTGCAAAACTTTCATTTTCGCTATAGCTGTAATACACCCCTGCTCTGCATCTAACTTGCAGGAACTCCTCAGGCTCTTCAATTCCGGCTACAGCTACCAGTTCCCATCAGTACCAGCCACATCCTACCCACGCTGAGGGAAACAGCCATTCTTAATGCTTCTGTCGGGCAGTGGTGGTGTTCGCTACCAGCCAGACAAGGCAGCCAGGCACATTTGCTTTTGCCACCCATGACAACAGCCTGCAGCTGATAAAAGATTGTATTTTCAGCTGGTTTTCTTCTGTTCAGACTGCTTTAACAGCACGGACACGGTGTTCCTAGCTTCTGCCTGTGGACAGTGCTTTCTGCTACGTGAGGCAAGGTGGTTCATGCTGTTGGACCCTGATGGTTCACGGCCCGACATCACACGCCAGTGAAACAGAGCAAACACGTGCCAAACCCTTCCGCTGCAGAAGAAAGAATTTTACAGCAACTTTGTGCTTGTGTAAACGGACTGTAAGAGGTGCAGAGCGTAATATGTTCAAACTCTTTGTGTTTCATATTGTTTCTTGCCAGGGTGGCTGGAAGGGAAGAGAGGACTACTCTTTAATTTCAATATCCATATAGGTTTCTCCGTGCCTTAGCAAAACCCTGAGAGGGCGAGGGGCTCCCTGTCGTGTGCGAGCAGCCTACTCACAAACCTCACACTGCCTGCGGCAGAACGGCCCCACTGCTGCAATGCAATAGCTTTCCGAATAGCTTTACTTCTGGTGCAGCAGATAATGGGCTTCTGTTAATAACTTGACTTTGTTCCTAGACAGCTATTATAGTCTAACACTGGCCAATCTTTAGTCTGCTTAAAAAGACATCTGACCAGGCAACACAGCAAATACCTTGGCCTCTGTTTAGCACAAATAAAAAGCAGAGATCAGGTTCATTTCACCCACTTCATTTGGCTGCTCAAAATTTCTCCTTAAAAAGCTGCTTATAGAAACCTGGACCAGTATGCAAAAATATCACAAGCAGAGAAAATAGATAAATGTATTGAAATGGAGCACATTTGTTTAATGTATGTCTCTGTATACATAATACGCATATATCTGTATACATAATGCATACAGCAAATGTATTTAAATGGCATAGAAGCCCCTATAATCAGAATATAAATCAAGAATTTTTATGATGGATTGTCCAGTGATTGCTTGAAAGTCAGCCAGGTAGCTACAGGGAAGTTAAGAATAACTCACTTACAATGCATTTCTAAGTAAACTACCTATACCTACATACATATATATATCTCTCTCCACACACATATACATAAAATGCCAAGAAAATTATGCATTAGACACAGTCTGTATAACAAACTAACCTGTTTTCATATTTTAATAGGAAAAAATCACAGAGATAATAATCAGTAAGTGCATAATGCCTGTATTATATTCCTTTGAGACCTTTCTTTGTAGGATTTTCAGATTTACAAACACTGATTTCTTAATCAGTATTTATAATAAACAGGGAACAAAACATTCTGCAAATATTTACTCTAGTGAAAAGAAAAAATGAAGCACTTATCGCAACTTGATAGTTCCTTAATGTATTGTGTGTTGCTTTAGGGAAAACAGGCATTCAAAAAGCCATGTTTCCTGCTGCACGGAAAAATACAGATATCTCCTGAAAATGGATCCAGTATTATCTCCTAATCCAGAATGAATTCTGGTCTAGTCACAGATCACATTACTGGGTAGCTTGCTTTAACTTGCAAAAACTAGCAATCCTTTTTCTACAATGTCTCACAGTGAAATGCTTACTCTGTGTAGGAATAAATGATGCACCAGTGGGTTTGAAATTGTATTTTAATGAAAACAGTGTCTGGATTCTTTTGAATAATTTTGACTAATTTTTTTGTTAGACTCAGTCTTTTTGTTTACACAACTTAACCTGAGTAGATGTACTCCAGATATTAGTGAGCTTGTAGAGGACATTCTACAGCAAGGCTTTGCAAGCATTTTCATTGCATGAGAACTTCACTCACTTTTGTCCTAAGTGATTTTTAGCTTCTTTTCCTATTCTTGAAGCGTATCTACAGGGAAGAAATACATATTAGTTGTTTCTCCAAAGCTATAGAGACAGGGGCTGGTACCGCCTGTGATATGGACAGCTACGCTTGAGCCAGGCACCATACGCTTCGTTTAGAGTTAATGGAGAAAATCATGGCATACATTTCCTTTCATCGCATAGCAGACAGCTAAACCAGATTGCAGAAGCCCCACTTTAAAGTGTTTACTGCTCCCTATTAATTACAAAAGGAATTTAGGGGAGCTAGCTCATACATTAATCATTATAAACAACAATTAAGCATGGTGAATCCCTAGCACCGGTGTCCAGTTTAATGAACCTGGTTACCCATTTTCATTACGTTCTTGTGAAGCAATAGAAAACTACTCTTAGCAACATACTCCATGCTGCTCTTCAGCATCTCGGTAGTGCGAAGGACCGAGGAGCCAGCACCATCTGGGCAGCCAGCTCACCGCTGAGCTCCACCACGCGCTCCGCAGGACGCGCTGTGAGAGCCACTGTTACACAACGCGGCATTAACAATATTTTCATTGCATTAGCGTCTGGGGATGAATCCAGCAGAAAAGATGCACAAAAGATCTTTTTCAAGCACACAGATGAGGGCTACTCTGGCAAACCTTGTGAAAACGGTTTGGATTAGCGTTTGAGGGGGGAGAAAAAGGCAAAGCAGCGCAGAAAGCCACTAATCCCCAACAGGGAACAGAGGTTAGCCTAAGGTTAGCCCCAGTTCACACTTGACCAACAAATTATTTGTGTAAAAGCATGTTTACTTCTACATTCAGCCATTAAAATCCCTTGATGTTGTGCTAAATATTTGTTTCTGGTACAGCCAGGTCTCAAACTGCACAGAAGCCATTTATTGGTGTTCTTTAATGTTCCTTAATAAACGCCACATGTTTAATAGTGCCAGCAATTTCAAATATTATGACTACCTGTGACATTTTCAAAGTGCTTCCCTGCTAGGAAAGACTGTCTGGGAGTAGTTAGAGAGCAGTCACCAGGTCCCATCCAGTCAAGGCGGCATGAGTCCAGGAGAAGGGGAATCAACTTGAACCTTTGTATAAGGTTTGTAACAATATTTAGAAAGTAGGTTTGTCCTGACATGAACTTCCTTCAGAACGCAGTACTCCTGATCCCATGTAAATTGGCTTTGACGTTTAAGCAAATTCAATTTTCAGAAACGTTTATACACGACTTGAATAGACAAATCAAAATATTTTTCTCTCCATACATCCTTATTCATGCTCGCCAAAAATTTATTTTATTTGGCTATGGAGCTGTATTTAACTTCACTGAAGTGTATCAGGCAAAGAACTAGGACAGGAAGAGCACCTTCCCGTATTTTAGATATATGGCTTCAGCTTGGACTGCAGGACCGCAGTTTTGTCTATGAGGGCAGAGATTTATGTGGCTGCATGCACTCAAGCATGTTCACTTTGTTGACTCCCTGAGGTACATGACAGGTTTCAGAGTGGATAGGCACAAGCTGTACCCTAGAGTTTAAGACTCCAAGTGCCGTACCATAGACAAATTTATTTTTTGTGGCCTCGGAATTGCCAATTTACATAACCTGCAATACAAATTCCCTCTCGAGTTTTCTTTCCATCACACCTCAGCACTTAGATACATGGATGCACCCAGATAATGCAGTCCCAGAAGAATCTCTGTCATAGTCCCACCATCTCATCCCCACTAGAGAGAGGAGTACGTATTGTGATAATGCTTCGCGCATCTGTCTGTTATGGGCGATATTCAAATTCAGCCTGATCTGGGACGTGATTCAGTGAACAGTGAACCTCTTCCTGGCAGAAGGAAGCAGGAACATCTAAGCCAAAGCCATTCCCATCACTTCACCTGCCTATCTAATGAGGAAGGTGGCAGGTGCTGTGAGAGTGAAGCAAGAATATTTTTATTAACGACAAAAAGAGAGCCAAGGAGAATCTCCATCCTTTATTGGATCCGGGGGGGAACATCATTGCCACCAAGAGTGAGGAAAAGGCTGAGGTACTCAACGTCTTCTTTGCCTCAGTCTTTAATAGTCAGAGCAGTTATCCTCAGGGTACTCAGCCCCCTGAGCTGGAAGACAGGGACGGCAAGCCGGATAAACCCCCCATAATCCAAGAGGAAGAAGTTAACGACCTGCTACGCCACCTGGACGCTCACAAGTCTATGGGGCCGGATGGGATCCACCCGAGGGTACTGAGGGAGCTGGCGGAGGAGCTTGCCAAGCCACTCTCCATCATTTACCAGCAGTCCTGGTTAACTGGGGAGGTCCCGGACGACTGGAGGTTTGCCAATGTGACGCCCATCTACAAGAAGGGCCAGAGGGAGGATCCGGGGAACTACAGGCTGGTCAGCCTGACCTCGGTGCCGGGGAAGATCATGGAGCGGTTCGTTTTGAGGGCACTCACGAGCCATGTCCGGGACAACCAGGGGATCAGGCCCAGCCAGCATGGGTTCATGGAAGGCAGGTCCTACTTGACCAACCTGATCTCCTTCTATGACCAGGTGACCCGCCTAGGGGATGAGGGAAAGGCTGTGGATGTGGTCTGCCTGGACTTCAGTAAAGCCTTTGACACTGTCTCCCACAGCATTCTCCTAGAGAAGCTGGCGGCTCACGGCTCAGACAGGTGCACTCTTCGCTGGGTAAAAAACTGGCTGGACGGCCGAGCCCAGAGAGTTGTGGTGAATGGAGTTAAATCCAGTTGGCGACCGGTCATGAGCGGTGTTCCCCAGGGCTCAGTACTGGGGCCGGTCCTGTTCAATATCTTTATCAATGATCTGGACGAGGGGATCGAGTGCTCCCTCAGTCAGTTTGCAGACGACACCAAGCTGGGCGGGAGTGTTGATCTGCTCGAGGGTAGGAAGGCTCTGCAGAGGGACCTGGACAGGCTGGATCGATGGGCCGAGGCCAACTGTATGAGGTTCAACAAGGCCAAGTGCCGGGTCCTGCACTTCGGCCACAACAACCCCAGGCAACGCTACAGGCTTGGGGAAGAGTGGCTGGAAAGCTGCCCGGAGGAAAAGGACCTGGGGGTGCTGGTTGACAGCCGGCTGAACATGAGCCGGCAGTGTGCCCAGGTGGCAGGTGGCCAAGAAGGCCAACGGCATCCTGGCCTGTATCAGAAATAGCGTGGCCAGCAGGAGCAGGGAGGTGATCGTGCCCCTGTACTCGGCACTGGTGAGGCCACACCTTGAATCCTGTGTTCAGTTTTGGGCCCCTCACTACAAGAAGGACATGGAGGTGCTGGAGCGTGTCCAGAGAAGGGCAACGAAGCTGGTGAAGGGCCTGGAGCACAAGTCTTATGAGAAGCGGCTGAAGGAACTGGGACTGTTTAGTCTGGAGAAGAGGAGGCTGAGGGGAGACCTCATCGCGCTCTACAACGACCTGAAAGGAGGTTGTAGCGAGGTGGGTGTTGGTCTCTTCTGCCAAGTAACAAGCGATAGGACGAGAGGAAATGGCCTCAAGTTGCGCCAAGGGAGGTTTAGATTGGACATTAGGAGAAATTTCTTTACTGAAAGAGTGGTCAGGCCTTGGAACAGGCTGCCCAGGGAAGTGGTGGAGTCCCCATCCCTGGAAATATTTAAAAGACGTGTAGATGAGGCGCTTAGGGACATGGTTTAGTGGGCATGGTGGTGTTGGGTTGACGGTTGGACTCAATGATCTTAGAGGTTTTTTCCAACATTAATGATTCTATGATTCTAAGAAAAGAAAATACAGCCTCTTTCCTTGAAGGAAGAGAAATGGAAATGAAGACTGTAACATTTTTTGCTTTAAATCCACATAAAGGGGTCTGTAATCTCCATAAACTCCGTATGCATTAGAGTTAGAAGATTAATCTACTAACTGATAGAAATCCATGGCTTTGGGACAGATTAGGATGTGTGCAAGATGCAAGATATAAGAGGGAAATACCTGCCTTGTTTATTGCTCTCCTTCCCCAAGCATCCATTAGGACCACAGCCAGAGCTAGACAGTACTTTAGTCTGATACTCAGTTTGTCCCTCTTAAATTCTGATCAAAAGATCTACTAATTAACACTGTTATGTTCTCAGACTTACATCTCAGAAAGATACACTTAGATCCTGGAAATCACCAATAAGCAAAGCTGAGTATTTTTTCCCCATCCTAACTGCAGCTGTGAGCGAGATGTTTTAAATATTTAAGTATTTAGAGACTAGACTTTATGGCCTGGTTTTCCAGGTATAGGCCCCTTTATGTCTCATTTTAATTAACAAGAGGTGCTTGAATATACTGGTAAAAATAATTACTGCTCCTTCTTTATTCCACTGAAGCAAATAGATTTTCTGTAGGCTCAGAACTTAGCCCCATGATTTTTTATAGCTGAACAGAAGAATCTACAACAGACAGAGGTCATGCTGACTACAGCCCTGAGAACAACACTATTATTTCATATTGATTTCTTTTGTCCTCTAAAAAAAAATAAATTTAAGTCCTAGTCCACTAGCCAAATGTTTGATCTGGCCAGAATAACACTACAGTAGTTGAATAAATGACCCATAAATTTTCAGTAATATACACTCGTTTTATGTTTAAAAGCCCTCATATAAAATTTCATTACCCCATAACTTTTCTGCAGTGTGTTGGTTAATGTAAGGAGAGCTCTAGCCAAGTAAAATACAGTTATGTGGTTTTTATTATTCCCCTTCAAATAACCAGGCACAACTTTCAGCCCTGATGTAAGAGGGCATATCTTAATCGCAGTCATTAGGGTCTGTCTTTAGCTCTTGATGTTGAAAGCTAGAAAGATGAAACCTGTTAGATGAAAGAGAATGTCAGTGTTTGATGTATAACACTCCTTCTCACTCCCATTCCTTGACCATAAAATTTGTATCCATGGAAAATCGGAACATTTTTCTAGCACTATTATCAAGCTTTTATTCCCCAAGCTTTCACCTAAGAAATTATGAGGTTAATTTATATTTACTCTAAATCAGTATGTTAATTACTCTACAGTCTTTATGTATCTAACAGAATTAATGAGAAAAAAGAAAATACATCTCTCAACCTCTTTATTTTCTGTATGCTAAACATCTACAAATGTTGTTCAAATTAAATCAAAGACAGAATCTTCTTAGAAGTGTTGGTTTAATGTGCAGAGGCCTGAAGTGAAGTCAGAAAATCTATTCCATGATTATTTATGTATAACAACATACATATACATTTCTCTAGAGAAGAATTTAGACAAACGTGCACAGCGACCCAGCAAAATAAACTCCAGATCACAAGTCATCAGTATCAATGAGGACATGGCTTCAGTAACGGTTCCACTTCCCAGATCCATTTCTACTGAAGAAGAGACAAATAGTCATGTTGACAACCAGTTACACAATCACCTAATTGTAAGCTGTCAAATTCACATCTTTTAGGAAGGTACTTCAGCAGACGAAGGAGCATAAATCAGCTTTATTATTGATTTGCTATGTATCACAAATGACTACAAACATACACAGGATCAGTCATCGTGTCTCAGCTGCAGATCCAACTAAATAGGCTCACCACTCTGTTTCTGAATTCATAAACATAGCTGACTGTTCTCTTATTCTCTCACCTTCTCTGGCTCAGTGGATAATTGTTTAATACAAAGTAGAATAGCTCCAAAACATGACCTTCAGACAAAGAACTCTTCATCTCCTTCCTCCAAAGTGGAAGCAGATGTGGGTTCAAATCTTTCTTTCAAATCAGTCAGTCCAGGAAGAAGCTGGACCCCAGGCTTACTATATTTCTGGGAAGTTCTCCAAGTGGAGGGTTAATAACTATTTTAAGAGGCCTTTCCTTCTCTCCTTATGGAAGAAAAACCAAGACTTAATCAAGAGAACTTAAGCAGGACTTTGGCCAAGCTAAAATGTGAATGAATCTATTGGTTTCTGTCCGGATGTCTTAAGTGCTTTTAAACTGCATTCCATCTGGTCTAAGTTAATTCAGCTAGTTTTGAGGCTACACCTATAATAATAAAGTGTAATTTAAAGACAGACCAAGGCTGCCATAATTGCCCATATTGCTAAATTGTTGGCTTCTCTAGTACAGCTTTGTCTTATGCTAACTACTAATCTCCCAGACAATGTCCAGGTTCGGAAATAGATGAGGCCACTCTGGGGAGGGGAAAAAGCCAGATGCAAACAGTGCCATGTCATTTGCCATCAAAGCCACAACCCAGGCCTTGGCACAGTTGTTTACTAGAATAGGCATAGCCAGCCTGTCTTTCCTTGGGTATTTTACCCTGTGCCAGACCCTCTTTACTAGGCAACAGGCGATCTAGAAGTTCAGTCCTGCAAAAGATAAATATCTGTGGCAAAACAGCCTTTACTTCTCTGTGTCCTCCTTCATTCTATGTACAATGGGAAAAACTTCAATTCTTTTTCCCTTTATTCATATAAATAAGCAGACCGTACTCTGTGATGCATACCAATCATCCGGCAATAGCCCACTTATGCACAAAAACAGGTTAAAAATTCATCTCGGGAATCTGGGAATACATCTGTTATCTTGAAGCCTTGGAAAGACAAGAGATGTGAACTACACTTACCATTTGCCCTAGATGCAAGGGAAGATCCTTGATGAGCGACTATTTACACACAAGAACAAAGCAGTCAAATAACGTGATGCTTTTATGTTGGCCTTTTGAGGGGACTGCACATAAAAATATGTTTGATAGATAAAACAAGTACTACTGATCACGACAGAAAAAGAAACGAGCCCTTTACATCCAGGGACAATTGCCAACGGTGTTACCTTGGTTTAGAAAAAAGAATATTCACATATGGGGAAAACAGGTTCACTGGGAACATGCCAACAAAATGAAATTAAACCAGCAAAAGAGTAGGAAGCTTTCAACAAATCACAAAGTGAGAAAAGGCAGCACCTTCTCATCTGTGAGGTTGCCATCTGGGGAAAATTTTTATCCTGTTCCTTTGCCTTTCTTTAAAGCAACAAAAGGTTCTGAAATGCTGACTGAAAAAGCAAATAGACAATAATCACCCTCCTTGCAAAATGCAAGCAGTGCTTGCAGAAGCATTGCCCAGGACTCTCCCTGCTGAGGGAGGTTTCCAAAGGTGAGTGACCAGCTTCTGGGGAAGGGAGATACACTATGGGGCAGCTGTAAGGTATTTCTAGGATAGCGCAATTCATGTTCCTAAGCAGTGCCCGAGGGCACAAAATGGCCCTTGTTTCATAAGTTGTTCTGCATATCACTATAAGGCATTCCTGCTGATAGTTTAGTCCTAAACCACGAGCTGAAGTTCAGCTCAATGCCCTTGGTCCTCTCTAAGTAAACACTGCAGGGGAAGGGGAGGGAGCAAGGGAGGGCACTGCACGTCTAGGGTGTAGTAGCAGATCCTGTCCTCTGCAGTGACAAAATAGTCTCAGCAAGAAGATGAAAGTGGGAATGAGAATTAATTAGCAGTAAGGTGCTTTTTTTTTTCCTTTTTTTTTTGTGTGTTTTAAACACTCTTTAGTGAGCTTTCTTACAAGTAAGTCTAAAATAGAGCAAATCAAATTTAGTTTTTGTGGGGGAAAAAAGAACAGCAGATGATTTCCTTTCTAATTCCTCAGAGGTAAAACACATTGAAAAGTAACTGTAGATTTTTAATACAAAGTAGAAAAACACCAAGAAGAAAGACTGAGAGAAAGAACACCTGTAGAAAGATGGCTCAGTCACCCCACTCCCAGAACTGAGCGGATTTCGGTTCAAGTTTCTACTCCAAACTGGACATACCACATCAGGACACCCATGTGTCTAAAAAGTGTTCTAGCCAGAAAGCTGGTGCCTCTTCCTTGGGTAAATGCCTTTTCCTGCTAACTATGCAGCTGAAATCTTGGCTACCTTGAAGGCTGCGGCAATCCTTTTACTGAAACTGAATAACAATAATGATATAGTGTTATTAGACATCTATAAACCACTATTACATTAGGCTTATGAATAGGAGATTTTGGGTGTTTAACAACTTCAAAAACTGTACTTTTATTTAGGTGTTAAGTAGCACAAAATCTTCTTAGCATAATTATTTTTCATCTCTTCTGCTAATTCCTGGCTTTTTTTCCCCTTAATTACTGCAAAACAGTCTGCCTATTTTTGGTATTGTGATGTTGAAAATTGAAAATAGAATTCTTCTGGTCCCAAAAAGTCACAGAAAAAGGAGGCATATCTTCTCAATCCAAGGTTAAATATCCTCATGTCTTACTACTGGAGACACATAAAAAGATCTTTCTTCCTATAATTCACTGTCCACTCCATTTTTTTTAGAACGGCTGAACAGTTTTATGGTTAAAATTCATATCAGGACTAAAGTAACACGACTTCTTTTCATGGTGTGCCGGAGAGGACCTTTACGTGCTTCAGTCTGGAAGAAGTACCACGGCTTCACTTGATGAATGCATCTTGGAACAGCTTGTCTGGTTTAAGCCAGAAAATTGCTTTCCTTAAGAATGGTCTGCTCTCTGAAGAATACATCTACATGTGTGCCAGCTTTTCAGCTGTAAAATCTATAAAATAATGCCATGGTGTTATAATGCAATGTATTATGAGGATAAGTTCTCCACTGCTTTGGAGTTGCATGAGTACTGATATGAAAATCATTTCGGAAATCTAATCATAAAATAACTAAACTTGTTACTCTGCCATTCAGTGTTTAGTGTAAAATTTCTCCCTACCACTGAGTTTTGCATTGTTTGGACCACTTCTTTTTCCTCTTGCATTCAACGACGTGGAATCAACTCTTGGCTATCTTCTTCAGGTATCTGATTCGCTCTTATTTTCCTGTTTGACTTATTTCTCCATCTCTTTCAAAACTCTTTCAAATTTCATGTTATCCGCAAATATCATTAACATGGCAGGTTTCCTTTTTATTTGTAAAAAATGCTGGGTAGAAGTACATATCTTTGAAGAGGAACACATAAAGTAACAGATGCAATTTTTTCACTGAAAGCTATTTGCAATATATCACTGAACAAAATTATTTGCGGTACTGCACAGGAATACTGGATGTACATAAATTGCTGATAGGAACACCCCAATTGGGTAGATTACACAGGCCCATTTCTTACCTGGCAAGATCTGATTCAGTGTGTTTAAGCCAAGGATAAACCTAATCTAGCACATCTTTGCTGACATCCACTGAAATTTGGGGGTCATACATTAACCATCTGTTGAAATTATTTCATGACATAAGAATACCCAAAGCTTCTAAGGAGTAATACGTTAAGTTTATCAGCACATATGTTCAAAGAATTTAAGGCCAGAAACTCTAAATATTGAAAGCACATTTACTTAGTGTATCCAATGTCATTTATTGTAGCTAGGTCTTCTTTCAAAGCTTATGATTCTCAGATGCCAAACTAAGCAGTGCAAATCTTATTTATTTTGAAGTGGACTTTGAAAGGCCTCTGTCTTGTGTCACAAATTGGTAAGGCAAAACTAAGAGCACAAAACAAAACTAGTTTCAAATATCTGTACGAAACTTTACATATGAGCCCCAAATATTATTTTAGATTTCTGATTTGTGAAGTTTATTATTCATGTATAATCTGTGTTGTCACCTGACTTCATAATGCAAGTTGAAGACATAAGGAAACAAAATCAATTTTGTCTCAAAGTAAATTAGAGACAAAGATTATTTTACTTCTACTTCCACAGGACTACCCTAGTTGCACAAGTATATTTGCATGGTACTGATTTTTTTCGCCTGTTGTTAACTGGTAAACATAATATAGTAACTGGGTTCATTTTGCGATGAAATAGTCCAAAAACGTAAACTAGAATCTGTTCACAAAGCTGTACTGATCTTCATGGATCGTGGGTGTATTTGACCTTTCTAGATATTTGTGACATCTTATCATCTCCCTCTACACAATTAGCACTGAAGCAATTCTAGATACAATATCATATGACAGCAATTAAAGAAGATCAAACATTCAAAAAGTAACAGTGCACATGGATACCATGATAGCCCTTACAACATATTCAGTGCTATCTAATAAGCAGTGTAGAGAAATTAGAGCAAGATTCTGAGAAAAAATAGCTTGTTCTGGCTCTGATACTGCTGCTTATGTCCTCTACTTGATGCCCTTTCTTTTTGCAAGTACCACATTATCAATGCTTCGGGTTAAAAAAATGTTATTTTAAATTATTTTCACAGCTATTTAAATTACGATCAAACAGGATAGAAGTGAGTTTAATTGCTTTAATCCTTCAAGTTTTAGAAGATTAGCTCTGGAAGCATCTAAAGGCACATCCTTCCCTGCTTTCTCTTTGCTCCCTGTGAAGAGGGAGTTATCTGCCAGCCTAGCCCAGCAATAAATTAAGGTACTCCCCTACTGTCACAACAGTTCTGAAGATTGCTTCCTTGCCATGCTGCTCCAGAAAGAGAGTAAGCAGGTGCATATATATCCTTCAATTAAGTGTATTATAGAGCACCACCTGTGCATACTTTAGGGATGATGTTCAGCAATCAGACAGCATGATTCCTTAGCTCAGATAGGACTGCCTAGAGACGTAGAGGGGCAAGGTTGTCAGAGAAGTGGGTTTACCCACCCTTGGGATTTTTTCCTCCTTTTCACATTGGGCAGAAAGTTGAGAATCTACACATTTCCTCCAACTAATCACCTGAAACCTCTTTTGAGACATTCAGAATATTTCATATTTGGTCTATCCAAAACATTATCATAAAGATGTCTGAGGTGAAATAAATCATTCTTTTGAAAAAAAAGTAAAATAAATCAAGGAGCTGATTTCAGAAATCAAGTAAGTGAAACAGGATATTTTGATAAATCATGAAAAGGTGTATATATTTTTTGGGTTGGAAAAGGTTGTTCTTGAAGAATTTCCCACAGTTTTGATGAACTGACACTTCATGGGTAGGAGAACAAGAAGTTCAAAGAACATTTTCAAGTATCCCTGGTAGTAGGATCTTATCCTACATTTCCCTGCACAAGCATACAATTTAGGTAACTCTCTACTTCTGATTCTTGTGTTTTGTTTAAAATCAAACTTTGCATTGCCAAAACTTCTCTTATCACTTCTAAAGCAAAAGCTACATTAATTCCTAAATTAGGCACTGACAGAAAAATCTCTTTATCTAAAGTATAATTGGTAGCACAGTGTGGCAAGGGTCTCCATTTCATTTTGATTATGCGCTCCCCCAACTTCATGCTGTTTCTAAATAAAATGGCAATTCTCCAGAGAAGTGTCATAGCTTAATTGTCACTTTTCTCCTGAACTGCGATAAATATAGAGTAATGTAATTAATGCAGCAGCAAGAAAAGTGCTGCTCCTCGAGGAGAAGAATTCATAAGTTCCCTCGTGTTGTCCTAGCAACTTTGTGGAGTTGACATCGATTCTTCTCTTTGAAGGAGGAGTAGGTACATGTCAGTTCTGAAACAGTGGTGTTACCTGTCATCAAATTACCTTGAGCACTGAATAGCATAAAATACTGTTTTTGCGATTTGACTTAAAAAAAAAAAAGTCCCGAGTGCTAAAATTGCTAAAACAGATAATCAAGCAGGCCCAATTCAAAGCTCGCTGAAGTAAACAGAAACAGGCTTGTCCACTTCAATAAATTTTAGCTGAAAGAACAGATTTTTAAAGGTATCTAGACAGCCAAATCCCTTCATAAGCCCTCAATTTACAAGAGAATTAAGTGTCAACATACGTTAAAAACTTTCATCCTGCATCACTAATGAGAAAACAAACATCATAATTACTGGCATACAGAAATATGTCTGCCTGTTTCTGGAGAACATATAGCAACATAGAATAAAGTAAAATGTACAGTGCTATTGCATAGCACCGACTTTGCCCATTCCTCCTTCTCTGCTGTGGGTTCCTCTTGGGTCAGGCTGCTATGGGTTGTTTGTCTTGGACAACACCATTTCCTGATGCCAGCATGACAGCTTCATATACATGCCCATATCCTGGCATTCAAAGTACACAGCCCACCACCATGAGAGCTTTCTTCTTGTTCTGGTGGACACAGGTGACCTGTTTGTGGTTGGTCCTCTTCCAGCTGGGAAGCCTCCATCAAGAGTTTTAGCCAGATTAATTTTGTGTTAACGTCAAATGAAGCCTGTGGTTTCATACTCTATCCATAGTTTCATTTTCCCTTCCCAGAGCTGCAAGAGCTCTGGGTTCATCTTGCCAACACATGCTTCTGTCATGCTGTTCCTTTGCCTTTTCTAGTATTTTGTTTATTTTAAGGATTTCCCTTCAGTGCTCTTTTTTCCTTGATAAGGCACCAAGTCTCTTGGCTTAGACAATTCCTCCTCCACCTGCATGACAGCTGCAGCTCGAATCCGGTCGTCTCTGGGGACTGCCCATTCCCCCTCAGTTCCAGGCTGCCTCTCACCCGCCTCTGATGATGCCTCAGAAGAGCTCAGATTTGAATTTCTCCCTGCTGTCTCTTTGGTTCTCAGTTGTAAGCTGTTGATTTTCACTGCCCCTTTCTGGTTAAAGTAGATTCAGTTTTATTTTCTGCCAATACAAAGACTGAGGTTGCCATCCTTACCAGCTGCTCAATCTATCCTTGAATCAAGGACACATACTCTGAATTTCAATTATATGCAAGTTGATTTGACTTCAAAGGGGCATGAAAATACGGACAAAAATAATAATTCTATCATGCTCCTGTTCCACGTTTTGTCATCTTGCTTTTACCAGCGATTTGCTGTGAACTATATTTAACGTTCTTTATTTACACAAGACAAAGGATTTCATTTACAAGAGGAAATGCTTTGGTTAGGCTGGTATTAAGCAACACCTTAACTACTAACATAGTATTTTGGTTTATTATTTTTTCTTCCATTGAAAACAGTATTAAAATAAAAAAGGTCCCATATGATAAAAATAATTTCTCCAGATTAGCCTTTTTCAATGATAAAATATTTTGATGACATGTTCAAAATTTTTCTTACACATCAATGACGTGCTACAGTTACCTGAGGAGATATCTGCCTCTGCTGTGTATTTTTAACAAATTCAGAAGATTGCTAATTGGTGCACATACCTTCAAGAAAGGCAAGTAGGACAGTCAGCATGAGTACAAGCCAATTAATCTAACATGGGCAAATTCTCAATTAAATCCTGTATCGGTTTATCAATTAAAAAATAAGTGCTGGAATATAATTACAGCCAGTGATGACGATTTTAGAGAAAGCAGATCTTATTGACCATATCTTGTTTAATTATTTGATGAGGTCACAATTTTCTCTTTAAAAAAAGATAACTGTGAGGGTATATTTAGACTTCTATAAGGCATTTGACTTATGCATAAGCATATGATAATCTGATCTAAAAATTAACACTATACATTATTAATAAAGCACACATTAAGTGAATTAAAAAATGGCCCACAAATCTCTAGAAATAGTCACAAAAGGGAAAACACCGTGGAACCAAAGTAATTTTAATATGATTCCTCAGGGTTGGCACTGGACTTCGGAATATATAACATTTTCATAAATGATTTTGAAATGCAATCTTAAAACAATTACAGATGACAAAAACAGGTGGAATGATAAAGAGCAAAGACAGAACAGTTATATAGAATGATCTGAAGTAATTCAGCATATGAAACAATTAAGTCCACAAAATATTTTAATAAAATCACATTCACATTATACATCTAGAAAGAAAAGTGCAAATCATACCTACAGAATGGAGGGTGTATTGGCAAAGCAGTGACTTAAAATGAATCTAGAGTTAAAATGGACAAACAAATAATAAAAGGAATGATTTTATCATTAGTCTGAGTACTATAAAGACACAAGAAACACTAATATGTTCCTTCAGTATACAAACCTGGGAAAAATAAGATTTGACTTCAGTGTGTTTATTGACAGCACTGAAATGGAAACGTGGCTTCCAATTCTGGGGTCCACATTTGGAAAATCATGGCACAAAACTGAAGAGACACAAACATGAAAGAACTAAAAGCTTATATTGCCTACCTTCTCAAGAAGAGACCTACATGGATGCTGAATCCTTGAACAGGATTTGTAATCAAGCAGAGGCAAACCAAGAAGCAGTGGTAGACAGGTCAAGTTGAACAAATTCAAATTGGAAACAAGACTAAGTTTCAACTGCAAGAGTGATTAAGCACCGAGACCCTCAAATCAAGACAGAGTACATCTTTGGAAGAAAATCTCAGGCCTTTTACAGCCCTTAGTTCTATCAATCTGTTATAGCTTAATGATGCTATAATAGCAATCAAAGGTAATAGAGATCCAGCTTGAAGCTCATTGCCATCTGAAGACTTTTCACATTGAGCTAAGGACCACAAAAAGAAAAAGTGTGATATTTACAAAGTTTTTAAGCCCTTAAAGTAACAATTGAAATTGAAACAGAAGGTTCACTTTCTTCAGCTCAGCCCATTCTTTTCTCTGGTTTGGGGCATTTATTTGCAAAGAGCTTTAAGTAAAAACGACAGTCAGACCACAGCATAAAGGTCACACAGCCTCCACTCTGTGTATGCCAGAAATAGACAAATTAGGCCAGATCCTCTATTAACATAAATCACTGTAGGCACATTGTTTTGGTTCAGTCTCACAGGAAAAGATGCAATTCCCAAAATCAAGGTTTTGTCAGACATGATTTTCACACAACCTAGAAGCAGCATGAACATATTCCTCAAATAGTTGCAAGATGCTGCAAAAAGATTTTGTGATGCTGTTCAAGTGGCTTGGAAAAGGCTTTCCACGCAAGTAAGTATGAAAGGAACTATGAAAAGATTTTAAATGCGTATAAGTTCTATTAATTCAACCAAATAGTCCAACTCAGTTAACTGCTTCTTGTTTCCATAAGGTCCAGATTACATCAGAAACGCCCCACATCTGATGTTTAACTTGCATGTCAAAAAGCGCAGGAGTAAAATCTCTTCTCAGCGTCCCATTTTGGGCTATTCAATTGTTAGAGTAATCTGTTAATTCTAAGGAAGGATCTAAGGAGGATCATCATAAAGAGCCAGTAAGGGTGAAAAACCAGGCTCTCCCTTCAAAAGATAACATTTCCTAGACCTACCCAATGTTAGAAATCAAACAAAGCTCACATATCTCGTCACTAGAATATAGCTCCAACAGCGTTAGGCTATTAGGAATGAGTCACTGACAAATCCAAAGAGCAGTACGTAGGCTTGGGGGAAGAAAAGAACTATTAAAAATTAATCATGGTATTAAATCAGCTCAGTTCAGGATCCATGCAAGCAGACTACTGCAAATCTTTGCTGAGAAAGCCATCCATTAAGAATGCAGGGTGGGGGTACCCAATCTTGCATCCTTGCCTGCCATGAATTTTGATAAATGACAGACAGCAGCCTCATAGTCACTGCACCAGCACGCTCAGGTGAATCCCAACCACCCCCAGAGATTTTCTTAAAATCCAGCCTTTCTGAGTAGTCTCTAACTTGTTGCTCCCCCCTGTTGGTTGCCATCTCCTTCCCAAACTGCAGAAGTACCTGCAGAAGTCAGGGAGCAAGCTTGCCTATGAACAATGAGGAAAAAAAGGTCTTGAGAATTCCAGTTTTCTCCCCATCGTCTATCACCAGGCTCTCGTTCACTGACACATTTTTTCCTAAACTTCCTTTGGTAGCTAGCACATTTTTGGAATCCATTCTTACCATCTTTAGTTTAGCTGCAGCTGGGCTTTGCCATTTATAATTTTGTCCCTAAGTACCCAAGCAATGCTTTTACATTCTTCCTTTGCTGCTTTTCTTTATTGCTGTCCACCTTTTCCTAGATCAACCCTCGGAGAATCCTTTCTTCATCCCACTGACCCAGCCTCTGATAAAATTAAACACGTAGGTACATAAAGGATGTTGAAACATGGTGGTGAGGCTGAATATGATATGAATATGCAGACAGACATGAATACACAGACAAAAAAAGAAGCTTGCCTTTGCTGTTTTTTTAAATAGCCCTTTCAAGTCACCTTTACACATCACTAAGAGGTTAGCTGCAGGAGCACAGAATTTTGCACAGAATTTAAATTAGGAAAAAGTATGATTGCCAGACTCATTGAGACCTGTGTCCATCTGCTTCAGTATCCTCCATCTGACAAGGGGTAACAGGAGATGTTTCAAAGTAAGACAAGCCCATTAAGGGCAACTGTAGGACAACATGCTCTTTGAGAAACCAGCTTCCTCCATTCAGATATATAAAGGCTATCTTATGTCCTAAAGCGTGTAGCTTTATGTCCTTTTTTTTCCCTGAAGTCTTTTTTATTTTAATCTCCTTTAATATGTCAGGAGATTTTCTCATTATCTATTACCCTTTTTTGATCCTATTAAGCTTCTGGCAGCAATGATATCAAGAGACAGTGGGGTTCAGAGGTTAATTGTGCCTTGTATTTAAAAAGTACTTCCTTTTTTCCATTTTAACTGTGTTCATTTTTAAATAATGCTAAAATAGAAACTGGAAAAAAATCTATAGCTCAGTTTAAAGTAAAAATGAAAGAAAAGAGAGAGAGAGTTAAAATTATGACACTCAAATAATTCTATCCTGTAAGCCTTGGGGAAAACTTGATGGCACTGAGAAGTTAATGTAAATTGCCAAGGTTAGATTAGAAAGAAAATTTTAAAAATAACTCTTTTAATCAGCTTCTCAGCTAGTGTGAATCAGCTTAGTTCTTTGGGAGTTATTGAGCCTGAAGTGATTTATATCACCTGAAGATGATGCCCTTTGATCTTTAAATATCTAATTTTTTTAATGGATCTCCTGCAGTCTTCTTTTAATATATGTACATCTTTCTTAAGTCACAGTGTACAGATTCGGACCTTCTACTTCACCTGTGGTCTCACCTCCTGCTTCCTATGCATCATCTTCCTGTTCATAAATCCCAGAATTAGATTTATCCCTCTTTTGCAGCAAACACCATTGATCCCTGTTCAATTTGTGATCCATTGTAATATCATCACCCAATCAGTACCTCCCCATGTCGTATGATTAATGCCCCCTCCCTGCCTACAAACACACATCTCTCCCCATGTTTTTAGCACTTGAAGTTACTGGATTTCATCTCACTGATTTCAAATCACTTATGCAATTAATCAAGATAATTTTGAATTATAATTGTGTCTCTCCCTTTCATTCTTCCTCCAGAAACTGCCTCCTGCCAGCCAGGGACTGTCCTTTCTAGCTAAAACTCAGTTCTGCATCAGAATAATTTTATTCAAAGAAAGTAACAAGTAGCACAACATTGGCATACTGCTGGCTACACAGCCACCTTGGGACTCGCTATACCAAAGCTCAAAATCAAAGACTGTAAGACCTAATTTCCTCTTTCATAATATACATACCACTGCACTGTGCATTTAAAACCTACCTACATAACATGTTTTAGTACTGAACATGTACTAATCCTGCTTCTGACCTGAAGTATTCACACACACAGTGATTCCAAACATCTCATGAAAAACTGCACGTTTAACTGAAGTCATTCACCCATTTTTGCTCATCCCTACCTTTAATTATTCATTCTTGTTATTAATACAGTTGTCAAAATTCACATTAAAAACTCTTACCTTCTCCATTTTAAACACTCATTTAACACCATCCACCCCAAAGAGCTCACAGTATCTTCCATTTGGCATAGGCTGAAAATGTAATAAGCATAGCCTTTACTCCATCACCCACATTTTATAAAAAATTACAGATTAGGATTCCTAAGACTAGCAACTTGTGCATAACGACTCTTAATGCATCATTCAGGTTTAATGTGTCTTCAGAGGTTGTATTTCAATCAGCTAGGAACAAACTTCATGCTATTTTCATCTACACGGACTTAATTCATTAGTCTAAACTAAGTATCTCATGCCACTTGAGATATCCTAGGACATGCGATATATTCACACAAGGCTGATATCATAATAAAGGACCTAATGGAGGCCCGATATTCCCCTGGGCCAGGAGACCCAGGCAGCAGAGGACCTGGTGAGATACCAGGAGATGAGATGAGACAACAGTATCTCAAATGGCACTTCGTGTTTAGGCAACTGAATTGTTCTTTATCTCTTTCCCTGCCTTATAAATACGTCGTGTAATGTGTCAGTGCTTGCTTATGTATAAGCCTGGATTCATGTGAAGGATGCTTCCATATTGCTATACTCTTCTGAAATAAACAGTTTTATGCCTCCCGTCAACATTTGCTTTTGACAGTTAATGAGTCAAAGGAGAATTGCCCAAAGCTGCTTGACTTATGCTAAAAAAAGTCTTAAAAAGAACTGAGCACACACAGATCTCATCTCTGCCTGCACACCTTCCACTTGCTAGGGGAAAATGCTGAAATGGTTGACATATTCAGTAACAAAAAGTGCAATCTATTTTCAGTGTCAGCTAGCCAGCAACCAGAACTACTCCTGTGGACATATACTCTGCAACGTAGGCAGTAATTATTTCTTTCAGAAAGATCCAAGGAATACAAGTGCAATCTTGCTTTTCATCCTCTTTAAAAACCTTTGGTTGTGCTCTCCTACTGGGATCTATCTTACCTCCCTTTCTCTTCAACACCCACTTGGAGGAGGAAACCAACCTATAGGTTTCACTGCCAAGAACATACTGCTGATTCCCTATTTTACTCTCCACAGATGTAGACATTGCTATCTGTAAAATGTCACAATGCTTGGCAGAAATCAGTTCCTGTGCAAAGAGCAGCAAACTTATCCTGACCCTACAGAAGGTCTAACAACGATCCACAGAGCAAAGTACTTCAGAGAACTAGCTGGGGCATAACCTGTTTCTTTCATCAGAAAGATCAGTCCCCTATTCATCAAAATAGTGTAAAGCTGCCAGATTCTGTTCCATCACTGATTAAACATTGACAATTGTCATTTGTGGAGGAAACACACATAAAAAGCCACTTCCCATTAAGTGCACACATTTAAGAATAGTATTTCCAGCCAAAGTTGATTGCCTGTTGACAAAATTACAAAATATGTCTGGATTTTACAAAATTAAGCCTGTGATCTACTGAAGTACAGAGGTGGAATGCTGTGAGAGATGAGTAATGGCAGCAAAGGTGTTCAAAGGAACCTGAACCTGCATCAAGGCTTGATCCTGTACCTCAAAGAAGTTAACAGAAAATAGCTCATTGCCTTTACAGGGCCTTAATAAAGGGTCCTCTTCTGGACCCAGAGGAGAAAAGAGGTGATTTGCCCTTTTTCCATAATACCAGAAGCTGGTTGTAAATAAGTGAGGCACGGGAGCGGTGGGCCTTCCTGTCCAGCTGCAGTGGTACCTCTGCCCTGTGGTCAAAGAGATGACCAAGGAGCAGATTCCAACGGTGATGCACTGAAGTATGGCTCCGTGGACCTGTCTCCAGGTTGGCAGTGATGTGACAGATCAGCACTGGAACTTTCTTTAATGACCATCAAGTGTCATTTATAGTGGCTTATAGTATTTTTTATTACTATTAAAGTTAGAAAATCTCTACCCAGAAGTCACTCTTTCTCTGGGGTTTTGCTAAATTGCTGTCTGTGGAAGTTCCTTCTCTGATTGCCCAGGAGAGGGACTGCTACTGCTTGGTTGGCTGTTCTTATGGTAGCTAACATGAACGTCACCCATTTTCTTTCACTCTCATCATCACATTACTGCTTCCTAATCTCTTTATGACCCTTTCCAAAGCCTTAGCAGCAATACAACATGACACAGTATCATCAAAGAAACAAACAAACCATGGTAGTACAAACTGAAGGAACTCCAAATAAATTCAAAGAATAAATATTTTCTGAGGAAAGCATCAATGTTTAAACAGACGGAGTGTTTCAGTGACTGAGACACCACGCAAATCAGCTTTGCAAGCTCTGTCTCAGATGCAAATTGATGTTAAGTATCTGGTGACAAAGGGCAAGAAAGATGACAAGCTCTCTTACGCAGTAAGTTGAGCTACCAGTAATTACATGCCTGAGACACACTTTAACAAGGTAACTTTCGCTGTGCTCAGCCAGCATCTTGCTGATCACCCTTTCTTGCTGAACATCTGTAAGCAAACTGGCACGTCTATTATTTTTACTGAGACACTTGGAGTTTAGTAGTTAGCGACTCATTTCGTTTTATACCACTCTTTTGAGGGCATGAAGTTCGTAAATATCTTTAAACACCTTTTCCTATTGCAATGGTCATTTTACCTCCAAAAGTTGACTGAGCGAGAAAGAAATGGAAGAGTTCGCAAAGGCACTTAACTGTACCATAAAGAGACATCTTCACATAAGGACTCCTAGGAGACACTAATTTGTACCACTGTGAGGCATTTTCCTGGTTTGTTTTTTTGGCCACTACAGGTACAGAGATTCCAAGAAGTCTTTGAAAAGGAAAGATTGTGACAGCTCGCTCTATTTATCGGGAGGTATCAGGACAATTCAGGACCTTCTAACTCACCAGAAGAGGAGAGTTGGTAAAAACTGCCCTTCTTTTCCCACCCACGGCAAGACCTAGACCACCACAGACATTTTTAGAGAAGAAAGCAATGTTTCAGAGGAAAAAAGCCACAAAGGTGCAACATTACTTAAATACCCAGCTTCTTAATAATAATTTGCATTCCAGATTGCCAAGAGATGACTTGAAATAATCTAGTTTCTTTCATCTAATCTGGGCAATTATCAAAATAACACCACTTACTTGTAATATACTTCCGTTACTTCACTTAGGCAGTTATATTTATACAGAAGGAAAATCCTAGGGAGAAGTAAATGCAGGTTATCTTTTCAAGGGAAAAATACAGGAATGCCCTGGAAGAATGATGCAAGAACCAATTGCTTACAATGTCTAATGAAATGCAACGCAGCCACCAGCCCCCTTTCCCCAGCGCTGGAGAAGCAGCCCCAGGACTCGCTGAACCCGGGGACACGCAGCTGCTGCTGGAGTTGCCTCTCTGCAGCTTCTTCACACTTTCCCCACCTGCTGGCCATACTGGAAAGCAGCACAGCACCAATATATTCCATAATACGAAAATATCCGACTCAAGTGATTCTGCCCTCACACCGAGGTACTTCCACAGGCCATTAATGAAGTTTCTCTGCATTTTTCTTACTGTTAAAAGTGAGATCAGCATCTATGATGAGACATGCCAGTAAAACAACGAAAGAAAGGGCAAAAGTACCTGATCATTAAAGCTTTTCAAAAACCCGAAGACTTCTCTCTCTTGAAAGCATTCTCTATCTGCTTAGATTCCAAATACAAGAAAGCATATGACTGCTGGGCTAAACTCAATGGAAAGGGTCAATATTTAAGTTCACAGCATTATCACATCATTGCTAACAAGTGATGTGTTCACTATGGGATTTAAAGTCTCTGAAACAATCTGACAAAACAAACATTAAATAAAATAGAAGACAAAAAAAAAAAAGACCAAAATCATTATTTCTACAGAAAAGAATAGCAGAGATAAGGATAGCAATGCCTGTACTGGATGGATTTCCTCATGATGCTCCAAAGGCCAGTGAAGATACCATGGTGCTGCAGAGTAAAAGCATTGCCCCTGAGAAGGCTACACATTCAAAGAAAACAAAAAAAGCATGATGTACTGGCAAAAGACAGGCAACTTGAAAACTCTCTGCTCTCTCAATATTTTGTACCTGAGAAAAGGGCAAACATTTTTTCCCTTCCTCTCTCAGTTCCGTGTTTATTCACTGGATTAAAAACTACTAGCACGAAGCCTACAATCCAAGGCAAAAAGACTCTCACTTCACAGCTGTTGTATCTCTGTGTACACCCCACTCATGATATCAATTAGCAGCGAGGACAGCTTCCTCATTGCTACTACAGTGACACAGTCACCAAAGTATTCAAAATTCAGGGCAGGCTTTCCAGGAGAAGATTGTTTTGATTTTGTGTGTCTGGCTAGCTGTCAGACAACAAGACTGACCGGCAGCTTGAATGACGGTGTTTTCAAACCGTGGCACGTGCACTCAGCTTCAGCAGCCAACGCCTGCCCCTTGGGCGTGCACAGCACCACATACCCGGGATGGCTGGATACACAGCTTTGTGCAAAGCACGGAGCGGCTCACCAAGAAACTAATGCAGATGGATCCACTGATCCCTGAACAAAGATTTGCCACGATGCTCCTGCCACAAAGGAATCCAAAGCTACACTCAACCATTTAGAGCTGTTGAAACCCGTTATAATAAGAATGTAGAGGGATGAGAGGAGCTGGGTTGCAATTGCTAAGCTAAGCAGATTTCATCTGGCAGTACTGTAGTAGCACCCAGTTAGAAGTGGCTTAAAGCAGCGCTTATAAGAAGATGGTAAATGAGCACTAAAGCAGTTTACGTATTTCTACCTGATAAATATGAACATATGAACAATATGAAGTTGTAACACAAACGAAACGCATAAACTTAGCAGATCCAAATAACAGTGTTCACTAAAAACTACTCACAACACGCAAAGCCCAGTCATGAAACGGGCTTCCACAAGAGGAAATGTGCCAACATCCCAGAGGAAAAATCTTAAGATTCTACTCACAGGTCCAGCACGATACAACAGCAGAAAAAGGTGACTGTGAAAGGTATTCCTTGTGGTAACATGCCAGCATTACACTCTGGGTGAATTCCCAATTAATTGCAATTTTTGCATGAAAATACTCTTTCAGTTATATAAACAGAAGTTACCAGCAATAACAAAACATAATGTCTGACTTCAGCTGATGCCAAATATTTAGACACTTTAGTGGACACCTGTCTCAATATTTGTTTTAGCTATCACTTGGCAGGACCGTTACAGATTTTATATTTCATCTCTGTTGATTCTGAAATATTTGCCATTATGATGCCCTAACCAAAGCTATTGATTGCTTACTCCTGCCTACTTTATATAACTAAAACTAGATTCCAGCTCATAAAAACATGCTAAGATCACCGAAGATAAAGAGTTAATAATCATTCAAAGCTTTGAATCTGAACAAACAAGTCCCAAAACCCGTAAGAAGCAGCCTAATTTTATTACAAAGCATACCTAGAGGCCTATATTTGCTGTCAGACAAGCTGTAAGACTTCCTCTAGGAATTGCTCTAAATCTAGGCTAATAATTTATAACATGAAGTAGTGACAGTAATATCATAAACAGACAATCCAAATGATACATACACAGAAAATTCTCCTGGTTTGAAAAGTGCCAGAAAATAGGCTGTTCTGAAGCTATATATAGATATTCCATAAGAAAAATATTGTCTTGTAGGTTTTTTCAGTTTTAGGGATCTGATGAAAAACTAAAATTCAGTCCTTTACTGAGGTCTAAGGAAGAACATAAACACAGATTTTTCTGTTCTTATTTAATTTAGAATATTTCTATAGACTTAATGAAACCGTAGCTCATCTACAGATAGAAATACAAAATCTCTAGATCCCAGCGTTTCTGATTGCAACCTGACATCTAACTTCTCTTTATATTCTCACTCTTGTGAGGTATCTACACCAGCGAGTATTTTCACCTCTATAAAATAGGCTTCAAATAAAGCCAAATTAACTAATGGGTAGTGATGCCAATAAACTAAGGAGTAAAATGACAGTGTCACCTGAATGACTGAGACTTTACGCCTGAATCCCTTGTGGACCAAGGGCTTTTTTATCAAGAGCGAAACTGATTCTTACTCTGTATAGTACTTCATTGCCAAAGCCGAATATTGTATTAATGCCATTTTAAGACTGTGGATCACAGAGAAAGCAACAAGATACAGATTTTAGATAAAGTAGAGCTCTTTTACACCTTCAGCAGTTACCTTCACATTTAAATGCAGAATTATATAAGGCTGGCATTTGTATGCAAAAATGTTCTCTTACCACTTTTCCAAACAACACGGAAGTTTCTGTAATTACAGGAGATTTGCTGCCTGGCTTGCCACCTGCAGTGATGCCAAACAGGAAGGGGAACCGCCATCACGCATCTGCGACAGATCCACATGCTGGTGAATTCAGAAACAAAGTCTACACAAAGGAGGCGGTGTACTACAGTAATATAGTATGCTATGCTAGTTATCATAGCATTGCACAAATAATAAAAAAGGTAGTTTTAAAACTAATTCACTAATCTTACCATGTATATTTGTGACTTCAATGAGTCAAGCGGGTATTTCATTCCACATTTATTTGAAAGAAGGAAAAAAACCAAACCAAAATACAACCAACCTTCTTCCAGCTTAACCCTGACTTCCCGCGAACCCATCTGAGGGGCTCCACAGGTGAACTCTAGCTCAGGAAATCACCTATTTCAAGTCAAACACATCCTACCCCAAGGTGAATCGTTAGGGAAGACACCAATGACTGGAAAAGAATTGGAAGTCTGTTTTTGCTCTTCACACCATCTGGAAACAATCTCCGTCTGGAGATAGCATGAACTTGATTTTACAGGGGCCTCCCCCTCATGAAACATATCAGAACGTTTACCACAGTAAATAAGCATCTTTTAGAACTCTTCTTACGCTGCATACAAGAAGGCTAACTAAGCCAACAAAGGCTAACTAAGGCAACATCATCACTTGATTACATGCAAGTTTATACAATTCCATGGCTTTTCTCAACTCTTGTCCCCTCAATAAGCTGAATATTTTTCTGAGATTCTTATAACAGTAACTACACCACCAACTGTATTCCCTTACTGTGCTGCCGTGCTTCATAGAAGTTGCAGTTTACCTGGCTTATACTATTCTTTCCCATAGTCCAATAACCTTAACTGAACCACATCCAACTTGCCCCTTAGAATGTGATTCACCTGAGGGTATCTCTTCTTTTTAATATGTGTAAATTCTATGACTGCAACACAGCACTAATTAGTGCTAAATTCAGGATGTGGTATACAGGACTGCAGACCAGAGCCATGGGGGAAGGCTCAGAGCCCACCACAGCTCCTGTTAGAGGTAGGCCAGGTAGCTGCACTACGTGGCATATTGGATAATGTGGTAAGTGATCCATAAGTAAGGCGCTGCTGCAATTATCAGGGACATTGTTATCTAGCAAGAGCTGCTTCTTCCAGGATCAGAAGAGAAATGTAAAGGAGAAGGGGGAACATACAACACTTCAGTCAGTTCTTTGCTCCCATCCTGTCAGGAGATTTAGACCCTGCTTCTTCTGCATGCAATGGACTGCAACCTGTTGGCTTAAAGTTAGGGTGTGAAAAAAGTGACTTTGGAACTGTTTTGAAAAGTGTTTCCAGTGTCATCTTTCATTTTTCCTCTACTTTGTCTTCAATTATTTCTTTCCTTTTTTCTCCAGATTCCCTGAGCTCTTAAAGATTTCTCACATGGCTTATTCACTCTTACCCGTAGACCTCTTCATCCTGCCATCAGTTTCTATGTCATTGCTCTCACCTCCACATTTCTTCTTTAGTAACAATTTTTTTTTAAACCTTGCCCCTTCTTCAGTAGGATTTGGAATCTAAGTCTTGTCTCCAGTGGACTCCAGAGTTTCCACACTGTCAGTATACAAGCTAGGCCAGAACCAACAAGATTCCTTGTCTCAGAGCTTATACAGCAGATACTGAACTTTGCAAGTACTTAGAAGTTGACAGATATGAATTATGACACTACTTCAATGACTGTCGCTGAGTAATAATTAGGATTTCTGCTAAGTTCATAGAATCATAGAATCGTTTAGGTTGGAAAAGACCTTTAAGATCATCGAGTCCAACCGTTAACCTAACACTGCCAAGTCCACCAATAAACCATGTCCCTAAGCACCATGTCTACACATCTTTTAAATACGTCCAGGGATGGTGACTCAATCACTTCCCTGGGCAGCCTGTTCCAGTGCTTGATAACCCTTTCAGTGAAGAAGTTTCTCCTAATATCCAGTTTAAACCTGCTCTGGCACAACTTGAGGCCATTTCCTCTTGTCCTATCGCTTGTTACTTGGGAGAAGAGACCAACCCCCACCTCGCTACAACCTCCTTTCAGGTAGTTGTAGAGAGCGATGAAGTCTCCCCTCAGCCTCCTCTTCTCCAGACTGAATAACCCCAGTTCCCTCAGCTGCTCCTCATAAGACTTGGTCTCTAGACCCTTCACCAGCTTCGTTGCCCTGCTTTGGATGCATGTTTAACTTTAAAAGTTAAATGTTTTAAAGAAAATAATAGTCTACCAAAGAAAATCAGAACCTGCTCAGGGTGCTAAGACATTCCTTTATTATCTGATAAGCAGAAACCCTACAATTCCCTACAATATTATTAAATACATTTTCTACTGTTACTCCTTACTTTAAAAAAGAGGGAAAAGACAGTGTGGCCTACAGAGCCCTAAAAACCTACACCTACATGTGAAGACCTCCACAGTAATTTCCCAGAAAGTTATTCTTTAAACCAACACTCATTTTGAATCAGTACGAAAAGGAAGGAAAGGAGGACTAGTGTCTGACCAATATGTAGTATTACTCCACAGTAACATAGAGAGGAAGATGTCAGGTCAGGAAAGAATGAAATCTCTCCAATTTCTGACTCCCAAGAGCCACTGTGAGTCATAAGAAAGCATAAATCCTCCTGGAAAATTCGGAACAAAACAACTAATTTTCAGAGGTGAAAATGCTGCATCATGTACATTTGATCTGATTGAGGATCATGAAGAGTGTCCTCGGAAATCAAGTTTTTAAACTTTTTTACTTTCATAAATGCATGTTAGACAAGCCATGACAAAATCCAAAAGTATATTTTACTATACCTTTTCCATGTTAATAAAAAAATTTAAAGAATTAAAAATACAGGAGAACTTGTAAACCAACTGGAAAATAAGATGCATAGGAATGGGGAAAAACCCTCCATATTGCACAGATCTTCATGCACTAGGCAGTCCCGAAGTCAATCATAGATTCAGTTATGTACACAAGCTTAAATATAAGTGGCAGCATTTTATTACTGTATATGTTTTTTCTTTTTAATAATCTGAGACTGCCTTAGCTCCTCAGTCCCATGAGCATATGGGCAAGATTCAGAAGGCAAAGAACAGCCATCAGGATGATGAATGAAAAACCAACAGAGACGTGTTTTAAATGCTTCAGCTGAAAGTCGTCGTTTTACTTCAGGCTTAGTTTTCCTTGATGGTTTCTCTTTTCTCCAGTCACGAATATGAACTCTCCCATTTAGAACTAAGATTTAAAAACAAACAACAATGCAGCTGTTAATAGACAGCCATGGGAATTTTACTGGAACAAATGCATAGTGACATTCTGTGAATAAAATATATATTCTACAAATGGATCACTCAGGCAAAACCAAACGTGCCATTTGTATACAGAAATAGAAAGAAGTGCAGAACAAACCGAGATAATACAGACACAGTCTAAAGAAGAAGTAATTGATTTCCCTGTGAGATGTTTTACTGTGATGCTTAATAGTTTGAGGCACCTTTGTATCATCTTTGCAGAGGTTTGTTTGTTTTAAATATAGCAGTTAGGATCATTTAGACTAAAATCCTCTGAATTTAGATTGCAAGAACTGACAAAGAAGTTTCAGCTTCAAGAACTGTAATCCTTCCCGCGTTCAAAACTTCATTACTCCACATTTAAAATGTGATTACCAGCAAAAATCTAATAAGAGTCTTCTACTACTTTCACTACACAAATGTGCTTGCAAAGAAATGGTTCACTGACCCAAAAATACACTGCACCAAAGGGATGACAAGTCTAATCCTTCACATGAATCAACAGTGAACTATCACTGGTTAATAAAGATTTGGCACTTTTTTTAAAATTCATTTGCTGTGTTAGGACCATAAACTGCACACACACATTTGTGAACCTCTGTCAACTCCTCAAATGTGTAAACAAAACAGAATAAAAGGAAGTTAGTAAGAGAGAAAGAAAAAATGTAGATGAAAAAGCAACAGTGAAAATGAGGAGGGAAGAATCTGCCACTTCTAAGTTGCCATGCTCTACTTTCATATTCTGCTTCAATCATACTTTCTGTATCACACACTTGTAGCTCAGTATAGTTAACTGATACCATTCTGCATTCTGATAATCACTACACAAAAGGTAACGACTCCAGTGAAAGCTTAACGTCACACATTCAGGCCTGGATGAATTCATCCCTTCAGGTTTCCTTGTGATACACAAATAGATCTGGACTCATACAAAGCCAATCCAGAAGTGGGTTCAGCAGAGTTTTAAAATCTCTCTCAAAAGATGAAGAAAAATGAGTAGGTATAGTGCTATTTATGATCAAGCATATTTTTTTCCTAGAAGATCAGTTCTGTATTGGACAAGATGCCTGATCGAAAGAAACTGCCACAGATCAGTTACTCTAAGCCCCTTCTTTTTTATGTGTGTGTGTGCACGTGCATCAATCCATTTTCCATGTCTTTGAAAGAAAAACACTTGAGTAAAGATGACAAAAGAGCTGTAGCCATGTTCTTCTTTGTCCTCTTTGGCACGAGCAATGTCCTTCCAGACCACCCGCTGGTAAAAGTCTCTTGCTATGGCGACATGCTACTGAAGGAAAGAATCAAATGGTCCCTACTGAAGCTCCAGGGACTTTCCATGTGACGTAAATTACTGAGAAAGATTTGGCCTTAATCCTAGTCTTTCTTCAGAGGTAATGTGCAGACAGCATCCATGCCAAATTAAAATATTCATTCTATGTAACAGGTTGCAAATCTATTCCACCTATCCCTAATGACAGGGAATCAAATTCAGACACATAATGAATGCAATGTCACCAACTCTTTTCAACGGATGGTAATTCAAAAGGATTTCAGTATGGCTTCACATTTTATAATTGCCAGGCATACAAAAATCCTTGGCTAAGTTAACCACTGGCAGCAACTAGGTTGCATACTCAGGATGATTTGCCATGGATTAGTTAATTAACATTTTTCAGCAGACATAAATTGCTGGGACACAAGTAGTTAACATACTTCCAAATCTGAAGTAGCCTTAAATTCTGATAAAACCTTGAAGATCTTGCATTACTGAAAAGCTAGACCTTACTTTTGCAAAACTCCACACTGACAAAAAAAAAAAACCACACACCACCAAAAAAACCAACCAAACAAAACACACCACCACCACATTACAACAGACAAAAAAACCAAAAAATAGCTATCAACAAACCCAGCCAACCACAGAAACTTGCTACTGAGTTCTTTCTGCCATGCTACCACAGGCTAAATAAATTCATCAAGCATCACAGTTAGAGGTTCTTTTGGAATCTAGTTTTATTTTGTGTTGGCACTTACACTGTGAGGCTTGGTAAGGCCAAACTAAATCTCAGTTAAATGCTTTAGTGAACTTGCTCTGCATCTGATGGCCCCAAAATCATCAGTACTTTATACAAAAATAAAAATTCTCTAAGTCAAACAAAAGCATTAAATTAGCCACTGTAGTTAAAGGGTTGTCTTTTCAGATACAATTGGTCTAGAACACCACTTTGCTGATAGATGGCTCATTCAAGAGACTTTTACTAACAGTATCTTGGAGCAATGGGCACATAAAGAATATTCAGTTTTCCACAAAGGTATAGAAAGCAGTTAAAAACCCCCACAACCACAGTAATTTTTCAGTTGAGTTTAACTGCATGTAGAGGAGATAAAAGAGATGATTAAAGAAAAACAAAACAAAAAACCAAAACCCCTTCTTTACCTTCAAATACTTGATGATTGTTCTTGAGTAGTGTCTGAAGGCCTCCATATTCACTCTTTAGCCTTTTTAAAGTCTCTTTATTTAAGTGTTCTGCTACTTCTTTCAAGGAAAGGCTTTCTGCAATAAATAATGTGGTAGCTATTAAAAATGTATACACATAAAATACTAAGAAAATTTAACTTTTATAGAGATTAATGATTATGATCAGAGTCTATGAATTATCTACTAGTACTGCAGCAACTTTATACTCCCAATATCATGTGCAATATACATTTTATATGTATATTGTCTGTAAAATTGCAGCTTTCATTCTACAGGACTCAAGTCAGAATTTCCACAGTAAGACAAATTTTTTATTTTCCCTGCTTTTTTTACAGTAGCATATAACCCTTATTGCGATAAGCACTGTTTACATGCATGTAGTTAGAGAGAAGAGAGAATGACTCAAAGGATCTCCTGTAACAGTAACATATGACAAACTACACGGAGTAAATAATAAAAATGGATGGAGGAAAATGGGAAGATGGTAGTAGTTAGAATTAACTGAACGTTTATAAAATTAACAGCAGCTCTTATTCTTTTTCTTCCTAAGACTAAACTAAAAATTCCTAATTGTGTTGTAACCAAATGGCACTTCAAAGCACTCCTTACAGAATTCTTACAGAATTATAGCCAATTATTATGTAACTATCCAAAAAGAAACTTAATATTCTCCCCAAATAGATATAGTGTGTTCTGTTTTGGTAAACGGGAAGGAGTTCTGGGTTTGTTTCGGTTTGTTTTTTGGGGTTTTTTTTGGTTTTGTTTTTGTTTTTGTTTTTTTTTTAATAAAAATTTATTCTGTCATAGTATTTGAGCGTAGAGGGAAAAAACCCCACACCAATTTCAAAATATTCTTATATGCCTTATTTGCATCCCAGTGTGCAACAAAACACAGTGGGGCAGGGGGGGGAAGCCTTTGGTTGCTACTGTACTGTTCTTTGTATTTCCTAAAATCTATTTCACTTACTAAATTTACAAACATTAAATTCATTGGAAAAGACATCCTCTACCAGCAGAAGATAGTACAAAGACAATCTCACCTCCTTGATTCCAGGTATTCATATTTTCACCATGCATATTAGAACCTGATTTTTGTGGGGTTGCATTTAACAGCAAGTTTGCCACACTGAGAACCACATCATCTACAAAATCCCGAGGGAGGGAAGCACAATTCCTGATTTGTTCTACTTTTTCTCTGGGTTGAAATCCAGGCATCCAAATTGTACCAGCAGTATCAGTCTCATTTTCAGGAAGTTCTGAGCCTGCTTCTTTGCATACACCATCAGAGTGATCCTTATGATTAAATCCAACTCCTCTGTCACACATGACCCCAGCACAGGTCTGACGATTATTAATATACTGTGTTATCTGCTTGTCAAACAGAGCACATTCTGTAGGTGGATAGGTCCTATTTTTTCCAATAAGGCACACCTATTTTAGTAGAAACAGGTAAAACACTATTTATACAGAGTCCCATACTTACACATAGCCCCCGAACCTGCAGATGTCTTATGCAGGCTTCTAAATCTACCTACAGGAGATACCCATTCAAACTCAATGCTCAGTAACATCTGAGGGTTTTTTAATTTTAGATTTCAAGTAAAGTATTGATGCCACAGAAGAAATCCAGCAATCAAACCATAATCCATCATGCCATACAAGCACAGAACAAAAAGATTGTTCCTGATCCTCAGATTATCTACAAAATTAAAGCTGGACACCTCTTCCTACTCTCAGAATATTTCACTTTGAATTTCATGGGACATGAAAAACAGCAAAATTAAGTACAAATAAGCAATATAGGCAGCTGGAAAAATTAAGGCAAAAAATGAGTTTTATCAGTTTTCCATCCTACAGGGTGGCATAAGAAATAACCATAAAACCTTCCATTCTTTCTTTAGGATTGTACCTATGACATTACGAGCAGATTACCCAAGAAAACAATGAGTATTTTTAGTCTCTCTTCAGAGCATATTGTCTCAAGTAATGCAACTGACTATAGTCTGATCTTACAACAATAATAATGAACAAACAATAATAATGAACAAACATCCACATGCTTCAGACAGCTAGCAGCTTAAAAAAAAAAACCACAAAAGCCCTACACAGTCCAAAATTACCCTTTTTGTTGATGGAATTCTAAGGCAATCTTCTTCCACATGAAAGCCGCAGACAAATCCCACTTGGGCAACAAAATCAAGATATTCTCTGTACTGAGTTTTCTTGCTTTGTCTTCGGCTGTATTTTCCATGGAAATCAAAGAAGCAACATGGCAGCACAAAGTAGCAACACAAATAGGAAGACCTACAAAAAGGATAACAAACTGCTGAATGGACAGTTGTTTCAGAGAACACACAAATTTAACAAATAACCCATCAGATACAAGAAATAATGGACATTTTTACTAAGTGACAGAGCTTCATGAAATAATATGCTAAGAGGAACATATAAATATCTATCTGCATAACCAAAAATACTGTTTCACAAAGCATTTACTATAGCAAATTACAGTGCCAACTTGGTTTGCAGGACTAAATCTCTAGATATTAAACTACTGCAGCTGGCTGTGAAGAGCACAACGGTTCAAGGAAAGGCAGAACCAACAGCAATTTTATTTTAAAAAAGACAACAGATTCACATTTAAAGAATAAAAATCAGTTCTGATTTTTGAACTTCAAAAGCAAAATGCTGTACTGAATTCTATAAGAATGTAAATATTACATCTGTGCTTCTCCACAAGAAGAGAAACTTTTTGTAAAAATAATCCATTGGCATCAAAAGCAGCAAGTCCTGCAAGGACAGCAGTTGTGGCTGCAAAAGTGACAGTTTTCACTGAGCATACATAGGTAATTATGTTTTGGTTTGGTTTTTAATTCCTTTCCTCCCACTCCCCTCCCTCCGCAAATACCTAGCTGCAATTACAGGTATCCATGGTGTTAATTCATCTGAATGGTTTCCTATGAGCCAGTCAGTATCTGGAAAGAGATGACTGTCACCTGGCATGATTGTAGATTCCTAAAAAAAACAAATAACACATTAAGTGAATTTTATTAGAGGTTTCCTTATTAAGAAATAAAATGCATTTGAAGTACTAAGCAACAATATAAAATCACACAAGCTGACAAATACAAGGTAAATGAGAACCACAGACACCAATAATATTTTCCTCAATCTGCACTTTTGCCAGGCAGTTAATTTTTTATAGCTAAAGAAGTAATTTAGCAACAGCTACCCACAAAATATTGGTCAAAGAGTGGAACAACAATTCTGATTAAGATATCTGGCACCCTAAATATTTGTAAACAAATACATTGGATTACGATTTCTTGCCATTCTCCTTCTGTCACACGTATGCCTGGACTCAATTTTTCAGAAAGTCACTTAATTTGTTATGTCTTACAGTCCTAGGACTCACACAGCAATTAATCAGAACACAGCTTCAATACTACACAGACTCTTCCCAAATCAAATCCTAATATACAGAACATCACTCTTCACACCCTGTCATTCATGTATAACAAACCTAATCCAGCCTAACACTTTCCCTCTTGTCTACGTTGCCGTTCCATCCCCTTCCAAGTTGTGTCAAGACTACCTTATGATATGTGCAAAATCAGGAGCAAAAATAGGAAACAGTAGGTTAGAGAAAGAAGGCTTCTTTGTTAGCCTTTAGAATAGCATTTTGCCTTGTGGAAATTCAATATATATGGATTGTGGAGACATCAGCACAGAAGTCTTCCCACCACAATATTGACTCACAGAATAGTTATTAGTCTCAAGAATATCCTATTCTGATATTCTTAAAAAACAAACAAACAAAAAAAAACCAAAAAAAACCAACACAAGGAAAAAAAAACCACCAAAAAACCCAAAACAAAACCCCACACACAAACAAAAAAAACCAAAACCAACCACCAAACAGGATTAATTCTTCATACCGGTTAAATTTTAAAAGTTCTGGAGTGCCTTTAATGTTTGTCCCTCTCACACACACGTTTTCTCATCTACAACTAAGTTCAGCAAAGAAAGTACTTAAAAGATGTTGATACTACAGAAGTACATATACATACTGTTCTCTAAAAACATGTATGAATCTCAAAACAATTATTGGGAAGATCTGAAAAAAAGTTTTAAATTTGAATCTCCACAGACTTTTAAGAAAAGCCCTGAAAATGATGCCCATACTCCCATTTTATATATAAAATGCATGTTTTATGAGGTAAAAATTCACACGTATATGCAAAATAGTACCTGTATAGGAATTTAAAAATACCAACACTTAATACGAAATTTCAGAAATCTCAAACTACCTCTGTTACATCCCAATTCCCCTCTTCTGAAAGCACTGTTAGGTGTTTTAAGTATCAGTATGGCGTATTATTGTTCACTTTAAACACTGTATCTCTGTTTATTTTTAGTTATGTGTATACATTTCTAGATAATGTATGTAACAAATTTCTTTTTGGCAGATTAGTAGATGTTAAACCAAGTGTTTGATAAGTGTTTTCTTATGGTTGATTAAACAAGTTACTCCTACGTTACATTCCAGTTTTGATCATTCAGTTTAGACACAGCATGAATTATCAGTGTCATACTCCACATTTTGACAGTCACCCATAATCAAATTTGTATTCCCCATGTCTAACAGCAGTTTGGTGATGCAGAGCACCGCCTGTTACATTCACTTATATTATTAGTATTGGCACTGAATGTCACAGATGGCAATATTCATCCTGCAACTCATGCTTTAAGTAAAGATCAAAACAAAATTAGCTTCGAGGATAACAAAAGGCTGTGAGCAGGTGTTTTCTCCTTGCAAAATCATTTCACCCTCCTGTTTTTTATACAACTCCTTCCCACATAAATTAGTACTTTCCTTATATGCATATTTTGGATATTTTTATTGTTTCTGTCTGGCTTTTTCAAGCGTTCTCTGTGAATTCTTTTTTTTTTCCTTTTAAAAAAGACAGATAAAATCCACCCTTTTCTATTTTGTTCCCTCATGCTGCAGTGAGGGACAGCTGATGCTCAGAAGTTTCCCTATGAGTCAAGAAATCTGAGAAACTATAAACAGCCAGACCTTAATATGAAATGAATGCACAAAATTCAAAGATTTCCACAATACAGAAACAGGGGCAGAAAAAGGAATATAATAACATGAAGGCAGAGAGAAGATGCTGTTTGGTATGATCAAAAGTGACAATATAGTACAACAGGAACGAAGGAGCACCACAGCTTGATGTTTTGGACTGTTTCTTGAAGCTTTTCTGTGAGATCTGGTTGCAGACTGCAGCAAAGGAATCTGGCAGTTTTGACAATGTGTACCCAAAATGGCAGGGTGGCAAAGAGAAGATTGCACAAGACTCTGAAAGCTCCACCTCCCATCTGTGAAAACTGCTGCTCTTTTGTTGATTTAATTTAAGTTGTTAGCATTCAAAGATATGTTGAATTAACTTTTAAACAAAACTACACGAGAACTAACTACAGGCGAAAAATTCTTTTAATATATAGGAAGCTGACAATTTTTGAGAGACCGGAGTGAAAAATTTTAGGAGTCTAGAGAACAAGAAACCAGAAACACCTCACTCCAAAGCGCAACTGTTCATCAGTACCACACTTTAACAAGTATCAGACCAAGAACAACTAAAGTTGTTAAAGTGAATGTTCCTGCGCTCAAATTGTTCCTGTTCTCATAAAAATGCTAATGTGGAACTTGAAATATAATTCCTCTTTCAGACTCATTTTCCTGTTTGTTTTTTTGAAGGCTATTATTGCAATTACTTACCATAAGGTCAGTAGAGCAGAGGATTGGCTCCTTTGAGGTTCAACAACAATTTGTCCCCAAAACAGCACATAGCACTAGAAGGTCAGAATCACTTTCAAGAATAAACTACTCATAACTTTGGATACTAGTATCTTTTATGAGGTACAGTGGTGCAAACAAAGCTGCTTAACATTGTTCTTCCAGTAAAATCAGAGATTGTTTCATGGTATGCATGTCTGTACATGCAGTAGGAAATCATACTAGTCTTCTCAGCTGAAAAATAAGTAAGTTGCAAACATGCAAGGGTATGATACAGCATTGCTCTAATAATCCCCTTTACAACTTACTTTATAGTCCCGCAAGACATATGGGTGGCATCACACCAAACACACAGATCACTTTAGACAACTGTCTGTAACCCAGTATGTTTGATTACATTTGCGTCAACACAACCTGAGCAGTGAACAAATCAATAAAATTACAAATCAGTAAGATTGACATACATTCGCATAATACCTCTAAATGAGTTTCTGGTCCATACATGTCCCATATTTTTCTTCTCCTCACATCAATTCCTCTACCTGAATGCTGAAATATTTGAACAACAAGAAGTATCATTTTTAAGTACTACTTTCAGCAGAAGTTGTCAAACAGGCTAACTAAATGTATGTATTAACACTGATTATTTCATTCGTACTAAAATTTAGACACATAATGAAACACAACTTCACCATTTCAGGCAGAAGTTTGATACTTTTAATCCCTTCTTCCCCTTCTAAATATGAAGGGAAAGACTAGGAAACACTAAGAATATATCTGGTTTGGAATTTCACCCAGGCACACCTACTGAGACGGCTCTTGAAAATTTGGATCTCTACAAAAGTAAAAGCAGAATGTTGTTTTTTGTTTGTTTGTTTGTTTGTAAAATATCAAAGGTGAGTATTACTGTAGCACCCCCAGGGCTCAGAGAAGAGTGCTATTCTAAACAGTCCTTGCTGGAACAACCACCTTTCAACTAGTGAAGTCAATTAGGCTGTTGGAGTCCAAACACACTTTTCCCTGTGTGAACTGATGGGAAAAGGAAATCAGACTAGAAACTGAAGCAAGAAATAAAGAATGCATAAGTAACAGTATTTGAACTTCAAGAACCCTGTGCAGAGCTGAACAAAATCAATTACTAAAAAAGTCTCAAAACTCTCATACACATGATTTTTTGACATTCAACAATGTTTGTCAGTGCTACAGCAGTGATGACCTAATGATGTACGAAAAGAAACATCTTCAGGGAAGACAGGATCTTGTATTAGATCAAATTTTTCTGGCCACACAAGGATAAGCTTGCATTAGGAGAACTTGGGACTTTTTTCTTCCCCCAATGACATCTATTGATCTAATAGGAGATACTAATTTGTTTTACAAATTTTACCATGTTCTCCCAAAAGTGGAAAATACAATTTTCTGAAACACACAGACCCAACTTCAGTGGGTTTTGTTCAATCTCACTGACCTTTTTTTGTTCTTGTTTCAGAAACTATGTCTCAAGAAACTGAATTTTGCTGTTGCTACATTTTCACTCCCAAAAGCACAGTCTGTTGTTAGGCATTTTCACAATTAACAAGTCCCAGGATTGTTTTTAAAGATATAGAAAAACATTTTCAGGACATGACAAGTAGAATTCAACTTCAATAAAATTAAGTTCATGAAAAACATCTCATTTACAGGCTCTTGTGAGAGAGAACCTTTATGTTCAGATTCCCTATTCCTTTTTGCTTTGTCTACAGCATAACTGAATTACACCATTACTTTTTCTTTTCCCTCTTAGTTTCTTACCTCAGAAAGACAGCCTTGAATTGAAATGAATTGCACTAACAAAAATAGATAAATAAGTGAAAGCTAAAGCTCTGCTAGGATTTTTTCCTGGTAACTAGAGTGACAAAATCCTATTTTAGCAACATGAATTAACTGAATTTTGACTATTTGCATGCCAGATAAAAGCAAAGCATAACAAGAATGTTGACTATCTCTATTTTTTAATTATTATTTTAAAAAGCACTCTATTTACCCCTTCATTGTTTAGAATATGAACCAGTAGACCATTTCCACATCCAAGATCTACAAATGACTGTTTCTTGGTCAACCCTTTTTCTTTTCTCTCTTCTTCCCAAAGAATCTAAGACAAGAAAAGAAAATATTTTAGACTTCTGCTCTCAAGTTTCTCTGTAAGAAAGCAGCAAAGGTTATTGGAAACAAAAGGAGAAAGCTCAGAGAGAATGCAGATGTGACAGAAGACATCCCTGTACTCACAGAGAAAGTAACTTTAGAGGAGGAAAAAACCCAGAAAACACTAAAACTGTTTATGGAGAGGGGCAGGAATTATGTTGCAGCATATCAATCATTCTCTAAGTGCTAAGCACAGCCTCCACTCTCTTCTGAGTCACTTAAAGTTGAAATTAATCAAGGCTATACAACCCTGGGCTAGAGTGAGCATAAATGTAAAATAAGCTGCTAAAACAAAGGGTGCAAGAGATGAACAGAGGAGGCAAGGGAAGTAGCAAGTAAACTTCAACAGTGCCTCTGCAAGTAACACAATGGAAGCATTTATATCCACTGTATTAAAGAAAGAATTGGTAGCAGAGCTGAAAATAAAAACCAAAATGTTCTTTGTAATCCGTTGGCTATATATTGGTACATGTAACCACTTTCTACCAAACAAACCTAGCAACAGTCAGCTGCCCCAAATTCTACATCAGCTAAAGGGACCCCAAAGCTTTTAGCCCAATTCTAGTCCCTGCTCTGTATATAAGTAGTTACTTTTACATAGTTATGTAATTCATAATTAGTTAATAACTGAATGTTTGTCTGCAGGGCATGGATTAGCCTCTTTCTATCACCGTCAAATTCTTTTTCCTTCAATGAGAAGCTAGAGAGCACACATTCATCAACTCTGCACACTTATTTTTTTACTATGACTAACAAAAATCATCAAAAGTATTTAACCACGGAAATTAGTATTTGTAACATTGCTGCTTGTTAATGTGTCAGTTTGCTAGAGGGAAAGAAACTGCAGATAATCCATGAGATTATCAGGCTGTGTTTACATTTTTAAATGTACCAATCGTTGCACTTTTGCACTCCAGGCTGTAACCCAGAAATCCCTAATCACCTCCTACACAGACCACACCTATCCTCCACTCCCTGCCGAGTTTCTCATGATGCAAACTGAATAGCTACTTCTTTGGGCATGTGCCTAGACCTTCATGTGACTGCAGAGCAAAATGCGGTCAGATGTGCCCTCCTCCCATCATACCAACCTAGATGCTGTAAATCCATAAAAACTTAACACTGGACCTACCTTCTCTTAATCACCTGTTTAACATACTTATGAATAATGAGTTACTGTATACCATCATATAGATATCTGAAAATTTTGTAAGGAGGTTAGGTTATTAATACCATACTTTAAGCTTTCATTTATATAAGCCATGACTATTAGATGACTAATAACTTTTTGAACATTACTGCTATGTCAGCTAAAACACGTTATCACTGTAAACTAACACCCATGTGCATAAAAATTTGCAAAACATTTTCAAGAGTGTCATAGAATTTTCCTGTGGCTACAATTATTATAATTCCTAACATACAGGAACTAATCTTCAACATACAATATTATCATGGTGGTAACAGTAATACTAAAATAGTAAAAGATAAGTCCATTATATAGCTCCTTCCACAAGCCAGTACCATAGAATAAAATAGTTCAGTTGGAAGGACCTACAACGATCCAACTATTTGACCACTTCATCATGATCATTTGTCTGATGTAAAAAGTTCTGTCACACCAATGTGACAATCAAGATTTTGAGAGTAGCCTAGGTCAGTCAGGCTTCCCGAGACAATTTTAAAAATCTTCATGGGAAAAGAAACTGGGGTTCTAAGTTTAAACAGTCAATTATTAAAATAAATTAGTCCTCAACAAGTTCTGTAAATGAGCTAACTTATTTACAAATACTGATTTAGAGAAGACACAAGAGGTATCTACATTATACTTGAAGGGAGACATGCTCTTAACTGCAGTCTGGATAGCAGACAAAAAAAAATCAATGTGCCTACATAGTGACAAATTTTGATGCTGTTTAAAAAGCTGAAGTTTCTCGTGACCGCAGGTGGCAGAATTTTCATACATTCTTAAATAGCTAGGTGCCTTAGAAAACTGCCCCAAGCATTTATCTGCATTCCTAGAATCTACAGTTAGCCTTACTGCATTTGAAGATGGGATTTGAGCTGAACTTTTATCAGGGAAAGGCAAACCAGTGAAAAATCTTTAGCATAAAATTAACAAGTCATAGAAGTAGGTATAAAACAATAGCTTCTGATCTCCAAACCAGTCCGTCTAATTACTATTTTTCTGTGACATCAGTGCTTTTCGCTTTATCACTTAAGAAAAAAAAATACATCTTGTCTGTGTAGGTCATAAACTTCCTGTGACAGAGAACTGCAAATCTTTATCATATCTTCACAAAGAAGTTTTAGTATCCTTCTAAAATTAATTTTCAATGTTATTGTGATGATTTTTGTGGTATAAGGCAGTATAAAAAACAGATCAACTGATTTTCCCTTTGCTTTATCACACTAATTTTTTTTTCCAATTCTGTTATAAAATCCTTACCTTCTATAATCACTTATTATATGTAAATCCCTGAAATGCTGTTAAGAGTACTACCAAAGGTCAGAATACGAACACAACTTGAATAGTTATAGACATGAATTCCATTTTCAGTTTAAGTTACGCCTGAAAACATTGTAATAAGAACTTTGTCCCCCTGCTTAAATGAGAGCAAAAGCAAAAAAAAAAAAAAACCCAAACAAAAAAAACACAAACCCCACACCAAAATGCAAGAAACCCACACCCTTTCTCTTACCCCCTTCCTTTTACCTTGTATGCCTGTAATAACTTCAGGTCATTCTATTTTAAAGAATGCAACAACTATAAAATGAAAATACTGATTTTCTTTAGAGAGTTTCTATTATTAGGAAATAGAACCTTATAGAATAGTATTAGGCAAAGCAGTTCCCTACCAGCAAGTAAGTGGCAATGGCAACGTCTTCATAAACAAATTTCTCAGGATCTGTCACTTCAGGCCACACCTTTAGAAAAAAAATATAGAGAAAAAAATATTTTCTGCACCATCTGAAATTACTTCAAAAAGCAGTCAGAGTGATCTGGATACTCATCCACTTCAATAGGTTTCTGCACTTCACAAATTTTGCATTTTAACTCATTAAAAATATACACAAAGAATGTAAATAAAGACTGTTCGATTTTGTAAGTTACACAAAAGAATAATGGTGTAAAGAATGTCTGCTGTCATCCAATCAATAAGTTTCCAAGAACATTATGGCTCCACATGTGCAGCTCACAAGTAGTAAACTGCTGCATCTGTTCTGTAACAGAGCACTCATCCTTTTGCTTAACTCTTTCAAAAGAAAAATACTTGTATCATTCCTGTTATGTGCAACTGATAAAATGAGATTTGTAAATTTATTTTCACAATGTAACAGGCATGGAATTATCCTGGCACAACAGAACATGAAGAATCAAAATGTGAAGTAGGAAGACAAAAAGTGGAAGTATTATCCCTATTTTGTAAATGAGGAATTGAAACAAAAATTAAAATGCTGAACACTACACTAAGTCTACTGCAGAGCTAAAGACTGAACCATCACCTTACCCACAAGTCCAATTTTCCTCTCTTTTGTAGCTTTTTACTAGTACAGAAATATCAACAGTAAAACCTTTCAACATTTTCACAATATGTTTTACAGAAGCATTTACCAATTTTTTTGCCTGTAGCTTGAGTGTCGTGTATAAGGATATAGGTATTACTTCATAAGAGCACTTAAGATGATCACAGTCATTTTTCAGGATTCCCAGGATAAAACAATATTACAACATTGCTCCTCTAACTCAGAAAGACATATTAATATTGCATCTAAATTTAAAAAGAGTAAGAGGAAATTTAACCTGCTTACAAACCAGTGCTGTTTCCAGACTCTTTCACATTTTGGAGAAGGTGGTACTTTATTTATGCCTTCTACTGTGGATGACTTAGTATTTACATCCACTGACCTATTGCTTACTTCTTATTTGAAGGGAAACATTCTGAGAAGTATTTAACTCCTCCTTAGTGTGAATTTGGCTCCGAATCTTGCTTTTCCAGTACAGTTCTTCCAAATACTAAATTGGTTGTTTCCCACATACACAGAAAAAAACCCAAAACCATAAAACATACACTTCAACGAAATTGCTTCTTTTATTAAAAAAAAATAATTCAGTGAAAGAAGCAGCTTCACTAAACAAACAACAAAAACAATTATTACTGCATTTATTGCCAAACTCACCTTTACCATCTCTTTGTACTTTTCTTTAAGGTCTTGATAAACTTTGCTGTATTTTGCTACAGAAATGAGCGAGAGTGTACTTTTAAACTCACTGGGCTTTTGCTCTACAGACCATTTAGCCAGTTTGGACAAAAGTTCATTTCCAAGCCATGCTAGTTTGGGATATGCAATTCCATCTGAAAACCAATCTTCTGGAAATGGAGCTACAATAGACACACACCTTTAAAAATAAAATTAAAACTTTGTATAAATACAGTGTATTTCATTATCTCAGCTACCTCAAAAAAAGAGAAAAGAAAGATTAAGTGGAAAAAAATCAGCAGATCAAACAGAAGTGTAATACACAAAAACAAAAGGAAAATAAAACAGTGAAGTTACTGAATAATGCAACAGCCTCCCCTGAATTTTTTAAGACAACTCATTATCTGCCAATTCAAACACTGTATATGAAAGTCCATGATACATTTAACACAATGACTGAGGACTCGCATATGATGAACAACCTAATTTAGCAATATATCCAAAGACTAACTAGTAAAAGTGAATTCATGAAAACAACAGGAAAATTTAGGAGGAAAATATATCAGTTGGCACATTTCATTATTTCATCATCTCTAACTTTATTTAGATTTCACTAGAGCTATGCCCTCAGATGCTCAGGACCAAGCTGCAATGGTCTTTTGATGACTGTAGGTTCCAAAACAGCAATTCCAATTTGACCCTCAACCTTACTAACACCCACAGAACCTGACCTCTCTCACAGGTATAGCTAGTTCCTTGCGATCAGAATATGCATACTTTTTCTAGACAATGCACATGTACAGTCAATGTGTACATTCAAAGTTGAAACAGGTTTTGTGTTGATTTGGGTATTGTAGATGTTTCATTTTTAACTGAACACTATGCACTAAGATCACACCACTACTGTCACTTACTAATCAAGCAGGAAATTACGCAAACCAAATCATCTAGATACCACTAATAAAACATGGTGTGATCCTTGCAGTAGCTCAGGGTTTGCTTCCTCTCTCACTCCCAGCACTTACCATTCCTCATCTTTTATTTGTGTAAGTTGAATTTGATAAATATTGCACTTTTTAATCTGGTATTTTCCTTCACTGTTTTCCTCCAAAGGCAGAAAGGTCACAGTTCCATTGTAAAAATCTGAAAAGATATGTAAATAGTGATACATTATTCCATGGTGCAAGCCATCCTGGTTAGAACCAAAATAAACTTTCGTCTCCTTGCTATGTTAAGTGCGAACTACTGAAGCAAGATCTAGGACAACACAGGAAGAATCACAATGCTAAGAATAGATCCGTTTCTCAGTGTGCCTGACATCTGAAACTACTGAACTGTTTGAATTCTCAAAATTTAGCATTCTGCTGCATGATGTTTCCAAAATACCTACGGCTGACCGATAAGACTATTCATTTTCTTTACACTTAACTAATAAAGTAAAAGCTAGACAATGAGATTTTTCTAGCACAAAACTGCTGCTTTCCCCTACCCCACAGTAAATCCGGAGTCCTGGGAAGCACATTCCAAATTAACAGAGACTTACATACCACCCCAGTATTAGATAAACAATCAGTGCAATATAAAAAAAAAAAATCAATAATATTATTAGTATCTATCAATTTTGCCATGTTCAAACACAGGATCTATTGTGTGATTATAATTAAGTATAGCTACACTTCTGGTTTAGCGTCATGCAGCTTTCCCAATTAGAGTTCCTGGACTAAGCACTGTGAAAAAACACATTATCCCTAAATTAGTATCTCATAACTCTGAAGGGAGACTACCTGAGAAGACCTGTTTTTAGATGAAGGTGCATGTATTATGTTAATATATTAAGTTATGTTCAGCAACCGCACTACTGATCTTATCGGTATCTATCACCTATGGAGCAAAACATTTACATCCAGTGACAGATTCCAGACACTAGAGATTTTGGAAGAGTTTAGATGGGCTGACAAACAGCTGGCAATGCACTTGAGTGCCTCTACCATATTTCGAGATGGTATTCTGCAACTTTTGTCACATTTCATTCTCTAATATCAATCATGCACGTACTATAATTAACTCGTACACAAGTAAAGACAGAGAGAGGGAGAGTGTGCCCTTTTGAAATAATTTACAAATAAAAAGAAATGCAACTGCAGCAAAAAATGAATGGTATGATAAAGCCTAGTGCTCACATGCTACTGATTTTTTTTAAATCTTAATCTCTTAATTCATTCCCTATATCCTTCCTATAAAGTGACTCTAAAAGCATTTACTATATTCCTTATGGCATATGATGTGTATGTATTATCACTGCATAAACCAGTTGCAAAAATCTTTTTACCTATTGTTTATCCAGGGCAATTTCTTCAGAATAACTTATTAAGTGCTCATTTTTGAAAATGGTTTTTCAATTATCATCAAAACAAATACCCTGACAACTGCAAATCTTCAAACTAAGAATGCTATATTGGCTAAGTAATCAAATTTCAATGGATTCCAAAATTTTCAGAGTGAGACAGGAAAGAATAATTAGCAATAGAGCAAACATCAAGTCTTGCTATCTCAGCCCATCCTTAGCCGATTCCCTCTCTAACAGTTTTTTATTTTAAATATATTAATTAAAAAAATTATTCTCCTCGGCTTTTTCTTACAGATAGGCTCTCTAGATGTAGCTCAGGAACATCTTCTCTTAACGTCAAAAGAAAAAATAAATCAAAACTGCAACATACACTTTTTTTTTTTAAAGGGATCAGAGTAAGAATCATAGGCCACAAGAGCATCTTAAGTCAGCTGTCCCCCATAAATAATTATAGGTCTTTCTGAATTGTAAATTTAATTGTTTCTGGAATGCTGATTCTTTTCTAAACATTACTATTAGAATTTAATCCACATCAACACTTTTTCCAAAATTTATCTTAAAAAGGTGTCAACCTCTACCCTATAGAAGTTTGTTTATATTAGTAGGATTTACTGCAACATATTACCATCATACAACGTAAAAAAAAAAACAAGTCAAGCTTCATTTTTAAGCAATATTAAACAATAAGAAAGTTGACACAAACAGTTCAACTTGGCCAGGCAGGTGCCACAGCTGCCTACTTTTTTTCATTAACTCTGTATTTTCAAAGGCTACCGTCACTCCTTACAAGCATGTAATTAGGTTTGCACTACAAGCAGCGTTTTTGTGTGGGCAGCTTACTCATGACAGGAGCTTGCACGATGACAGTCCTTCTTGCCTCTTCTTTTTAAGGAAGACAAAAAGATGAGCCATTTTCTATACCTCTTCCTCAGGCGCGGGACACCTGGCTCCCCTGAGTGCTTTTCCCATCTCAGCAGTACCTTACACAGAACACATTAGCTCTTCCCCTACTACGCTTTCCTCAGGTTGAAGTGGGGTTGTTTAAACCAGAGTCCTACAGGTGTTTGACCTCTGTAATTTGTATTTCAACTGCTGACACTTCCTAGCACAAGAACACCACCACCACAAGATAAAAATAAAAGATAAAATCTAAGCACACAATAAGGACAAAAATCCATCTGCACTCCGACAAGTAGGAAAAAAGTGGTGTTTATCTCAGTTGCGGGACAATCTCGGATGGGACAGCTCTGCAACAGACGCAGCACCCCGGCACTGGCGGGCGCCCCCGCGCAGGAGCGGGGGCCCGGGGCCCGGCACCCCGCCCTCTCTCCCCGCCTCGGGGCCGGGCTCCGGCTCACCTTGGACCGCTAGCTCCTTCGTCGGCGGGGCGGGCGGGCCGACGGGCCGCCCCCGGGGCAGCAGCGTCCTCAGCACGGCGCGGAGCTCGGAGCGGCGGCCTGGGCCGCCCCACGGCGTCAGGGGCGCCGGCAGGTGCCCGTGCCCCGTCGTCAGCTGGCCGCGCACCTCCGTCCAGAGCCGGCCCAGCTCCGCAGCCCCGCCAGACGCCGCTCGCCCCTCCTGCCCCCCGCCGCTCCCGCCTGCCCACACGGCGGCGAGGGAGGGAGATGCTTCCCCGGCCTCCCCGAGCGGCACCGTCCCTTCCGCCTCGATGGCGGCGCCGCACAGCCGCCTGTTGGCCACCTGCGGCTTCTCCAGCCAGACGCGTACCGCCGCCCAGAACCCGTGAGGCAGGGCGGCGCCGCCATCCCGCACAGCCGCCGTCCCCACCGGCCCCATTGCCGCCCCGCCACCGCCGCGCAGGGAAGGAGGCGGAGCGCGTCGCAGGCTGCTCCCGTCAGTTCCTGAGGCGGGGACGGCGGCGGCCACAGGTAGGTTTCGCGTCCCTTCGCCCCAGGCCGCGCTTTGAAGCCCTAAGGGAGGCGGCCGCGGGCTGTCCGCCTCACGGCGCAACGGTCGCGGGCAGGGCGGGCGGGAAGCGGCTCCTGTCAGCCCTCGCCGGGGAGCCGCACCTGCCGCCTGCGGGGCGCGGTGAGAAACTGCCGCGACGCCGAACTGCAGCTGAAAAACCCGGGGTACCGTCTGCTCTCAGAAGCAAACGTAGGCTGGAGGATTTTTACCGTATTTATAGCTTTTGTTTGAGGAAGGGCCGTATCGTTGTGACAGCGGCTGCGGTACCTCGGCGTAGAAGCACTTTCTGAAAGCGGACTCAAAACTGGGAACGCTGACTGACAACCTGACAGGCCCCCAGCAGCCCCACTCTTCAAGGAAACAAATCTCGGTACGTTTTTTGGTAGTAAAAACCAGTACGTTACGCAGTCTTTTTTTTTTTTTTTTTTCCCCTCCGAGCAGAAACGAGGCCCCGCCCTGAATTTAGGCCGTTCAAATAGCGGTTGTGCGGTGAAACTTCACGGGACTCTTAAAGAAGCGGTTTATTTCCCTGCCTTTAACCTCTCCGGTGTCGTCTTTCTGTGGGCAGCTGCCATCACCAGTGTTTTTATTTTATTTTCTAGCGGCTCTGCATTTGCGAGTGATGGTGTTTCTGACAGAATAAGGATACAATATCGTTATTCTTGAGGGCTACCAAGTATCTGAGCTGCATCATCATTACACAAGATAATTGACGGTAATACACTGCAAACTGAAATATTCCCTTGTGATTTGCGTACCGTTGTTGTTGTCCAGTTGTGAATTTTAATTACTAGCAGGACCACCTTCCACACAAAAAGGTTTCCAACTCAGCATTTCTCAGAGAAACTGCAGCAGTTCTCAGCAAGTTGAAAATAACATGCATTAATTTTTACTGCCACATCCACAGGCAGATTTCAAAATATCAGCACAAGGCTGCAATTAACGCTGAGTTATTCTTTAGGGCAGTCCTTTGTTACTTTCTTATTGTAACTGCCTGTTTTGTTTTCCTGATTAGTTTTGAAACTGTTTGCTTGGAACCAAATTACATTAAAATATTGTGTGAAGGCAGAGGGAGAAATTGTGATTTTTTTGAAATACAAGATCTTTTTTATGAATGCTCAGATTTTCTCACTTGAGCAATCTCATTGATTTGCAATGTAAATAAAGTTAGATGCAATAACTGCAATATTTTGATGTAAATTTTTCTCTGTTCTGAGCCAGAAGCCTTGAACTTCTGCCTGATTTACCTGTTTTCCAGTTAGAAGAGTAATGTCTGTTTATTTGGCTCCCGGTTAAAATGCTCTTTCTTGATGCCCTTCCCCCCCCCCCCCCCCCTTTTCTTTCCAAACCTGTTGCTCAATACTGAACTGCACCTTCCTAGAACCAATTTGGAAGTCACATGTAGAAACACTATCCTGCCATCCTCTTCTACTATTGTCTGTACTGTCCAGAACTAGAAAATGACCTCCATAAGAGGATTAGGTTGAAAGAAAAGAAATGTAGCAAGGAAGTATATCAAGATGATGAGGAAGAAAAAGTGATGGAAAAGGTAGAATGGCAAACCAGTAGTTTCTGTACTTTATAGTGCTGTACATAGTCTGTACTAAGCCCTTGGCCAGCCCTGCGCCTGGATGTCCTCCCAGTACCTTTGAGAATTGCTTCTTCCAGCCAGTCCCTTTGTTATAATGTGGCCAGCTTCTGTTCCCCTGCCCGATCATTTTTGCATCTTACAAGCATGACACAGATCTCTGCCATCTGCATGAAGTGACAGAAATTGCTGGGTGGGATATGAACAGGTAGCAGCAGAGGGCACTCCGACATCTGCTTCTGGAAGCAGCAGAGGTATAAGCCTTTACTCTTTGGGCCAGGTTCTAACACAAAGTGAGATTCCCCTTCTCTCCAAAACCAGTGCGGTTGTACCTACTGATATTGAAATCCTGCTGGTTCTGTGAAGCTTTGCAATGCACTTGCATGACCCATAGATATACACAACAAAATGACAGCAGACTTCATGGAGCCTTACTGCTTTTGGTCATATACGCAAGAGTCTGAGATCAACTCAGCAGAGAAAAGAGTGTATTCAGAAAAAAATGTTTAGTGGGAAGACAGACTAAAAATGTTATAAGCCAGCACATAACAGAAATGCAAATTTAAACTTTAGGGAGGAAAGAAGGAAGAGTGAAGTTTATGTGTGGTTGCGATGTTCATACTTTGTACTATTTTAAATTTATTCTTGAGTATGGCAATATGACACTTAAAAGAAGTGCATACCTACGTGCTTACGATTTTCCAGAACTGCATCATCCATGTAGAAGAAAAGCCCTGTAGTGTTATGTGTTTTGTAGAAGTCGCTACTGTGATAGTTTTATTTGACTTCATTTATGTAGATTTAATCTGTACCTTTTACAGACCCATTGCAGACAGGGTTTGTCTGCAATGAAATGCTTGTCTCATTCACTTGTTCTATTCAAGTCAATGTTAGTGGTGGACAACATGTTGATATTGTTCTAGTTTCACAATTCTAAATGTTCACCATATCAAAGCAATGGAATAGTATACAGGACCAGAGGTGTTTATGTTTCTCCTACGTAAAGCCACCTATTTGTTTCTGTGCCATACTCCTAATGGCCTGGGCAGATATACCCAGGTAGCATAGTGCTTGCATAGCCAAGTGGATCTATGGGAGCTAACCCAGTTCTGGACAAGATTAAATTAGGCAAAGGAGATGCAAATGTTCAGAATTTTACAGAAATTTGTTTCTTGCAATCGGTGTACATGAAATAAAGGTTTTATTATCCACTTACTCTTTCATATATTCAACCAGTGGAAGATAAGGGCAGAATTCCTACTGTTTGCCTGTTGTCTTCTGTCTCGTGTTTATGCACAAACAATGGCTCATCACTTCAGTTATGTAAAAGCAAACCTTAACACATAACCAACATGCCATTTAGTTAAAAGTTTTTTAAATGTTTAGTGATGTGGAAATAGTACAGGCATCTCCTGCATTTGAACAGGGCTTTGTAAGCACGTCTGGGTGCTTTAATATTTTATTATTTCGCATTTAAGTTAGAAACAAGGTAACAGTTATTCACATTATGTTATTTAAAACATGTTATTTTCTTGACTGATTCTTTTAGCTCATCCCCCCTTTCTTATACACAATATTAACTAATGGTGTCCCTGTTTCGTATTTTGCTTATTTTAAAAGGTTTAGCTCATATTTTAATAACAAAGACCATGTAATTAATTTACATTTGATCAAAGGCATTTTTTTTTCTTAGCTTGTACCAAGCCAATTGAATTAGAAAAATGGAAGGGCAAGCTTTTAGTTGGCTCTGCACCGCTATACTCATAGATTTGAAAAGTCTATGGATTTAATTAACAACCCTTTTGATTTCTTTTTATTATTAAAAATTAGACATCTTCAGTGCTTCAGTTTGTGCTGTATCTTTTCTTGTTTGATGCAGTTTAGGTACCAATGGCATCCACACTGAACCTGAAACAAGCCACTGGCAACCAAAATTCATGGGATACTTTGCTACCAGATTTCCCTAAAGGACCGCTATGCAAATATCGTAAGAAAGCTTCCTTCAACTGGAAGGAGATGGCAGTGTTACTAGATGGCGAAGATATCATCCAGCTTAAGGTAAACTTTGCAAGAATTGTAAGCATGTTTTAATTTTTGAGATATCTTATCAGTAGAAGCAAGTATGTGATCTTCAAAGGGAGACTATTTACTTTAATAATACTCTGTAGATATGGAGCATGAAGGAATTGGGTTTGCACATCCAATTTTCAGAACAGAACTGAACTTTGAAGCAACCTATTTTGCTGTCCCATAAGGCTCATTTCATTACTGAACATCAGGGGAGACCAGCAGGTGCTACATTACAGAACTTCAGTGTTCATTTCAAACTGAGAAAGAACTATATTCTATCATATTTCTTTACTGTAGTGTTTGCATTAAATCATATATGCCACGGTTTTACAATGCATTTAAGCTGAACTAAGTTCATGCCTCTGTCAAACCTAGTATTTCTGTCTTCCTTTGACCTGACATAATTTCCTACGATCTTCTATGCTTTCATTAATGCTTATGTGGCAATGCAGTTGGACAGATTAGCATGCCTACCTCGCTGAAAGCTAACCCTGCCAAAAAAGAAATTAATTGCAGCACAAGAGGTGGTGTGGGAACGCATGACTCGGAGATGTAGGAGGAGAAAGAACTGGCTTTTTTGAAGGTGGTATAGATTTACATTGATTTAAGCTCATCTTGCACATTCACCGTAATTATTAAAATCTTAGAAGGTGGATCAGAGAAATCAGAAATGCCTTGTTCTGCATCTGACTAATATGCTTAAGAGCATAGAAGAAACACAAGTTCTCTGTGTCTGAGGGAGTTTCAAAGCTGTAGGGGCAAATAGTATTGTTCATACAGAGAGAGGGAATGACCCTACCTTTCAAAGAAAAGCACAGGAAATCATCTGGTTTTCTTCCTTCTTACTGTGTCATTCTCTTCAGAGATGAGGAAGGGACTTCAAAAACCTTTTTAAAAGATTTTGCCTAAGGCACTGCATCCTTTTTTCTATATTACATGAACGACAATTAAGAAGATGTGGATATCTTGGAGACGCAGAGAACTGAGGTGAAAAAATGCCATAATATATCATCTAACGAAAAAAAAGATCCAAATTAAAACATTAAAAGATGCATATCCCCATATTGAATGGCTGCATATGATGGTTCCATTAAATTGAGTACATTTCTGCTTTCACCTGGGAACAGAGCAGTTGTGGTAGCTTAATGGCTTTACCATTATGGCATATTTCTAACTGAATGTAACCCCAGAGTTTTACCTTTATCCTCCGACTGAGGGCCATTGCCCTTTAGATCCTGCCAGCAGCTTCATATAGTGAAATAATGAAGCTGCTATAAAAAGCAAGTTTTACCATACTGTTCTCTTACATTCAGAGTGAATCAGTCCCACACTTACTACTTCATGACGAAGGAGCTTTCATAAAATTTAGCTGCATGAACTGTATGTATAATGACAGACCATTTAAATATATTTTTTAATTCTCTGGAGTTTTGGCTTTATAAATCTACATCTTCTATCAAACGATTGTAGTTTGAGGCCTAGTATTATGCTAGAAGAATATTTGTTTTGTTAATGCTTTTAGATTAACATTCTCATATCAGTTTTTTCCTCCTCAAGAACAGAATCTTCTCTGCTCTGGAAAGTGATCCTCTCTTTGCACATCATCCTGGAGAAGATTTGTGCCGTGAGAAATATCAGGAGCTGACATTCCTGCGCTGTAAAAGGCTCTTTGAGTATGATTTTCTTACTCAGCAAGAGATCATAGAGAACCCATTAAAGATACTTAATATGGTGATCTGTATAGGAATGTACGACTGGTCTCCATGTCTCCAGTATTTCTTACATTGCGGTGTAAGTACAGTTCAAAGGGTATAGTGGTGTATATTTGAATTTAAGTGTCTTGTAATACCATAATTCTGTTGCTTTCTGCCTGTTTTATTAAAGCTATATCTTTTCCCAGTCCTTTGTTTTAAAAAATGGAATTCAGTTTAACTCTTTAGAAGAATCAGAGAGCTGTGGGATGAAGTTAGTAGATCTTTGTCATTAAGCCCTGTCTCCACTGGAATCCCACCTGGAAAGTAAAGGTGGAACAGCATAGACAGAACTACAGAAAGATATTTTGATGTCTACAGTTCTACCTTCTTTTGTCCACTCCTGTGCCTCCTCTCTGGGGCAGTAGCAACCAAAGAACTTGGTGGTTGGGCCCTATTTCGTGGCGATGTCTTTGCTACAGGTAGAGGTATCAGAAACTTCCTTGCCTAACCCCCGGTGTCTTGATTCAGGGCAGAATCTAGAAGGAATGGAAACCAGTGTAAAGTTTCTCACTGACATCAGTGGCTGTCAGACATCATCTGTTCATCAGTTGCTCCCTAGATGAGTCTCTCAGAAAGAATACTTGACATAGCTGGTCAAATAATATTAGTTGAATTAATTAATTATTACTATTCACATGGCAGGGGAGAGTCTGGAAATTATAGTTTTGTTATGTGAATATCCATCCAGAAAAACTGAAGGTAGCTTTAAAAACTATTCTTGTCTGATCTGGAAGCAGCTACCTTCAGTTCCCAATCCATTTGCAGTAAAACGAACTAGAATAGTCTTAAAGTTTTACTTTATTCAAGGGGACATCAGGAAGGACAAGTGGAAAGTGAGCTCATTAAGCATTTTTAAGAGTTTGCAATGAAGACTTGAACAGGTTAGAGTTCAGTCCTCTGTAAAGGGGCCTTGACAAGATCAAATCCTGACTTACCTCCTCCAGCTATGGTCTAAGTAGTTTACTGTGCAGCCTATTTTCCCTGGTCTCTTTAGTGGACATCACTATTACAAATTATTACACATGTGCAATTCGTGCTTTCTATCACAGGGTCACTGATGTCATTCATAATTCTCTGTTTTTACAGGTATTTGCAGGTACAATTTTGACTGCTTCTACGAGGTTTGCAGACTTTGTGAAAAAAGTTTATAGCATGGAGGTAAATTTTTTTTTTGATAACTTGTGAGAAATGGGCACTGTCAGAACCATGGCACCACCTGCACCCTTGTGTTATTTCTGACCTATTTGCTTACCTAGGTACTTCTAAATAGGAAAAGACAAGACCAAGGAGCAGATTTAAGCACTGAGCCCTGACTATCCTCACTGCTAGCTATTATGCCACTTCCTGGATCTGTTTTAGACTGTCCAAGTTAACATGCAGACAAAGTTTGGGGACCACTGTTGTGGTTTAACCTGTCAGGCAGCTAAACACCACACAGCCGCTCACTCACTCCCCCCCCGCAGTGGGATGGGGGAAAGAATCGGAAGAGTAAAAATGAGAACGTTTATGGGTTGAGATAAGAACAGTTTAATAATTGAAATAAAATATAATAATAATATGTAATTAAAAGAAAGATGACAAAAAGAGAAGGAAATAAAACCCAAGAAAGACAAGTGATGCAAATGAAAAAAAACCCCAGAACGATTGTTCACCACCCACGGACTGATGCCCAGCCAGTCCCTGAGCAGTGGCCCCCCCACCTATCTTTCCCCTAGTTTATATACTGAGCATGATGTCATACGGTATGGAATATCCCATTGGCCAGTTTCGGTCAGCTGTCCTGGCTGTGCCCCCTCCCAGCTTCTTGTGCATCTCCAGCCTTCTCAGTCGGTAGAGCATAAGAAGCTGAGAAGGCCTTGACTCTGTGTAAGCACTTGTCAGCCATAACGAAAACATCTTTATATTATCAATGCCATTTTCAGCACAAATCCAAAACATAGCCCCATAGTAGTTACTACGAACAAAATCAGCTCTATCCCAGCCAAAACCAGCACACTCCCAAAAGGCAGTACGGATGACGCTACACCAGTTTAATCTCCATCCACACTCATTTACGAGTATCCTAGCAAGTTTTGGATGCTAAAACACGCCCACCTCCCATATCTACATCATACACGTCTGCAACACATATCCTTGCCTTGGTGCTATAAAAGTTCCATTCTGATGCTATAAAATGGAAAATAATAATGTCTTAATGCCACAGAAATACCACATGGAGTCCAGTGGAGACTCAGGACCAAATACCCTGCAGAATAAGTGCAGCCTATCAGATATAGAAGGAGCCGATCCTAAACAATTTCTCCTCTCTATGCCATTTGACCATGTGGGCAGCATTCACTGTCTGGCCTGACCCTCTTTAATTTTGCAAGATATATATGCTGAGTGCACCCAAACTGAGCTTCATGCTTCTTTTCTTATTCTTTATCAATTCTTATCTTTTTTTTTTGCCAACCATTCACCTTCCTTGCTTATTTAATTTTCTGAAATTGTGTGTTTATCTGTCTGCTCTTAGACAACAATATACTGCTACATAGTTCTGATTGGATACCCCATGCTGAAGATCAGGATGAATTCTTTTAATGACTCTCAGTCTAAGCAAAAGCCTTAGGATATGTATTTGTCAGAATAATTTTGCTTGAGGCTTCAGTTTTTTGGTTTGGTGTTTGGTTTTTTTTATTCTCACTTGCTTTTCACAGGTTTGTTACTGAAGAGTATGTACTAAGACCAAACCAGTCTAGGGTAAGGGGTTGCAGCATGCACATTTCAGTGTGGCTTCAAGGAGGCAGTGTTCCCAAATGTTGCTGAAAACCAAGTGTATCTTTATATTGATATTATATAAATTTATCCCCTTCAATAATGTAGGCTTTTTGCAATTTTAAAAATAAATAGCCTCATTCTGGTTTTTCCCTAACTTTGGGAGTTCCCAGAACTGCTTGTAATGCAAGCAGACTTGCCAGTTTTCACCACGCAACAGTTCTTTCAACCCAGACAGCTGAAAACTTAGTCGGTGTAATAATCTGTACCTGCCTGAATGAGTCAGCCATCAGCAAAGGAAAAAAATACCTGTTACTTGACTGCAGGCATGATGTCCTAGCCTTAGGGTTACATCTGATTGGTTTCTTGCAATTGCAAGTTACTTTCCAACAGCTGAATTTACAATCATTTGAAATTCTTACAGTTTTAATTGCTGTAATAAAGTGGTCTTGAACTGTGCTTTATATCTTCTTATTTAGATTTTTGGTTGTTTTGCTCTGACTGAACTCAGCCATGGAACTAATACCAAAGGCATACGGACTACTGCCACATTTGATCGTAGCACTCAGGTTAGTCCTTAATGTACAGAAATAATGTCTGACACTGTTAAGCTCGGTTATTTACTAACAGGACAGAATGATTCAGGGATTTCTTTGATAAACAAAAAAGAATCAAGTTCAACTCGAAATGCAAAAAAAAGTCAAGTATTTATATTATTACAAATATTTACAATAAACCCAGCAATTTCTGTTTTCTTGCTTTGTCTTCTGGTTGTGATATAAAATAAGGATAGCATCCTTCTCCTCCGTTGTGTCTCTTAAGGAATAGTTGGACGTGCAGATTAAATTGTCTTTTGTCTTTAAATATGAAGGCTTTATAAACAAAGATTAGGATTATTTCCTGAGAATGAGAAAAAGAAATACAAAAAAGAGATAACAAGACTATCAGAGACCCAAAGAAGAAAACAATAAACTGCTTTTTCCATTAGGATAGTGCTTACTCTTAATAATTTGTTTTCTGAAATCAACACCACTGCAGAAATAAATTCATTGTCCTAACATATTTTCAGTAAATGAATAGAACTCATTGTAGTTTTACATTAAGGGAGAAGAAAATAGAAGGTAAGAGAGCAGACTGATAGAACTTTCTCTTTGTCATCTACATGCTTAGTTTATGCCAAGCTGAATTTAAAATGTGTTATTTCATATCCCAATAAGGTAGGCTCATCATCTTCCCCAAAAGGCTCTGGCATTTTATTGCACTGTAATATGCAGAACTGGGTGCTATTACTGTCAACAAACAATGTCATGTTATGAGGTGGCTTCAAAAGTATGAGAAATGAGAATCATAGATTTGAAACGTAAGATTTTATATTCTTCAGTAGGACAGCATTCCAGTCTGCATTTTTTCATATACAAGCAATTCAGTGAGCATTTATGCAACATGGACTATCAGATCCCTTTCCAGGAAAAAAAAAAAAAACACAAACAAAAAAAACCAAACTTGTGAGATTGGCAGCATGAAAAGTTCCATTTAAATAAATTGAGTTTTAGGCTGGTGATGAGCGCACTGCAGTAAAAGTGACTGGAATGACTAAATCTTTGTTAAGATCATGAAGCTCTGAGTTCAGATTTCTTTTACAGCCAGAAAGCACACTGTTTGGAATCAAAAAATCCGAATGCTGAAGCTATGTCTAAATTTCAGGATACTTGTGTTCTTCAGAATTCCCACTACTCATGGTCCCCCAGTTGTCCAAACTGGGAAGTGTGCTGCCTTTCACACCATCAACCAGGCTTCCTTTCCGTACAAAACTGCATAAGGAGGAGGTGGTCCCTGCATAGGTTTTGGCCCTCACAGCTGAGACACCCCTCACAGTCCCTCATGTGGACTCATAGCTCAGCTTAACATAAGATCTAGGAAATGCTTCTGAGTCCATCACTTTGCTTTACTTTTTTTAACTGCAATTTTTTTTTTAAATGAGCAATTAAAAGGCTGAATTTCAGGCTTTAGAATGAAGTAATGAACTTTTTCAGCTCTAAATTTTTCCTAGCTACATGTATTCTCCAAAGTTGAACACAATAAGAGAGATCTCAGCTGTTGGAGTGGAGTACAGAATGAAACCCTGACAGTTAATGGGTGTTTTCAAAACATTACCATGGTCATGAAAAAAAAAGAAAATAGCCATGTGTTGATTTTTATGATTTATATAATTTGCTCCTTTCTTTCCTGGCTACAGGAATTTATCATCAATACTCCTGACTTTGAAGCTGCAAAGTTCTGGGTTGGTAATATGGGGAAACATGCCACTCATGCAGTTGTGTACGCCCAGCTCTATACTCCTGATGGACAGTGCCAAGGATTACATTCCTTTATTGTACAAGTAGGGTAGAAATCTTTTTTTCTTTTTGGGGGGGAGTGGGTTGAAATTAAAGACTTTCTGTTATGCTGTTACTTATAACTGACCAGCAGATTCTTTAATTAATGCCTTCAATATGTATTGCAATTGTAACAGGTGTACTGTTTTTAAATGTTCACTGATTTTATGATGGTTGTACAGCCAGTTTTATACTGTCAGTTTTCAGCAAAAAATTCTGAAAAATATAAAAGAACTGAAAAGCCTCCAGATTATCACGCTACCTATATAGTTAGAACTAACCTATGCTATATCAAGACCTGGATCAAGTCTTGGATGAGGCTTAAGATGATTTATGTCTGCCAATGCTGCAGGCTGATCTGCATGAAATCTGCAATCTCTGTACCACAGAGATCAGTTTATAAGATTAAAGGCATCAGAAAATATGGCAATGTAGTAGAGAAGTTGTACGTAGTAAAATGAACTAGTTGCAAACTGAACAGAATTTATTACAAAATCGGGGAATATCTCAAAGCTGATTGTTATATAAAAGTTCCATTGATTCCTACTATGTCTGTGTACACCTGAAGAAGATTTCAATGCTAGTCTGATGAGAGCAGTCATCAGTGTTAAGGCGTGTTTAACATAGTGATGTAATTAGTGTCATATTGCCAAAGTAATTTTCATTAAGGGATCTATGTCCTGAATGAGAGGGTATGTAAGTACAAGTTATATCCCAGATTATGTGCTGGAAAAAACCGGAGAGCTTTCTTTTATGTTAATAATAGAATACAAGTTGGGAATATTTTTACTGTTTGAAAAGTTCAGCCAATATCTTGCATTGTTCCACAACTGAAATAATGTTTTGTTCCGCTTCTATGCAGATTCGAGATACAAAAACTCTCCTACCAATACCAGGTGTGATGGTGGGTGACATAGGAAAGAAACTTGGGCAAAACGGGTTGGATAATGGGTAAGTCAATCCATTTGAAGGAGGAAACATTCTGGATTGTGTCACACTGTAGTGGTGCAAATATCCTCCTGTGTCAGTTCTGTCTTTACTTCTGAGGTATTCGCTAGTGGTTTTACGTTGGTGGTATTTCTGAAAAAAACCCAAATTGAAAAATCTTGAATTTCAGTATTTTCTATCTGAATAACCATAGTCTTTCTGCTTCTCTCACTTTTTAGAATATGAAGTGCCACTGATAGTCTGTGAATATCCCCAAGCATTCTTGCAGTCATAGACTCTGCAACAGTAACAATGAAAAAAAACCAAAAAATCCATTAAGTTCTGAGTAAAGAACTTTATCAGCCTCTCCACCCATCTGGGTGTAAGCCCTTAATTATTTTGTCTGTTGATTTCCAGCCCACAGGAAGGCTAATGGAGGTCCACAAACAAGGTTTATTGTTAATAAAAATGTAAGATTAATGACACCCAGTAGAGAAACTAGGTATCTTGTTTAAACCATGGGATTTCTGGACTAATCCTGTTCACTGCAGAAGAGAAGGAGAAGGTTAGTTATTTTTTTCTGTCTTCTCTGTGTACGGTTGAAATAAAGTACCTGTTCTGAGTCACAGACTTCAGTGGCCTTACTGTGTCCCTGCTAACCAAAGGTGCCTGATGGGGAGGAGAGACAGTGAGGAATCAGAGGTAGATTTCTGCATTAAAACAGCCATTATGTAAAAATTATGATTTAAACCCCTGTATTGGTTACATAGCTCTGTGTAAAGACAGAGACTTAGTAAGAGGGTCACTTCTTTATGCCTCAAATTTACCTCTTTCTGATGATTCAGTTTGTTACAGATTGTATTGTCCTTCATAACACCATTCCAGTAAACAAAGTATAAACATCCTAAGGTCTCCTGCTTTCAAATGTAATGGCTTTGACTGGCTTTCCAGAAGGTCGTAGGTCTTCTGTAGTCTCTGCCAGCCTCCTCCTCATGTCCCAAATAGCCTGTAGTGGCAAAAACAGCACTGACTTTTATTTATGTAGATCATTCTCATTGATGCTCTATTGCTTGAAGACACAGTCGAAATAAAGAAAAAAACCATAGAAAATTAAGTTTCATAGAGGAAAAATGTGAGAAAAGGCCTGGAAAAGAAGGGGGTTTGGGTTTTGGTGGGTATTTTTGCCTGTATCTGCATTACAAACTAGTAGCCACCAGATGGCACAGCAACATGGGCCGGAGTAATCTAAATGTAATTCAGCTTCATATTTCTGTAGAAATGCTCAGATTCTGCTGTTTGTTCTTAATTTGCAGCATAGTTTTATGCACAACACGAGGAAGGAGAAGAGTGTGCTTGTCACATAACATCAAAATGCGCATAAATTTAAGATCCATTTATCCTTTGATCTACTGCGAAAAAATAGAGCATTTCTTACAATAACGGTAATAACTGAATAACCTGAAATGATAATCTACATAATACACTGTAAATAAGAGATACCAAAAACTTCCTATCTTAATGACAGATGGAATCCCTTATCTTAGTTATGACATCACATGTCATTTAAAGCAATCATAGGGCATTCTAATCTTCCTGTTTACTTTGCATATGCTGCTTTAAAAAATACTATTATTTTCTGCTAACAGCAGTCCCTGAGGAGCCCCAATCATGGATCTAGATCTCTTAAGTATAGATTAAGACAGTCCCTGCATTAGAAAGCTTAAGTCTAAGACAGCACCTGCAGATTAAGATAGAGGGACGAGGGAGCCCAAGGTTACTAGTAGATACCCTTCATTCAGCTGAAAACTGTAGGTGCCTGTGTTCCTGATCTACCCCAGCTATTTTCTTTGGAGAGGTCTGGGGTTAGATGCCAACATTGTTCACAAGAACTAGAGAACTAGTTTTCACTTTTCAACCCTCCTGCTCACACTGAGCTGTCAAAAATATCAGGACTTGTACACATGGCTTCTCAGAGGTACATGAAGGCCTGGATGGGGACTGGAGAGGTAGTAGCTTCATAGCTCTGCATTTGTTTGCAGAGAGGACAAGCTGTGCCACTCTAGAAGATGGACCGTTGTTTGCATGATCTGCAAAATGCCAGGATTCACAGGGAAACATTTCATCCTGGGCCACCAGACACTGCCTTGTCAAGGTGTTGTCCTAAGCAGTTTAGTAATCTTACATCCTAGCTTATCCCAGAGAAGGCGCAGCCTGCAGTTCTTGTGCAGTATAGAAGCCTGTTGTACGTGGTGGTGAGAAAACATTCCATTATGCTGTGATTACAAGTGTTTTTGAATGTATGTGAGAAGTCTGGTTCAACTACCATAGACAGTAAATCAGATATATTTCCATGTAGTTACACTCAGGATAAATGGTCAGAGTGAAGATCAGAGTCTGACATCTGAGATGTCAGATTTTGTTCCTGCACTTCAAGATGTTTATACTACCAATTTTCAGTATGGGTACAGAGAGTTAAGCTCCTGAACACTTACGTAGGACATGGGGAAGGAATTCCAGAGCTTCCTTGGAAAATGCCATTGATTTATGCTACGAAAGAGAACAGAGTAGGTGATTGTAGTTGTCCCTTCTGGCTTTGGAAAACAATTAATCTCTTGGGTCGTTTGGCTGAAGACTGGTTTCCTGCTAACAGTGTAATGTTTTCAGTAAGAGAAAGAATTTCAGAAGTAATGTGGGAATTTTTGCAGTGTAAATCCAATTGACTAACCTGCTCCTTCTAAGTCTGTTTTTCCAAATAATTCTCATAGCTTCATAATTGTAATGTCCGAAAATCACATGGGTTTTGCAAGGCTTTGTAACTTCAGCTATCCTGACAAAAAAGACAAAATCACTTTAAACTATTTTAAAATATTTTTCTTTCTCTCTGTTATTTACAACAATTTGTGTAATCAATACATAAATGGTTAAAGATAGAACTCCAGTTTTTCTTATGGGGAGTTTAGACTGGTTTTGTATTTTGTTACCAGAAAAACAAATCAGACTGCCACCAGGGGATGCAAGTGCTTCAATCTTTATTTTTATAATACAAAAATGTCCACCTGTTCCTACTGCTCTGGCAGTCTTTGAAATGTGCTGTTCACTGAGGTCTCAAAATGGAAGTAGCTGAGGAAAAAAACAACCACTAAAAAAAACTCTGGGTATTTGGGATCCAGGGGCTTTTCAATAAAATACATGGCAGGCATAAGAGGAGGGACATAAAGCAAGAGCTTGGGTAAGTGCTGATGTGCATTTCTGTTTCTTCCCTTTGTTGTGGTGTTTTTTTTTTTTGTCTACCCTGGCTAATGTAACATTACCAAAATTATCCGTTACTGCAGTGCAAGTCAGTAAACAATTGCCACTGAATCGGTGGTAACCAATTTCATGTCCAGTTGTAACTAGCAGCAAATTGCTGCTTTCCCCGCTCCAGAAATAGAAATGATGCTCAACTGAATCTACATGGGGAAGAGCTGAAAAATCAGTTACAAGTGTGCTTCTGAAGTGGTGCTTAACATGCCTGTCTTTGTAAAACATGCTCTGAGCTCGTTCCTACTGATAACGTATATGCAGTTTGTTGAGCAGACAAAAACTATAAGGGAAGAACTAGCGAAATGAAGCTATCAAAGATACAGCAAACCACTGTCAGACAGAAAGCTGTTTATTTTAACTGAATTGTTTGTAGGGGAGAAAAGAATCTTTCTGGGGAAAGAAGAATTGTTAGCTGTATCCAATCATAATGGTGGACTTTGGAAGACTGAAGTTTTTTATTAGCTCTTTAACAACCTTTCATGTACAATTAAAATGTAATCAATCCCTCCACACATACAACATGCAAAGACATTTAGCATGTTCTCTAGCAATCACTGAGGCCAGATTCAATTTTCTGGATACTGAAAACAAAACAAAACACCCGAGAGGAAATGGGAAAAGGGGATTTATTGGGCAGAAAAGCAATAAATGGTGTAAAAGAATCCCTCCTGGAAAGAGATTGCAGGTTCTGAAAGCCCTCAGTGAAATTCCTTGTATATTGGCAAAGATGCCTTTTAAATGGTTAATTCATATTTTTTTTGCTTTGTTACTATTTCAGTATCAGTGCCAATAATACATTAAGATTCTCCTACTGCTAGTTTAAGGGTAGAACAAATGAAAGTCTAGTCCTTCGAAGGGTTTTTGTCTCCTAGTATTTATCCTCTTAACTCTTATTTAGATTTTGCAATGGTTGCAGTTATTTCACTAGGAAGATAGGAGCTGAAATACATGGTTGAAGCCTAAATAGTCTTTGGAGCTTCATCTTACAGTCTGAAGCAGTAGTTTGGTGAAGATAATTTCCATACTCAGCTGCTTTGGTTGTTTGCTTCTACTCCCACACTGCCTTTTCTTTGTGCTGGGACAAACATTTGTGTAGCTGTGTAGGGGACTCGGCTAGGGAACTGGAACTGCCTGAAAACTAATCCGACAAAAAAAAAACCAAAATTTGGCTGTCTTCAACCTGATCATTTGTCAGGTCTGATTCACTGCAAGGCCACAGAAGAGGCTGTTGCAGTACAGTGAAAGGGACACTACACGGATGTGAATAAGAAAGCAAATGTAGAAATCAGTCGTGCTTCTCAAATCAACAAGCTTATGCTCGTTTAACGTTTTTGTTCTCCTGCAGCCTCTGACCAGAGTCACAAACAATTCCAATAGTAATGAAGCAGCTATAAAATAAAAATAAATGTTAAAAATGCCTGTGCCTGTACCTACATTATCTGAATACAGTACCATCAATCCTTCAATCCTTGTGAACAGTGCCACTTTGAGTTAAACGAAATATTTTGCAAGACACATCTTGCAGTTTAAGTCAAAACAGTGATTTTTGCAGTGTAATCATTGATATTTCCCTGTTTTGCACTCTCTACTTTGTTTCTACAGTCAAGGTTAGACACTCTATGTGTACATACAGTGCTGTGCACATTGAAAAGATGTAGTCACATTGCTAAAGAGTGCTGCCTTATCCCCTCATTTTTGTCACAAGTACCTCAAAACTGTGTAGCCATAGCCACACTGACAGGCATTTGATGGTGCTAATGGGGAAAGGTGGATTCAGATCTGGTCACGCATTTGTTTTACTACCCACAAAAATACAGCCTCACATCTGCAGTGAACTTCAAACAACCTGTTTTCTTCCTTAGCAGAGCTCTCAACAGTTGCAGGAGTCTGCACATCCAGGACTCCTTGCAAGACTGGCACTTAGACTGTAAGAACTTTAGGGTGAGTGGGTCTCTGTGTGTCCATGAAGTCCATTAAGACAGGATTAGGAGGCCTATAAAATGCTATGTTGTTTTATCATTGCTATTGAGCATTACTGTTACAGAGCTGCATTCTTATATTAGAGCGTTGATTGTAGAAACTCGAGCTAAAACATTGCCTTGCAGTTTTCCCCAGCTTCTCTGTAACTCTTCTCAACTCTAACTCTTCTGTGAGTTTCAGTCTGGAATATGTGGCTGTTTTCTTTCCTTCTGCAAGTTTTTCACCAAACCTCTGAAGTGTTATTCTTCCCAAGGTTTACTGTATCCCATAAACAGCCGTGAGATCACTTCACTCACAGCCTTCCAATACCGTTCACCTGCTTTCTGTTTCTGGCTGGAAGGATTGAAGGAACTGTCACTGCACCATCTCTAACGTAGTCAATAACAAAAGCTGGCAGGAAAGGCATTTTAGTGAGTCTGACATTCACCAAAGAATGTTTGAGCTATTTGTACTATAGGTAACAGCTTATTAATTTAGTACTGGCAAAAGGAGCTTGTAGCTTTTCCAGCTGCTCCTTTTTTATCAGCATTACTGCACACCAGATGAATTACCATTGCATGATTTAAAGTCAGTAAGATTAACTTTGCTTGAAATGTTCCCTAAACTACTGGCCAAAGAACCCAAACAAGAATGCTGCTATTGGAATAGCGCTTCACTCTGCTCGGCTAATCTAGGTAGAAGTCTGTGTGATACAGTTTTTTTTTACCTGTGGGCCACATGATGCAAAACTGCACATTGCTATAGAGCCCTATGATATATATTTAAAGTAACAGCTATCTGTCTGTCTTGCTGAGAGGTCTTAATTTCAGTCACACTATTTGCTATGCAGAAGAGGCCCTAAGTAGGGTAGCTTTCAAACCTATGGTCTTGTCATCACCATGTGAAATTTAGCCATTTTCCAAACTTGCTGGTACATGATATCCCCATGACTGTGTATACAGTTCCATTATTGTAAGATATTTCTTGAATTCTTTAAGGAGATTTTTCCCCTAAATGCGTTGACAGATGTGGTCCATGTCTATTCACTATGCTTTCTAGGCTAATAACCATTAGAAATACGATCGTTGACTTCATTAAATCTTACTATTTATTTTTAATATGTTCCGATATCAAGTTCAATTTGGCCAGTATGTCTAACAATTTCAAATAGCAAAGTTCTTGGAGAAGGAGCGTAACAGCAGTTGGCAATGATCTCACAAGGTCACCTAACTCCCAGGTCCTGTAAGGTTCTGCTTTTATTTTCAACACTGGTGCTTATGGGCAATATATCTGATTTCTTTATGCATGGGAATTTTCTGTGTGATTTTTAATTGCTAGTTCTGTCTCTCTCTTTTGCTTTTTAAAGTTTTTGCCATCTTGTATGCGTTTATATTGATAGCAGCTTACAGAAAAAGAAGGAAATAATGTATCTGTAATGGACAATATCAAGGGAAAAATATAAACTTTCAAAAACTGTTATGTGAACTAATTTTGACTTTAAGAAAATAGATTGTTATATAATGATTGGAAATTTAGTATTCTGGTTCACTAGCTGTGAAAAAGTATTATAAGAAGGATATACGTGTGGGTTTTAATCAAAACAATTCTAGGTAATCTTCTATGTGATACAGAATTAGCTACATTATATTTATGTCAGACAGATTATAATAAAACTTTCTACAAGATTTTTCACTCTTTCCAACAAAAGACTTCCGCTAGATTTAACTATTTGGGATTGTATCACAACAGGTAAAAGTGGGTAAAACTGTTTAGGTCATTCAAAGGCTGAGAGAGTTGGGGTTGTTCAGCCTGGAGGAGGGAAGGCTTCAGGGAAACCTTATTGCAGCTTTTCGGTACTTAAAGGACGCTTATAAGAAAGATGGCGGCAAACTTTTTAGCAAGGACCTGTTGCAACAGGACAAGGGGGAATGGTTTTAAATGAAAAGAGAGTAGATTTAGACTAGATATAAGGAAGAAATTTTTTACAGTGAGAGTGGTGAAGCACTGGAACAGGTTGCCCAGAGAGGTGGTGGATGCCCCATCCCTGGAAACGTTCAAGGTCAGGTTGAACGGGGCTCTGAGCAACCTGATCGAGTTGAAGATGTCCCTGCCCATGGCAGGGGAGTTGGACTAGATGACCTTTAAAGGTCCCTTCCAACCCAAACTATTCTATGATTCTATGATTTTGGGAGCTGTTTTGTTTGGCACACATATGCCACATGTTCAATGTTAGTAGGCTTGAATTTCCTAAACGTAGGTTATTAGTATATAGATTAATATATTAGTAGATTTGAATTTGCTTTTTAAGAACTCTGGAGTTTCAAGCACGTAACAATATAAGTAGTTTTCTACAACTGCACAGCTTTTCTGAATGAATTGAACTAATCACTACAGTGTAAAACAGAAAAGGACAGTTTGCCATCTTGTTCATTGTTATTACTACCACAAATCTTACTGTTCATCACACACAGGACTAAACATGTCCAAATATGTGTTTGCAAAGGGAAGTCCCAAGAGCTGGAGCCCTTTGAAATTTCTTCCTAATCTGTGCCCCAAAGATTGTATCATCTCTCTGTTAGGTCAGCTCTTCCTTTAGTCTGGCTTATGATTCCAGTTTTTATCACCTATTCAGTAGCTTTTAAAAATAATATTTCATTGCTTTCTTCCATGAATCTTTCCCTGTTTGGGAGGGATCCTTTATAAACATCCTTGAAGCTCTCTTACTTCCATCACTCTGATTCCTCCTTAAAATTCTCATTTGCTCTAATGGCTTATAAAACAATGCCAATGCTTAGCTGTCAACGTGCTGTGACTGGCAAGTACCATATCAAGAAAGGATTCTTCAGTAGTTAGTGTCTGCCTCACTGTTTGTTTGAACACATTTGTAGCTTCTTGCCTTATGCTTGGATTGTAAGCTCCTAGGAGGAAGTACCTTCTCGTAGTTCTATGGATGTACAGTAACTAGGAAAAGAGAGTGCTAAACTAGGGACCTAAGCCTTGCCACACACACTCTCCTGTAACTAATGAGAAATAATAATAATAATAAAGATAAGTTTGTCTAACATGCATGCTGTTACTGAAAAATATTGGACTTGCTATACAGTTTTAGTTGTGATGGATTTTATTTGGCATATAGGGAACAGAGAATGTGAATTTAACCAAAAGATCTTTTCTGAATGAGATTTTTTATTTTCAGTGATACGAAAAAAAATATTAACAAAGATGGAAGTCAGATTTTGGGAAATTCTGAACGTGCTTCTGTTACAAAGTAATGTTGTCTCACTGAAACTGGCACTTAATAAAGCACTTTTTAGCATCGTTAAGGCCAGTAGGCAGCTGGTTCTTGGTTAGGATAGCATGCCTTTCTCTGTGGCTAAGTCTGAAAATACTGTGTATCTCTAAGGCTGAATAAATTCAGTATGCAGATATGTTTCCTTGGAAACAACTTGTAATTTTAAAGCACATGCAGCAGTGCAGCCCTTATGTAATTTATTAATGTGAAAGACCTGGCTCTCGTGAGCCTTATTAAATAGATCAGCCTGTATTGGCAGGAAAAAGGAATTTACTTTGATTACAAATACAGCTTTTCAAGTGCTATTAGATACTGAGATATTCATGAGTGGAACTGATATTACTGCTATTGTGCCAAGTTGTATTGCCCATTTGGGTGAAACAGTTCATACACTTTCTTCCTGAAGAATATGAATACTCAGGACATTCTGCCTGTTCTAACAACTTCCTTTTTTATTGCTGCTAGGGTGCCACAATTTAGAAAAGGCTATCTTGCTCTTCCCTTTTAAGATGCCACGTTCCAGGGAACAGAAATCCTAGTTTGAGTTTAAACAAAGGAAAATTCTCCGTTCAGTTCCTTCTCAGGGCACTATTTCAGCTATGTCCTCATTTGTATTGCAATAACATGAACGATCCTCACAGATCTGTATTTTAGACTCATAAAAATATATAGTGTCTCTATTCCAAAGAAGTCTCCAGACTGGACTGAACAACACTTCAGTAAAGCACGTGGTTCAGCAGAATTGTTTGTGGCAGGGAATTATTAGGAGTCAGAATGGCCCAGTCAGGTTCTAAGCAGGAGAAGGAAGTTGTTCATCTTCCCAAGCTTTTCGATAGCTGAGATATCAAGCTAAGTAACTTCCCTAAACTCATGCAGACTGAGAATTCAGTTTATGTTTCTGGGCTGTCGGTGAAAGTGTCTGTCAAAACTGCCTCTGTATAAGGTCTCTAATAAGTAACTTTACCTGTCCCTCCCCTCAAACAGAATACATTGCTCATCCTTCCATTAGTTGTTTACTTCTTTACTTACGAAGCTGCTGAAATGGTCTCCTAGAGACAATGGGGTGTTTGTTTTGCTTTCCTAAGCATCATCTTTTTTTTTTAAAAACAAACTGAAGAGTGATAACAAATAATTTCCCATCTTGAATTTCCTCTGTTGCCCTGAGTCTGAAAGCCTTTGTTCTCCCAGGCGTACTCTCCTAAAATTACCTACCTGGCTTGATGGGCACTGTTTCCAGTTCACCGATATGCCTGAGATCATTGTGCAATCGTGTCTTTGTTGTGACCTTTTTTCTGTAATGTAGACACCTCAGACTATGTCTAGTAGATTTTACATTGTTTGTGTTTTTGTTTAAACAGATTTGCCATGTTCCACAATGTCAGGATACCTAAAGAAAACATACTGAATATAGCTGGAGATGTCACAGCTGAGGGGAAGTACTCAAGTTCAATCAAGGTATGAATCAAGGTTTTGTTTCATTAATACAGTTCATTAAATATACAGAGGTATAAGTAGGTTAAGAGATAGAGCATGGGCCTCTCATTTTGGGAAGTACTAGATACCTGGACTTAAACAAGGCTGTTGACGGTTTCACGAGATAGTCAGAATGCTGTTTTTTTAATTGCCTTTCAGAGATGTCTCAACTCACCTTACTGATTTTACTGACTTCTTGTTCTTTGGGCTACCCTGCTGATCCCAAAGTAGTTTCGAGAAACTGCTTTGAGTCTTGCCTGAATGCCTTATCTGAATGTGTCAAGAAACAAGATTAGCCATCTTCTGGGCTTCTGATCATGCTACCAGAGTTGTATCTTTATGGAGGATGTAAATGAAATCTTAGCATCACCATTCAGTCTGTGCCTTTTATTCATTCAGGATGTTAAAGAGCGTTTTAGTGCAGCTCTGGGATCCTTGTCCACTGGCAGAATTCTGATCACAGCGGTTTCCATGACCAATTTAAAGCTTGCCTTATCAATAGCCATTCGCTTCTCAGCAGCTCGCCGTCAGTTTGGACCAACTGATGATGAAGAAATACCTGTTCTTGAATACCAAACACAGGTAAATACTTTGGAATTCACATCTACAGACTTTTATATAATGAAACTCAGATTCAGAGCTACTGCAGATCAAAATAGCAACAGTGAAGTTAGTGAAATTGAAGTTGTCTGTGTCATCTGAAGTGTCATACTAGTGCAGCTGTGGGGATTCATTCCAACTCAAGATCTTCTCCTGGCATGACCAAGCTTTTGACATAAGTTCTTGGAATAGCAAAACCCAAAATACTCATGTTTCTCTGAAGTACCTAGAAACATTTATCTTCTAAAACAGTAACCTTTTCAGAGAAAGACTGTCTTCTGTGCACACATGAAAGTACTGCAGATGTAGGAACTAGTATTTGTTTAAAAATGTCAGTCCCTCTTTTGCTGCTATGCTAATTTTCTCTTTTTTAGCCTTTATGCTTTAAAAGTATAGAAATCAATGACATTCATTGTGGAGAAGTCTCAAGCTAGCACTAATTTTTAGAGGAATGTAACCAAGGTTTTTCTGCATATTATGCAGATGAAAAACACCTTTTGCTCTGAAAAAATAGAACAAGAGTATGTAGGGTAACTGGGAAATAGAGAAAACTCAGATCTGCTGAATGAAAAGGTTAATATATAAGAAGTGCCGAAAACAAACCTGCCCAGTTTGTCCTTGCAAAGTGGGTGCTTTTTTCCAGGTTTGCATTTAGTCTTGCAACTTTAAAAGATTTCATAGGTTTCCACAAACTGGTGAAAGCTGCCTTCTTTCCACCTCTTCTGAATAAGCCAGGGTCTGCTTCCTGCTATTCTTCAAGTCTCAATTTTTCTCAGTTTTGGCTTGTTCTGTGGGCTCTGCTTGCTGAACCTCTCATTCCCTTCTTGCTCTGCCACAAAAGCTTCCTCAAGCAGTTTCTCTTTTTCTTCATGGGCTCTGAGTTGCATGGAGCAGCAACAATGCTTTTTTCTCTACTTCCCAGCCCTGTATTTTTCACAGAATGCAACCAGCATTAACGTACATTCAGCAATGAACAAGCAAGTGAAACAGTTACAACCTCTGTCATGTTGGTATTGAAGAAACACATGAATGATGACTGGCCCCGGCATGCCAGACGCTGTGTAAACACAGGGTAAAAATATGTCTTTGGTCCCCAAAGCTTCAGTGAACTTTTGCATTGGTTTAACAGAATGTTTGTCACAAATACATAAAATGCATGAACTAGAATAACGTAACTGTAACTTGTGCATAGACTAGTTCCATTTAATTATGTTTATAGATGGTTATTGTTAAGTTCTCTTCTCCATGAAACAGTTTTCCAATTTGAACAAAGTAAAAACGAATGGGTTGGTTCAAGATAGTTACATATATATAACTATAAAAATATATACTAATTTGCGATCAAATCTATTTAATTTTTATTCTAGCAATGGCGTCTTCTTCCTTATCTGGCTGCTGCATATGCCTTAGATTATTTCTCCAAATCCTTGTTTGAGAACTTCGTAGAATTTTATGCAGGCTTATTGACAAAGCAAAGGAGTCAGAGACAGGTGAGATATTTACACATTTCTTCTTTGCTGAGTTCTTACTATAATGTCTGGAAATTGTTAAATGAAGGACCTACTTAGAAGTCTTAGGCCATCTAACAATGAAAATGCTAGAGCAATGTCTCAGAAATATGGGACATACAAAGTAAGGATTAAAGCTGCATTCAGAAAAGCATCCAAATTAGTTTTGACGGAGTGGTTAAAGTTTCATTGATTTCTGTGGGATTTAATGTTATGTTCCCTTGCAGAATTGTTTATCATAAATATATGATGATAATGCAAATGCTTATATCTGTTGTAAATGATACTGCAGGGGGCATATATCAAAGACTTTCTGAAATTATACTATTCTTAATTCCTGCACAGACTCTGTGAGTCTGACTTGAGTTTGCAATTCACATTCATGCATTAGGATAAATATTTTTTAATTTAGAAAAAAGTTAAGACTTTTGAGTCTTAATGCTGAATTTCTCATCCACAATCAGACCATTGGAAATCACCCTGTTACAGAGGAAGTAGTTTGATCTGTCTGTCTCTGTGCAAGGACTGATTCTCAACCAAAATAACTGCAATGTGTTTTTTTTATAGCATATAAATTTTATTTAATTTTAAAAATTTTGACAATATTCATTTTTAGGGCCTACACACTGGCTGTGTATTGCTCAGATCTCACTTAAACACTCAGGCTTTTTTCAACTAAAATAAAGCTTATGAAGGATTTGTGTACTAATAGCCGGGTATTCTAATTTCTCCTCTTCGCACAAACCACAGAAGAATTGTTTGATTTTTTTAATCTGATATTTTATCTCTGGAGTTCTCCAGTGCAGTCACTAATCTTAGGCAAAACAGTGGCTATCAGAAAAAAAATTGTGATAGAAAAGAATCTGATTGTTGACAATGTTAAGAATGTAATCCTTATGAATTCCTTTTGTTCTACAGGAGATCTTAAAAAACAAACAAACAAACAAAAACAACCAGGGAGTTACTCTTAAACAAGCTTTGGTAGTATCAACTCACTATCTCCAAAAACTGGAATTCCAAGCACATTTTCAAAGTAGGGCCAACAGAGTTAGTGTAAATGCAGGCTACTGTGATTCTCTGGAAATTGAGAGGGTACATTTAAGTTTTTCTACTCTTTGCAATATCGATACCTGAAAGATCAGTGAAAACCATGTAAAGCAGTAAATATTATAAATATCCTCTTGCTGTCTGGGGAGAGAGGGATTGCTTATGTCACAGAGGGGACAAAGCTTTCTCTGGACGTGCCACCTTCAACCATCGCCTCTCCATCTTTGGGAGGGAAAGATCAGCAAGCAGTGAACTACTCCATGCAATGCCATGTCAGCTGGCACATCTAAGCTAAGATGTACCCATGTGTCCATTACCTGGCACAAATTATTGCTGTGCCATATAAGAAAGTTAGTGCTGAAGGGTTTTCAGTTGTGGTAGGGGTTTTTTTACAGCAGCAAAAAATATGCTTGCATACATCTCGGAAAATTTTATGTATGTATTGCCAGTTACTCTTTTCTTCATTATAAAGCAGAACATGTAGCTATGGCTTTAACTGGTCACAAACTTACTTTGTGTAAAAGTTATCACTCACTTGTAACTTGTTTTTCACAAAGACTGATTCGGGACGTGAGATTCATGCCTTATCTGCTGCCAGCAAACCACTGTTGTCTTGGACTGCTCAGCAGGCAGCCCAGGAGTGCCGAGAAGCTTGTGGAGGACATGGTTACCTTGCCAGTAAGTTACAGACTACTGCACGCACTGATCAGAAAGAGAATGGTTATGTTGATGTGTTCTTTGACTGTTGTTGTGTCATGGTATCTGAATTTTAGCAATATTTTTAGAAAGGGTTTTTTCCTCCTCTCCATATTTTTAAAGTTCATTTCATACCTGATACCACAAAAAAACCCTAAACCCGTGCAGCATCTGCACCAGCATTTGGACAGACTATACATGTGATTCAGACTCAGTTCCAAAAATAAAGATGCAGACTTTATAGATGAAAATTCCCCTTGTAAGCTGAATGCCACACTTTTCTAAAATCTTTCCAGTATATTCATTTTCACAAGCTAAACAGTGAATTTTCAAGCTCATCTGTTGGTAACAATAACTATACATAGAGGAACAGACAACTCTCTTGCATTTTGTCACAGAATAATTATTTAATCCCTCTTAGCTTCCTTTAATACATTGCAATATATTAAATGGTGCACTTGTTCTTATTAAGTGAATCGTCTGGGTGAAATCCGAAATGACAATGATCCAAACTGCACATATGAGGGAGATAACAACGTCCTGCTTCAGCAAACCAGCAACTACTTAATGAGCTGGATGAATTGCATAAGAGGTAAGTTTTCATTGTGGAATCCTATGCTGGACCCAACAGTGTGTAGCTAATGGAATTAGGAGGTAATTTCATACTGAAAGCAATTGACAGTCATTTAATCATTTTGTAGAGCATAAATAATGTGCTACAGACTCCATCATATGATAACATTCACAATACACAGATATTTGCTGCAAGAAATATTCTTTCTCCTAAGTCTTGCAGCAGCTAGCTAGATGTTTTGCCATCCCTAATCAGGTTAAGTAGTATCTTATTCCCTGAGAAGTGCAGTTTAGTTCAATGGAACTACTCCTAAAGTCATCGTAAGTCTGAGTACTCTCTGCTCATTGTACTTAAACCAGTTCATATCGCCTAACTTGGTAGCAATATCCATCAGTACATTTTGTAGATCTCTAGATTTTGTTTCAATTTTCTAGCAGTGAGTTTCACCAGCATCTTACAGAACTGGAAAACTCAGCAAGAGGAGTTGAATCTCATGGAGCTTATAGGCAGTGATATCAGGTTTTTCAGCACTTGTCCTCCAGTCATCATTTGGCTGGACTAGGCCATAATAAAATAAATATTGTGGCCTAATTGCATCTGGTCTATCAAGTGTATGCATGGCTTTGTAATAGGCTTTTAGTTCCAAAGATTCTGATTTCTTTTCCCATAAATCGTTTTTATTTTCTTTGGTATTTCAGATAAAGTTCCTTTTGAATCCCCTTTTGGAACAATAAATGTTTTGCAAGACTACCGTCATATCCTTGGCTGGAAATTCGCAGCCGCTAGTGTTGAAGATTGCATGGACTCCTCAGGTAGCCTTCTGCTGTTGTTAAACTGATTCTAGAATCTTAAATTCCTTTCCAGAGGAAAGGATCCAGAGATTTGAGATTCAACCTCTGCTAGTTATTAGATATTTGTCATATTACTATTTGCTGACTTTCTTTGTATTATATGCATTTCAATTTACTAAGAACAGTTTGCATTTCAAAATATGTCCTATTGTCCCCAGCCTCAATTCGGGAATGGAGGATAGCATCAGATATTTTTCTTCCATTTTTGTTCCTTTAAAATAGCATTTGTGATCTAGTTTTTTTGCCACTGTATTGTTGTTTTCAAGTGAAACTGTTGTAGGGGGCATTGATTGCCACTACCTTACGTCACTAAAATATCTTATTTTAGAAAACCATACAAGTGATTTAGAAATATGTTGAAAAGGCTCTAAGTATGTCTGCTTTTGACAGTTGCCTTTGGTTGCATAGAGGAAAATGAATAATGGTGAAACAAAATTCCCTGCAGTTTTCCTGGCTTACTCTGCTATAATCAAAACAAGTATGACATGAGATGCCATTCCCACTTTTGTATCACTGTGAGCCCAGATTGATCCTTGGAGGCAAAAATTAACAAATAAATGAGCAGATAATGAGATAGTGACAGGGCACTGAACAAAAGTGAATCTGTGAAACTGAGAACATACTGGGGGAAGAAGCTCCAGTCTTAATATATAAGGGGCAATCGAGTTGATTCCTAGAATTCAGTAACCACTTCAGTGCTCAAATAATTGCAAAAAAGCTGAACTTCAGATAATGATGCATAGTACCAAATGAGGTAGTATCATAATAGCTGTGGGGTAAAATCTGAATAACTTCAAAATACAAAGACTTTTAAGAAAAAGAGTAGTTCAAAACAACTGCTTCCTTTCTTCTTTGTTGTATGTCTCCAACTTGTGAAATTCAGCAGAGCACAAACTGATACTTAAGCACATGTTCTCGCCTCTCTTGTAATACCTACTGAACCAGACTATAGTTTTAAAAATACCTGAATCTGTTTATGGTTCCATTCTGTCAGAAACTTGACTGTTAATTTAGGTGCCTGAATTTAGGCAGCATGTGAACACTCACAATTGCCTAAATAATATTCTACGTTAAATCTTAAGCTAAGACACAAGCAAGCAGGATTCATACAAGGACTTTATGCTGAAGTACTTTTTTTGTTAATAGTTCCAGGCTGCTCTAAAAATATAACACACTTATGTACAAAACAGGTCATTCAAATGCGATTACATTCAGCCACCTTCGCAATGTTAGAAGTCATGTGCTTCCACAAAATGTGGACTGTCTTCTGTTCTTGTATTCTCAGAAGAGACTGAGTACCTTGCAGACCTAAGTCTTAATACAGGAAGAAAATAAAAAGCTAAAAAACTTCCATCGAGTCAGAAGTCTAAATTGAGCTGTGGCTATACCTTGTCTTTTAGCTTGGGGTCAGTTTGAACTAGTGTGTGGTCAGGCATGGTATGTCTTCACTGTGCAGTTACAATCTGACTGTCTTAGAATCATAGAAGCATAGAATCATTTAGGTTGGAAAAGACCTTTAAGATCATCAAGTCCAACCGTTAAAGTGGGAGCAGCCTGAGGGCCCCCCGCCCCAAGGCACACTATCTTACCCTGATGTTATTTATTGCATCTACAGTAATGGGCAAAGTGTCATGTTAATGGATTGATTAATTAACACTTTCACTTTTCATCTCAGGTAACAAAAACTGAGACTGCAGTAGAATCTGTATGTGACTTCTTGCATTATAAATATGAATGTTAAGAATTTTGGTTTTCTCTTTTTCACAGTTCCTTTAGCAGCATATAAATGGCTGGTTTGCTACCTGCTACAAGAAAGCGACCAAAAGCTGAGCAAGGAGAGGCAGTCTGGGCGAAGTGATTTTGAGGCAAAAAACAACTGTCAGGTAGTACACATTCAACTTTCTTATTTTACTTACTTATTTTCATCCAAGTTTGTCGGATCCTGTTAGTTTTATCTTCTTGTGTCATGAAGTACAATTTCCTCAAGCATAAAGCAGCAAGTCAAATAACTAATAAAATGTAATACCTGTCCATGTGCATTGTGTTGAACATGATAGCAGGAGGACAGTTACCATCAGCAGAAGTCTTCCAGGATATATTTCGCTTCAGAAAAATTGCAGGCATGTGCTGGGTGATGTCTGTAATTTTGATAGCACAACTTCTGAAAACTAAATCTACTACTACTAAATCTACTGCAGCATCTGATTATTACATCTCCATCTGCTCTTGTGGCCAAATACATACTGTAGGAAGGAATCTTGTTCTGGCAGGTAGGTAAACTAGGTGACCTAATAGGTCTTTTCCATCTCTAATTTCTATAGTGCAAAGTACTCGTGAAAGATACCAGACTGACAACATTGGAACCTGAGCAGGAAACACTGACAATCTACATACAGCAGATCACTCTCTCACCAAAGAGTTTTAACAGCTAGGAATGGCTTAACTCCAAATTTCAGTGTATATCCCCAAGCTCCCCAAATTCTTCTGTGACCTCCATGAGAAAAACTGGCTCACATCCAAGGAAAGAATACTTGTCATTTGTCACTAAGATCTGTTCCTTGAAGGTGGTCAGTGTCATTCACCTTATCTCCAAAGCTCATTAAAAAACATCAGGAAGGAATATTGAACTTTGTACCTAGAAAGAGCCAGCCTAGCTTCAACAGGGGATGGTCTGTATGAAACCACTTGTAGATTGGAGGAAATCTTTCCTGTTTTTACCATAGAAGCAGCTTATTTGAGAATGTCTTCAGGGTCAAATTCAGAATGGGAATTGCCAGAAATTCAAGTCGGATCGCCTGTCAGTTGGCCAGCTCTTGGAAGGCTGGTGCCAGGGGCAGTGTGTTAGGGAGAATGTTGCTTGCTCAGAAGTATGAAGGTTCTCTTCTCTTTTATGTTCAAATGTTCTAAAATTTAAAGATACTTAGGCACAGAACTGCTTTTAAGATAGGCATTGATACACCTGAGGTCATTAGGTTTTCTTTTCGCTCTACAGTTCATCTTCAGGACATTAGGACTTTTTATTTTAAATGGTATGCCTCAAAAACATCTGAAAATTATTTACAAGCTGTGCTTTAAAGATGTGCACATATTTGATTTAAAACTTTCTGGGCATGAAGAAGCACTTTTCTGTCAGCCCAGTGGCTGACTAATATATATTTGTTCTTGCTATGGGAGATCTGGAAGAGATTCCTAGGTTATTTTGGTTTGGGGATAGCTTGATAGAAACAATATAGAAGTGCAAGCAAAGGTGAAGAAGGAAATAGAATTATAGGGGAGAAGAATAGAGAATTAATTCTTAATGCTTCATTTGCAATGTTAAGACTTATTTCCTTCTGACTAGGGAATTGACAGTCATATCTAAAAAAGTCCATCTAGTAAGGGAGAAGTCCTCCCTAATCCTGCAGAGAATAGATGTGTATTTTGCAGTTCATACTTGTATCTGAGCTTGGATGTAAGTATGCCACTGAACAGCTATCAAGAGAGAGACAGTAATGTTTGGAATATGCCTTTTTTAAATGCCACTGTGGATTTAAATGCAAGGATGATGCAAGTATTTAAAAGAAAAAAGAAAACTAATCAAATAATTCTAAATGAAAAAAAAACCTGAACAATTGGGCTGAAAACAAACACCAGTTTACAGCATTGCAACAAATCAGCCACAACAGCAGTGGTTTCATATGCCCCTTCTGTTCACCAACAAGAAGTCAGCAGTCTATTTCATGGTAGGACATATGCCAAGATACAGCCAAGGTGTAGTATATAAAAGTTGACAAGTCCTATGCAAGTACAATCACTTACGGTTTTATACTCCATATTAACAATAGCTGGTGACTTGCCTTTCTGATCAGATAGTTGGCAAGGATTAGCTGGGTAGTTCTTTCAAAACATACCACAATCTATTGCAATCCATAAACAGAATCCACTCATGCTAACATGATCAGATTTTTTCATTTGTTATTTGAAGGGACTGTAATAAGTTTTCAATAGGTTACTGAACCACTTTGAAGATTTTATCCTCTTTATAAAACTCTGCATAGTATTAAATAAATGTAAACCTACCTTTACGTTCTTAGAATTATATGGGTTTATTAATGATCCTAAAGTCAGCAAACCTGATTTTGCATGGTCTTCTCTCTGATGTAGCTACTCGAGCCCATACAGTCTGCGTGCAACTGCCAAATTACACTGGTGACAGGTATACAATCTGTGCTCCCTTTGGATTGGTATAAGAGAGTACCCAAACTGGAACACACTGGAAAATTAGGATCTTATTTCTAAGAGGCATTTCATGAGGCATTTGATGTCTAACCTTTGCAAAGACATTGTAGAAAGAATTTTCTCCTAGAGTTTCTTCTTAGACTTTCTTTAATCTCAGGCTAGATCAGCAGATCTAAATCAACAAATCTCCACTAACTTCACCAGGGCAATGCCATTTTGCACCAGCTGAGGATTGGTTCCTTGTATTTTGTTACTCAGTGTCCTTCTTTTCTGTTTCCTAAGGTGTACTACTGTCGATCATTAGCCATTGCTTTTATTGAACAAACTGTCTTACAAAGATACCACGACTACACTCGTGATCCCAGCATACCATCTACTCTGCAGCCAGTGCTTAAGAATCTCAGTGCTCTGTATGGACTCTGGTCTTTAAGTAAACATCTGGCTGTGCTCTACCAAGGTGAGATCAGCTCCTTGAATATCCCGTGCATGTCACTTTATAAAAGTCCTAACTTAAAGATTAGGATTTTTTTTTTCCATGTTGTATCTTGGCAGGGGGAGGGAATCCTTATTAGGATTTAGATTAGAGCATTTTTCTTATTGCCTGTGTAATACGAAACAATCATTCTGGACAAAATTTTCGGGAGCAGGAATCCGGAGCGAGAAATTAACCCAAAAGACTCTCTCTTGGCTCAGAGATGATGGAGAGCTCACAAGTTTTGCTGTGGTCCAGTGTTTGGGGGAGAGGATGGGGAATAGGCAGCAAGATGCTGTAGTGTAGCTTGTTAATGCAAAAGGATCCAAATGTCTTAGATTAATGGTTTTGCAGTCAACTCATTAATGAAAGACAGTCAATCCAATTACACAGGAGCATCTGTTTAGTCTCTTGAATACTGAACTGATAAACTCCTTTGTAAAAGGATTGTATCAGTGTAATCTTAACTGGTGTAAGCTGCTTTGTGAATGTGTTTGCAGGTGGCTATGCTTCAGGTGAACAAGCTGGTAGATTTATTCAGAATGCTATTCTGGAGCTCTGCTACAGGGTAAGCCTTCAATATTGTTTGTTGTGATTAAATAATAATATAGTATATAAATACTAAAAAAGATATATCAGTTATTCTGTACTTCAAGGGGTAAATTAGCAGGATAATACATTAATAGTTTCTGAATAACTTCCTGTAAAGTTTAGTAACTCATTGACCCTGAATCTAGTCCTAGTTTAGTTACCAAAAAACAAAAAACATTGTATCTTACAAAATAACACGCTATCGTTTGTGGCCTTGCAATCTTCACTGCCAGTGAAGTACTGCAGTCCAGTTCTATTTATTTCATTATTGTGTTAGCGCATGAATTTTTTTTCTCAAAACAAAAGCTTTTCAAACTTGATTATATTCTTCGCAGGTAAGCAAAATTTCAAAGAAGAATCTGGACGTTATGTTTTTAAAGTTCAAAAGTATATGTTTTCATGTGTGTAAGCAGTACCATCTTGGTTAAAAAGTGTTTTAAGACCCGTAAGCAAAGGAGGAAAACATTTAAAATACAGTCTCTTTTGGCAATTACCCTGGGAATTGAAAAAGCAAAATAAATCTAGACTCTTTATTGTGGATTTCTGTTAAGTTACCAATAGCTGGTACTTCATGAAAATAATCTTTATGCTGGTCTGTAGTTCACAGCTAGCCATAGACAACTACAGAAGTTGCCAAATGTATGTCTTTTGTTTTTAAACAGTTGAAAGATGATGCGGTTGCCCTGGTTGATGTCTTTGCTCCTCCTGACTTCATTCTCAACTCTCCCATTGGTAAAGCTAATGGAGAGGTAAGAAAACCCATTTTAAAATTTGTAAGTTTAATCATTAAGAAGGGTATTGCCTGTAAATAGTTATAACCTATTCAAGAACTTCACAGCTACAAAAGAAAAGGAAGACAATTTTTCAGTGGAAAGTACCAGAGTTAAATTGATGTCAGGAAAAAATGACATTTTGTATTTGCTGGAGATAGGCTTCAATGGGAAACTTATACAGTATTCCTCTAGTTTGCTCTTGTGGGCATCTGTGCTGCTGAACAAAAAAAAATAAATTATACCATCTCCTAAGACTCCTTTAGTATATAGCTTAATGTCTTGGAGAGGTAGTAAGGTGTATTTCTTTTCTGCCTAGGACTTTTGCTGCCTTTATTGGGATTCATATTACACCCAGTTTGTGTGATGTGCATATAAATGGTGTAGAAATTATTTCTTTCTTTTAATTCTTCATAAAAATATTTATTTTAATAAGAGAAAGGAAAATGTAAAACTCATTCCAGTTAAAAAATATATCAGAAATTGCACAATTCTTTGAGAATTCTGTTTATCCAGTGGGAATTCTAGGATATGACAGAGTATCTTGTACTAACCAGTGCAAGGTACAGCATTACCCAAGGGGTGTCAGTAATCTTAATACAGGCTTGAAGGATGCTGTTTCATTAGCACCTCTCCTTGCTTTAATGAATATATAATCCATCCTTGTTAAGGCTGAGACAGACTTTTTTATATAGTCTAAGTTACACAAAGCAAGAGTTGAATCAAGAAAATAAGAATGGCCATGCTGCATCCAGTTCACAGAATACTCTGTAACTGACAGAGGCCAAGGAAAACACCGTATGAAACAGATGAAATATTGAAGTGTTCTTTCGCTGGTGTCTCAACTGCTGGCAGTTGGTGGTTTAAAAGAAATCTCAAGCCATAGCTTGTATTTGTATCATTCTGTTTAATAGCCACAGATGTATCTATCCTCTATTCATTTTTCCCATCCATTTTCAAATTCAGCAGTCTTTTGGCTTCCATGACACCATAATTTCCATAATTTGAGTATTGTGAAAAAATACTTCCTAATCCCAGTCCGTATACATTGACTATCTGTGGGGGCCTTTTCATTCCTCTGACAGGCCTTGTTTTCCTTCTGTTTATCTTTCCTAATTCTGCCATATCCTTTCTGAGGTGTCATAACCAGACCTACAAGCAGGATTCAGGATGTGGGTGCACCATGGATTTGGCTATACTAGGTCATGGTCCCTCTCTGCTTTTTTTTCCTTGACATACTTAAAGAGCTGTATTTCATTCCAAAGCCTCAGCAAACCAAAATTCTTGCTTACTGGCCAACCCTACTCAGCAGAGCCAAGCTGTGGGATAACTATTATGTAGAGACTAGTGTCACAGTACGGTAGTTTGGTTTAGTGTGGATAGACCCTGTAGAGAATCACTAGAGCCTGGGGAGACTGCCAGGAAGTTTGACAGGATTGCTGAGTCAAGTGTACTCAACGCTTTTCAATATTCTCTGTCTGTGTCTTCAAGTCTAAAGTTGTCCATCGTTCCCATGGTGATCAAGCAATACAGAAGGCAGCCCAGATGTTTCTAACTAGACCCTGACCTAAGAGAATGATTACTTTGGTAACACAGTCTCTACAAATAAAGGAGGAAAGGACAGCTCTACATATCCAGCCATCTTAACAAGAGGACTATAATCATCACTGGAAACTTTGTTTCCATTTCTGTAGATTTTTGAGGATCGAATTAATGAAAGAGGTCATGGGAGGGAAGCTCCAAAGGTAACTCTGAGAGAAGGAACATCATCTGTAAGAATGTTAAGAATATCTGTATTGGCCAAAAGCCCATTCTCACCCATTATTCTGTCTTTAACAGAAGCTGTGAGCAGATGCTATAGGCAGGAATATAAAATATGGTGCAAGTACACAGTGATCTGTTCCTAGAATATTACCCCCTTTCTAGCAGTCAACTGGAGAGTTCTTATCAGCAGCTGATAAAGCTGTCATGTAATGGATTTGGCTAGCTCCTCTTTGGCTAGCTCTTAGCTCACACAAATACAGAAGCCACAGAGACTTATTAATATTAGAGATTAATACTAGAGATTAATATTAGGAATATCATGTGTGAGACACGCAGATATGACTCTAAACATTACTGACTTCCTCATGTACTAAATATTTGGTAAGGTTTTTGTAAATTCATTGAGTCATATTGAGAAAATAATTTCAAGCAATGATATTAAACCCATGTTCTGCGGAATTCAGGAAGGTTTTCTGAACTGCCTCTAAGTCTGTGGTTTTCAACTTGTGTAAATATTTTCAACTGAAATATGAAAAAGGCTGCCAATCCCTCACTCAAAGAAAATACTTAATAAAGTTCCTTGTCTCCTGGCTGTCTTATATTTAATTGTCTATTCATTGCTATCTTTGCAACTTCTAAAAACCGATGCAAACATTTTAGTAAAAATTACAGTATGGTAAAGAATAGATTATCCAAGCATAACAGGAAAATGAATTTAATTCAGGATAACCCATGTTGTACTGCAGTGGAGTGCCTTGCACCACAAGCCACAGATCATAATTGGAGCAGAAGAAAAGTTTCCAAATTTGTTATGGGCAGCTTTAAGCAGTGAATAAGAATTCAGATTCTCGTTAAAAGAAACTTTGATGGTGTGGACATCATTTCCCCATAGAAGCTTTGACAATCTCAGCTTAAGTATGCGAAGGTATTGCCACATTTATTTCAAGATTAATTAGAAATAGTTAGACAATATTAAATCAAACTTGGAATGGGATAAATAGGTAACACTAGCCCACATAATCAAGGTAAAAATATATTTAATATTAAATATATTTCAATATTTATTTAAATAATCACAAATATATAGGGCCAAGCCATCTTTTGATGCAGAAGAAAGGCTTTGCACATCACTGACTGCTTTTATACTATCTTATTATTGTATTATACTGTATTCCAACTTACTGCTGAAAATAAGGCCTTCCTTTCCTCATCTTTCTATAACATTATTTAAAGTTTTAAGCTTCAGTTAATTATGAACTGCCAAATATTGCTGAAATTATACTTCTGCAGAATTTACTTCCCATGTACTTTTTTTTAACCGTTCCACGTAAAATTGCAAATTGATGAAGATGATTAACATTCTGCTTATGAGAGAGGAATTTTTTATGCTTAGGTCAAACAGTTCATGTCTGGGAGAGAAGTTACGTTACTTTCCAGAAACGTGTTGAAATAAAGGTAAAAATCGACATGCACGAGTGCTGTCAGACACAGTTTTCAGGTTTGGACAGAACAATTATTAGCTTAATATAACCTTGTTTCCAAATTTCTACCTTTGATAACACAACTCATGTCAAGTTGAAAACAAGAAATTATAAAGGTTACTGGTTTTCTGCTCTTATGCCAAGGATGTTCTAAATGATTTACACAGGTATCTGATGTTTACAGTACTTCAAGGTTTGTGCTTTATCTTTGTATTTATGCCTGTACATAATTATTCACATTTGTTATCTAGAAATTCAATCACAATCTCATTTCAACCAATAAGTTAGATAATTTGTCTTGCAGAAGTTTTCTTTGTTTTATTGTCTGTATGAATTAATCCTTTTTTATTATTATTTTGCAGTTATATAAAAATATGTGGGCAGAGATCCTTCAAGGCAGCAAAGCTCTGAACAGACCTTCATGGTGGGCAGAATTTTGTATTAATAAACCTGTTACAGGCAGGCTGAGGTCAAGATTGTAAACCAAACAACTTATAAGAGGCTGGATGGGCCTGAGATGGATACCATATTTCAAACATCAGGAGGAAATGAGACCATATGTCAAACACTGAAAATGAAAGAGATTTTCATAGAGAAGTGCCAAGTTTTAAAATAACTTTGAAATCGAGTCCAACTTGGTCTCAGGGACTGTTAACATAATAATGACAGGAGCAAGAGCAACACATCTGCACACTATTCATATTTACTCAATTAAATACAAAAAAATAAAGATTCATTATGATCACTGCTTTGCAAAGTTTCCATGAAAGAAATGTTCCAATCAGTCTCTTGAATTTACTGTCATATTACAGAAATTAAATAATTAAAAAACATTTCCCACCAGGGATTATGAATAAGCTTAACAAAAGCAAAATAAAAGAGAATGTGAAGAAAAAAGAAAAAAGACATCAAGAACACCAACAGTGATAAACCTGTGTTAAGGGATACGAATCATTTCCGACAGCCCCTTTGAAGTCTATGAAGCTATTCTGATTTACTTCATATGCCTCTGTGTTAAACTACTTGACTGCTCTTTCAGTGCAAGAGAGGATTGGGATTTTAGATAATGTGTCTTTGAGTTGTGTATACTCTATAGGTAAAATTAATTGAAAACAACTCATTTATACATCTTTTTTAAAAAAATGTATGGTAATGCAAACTTGTAAGTCTTATATACGTTCTTGGTTGGTTATAACGTTTTCAGTACTGCAAAACCAGTATCAAGCCTTGGATAGGTTGACACACATAGAAACTGCATCTGTGGTTTAGGTCAGAATATACTCAAATGAATTATTATAAATATGGTCTTATAAGAACATACAACAGTGGTAGGCATTATTGAACATATTAGGATATTTCTCTTTCAGCTATATTAACTATCAAATATTTTTATTCACAAATGGAAGAGACACTAACAAAGCTTTGAAAATTCAAAATATTTTATGTTTTAGATATGCTGTGAAAAACAAATTAATTTTTTCCTTTATTGTGTCTATGAACTGAAGTACTGATAAGACCTAATTCCTGTTGCCCTTACTGTTGTGAGCAATCCTATCAAGCCAAAGAGATTATTTTGTAAGTTAAAAAATTGAGTGTTATTTATGGCTAATCAAGGATGAATTATGGTTGGGGTTATTAAATAACTGATTTCAGTACTTGAGTGTTGAATTCTACTTGAGCTGAATCAGACCCTTGTCCTTGCGGGGTTTTATAATTTCATCTATTGTTGCAGTGTCAATATATGAAAGTTTGTAAGTCTTCACAGACTGCCACAATGTGACCAAGTAGTTCTGTAGAGACTTCTTTGATTCCATCTAAATCTGACACAGTTCAGGAAACATTTCATGGCTGGAGAATGCATTGAAAGCCCAGTGTTAAAAAGATTTCTCAGAGTACCTCAAGGTACTTTTATTTACTAAACAGATTTTTTTTTTAAAGTTTTTGTTTGTGTTTTTAAGAGCAGTTTGTCAGAGAACCTGGGGATGCCAAGTGCGTAGTAATACAAGTACAATTTAGGACAGGCCAGAGAGAAGCTTTATTAACTATGATGATAGTGAGAAAACAGTTGGAGAGCATCTTCCCCTCTGCTCCCCTGTTCTTAGCCAGCTGATTGCAGAGACCCAATCTATACATCATTTCAGAAAAAAGAAAGAAAGAGGTGAGGAAGAGCAACCATTTCAATGTTAACAAAGCCAGATATCCATCCCTGGAGGCATAGACTCCTTAGGTAGCTTGCTAACTGCCGCAATTCTAAGGAATCAAACAGTAAATAATATGACTGTATGAAGAGATGGCTCTTGGTGGAGCCTGTCGTAGTGGCACGACGTGTGTTATCTTAGCTCAGAAGTGGGAAGTTGGAAACAATCACAGACTGTTAGCTTTTAGTCGAAAAGAATGTTCTTTTAGTAAAGATAACTTCTTAGCCAGACCTCTTGATCTTAAATATTAATAATTTTACTGCCATAAGTTCAAGGTCAATTAAAGATGATCTCTCTCAACGCACTTCAGTTAAAAAAAAAAAAGCGAACAAACAAAAACATCAAAATGCGGAAACTGTTTATAGTCCCATTGGAAAAATGGATAAAAACTATCTTGTTAAACCTTACCTGTATTTTTTTTCTGAACTTCATTTTCTTTGCCAGAGATAGTGTTGCCTGTGGTTTTTCTGTTTCTTTCTTCTAGTCTAATGAGGTACCATAATTCAGGATGTCCCGATAGAAGCTCTTTGTCTAGCTGTTGAACTGTAGGAAATAGTTAAAAATTGAGCCGCCTTTGCTGAAAAAAACCCAGTGTAAAGTATTTATTTTCTTTGAACTGTTTTGCCTCTTTTAATGATGTCCAATAGGTGGCATCATCCCATGAAAAAAAATAGATCAATACAGCTAAATACCTATCGTTAGATATTAGGGAATAATGCAGTCTCATTATTATCTTCATCTATTTTTTGTATCTCTAGGGAATCCAGCAAGTCTCTTGCATTTGTGCAGACCTGAAGGAAGTAGGCAGAGAAATTATGCCCAATATCCAGTGTGAACACCGGGATCTCTGACAAAGGGGCACATGGGGAAGAGATGCCCTGCTACGTAAAATGCACAGACCAGTAGCATTGATCTGTCACTCCACATGCTGTACTATCAATTGATCAGCAGCATTATTTCACTGTCTTACATGCATGCAATTTCACCATCACCTCTGAGCTCTTCATAAGTTATATGGTCTTTCCCTGCCTCCTTCCTCACAGCTGGGAAGCAGAGCTGTGTATAAGTCTTGCATATAGACTATAAGTCTATTTGTGAGGCCTTTCTAGCCCAGAAGAAAAAACAAAGGTGTTTGGCATGTAGCTTAAGCCACCTTCATCCAAAAAAAAACCCTGAGGAATCATCTGTGTCACAGTAGAACAGAACTGAAGACCCGGTGAGCCCCAGAGATACCCACCAAATACACCACAAGAAAAACAGACACCTCTGTAGAAATACATCCCTAAGCTGTTCCTGCTAATCTTGTTTATTATGACTATTTAGTCAACATCCAAACTCCCTGATAAAAGCTGATAAGGACTGTACAAACTGGCAGGAAAGTGTGGTGTTTGGTCTGAAAAGCTGCTGACTTCGACTGGAGCAAGCACTGCAGAGTGTCTCAGTAGAACATGATTATGGGCAGGCCAAATGGGATACTCAGTAAAATGTCACAATTATGGACACTAATACGAGCTGTCACACAGCTTGCACTAAGCTTAGAGCTTCATGGGATCCTTGGATACCCACACAGTTAGTGGCAGGAGTTAGACACCCAAGCACCAAAACTGAAATAAGTAAAATCGAAGCAGGGGTACTGGGAGGCCTTGGGGATTTACTCTTTACAACACCCCACATCTCTGTACCCCTGCCATGGGGTGACGGTGGCTGCTCACCAAGACTGCGAGCTCAGTGCCAGGTGTTCAGCAGCTGCTGGGCTCTATGTGCTGCCAGCAAAGGCTATCCCCGTTTACTCTCACAACCAGCACAAAGCCATGGCGCAACAAAAGCAGGCTCATTCTATGGGCCAGAGCCATTCTGCACGCAATAATTATCAAAACTCTAATATTTTCTGTATGAATATCTGGATAACCATTCTTCAATCAGTTATCACGATGAATTTCTGACCTGTATGTTAAGCCAGACCTGCATAATCAAATGAGCAAAATGTCCTTTTCCTCTGAAGTCAACAGTAAGCCAAAGGTTCTAGAGGTCTTCTACATCCAGCTTCTCAGAGCAGCAGAAATTGTAAGTGTGAACTTGCAGAGTTGCAGCATGGGGGGAGAAAGATGTCATGAAATTTGGCATCCAATTCTCTACTAAATCATAGAGCAATAATTCAACAACTACCACAAGATGTCATTATTATATGCAGTTTGTTCCTCTCTACAGGACATTAAATAAAAAAGGCCTCTGGCAGAACAGAAGAGTCATTTCCCTCCCAGTTCAAACGCCAAACAAAGTTCTACGTGTCATTTTAACGTGGTTGGGGAGCTGGGTCAAAGGCTGTCAAATAGCTTCAGTCCAAAACAGTTTGGCCATGGGAATCTGTCCTTTCCAGCTGCCACAGAAGGCAGCTAAAGCTGTCACCAGAAAGTTGCGTCCACGGAGGCCTGAAAGAGCCCCAGCCTACTGCTTCCCCTGTGCCCGGGATGGCTTGTCTCCCGGATAGGGGCATTTTTCCTCCTTGTGGCTTTGTCAAACCACCTACCTGCCAAGGGTATTTCAAACTGGTTTCCTCTGTGATGTGATATTTCTGCTGATGTGACAGTTAAAGCAAAAAAGCTTTTTTCTATCAGAAAAAAACCAAATTGTTCATGTGCATCGGGACACTGAGTGCACACATCTCCCTTGCTGATGTGGCAAGATAAATACATGAATATTTAACACCACCTTTTGTAGGAGGGATGGTGTCAGGTGAAAGACTCAGGGAGCCAGATGGAAGCCCTACTGGGTCTTTACAGCTGCAGTTCTGTGGATAGAGGTTTCCCAGAGGTGCTTGTTTTCTGCAGAGATAAGTAGACTCATACGCTGCCATTTCTGTCTGAAAGCCTCTTTCCCACTGTAATAAATGATTTATCATGCGTTCTGCAGGGTAGCAAGCTTCTCTTCTGTTTGCCTTTATCCATGTATTTTCTTTACTGACTTAATGTGTTTTCAAACCTGAGTGGTGATTTAATACTAGCACATGCTATCAGCATGACCGGTCTCCCTCTCAGATGCAACCGTATGGACCATCACGGAGGGCTGTGTTTCCTCTTGTAGCACTGCACCTCCATGGGCCTTAGCAATGTTTTGTTATTCCCAACTCTCGTTAGCCTGAGATCGGAGTAAGGCTCCAGATCATTTTAGCTCGGTTCACTGGCCTAAGGAGCACCATCAGCAAAGGCGAGCTCGCTGCGTGAGCCACCCATGTGATAGTATAATCTGAGACAGACGGATCCAGCCACGGGAAGGTCAGCTGTGATCACAGCAGGCTGCCCACAACGCTGCCAGTGGGAACAGAAGCATAAAGCTCCACTCTTCTCCAAGCAAGTCAAGTCACAGGTTTATCAAGTACAAGCAGAGTGTTTCACATCATTTCCTTTCAGAAGCAGCAAGAGGGATGAATGCAGTTTTTGCTGAGAGCAATAGTTCTGCTGGCTACCTTGCCTTTTTCTTTCCCAAATTTCTGTGGTCTGGTTGCATTTGTTCAGCATGGCCACAGCATGAATCTCTCTTGAATAAATGCAGTTTCCATCAGGATTTTCTTCACTGTGTTTGTCAAAGAATAGACCAGCAAGTGTGTGGCTAGGACAATTCCCAGTAGATTTCCTGAAGCAAATTTACACATATTTTTTATATTTTTGTTTGGGAACTATAGTCAACTTTAGTATCCAGCATCTGCTGAGATCTGCAGAAGACTCCAAAGACCCAGTGTCAGTGGGCAATAGCCCCCTTCACCTGCCCGTGTTCTTCCATCCTCCTGCAGAGTGCCCTCCCCAACTCATTCACTTGCTTGTCATCTTCTCTGTACTCACAGCTTTGCTAAAAACTCATTTTTGCCAAATCATAAAATATCCATTCTTATTCCTCCTTATATTTTTAAATTGTAAGTTCCTTGATAGAGAAAACACCCCAATTCATAATGATAATTTTGTTTAGGAGGGTAATTGCTTGCAGTGTACGTGCCACGGGGAGATAACCAGGAATTGGAAAACAGCCCGTGGAAGGACCAACATGGAGCTCTAGTTTGGTCAGACCTGTGACTGCGATAGAGACGTGCCTTGTGATATCAATGAGTGATCCATGGGCCAGGACACCTCCTAAAGCATCTGGAGAAAAGCAGCTCTACTGCCAATATGCCGTACAGCACATACCGCACCCTGGCCCTGCCGCCTCCACGAGGTCTTTTGGGGCCACCTGTACATAAGCAATGGAAAACCATTGCCTGAGAATGAAACCTTTTTTAACGGTGTAATCCGTTATTTTTGTAAAATGTAAGAATGAAAACAAGAATCTATAGATAGTCATTATTCCCTATAGCAAAAATACAAGCTGTGATGATAAAATTGTTTATAACGAGGCAAAAAAAGTACTCAACAAGTAGTTCTTGTTCTGTTTACGTGCTTTTATCACCGCGATGTGAGGAAATACTTTCCAGTCCCTCAGTAACCCAGGAGGATGTTAAGCATCATGTGCTATGGTAAACACTTTAAAGTCAGCAGACCCATATAACTGGCAACAGAAGATTGTGAAGACTTGACTTGGAAGGTCATTCGCCTACTCATACTCATTTCTGTTACGTTTAAGAGTATCAAAGAAATTCCACCAGATTAGAGTTTGCTGGATATTATACCAAAATTTTAAAAGGACAAAGAAGTGGTGAACATGATTCTATCACAAGCAAAATAATGGAAAATCTGAAAGAGGATTCAACTAATAAAATAATTAGCATATAGTAATACAATAAATATCGATCAGAAATTTTATAGAAAGTAGACTTTGTCAGACAAACCTGATTTCATTCTCGGAGGAGTTCCCAGGTATTCTCAAACTCTGTTTTTTGAATATATGTGACACACGATGTACACATTTACCTCTAAGATGCCATAGTTAGTGTCACATGACACTCTGATTAAAAAATCAGCATTCTATCTATCAGTAGAACACACTTTAATTGGATTAGGAACTTCCTGACTAACAAGATCTCAGAAAGCCATCAGTGGAGAAATCATTGCGTGTGCTTTAGGGATGTTATTAAGGATAATCCTGGACCTGCCACTGCTTATTATTTTCCTTGGCGAGGTGGAAGTAATTCTAAAATCTCTTTTACTAAAATGTGCAGAATTAGTGGACTGGTAAATAGAGGTGAAAACAGACTTGACATACAGCATAGTCTTAAATACTTAATAAGTTTAAACCAGGCTGGTTTTGTTGATCCGAGTATGCAACAGCTCCTTCAAAAATATAGGGATAAAGAGAGATTTTGTCATTCTAGGTCAGACAGAGCTGAGACGAGCTGAATGCTTTCCTCTCCACGCTGGCTGATTGTTCTCATCAACAACTGACCTGCATTGATGTATTTGGGAGAGAAGGATGTGTTTTACAATTTTTTTACAGGTTACAGTAGTGTTACAGGAAGAGTAAGAAAACGTGAGATCCTTACAACCTTGACATGATCAGAGAATTGTTTCTTGTCCAGACCTAGTTTTAAAAAAGCCACATCCAAAGTTAGACCCATAAAAATGCCAGCCTGCCTGGAAAACGGAAACTGTGTTGTGGAAAGTGAAAATTTCTACGAGTAATTCTGTCTCTGCTCGCAGAAACCAGGTGCCAGACTACTGCTTCCTCAGGGCACAAGCCAGTGAAGGATATAAAAAAGAGCAGCAGTATTGACTTCAAAGCTGGAGAAAAGTGTGGTACAACAGGAAACTGGACGAACTCAATGTTTAGCATGTCAAAGAGGAGCTTAAAATATTGTCTTAGAGTATTATCGGCTTGTCCGAAAGTGGAACAAAATGTTGAATGTCAAAACAAATCGAATTTGTGTCCAATCACTAGGGAGAGATTTAAGGAAATGGTTTACTTTGAAGGAAAGTGTGTGCATATACACACATTATTTGGGATGACCAAAAAACCGTCTATGGTTTTGTTATAAGCTGTACCAAGATCCTTTAAATCTCCTTTTCAGAACAGCTGGTGCCATTTGAACTGCCCTCCAAAAAAGTACTTCTCTGAGTGTCATTAAATAATGATTTTTTTAAAGCCCACACAAACACTTGGCTTTTTCCATCTAGTTTATCAATGATGAGTGTTTGCAAAGTCCAGAACTGAGCACTGGCTGTATTTCACTAGTGTGATGGAGGAGCCAGGAAAAACATATTTCCTGGTGAGTATTCCCAGTTGTAAATTTATTTTTGAAACATATAGGGTGTAATTGGGTTTCTGTGCTTGTTTTGATCTTTTTACAAATTCTTATTAAAAGAATGTCTTCCAGTTCCACAGAAACTGCATATCCTGTTCCAGTCCAAAGCTGTAGATAAATCCCACAGCCAGAAGCGCGGGGCAGTGGGACCACAATTTTCACAATATTTTGGTAGAAAAACTACCTTTCCCACCTGAGGAAGGGTACCACCACCCGATCTTTGACAAGATCATAAAAAGGAAGAAATACACAAGCGCCTAAGACACTGAGCAAGCGGCAGGGAGTTCTTTGCTCAACACACGAATATTTGCACGGTTGAGCTATGCTCTACAGCAGATGAAAACCATATATTTTTTTCACAGCAGTTAGTTGCACTGAGTTTTGTTCATCCAAGGCACAACCCATCAGCACGGATCCAGTCAGAGCCACTTTTTGGTCCAACGGGTGGGCTCTGTTCCAGGGTGGCCCCACGACAGTCACCAGATGATACTTTGGAGGTGGTGCAGCGCTGGCCTGCTGTATTGAGTGGGAGAAATCCACCCTTAGCCTGCATAATCCATCGTGGTTATAGTGAGAGCACGTGTTCAGGGAACTTCCCTCTACGTTTTTGGCTCACTTTTTGTTTTGGATTTCATTTGGGTTTTTTTGATGGGGAGGGAGAATTAAAGAGAATTTTACCTTTCTATCTACCAGGTTGTCTCTTTTGACAAGCAAGGAAATAGGCACAGCATTGCTTAGCCATGTTATGGTTTCTCCTCCTCAGTGTCCGTTTTTCTGATGTCTCCTCATTATACTTCAGCTGTGAGGCCAGTTCCACAGCAAAAGTTGGAGCATTTGTAGTTTTATTTCTGTTGCCAGACTCCCTGTTCATTGTGGGAGGATTCCATATGCAACCAGAGGATGATTTTCCTCCGTGTTAAGAAATAGTCCTGGCACTAAACTGTTTGAGTCATCTTTCTGTTTGCTTGACTTCTCCCATAATAATATTATCCAAAACTTGATTCACCAGCTAATCTCACAAGACAGGATTTTAGATGTTTAAAGAAAAAAAAAATCTTTTCTTGTTTTTTTCATGTTGACCTAAGAAAGCTCAGAGTTGAGTCATGCTGTATTTTGTTTCAGATAGAGAGCTAAAACTTCTACAGAAAGGTACATTCCTTAGATGTTCAATTTGCAACATGATCGATTATGTTTTATTTGGGAGGAACATGGTAGCATCATCATTAGCAGAGAGGTGCGTCTTACCACTTCTCAGAACCATTGTGTTACCTCTGAATTACCAGAATGATTCTCTCATATGCATTCAAATTCAGGGGTGCAACAGTGGTTCAAGAAAAACAATTAAAAGGTCCCATAGAGACTCATTCATAGATGTTTGTACATCATAAGAGTTGAGGTGACCCAAGATGTCATCTGGTCAAATGCTGCTCTTCAAGACAAGATTAACTATATCTGTGTTAGTCCTTAAATCTGACATTTTCTTGAATACAGATTCAATGTAAAATTGTAATTAACATACTGGAACAGGCAGGCACGGCTGTTCTTCTAGAAATCTAGTATTTTTTCATCACATGTTTTTGTAGATTCTTGGTGGAGAGAGGAGAAGGGCTTACTGTAATGCATGAGAGATGAAATCACAGATCAGGGTCCCACCATCCTAAGTGCTATACAAAGCTCTCACAAATATATCTCCAAAACCCTGCAATTTAAATAGAAGACAAGAAATAATGCACCATGAACAAATTAATATGTCAGTACTGGCTAGCACTATGTGCAGCAATCTCAATGTTCCGGTTGCCATTTTTAGCCAAATTTTTTATAAACATGGTGTAAGGGGAGTTTAAGGGTGAGATGTGAAAGAAGCTAATGGGAAACTTCTCTGGAAAATTTCTGAGAGCTTCCTAATTTGGAAAGGAAGCTTATGAGAAAATAAGTAGCCAGCACTTGGCATCAAGGATGGCATCCTGGAGGCTGGAGCAAATATCCTATCAGTGAATGAAATATTTCAAAATTAGGATTAGGCTATGATGAGTGTTGAGAGTAAAGACCAAGAACTTACACTTAATCTAATATAGAAGACAGTGGAAAGACACAGAAAGCAAGGGACAGTGCCAAGGTCCTGTGCTAAAAGAAAATGCAAATAATCTCTTGTATTTGGCACGGAAATGATAAGGACATAGGTGCATTTGCCAAGGACAGAGAAAAGGAAATAATGGGTACATACTTCTATGAGGAAGTTTTACTGTATAAGAGAGAGGGAAGTCAATAGTTTTTGCAGAAAACTCAAAGGAGATTTAAAATTTAGAGATAGCGTGGACGTAAGGACCAGACTGACTGACAGTGAGTTTTCATCCACAGTGGAAGTCTCTCCTTAAACCGCTACTTTAAGTAATCACATCTGTTGCAATTTTTGTTCAGTTATTTTTTGCTTCCATATGTTTCTAGGCAACACCTGGAATAATATTATTCTCTAAAAACTTCTAAAAGCCACGGCTCATTGCAACGTGTTGCAACATTTTCGTGTTAAAGATACAGATTTCATACACAGACACACACTTATTTACAAAACTCAACCCATGCATGTGTGTTCAGATGCAAAAATAAATAATTTTTAAGCAGACTTAGTCAAATAGTTTTCCCTCTGGTTGTTACTTCTTTTTGTCAGAATTCAGCCAGAAATGAATGTGTAAAGCTAGGTGTGTCTGTATATTTTTTCAACACAGAATCATAACATCACCACAGTAATCAACTCTTTATGAAAGCATTATGAATGGCAAAGAGATAATAAGGAACTATTTGTGATGTGGTATATCAATTAGAATTATAATGAAGGTTAATAAGATCATTATCTCAAGAGTTACACTGTAAAATGTGGGAGAGGGAATTTTCTTATGACATTCAAGAATTGCAGCAGAACTGCGAGCATATTTTACGTTTTAAATTTATGAAAAAAAAATTGGATAATCTCATTTGTCTAATGAAGTTGCAGTTATATTTTTGAGTAATAAAGTCACGTAGGGGAATTACTGTTGCTTTAACAAATGCATCCTACAGAAGATAGTATCGTTTTAATTACCTCAAGATGTTTAGAGCTATTTCCTTTTAATTAAAAATCAGAGGACCTAATAGCAGTGGTATGCCTACATAGCCCAGGGAAATCATTTGTTGATCTGTGGTTGCTATGAGAATATTCAGAACTATAGATTGTCTGTGGATTAACATATAACTATGTAAACTATAAATGCTTTGAAAAGCTTGAAGAGTTAATGCAAACTACATTTCGATGCATACACCCTCCCTAATTACTTAAGCAATGTGTTTTAAATGATTACATTGTACTATTTCTACACTTCAAAGGCAAACTCTGTCTAAAGCCCTTCCTTATGAATTTCCCTACACGGTGCACCTATACAAACTCTGCCACGTCTCATGCAGGTTACAGTGCGTGTGTGCGGCAAAGCAAGCAAGACAACGTTTAAACCAACAAAAAACCCCGCCACTGAACAGTCTATAGTAAGCAGTGGCCGCTGAGCCAAAGGTTTTCAGCTTATGAAGGGTCCAGGGACTTTAAGAAGAAGCGGCAGCCCGCGGTGGGTAGGAAGCTGCCTCCGCAGCAGCCGGGGTGTGCGCTGGCCGACCCCGCGCGCGTGGGAACTCGGGGGCAGGAGACCCAGGACAACAGCTCCGTAAAAGCAGTACTTTGTTATCCTCTAGCTGAGCCATAGCGTACGGACGGGCCACATTCACGCGTCATCTGCTGGCCTAACAGTTTGGGAAATGTCTTGTTTCTTTGTCCTTAAACTTCATGAAGTATGTGAGTGATGGGGTGTAAAACTGGTTAAATCTGGCAAAGACCACAGATATGGGTTAAACCCAAGCAGCAACAGCGTGCATTTTGGAAGAGTCACAAGGGGGGTACTAAGAAGACAAGCTGTTGTTTTCCTCATCGCAGCAAGCGTAAAGCGTAAGGCACGGCCTGAACCCAGCGCCTCTGGCCATGCGGTTTGGCGGCACCTGCCCATCCCCAGCGGTCCAGACAAGAAGAGCATCTGCGGAGGCTTGGGCTGAAACATCTGCTCATCAGTCCATAAACACAGCCTGCCATATGTTACCAAATTACTGAAGCAGCCTGTGATTCAAGAGGAGGACTTCCGATGAAAGCCGAGGAAGAGTGTATGTGAAAAACCTTTTAATCTATGCTACAGTGTGACCAGAAGCGAATGTATAATTGCATTAAATTTTTTACGCAGCAATGCAACAGCTGACACAGTTTTTTTCTCCTCCCACTTGTCAAATTCCATTTTCTTTTTGGATATTTTGACATTTTTGTTATTTTGATGAAATACATTTTACCATATTGCTTTACTGCCTTCTCTGATTTGCCTCATGATTTAAAGATACTGTGAAATGAGTAAAGTCCCAAATACAGACAAATTGGAGTGTATACCATTACATCTTCCTCAACGGTGAAAGAAACAGGGATTTATAGACAGAATTCATCCCTTTCAGGGGCTCTGCTAAACATAGGAAGAAAGCTCTGTTTAGAGATGCCACTTTGCAAAGCTAAGTAATGCCCTCCAACAACATTACACCAGCGGCTCAGTATGATGAAGCAAAGTTCTGCCTTGCCTATCACCTCTCCTAAAAATATTCCTATCTCCAGGAAACAACATCTCAGAAACCACCGTCCATCTGCTGCCAGCTGGCATTTTCATCTCAGTAGAAGAGCCAGAAGACAGCCACGAAGGCTCAAAAGCAAGATTTTTGATTTGTGTGCAGTTTTGGTCCAATTTGAACAATTACCTTGGGTTTGTTTCTTTTTTAATTTCCCACAAACAACTCCTCAGAAAATCAGTTGCAGAAATGCTGCTACATGGTCTTCCAGAAACTACGTTCCAGAATCCTCCTACTCCTTTGAAACTGGCCTACTGTTGTATCACAAGATCTCAAAAGCTTTACTTCTGAGTAAAATGTGGGCATGAGAGAATATTGTTCAGCCCCTCTTTTGTCTCTTCCCTTCATCATTTGTACACCTCCCACCTTTCTATAAGCTTACTTCCCCGTCCCACAGCAATATAGAGGGCAGAGTTGTCAGTGGACTGTACTGGTGGGCCACCAGCTCACGCAGCTTGGCTTAGGCTTTCTTTCAGCCAGGGTTCTTCTGCTGTAACCTTAGTCCACCCTGTCACACCCAACTCCAACTCTTTAAATTCCCAACACCAAGCATCTGTATACAAAGTCACGTAATGAGGTGGCCCTGTGGGAACCTTATGCCTCAGATGACACACATCTATGTGACAGATGACACACATCTATGAGCCTGTCTGGTCACAGGAGGCCAAGACATACTGGCTCAAGTGATGGTGGAAGGAGCGCATGGAGGTGGTAGAAGATACGCAGTGCTGCACTGAGGATGCACTCAGCAGGACACGTGGCTCTCTGAGCTAGTGTGTCACCCTGGCTTCCTGTACTTGAACTTGTATTCTGTCTCAGGAGACCTCACATCTGGCCTATATGAAAAGGAAAAGCAATAAATTCAGTCACCATAGGGTTAACCGAGCTACACAGATGCCACAAAACCATTGGGAGCAGGGAGCCATAGCTCTTCTGCTACCAGCCCAGAGACATGAGAATCTGACAGCAAGTGTGAACCACTCAACATCTTGCCTTGCTTCATTTGCCATCAAAACAAGTCCTCTCTTCACCTGATGTGACCCTCTCAACCTCTCCCTCTCTGCTGCCACGCTAAGCCCAGGATTCCCACAGCTCCCCTCTCATCCCACAGTGCTCTATCCATTTCCCCCATCCTCATCTATTCCACTACATCCTAATTCTCCTCCCCATAAACACTGATGTATGAAATTCACTCTATTCTCGTGCCTCTCTAGCTGTGTGCCACTATCATTTTTGACCCAGTCAAATTAACATACTGGAAATCCTCCTTTGACTCAAGTACATTTATAGCCCAAGGCTCCTTTTCTTTCTTTCCTGGCTCTGGGGTTTTGCCAGCGGGACAATTTACATCATTGACGCAGGCTTGGCATTGGTAGGACTCCTGCTCATGTCCCCTAGAGCCAGTGGGTACCAGGTGGACCATGCTCTTCCCAACTACTTGGCATGTTAGCATTAAGCTGTCTATAGCTTAACTCTTTGCTGGGGACTGTGTTTGATATAGTTCCCCCAAAGAGCCAGAGAACAGTAGCATCATCCTGTATACATAAGTAAATAATAAAAGGCAACGCATGAAAAAGCTATTGTCATTTTTCTTTCTACTTCCACCCACTGCAAGTAGCAAACCAGGGAAGGACCTCCTAAATGTCCCAAGTACTGAGCAACCCTTATCGTATTACAGATCTTCCTCATATAGGAGCTCTACAGGCACATTGAGCTGAAACGATGTACTCACGTTTGAAAAACCTAAGCACTCGTAAGTTAGACATCTGTACTGAATGGCAATGGAAGCATAACCATCACAAGAGTGTTTTTCAGCATCTTAAAGAAGCTGATGACTTGGGCTAAGAGTATATAAATTGATAGTTTCTATGGCAAGACATTTTTTTATCCAAGATAAAGGTCAAGCACATCTGGAAGACATAATAGCCGTGTCCTATAGAGACTACATCAGCTATCTCACTGCCAAAATCTACTATAAACAGGCACAAAGGGCCAATCTGCTGATTTTCCCAGCTGTCACTGGTTTATTTAAGAGCCTAAGTCGGTTTTCAATTATTGTTTTGTTAAGAAAAAAATGAAATCTATTGTGTAAGCTCTGTGCCAAATTACCATTGCTGCATGCTACATTTCCTTGAATTTTGAAAAGCTCATTTTCTGTTGTCCTATTTATCTCCTTGGACTGTATATAATTATTAAATGGCCCCTAAAATCTTCTAACCATTTCACAGAACAAGACAAACATATTTTCTTGACATAGTTATAGCAAGAAATCTGCTTTAAATGAGACAACTGTTTGCTGTCTCAGTCTATACTGTCCAATACACCTTTTAAACATGCCAATATTCATTCTGACTTTATTTTGGAAGTGCTAAACTAACTCACTGTAATAACATTACTCAAAACTCCATGGCACAACTATGGGTGATAGAGGTATCATATGCAAGAACACAAACATAGGAAGTTGTATATATTATGAACAGGAGAGGTGCAGGACTTGCTAATAGGAGGCACCCTGCAGACATGCATCCAAACCCTTGCTCCTCTCTGCAGCTACAGAGCCTGTTTCAGGACAGCGCACGACACCAGGAGGCTGCAGAGCCCACAGCCCTCCTCTGTGGGTAAGGTTGAGTCTTTAAAACCATGCTGCCAGCAAGGAGGTGGTACTTTCCTTTCTAGTACCAGCTCAGGGAAGGGAAGGACCATGTCCAGCTCCCTCCTCAGTTTGAGATGTCTGAAATGCAATTCCCAGGGAAGTGTCTTTACTATTTGCTTCTGGATGGTTTTGGAGTCCCTCCTGTTGAAACTAGGCCCACGTGCATCCCAAGGTGTCAGAAGCAGAGCTACAGCTCAACAGTAGAAGGTTAGACTTGGTCCATGGGTCCCAGCTCCTTCTGCGCTCAGCAAAGCCCCCAATACACAACCTTCCTTGATTCGCTCGTCTGAAGGCGAGCAGGAGACATGTGGTCAACTGCATAATTGCATCAGATCTTCAGTGAGGCAACGCTTCTGACTAGGGTCTCTGCTAGCTACTGCAATTCAAAGAGCTATCAGTTTATAATCACTAAACTGGATATTTGTTGTGTTTAAAAGAAAATTTAGAACAGTCTCAGTCTGATATTGGTTTGTGTATTTCATTAATCACCTGTAAAGTAATACATTGCTTGAGAGCTTAAAAATTAGCAAAGGAGTATTCAATGCAGAGCAGCATTAAAATGGATGGACTTGCAGCAGCTGGTTCGAATGGACAGGAGGGAGGTTAAGGACAGCATAGTGAAGGTGAGGTCAGAAACTGGCCATGTACAGTATAATTATAAAAATCTTTTTCTGTTCTTATTCTTTTTTGCAGACTAGGTAGAGTTAAACATTAGTGAAGATGATGATTCAGCTCCTTTATTTACACAGAACCTCTGTAGATCACCAGAGGTGGAGGACTATTAAATGCCTGCTTTATGAGGTGATTCATGAAGGGTGATTTGTTTTCCTGGGAACCCTGTGCTGTCAGAGATGATAGGGTCTGGACTCAGTTCCAGGAGAAAGGGGAAGACAACACCAGCATGCAAGGGGAGAGGCTCTGATGAATCAGCACATCTGAGACAACAGAAACCCAGACC